>NC_133751.1:32211803-33601803 GCF_036562045.2 Rhinolophus sinicus
ATCCTTGGGGATCAGCCATCTATTGTGTTCCCACATCAAGCCTTGCAAATTATGTTGCTGATCTTGAGTGAAATATATGCTAATTATTAAAAGTATATTCCTCAGGAAGAAGCTGAGTCTTGGAGAGATTTAGAAACTTTATCAAGACCACATAGATTTTAAATATGGGTATCAGAAATGGACACAAGGTAGTCTGACTTTAGAACATATTCTCCTAAATATTACAGCATAATTCATTCTTCATGGTTAAACTAGATGATGATGATGATGATGATGATGATGATGATAAAAATAGTGATGATGGTAATACATGCAATGCTTACTAAGTTTAAGGCATTGATTTGAAGGCATTACTTAAGCTACTTCATTTAATTCTCACATCAGCCATATTAGGGAGGTGATATTATCATCATCTGTATTTTCATAGATGAGAAAACTGAAGCAAGAAGTTAAATAAATTGCTCATTTTGTACTTAGCAAGTAGAAGAGTCAAGATTTGAATATAGATAGGCCCTGAAGTATATTCTAAATCATTTAAGTGGCAGAATATACACAGACTGACAATTAACAATTTCCATCTATAGCTTATGTGGCTTACACACACTACAAATAAAAATTATGTTTATGTATCCTTATTATTTAACTGAAGAGGAAAAACTATATGTATTATCTTTAGTATGGTTGCTATATGCAATTTAAAAGTCATAAATTGAGCATAAGTAGAGTGGATGGTTATGTAGATATTTATATCAGCAAATTTGCAAGTGAGGCACGGCCTGTAATGTTATCTCTGTGTTGATTTTCAAAGAATTTGACAATCCTTTCCTCCTCATATCTAATATTTCAAAGTTAACTTGGCAGATGTTCAGTTATTTAATGGGTATTTCAATTATGAAAATAGGTCGCGTTATCTTTGGCTCCTTTTAAGTATATAGAAATAAAGAGAACAGAAGGATTGTAGTGTTCCTATTTACTATGGTGTGGTAAGTTTCTAATTAAACTTATTTTAGCATTGAAAACCATGACTCAACCTTATTTTATTGAGGAAAAGTTCAGCAAGAAACAAACACAACTTTATAATGTCACCCCTACAGTAGAAATTACGTGTAAATGTGCTTGGCATATCATGAACATCCAGGAAAAGTTGCTCAAACCTTTACGACCTCAATTCTTGATAGTGTCAGGTTTGTAAAGAATTTCTAATCCCACTACCCATGGGTAGAATCAGAATTGAAATTATACAATATTAGTCTTGGGAAGGAGCTATCAGATTACTCAATGAAAACTTTTAATTTGCAGGTAAAGATTTGATGTTTGTCTTTATTAACTTGGTACCATCTGTTAATGGTAGAAACAAGACATAGAAATTTACATTTCCCTTCCCAAGTGCTATAAATAATCATAATGTGGACCTCACAAGATTTGAGATATTGTCTATTTGAGTCTTAAATCATCGAGGCATCCAGATATACCAGTGTCCTCTGTATATTCTAGAGTAAGTATACCTATATAGGAGATTTTATTTTGCACTTTGAATCAAATGGCATAAAAATGCTGCTTTTTTTCCTGTTTTCTGACAATTTTGAATAATTCACTTTTATTTTGTCCACTGAGTTGTCTATTCGTCACAGTAAAATTTTTAAAAGAAATTAATAGACATAAAGGGCAAAAAAGACAGTAACATGAAATATTATATAACAAGCTAATTTTTTGAGAAAAAAATTAAATTGTTAAACAATTAAATTTATTTTATGTTTTGGGAAATCTAAGAAGAATAAATAAACAAGATATTACACTGTATATGGGAGATTTATGTTTTAAACATTCAAATTATTACTTTCTTCTGATAAGATTGTTTTCTCCCATTAGCTTTGGGTGGAAATCACTTCATTCTTTTGTGACAGGAGGAGATATATTATCTAGCCCTCAACAATCACTGCACAGTCCCCCTAAGACAAAGAGATTAGTTCAAGTTCAGACCCTTGGCCTAAATTGAACTCACGTATCTCAAGTGTTTTCTTGAGTTTCTATGGAAAAAAATTTCTTTCTCTCCATTGAAGTTATTAACTTGAGGAATAAATTTACAGATCTTGCCATCATAAATTCTACCACCACTTAATTTTTTCTCCTTTGAAAATAAAATTCAAAGGCAAAAACCTAATTCAGCAAAATAAACCCACTATTTATTTTGCAATATATTATGTACATAGAATACTAAAGAGATGATGAGACTATAAATGAATAAATGAAGATATATGTCTTTCTTTGTAAAATGGGATTCTAGAAGAAGTAGTATTTTGTTATGGATTCAATGTTTATGTCTCTCGAAAATCCATATGTTGAAACCCGAATCCTCAATATGATGGTATTTGGAGATGAGATTTTTTTTGGAGACTTTTGCCATGTAAGGACATAGTAAGTGACCATTTATAAGTGAGGCAGAGAGCTCTGAACAAAAGCCTGGCATCCTGATCTTAAACTTCCAGCCTAAAAAAAAGAAAAACTGTAGAAAATTAATTTCTGTTGTTTAAGCACCAGTCTATAGTAATTTGTCATGCTAGCCTAAGCTGACTAGGATATGTTTCAAAGAAAACTTCATTTCAGCCAAGGAGCCTATGATATATTTCAAATACATTAAGAAGGACTTTTCTGAATCTGTAAGATAAGTTTGATGAAGAGTGCACTGCAAGTTATCATGTTTTATTTTCTGAGGGTATTTCAGGTCAATTATGCAAATGAATATAAGGTTATTACCTAATGCAACTATTTCCTGTATTATAAAAAAATAATCAATATAACCATATGAAAAGTTCCTTGTTGCTACTCATCTTAAAACATTACTTACTCTGCATTCTACTCTTCTATTTTAATGAAATATGTGATATATGTTTAATATATTAAGTATTCTAGAATGCATGCATTTGGGGTGGAGGGAAGGAGGGAGGGAGGGAGGCGGGGAGAGAGAGAGAGAGAGAGAGAGAGAGAGAGAGAGAGAGAGGAGAGAAGAGATATTTTGGTATTTGTATTTTAAACACTTCCAGCTTTCTAGTTACAATCTGATTGATGAAACAGATATATTCTTTCATTTCCTTTCCTGTCTCCTGTGATCATTCATCTATTTGAGGAAGTTTACATGTTCCTAAAAGAAATCATACTTTATAATATCATTTTAACTTCAAACACTCTATTTCTTAGATGTATGAGTTGATTATTAGGGATTTTAATACCTCAAGTAAATTTGCAGTTTAACGTGAGACAATATTAAAATTTTTCTGAATGGTTCTTACAACCATAGATAGATAAAATATTATCAGTAGATATGAGGCATTTAGAAGATTTACCTCGAGTTATAGAGAAAATCATTTGTGATTTGAACAGATCTGCCTTGCCTAGAAAAAAATACTATCCAACAAGAATCTCATTCACATACATATTTGTCTCTGTGGCCTCATACCCTGTCAAAACACAATTAATGGAATTCTGGAACATAAGGTATGTCTGATTTTCTCATGGCCAGGTCTCTTTTATCAAGTATACCTGACTAATGATTCTTCATTATATCATATATTTAGAGGATGATGAATAACACCTTTTAAAACTAATGCCTTGAGGTAAGAGTTGCCAGTTTAGGAAATAAAAATGCAGGCTGTCCAGTTAGGGACAGACTAATACTAGAAAAAATTAACCACTATTTGTCTGAAATTCAAATTTAATTGTATACCTGTATTTTATCCGCAGTTTTTGAAAAAAATATACCTCAGATAAAACATGTTTTAAATGAAATTTCAAGTAGTTAGTGATTTTTATATTTTGATAACTTGCATTAGTCCCAAAGAAAAATTAATCCTGAATTTATCATTGAAGATAATTTATCTTAAATAAATAGACTGCTTTTCAAATTTGACAAAATTTAAACAATGTTGAGGGATTAACTATTAAGATGGGAGCATTTGAGGTCTTGCTCCTTGGCACGTCCTCAGTTTGGCTCAAATAAACTCTTATAAATTTGTTTAAATATGTATATTGAGACAGAGCTACATGTAAATAAGTGTATCTGATCTTTACTATCTTCTGCAATCAATGCCAAAGATTGTGATTAAATTATATCTGATTCAATGACTCTTTTGTCTATTTAAATACTGTTTTGCTAAAGAAAGCTGCAGGAAAAAAAACAAAACAAAACAAACAAACAAAAAATATATATATATGCTTCTTTAAAAAATGTGTACATCTAGCAAATAATCTGTAATTATGTTAATGCAAATTGTTTTTTTAAACACTATCTTAAAGAATTAGGATGTAGGATATCCCCAAAGCTCACTCTGACTTACTATAGGCAGTAAATTGTTACAATAATAGCCAATGGATCACATTTCCCTTTGTCTTTGACATTATACAGTCTCTTCCAACACTGATTCCAGCTTAGACACATGACTTTCTTTGGCCATGGGACAGTATCATTTGTGCATTGAGATCAGTCCTTTGTTGTTCCCTAACCTCTCTTTGAGGAAGTCTCGACTAGCTAGTGGAAGATGGACTCATGGAACGTAGAGAAGCAGTCCCACTCAGGTCCTCAAGGCCAAATATCCATCCCCCCACCAATACACTAACCAACAACATCCTTGTGAGTAACCCGAGCTAGATGTTACCAGTGCAGCTGTGTCCAATCCAAATTTCTGACCCAAAAAATCACAAGCAAGTTAAATGTTCTTATTTTAATCCACTAAGGTTTGGGTTAATGAGTTATGAAGCAACAGGTGACTGATATACCCTTTGTTGTTTTCAATTATCTTTAAAAATGTCTTGTCGGTATATCACGTCATACTGACAAATAACTACAAGTATACCAGATTTTGCTGTGGGCCATAGCAATATCCTGACTTAGTATCTGTCTACATGCCTACATGATATAAGAGCAGTTTCTCTTGGAGTGAGTTATTTTAGAGTCCTTCTAGCTTCTTTAGACTCTCCCTGCAGATACTGCCAGTAGGAGTTTTAATAATGGTAATATTTATGATACTATGCTTTTCTAGCTTCTAGTCAAAGTAGAGAAAAGCCACTTCATTTAGAGTTAGCTGTTACAAGGGCTGATAGATAGTAAGAGTGATTAATACCATAATAATTTATTTTGGAATGAGTCTCATATTAATGAATCTTATTAATAATACTAAGAGTCATAAATTGTTCTACTTTCCAGTAAATGCCTATGCCAAATTGTGGTGATGTAGATTGAGCAATTTTAGAAACATTAAATGTTTTCACTTGGCTAACGTTGGGTATTTTAGAAATATACATATTTTATTGTTTTAAATAATTTGAAAGGTGCATCATTTAAAATTAATGTTTCCTGCTTTCTGAGAAAACTGAACCAATGGTGTATCATAAACAGGTTTAAATATTTTTAGGGATAACTTTTATTTCCTTTAATCCATTTCCTTTCTTTAAAAATTTCAAAATGTCTTAATTATATACAATACATTCATTTACTCCACTATTTGATCACTGATCTTGTATCGTAAACTGTGATGATCAGTGGCAGTGGCATTGGAGAATTTGGATATAAAGGATATAGATTCTAGATACGAGAAATATATGAATAATTAATACCCAAGAAAAGATCAGAGGACATGCAGCAGAAATAAATTCAAAATGTAATAGAAGGAAATGTTCATAAGTTAAAAGTGATTTAAATGTATCGATCAATAATTCCTCTAGCTTCCAGTAAAAATTAATAAAAAGTACAATGATTATCATTTTTGTGAAACTTCTAAATATAGATGGGGAATAAATAATTGTATAAATACCAAGTCAGAAGTAAAGTTTCCCCCAAAGTTATAAAACTTACGCTGGCCTCAAACTTCATAACAATTCTGTGTAGAAACTTGCTTATTCTGCCTTCCAAATTACTGAACAAAATTTGGACCATTTTTCTCATAAAGTGACATGATTCCAGGAACTGTGTGAGGTCAAAGGATGAGTAAAACACAAGCCCTGCTTTAGATTTCTTTTAATATGATGAGAAAGAGATAAACATGGAAGTCACTGGACAGTCAGAATGTAAGGCAAAGTAAACCTATAATACAGAGTGGTAAGGAAATACAGAGAGAAAATTAATTCCAAATGAGAAGTGTTGGAAATGATTCATGGAAAAATAACTTTTCCTCTTCCATTCCCTCATCTCTGTTGTTACTGGAAGAACTCAAATGGGATTCCTAGTAGAAGCACAGCTTGGAAGGAAGAGCTGAGCTGGGTATTACAAAGCTTAGGGGAATTGATACATAGGCCCATTTCACTGTAGGGAGTAGGAGAAGGTCCTTCTTTTGTTTCAAGCACATAGAGATGTTGATACCATTAGGCTTCAGGGAAGACTCAGGGTTACATGTTTCAGAGCCCCCTCGTAGGTGAGTAGCTTATTTGCTTCCCCAAATCTGGGTGTCCTTACTTCCAGTTTCTTTTCACCCCCTGGCATGAACAAAAATGAGATGCACTGACTAAAATAAAATCTGGAATCTAATGTTGAATGATCTGACTGCTGTGATAAACAATTCATAATTCATTTTATGAAAGAAGGAATCATGAACCCATTTTAAACAAAGGTTTGATGTAATTAAATCATTACTTTAAATAGATTAACATGTAAATAAAGTAGAAAACAAACTGAAGTGGGAAAATGGGTTCACCAGAGAATTATTGGTGGCAGAATTGCCAAGGTGTGGTGGAAGTCTTAGTCAGATGGAATGACAGGGAAAGATATTTCAGAAGTATTTCAAAGATATGCCTTATTTAAAAAGGTACAGATTGGTTATAGGGGATACTTGGAAATGTGTGAAAGTATGCAATAGAATAAGAGTAAACATTTTTTACCACTTTAATTTCTTCAAAAACAGCCCTTTGAGATATATTTTTAAATGTATATCCATTTAAAAGATGAAAAACATTTTGGTCCAAAAATATAGTTATTTGAAGAAGGTCAAACAGTAAATTAGTTTAGATCCAGGGGAAGAACCTAAGAACCTATGTCTCCTAACCCTTGTCTATATTTTTAATATCATAGCTTTTGCCCCCCTACCATATATCTTAAGCAATTGCTAAGACAAACAAAATAAAAGATAGCAAAAATCTTTACTGAATTGTGTCAGTATATTTTTAAACCTCACTTGCAAATTGGCATAGTTTGTAATATCAGAAACTGCCATAAGTTTTAATGGTAGGAGCATTCAGTTAAATAAGAACAGCTCAAAAATGAAGAGTCATATTCTTATTTACAACATGTTTTATCTTTGTTCTGGTAAGTTAAGTATTTCACTGTGAGCATGCTACAGTATGAATTTTCAAAGGGATTTTGTTCTCCTTATGGAAGAAGAGAAGACATATATTAAAATAAGCAGTTTGGAAAATGTTATTCTTTAAACAAAGTGCCTCCTCTGCTACAGTTTATTATCTTCACCCCAATTCCCAAATGCCAGTGATAGTCACACAACTTTAATACATTAGCTCTATAGCTGATAATATCTTTTCAGAAATCATGTCTCTCTACCTTAGTTTTTACGGGATTATTTCACTTAATACCCTATATTGATCTTGGTGACTTCACTCATATGTTTCTATCACCAAGATTCCTAAATAATATGCTTTTCCCTTAAACCTAACATCTAAATAATAAAATTTCCTCTCTATATATTGAAGAAGCTGAGATTAATCTTTAAGGTCTCCTGTATATTTCAAAACATAAGGTTCTCAGAAATTCTATTACCAAAGAGAGCTTCCTGCAGAGAACATTCCTTGTAAAGGAAGTACCTGATGACTGTACAGTGTCTGAAGGTTTTATGTTAATCAAAAATAAAATGTGTAATCATATTTTCTAGAGACTGTTGTTATTTGTCAAAATGCCTTAAATCTTTGTTGTAAAAAGTTTGGTAACTTTCAGCTTTGGATTAAAGTTCAGGTTTAGGGACATACACTTTGTAAATATTTAAAGGTAAATTTTCATTCACTATGAGCTTAGTATGTCCCAGTTAATAGCAATTTACTTAATTGAAATAAGGCTCAGTAAATTGACACCTACATAACATTTTTCACTTAAAAAATATTATTGTCTTAGCTAAGGACCCTCATGATATTTACTTAAAATATTTAATGTGTTTGTGTTTGGTGTGCCTATTTTCCTTAATATTTTTTCCCCAAAATATGAATCATTTAAATGTAGAAAATCATTTCTATTATATGGGTAATATTGTATATAACAAATATAATTTTATTTGAAAATATTAAAGATAATTGGGTGCCAATATTGTTTATTTCTACCATAAGCCAAAAAATGCAATATATATCTATAGACTAAGCAGTCTAAGGTTTATCAGAAACAAATACTATTTTGTAAACTATGCAAATTAAATGTATCTGATGAGCAGTATAAACATGACCTTAAATATTCATGTTTCTCCTTTCTCAGATACTTCTTAAGACACTTGATCAAATTTTTTAAGGCAGAATATTTATTTCTGAGATTTAAATAATCAAAAGAATAAATTATCACAATAGATTTAACTATATACAAAATTAATTAATCAAATATGTATATATAAGAATCAGTAAATATAGACTTATGTATTCCAAGACTCTGGTATTAACTTCCATTTTCTTTTGACAGGAAAATCAGTGAACATAATTTGCCCATTGTGAACATATTGGTGGCTTAGCCTTGGTTTTTATCCAATTAATCTTCCCCAAAGCAATTTTAACTGAAATTTAAATATATTCTGTATACTTTCCTTGTCCACATAATAAACTTTAATCTTCTAATCAAATTTTTTTTCATTTGTCCAAGCCATTTGTATAACTGTGCCTTTGACTAGTCCCTTTTTAACTCAAATGGCCTAAAATTGGACATTGAGTTTTCTGAACCCACCATGCCTTGTATGAAATCTGTACCACCATTCAGTAAGTTGTATTTGCTTAGGACTGGCCCTTCCGTTGTCTGTAGCTTTTTTGGCCTCCATGTAGAAATTAAATGTCACCTTCTCCAAGAATCTGTCCCTGACTCCTACTTGTTACAAATAAAATATTATTTAAGGGCTTTGGTAACCCTCGGTATGTGCTGCTTATTTGAAATGTCACATAGAACAGTCTAGTAGTTAAGAACATATAACTTTGAAATTCACTGACTTTGGTTGAATATGGACTTCTCTTTTATAGCTTTTTGTTTTAATCAAGTTACTCAATATTCCTGTACTTTATTTTCTTTCTCTCTAAAACCTTTATCAAATCTTTTTATGCTTAACACAGTGCCTGGTATATTGCTGGTGCTCTGATGAATGCTATCTTTAAAATTGTACACTGTATATTCATATGTATCCTTATAGAATTGCACATACTAAATTTTAAGGTCCATAAGGCAAAGAAATAACTTGTCATATTATTTTTGTACCCAAACTATTGCCAAGTTTTAAAGCCTCATAAAGAAAAAGAAAATGTAATATCCTTTGCTATTTGGAATAATATATCCACAATTAGAATATCTATTTATTTTTCAGATATTTTGGCAGACAAAGGGAGGATGTTTGGAGGTCATTTGGGACCTTGAAGCATAGATAAAATCTCAGAGATTTGAAATTTACCTATTGATTCTGAATAGAGCACACTTAATGTAATGAATAAGGCAATATATTTGTTTTCCTTTCTATGAGGACCTCATGGAAACCTGTTCTTTCTATGCCTAGGAAGAAAACCAATACCAACACACACACACACACACACACACACACACACGTGCGCGCACACATGCACTCATGCACTCATGCACATACCTATATCTGTGCGCTTTCTTCTCAAGTAGATCAAATCAGCTACCACAAAACCTGATGTTTGCATTTTATTGATTTTATTTAATTAAAGCTTTAGCCCAATCTTATACAATTTTCCGAAATTTCAAATAAACAAAAAGAGTAATTGAATTATTTTTAAAAACATGTCAGAAAAAATGAACAAAAACCTCTTCTACCATGGTGAAAACTCTTTGTAGTTTATAGTTGATACACATCTAGTTACAAAATAGGTACAATTTCAATTGCCTTTCTTTGCCTTTGGTCTTAACCTAGGACTGAAAGGAATCTAATCTCATTGCTCGAGTTTACTTCAAATGGCTTTGTTGTAATAGGTTTAGAATGGCTTACAATCATCATCTGTTTCCATGATTACTTATCACTCCACCTCTGCTAACAATTACAGCTCCCTTAACAGCATAATGGAACACATCACAGTGTACAAGAAACCTGCACTACCTCTGAAATTGAAGTATTAGGAGAAGGCGATAAACACACATGTATTGCAAAAGGGCTTCAGTCCAATGTTCTTGGTAGCAACCACTCTGTTAAAATACCAATATGTATATAATTTTATTTTCCCTTATTCTAGACATCTGTAATGAGTTTGAAAACGAGGATATAGTTATTTCCTTTGCCATGCATGTATACATTCAGAGGAAGCAGTGATCCTAGAACATCATGTACTGTCATAGTTCTTTATAGTAGGTATGAAAATATGGCCTAAGCTATGTGCCCAGGGTTTTTACATATTCAGGTGGACCAAGATTTTATGTTTAAAGCTAATTTATCACACTACCTCTCCCATTCCTTCCCTTTTATAATTTTGTTTATGGGATGCATTTATTTTACAGGCAGATATTTGAGTTTATTTAAATTATGATGTAGGTATCAATACGTTTCAGTTGAATGGAAGACCAGACAAACACTGGATCTGATAGCAATGGTAAATGAAGGACATGCCAATGCAAAAATAGGAGGTTTAGCACACATTTCTCATAGATACAGCGGATTATTTTTAGCAAGATTAAGTGGATTGACATAAGATTACAATAGTCTGAATTCCCCGAAAGACTCTTTATTAGATTGGCTTTTTGTAATCCTTTTTGTGGAAATACTCCCTGTACACCGTGGGGGAGCCAGAGCGAGTCCTTCAGAATATGCCACCTTGGCGTGTATATTGTGTCCAGCTGAAAACAATTCAAGTGTAACAGACTCAAGAAGAGTAGTTTTGTTGTTTTCTTGTGTTTTTTTGTTGTTGTTTTTGCTTTTTGTTTTGTTTTTCATCTCCCCCTTACCTGCTTAAAGAAATTCAGATAGAAAAACCTTCCTGACATATTCACCTCAACATAATCACCTTAGCACATATGCATTAAGTGTGGCAGACAGGGAGGATGCAAGCAAAAGTCTGTTAGCTAGATTCCCCTTTGTATCTCATTGTTTCTGGGTGGTCCTGAAAGAATGTGTTTACTAAATGTTTGCTCTTTTTCATCTACATATGATTTGCCTTTCTCCTCCTCCTTAGTCAAAATGACACATAGACCTTATTTTGCCTCACTGTCTTTGGAATTTTCATGCTTAGGTGAATTCCCGGTAAACATGTATTAAAATTTCATTTTCTCCTATTAATCTGCTGTATGTCATTTGAATTATTCAACCAACCGAAAGAGTTAAAGGGGAAAGGGGGAAATTTCCCTGGCCATGAAAACATAGAGGCATACATATGTATTTTATATTTAAAGTATTTAAATAAATTAAATCATTTACTTTATAAAACAGAGGCATCATTGTGATGTAAGATTTTTTCTGTGAGTGAGTGAGTTGCTGGGATTGTGTCTCATGAAACCGAAGAGTGGAAGCACAGACCAAGGACAGGTGAGGAGTTGTAAAAGAGGATAGTTTATTAAAAAACAAAGAAATGCAGCTCCTAGTGGAGTGGGAGGGGATCCTGAATGGGATGCCCCCTGACTGAGGCAAAAGCTCTTATTTTTATACCTTCTCTTGTCTGTTTGGGGAAGGGGAGCTGGCACCTTCTAATGAAATTCGTCCATTGGGTTTGTTCCATTCACCCATCCTGAAGGGATTAGCAAAATAACCCATTCCTTGCTATCAGATCTGTTCCATTTGTCAGGCCAAAAGGGATTTATGAGAGAATTTATTAACCTCAAGGTGCTGTTACATTTTTGTCCTGAAGTGAATGAGTTACTTCAGAACCTAGAGTTTTAAGATATGGCTGCCTTTTGTTTATTTTACCAGGGACCTTCCTGTCTGCCTAACATCATGCTAACTAACCTGTCTCAATTGGAAAGATAAATCAATAAATAATAAACCACCATTTGCTACCTAGTAACTACTCTGAGAAAGGAATTATGATAGTGAATGTTTGGAGATGTGAACATTAACCCTGAACAAGAAATGTTAGCCTCTTTCTAAAACCCTTCATCAGTTATACTACAAAATGTTCAAACTATGATATGTACCACTATGGAAATATAAAGAGCTTCTAAAATGTTTAAGAGATGGTATAAATATCCATTTATTATCACCAAATCTATACCTTCTAAATCAGAATTATTTTTCTGCATACTGATATGCCATTATTTAATAAATAGGACATCTAAAATTACATAATGAAAATAGATTTTACACTTTATAACAAATTCCATTGTCAATAGATGGCAATAATATACTTTGCAGTTGATTTCTTCCTTCCCTTTAGTTATCTTTTCCTGATAAAAATTTCATAACACAGTAAGGTTATTTATATCTGAAAAGTTCTGTATTTCTACCATTATAATTTTTATGTCAATATAGGCCAGCTAGGGGGGAGGTATAGCATGACATTGCTTTATTAATGCTGACACTTTCCTGTGGATTGAAGGAGTTTTCATCCTGTGTATATATAGAAGAATGTTATTAGCATTCAGCTGTGGTTTCTCCATCAACTAATCTACTTCAAAATATTTGCATGAAATCAAATTTGCTTACCAGTCAGCTACATATAAAATATAATTTACAGACTTAGGTTTGCATTAGTGAAATTTAGTTATTTAGAGCATAGAAGAATTATCAGTGAGTCTCATTACCAAAGGAAGACAGGCCATGAATTCCACAGGCACTGTCACTTTGCTTGTCCTGAGTGAATTTATACAGTGTGTATTTCAAATATTTAAAAAGATGTCGATCTTGGAGTCTTACTGATAAAGTTGGTAACATTAAATTTTCAAATTTTTCAGTTACAGAATTTCATGAAATGATGGTCTTTTATCCTTATGAAATTTCCAAAGTAAAAGTTCAATCCTATCATAGTTGAAAAAAATTTGAAGCTGAGGGGAAGCAGTGTTTACCACCCCAAAATATGCCTTTTTGGAATATTGAGTAATTTAAGCTGGTTATTTTTTAAGAAACTAAAGATTGAAGAAGAGCCTTTTACCTCTGCCATACTTGCCTAAAGGAACTCAGGTAGAAAAACCTGCTTAAAGGAAGGGAGCTATTACCTTTGCATAATATAAATTAAGTGTGGCAGACTTGGAGGAATCTAGCATGTCTGTTTGTTAGATTTCTCTCTGTTTCCCATTGTTTCTAGGTGACCTAGCAAGAATTTATTCATCAAATGACTGCCTTTTCCCACGTATCTGTGAATTGAATACTTTCTCTCTGAAGTCCCAAACAGCCCTGCCTCCCTCTCCTTGGTACAGAATGGCGTATAAAAGGAAGGAGAACTGAGTCTAGGTAGTGAACACACAACATGATATATAGATGATGTATTACAGAATTGTACACTTGAAACCTATGTAAATTTACTAACAATTGTCACTCCAATAAACTTCAATTAAAAAAATAAAAGACAAAGAAAAACTCAACTGCCCGATTTGTCTTGGTGTGGGGTGGGTTCCATATTTATATAGAACCCCCATACGTGCATACATTAAAAAATGGTTATTTCCCCCCCATAATATGTCTTGTCAATTTGATTATTGGAACAACCAGAAGAATTTAGAAAGGTAAAAGAAAAATTGTTTTTCCTCTCCCACAAGGCTGACACAGAGCTAGCTAAATAAAATGTATGCAATTTCTGCAGAGGTTTTAAAACATGTCTAAACTATAATGGCAACTTAGGTAATTAGAGCATCTCTTTATAATATTTTAATGTAAATTATTGTCTAGGTTAACCATTGTGTTATGTGGAAGTGTACAGGAAATGGTCAATGATACCTTATTATGTAGCAGCATAATTCTGAGCTCTTTATAAGCAGTAATTCATATTATCCCTAAAACAGACTTAGAAGGTATATAATGTAATTATCCCTGTTATACAGACAAGGAAACTAAGTGGCATAGATTATACAATTTGTCCAAGGTCACAAAAGCAAATAAGGGTGGGGCCAGGATTAAAGCCCAGGTAAAGTCTTATTATGACTATTCATAACAACACCATGTAACACGGGACTCAACAGGAACCAAACCTGAGCTGCTCTGAAGATGGAGGGGAGATGAGAGTCTGGTGATGTGAGCGACCAACTCTTTTAATGCTATTATATTGAGTATGTTTCTGTCTAATAGGAATAATCTGTTCTCAGTGAATACCTCAAGTAAAGAAGTTTACAGTGTTCTCATGTAAAAGCCAAACTGCAATATATACCAGGCACACAGAGAAGCCATGCAGAGTTTACACGCAAAGCAGGCAACATTACTTACCGACAGGACACTGAAATGCAGCAGCATTCCCTTTTCTCCCATTGATAAAATTGAAAATAAAGTAATCTTCAAACAATAAATTAATCAAACTGGGTTTGGGGGACTAAATATAACAAGGAGCCAACTGCCCAACCTAGCAGGGGACCAGAAGAATGTGATCTGCAGGGTGAGGGCTTTGCAAAGCAGAAGGGAATCACTCAGGTCCACAAAAACACAGCTGACCTCCCTATTGGGGAAAGGTTTTCATTAGTTTTTTTGTTTGTTTGTTTGTTTTTTGTGTGATTTTTTAGGAAAAGAATACAAATTTGCATTAGAATCTGATGTATGACGTTTCTTTTTTTTTATTAAAGTTTATTGGGGTGACAATTGTTTGTAAAATTACATAGATTTCAGGTGTACGATTCTATATCACATCATTTATAAATCCCATTGTGTGTTCACCACCCAGTCAGTAACCTTCCATCACCATATATTTGATCCCCCTTCCCTCATCTACCATCCCCTTCCCCCTTACCCTCTGGTAACCCTCTACTAAACTATTGTCTGTGTCTATGAGTTTTTTTTCTCATTTGTTTGTCTTGTTCTTTTGTTGTTTTTGGTTTATATACCACATATCAGTGAAATCATATGGTTCTCTGCTTTTTCTGTCTGACTGATTTCAATTAGCATTATAATCTCAAGATCCATCCATGTTGTCACAAATGGTCCTATTTCATTTTTTCTTACCGCCAAACAGTGTTCCATTGTGAATATATACCACAACTTCTTTATCCATTTATCTATCGAAGGACATTTTGGTTGTTTCATACACTGTTGGTGGGAATGCAGACTGGTGCAGCCACTGTGGAAGACAGTGTGGAGGTTCCTCAAAAAATTACGAATAGAATTACCATACAACCCAGCATCCCTCTCCTGGGTATTTACCCAAAAAATCTGAAAACATTTATACATAAAGACACACATGCTCCAATGTTCATTGCAGCTTTATTTACGGTGGTCACGTATGACATTTGTTGGCTATAATTTTTTTTTTTTTCCCTGAGCCTAGTAAAATCTAGGTAATTCTCATTTCTTAACATGAACTTGGTCGTTTTCAAAGAAGTCTTTTTTTACATTTTGTAAAGAATTAAAAAATTACTTGGTCAAGACTTAAATGAATATTACTAAGCATTACTTGGCTACCATATGTAGGGGAAGATATGCCTTTACTTATTACAGAATCTGATTTTACGTTTTCTAAATATGTTTTATTTCCATCTGTTTGTAACTATTTATCATCCCCTTCCATATTTAAGTGCTGTTTGTACTGAAGTTCTTATCAAAGACTTTGGAAATATTTTATTTTTGTTTTTGGTTATTTAAAATAAATATATTCTCTCATAAAGATAATTTTTATTTCCTCTTTTCACCTGTTCATATCTCATCTTCTTTTCTTATACTTTTCCATTTTGTTTTGTGTATCAGCTATGGTTCTCACTTCAGGTAACATGCTCATTTTGGCATGTAATCACAGCTCAGTCATAACTTAGATAATTTTGTCCAGTTTCCTTCCCCAAACCTTGGAAAGTGGTAAAGAGATGATTGCAGATTCAGAGTCCTGTCTAACATTCTCATCAAGACATAACAGTTAGAAAGTTAAAATAATTAAGCTAGTTTTCTTTTCTAATATTCACCAAATAGCTTTCTGTATATTTTCTTTCAGTTGTGAGAATAACAAGTAAATGTATTTATTTTGTCCACTTACTGCCATTTATCATAATAATTACAATACATTAGGATTGTTTTATATATCAAGTAAAGCAAAGTAGAAACTTTTATTCTCCATAAAAGTAACTCTGAATTTTAAGAATAAATTTATAAAATAACTATCATCACAACGAGAGGGCCATTATTAATTTTAAATGGCAAAGTGCAGGCTTTTTGAATCTGTAATTTTTAAGAATAGGTAGCTTGAAATTGCTAATCCTGTCCATTTGGTGAGTGGCAGAATGACTTTAGTTGCATGAAACTTTCACATTCGTGAATTTTAAATCACTTTATAACTAATTGGAATCTCTAATTGTCTTGAAATTGATGATGTTTGCCTGTGGCAATTCAAAAAAGCAGAAAAGAAGAAAGAGGGTCTCGTTTTTTATCTAGTTTCAGATGCAGCCACTGAAACAAATAAAATAACCAAGATATGTTATCACTTGTACAGAGTTTCCAAGCATTATTACATTATTATAATTTTGCATTGGCAGAAAGAAAAGCTTTTTTGAAGATAAGCTGGGACAAATGTTGACTTTAGTATTATTGTATTAAGGGAACAAATGGGATAGAATAGTCTTGATATAAATTCCAAAATGTTTTAAAATTGCATTTCCTCTACTAAATATTCATATTTTAGTAACTCTCTGTTAGTATTTTGTTCAATATAGATACAATCTGTTAATCTTTGAATTTTGCTTTTGATAATTGAAAAGGAAAAATTTAAGTTTTAAAATTCTTTGTGGGTGATTATTATTTCCTAGTTTAGATTGAAGTTATATTCCTATTCAATTATTACTTAAAAATCAAGGCTTCCATTAAGATTCAAAAGATTTATTTTCGTTTTTTTGACAGTAATACAGTAAACAGACTGCTAATTATCATTCATACCATGTAGAGTCTAAAAGAAATCTGCTTTAAAAAGATGCTGAAACTTGAGAAGATCAATACTAAAACACTTTTACAAATCCTATCTGACAAGTTTGAACAGGTAAATTACAAAAATCTTTGATATGAATATAATCAAACTCTGCATTATGCATGTTCATAACATATATGGTGGCTTACTGTTGGTTCTTCTCAATAAATGACAGCTGTGTTTCAAGCTGTATATGGAATGGATGGAAAGGTAAACAGGAAAGAGTAAGAGCTGGAATTATCGGAATAATTTATATATGTATTTTCATGTATATGTTTGTACTTTTACATTTACATAGATATGTGCTAAATAACAAGTATCTCTAGAATTTCTTTAAAGTATTTAAAATGCTGAAATAATATATATTTCCTATAGAAATAATAATTCATAAATGGAGAACCAAAACAATGGAAACAAATATTATTTTATATCATTTTAATCTCTATCAGAGAAATCACTTTCTATTTACAGTTTGAAACATATATATAGTATATACCATATATACACACATATGACTATATACACACATCGCATCATGCATAGTTGCTTTTAAATAAAAAATGGACTTCAACACTATATGTCATCTTTATGATACCTTTTTCTTTTATGATAAAATAATCCAGGGCAGTAAATATATATAATGTATGTACATATGTATTTTATATATTGTGATCATAAATTTGTGAATTTATATAACATACCATCTATATAACATATCATCTAATGTTGATATGAATAGCAAATTCCAGAGGAACATCTCTTGTCATATTCTTGCAGATAGAATGAGGTCCTTCAAGTGGAATTGATGGGACAAGTCAAAATGTTTCAAAGAATTGCATTAGATAGTGTCAAATTGTCATCCAAAATTGTTAAACCAATTAATTTCGCCATTACTTGACAGTGTACATTTCCCCACTATAGTACCAACACCGGGCATTGTATTAATTATTTCAATCTTTGATAAACTGGTAAGAAAAAATAAATGTAGTCTTTTATTTTAAACTACTATTTATTTGGCTTTGAATATTTTTCATATTTATTGGTCATCAGTAGATTTTTTATGATAGATTGACTGTGAGATTTTCAGTATCACTCCACTGGGATTTTAACTTTGTATCTTTCTATACTAAAGATATCAACAATACCCTCTCATTTATGCTGCAAATATTTGTTTTTCTTAAATTATGAACTCATGTTTCATGAAATAAAATTTAACCCAGATTAAGCAAACATGTTAACACTAAGTGGTTAATGCCAAAGGAAACATAACATAGGCAAAAGAAAAAAATCAAATAATGCTGAAATATAAGGAAACAAAGAGGTATATACTGAAGATGCTATTGCAACACAATTTTTAAAAAGGAATAAGGAATTTTTATTAAAAGACATTCCCTAAATTTGTTGCCCCAAACAGTAAAAGTTGATCTTATGCCAAATCCCAGGTGATTAAAATATTTAAATAATAAAAATAATGTATGGAAAATCAAAGACAACTAATAAAAATAAACTATGGAGAATAAACTATGCTTAAAGAATATATTCTTTTACTTAAAAGCATAAGTAAAATTAATAAATTATGGGGAGAAGGAAGATATTCATCAGCGTGACTTCTAATTGAAAATTGATATAATACAGGAATAAATATTTAACTGTGAATTCAAACAAACTAAAATAGTAGCAAAATTAACAAAAATTAGTATGTCAATATTTTATAACTTGATACAATATTTTGTTTGATTTTGTTTTATATTTTGTTTACCACTACTCAGAACTTAATGCATTTTTAGGAACTTCTCACAATCAACACTAGTTTACATGAGAACATCCTTTTGGATTTTTTTTTTTTTCCTATCTCTTTTTCAACATATATTTATTGAGTCCTGTTTTGTACTACACAGTGTTCAAGACATTGATGATACAATGATGAACATGAACAACTCCTAATTTTGTGGAAGCTTATATTGTAGAAGGAAATATAGATTGTAAATAATTATATAACTATAATGTATTTTGTGGCCCTGAGTTTACTCTGCGATTCACAGTTAATTTAATAAGCCATTAATTTTGAAGTTTTTAAAACTTTCTAATATTTGGAAATATTAATTCTTCTGTTTAATGTGTAGAGACACATGTGTGTTTGTTTATTTAGGTTCTTTTTTCTTCCATGCCATGATTTAGTTTTGCTTTATGTTTTCTTCCTTTCCTTTTGTTGGACTGATGAAATTTTGTTTCTTACATTTGTATCTTTTTTATTGAAATATAAATTATGGCGTTTGTTTTGTATATTTTCTTTACATTTATCTTTCAAAAATTTTTTTAAAGAAAATAGAGTTATTTGGTAGATTTGTGCCTTTCTGGAACAAGATATGAGTTAGTATACAGAAATATACTTTTAATTATACAAAAGCAAATATTGTTAGTATACAGAAATATACTTTTAATTATACAAAAGCAAATATTGTTATTCTTTTGCTCTTATTGCTTATACTCATGACTAATTTATCAATATACTTTACCAATAATAGTGTTTACCATTGCTATTTCGTCCCATTACTTCCTTATTCAATTATCTTTTTGCTAAAGTAGTTATCTTAGTAAGGCTGGTGAGTAGGAAACCCTTATACTATTTAGTATCTGAAAATGATTTATTTTCTTTTTATTGTATGTGAGAACTTTATTATAGCAATATTTAAACATACTTATAAAGTATAATATAACACACTGACATGGACACATCATTCAACTTTAATTTTCATTCAGACATTCCCATTTGAGTCAAAATGTAGTTTATGTGGTATAGATATGTAAGTTAACTGTGATTTTCACATAGGTCTTTGAGAATACCAATCGTTAAACTAATTGACATTCCTTTGTGGTTAATCTCCCTTTTACCTATTGTGTCTTTTTTTTTCTTTTCTTTTTTTTTTTTTTTTTTACTGTTAGGTGTACAAAACAACATAGTGATTAGACATTTACACACCTCACAAAATGATAAACCCAGTAAGTGTACTACACATCTGACACTGTACATGATTATTACAATACGATTGATGATATTCCCTATGCTGTACTTACAAATTATATATAAAAATATATGTAATTTTTTATATATATATTTTAAAAATTATAGTTGGCATTCAATGTTATTTTATATTAGTTTCAAGTATAAAATGTAGTGGTTAGGCATTTTTATAATTTATGAAATGATCACCCTGTTAAGTCTTGTACACATCTGACACTATACATAGTTTTTACAATGTTATTGACTATATTCCCCACACTGTATTTCACATTTCCGTGATTATTTTGTGACTACCAATTTGTACTTCCTAATTCCTTCACCATGCTCAGTCAGCCCCCAAACCCCCATCCCACTGATGGTGGGATTGCAACTTGATACAGCCACTAGGCAAATAATATGGAGGTTCCTCAAAAAATTGAAAATAGAACTACCTAATGCCCTAGCAATTTCACTCTTAGGTATTTAGCCAAAGCAATCAAAACAGTAATTCAAAAAGATATATGCACCCCTATATTTACTGTAGTGCTTCACAATAGCCAGCATATGGAAACAACCGAAATGCCCATGAATAGATGATTAGATAAAGAAATAGTGGTATATTTATACAATGGAGTGATGTCCTGCCATATAAAAGAATGAAATCATACCATTTGCCTATAGTGTCTTTTAAGAAATATCTTTACTTGATATTGTACAATTTCATTGTTATGTATAAGTAGTTTACAATTGTACTATGTGCATGGGCGGGATTAGAAAGATTTATGATGTTCTTTTTGGTAGAAAAACTGTGAGAAATATTATCTAAATACCACATCTCTGCTTTTTAAAATCAATTTTCTACTTCTGGGAATTTTTTTTTTCTGGAAATGTTTTTAGATTTCTGTTATTCTTTCTTATCTCCACTCATTCTTGAAATATGCTGTATTAGATGCTAGTGGTATCCAACTCAGAAATGTTTTACCAGACTGGTACTCTGAAATTTGGCAAGAAGTGATATAGAGTTACACCAAAAAAGTCATTAAGGTTTAATAGTTTATATATTCATACGATTTGTAAAATTAATGAGAATTGATTGATTTACTTTTTCTGTGTTAAAAGTACATTGTAATTTGTGATTTGTTTCTCTACAAATTGCTCAAGTACTTGTGTGAAAATGAATACAACATTAAACTTTGATAATACAATTTACATTGTATTGCCATTGTATTATAGCTAGATGATTACATAGAAATCCATTCATATAATTAAGATAAGCTATAGAACCAATTTGAAGTGAAAAGTATTCCAGGAAAGTTCTGTGAAATTTATCTGTAGTCAAATTTTGGTAGCGTTTGTATCTAGAGTCCAAGGAAAGACATATTTCCAGACATATTTACTACTCAAGTCTGTATTATCTATTTAAAATTATAAATCCCAATACCAAACCATTTAACTTCCTTTGGCTGCAAGTATATTATTTCTAAATCTCAGGAATAATATGGGATTTATATATTTCTTTTAAAATGTTAAAAATTAACAATTCTGTGAATATTCATTGAATGTCAAGTGTGTGTGAGTGATGTGAAGTCATGTAAGATAGGGACAATCTCTACATTTACACTTCAGACTTCTTTATTGAATGGGATTCATAGGGCCATTGTGGTATATACAATAGTGAGATAAAGAACAAATATGGATAAATCCAAAGAATTATAATAGAGTGTCAGGAAAATCATTTTGTAGGACCAGAAAATATTTCCAGACATGTGTATCATTAAACCAAATTTTACAATATAATTAGAATTTAATGGTATGGAATGGAATATGTGAGGAAGATTATTTTAGACAAAAAGTATAGCACAGGCCCAGAAAATGAATGACAAATAAAATCTGTAAATAATATGTTAACCCTATATTAAAATATATGTGTAAAGGTGTAGTAGACAATGAAGCTAGGAAAGCTGGAAGATCACAAAGGACTTTTTTTCAATTTCTGCACAGCTCTCTTTATGACTGTGTAACTGCAGATCTTTCTATTCATCCATCCATCCATCCATCCATCCATCCATCCATCCACCCATCTATCCATCCATCCATCCATCCATTGATCCATTCATCCTTCCACTATCTATTCTGTACCTACATTTTAGTGAGGCAATGCTATGACGTGATCCTGGATGTCACTACTCTCCTCTGATATCCTTTATCATTCTGACTGCTTTTTATCAATTTATTTTTTGGTATCATTTTCATCTAGATTCTTTAAATGTCCAAATACAAAGTGATTTATATTATTTTATTTTGCTTTCTCATTTTATACTACCTTCCTAGGTGATCTCATGTATTCTCTTTGGCTTAAGTTACCATTTGTACACGGCCCAGATATATCTCCTAGCTGAAATTTTTATTGTGTTCATCAAACCCTACCCTGAGCTGCCAGAAAATATCGCAAACATGAAATCAAGTGCACCTCACATGGAACTCATGAGCTCCTTCCCTTGCCACAACACTTCAATGTGTTCTCCTTCTAGGAATTGTTAGGAGCCTAGTGTATGCCTACCTTAAGCCTAGTTTATCAAAATTGTCTTGACTCTTCTCACTTTCTCATCTATCTAATTAAATCATTACTTCTGCAGATTCCATTTCTAAAATTTCTTTCAAATCTTCCTATAAATTGGATCTCCACCATCATTGCATTAGTGTCTACATCTCTTCCTGTTTGCCCCACATCTATTCATTCCTCATGCTGTAGCCACAGTAACTATTACATCATACTCTTCATAAAAGCTTTCATAACCACCCAATAGCATCATAATAATGCCCCTCCAAAAATATATATATACACATATTATTTATAAATAATATATACACAAATATATATATATATATATATATATATATATATATACTATATCTATTTAGCATATATATACTATATCTATTTAGAATATATATATGCATATATGTGTATATATATATTTTTTTTACTTTGTGTTGTCAAATATAACATACAGAGAAAAAAGGACATGAGCCATAAATATCTAATGTAATAAATAAAAAATGAGCAATCACCTAATCAATCACTCCCCAGGTCAAGATTGGAAAATTGTCACAACCCCAGAAGCTCCTGAATATTTTTTTTTAACCAAATAAAACCTATCCCTATCAGAGACAATTTATAGCTTGAATTTTATGATTTCCATTATTTTTTTATATTTGATAATGGGTTGTTTAAAAGTGTATTTGTTGAATCAACAAATATTTGATGTTCTACTTTTAACATTACTACAACTGTAGGAACCTTACATATGTTTAATGTAATTTCCCATACCCGGCTTTTGTGCTATTATTTTCATATATGCAATCTCTACATATATTTTGAACCCAATATTATAATATTGTCATCATAATAATCACTTAAGCACTTAATATTTATATATCATTATTTACATTTTCTCATAATCCTCTTTCTTTTTATTTCCAGTCACATCTGGTATTATTTTTCTTCTTTTAGTGCAGATCTGCTGGTTGAGCACTCAGCTTTTATCTGTCTAAAAATACATTTATTTCACCAATATTTTGAAGAATATATTATCTGTTTATAACATTCCAGTTGGCATGATTTTATTCTTTAAGCATTTTAAAGATTTTATTCCACTTGTCTTTGGCTTCCATGATTTTCCTTCACAAATCCGTGAACTTTTTGTTGCTTCTTTGAAGATAATGCATTTTTCTTTTCTGGTTGCCCCCCCCCCCCCCGCTTTTTTTTTTCTTCCTTTTGTTTTTGAGTGTTTTTTGTTTGTCTTGTTTTGTTTTGTTATGTAGGTTTACCATAATATGCCTAGCTATGGGTTTCTGTATACTCACTTTATGTGGGTTTTGCTAACCTTTTAATATTACAAATACGTTCACAGATTTCAGTATTTTTTGTCAATTTGGAAAAATTTAGCTGAAATTTCTTCTAGTAATTTTATAACCTATTCTCTCTTTCCTTTCTTCCCGAATTTCCTTCAATTACAATTAAATTAAACTTTAGTACCATGTTCATATTGTGTACTTAATGATCATTTCTGTTTTTGCATCCTTTTCGTACTCCTTTGGCTTCAATCTGGATACTTTCTGTAACCAGCCCTCCATTTCACTATGTTTGTTTTAGTGTGTAATCTGTTATTAAATCCATTTATTGAATTATTAATTTCAATTACAGAATTTTTCTCTTTTAGTATTTTCATTAGAGACCTTTTGAAAGGCTCAGCTTGTATTCTAACTATATGTACTTTGCTTGATTTGCTTCAACATAATTCACTTAGCTATTTTAAAAATTTAAATCTAATTTGCCCAAATCCAAGTCACCCCTATATTTCTTTTTCCATAGTAAGTTTTTTCTTGTCTTGACTTTGATCAATTTTTTGTCTTTATGGATGCTTTATGAGTTGTCAAATTAAATATTAGACATTACATATTCAAATTTGTAAAAAAAAATAGACTGTTTTTTATCTCCTGCTAGGGTTACATTTCCTTTTGTCAAGAATATAGGATATGAGCAGATTATTTCAATTCTGTAAAAGGTTGATTTTTATGCTTTGTGTTTATTAGTGTTTCAGTGTTGCTTTATTCCTAGTTGCATGACTTCTGGAGTCTCAACTAAAAGCACTGGGTATTTACCACAACCACTCCACACCAGCATTAAACTCCAACTTCTTTTCTCCTTAGAAGTGAATATCTGCTAAAATCTGAACTCACCTTTTTAGCCTCTCTATGTGTGTTTTATGCTGAATTAATTAGAGCATTATCCTGTATATGATTAAATGAATAACAGGTAATTTCTTCAAAGGGAGATTGCATGTAGATATTTGTGGACACTCCTATGATTTTCTTTTTTTTTTTTCATCAGACTTTGCCCCTCAGTTTTGGCCACTTTGACTTATCCAATTTTCGACTTCTGTTTTCTCAGCCCAATGTGACTGCACTATTCGGCCAAGACCTATTTTACCACAGTAGGAGTTGATAAATGACCTCAGGAGAAATGCTACGGTAAAGTGATGTTCACTTGCTTGAAATTTCATTCTTTCTGCAACAATAATCTCTCAAATATTTCCTCTGTTGATTTCTTTGAAATTCCTTTGAACAGGCATTCCTATACATTATACAGATTCCATAGTTGTTTACAGCGGGGTAGATTCACCCCAAATGAAATCTTCTGTCTTGGTCAGACTGAATTTTTGTAGCATTCCCATTGGCTAGCTGTTAGACCTGTTATCCTCTATTATTTTTAATGCACTGTAATTTTTTGAACCTTATTCTATGATAATATTTTTGAAAAAAAGAAAAGGGCAACTCTGATATTTTCTATCACTTATTTATTTTCAGTTATTCAATAACATTGTTTTTTTCTTAAATTTAGTTTTTAACTCTTCTTTCTTCAGTTTAGCTCATTTTTAACTTCTATCCCTTATGTTTTACTGATGATCTGTTTTGTTTAGTTTCTTGCATAATAATCATAGAGTTTTACTCTTTCCTAGTTTTATATGAATTTATATGTTACATATAAACATATATAACATATATAAACATATATATAACATATAAACATGCATATTTATATGTTATATATGTTTATGTGTGTTATGCATATGTTTATATGTTTATATATAAACATATACATAACACATTATATATATATATATGTATTATATATATATATATATATATATATATATATATATATATATATATATATATAATCTCCTTACAGTTTTTCTTCTTTAGTATGAATGTGAAGTACTGGTCATTTGGATTTTTTCCTAAGTCTGAGGCAATTGCTGTTCACTTGGTCAATTTGTGTCTATCAGGCAATTAAGAAAAAAAATTAAAAAAGCACGGTGGGTGGAATTATTTCTCTCTTATTAGGAAGTATTTAGGTGCTTTAAAATACAGAACATTGTTAATCTCCTTGGTTCTCTAAGAAAGATAGATATAGATTAACAACTATGGTTATCTGTTTTTGAGAGTGATTACCTAATTTTTGTGTGTTTGTTTGAATTTTTGCCCTGTAAATGGTCTACTAGATTGTAAAAATATGGCCTTCACTATTGTAAGAATATTTTCTTTTTGAGATTGCATGATTTGTCTATATTAATTTATTCTATCATTGATGATTAGACTTGTATTTGTGCTATTTGTTTTCAATTCAGTGTGCATTTTTTTCTCCTTTCATTTCTGAACCTTAAAACATCCAGATGTCTGTTTTTTCTGCCAAGGATACTAAGTTAGAGAAAACACATTGTGTGTGTGTGTGTGTGTGTGTGTGTGTGTGTGTTTATGTATAACATATATAATCACACATATGTATATATAATATATAGATTAGATATGTAGTCTGTATTTGTGTATAAATTTAAAATGTGTATAAATACTTTAAACTTTTTATTTATGTATATATGTATATACATATATATACATATATATGCTTTTATTCTTTTCTTTAAATCAACCACTGCTACTTCTAAAACTGAGTATTATTAGTAAATACAATGGGTTTATAGGTTTTTTTTGGGTCCTGTTTTATTTCTGCATTTTGACTGTACCTTCTGCACTCCTCCAAATGAATAAAGATTTTGGTTCTTCAAAAGTACCCCCTTCATTTTTTTTTAACCATATTTTACTGTAAACAGTACCTTACTTTACTGTAAACAGAGCAGATTGAAGTTACCTTCATCAGTTAAGCCTGGTATAAATGTCTCAACTCCCTTCTCTTGATATACTCCAAATCAGGCTGCATATAACCCTTATCTTCTGATGCGTATGGGATTTGTTGAGACCTTTCCTAGTAGAACTATGATAACTTTGATTTTGATTACTTTTCACTTTTGGTGTGGACAGCTGTAGAATAATTAAAAAATATTAACATATATCCATAACTTAATTTGTCCCATAAATACTTTAAACTTGTATTTCATGCAGGTACTTTGATGTATGCTAAAAATAAAGTAGCAAATAAGATACAATAATTTTGTTGTTTAATCAACAAACTTTGTATTTTATGACTAATACACATCTTAAAATTTAATGTTTTCTTTAATAGAATGGAATGAAGATAATACCACATAATTAGGAGGTTTTCCTTTTAGGTATTCTGTCTCCTCAAATTGATGATTAATACACAAGATTCTTCATCAATTATTACCAAAATTAAACTTTACAAATTAAAGTCAGGAAAATGCTATCGAGCCTTTGGTTTCACTCTACTTTCTAATTAATTTGAGAGAAGAAGCAATTTCCTCTGTTTTATGGTGAAATATGTTTCTCACTGTTTTTTTTTGTTTGTTTGTTTGTTTTTTGTCTATTTGTACTTTCCTTTATTAATAATTAGGCAAAGTGTTTGCTATCTATTAAAAATATTTGGCTTGCCAGATTCACATTATAATATAATAAATTTAAAATTAGCCTACAATTGTGAGTAGAATAGAAAACAACATAAATAATATTGAGAATATTCCATTTCTGGCATACATGTATTCACATATGATAGTTGTAACATTAAGTACAGATTAGAAACTCTTAAAACTAAATATATGGGTTTGCAATATTTTTATATAATGTAAAAATTCCAGCTTTGGTTTTATGTAGGCCTATATTGTTTTCAAATTGAAGGTGCTATAATGGCAGTTGAAATTAGGAAACTGATATTATATATTATTTAAATGAAATAAAAAGTGGAGCAAGGTTATTTATTAGTCCATCACATTTTCACTCTATATTTAAGTCAGAACTTTTCAATTTAAATATATCAATGAAGGTCTTAAATTCCAGGAATTTTTGCCAAAAAGCAACTCAGTCTTCAATATATTATAATGTTAGATGCCAGCAAATCATGTATTTATTTAGCAAATATCACAATTCTAATGTGATATCAAGCAATGTTTAGACTTCAATTAAATGGAAATATGTTGTTTTAGCTGAGGGAAAGAAAGTAGTTGTCTCTTACACATCCAAACTATGAATGCTAGAAATAATGTTTGTTGGGTGATATTCTAGGCACACACAGACACAAGCATATGCATACAGACTCTCTTACTTGCAAACAATTGAGTTTAATCAATTGAATAGCTAATATATGTAGAAATAAAAATTACTTCACTTACAAAATTGAGAAACAGTTTTTATAATCTATGGAAGTCAGGATTTGAAAATTTAGTGGATAAAGATTATTGGGTATCTTCCTACTTTCATGATTATCTTAACAAGCATACTATAGAAGCAATCCTAGACCTGAAAATAAGCTTGGGGATTGATTCCTTGATATCTTGCGCTATACCTATATTTTAACAAGTAAACTCCACATCATTTTAATATCATTCAGTAAATTTAAAAATTGTCATATGTTATATAGCAAACACATCTGAAAACTTCTTATAGATTATTTGCTGACAGATTTTACATAGTGTCTTGCCATATTTAGATACACATAAACCTTTACTTGCAAAGATTCTCTCACTTGACTAGACTATTGTAATTACAAATAACAAGCATACTATAGAAGCAATCCTAGACCTGAAAATAAGCTTGGGGATTGATTCCTTGATATCTTGCGCTATACCTATATTTTAACAAGTAAACTCCACATCATTTTAATATCATTCAGTAAATTTAAAAATTGTCATATGTTATATAGCAAACACATCTGAAAATTTCTTATAGATTATTTGCTGACAGATTTTACATAGTGTCTTGCCATATTTAGATACACATAAACCTTTACTTGCAAAGATTCTCTCACTTGACTAGACTATTGTAATTACAACTGATGTAAAGCATAGTTCATAACTAATTCTTCTTAAAGAAACAAACACATTATGTTGGGGCTTTTCATAAGATTTCTTTAATTTGCTAACTGAATAAATGGATTTGTTGGCATATGATATTTGTGGGAGTTTCCTTCCCTTAGCTCCACCTAAATATTGTTCTACCATTTATTATTGTCATATCTTTATGATATGACTTAAAAAAAACACACACAACACATTATTTTCTCAGTGCTTTTCAGTGTGAAAGATATTAAAAACGAGATGTTGTACCTTATAATTTTTTATGCTTTAAATTTAATCTGTGTAAAATTGGCATCCTCTAAAAAATAGGACTACAACATTGTAAATATATTCAGTTCCTTATGTGCTAGTCTTAAAACTTGTAGCAAAATCAACCAGTATATGATGTAATATTAGAGAACATGAGGCTTATTGTCAGCTAATAAAAGAAGGAAGAAAGTGAAAACATGAATTTGTACTTTGTTTAGGGTCAACGTCGAAGAAAATGTTTAGATATAAGAAGAGCAGATTGAAGTTTCAGGCCTAATTATCTTGTTTCTAAGTGTAGCAGGAATATTGCCAAATTTATCAGTGACTTTATAGAAGAGTTCTGAGTACAAATTTGACATAGGTTAGCTGAAGCAGTGAGAGAGGTGAAGCATAAATATCCCCAAACAACCTATTTTCCATATTGAAATGTATTTCCTCTAAGATGGGAAAGCTTTAATGAAGTTGAAGATGACTGCAAAATGGCTTACCTGACAGATGAAGCAATAAGCCCATTTCCTCTCTGCAGCTAAAAGCTTAAAATTACCCATCTGTCATCTCTCTAGTGGGAGGGGATTATAATAGAAGGCAGCAAGCCATCTTAATTACATAACTACTCCAGCTCCAATGATATATCATACAGAGTTTAAAACGCATTATCTGTACAATAAACTGAACATATGTAACAGTGGCATGACTCACTTTTATCCTTGAAATGTATAATTTTTCCATTACTAATTTTTTGTTTAATGTCATTTTTTTAGCACCCTTTACCTTGATATGATCTCTCTCTCTCTCTCTCTGGTATTAAATTACCAAATATGCAGTGATTATTTGCTGACAATTACTATATGCCGGAAACCATATCAATATACCTCATATGAGGTTTTGGAAAAAAAAAACTCATATGAGTTTTTTTGGAAAAAGAAAAGTAACAACATTATTTAAATTTAGACTTGATTTTTTTTTTCTTCTTATTTTACTTGTAAAAATTGCAGTCTGTAACTTTGTACAATAGGTCTTAAGGTGTGGTGTCCCAAGGGACTCTCCATGATGTGTATACAGTTATATATGTAACTTTGAGCAAAAGATCCTTGTAATTGAGTTCATTATTCTTTGTTTATACAGTAGAATGGGTGCTAGAACTACAAACGGGGTACTGCTTTTTTGTGTGTGTGTTTTTGTTTTTGTTTTCTTTCCTTTCATTGGCACAGTCAATGATAACCTTGAGCTATCTGTGACCTTCACAATTGAGTATGTGACAGGATTATAAAGCTTGGTAGGGTTAAGATATTGCTTAAACTAGGAAGCCTTTTTAATTTTCTACATAAAAGGATATTTAAGCAGACATACTCAATATGGATAAAATACCATTTAAAAAGACTTCGAAAGACGATATACTCATATCTATTTTATTTCAGTGTGAAACCTAAAAACGTGAAACATTGCTATTTTTATGTGGCCTTTGTTTTCATATGGGGAGAAAAAAAATATATACATATATATATATATCTCCCACACATTTGTATTAGTTAGTTACCTCAGCATAACAAACTCCACCCAAACTCAAATATGTATATTTGTTTAGTGCATATTCATTTGGATCAGGTGACATGGGTAGGGCTTGCCTACTGCAGCTTGTCTTTATAGTTTTCCTCCTTAACCTGGACTAATGTTGAGTCCAAGCATGTTGTTCTTTCAGCAATCACAGGAGCATAGACACAGGTCAAATGGACAAGGACTCTTAATGCCCAGGTGTAAAACTTGTGCCCAATTACTTTAGCCTGATTCTATTGTCTAACTAAGCTGCACAACAAACCCAAAGTCAAGGGTCAGAGAAATACACTCTGTCACTTAATGGGAGGAACTGTAAAGCTACCTGACAAAGTTATGAAATTATGAAGGAGTGAATAGGTGAGGTTAATGCGATCAGCCACAGGGAAAAAAATCTATCAAATGCTCACAATTTTTAGAAAATTGTGCTAGGTCAAATGGGAGATAAGAAACATAAAACAAGGTTCATATGCAAAAAAAGAAAAGAAGAAGAAGAAGAAGAAGAAGAAGAAGAAGAAGAAGAAGAAGAAGAAGAAGAAGAAGAAGAAGAAGAAGAAGGAGTTTATAATCTACTTGAGTGGATAACAAATTGTGTATGGGGTAAAAAAGATGAATTATTTTTGTATAAATGTGACTTCTGTGTTGGTCACCCATCTGACTTTTGGAGAATTTTCCACAATTTATGTGCAAACTGACACTCCATGGAGGCAGATATTGCCTCCCAATATAAAAGCTGAAAACACCAGACAGATTTGTCAGTTCCCTAGAACTTAGGACCGTGTCACAAGATCTGAGCTCAACCAATGGTAGGGCTGGGGATGTGAAGGGATGGCAGGGATTTGAATTAGGAACTATGTCTGAACAGAAGCAGGGATAGTAGAGAATGCTTCCTGATAGAAGGGATGGTGTCCCAGGTGCAATTGTGGTGCTGTCACCAGCAAAGGGGTCCAAGCACGGACATGCTGGTGGTGGTAGAGGCATGACCACTAGTGTTAGGCAGCTTTAGGTATCTTTCTGGATGGATTTTAGCTACAATTATTTTAACTTAATTTTTTAATCCCTTTATCTCATTTTTATATACTAGTCTTCCCAACTATATTCTTTCAATAAATTCATTTTTTCTACTCAAATAAACAGAGTCATAATCTGTTGCTTAAAAGTATAAGGAGAGAATGATATTTTAAAAGTGTGTAAATTACGAGATAAATTTTATCACAGTTCAAAAAAGAAATAGCACCATGGGCTGAGGAGTCAGGGAAAGGTTTGGAGGACATGGAATTTAACTGATTCTTACAAGCTATCGAGTTAGTAAATAAAGAAAGAGATGTGGGCTAGATACCCTGCACAAGGACTGTGGGATAGTCATTTAATTTGTACAACTAATAGTAGGCCAGTGTAGTGGCAACTTGAAACAGGTGATTCAGCTGGCCCCTTCTAGCTCTCCTTCTCTATTTCCTCTGCTGTACATTTCAGTGTGAGTTCTCCTCTTACCACCTTATTGTAAGCATTGATTCCCAATGTTATAATGACTCTGAATCTCTGACTTCCCTGGACAATTTTCAGTTATTATTAATTAGGTGACCTCTACTAACTGATGATTTACATCATTCTCATTTGTAGCTTTTGTGACAAGCACCCTCTGGAGTTTTTAATTTCCCTAGCTGCCTCTGTTTAGCCTCCTTTTCCAACTGTTTTCCTCTGTTTGACAAAGGCTGGTGTTCTTTTAGGTTCTTTCACAAAAATACTTTTGTTGTCCCTTTACTCATTCCCTCAGGGAAGTTCATCAATTCCCATATGTTAAACAATCATTGGTATGCTGCTCTCTTCCAAATCTATATTTACAGCACTGATCACTCTCAAGTTCCAAACATGTATAATGAACCGCCTAGGAGAACTCTCAAATTGGATGCCCAGTTCCGATTCAACAAGGTCAAACTGACCTTTCCACTGTCCTATTTACCCTAAAGAGCAGTTTTGTCAATGCAGAGATCTCAGACTTTTCCTTATTTCTTTTCAGTCCCCATTACCACCTCTACTCACCCCTGTATTGAATCAACTATTAGGGCCTATTGATTTTTCTTTTTTTATATTTCTCAAGTATGTGTAATTTTTTGTTTTTCCCATCTCTCTGCCATCGTCTTTGTTCTGTCTGACATTGTCTCTCACTTGATTTATGGTGAGAGTCTCATAATTGGTCATCCTCCTTCAAGTATAGTATCCCTCCAAATTTATTGATAATACACCCACATTCATTTTGTAAGAAATATTTAAATATGATTATTATATCTCAAAACATATTTAATGGGCTTTCAATTGTCCTCAGGACAAACTGCTATCTTGAACTGATAGAAAATTGATTTAGCATACAAAATCCTTCTGTGACTTTTTCTTCCTTACCTCTCTAGATTCAGCTTTTATTTTTGCCCTATCCCTATGACTTCCATTATAATCTCAGAAACATTGTATGCTAATGCCTGAAATTCATCTAAATGCATTTAGCTAAATTTGTCACTTGTCATTCCTTTCTCTACCTCTTACTAGTGATTTTTGCCCATATTATTACATTAGCATCATTTTTCTACATATTCTTAAGGAGAAGTTATATTCATTGCTATGATTTTTTATCTACCAAACAATTTTTGATTACTAAGTCAACTTCTTGATGCATCAATGCTGACTACTTTATTCCATGTTGAATACCTCAACAGTAATAAATCTCTTTTAAGGTAGCATGACATATTACTTGGAATCTATACATAATATTAACATTTTAAAATATGTATTTAGTTGTATTTATTATACTAATGTAGTAAATGTGTTAATAAAAATCAAAGACATGAGTTTTTCTATTATATGTTTAAGGGAATTTTATTTTCTTAACTATTAACCTCTTATTAAATGTATTAATTTATTAATTAATGATGGATAACTATATAATACACCTTTGAATGAAACTTTGTTCTGTAAAGTACTACATGCCAACATAGATCTCAACCTTTTTAAGTACATCATTATATACAAAATGCTTCTTACCTATGCTTTCATTCTATGAGTAAAATTCTTTAAGGTTCTGAAAGTAACCACCTGATCCATATGTTCTATCTAAATCTAGTCTTTATGGAATTCTACAGCTCAAGACTTGACAAAAACATCCCAAGATTTAACCTAGAAACTAAATGTACTAACAATCTACAAGGAAAGAAATCAAAATTTAAATTTAAATGAATACATAAGGAACCTAAAATTATATCTAATGAAGGCCTAGTCTATACTTTTAAGTTTTCTTTTCTAAGAGAAAAGAGAGGAAAATCTACAGCTTTAGTTAGACCATAACATCTGTGTCGTGCGGGAGACCCTGCTTGCTGCGCCATTTGTTGTGAGAGGCGGCCTGTGGGGTCTCTGATCCCGCTCCCGGCCTAAGAACGCAGGATATGGCTAGGCCAAAAAGGAACACCCATGGAGCCATAGGTAGGAGACTCATACCACTGTAGTCTCACTGGTGGCATTATAGTCTCACTGGAGGCTGGAGTCACACGACCTGCAACCTGCTGTCTGCTTTTCTGCCTGCCAACCGACCGACTCACTCTGGACTCTCCACTAGACTAGACTATCCAACCAGTGAGCCGTGGCAGTTATATCAATGGCTAATTGGCTAACTGGTAACAGTTGATTGTCAATTAGCCAAAGCTGATGGCCATCTACTACCCAAGCCAGAACCTTTCCACGTGAGGCTGAGAGCATGAAAACTGCTCTCCAGGACTCTGTCCCAACAATCTGTTTTACATTTTTTTTTTTTTTCAATTGTTTAGTTGTTTTCATTCTACTGTACAGTTTTATAGTGTTTTTGCCCCTTTCCACTTGCCGTGACAAATTTTTACTTTGTATGCATGTTTATTAATAGTTAGATTCTTGTTTTAGTCTCATTTTACATTATGCTAATGTAAGGTTGTTTATTTTTATTTTTTTAATTTTGATAAAAAGAATGGTTCACTTCATTTATCTCTATGGCTGAGTCTTCTAAATAACAATGATGGTGAACCAAGAAAATGTGTTTGTTTTATCTTTTCCCTATTATGTTATTGAAGTCACCACATAAATATTTCAAACAATGGAACAAAACTGTAATCAGAACAAAAAGAGTATTTCATAGAAGATGAGAGCTTACTGCATTCTGGAAAATGGGAAAACAATAGAAACATATTGTGAGATTAAGCATTTGGAGTCAGTTAAAATCCCAATCAGTACAGGAAAGTTAACAGCTGAAGAGATGGCTGGTATATAACCTTATAGAGAATCCAAGATCAAGGCCTGCACTGGAGAATCAGTCAGGTGGGGTTTACTACAAAGTTGTTCTATGTAATAGCTACACCAATTAAATTCTTTATTGAAAAGAGGCTAAATTCCATAGAAAGTGAATTTCAGTTGTTGGGGCTCAGGTGTTATTGATGGGAATTGAGGGAAAATAAGTTTCTGGCATTAGATAATAGGTCCCTCTCAATTTCCCAGCTGAGGGCCTCTTAGTGTAATATTAAACCAAACCCTGCCAGTCAATACACCTCTCCTGTGTACACAGACCTTGCCCATTTCTTCTTCAGAGAAGATGATTGGCAAAGATACCAACATCCATAGTAAATAACGAAACTCCCATGAGCCACCAAGGAATGTCCACGTAGTCTCTTAATATAAGCTATTAACACATTATCAAAGTCATCAGATATATAAGAACAATATAATTTTTAAAAATAATACTAAAATAAATACAATTAACTTGTAGAAGAGAAAAAAATTCAAAAGTTTAGGAAAATTCCAGAGTAAAAATATACTCACGCATAAAACAAGAACAAAACTGTATGAAAAATGTAAGCAACCAGAGAACAAAAAGTTCATAGAATTTAAAGAAAATCTAATGGGATAAATATACAAGAATGTAATCTATTGAGAACTTTGAAGTAAAACCAAGAAAAATCTGTAACATAAGTTAAAGCACGGTTATAAAAACAATAGAGCAATCAAGAGAAAAAGAAAGAAACCTAGAAGATACACCAGCCTGGGATGTCAGAGAGCTATTTGAAGAACCAGAAAATTTAACACCAAAGGAAGTCAAATGAAAGTATCCCGGTACCCATCTTACTATGTATTCTGGAAATTAAACTTTTAAAAAGAAAGGGTGTTATTTATTTTTTGAATTATGGTTTTATTTTCTGAATTATCTTTTTCCTCTGGCATTAATATTGTGTCTTTATTTTGTTTTCTTATATATCCTGTCATCTTTGAGGGTCTCTTAATATTTTATGACAAAGAGTGTGCTGATTTTCTTCGGTTGTCCTTAATGGTTTCCTTAGCTATTGTGGACTTTGGTGTCTTTCTCAGTCATCTTTTCCCCTGAGTGAGGCAACTATCTGAGAGATCCAGACACTTAGTTCTCATTTCAAAAAGTAGGATGTGCATTGGTATCTAGGAGGTAAGGCAGATAATAGCCTGAGGGTCCCTTGCTTAAATATTAACTGCAACATATCCCTGGTGATTTAAAAGTATTTATGTTATTCACATAAAATATGTAAATTAAAGAGACCACTGAATTGCTTTTTGTTGATCTTTGTTTCACTGATTAAGATGTAATTTAGAATAACTTTTATGATGGGTTTAAGTTTCAGCAAAGATTTCCTATAGTGACGAGACATAAGAAATACTGTATATTTTGGCAAATATATTTTTAACATAAAAGTCATTGCTAACAACTGTTCATGTATCCAATGATACTTATAAAGCAACTGCCATCTTCCAAACAGCTTTTCTATACTTGGGTTATATTGGTAAACAAAATATCTCCAGAGTGGGAATACATATGAAAAAAAAAAAAAATGACAAAGAGGACAGGGGGAGGCAGAACATTTGAGTAATGATACATTTTATTCTCTACTGTGGATATAAAAAATAAACAGAGCCTAAAAATTGCCTAGAGTAGTTTGACAGTTTTATATCTACCCTGTTTCCCCGAAAATAAGACCTAGCCAGACAATCAGCTCTAATGTGTCTTTTGGAGCAAAAATTAATATAATACCCGATATTATATTATTATATTTTATTAAAGACCACGTCTTATATTATAGTAAAATAAAACTGGGTCTTATATTAAGTTTCTCTCCAAAAGACACATTAGAGCTGATTGTCCGGCTAGGTATATTTTCAGGGAAACACGGTATATCAGTATCCAAAATTCCTTCAGAATAACTTCACAAGTGTGTCCTGCCACAATGTTTTGTTTTGTTTTTTTCTTCCAGTGCTTAGAAAGTGTCTTTCCAAAGATTCCTTCCAATAATGTTCACTCTTTGTCATATTTCTTAGTTATACTCAAAGTTCAACCTGAAGAGTTCTCTAACCCTCCAACACAGCATGGATTCAGAATCCTAGGGTGACTGGCATTGGACCAGACCAACAAAAACGTATTACTTGATTGAGTACATGCCACTAGTACCGTGTACTCCCTCCCCTAATTAAAGTCTAGCCAATTGTTTTTATTCAATTTCACAAAATAATTCAGACCTCGATCAATTTTTCCTTAAGCATACAAAACTCCCTGCCCTGGTTCCGCTGCAAATTAGTTATCTGAAAAGGAGTTCCCAAATTGTTTCTTGGTAAATATTATGCTTGTCACTCTCCTCTGGCTCCCCTTTATTCATGAATCAAATCAAAATAATCCTTCCTTTTGTCCAGTGGCAGCTATGACTACTCTGGATGTGCTTCTGCTTATAGATTTATTTTCTCTAATATTTTTACTTTCGTTTCTAAAATATTTTCCTTTCACTCTGTATTATCTGCCTGTAGGTAATACCACTATATCTGCATGCTGTGCTAAAATGGACACTGACTCAAGTGATAGACAAGAGAATTATCTATTTCAGGAAACTCAACGTAGGTAGATTTTGGATTTTATCAGGAAGAAAAAGGCATGAAGAACTGAGTGAGTTATGTCTTAAGCAATCCAGACAAAGGCAAAGAAAATTGTCAAGGAGATAGGAGTTAGCATTCTTTACTCTAAAATAATGAAGGATAAGATCAGATATAACCAACATGTTTGTAATTAAAAATGTCCAAATATTTTTGCAATTGAAGCAAAATAGATCATTTTTATGAAGAATTATTTAGTTTACATGCCAAAAGTTAATTAATATACTATTAAAAGTTGTTGTCTCTATCCATGTGTGCATACATTTATCTCTCAGTGTATGTGTGTGTGTCATGTACACACATATATTTTAAATAGATTGTATAAACATTAACACAAGTTAAGGAAAATGATATAAGTAGGTCTTTAATGTATTTCATTTTATACATAGTCAAATACAGTATGTCCAGTTATTTCATTCCTTTACATTGTGTTCTCATGATAAGTGACTTTAAGAAGAATTAGTGAATAATCTAGAATGCAAGCTTTGCTTTTAAAAAATCAGTGATATAATCCTGGATATTGGTCTGATGATATTAGTAAGTAAAACACAACTTTGATCTTTAAATAATGGGCATCTTGCCACAATTCTTTAACCTATATTTGCTAATGAGATTTTTGTACAAATTATTATTACAATTTATCATTTTCATAATTAACCCCTGAGTGAGGCATATTCAAAACAATCCAAATTAGATGAAAATGTCATTTTTTTTTATTTCAAAATGACATTTCAAAAAGGTAAAATTTTATTTCACATTTTACTGTAAAGAAGTTTTAAGAAAACTTGCATCTACCAGACATGCATCTTACACTTTTATGAAATAAACTTTAGGATGCAATTACCCACCAAGTAATGTATTTTCTATCAGGTTAATATTCAGTTCAGAGATATTCCAGAAATTTGCCTGAAAAAAAAACAAAAACGCAGCACTCTTTTATTAAACCCTCAACATAGATACTAGAATGTTCTAAATCAGAAAATTATAGGAAAATGGAGAGTAAGATATAAACGTAGTTAGGTACACAGGCTGTCTCTGTATTTGTCTGATCTCACACAATTTTATTTTCTTTACAATTGTAACATTACTTAAACTTGCCTCCATGCACTTATATTGAGTACTTCATGTATTTTATATCAACATCCAATCTCTTCTTCATCAACATATTGAGCCAGATTCTGAATCTTCTGGATTTCCCAACATAAGTTCATGAAGAAAGAGACATGACTCATACAATGTCCCTCATGTTGAGATCTCAAAGACTAATGAGAAAGGATTATATGCTCTTAATTAAAGATATCAAGTGAAAGTCTACTTAGGAAAATGTAGAATATGTTACGAATACTAACACAAAACAAAAAAGATTCAACTGATTTTAAGAGAGAGAGAAAAGAGTGGTAGATGCAAGATAAATTTCATTGAATAATACTTGAACTTGATCTTGAAAGAAAAAGATAAATTCATTAATTTAGGAGAAGTGGATAAAAGAACTTTCACAAAGAGAAGTACTGTAGACATGAACATTCATCTTTTTGTTTTTCCAATGTATTTCTTTTTCTTTTCTTTTATTTTAATTTTTTTATTTTAGATATAATGTCATGAAAATAGATTACTGAGCACTCTAGGATTCTACTTTAAATTGGTAATCATTAATTTGTCATGCCACTGATTTTTATTGAATTGCAATTTTCTCTAACAAAACTAAACTACTGAGTACAGGAGCCTGGATGAAACTGTTTAAATTATATCAACATTATTTTCCATCATGAACAATATTCGGGCAGGTAAAAAACTTTTTAATGACTTGGAATTCAGCCCAAAACAAGTGAACTCTCAAATATCTCAACAGTCCCATGAAAGTAGCCACAATACCATGGCCTTCGAAAATTGTAAGATCTATACAGGTTACCTTCACTATCCGAAAGAGGGTTCCCATGGAACTTTTCCTAAGCCAAAATGGCTCAAAGAGAAGAAGTGACTAGTATTAATTTAATATGGAAAAAATGTGACTGTTCCCAGACCCCAAAAACAACTACTGAATTATACCAAATATGTTTGATTACATCCAGTTTTACACTATGCATAATACCCTTATGGGCTCTCTTAGGCTTCTCTGATATGTGGGACACTGCTAACAGATGCACAAAATGCATTGAGATAAAGCACAGATGTTCACCCAGTTCAAAGATATGGCAGCTTCATTTTGAGATGCTAAGTGTATTTTCTGGAGAAGGAGCTTGGTGCTAGCTACCCTCACTGTTGGGGTGTGCTGCTGCTTCTATAATGGGTTGCTGCAAAATAAATGCTGAATGCTGTTTTCCCTTTTTTCATAAAAGTGAAACTTCTCTTCAGCTTTCTTTCAGTTAGCGAAAATAGTTATTAATATAAGTCTTTCATAAAAGCAATGAAAGAACAGTTCGGACTTTGAAAAAGTGGGGATACCTGCATGTAGAATCAATCACCTTGATGAAGTATAATTTCTTGCTTTCTAGAAAATATGATTGTGAAAGAAAGAAAACAAACAAACAAAACAAAACACTGTTTCTCGTTTGCCTGAAACTGAAATTATTATAATTCTGATACGGTAAAAAGGAAAAGGCATTTTACTTGATGATTACTCATTAATATCATTAATATTGAAGGGCATTTTCCATGACATGGAGACAGGTTCTGTGCTTTCAGATAATTTGTGTTTACCGTCCTTTGCCACTTCTGGTCAATAGTCCATCGATATTTTATAGTCTCTTTTTTTATCACAGTACTTTTCACCTGTGGCATGATAGCATTCTCTAAAGGAGCTTCAGTAACTTCTTTTTCATCGGTGTGTGTCATTTCCATTATTTTATGGGATAATTAGTGAGGAGTTTGGTTATTCAGTTTTTCACTAGTAGTTATTTATAATGTGTTGGATGAAAAGACATTTCCTAATTGTTCAATTTTCAAGCATTGCAAACATATAACAATCCTCAGTGATACTTCCTCAAACATATGTGTTTGCTTCCTCCTCCTTGAGAGTCCTACCACGTAAGCTTGTGGGGGTATACAGATATCTACATTTTATTAAGCACTGTATGTGATCCTACTTCGGGGAGTGTAGGGAACACAACTGGGGAAACACTGTTATAATGTGTTGCATGTTATTTTGGCATTTCGATTTTTCTTTCTGCAAAACTCATAGCTTAATTTGTCATGAAAGTGTAGATTTCTGTCGCATATTAAATCATTGAAGTTGAGGAATTTCACTGTGTAGTAAAATATACCAGCATTTTTTATCTATTAATACCTTGGCTTATAGATAGAAAAATAAGTGTGGGTCTGGACCTCTCTCCCCTACCATCTACCAGCATTATTTTTAAGTATGACTCTGTGTTTTTTACCTCATCACTGCCAGCCACTGTGATTCCATTTACTGGTATCTTTAAGCAAAACAATAATCATATTTAATCAAAGTCTCAGTAAAGTCTGCTAAGTATCAGAAAAAAATTTGAAGGAAAGAATGATAAACACATTGTCCCCATACAGTTTACCATCTTGTGTGGGAAACAAACTTAAGCAAATATCCATGCATTTGACTTAAAATATAACTGTGATCAGCACTATGAGAGAAAAGTATATGTGTACTTTGACATTATGTAAAGGGATATAATTTAGGAAGACAAGTTGTCTTTTCTAAGGAAACTAAGTATTCTGAGGATGTAAAAGTAATCCAATTGAAAAAAGAAGAGTAATAAAGAGCATTACAACTCTAGAAAACAATGTAATTGAAAGCCTGGGAGAAATTATATAAAGCTAATGTGGCTTAAATACATTTAGCACAAGTTAGATGGACAAAATGGGATTGTTTTGGTGACTAAAGTCAAAATCATGTAAGCTTGCCCTTCTTCCTTTCTCCCTTATGTCCCCCACCTCCTTTCTTTTCTTATTTCTTCCATGTCTAGTTTAGAATTTGGATCTTAATATAAGAGCAATAAGAACTGGTTGAACAGATCTAAGTATATAAGTGGCATGATGAGATTTGGCTTTTGAAAATGCTAGTATGGAAAAACAGATTAGAGATGGTGGTCATCTGGTGGCAAAATAAGAAGCAGGGGGATTACCGTGTTTCCCCCAAAAATAAGACCTAGCCAGACAATCAGCTCTAATGCATCTTTTGGAGCAAAAATTAATATAAGACCGGGTCTTATATTATATTATGTTAGATAAGACACGGTCTTATAGTAAAATAAAACCGGTTCTTATATTAATTTTTGTTCCAAAAGACGCATTAGAGCTCATTGTCTGTCTAGGTCTTATTTTCGGGGAAACACGGTAGTAAGAAAGCCTTTGTACAGGCCAGATGAGAAGTGTATTTTTTAAAGGAAAGGGGGAGAAAATAAATGGAAAAGTATAAAATAATAGAGATATATTTTATAGATAACATTGACAGAATTTAGTGATCGATTGGTGTTCACTTCTGATAACTCCCCTTCCTCACACATCTCCAACATCAAGATTTTTGGTTTAAACAGCAGTATGCATAGAGAAGCCATTTGTTTCTCAGGAATATGGACAGAGGGGCAGATACAATGTTGGATTTAGAAACCGGAGTTTAGTTTTGGACGAATTAAATATCAGGTTTTTGTAAGACATTCAAATATGAAGATCACATGTGTGTATCTGGATGTCAGTAGAGTTCTGGCGTTACCAAATGATTTTGGAAGTTATCAGTATGTTAAAAACTTCCAATTCAAAAAGAACATGGTGCTCACCCAGGCACCTGTGTGAGGTATGGCCTTCGACTTTCAAGATCAAAATCTAAAACATCGTTTACTTCAAGCCCCACTGAGAACTAGCATCTCTAAATGTATATCACATGTGAACTGAAATACCAGATAGCAGACCACCCGAGACTACTGGCGACCATACAATCAGTACTGAAATGCTCAAGTTGATATCTGTCTGTACTCTCATCAGGACCACAAGCTGAAGGTCTCCGGGCCCTTTGAAACTTCCACTCCCACTACTAGAACATCAAATTGAGACTGAGTCACAGAATATGTTGGGCATACTAAGATTTGTAGTCTGGGTGAATCTTCATACTATGGATTTAAATTTAGGCCCTGGCATGAATTTTCAACAAGTGCCTTCAAAAAGGCAATAAGATCAGTGTATGCTCTTTTGATATATTTCTGTTGATCTGCCAGAGAAGTACAGGTTAACTGGGAACGTATCTGATTTGCAAGGCTAATCTAAGTAATATGGAACAGAAATAAGCTACTCTGTGGCTGAGTGATCAAACCGGCGTTTCTACAACCTGATTAGCTGGTGATACCCCACTGTCAGGTATAAGCCACACCTTTTGTCTTTGAATGTGGGCAATATCTCAATATCTAATGTGGTGAATCAATAAGAAAAGCTTCTTTTCCACCTTAGTCCCAGAATAACACACAGCCCGAATGAATTTCAGTTTTAAAATATACAAAAAACAAGTTTTATTTGAAGGTAACACACAGTTTGAACAAACTCAGAACCTTAACATGTTGTACTTGTTTTCATATTTCCATCTGTAATTTTAGTGTTGTTTGATATTAAGTTTATTTATTCTACAAATGAACGTAAAGTATAAAGAATGCAAATCAAGGTTAGCAGTTATAAACTTTCTTTTTCTTTTTCTCTCCTACTCTGGTTTATCCAGAACTATTAAGTCTAACTCTTCAGAGAGGCTATCCAAACTATCATTTCATTCATGTGATCATTTATTTATTCAACGATATTTTACTGACCAACAAATGTTAAACGCTAAAGATGCAAAGATAAATAATATGTACCCTACCTTAAAAACCTTCAGAATTTTAAGGTTTTCTAATTCATATCTGATGTGAGGAATATGAATTTATCATCCAAAGTAGCACTCAATCTACAATAAATTATTTCTTCCCTTACCATTGTATTTCTATTGCTGGATCCTGTTAAAGTGAGATACCACATATTATATATTAGTACATCTTTAGGCTGAAATGAATGAATTAATGAATGGTTTTGCAGCAAACTCAAAGATCTAAGATAAAATTTAGGATATTAGAATGACAACACTTAGCAGGATATCTAAGTCTCAGGAATGATTAACATCTAATCATCATGGAATTCTGTTTATAAACCAAGCTCTGACAAGGAATTTGGCATGCTATTAATTTCATAACAGTGTAGTCATAAAAATTTACAGCATGCCACTGTTTTTACTGAGGAAACTGAGAGTCAACGAATTGATCATTCAAAAATTAAAAAACATCTTCAGTGTTGGAAGAAGTGCTTAAATTTGGATTGCTTAATGGAGCCTATATTTCTTCTCTACATCCCTCCCTATTTTTCCACATGGGGTAGGACTGGGGAGGGGTGTACAGCACAGAAGTAGTCACAGAACCTTAAACAAGTGACTTAACATATGCAATCTCAGCTTTCAGATTGACCCCTGCATCAAACAATAACCTCCATCTCCTTTCAGAGCCTCTATATTTTTTTCCTTCCATACCATATGCAAAATTCTAATTCAAAATTGACCTGATCAGTTATTGCGCATATCCATACATTATGTCTCACTAAATGTCAGCATAAACCCAGTGCTAATTTATAAAATAGACCACTGTTCCTGAGCTGATCATTCTCATTACTGTCTTAGACTCTTCCATGGCAGTGTCCTTTTGGCTTGGAACACCACTCCCCCATCTATTCCATTTATTTTTCTAATTTAAGTCACTTTAGACATCCTTTGAGGTTAATACCCAATCCAAATTTTGTACATATTCCTTAACAGATTTAGGCCTTTCATTTCATACTTTGGAAAGTAACAAATCAGGGAAATAAAAATAAGAGGCCAGAAGAAGGTGTCCCAAGACTATTGCTGTCAGTGTCTTAATGATCAGCAGAATTAATGTATTCCTAAAATGAACCAATGTAAAGAAAAAAATAAATAAGCATTTTCACATAAAAAGATGCACATATTAATTAGAAATTACTGATTTAATTTTTGACTCCCTGAAAATCTAATTTAAAAGTATAACATATATTTTTTTAAATTTATACTTAATTTTCTATGGGTCTCAAGATTGCATAATAAAGTACTTAGGATCCACATCCAATAATCTTTAAAAATATACCTTGTTTACTTTCAAATTTACAAAACCATGCTATAACAAGAAATCAATATGTTGCAGATGGTGTGTATTTCTCTCTTAGAGCTAAACTCTAACTTGGCAGTCAGAGCAATACCTTAAATTCAGAATTATTACAAAGTAAACAATACTAAGTATAGAAAGTGATGAACTTCAGAAGTGGTCAACCAGGCCTGTCCTCCTTATATCTCTTATTTGTCAGATTGTACTTAGAGGGTAGTAGAACTGCTCCCCCTCCCCCACTTGTAGGTGTTGTTAGAAAATTGCCTGGCTACTAGAAAATTGCCTGGCTGCAGTGACTTGGAATAGCTACTAGGACTAGTGCTGATGAAAGAGGAAACTGAGAATAGTTGTTTGCAATAGTATAATCACTCCAACCTCTTCAACACAAAATTGAGCAACACATTTAAAAAATATTCAATGCGTAGCCTAAGAATATTGGATTGCTTTTACTCAGTTTTCTTTACATACAAAGTGTGATTAAACTAAATATAAACTTAGTGTTTCCCTGGAATCTTTACTGTTCAAGAGTTCTAAATTAATATTTGTATTGGTGTGCTATATTCCATTTGGATTCCTAGATGTTCTAGGGTTTCAGTGATGGGGCACTAGGAAGAGAGTTCTAGCCAAATGGGTGAATCTCTGTGCTCTATTTCTGTTTAATTCAAATGCCTTCATAACCACACATAGATCTGAAGATTACTGATGAATACTGTAATAAGTAAGAACAAATTCGTAGTTTACTGCTAAATGTCTTTTATTAACAAAGCACTAAAAGGGTTTATGTGATAGTGTTATTGTGGTATTATGAGCTCATTCATTTAAGGATGGTATATTGAAAGTTTCTTATATCTATGTGAGATAATAGAAAAAATGAAAACAAAACTATATACATAGTTCCCAGTTCCTGGCATAGATCTCCTACAACTCTTGTAATTTCCTGGGTGATAAAAGTGTTGTAAGCTATGATTAGAAGCTTGAAATTTTCAAGCTCACCCCATTCTCCAGAGAGAGATGAGGGGCTGACAATGGAGTTAATGATTGATCATGCTAACATGATGAAACCTCCACAAAAATCCCAAAAGTATGGGGTTCAGAAAGCTTCTGGGTTGCTGTACAGGTGGAAGTGCTGGGAAGCTACATGCTCAGAGAGAGCGCAGAAGTACTTCCCACATACTGTACACTGTGTGTCTCTTCCATCTGGATGTTTATTTGTATTCTTTATCATACCCTTTTATAATGAGCCCATAAACAGTAAGTAAACTGTTCTCCTGAGTTCCTTTAGCCACTATAGAAAATTAATGGGACCCAAGGAGGCGGTCTCGGGAACTTCCATCAATAGCCTGTTAGTCAGAAGCACAGGTGACAAACTGAATTTTCTTTTGCCATCTGAGTGGAACATGGGGCGGTCTTGTGAGAATGAGCCCCTAACCTGTGCGATCTGACACTATCTCCAGGTATACGCTGTCAGAATTGAGTTAAATTGCAGCACACCTGGCTGGTGTTGTGGAATTCCTTGGTATGGGAAATACCACACCCGTTTTGTGTCAGAAGTACTGCGGGTGTAGTTGGAGTATGAGAGTAAACAAGAAACAGGAGGAAGAGCAAGGTTTTTGCTCTGTAACCTAAATGCTATTGTTTCTGTCTTTACATAGCTCACCATCAAAAGTTATGGTTCTCAGTTTTGAATGCACATAAGGATCATCTGGAGTTCTTACTTACAATTTAACTACTAACCACCACCACTTTTAGATTAGACAGTTCTAGAGGGGGCTCCTAAATCTGTATTTTTAATGTCATTAAGTGATTCAGATGCCGATAGTATAGTGTCACACTTTCCAGATAATGCTGTAAGTGAATAGACAAATGCATGTATAAGAAATCAGAAGGTGATGATTGCTATCTATACAAAGAGAGTAGAAGAAAGAGTAAATCATTTTAGAAACAAGAAGCAGAGGAAACTTCCAAGAAAAAGTGATTTTTTTTTCCCACCCACATCTTTAATAAAGTAAAAATTTGACTACTAGAAAAGAGAAGAGGAAGACTCCTTTCCATGAAGGGAAGCTGGCACAAAAAAGAAATGGAGGAACGTGAAGCTATTATTGTTTTAAGGAAAAGTAAGGAAACATAAAAATGGAAAACAGAGTATGGATTGTATAAAAAAGAAAATGAAGAAAAATTAAGTAATGCTAAGATACCTTTATATTATACTAATGACAAGCTAGATTTAAAGCAATAGAAATATATAATTTGGAGTTTTCAAAAAAGATAAATAAATCCAGCAAAAATGTAAAAAACAGAAGATGGAAGAAAGTTTTAGATTGAGAGTCTTGTTTTGTATTATTTGGTATTTATGAAAAGTTCTGGAAGTAGTATATCTTATCTGCAAGTTTTATGTACAAAACAACAGTTTACCATTAAGCTCAAAATAATATGATTTTATAAGTTTTTCAATTTAACAAAACCAAATGTAAACTTCAACTTTTAACTGCTCAAAGGATATATTAGATTTTTCATTTACTATTTCACCACAGCGTACTTTAACCAGTACTTTAAGAAAAACTTCAGTATAATTTAATTAATAAAACAAAACAAATGTGCCCTGTAAATCAGATAATCTATAAACCAGTGCAAAAGGAGATAGTACAAATTAACCCATAGGCTTTTAGACCCACTCTGTAATTAAATATCAACTTTACTTCCAGAAAGGTCATGCTCAAAAAGCCTTTGGACATCTGTGTGTGCTTAAGAGTCTGGGAATTATAAAATCTGAGCAGTAAATTGTAGTTCTTCGTTAATTTAAAATTAATCCCTCTGAGATTGGGAGGAAGAAATAAGGGCAAAGGTCTTTCCTGTTTGGAGAGTGACAAATACTTAATTCTATGAGTCTAGGTGGTTGGACTATCATGTCTAAGTACTATGAGAAATGCACACATCCATATATGCATTCATGCTAAACTAGCTAACCCCATTGATGCCGCTATAGAAAAAACTGGGGTGTAATTTTGTGAGATGTATGCACAAGAATGAATTGTGAATTAGTGCCATTTTCAGACAGGTCATTTATTATTTTCTGAATTAAGCACTTTTTAGGTCAGTTCTTCCTCTTGCTTTAAGAAATGTGTCTTCAAATGGTTTTATAAGGAGATGAAAATGAAGCCTGTCTACTACTGCCTCAACACCAGTGCTGTGTGGAGGCAATAGTGATTGCAGCCTAACTTGCAGAAGTGGGGATTTGTGGGGACTGCACAATGAGTGTAGGGTACTGTGGTGTGAAGGGGTTGGTAGGGAAATCACACCAGTATAGAACTCTAGAAAAGTATACAGATGGCCTCAACTCTGTTAGGAAACAAGTCTAGATTAGAAATTTCTCAATATACTCAAAATATCAGCAGGAAGGTAATTAACTCAAATAGCTAGATTAGTTTATAATGGAAGGATTGAAAAGCAGGGGCTCAGTGCTAGCCCAAATAAAATGTAGACCTTTTTTGTCATAGAACACTGAGTTGATGAAAGTTAGTGTCCAGAGCAAAGTATCATATGATTGTTTATTTCTTGCCTCTATTCTTTGTAGATTTCTCTTAGCCACTGGGAAGAAGGTTAGGAGAAAAATGAGAACTGGTGGGATTTAATTATATACAAAAGAATAATGCTTAAACGTAGATGAATTCCGTTGTCCTAGACACAAGATGATAATCGACCTCAGGGTAGGTTGCCCCAAAATAGGCCAAAATGGCATATTGTTTAGTTTTAATTAAAGTTACTTGCGAAACAGCTGGTGTAAGGAAGACACTCTGAGCCTCTTCTCTATCATCCTAACAGCAGAAAATAAGTCTCCTATGTGAAAGGTACCCTCTCTGCACAAGGAGGTAATGAGACATCCTTATCACCAGAAATAGGGAATTCAAGGCTGAGAAGCCTATGTAAACAAACTCTGCTTAGTTTCTTCACTAATTAGTACCCAAGCCTAAGTTTTCTTGTCTTGTCAGTACTTCACAAATTCATTATTTCTTTGTCTAAAAAGTATATAAACAGCCTGCTTTTGTCACTTCTTAGATCCCATATCGATGGGACCTCCATATATTCCATATATACAAAATTAAATTTGATTTTTTTTGTGTTCACCTGTCTCTTGTCAATTGAATTCTTAGACCAGCCAGAAGAACCTAGAAGGGTAGAATAAAATTATTTTGTCCTTATCAATGACTTAGGTGCAGGCTATATGTTTATGGATATATAGGACAGCTCTTGCATTTTCCCTCTCTTCCTGCATTAGATGGCCTGAGATTCAGAGAACTAGATTGTCTACTTACTGTACACTATGTGCTTAATAAATCTGAGTGCTGGTTTCCACGTTAGTAAATCTGGATAATGATGCATGACTTTAAGGATGGTTATAATATATAAATTAGATACACAGCTCTATAGGCATTAAATAGTGACTATTATATCACACGTTCTTAGTATATATTAACGTCAATAATTTATTAATTAAATATATTTCTAAAATCATGGCATACCAGCTGAACATTAATTATACAATTGTTAAACCATACAGTTTTAACTTGGAGACTAGAAGAAAAAAAAACACAATGATGTCTTGATGCATTGTTTTCTAAAAACATACAAAGCATAGATAAATATATTTTAAAATATATACACAGAGTTAAGAAATTTCAAAGGATAGTCATTTAGTGACACAATCTCAATATATGTACATATCCTTTTTTCAAGACAATCGGCATTTTGTATAAATAAATTAGGTGCTTTAATGGAATAAAATTCTTAAAAGTATGTGACAAAAAAGTTCCTTCCCAAATTTCTAAAAATATACACATTTTTGTCATATTTTATTTTTACATGAATATAGCATATTAAAAAACATTTTTTCTTTAAATGTTAAATTTTACTGTCACCTTCTAAAGTATATATGACCATACTTTCATGTAAAATCTATCGACATAATAAGTATTCAACTTTGTTGCTTTTTAAAACTAGCACATTTACTTGCTCTGTACTAGTTATTCAGAGTTGTTCTACATTCTTACACTTTGCTGCTATTGTCTGTCTATACTAATTTTGAAATCTTCTGACAAGAAACAGGTTGAGATAGGAAAACAACAAAAATAATTCAGTTGTTATTATATTATGTTTTGTAATGGACAGGCGTTTCATAGTAAAAGCAGAATTGGCCTCTACTTATGCTATTAAGTTGATTAAATCACAATTATTGGTGTAAGTGGGTTCCATGTTTATCCACAGGCACAGACTATAACTATTGTAAGAACAAAAGCTGCCTACCTTACTACACATTTAAGAGATTATATATGAAAGATGGAGGGTTTTTATGGCTGACATAAATATGTGAATAGCTAAATGTAGAGCTTAAGCAAGTATGAGATACTTGTGTAATATTCTTCACATTTCAGTTTCTTTTTCTACAATATTTATTTATTTATTTATTTATTTATTTATTTATTTATTTTAATTTTGTCTTATTTTTAAGGAGGGCGCAGCTCACAGTGACACATACTGGGATCGAACTGTCAACCTTGGTGATATTAGCACTACACTCTAACAAACTGAGCTAACCAGCCACCCTGATATTTCAGTTTCTATCAAACATTATGGTGTGAGAAATGGGACATGAAACAATAATTTTCCTTAAAGAAAGATGAAGGCTTACTTTCCAGGCAAAAATGGCCATTAGACGGAAAAATTGCATTCTATGTTCAGCACAAATATTCTTTCAAAATGTGGTAAAAAATCATACTCAACAGCATAAAACTTAATGGTTACCATAGACTTCCAGGTATCAAAAATGATTCTCTCATAGAAAGATATTATGTTTAAAACACTTTCTCTTAAACAGTGACAATGGCTCCCTCAGGGGTTCACTTGACATATAGAGTAGGTGCTCTGTGAATATTCCTAGATGCTTTTTGACTATAAGGATTAATTTGTTATTTTGATTATTTGAAATACTGTATTGCACTCTATTTCTTTGTGCTGTATTAAAACGCCATCTATTTTAGCATGTATTGTCAATACTATATAAGGTTGGGAGTAAAGGAAGTGAAACATTCAACTAAATATACACCATTTTTCTTTAACTTTCTGATAATACCATAAAATAATCTTCTTTTATGAAAAACAAAGTTTTTATCAAGAAATTACAATGAGGGACAAAGCAGAAGGCTGGCTGGACAAAGTTTATTAGGAAAAATGCACAGACAGTAGCAGAAGTAAGTCAGTGTTTCAGCATATCAGACAGTACACAACAATCTGGGAGGACCAAACATTAGAATCCAGGAATGGTCTCCTAACCCTTCCATTGCAGAGCTTTTAAATTGCACGGTGGAGGAAGCATTTACCTTTTTACTCGCATTATCTATAGCAATTAGCAGCTATGACTGACAGCTATGTTTTCGAGAAAACTCAGCATTCATGGTCAGGTAATACCAGCTCCTCCCTGCTATGATTCACTTGAGTTAAAGCCTTATTCTTGCAGCGTATAATGTGGTGGAAGAGGGGACTGATTCACCACCACATCATTCTAACAGGTAACTGCCTTAACTACCAGGCTGTAGGAGGCTGTACAGAGCTCTACAGGAGACCAATTTTCTCTAGGGAAGTAAAATGTACTTCCTAGTCAAACCCTCTCAGCCTAAAATATGACCTCTATGCAAAGTTAGTCAGTGACTTATGTCACTTGAATAAGAAAGAGTTGTGAGTCTAGGCAGTGACAGTGCCGTGTGAGGACTGGAAGACAGAAGAGATGATAAGAAAAAGGAGAAAAAAAGTACAAAAGTGACCTTGAAGCCACACAATTATGGGCAGAGTTTGGCCTAGGCGACCAAAAATATCGGTCCCAAGTTGCAGATTGGAGCTTCGGGGCTTTTCAGTAAATGTACTCCTAGTGTTCATCACTGATTTGTGGGACTGTATCAAGTGGTGTAATACACATGTTATTAGAGAAGAAAAGAGGAAAAATAAGTAGAAAAAATGCTTTTGTAGTTATTGCCTGGAAAATTAAAACATTTTGATATATATATATATATATATATATATATATATATATAATATGTACATATATGAGTGATCATATGTAATCACATAGAATCAACCTGTGTATTATAATATATATGCATATATGAAATGCATATAATCAATATAGGTCATTATATATAATCATATCATTATGTATAATTATATATATATATATATATATTTGAATTGTAAAATCACTTAATGTATTTTAAAATTTTATACATAAATCATATAATCATTTTATATGTATACTAAATTACATGTGTGTATATGTGTGTGTACATTATGCATTATATATATATATGGGACATATATATATAATACATATATGTCATATATTGTATTATGTAATATAATATATTATATAATATATGTATTATATTTTATATATTATGAACAATATGCGTATATATTATGCATACATAAATACATATATAATATACTATGTATAAATAATATACGTATTATATATATTATACATAATACGTATATTATATATACATATATATGTATATATATGTAATATGTATATATGTAATATGTATATATTATATATATTTCGATTTAGCCATAAAAGAGGAAGAAAATTGAGGGCATTATGCTAAGTGAAGTAAGTGAATCAGAGAAAGAGAAATACTGTATCATTTCATTTACTTTGATTGTTCGGATAGTTTTATTTAAAAAATAATAAATATTAATCATTAAATACTTACAGTCTATATATTTAGGTCTTTAGGAAAGTAGCCTTATAAGTTATTAATGCAACTTTGTAAAACTCACAGGTTGGCAATTAAATTACAGAATTTAAACCCCAAAATGAACATAGATACCATTTGCTTTAATAAGCCAAGTTTCCAGATTAGGAACATGAGGTCCAGAAAAGCCAGGTAACTTGCCTCTGTCAAAGTCTTGTGAGCATAGGAAAAGAACTAGAATCCTTATCTTCTCACCACTTTTTCTACTTTTTACTTATCATTTACAATTAATAAAAAATAAAAACTGATTGAGTAAATGAAGATGGAAATAAATATCTTACAACCTAAATTTAGCCAGGTATTTTCATAGCTAATGATACTATCTCATTAAGTTTAGGTCAGTGTTCTCTCTTTTATTTAAGAAGTAACTCATGCTATTATTTATTTCTTAAAATGCTTGATACCTTATAATTTTTTTTCTAAATCTAAAGACTATACAAAATCTTCTTGAATAATGGCTTTAAAATGTTATGTGCTAAATCAATAAATGTAATTGAAGCTTTAATTTGCTCTAATAAATATGTTTATTCTGCTTAAAGGTTTTAATGTTGAAGTAAATGAATATATATCCCAATTTGTTTAAATTAAACACATTTTTTACTTCTTAGCAGAAACTATTATTTGGCAAATATTTGCCTTCAAATTAATTTATATTTTTAAACCAGCAAACAAATTACTTCAGCATATCTATGCAAACTCATATTTATTATTATTTTACAATCTTCATTTACATAATATTCACCTGTTATAATTGACTATGAGTTTTTCAAATATAATAAAGTCTCATAATATGAAAATGATAAAATATATGTAGACCTTTGTTTTATAAGTTTTCAAAATAATGTCAGGAATCCAATTCTGACTGAATAAAAGAAGCTATTTTTTCATTGCACATAAATGCTGTGATGTCTATGAAATAGGATCCTAGTATATATTTTTGTACTCTAGCTAAAATAGTATTTTTGGAGAGTTTATAACAGTTAATTAACTTTGACATATAAATATAGTTCATTAGTGTAATATAAATTTAAAAAATAATAGCTATAAATTAGTATATTCTCCTTTATTTAAAGTATTAAATATAATTTGAAGCAGACTGAAAAACATATTAAGGTCACATGTTGATGATGTTAAATCTACACTATTTTACATGCAATTTTTAGACATGACAAAGATGTGATAAATCCTTGTAGAACTGTATTTGAAATTAAACACATAATAATGAAATCAATATTTGTTCAAAAATAAAAAACATATTGTTTAGAATTTATACCATCAATTGACTCCAAAGTTGGGTTTGTTTCCATCTTGTCACATTTAAATAACAATCGAATATGTTGTTAAGCAGTAACTAAAATACCTTCTTAGTCTTTATAAATTATTTAGTTATTTACATTTTCTTCTTCATTACATTATCTTATAAGGCAATTTACAAATTTGGTTAGAAACTGTGCATCATAGTATGAAATTACTTTAGAAACTATTTCTAGAATCCTATGGAACTGATAGATTCCGCTGGAAAATTTATGAATTCAGAGATCCCTTTCATGCAACGTCATGATTATTGGTTGCATGTCATTGCCACTACAGCATTTTAAACAATTTTAGAAGAATACTTTTGATGATTTAGGGGTTACGATATACGTCCTATAATAAAAGAACATTTAATTTTAAATAAGATACATTTGGATTTTTTTATTTGATGTATTTTTACTTTAAATTAAATTTCTTAGAGTGCAGAAAGCTTAATTTGACCAGAAAGCTCTTCTATTAAAGGAGAAAAATGGAACATTATTAAATAAGTATGTGGTACCTATATTAAATATTTGAAAAATAATCATCTATAAGAGAATTGAATTATGTATGCAATTTTTTTCCTGGTGGTGATAAGGGCTATTTCTAACTCAGCAGTTAAGGGTTTAAATGTAAATTAATTAATATGTTAACCAAAGTGATCACTATTATTACTGATACCCAGTTAATAATTATTATTTTCATTCAAACTTAAATGCAAATAAAAGTGTTACCTTCTGTTGACTAGAAAAGCAGGTTAGAAGATTTGGAATCTGACAGATCATTTTGTTCTACATTCTTCTATCACTGACTTTTTTTAGGTCTTATTAGTTCATTTCTTTAAACCTTGGTTTTCATGTTTGTTATATGTACCACTCTTAAATTTCTTTAAGAGCACAGTGGCTGAGGCAAAATGATTAGTAAATGGTCTATACTATTTTATTGTTATTATTGTATAGTAATAAGCTGTGGCGAACATATATTTATATTGGTGAAAATGTACTGATGCTGGTGTGCTTACACAAAGTCTGAAATTCATCGTCCTAACGTTAGGAAGAGTCTGACTTAGTAAGACTAACGTTAGTAACACTTGTCCTAACGTTAGGAAGAGTACTAGATATTTGACTGCTGACAGCTTTCCAGCCCCACTCTTCCAATTTCACTTGTTCTTTGCACTAGGAAATACTGGGAAGAATGCCCAGGTCCTCCCTCCTTTGCCTCTGGCAGGATGTCCAATCCACACAAGCCCTCATCATGTGAGAAAACCTTTTCACAACCCCATTGCTGCATCACCCTAAAACCCAAAAGTAATTGCCACTATCAGCATTCTCAAGCCGTTTTTGGACCTGCTTGGTAATGTGCTCTGCTATTCCAAATCCTAATTCTGTAAGAAATCTCCTGTGCTTGTGTATCACCATCACTCCTGATATCCAAACCAAATTCTAGATGTGTGTGTAAGAGTCCACCTTGTGTCTTTGGGGTTGCTGCAATAACTGACTTAGGCAATTTGAAGTCTTTCTAATTTTTTCTCATGTTCATTAATTATGGACTCAGTAGTGGCTTATGATAAATAAATTTCAGATAATAATCTTCATTATATTTTATTAATTTCTTTGTACAGTAGTCTCCTTTTATTTGTGGTTTTGTTTTCTGCAGTTTAAGTTCCCTATCGTCAACTGTAGCTTGTAAATATGAAATGAAAAATTCCAGAAATAAACAATTCATAAATTCTAAATTGCATACAGTTCTGAGTAGGGTGATGATATCCCAAATCATCTAGCTCTATTCCACCCAGTCCGTGAATCATCCCTTTGTCTAGCTTCTCCATGGTGCTGCGTAAGCTCTTTGCCAGTTAGTCACTTGGTAGCCATCTCAGTTATTCGATCATTTGTTGTGGCATCATAGAGCTTGTGTGTTCAAGAACCTTTATTTTACTTAATAATGGCCCCAAATTTCAAGAGTAGTGATGCTGGCAATTCAGATATGCCAAAGAAAAGCTGTAAACTTTATCATACTAATGTATGTATAGGGTTTGGTACTATCCGCAGGTTTAGGCATGCATCTTGGAATATATACTCCATGGATAAGGGGTACTACTGTATATTCTAAGCTCTATTTTAAGTGTTATACATGGATTAATTCATTAGTTTATCACAACATCTATTTCAGGTAAATAGTATTATCATCTTTTATTTCACAGGGAAAAGGAGGGCAGGGAAATTGACACAAAAGTGGAAAAGCGGGGCCTTATATCCAGGCTTCAGGTCTCTTGCTCCTATTCATGAATCCATGTTGTTCTATATAATGCTGGAAATCATTTGAAATAATATTAAGGAAGACATTCAGTGTGTGAGGTAGACAGGTATATTGGTGTGGGTATATCATATGGCACCAAAACACCCATTCTCTAATTACTTCCAGGATTCAGGATATCTAAGGGTGTCCTGAAAATATTCCATACACTAAGTAATTAAGAAATATTTTCATTAGTAGAGCAATAGTATCTTAAAATAATGCTTCCTTGGCTTATTTTTTTATAGAGGGAGAGTGCTGGGAGAAGATGCTACAATCAAAAAAGTCTCCCTGATTTCAGTGAACATGGCAGAATCCCAAGGGCTATTAGGACCTAGAGAACTGACAAAGCAGATCAATCAGATGCTTTTGTAACTCTCATATATGTTGGAGGGTGGGAGCTTTGTTCCTACACAGTTCAGAGAGCTCCAGCTTAGAGAAGTCACTATGAGTACAGCGTTCATTTGGGATGTCAAGGAATTCCCTCTAGGGACCAGAATAATATAAATACATTTACCAGCAGGTGTTTTACATTCCCTGGGTACCTATTTCCTCAGTACTGTCACTTCCTTTTAAGAAGTTTGCTATGACCAATTGTCTTTATATTATATATCCCTTAAAAAGAAATGGCTCTGTAAGATATGCTGGCACAAAAAGAAACGGAACTGCTATGGCATACACCCTTGAGTGGATTTTCCCTGGAGCATCATAGAAATGGGAAATCTTGTCAGTAGGTGAATTTTGAGAGGTATTTTTCTTTGATAGGAGAATAAATTTTGTAATAGATTGTTGCTTTTTAAACATTCTGTTGTCCTACATTTCCTCAACCTCTTGCAGTTAGGATGGTAAGAAGATGACATCTGTCCAAGGGGCTATGAGAGAAAGTAATGGGTGTTAGTATTGCCCTTCAGCTTTTCATTTGCCTGTGGCAACAACTGAGCAAGACTCATGTCCCCAATGATGCAGCTACAAAACAGTGAAACTTCCATTGTGTGTGGTTCTGAGTGACTTTCAGAGCGGAGCCCCTTCTGAGTTCTCCATCTTACTAAGACTTGTACCTATAACAGGAATGAAAAGAAAACATTGGCTCTGTTAAATAACCAAGTCAGTAGGATCCTACCTCAGTATGCTGTAGCTTATCCTGACTAATACTGATAGTCAATGATAATTCATGGGTGGTATCAAATACTTTAAAAAGATATTCAAGTACTTACCGTGTTTACCCGAAAATAAGACCTAGCTGGACCATCAGCTCTAATGTGTTTTTTGGAGCAAAAATTAATATAAGACCCAGTGTTATTTTGCTATAAGACTGGGTTAATATAATATAATATAATATAATATAATATAAGCCTGAGTCTTATATTAATTTTCGCTCCACAAGATGCATTAGAGCTGATGGTCCAACTAGGTCTTATTTTGGGGGAAACACGGTAGGTGGAATAAGATTAGAATATTAGTTACAAATATATTTAAACATGGGTTAAAATGTAGACTAAAGTAAGTGCTGAAAACTAAAAGGAAGATGAGGGAAAGATACTTATTATTTCATCAAAAATTGCAACTTGCAAAAAAATTGTCTCTGTCTCCATATATGTGGATTTTGATGCCTTAGACATGTTAACTTCAAGAGCAAAATGGTTTCACTAAGGGACACAAAAGAAATTCCTTTGAATCAAAAGCTGCAAGTGGTACTTTGCATTTTTGGACATGTTTTACTGGGTGACCAATTTGTGAGTCTTAACAAGAGGTGAAAACCAGCTCCCACTATCCAAGCTGAAAAATAGTTACTACTCACTAACCCCAACTCCCTTTTTCATAGAGAATCAAAAAGTCACCGACTCTCATCCAATTGGATATTCCTGTCCTGGATTTTAGTTTTGATTTTAGTAATATGATTTAGTAGGAAACAATAGAAAAATCTTTGTGGTGGCAGAAGTACTGAAAAAATCAAATTATAGCACATAATTACAGAAATGTCATTAGTGACATCTAGTATACAGTGTAAACTCAGTGGTACAAGCCAGTTCAACTATCAAAGGAGCACTATCAAAGGAGTCTTTAGTGGAGCATGCTGAGGGATAATGTTGGCTGTGGTCAGGGGTGCACAGCCTGTGGAACCTGCTTCTCCATCTCTAGTCTTGATTTCATGAGCTATCTACAGATAATTCAACTAATTTCTTTTTTTTTTTTTTTTGGTTTAAATCACCTATTATCAATATCTAATATTTCAAATGAGAACTTCTGACTAATGCAGTTATTCAGTGAATTCTGGCTTTTTATTAAAAAAAAAGAAGACTATAAGAGAACTTTGACCAACCAGGTTCAAACTGAAAGGAATAAGAACTCAGTAACACAATGAGATCAAGGAGTATGGTTACTGGAAGTAGAAGTATGAAAGAACTGAAAGAAGAGGAGATTAAAACCAGGGACGCTAATCTTTAAATTAATTTGATGGAACACATCTGGATATATGAGAAATGGATGTCAGAGTACATAGCTAAAATGGAATGCAAATAAAAGACATTTGAATTGAGTTGAAATAGGAAGTTAGGCTCTTTGATTTGTCATTTAGTGGTCATTAGAATTGCCATTATATTTGCAATTATAGGAAGATTCATCTCTGATGAATGTGGGATTTTAACTTAGAGATCAGTAAAAAAAAAGTCTATGACAAAGATAAGTAGAAGTTTCTTAATATGCTATAAGATTCAAAGGTAAAGTTGTGAGTCAAAAGGCAGAATAATTATCATCTAAAAAGTGGGAATAATAAGAACAATGTTTAGAATGTGCCATTGCCCTGTGTCATGTGGAGGGTTTGTAATTAAAAACACATCCTTCAGAGAGGGAACTATTAAGGGAGGTGTTCCTAGGAGGAGTGAAATTTTAGTTAAGATGAAGAGATAGAAATTTCTGAGAAGGGGTTAGGTTAAAGGAAATGTGCTGCTAAAGGGGAGAATTACAACAGAAAATATTAGAAATATTAGGCTATCATTTATCATTCATTAAATACTCAATTCATTCAATAAGTAATATTGTTTCTCTCAGGCAGCAAACACCATGAGAAAGGCAGTAAATATGAGATGATTAAATCATTGTCTCTATCTTCAAAAGATTTTACAATCTAGAGACGGAGACAAAAAAAAAATACAAAAAACAAAAACAAACAAACAAAAACAAAAAGAAAAAACAAACATTTAGCATACTGCATGATAAATGCTTCACATATTTGATGTGAGCTGTAGGAAGACATATGCTAACTTGATTGAGCTTTGAGTTAAGGAAGATGGGAAGTCTTAGAAAGGAGGTTAGAGAAATTTACTAAGAGAAAAGTGAGATGTAAATTTGACCCGGGAATACAGAATAGGGACTTTTTTTTTCAGAAGAGTGGGGAATGAGAATGATGTCACTTAAAATCAGTTGCAAATAGAAGAACTAGCACTTACACGCAGTGTGTCGTTTAGAAATCTAAGTGTACTTGAGCATGGGTAAGGAGTGTGTGAGTGTGTTGTGTTCACATTGCAGGAAAGGAAGTGAGACTATTAAGAGATAATATTGGGAAGAGTTACAGGAGCCAGGTTTGAAGGGACATGGAAGATTTATTGGATCCATGGACCCACACAGTGGTCATTTCCCCAATCCCTAGGTCCATGGATCCAATAAGCTTACTGTGAACCAAACTTACATAGGACTTTGTTCAGTTCACAGTGGACTCACTAGATTCAATACTAGATCTTGGACTTAAGCACCAGAAATGTATGAAAGGCTGCTTGCTGACAGCCTTGCCAAGGATCTGGGTGATGGGTGATGGTAACTGCTAAGAGCTAAACTTATGGAAATTAACCACAATTTACTGTCCAAGACTTCTCGAAGTTTCAAGAATTCAATAAACTTCAGATTTCCAAAATAATCACATCAGAGTGTGCCTGTACTTTTGTTGTCTAGGTGGAGAGACACATTTCTGGTGCTTCCTACTCTACCATCTCCCCAGAATCCTTTGCGTGATCTACTCTTTTGCCTCTGAGACACCATACCATAAATATCATTTTTTCAACTTACTGTGGATCAAATCCCCTGTACTGTTCACTTGGTTATTGCAAATATGATTTTCTGAATTCTGATGGTTAAGCATTAGCACTTAGCTCCTATTAATGTGGAGCCTTAGCAACCCCATGGATATCCATGGCTTTGCCTACCGTGAGCCATGAACTGCAGAGAGAATCATGAATCTTCCTAGTAATGCTATTGTTCATCTAACCAGGACAGTTCTGGTGGATTTTGCAAATGGTGTTTTCTCTTGACTCTCCTGTGAAACACAAATTTTGGAGCACTACAGCTCACCGCTAAGTCAGAGTAGCATTTGTTCCTTTGGAAGAAGGCAGATACAGTCCAAAATAATTAAATATTGGGATTACTTTTTAAACTCATAACAGAAATTATTGATTAAAATCAAAAACACTTTTTAGAACACAATGCCATGCGAGACAAAAAGTGATCTGGAAATCAAATATTTGGTTTTGTATTTCCAAATCAAAGCTTGACGGCATTGAAGCATAAACCTTATATCATACAATACAGAGTAAAATAAAGATTTTAATGACATAAACAGTTTTTTACCCTGAAGTGGCAGAGTTAGTACCTGAGATTGAATATTCTGAATTTAATATGATGAGGGAAAAGAAAGCAAATACAGGTCCCTTCTGTCTGGCCTCTTTTTTAGAAAACAAGCCAAATAGAATTAATGTAAACCTCCTAATAATTCTAAAATTATGAGGACAGAGATTTGTTCCCTATTACTGAATTAAGTGTCTGGCAGGAATCAATTTCAGATTGCACATCCTAAATGGGGTTACCACAATATTATAGGTAGAGAGAGGGAATCATATAGCTAACATCACCCCATGCCTCTGAATATTTCCTCAGCTCCCACAGATTAGTGAGGAGACATACAACAACCATGAATGCCAAAATAGGGCCTAAAACCTGTTCAGAACTGAGAGCTGGATGCTTACCAGGGAGCTCTACCGGTAAAAGGCAAGGGAACCCTAGATCTGAGAATATAAAATAAATGGGCAAATAGGGAAGTGATCAATGATAATTCTGTCCATTACTCAAAGATCAGCAGTGACAACACAAGTTGGGGTTGGAGGCTCCATCATCATGGATGGAACTCTCAACTCTCCAGATTCATCACCATGTAGTGCCTATGCTAAAAGACGAGATGTGATCATCACGAGCACATTAGGTCCATGTAGTAGGCACCCTACTAGGTAATATCCACAGTACATATGAATGCTGACCGAACACAAGGAGAATACCGTATGCGAGAAAACTGAATTTAACGAAACCTTCAGCCATCCCTAAAGCTAAGTCTTATAGAAGAAATGATTGATTGCCTTGAATTGGCAAGATCAAATTTTTGTAACCATCAAAAATGGACCTTATAAACTGAGCTGAATTTTATAAAATTTCATGTTTGCACTATTATAGTCTACAAAATATTGAATCTGCTTTACATAACACGGAATTATTTATGTATTGGAAAGCAGGCTGTTGGTATTAAAATCTGCTTATGCTATTGACATCAAATTAGGCTTTCAGAGGCACAATGACTGAAGTACTCAAATGCTCATTTAATATGATCTTTTGATATAAAACATATATAAAGTATGTTAATGTTATATTACTGGTCAGGTGTCTGGAATAGAGTAGCTTATGGAAGAACAACACTCCTGGTGAAACTAGAAAAGCAATTAGGAAGAAAGAGGGATGGAGGGATGTGGGTAGGGAGAGAGGATAAAGAAGAGAAGGGAAGAAAAACTGAGAAGAAGAAAAGGAAAAAAGAGAAAAAAATAAATGAAAACTATATGTTTTGAAAGCCCCTTACAGTTACAGAGGCAGCTAGAATTTGAAGAACGTACACTCTGGAGAGAAAGAAACACAGATGTGAACCAACATTATATGAGTAGCTTTTTTTCTCAGGGATTGTGCTTAATTTTATGTAAGGTACACGCTGGAAAACTCAGACAGAAGATTGCATTTTAAAGATAGAGAAGCCAAGAGACCTTAGAGAAAGTTCATAGTGATACAATAAAAAAAAATAAATAAATAAAAATGGATTTTAGAGATTTTTAGGTAACAGGACTTGAGGGGACAAAATCCAGGAAACAGAGAGGAACTCTTCCTCAGTAGGTTTTTTCTCCTCAAAGCCTTAGCTGCTTTCTTAAGATGCTCAGGGCCAGAGGTTAAGGAGCTAAACAGAAAGTCAATGAAAAGCAGAACAAAATTTGTTGTAGTCTCACATTGCCAAGAAGATTAAAGTTGAAGTTTAGGAGGAGGGACTGGGCTACAACTGCCAAATCCCCACTTGAGACCTATGAAGACTTAATCATAGAAATGTCAAGAAATGTGAAGGGTCTGAGATTTTACCTCAAATATGCACCTGCTCCTGTTTCACAGATGCTGGCAGGATATATGAGACTCCTGAGTCAGAGGCATAGGGCTTTATTACTAACAGCACAGCAGGTAACACTTTTGCTCTGCTTCTCACTGACCCTCAAGTGCCATAGGGGAGATGTAAAATCAGGTCCAGGGGCGTGCTGCACACATGGTGAGTTTGGGTCACAGGGGAGAAACCTTGAGCTTAGAAACCTGCCAGTTTACAAGGGGACTATTAACAAACCTGCCTAACTTTTGCCCTTGAGGGAAACATTATCAATGTTATCTTGGACAGTAGAAAGCTCAGCTTTTATACCCTGGCTCGAAATAGTATCTTTATCTGCCAAGACTGTTTGTTATATAAACATCCTTGAGAAGCTATTTTGAAACAAAAGCTGACACAATACATGCAGAAACACCATGAAGTAAACCAGAAGTTAATTGAGACTTAAGGAAACTGATAACCCAACCTCAATCAGGTTGTCACTGATTAGATTAAGGTAACATATATATATATATATATATATATATATATATATATATATATATATATATATATATATACCCCCCCACCCCCTTAGGGGCCACCTATCGGAAAATAAGATTATCTGTCTTTGGAAGAAGAGCCCATGATCTGGGCAACATGTGATTTTTAATACAAAATGTCTAGCAGTAAAGATTACCAAGTATACAAATAGACAAGGAAAAAGAAAAAGAAAAAAAAAAAAAAAACAGACCAATTGAAACAGACCTGTGAATGACTTAGTTCTTGAATTTACAGTAAATATTTTCACAGTGCAAGCTTTTCACTCACTTTTATTTATTTTTAAATATTCTGGAGTAGTTTTGAATTTATAAAATTCAAATTAAAAAAATCAGAGAAATTAATTTGTTGACAATGTTAGTCTTTTGAGTATTTATATTCATTTTGACAAATCTATTATTATATATCTTTATAAATAAAGAACTGGTTAGGATATGAATAAAGTATTCTTTATATGTATGGTTTATACATGTTTGGGGAACATTATCTTTGCTGAACAGACAGACTATAGCAGCAGTTAAGTATAATATATTTTCTGAAAGTATTAATTTTCAAAATTTAACTTCACCAGATAGAAAATAAAGCTGCAATAATTTTGAATATTTAACTATGTTAAAAGATATACTGAACAAGGAAGTACATTTGGCAATTTGAAAAGGTGAAGAGAGAGAACCCAGGCCTTTCAGGAAATTGTTTTATTTTATAAATACACATACTCATAAAAAAATATTTAAACAACAAAATGATGCATGTGGCAAAATATCAATAAAACAACAAGAAAATTTAAAAAATAATAATAAAAATTGAAAGGAACTTTTAAGGTGACATGAGTTTCAATACTTATTATGACTATAAAAATAATGTGATAAAATTCACTAATAAAAAAAATAAAGATTTAGATTGAGCCAAAAGTTCTTGTTCTGCATTCTTGGGCTGTCGGTTGGCCATAATCAAACTTCCCACCCACACCAGTGGTTTGGATACTTTTAGAAACTAAATCTTTTCCTGTACTCATCATATTCCCAGTACTAGTCCTGCATCTCTCCAGTTCTGGACTCTAGGCTCATATTTTGCCTAGAAGAAGAATGACTCATCATTATCTCTTCAACAGGATTATCATATATATTAATTACAATTACAATTTTAATTATAAAAATATAAATATAGAACACAGATAGTTAAGTGAAATGTAGATTAAATAGATGATTTTTACCTGGGAAAATTAAAAAGCATAAGAACAATGGGGCAATTTATAGAAATAAACGGTAAGTTTTGCTACATTTAAATTGTTTATATCCCCCTATAAAATAACAAATGAATGAAAATACCTAAACTATACTTACTGGTGGATTTTAGGATAATAACATTGTTTTCAAAATTAATAAATTGAAGAATCAAGTATCTATCTTGCTTCTTTCAACAAAATATGTGATAGGTTAACCTAAAGGTATATGAGACTCAATTTTTTCATGGAAGTATCCCAACTAATTAATGCAGAAAGTGAACGTGAAAATTATTTTTCCATTTTGCAATCTCTAATGAACCATTCTATCTACATAGGAATTATTAGTGGCTGCTCTCTAAAAGAGAGGCAAGCAAACATTATGCGCCTCTTGAGGAAGGCAATGCCTATGAAAAACAATCATGCGCTGCATAGCGCCATTCAGTCAACAATGGACTGCATATATGACGGTGGTCCTACAAGATGATAAAGGAGCTGAAAAATCCCTATCGCCTAACGATGTCATAGCCATTGTAACATCCTGGAACAATGCATTACTCATGTGTTTGTGGTGATGATGGTGTACAGTGTTTACAAAGTCCCCAGTAACATACAGTAGTGTCCTAGGCCTTCACATCCACTCACTGACCACACAGAGCCACTTCCAGCCCCCTAAGCTCCATTCATGTTAAGTTCCCTACACAGGTGTACCGTTTTAAAAATATTTTATTCCATAATTTTACTGTCTTTTTTCTATGTCTAGATGTGTGTATATATACAAATACCATTATGTTATCATTGCCTACATTATTCAGTATATTAATATACTGCATAGGTTTATAGCCTAGAAGCAATAGGCTATACCATATAGCCTAGGTGTGTAGTAGGCTGTATCATCTAGGTTTGTGTAAATACAATCTATTATGTTCACACAACCATGAATTCACCTAATGACACGTTTCTCAGAACATATTTCTATTGTAAAGTGACTTATGACTGTGTACAGAGAAAGAGGGGGGGGGAGAGAGAGAGAGAGAGAGAGAGAGAGAGAGAGGATAAAGTTTCTGGATTACAACTTATTACTTATGTTTATGTCACCAAAATGCAGACTGTGAGATATGAAATGCAATGTTTCCCGAGCTTTAACACGTATAAAAATTACCTAGGATTTTGTGAAAATGCAGATTCTTATTCAGTGGGTCTTAGGTGAGCCTGCACTTTTGCATTTCTAATAAGCTCACAGTTTATTTATTGTAATTAAAGTTTTCTGTGCTGCTGGTCCTTGGACAACACTTTGAGTAGCAAGCCTCTCCATGAAAAATGAATTGATTTTGAGCAATTGTGTGTGTGTGTGTTTAACATACATTTAAAGAGAGAGAAAAGCTATAGATGTAAAAAGACAATATATGGATCAACTACTCAAAATCTATAGACCTTATTTGGATTCTGATTCAAAAAAATAATATATAAACTATTTATGATATTTTTGAAATGTTGAAAATTGAACTCGGGCTAATGTTGGTGATATTAAATCATTCTTAATAGATTTAGGTTTGATAATGATATTGTAGTTACATGTAAAATATTTATTTTAAAGATACATCATGTGTATATATTTCTGTAAAAATATTTATGGATAAAATTTGCCTAAAAATTGTATGTGAGGATGAAGTGGTCAAGAGTATGGATTGGGCAGCATTGGCCTCAGGTTTAGAGTCACTGGTCCCAGGTCGTGTGTACATGGGAGGTCATTGTGTGTTTGTGCTTATCTCTTATCATGTTTGATGTTATAATAATTTTTAAATGTTTATAATATTTAAAATCATACAACTTACTAGTAAGAATCCAAAATAAAAATATATTGCCCACATATACTCATATAATACTCTCCTTAGGTAGAAATGTGGTTGTATAATATAAACACCTTACAGTAGAAAAAAATGACATCTCTTCCAAATTAACTAAAACCCTAAGAGTTATTATCGTGATTATAACAATGACATGCATCTTTTTAATCCTTAAATCCCAAAAATTTATTGGTTAGGAACTTAATCTTTGTGATCACGTCAGTTAGACATGGTCATCAGTTGCTGGTAGGAGTGTTAATAAGGTAAAAATTTAACAACATATTGCAAGAAACTTTTTAAAAAATATATTTTTAACACATTTTAATTTTAGGAAATTATCTCAAGTAAATAATCAGCACATGGAAAACTATTGTCATACAAGGTTAAGTATCAATTTTTATATAAGATTATTCTAAATGTGAACAACAATAATTAATTTACATGTGTCTAAGCAGAAAAAGACAAAACATTATATTTGAAAAGGACTACCAAAGATATTTTTTCCTTTACTAAATTCTAGCCAGGCTCCCCTCAGCCCTCTTCCCAACCAGATTTAACTTTGGCCTATAAAAACTCAAACAAACTCTAATATACTTTCTAATAGTACCAGGTCTCATCCCTAGGATGGGCCAAGCACCAACTTTAAAATGCCTGCATGAGAAAACAAGACTGGCAAAAGAATTTACTGTTTGTTCTAGTCAATACCTAAAGATAAGGCCTCTGTCTCTCAGCCTTCATAGGAGGGTAGCAGCCTAACTGCAAAAAGCACCAGTTAGCAAACCCAGAGGGCTTTCAGATGGATCAACCCCCTTCTTGATTTTTGAAATTTTTCTCTTCTCTGATGATACTGAGTCCCTCCTCAACCTCCTCCCTATTTCTTTGTTCTTTCTTCAAAATGTCTAGTCAGCTTTATACAAATCAAAGTTGAGTTCAGCTCATGCAGGGTTCTTTTTCCCTGTTGGAATAGTATGTCACTGAATAAATCTATCTTTACCATTTTAATTAGTGACTGCCTTTGTTTATCTTTGACAGGAGATGCCACTTAAAATTCAATGATCAGAATGATGTCAAGTCTCTGAAAATGAAGAGAACCAGTTACATGTAAGTGCCTCATGATTTCAAAAATGTTGAGAAATTAGAAAAGTGTGATGGTCATAGTAAGATGGAACAACACTCTACTAAGGGTCAACTATAAGGCAATTTTTATAGCAAACGTGAATCTCCTGGATTCCCAACAATAATTTAATGGCAAAAAAAAAAAAAAAAGCCTATGCAACTATTGTATATCTGTTCAATATCATGCATCTCAGAATACTTGAAGATGTGATATTGAATTTGTAAAAATATATATACAAATATAAGAAGTAAATGAACTAATTGAGCACACTTGCCCATGGAAAACGCTGAGCTGAAATAGCAAGATAGTTCATTTTAAAGTTAGTTGACATTTCCAGTGGCCCACTACTGGACAGAATGGTTTCTGCTTTGTTTGTTTATTTGTTTGTTAAGCCTTAAAGCCCATGGACCTACTGAATGAGCCGCAGCTGACTGTAATAGGAATCCATGGAAAAACAAAATGAGTTGTTTATGCTTCCACTGATGATAAAAGCATTTAAGAAATCTGGCATGTTGGGTACTTTATGTTGAATTGTGACTAAGTGACTCAAATTTGTATGAAAGACATAGAAATTATAGTGGATTGGAAACTGGGAAATGCATTTTAAAAAGGCATTAGAGTGTTTTAGGAAGTAGAGGACACATGTAAACAGAATTCATGGGACATTACAGAGATGTATGAAGATAGTAGAGAAGCATAGCAGGTAGGAGAGATTCATTTACAGCAGTGTTTGTAATGTTGTATCAATAATGAAAAATCAGCTCATGGATTCTGATAGTCTGAATTCCAAGATAATTTCTTCTCATTTTCCATGTAATACTAACAATGAGCCGGTGTAATCTAATAATATCTCTGCTTCTTATAACCTGAAGGTTCATCACATATAAGTACACACATAAACCCATGGACTGGAAAAATGTATTACAGAAGAAAAACAAATTAAATTGTTTTACATATTCCTTTTCACTGAGTAGTTGTCATCCAAAGATGTTTCATTTGTTTTGAGTCAAATTATTGATTGCTAGTAAGTGTATTTTTTCTAAATTAGATTTTTTTTCTATTCATACCACAGGCTTACAGTATTAGTGTCACTGTGGATGAATTGTTAATGTTATAAACTTTAAACATAGTTTTAGTTACTCCAGGAAGATTAGCTTCTTAGAAATATTTAAACATCATTTCATATTTTAAGATCAATTACTACATAAGTAAAGAGTTAAATTAATTGCACTTTACAGATTAATTACATCAATTTCTAGTTTGACATTATGCATTTGGAAGTAATTTTTACCCTAAAACTAATAGCTAGCAAGTTAACAATTTGCAGTTTATTAATGTTATATATATATATATATATATATATATGATTTCACATGTTATATATATATATATATATATATATATATATATATGATTTCACAAGTATAAACACTTTACTAAAATTTAGTGTAGATTTGAAAATAAAAACAACCGATGTCCCTATATCCCAATATTAAAAATACTGTCCTCTGGTTTCTAAATATGTAATGGGAATTAAAATTAGATTTTTCTTTATTATTCAATTATATCCTGTCAGTTTTCCAATGTCCTTTAGCATTTGTTTAATTTAGGTTACGCCATTCTGATACACTTGTGTGAGACTTGAAAAATCTTGGCAAGAAATTTGTCACAGAGAAAATAGGACATATAATAAAACAAATACAAAAATTACCATAATTTTAATTTGTTACCCATGAAACCATAGGATGTTTCGCCATAAAAAAACAAGCATAATGGCAATGACTATATTACTCTTCTTGTCCATGAAAAGGTAATATGGAACCTAACATTGATTATGTTTACTGAAAGGTTTTGTATCCCTCATGAAAAAAAATTCAAATCATATGTCTTTGTTGATTAAACGATTTATTTCCTATGAAATTAAGGAAAAACCTAAGTTTCCTCAAATGGCCCTTCATTCTCCAAAATTATTTACTTTTCTAGCTTCTTACCCTGCCATTTCTCTGCAAAGCCTCTTGTTTCACATCAACCTAAATAGGTGCAATTTCCAAAAAAAAGAACCATGCTTTATTATTATAATTATTATTATTATTATTATTATTATTATTATTATTATTATTATTTTAACCTGTGCATGTGATATTCCACTTTGTTCCCTTTGGTGTCTACATAGGAAATACATTTCTCCTCATCCTTAATGTTTCAAATCAAACGTTGTCTCTTCCAGGAAATCACTCATGTCACCATTAGACAGCTAGACATGACCTCCCAGGGCCTTATCTATGCCTTGGCTACAGAAAATACCCTATTATCGTAAGAATTTGTTTCCACCTCTCACTCCAATTAAACTATAGACCTCTCAGGTGAAAAACTCATGCTCAAATGTTACTTTTAAAAGTTCTTCTTAGTACCTGACATTTTGTAGTATGTTTAATAAATCATGTAGGGAAAAAAGGAGTAGATGAAAAAGTTTAAATTGTTGTGTTACTCTCTAATTTTTTATTTGGTTTAAAATTGGGGGAAAAGCATCGTCAATATAAAGGTTAAAATGAATTACAGTTGAAATTAAATTGAAAAGTTTCTGAAACACAAAAGGAAAATTTGAGAAGTTGATTATTAAAATGTATTTTAAATAACACATAGGATGAAAAATGATGATACAGGTTTATCCCCCATAGAAGGAAGAGTCAATCTGCATGATAGAAACACTTGTCACCCCGCCCCCCACCACCCAAAAGAAGATGTGCTGGTCTAAAAATAAACCTTTCTTTTCTTTTGTTAATAGCTCCCTTGCTGCTCCCTTCTTTTTGTAAAAACCTGACGTTTCATATAACCTCTTAGAGAGTACTTCTGGTTTCTAAAGGGATGCTGCCAGATTCATGACTCTCTTAATGAAATCAATTAGATCTTCAAAATTACGTGTTTATCTATTTATTTTTTAACACTTATATTGTCATTAGCAGGCTAATATATTATTCAGCCTTCAGACTTTGTTAAGTTAAATATCTATGGTGAAATTTATAGCATAATAATTAAGGAAAAAATCTCAAACCAGGGGAAAAAAATAAAGTGGTCTAATAGGGGAAAGAAGCTAAACAAACAAACAAACAAACAACGAGTTGATACAGGACTGAAGGGTAGAGGAGAGAGAAATCTTAACTCATCCCTGACAGGTCATTCTTTGAGGCAGACATGAGGTTGAAGGGAAAAGTGCAGTTGGAAAGCAGAAGCAATCTCTTAGTCAAGTATTCCAGTGCAAGTGGATTATATGGTAAGTGTGGGCAACACAGGTAGGAAAATGAGACAGTTAGGAAATTGGACAAGAAAGGAACAGCAACAGAGCCAGCTACCATTGTGGGATTCAAAATGAGTTTGGCATAGCTGGAGCAGAAGATAAACATATGAGGAGATGGGATTTAGAGAAGAATCTGGCTTTGTCCACAAATAACAGAAAAAAAAACCAAGCAAACATTTTAAGCAGGAGAGTAACATGACAAATTTGATGAATGCCATATGGAACCGGGACATGGGGAGAACAATCTGTAAAAGACTGGAGGCATAGGAACAATTTGGAGACTCTCCCAAACAGAGTTGTTGGGGAGACAACTCTAAGTTGATCTAAGAGCACTGATAAAGAAACCCAGGGACTACTCACTCCCTGGTTCTTTTCTGAAATGTATTTCTGCTGTGGTACATGTATAAACTTTATCTGTGCTTTGTCAAATTATGTGGCATGTCAACAATCTTCATTTTCCCAAACCAGTTTAACAAATCTACTCTTTATCAAGGAACATATGTCTTGTAAATTTAGTCTTGTAGGACAGAGCTCTTAATCTCTGGGATCCGATACTATCTCCAGGTAGATAGATAGTGTCAGACTTGTTATTGCTTGGCGGTGTGGAAAAACACACACACATTGGAGTTGGTGTCAGAATGAGAATTGGTGTCAGGATTAGACAAGATTTTGCTTATTTTTCATGGGATTTCATGATTACAGATTGTTTGTTTATTCATGGCAGTGACTAAAATTAAGACACTGAACAGAGAAACTGAGCAAATATTAGAAAGCTGTATAAAGACATCTGGTCCCAAAATGGCCTGCATTGAAGAGACTTGTACCAGCTCAGCCATCATATGATTCAGGGTTATTTGGAAAAATAATGTAAATAAAATTTGAGGATAAAGTTAGGATTAGCCTATAATAGCTAAAGGAGAAATATTGGGGAGAAAATCTCCCTATTAGTACTCAAATTTTATTGCTCTGATTTATGATAGTTTCAAACATTTTAACATGTTGATTATGCATAATCTGAATTCATAGTAATAAATTAAAAATACAACTCACTGTGCATTTAAGACTATATAATCTATTGATTTATGTGTCTTATAAAAATGATATATATATATGCTATATATATGCTTCTTATGCTATAAATCAAAACATATGAAGGAATAGTGAAGATTGCATAAAGCACCTCTACTATGCTTAGTTTCCACAATTAGATAAAAAAACTCACATTTGATACTTTAAAAACTAGAGTTTTAGATTCCTGGTAGTACTCATAAATTATGAACTTTGTGTGATAATAAAGAAATTATTTAGAGTAATGCAGTTTGTGTGTGTATAAATATGCATATATACATTTACATATATAATGCTATATATAAATGATACATGTATATGTACATGTATACGGTATATATATATGTATATATGTATATGTATATATAGTGATTAGAAAAAGAGTAGATTCTGAGTTAAGAAAATAGAGTATTAGCTTTGACTAAATAAATCATGAAATAAATATTCTGCAAAACAATAATTAGAATATATTCTAAACACAGTAGTAAATGCTGCAATTTCTCTTTTCACTGGCCATAGGATTAACAATTTCACAAGAGATAGATAGGAACCATTATTATGGAAATCTGTGTTCATACCAAAAAGTATTTATTTTTACAAAGAGAAAAACAATATTTTAGGGCCATTAAAAGGTACATTGTGTTCTCCAAGTACAAAATAAATTTAGGGATATCCCATCCCATTTTGTAAAGGATGAGATGATTCATCCTGATTAGGCTTCCTGTTGAGGCTGAGTGGTTTTAATAAAAGAAGGAAATCAATGGCAGACCATTGGAATATAATGGATCTGTAATGCAATATTTTAATGAGGCAGCAATGAGAGGCCATTAGAATGAAATGGGTTGACCATCAACAGCACATAAAATAATTTATTAAACAAGCTGACATTCAAATAATAGGGATATACAAAAAAAAGTGTGAGGGTGTAATCTTATAAGTTTCTAAACTGAGGATTATTATCATTCAAAGAGAAAACAACATAATTTGCTAATTAGTTATATATATTGGGACCTTTTTAGCACCTCTAAATCCCATGTTTTGTGTAATTTATAATATAGTACAGTGATAATTCATAGTACTTTGAATAAAATCTGCAAACAATGTACAGTCTTTGAAATATGGTGAGGAGTAAGAAAAATTTTAATGAATAATTAGGTATTAATAGATTGTTTATTACTTCTTATCATAGAATCTATTTCCAATCTCTCACTTTTAACTTAATGCATGTTCTATGTAATCATTACCTAATTAGTATGATTTTATAAAATCACAAATAGTTTAGTAACCCCAGAAACATAGTTCATTTTGAGAAAGCTATAAATTGTATTTGTAGAACTGGTTACATTCAAGACGATGAGCAAGCACCCACTTCATGATAGAGAAACATCTACTCTTTCAATATTTCCAGAGAGTCTTCATATTGCAGCATCGAGGTTAAAATAATAATTCAACCTACCAAAGGCAATGACTGTTTTAATAATGTGAATTAAAACATGATTAAAATCAATTCAAATTGCAACTAGAATTGCTTCGAAATTAATGGTTAAAGCTTTAAATGGTTAAAGCTTTATAGTGCTACATTAAAAGCTTACTACTGTCAGTCTTTAATGAATTCATTTTAATCATCATGCTAAGTACGTATAATCAAGTGAATTTGGAGAAATAAAATTTCAGTCTTGTTGGTTACAAATGTTATTTTTATATCTTTTGTTCATTCATTGCTATCTTGGCACAAGTTAAATTTAAATACATTTCTTCAGGCAAAAATCCTGTTGTCCATTTGCCTTTTCCTCTGTCTTAGAATATAACAACACAAGCAGATTGCATGTTCCTCTTCCAGCAACTTGTTAAGTTTTTGTTTTAGATCTGACATTTTTTCCCCCTGCTTTGCAGTTGGGATGGATACACTTACCATACACCTCCATACGTGTACTCATGTACTCGGAGAGCTGTCAGAAAAATATGACTGGATAAATTCTTTCCTGTAGTAAAGAGATATAGAAAGGGAGGTTTTATTTTTCTTAAACAATGAAGAAATCACCAACTTTAAAAAATCATTTCCAAGAAAGATTAATTAACAACATAACTCATATCCCTTTCATATGTAATCCATTCATGGAGAGAAAATAATTTTTATTAAAATTCCAAATAAAACCAACATAAATCTATATTATAAATATACAGTTTTAAATAACCTCAAAGGTTTTGGAAATATTTATATTTCCTATGACTAAACCCTAATTCAGTTAAATAGTCTCTTAAAAACTATTATATATTTAATAGACTGATAGGTGAAGAGGTTTCAAGTTACTGAGGAAAAAACAAACAAACAAACAAACAAACCATATATATATATATATATATATATATATATATATATATACACACACACACACATATTTATTTATTTATTTATTTATTTATTTATTTATTTATTTATTGCAGTATAATAACCATTCCATGAGAGAGTAATATATAAGCCTTCTTGAAATCTGGAGGGGATGCCTGATGGGAAAAAAAAATTTAAAAAAAAGAACTTGGGTAAAGTTGAGGACTAACAGAACATAGTTTATATAATTTATAACTGCAAAGTAAAAACACTTTCATTCTTATATTCATAAATGTATTCATACAGCTAAGTGGTATTTTTAGTAACTCCATCTGGTTGTCCCAATCCAGAGTTAAAAGATAGCAAACATAGTTTTAATAATATAAGTAATGAACTAAATCAAAATATATTCCATTTAAGAAACTAAAAAATAAGGATTGATTCAAATGATTAAATTATTTAAATGTATGCAATAGATAACTATATTAAATGGTATCACATATGAGTAATGAGAGAATTTGATATCCTGCGTAAAAACAAAATCCTAATGCAAATTAGTAGGACGGTACTAAGGCAGGAGTAAATATATCACCTTTCTAGAAAACTAATGTTTGTTTTCATATACACAACTCAGTAAGTGGTATTTCATCAAATACATATTAACTGGTAATTGGGTGCTGGGATTACAAGAAATTTTTAAATTTTATTTTAGTCATTTACCTTATATTAATTTTTTGTCTGAAATGAAGTACATTCCATATTCAATAAAAAGATAAGATACATACTAAGAATGGAAAAGTAGAATTATTATAAAATAATATATTTTATTAATAAATATTAAAGTATTTCCAAAGAATATTGATTATCTTTCAGGTTAGTATTTCTATTTCTTTACTTATGATATGACTTTTTCAAAGATAGTGATGATGGAAAATCTTGCTTATGACATTTATGAAATAAATATATATATATATGGCCATTATAGTCACAAAATCAAGTCTCCATCCTGTAATTAGTTTGTCAGATTCCGTATAATAGGCACAGCTTCCAACTTCCAACTTAAATTTCAAGTTTATATTTATCCCCTCTTAATGTTCCTCAGGCCTGATGTAGGTGGGTTACCTGTAGGTGGGAGAAGATGTGATTAATCAGTTTCTTCCTTTCTTGGCCTTTCTTTATTAGCTTGCTCATGAAGTCTTCTGGTCTGCTGAATTTAGAACAGGCACAAACAGGTAGAGATCCAAAGAGATTAAAGGAGGAAATAAGGCAACTCACTAATACTATGTAATAGTAACTGGAAACATTTGCAGAAGTACCAAGGTACAAAATGAGGTGTTTGACCTAATCTGCAGAACTGTAAAAAAAAGAGATTCTAAAAATATGAGTCTTGAATTTTTCACCTCTATTCACTATAAAGAGGTAAGGTTGTTAGGAATTTTAGGAAGGACTTTTTTGAGAAAACTTGTTTGGAGAAAGCTACATAGCAAACTCCACCTTACTCAAAAAGGGATACTGATATTCCTTTAAGTCAAGAGACATGGGCTTTAGTGTTACTACTCAGAGACTTTAGTCTGCATCCCCTATAATCAGAAAAGTCAGTGGACAAGGGCTTAACATTTGTCTGCAAAATCCACAGGAAGAGTAGTAAAAGAAAATTGCTGTTGTTGGAGGATCAACCAGATTGAGTCTGTGTTTATTACTTAACATGAATTTTGATTGTCTAAAGGTACTTGCCCTGATTATGAAGCCTTTTGAAGGAGTCAAGAGAAATATATCTCTCACTGGGTAAATTGTGAAGGGGCTGTGAAAAAAACACACATAAAAGTTGTGTATGATTTTCATTCTTGTTTCAGTATTCCTGGTTAAGTTTGAATAGCCTTTGAGAAATGTGTTTGTTTCTTCAAGAGCAAATGGAAGTGAAAACTATTTGTGCATCCTTTTCACAATTTAAATGAGTATGGTTCATCATTCCCTCTTTGACATTTTTCTGGTCTAGCATAGCTCAGTAATGTTTTTCTTTTTTTTTTTGTTGTTGTTTTTTTTTTAATAGTAGCACCAATACCACTATTTAGGTCCCGTTATGTTTGGTTTAAAAGTGAATTCTCAATATTATAGGTTCCCAATTGATACTTGCACATTTTAACAAATAATTTCTTTAAAAACATCGTAATATATTAAATAAGACTCTGTTACTATTTTCCAAATATTAATGATACATCAGTGTTTTAATGCAAATTGTTTTTTAATCAATACCAAAATTTTAACTTATCATATCCTTGAACAATGTTTAAAAAATATTATGTACTTGACATTATGCTGGGGACTTACTAGAGAAATACAATAAATAAATAGTACTCTGGACTGGTCATTGTAAATTCCACCAGGTACATTTAGTATAATGTTGCCCAAATCAATGCATGGACACTTTACCAAGAACTAAGAAAGGAGATGGTAACATAGAAGAATTCATTCTGATACCATCATTCAGCTTCTATTTCTTCTATTTTTTTTCTCCTGTATAAGAATGCATCACAATTCCAATACCAGTTAATTTGTTTGGAACGAGCATCTGACAATCTTCATGGTGTTCTGGAAATATAAAATGGCCTTTGTTACTCTGTCTTACAGAATGGAACTGCCAGTCAATTCTGCTCCATACTGCTAGATAATAGCCATTTAAAATAAACTTATCTGGTTGACATAGCCAGCATTTACTCAACTCCTTCCTTCTATCTAGAAAGTACTGTTTATGGGGAAAAAAATTGTGATTTGGACCTTTTTTATTACTTGGCCAGGGACTAGGATCTCTTTCTCTCTCTGAATATGGTGCAGGTTTTTATAATTCTTTCATTTTCCTTGTTGCCGCTAGCTATCTCCTTTTAGGACTGTTGGTACACTTACTATTATGTGCCTTCTGATCATGCCACTGAGAAGTAAATCCTAACATTTTGTGGGAAAAACCTCAACAACCCTATCCAGATCTTGCTTTTTTGAGACAGCCAAACATTCATCCTTCGCTTATGGTTTCCTTCTTTAAATTAATTTGTAAATAAAATTTAAAATATTGGCTACTGCTTTTTATAAAGTTTGTCTTTTGAAGAAAAACTATAGAATTAAAGCTATTTTTGTGACTTATAGAACTAGTCCCACTTATTTATAGCAGTCTTTGTGTCTAAAATAGATTTCAGAAATGATTTTGTTTGTATGTTTTTCATGTAGTTCTATAGCATGTTTGTTGACTGTAAAATCATTCTAATTGAAATGCGATTGAACTTTGCAAGTAGTATTTATTTAAAAAGTTACATTTTTGTAAAATGCAAGAAACTTTGTTTTAAGTGAAAAATATTTTTAATTGTTACTAAATTTGAAGTAGCAGTTTTTCAATTTAATTTCTATTTATTTATTAGACATATTTAATCTATATCTCTAATAAAAATACATAATTATGTTTATTATCTACATGTTGATTCCTCACCTACTTTTTAGTTTTCTTACAAGATCCTAAGAACAAATCAGTCAGAAGAAAGATGACACAAGAATTTCCTCACTAATCAAATTTAATATGTCAATCTATGTATTAAACAGATAAACACTAAATCATTGTTAACTACTTTGAAAAAGTCTACCAAGTGTTACACTGGCATTTTTAAATCAAATTTAATTTTTATTCATATTTTATTATACATATTTTTATTACCATTAAAGCATAGAATTTATACAGATACAATACTCTATTTAGGATTGAGGAAATCATAACAGTCCATGGCAATTGTCCACTAATTAAAAGATGCATTCTAAATTATATCTGCATGTATGCACATACACACATACATAAAGAAACATACAGCAAAAACAAAGTTGTAAAAGAAAATGCATTAGGTGGTGTACAGTTGATTAAATCTGAGACTGGAAATAGAGAAGGTATGCTAAAGGAAAGCAATGGGTAGCTTTATTTTATACATGTTTGTTATGCTTTAGTGCACATCCTAAACATGTATGTTTTATTGTATTAAATTTAAAACCAATTTTTATGATACAAATGTATTGTGAAAAATTCATGAATACTGAATATTAGAGACTTTTGGATATTTTAATAAGATGTTCATATTTTTTAGTCTAATGATATGAAATGTCACATAAAAATTTCATTTTAGCCCATTTTAAATAGCCTGCTTTTATTTGTAGCTCTTGCTATGAAAATTTAACTGATAAAATTCACAAGCCATATTACTCAATCCAATGTTTTCATATTTAAAACATAATAAAATTATAATTTTCTTATTTATTTACATCAACCAATGCATTAATGTCTCAACATCTGCCAGTAAACATATGCTTCCCAGTCATACTAGTTAATTGTTTTTGTGAGGATTCTCAAGATCAAATAATTTGCACTGAAGGAGAAAAGGTGCTCAAATATTCAAATCAATCCCAGTGAAATGAATCATAAAAACTCTCTACTCATGCTAAGTTTACCACTACATCCTAAATCAGATGTATGGCTATTATTTTTGACACATTTCAAACATTTATTTAAAGGTACCTTTTCTCATTTTATTATATGACTTATTTGAATCTGTTGCATGGGTTTTAATAGTTCTTTCAGAATCTGATTGAAGGAGAGAAATAAGGCAGGCTAAATAACTGTGAATGATATCTAGTATAGACAGTTATTGAGTATATTAAACCCAAGTCACCAGTGATTTTCACATAATTTTTCCCTAAAAACATCAAAATGTGTAGATATGTTGAACTTTTACCACATTTAGAAATGTTTATCTATGTTTTTCTTGTCTGCCCCCCATTATACTATAGTAGAAACTATGTAAAGAAAGAAGAGTTTTCTTAACTCTGAAAAATACAAATTAGGGACTACTACTCATTCTTAAAACTGCCAGTGTCTGGAAGATTAAAAAAAAGATATTACGTCTTCATTCCTTGAATGGAGATTTTCACCATAAATTTCATTCTCTTAGGCCAAACATTAAATAAATAAAAATAAATAAATAAATAAATAAATAAATAAATAAATAAATAAATAAAAGCTAAAATTTTCTGCCTTTTCACTATTGGACAAAATTATTTTCAGAACCTTAAATGAATATCGAACTTACCCAGATGACCAACGAGTTAGACAAGACCCTATTTTTTTTCAGTCAGAAACAATAGTATAGATTATAGGTATCTCAAAACTTCAGCAAGTCATATGACTTGTTGATATACACTAACCTAAATTTGATGGTTTTTAAGACTGTGCATTGCTTGTTCATTTTATCATGTGCTACTTTTCTGTGATGAAATTTGGTCCTTCTGTTATACTACTGTTTCTTGCTGACTGATTACTAGTGTATCCTGATCTCATCCTTTTGCACACAGTTGATATAACAACAAATACCTTTTGAGATGAATCAGGGACACTGCAGAAATTAAAATATAACATTTAAGCTGGTAATATCAATATTAAAGTCAGCATCCTCATTGTTTGCTAAAAATTATAAGTGACTTCTATTTCTAAAGGCATAAAATCAAATTTTAAATACATAAACCAAAATCTCAATTCCTTTAGCAAAATACATAATGACTAATAAATATACTTACTTATTACAGTGTTATGTAATAAATACTGAGCATCTGTTTATCTGAGAGTCAAATGAGGAAGGACGAAGCTTTAATATTATAGTAGGATAAATAGTACATAGTTAAATGTTGACTGCTCAGGTTCAGGCTAGAATAAAAATCCTTCAGCAATACAGATGACTGCCAATTGACTTTTCTGTACTCCAAACTGTGTTTAGAAGTAAAATGCTGTATTTAGAAACCTGATTTTCCATTAATATATATTGAAAATGTAGTCATGCATTGCCATTGATTCAATGACATAATTTAATTACTACCTTCATCCAAGGGGTGTACAGGGGTGTTAGGACGACTATGATTTCCAATCAGTTCTGCTACCCGATGCATGAGACTAGACCTCAAGTTGTTTACTTTCTTGTGCCTGTTACCCAATTTTTGAATTTTGGCTTTTAGAGTAGATGTTCTATAAGGCTTTCGTCTCTTTAATGTTCTAATATTCTCCAAAACAAAACTATGGTCTATGGTATTTTAGGGGATTTTATTGACAATACACTATGGTGACCCTCCAATGAGTCAGATCCTTGTCTAATTCCATCCCTTTGAGTGCATTTGGAATCTATGACCTGTTTTGAGCAGTAGAAAATGGCAAGGTGATAGCATATCACTTATATAATTATGTTACATTGTATAAATCTCCATCGTAGTAGACTGGAGTGTGAGATTCTCCTGTTGGCCTTAAAGAAGCAAAGAGCCTTGTTTTGAACTTGCTATGGAGAAGGTCATGTGGCGGGAAATAGCTGCGAACTCTGGGATCTGAGGACAGTCTTCATTAAACAGCCAGTCAGAAGCAGGTCCCTCAGTTACAGAGCTATAAGAAATGCATTCTGCCAACAACCTCAATGAGCTTAGAAGGGAATTCCTCACTAGTCAAGCTTCCAGATGAGAATGTATCCTTGTTGATATTTTAATTACACTCTTACAAGATTTTGAGCAGAGGACCCTGCTAAACCAATCCAGACTCTTGACCCACAAACTGAGATAATGCGTATTGGTTTAAGCCGTTACATTTGGGGCAATGTTTTTCCTAGTTGTAGAAAATAAATATGGAGTATACCTCAGATCTCTTGTCTCTGGAAAATTGCTGATTGAAAATACAAAATGTCATCTCTTCCTCTCTTTCAAAAAACAAAACAAAGAAACAAGCAAATACAAACTCACCTGAGTGTGAGGGAGTCTTATTTTCCGGCTTATTTCAAAGTGGTATTTTTGTACCTTCTCTCATTGTCTAATAGTATACTAGAGGGGCAAATAATAAGGAAGGATGAGGAATTGTTATACCTCTCTTAGCAGGTATTAGGTAAAGCTTTTTAGAGTTGTAAGCATAATACATGGTGTATATATATATTTTAACTTTTGACCTGGTTTTGTAACATTAAGAATGATAGAATTGCATTACTTAATTTTCTTAGGTACCATCAAGTACTAGAGACAGCACTTGAAATTGTAACTCCATCACTTTCCAATAATTCCTTACAAATGGTCACAAATACTTATTGAGTAAATTTTCAGTAAGTTAGAGTAATTATCTGAAGACTTCATTCTCAGTTACTAACAAGCATGTTCATAATTCAAGTTTATTTACTTTTATTTACATTTTTATTTATGTGCAGCATTTCTGGCAAGATGCTAAGCTCAGAGCTCAGAATTAGAGGAGACTGAGGTGAGTGGCAATCAAACCACCTTGTTTAAAGGTGAGATAGGGCATCCGAGGAAAATTGAAATGACTGCTTAAAATTAGTCATTTATAATGTCACAGAATTAGGACAAGAACACAGGACTTGGCATTAACAAAATATATTTGAACGTTTGTGTAATCATATAAGATCTTGCAATTAAATAGCATTGAAAAGTGTAAAATAAAATAATCGTATGTATTCCTTTCCTTTAAAATTAAACATTGTTGATACCTTAACATTATGCTACCATTTTTACAGAAAAGAACTGTATTGCTTTGCACAAATATGAAATATCAAAAATGGAAGCATAAAACAGTTTTCACAAAAATGTACCACCAAGAAATTACCATCTAATGCAGTTTAAAACAATAATTGACTAGTTAATTGTTACATGGCTTTGAAGTGGCATAACAGAAAAGTGAATGAAACCAACAAAGTTGTCTTAAAGCCCATTCCTTATCTGTAACTCCTGAGGAAGTTCACTTGCATATTTAAATGAAGTTAGCTCTCATTAAGAAGGTGGCTCTTGAAAGAAGAGAGAGATAATGGAGTCATCTCCTTGAAAAGGTCACTGTAAGTAGTGGGACAATCTGTTCAAAGGCTCTGAAGTGGGACAATACCTAGTGTACTTTAAAATTAGTGAGGAAGCCATTGTGGTTGAGCAAAAGTTCTTGTAGTTTACAAAACATTTACATATGAACCTTCCATTATATCTCTGAACCATCTTCTACCATCCTCCCCTTGCTTATCTACTGTAGCTCTCTTTGCTTCTAAGTGAAAGCTATTTGATGATATTTAGCAGATGAGCATCTCATCCAGCTTACTGTGTTGCTTTAGATGTTGTTTTGTTAATAGACATATGATGTTGTGCTTAGTGTAAGAGCAGTATAACTGGAGAGTTAAGTTTAACCAGTATGGTGTTTTTACTGAAGATTAAAAAAAAAAAAAAAGAAGTGAAAGAGGATTAAGAGAGTTCAGAGTATATCCAATAGGATGGTTATAATGATTGACTCTTGCGTTTAAGTGTGGTGAGAGGATATTACATTAATGGTGACATAATTGAAATAGCTGACATAAGTGCAAAGGTAATAGAATCTAAAGATTGTCATCCCATCATTGGAGGAAAGAGTTTGGGAAGTCAAAATAATAAATGAATTAAGTAGAGAAATAGAAGATGTTGAAGAGAGTAAAATATACGTCACAGATTGCACTTATTAGTAATGTTATATTTAGGTTATGAGCAAAGGAATGAGCGCATGGGTTATAGTGGAGGACAAGATCATAGGAGGGAAGGGTGCTTCTCTGAGATAAAACCAACCAGCACTTGAAAGGGCTACAGAAGAATCGATGCTCTCAGGAGAGAATAGATTCCCATAAAAATAGTGACATTCAGGAAGAATACATTCAGATAAGAGGCTATACATGTAGAACATTTTGCTAATGATGATTTGGCAGTTCCAAAGAGGACAGTAGGGATATTTTTAAAAATGAAGAGATTTATAAGATGGGAACAAAAGAAGGTATATAGAGAATGTTATGAGATTATAATTCAAGACATGAAGACATGACTTTGGAGTCTTGGAGCTTTCATGTGGTAAGTAGATCTATAGGGATTTAAAAAAAAATGTGATTCACATTAGACAACTTAAGGAAGATAGTGCTAATGACATGTTGAGCCGTGTTAAGGAATAAGAGATGTGGGTATCTCTTGATCCCTGGCAACTGAACCAAAGAGATTGATTTTGGGGAAGTTGAGCATTGTTCTGGGTGCATGAGCCCCCTTTTAGTAGATAAAATGTCATTAATATTGAGTAGAACAGTTGTGTAGCAATAGTGTTTGATCCAGTACAGGGGGTTTGATTTTGACCCTTGTTGGAAGACTGGCAAAATTACTTACAGTTGCACAAGGCTCTAAATTGTGCATTGACCACTGCTGATGGAGTTGACAATGGCTAGGGAAGCTTGGTGTAATTTCAGGAACGTAGGATCCAGCTGTTTCCTACAGAATGTTATTTAAGATATAATGTAAAGCAGTACATACAAAAAAATAGTTTTATAAATTATGTAAAGATAAGATTGAAATGTATTTTTGGATAAATTATTAACAGAAATTGAATTGGTAGAGTTAATTAATGAAGTTTTAACACTATTTTATGTCAGCATAATATCTTTGCACACTCTCTTCAAGTATAAGAAATAGTTGTTCTTTCAGGCCTTAAACTAAGCCCTATACTAAAAATCTTCAGAATCTACCTATTGGTCGAGAACAATATTTATAAAATGTTAAGGCTTAGGCCAAATGAAAACTCTACTTGGCAATAGTTTCATCACATTGGGCAAATCATGTTACTCTTATTGGTTTTGATTTCTTTATCTATTATATAAAGATGGCAATGCCTCTTAGAAATATTTTCTAAGTTCAGTCTGTTTTTGCTGCTGCTCTCTATAGTCTTGTAGCACTTGGAGCATACTTCTATTATAGTTAAGGTAACCATAACATTTATCTTCTAAACTATGACACTTTGGAGAGTGGAAGTAAGTGCTAGTTATGAATGTTGAGAATACAGGCTTTTGTGTTTTGTTTCTTTTTATTCATTAAACTTAATTAAAGATAATATCTAGCTCTCATAATTCTTTACTTTTGAAAATTATAATACTTTACTAAAAAAAAAATGAGCTTCATTATGGGGTAGCCCATTCTTGGTTCTCAGGGTTCTACTCTCTAATTTTAGGAACCAAAAGTTTGGTACAGAAAGACTAGTAGACCATTGGATACAGAATAGATTAATAAGGGTTATATTGAAAGTAATAAAAGTTATACTTTATCATGCATAATTTATCATCAATTTCTTGTTTGAGATAAATGTTTGAACAAATTGTCATGAAACATGGAGAAGCAGTGAGACATTATGGGAAAAATGGCTTTGAAATCAGGAAACCATGTTCTGATGGGAAAGTTTCCCATTCTCATTGTAGATTTCCTTATTGTAAAATTTGTACTTAAAAACCCACTTCATTGGGTTATTGAAAGGATTGTGAAAACTTCTTACATTCTTACATTGTCTTACACAAAGTAGACTTTCAGTTAATGTTTGTGACCTTTCTCTTCTTTGTGGTTAATACCATACAAAACTTGATAAAATATATACAAGTTATGTTTTGTTTTCTGGCCATACAGAAAATAATAAATCTTTCCTGTGTTTTGGCAACCCTAAATTAGAAAACAAATGCAAAGAGTTAACTACAAACGAACCTTTATAAAAAAAAGAACAACGGTTGCAATTAACAAAGGATGTTAACCAACATTACTTTTATCTCTTAAGGAGATGCTCATTCTCTAATGTGTCTTAAAAAAAAAAAAAAGAAAGGAAAGATAAGCCCTTAAAACTTACCTATTCCATTAAATTGTAGGGAATTTTATCTTAGTTACTTTAGAGACTGTTCTCCTCTCACCACCTAACCAGCTTATAAATATGACTTCTACATTAACTGCTGTCTAAGATTGTAAGATTAGAAACTTTATGGCATGTATTGTAAAGTGAAATACCAACTAATGAAAAGATGAAAAGCATGATATTTAAAGAAATGTATTTGGGAGAAGAATTCTAAAGAATGTTAAATAATCATAATATGAATGAAGCAAATATACATATATACATATATACATATATACATACATACATATATATAATCTCTGAGGGAGGGAAAAGAAGGAGCAAAAGGCTTTTGTAGACAAAACATCACCATAATATGTCAGAGTGAAGATGTGGTCCACATTTTCAAATGTGAGTTTTATTTCATGCAATGTAACATTATTAATTGTCACAAATATATAATTCAGTGGAATTCCAATTTCTGCATTTATAAAACGTTTGCGTGAATAGATTTTGTCAGCACATTTACATGACTTTTTGTTTCACAGAATATCATCATTAAAAATGTGCTTGTCTCTTTGCTACTGGTTTTCTATTACAAGTTAAACATTCTCTAGTAGAATTCATAGTTTATTTATACTTAGCTAATTGTTTTTCTTATGGTGCTGAAAAATAACCTGAAAACAAGTTAATTAATGACCTGTTTAGTAATCCATGGTGAAGAGAGCTTATGTACTGGGTCCTTTGGGGAGTTAAACAAAACTTTACTCCTTCTTGAAGAAACTATTTTATTTCAGTAGGTATAAATTGAAAAGTCAATTTTCAAGAATCAGTGACTCAAGTTGTGCACCCACTAGGTTATATTCTATATAACCTATCATCTCTGCACATGTTTGAAAAAAATGTATGCACGCACACACACATATGTATGCATGCATGTGTATTTACAAAATGTCTTAAATTCTACCCAAATTATGTATATGTGTGTATATATTTTTATGCTAAATATATAGATAAGGAAATTAAGACTTAGAACTGAATTTATTGATGACAGACTTCAATAGTCTAAAATGGATCCAATATTTGCCAAATAATTTAATTATTTTAGTGCATATTACACACACACACAAACACACACATAATGATAATAAAAAATTAGAAATCATTACAGCTCTAAGTATATCTGATTCCTCTAAATTCAGTGTCTGTAGTGTGTAATGATTAATGGCACAGATTTTAGAATTAAATTGATCAATTTGCTGTCTCTACAATTTACATAACATTAGACAATTTGTTTAACTTCTCTAACCCTCCTAATAGGAATTAACTGATATTAAGAAACTCAGTATTTGTTGTCCTTAGATTTCTTTGTTAAGGTCTCAGACATGCTCACTTTATAACAAATTTTACAGTATGAATACTTCGTACGTTACCAATGTGCTAATCATGTGATTATATATACTATAATTATAAAGTACATTTTGTGTGTGTGTGTGTGTGTGTAGATAGAGTGATACATAGATAGATACATAGATAGGTACATAGATAGGTAGATAGGCAGACAGATAATATCACTCACTCTTAGCATGTGAAAACAGAAAGGGAAAGGAACTGCAGTACATTTAGTATAAGAACCTCAATTCAGGGATCTAAAAAATGTTATCAACAAAATAAGGTTAAAGTCACAAACATATTTAGAGGCAGATATGGGTGTAAAGAAGAAGTTTCATGAATCCCGTTATACTGTCTAAAACTCTTTAATAAAAAAAATTTAAATAAGTAATATTTGTACCTTGGAATATTATAGATATTCTCTTAAGAGACCTCACCTTTTTTCATATACATTGCTTTTGAAATATAATAAATGCTAATAATTTATTAGCTAGTAATTCAGAAATAATCCATAAACATCGTAGTCACTATAAACTTTATGTTCAACGGAGAATACTTAACTATTTGTTTGAAATCTCTGTTTGCATTTGGTTTTAATATGTATGTCTAGCTTTTCTAATCCAAATGTACCCTCTACTCCATTCCCAGGTGTTTCCAACCTCAGTGAATGAAGTGAATGACGTATATGGAATGACTATTCATACACATATGGGTGGGAACTTAGGAATTATTTTTTATTATTACTTTCCTCTTTTCTCCTTTGTCAATCCATAAATAAATACTGTTCATTCTATTTCCACTGCTTACGTCCTGGGCTATCATCTTTTGTTGGACTAATGAAAAAACATTCTAACTTTCTTCCTCCTTTTGTCTTCCTTTGGTCCATCCTATATTTATTAGCAAAGGAACCTTTAAATATAAGTCAAATTGTGTAATTTACTCACTTAAAATCATTTACTAGCATAACATTGCACTAAAGCACAGTTGAGAAATCATTCTATAATATACATGTGCCAGAATGATATGCTCTTCCTAGTCCTTCAATTTTGTGTCTTCAACATTTTCTGGCATATTAAACCACAGGCATACTGATACTCTTTCAGTTCCTTAAAAATGTCAACAACTAAATTCTTTCTCACTTTATGTCTTTTGATATGGTGTTCCTGTTGCCTGCAATGCTCTTTCCTCCACTGTTAGCTCTTCTCCATTTCAAGCACAGTTTCTCGCTATGAATTTCTACAAAGCCTATCTAACCATAATCTGGCACATTCTTTTATACCCACAGTGTGTGTTCTCTCTGCTTCATTTCATAGCCCATCATAATTGAATTTAATTTGTTTGTTTATATATGTTTTTTTACTTGCTTTTAATATGTTCATCCAATGCAAAGATCCACAAAGAACAGCTGAAGGTAGCTCACTTTTTTATCACTACCTTCTCTTTACTTAATATGGTGCCTGGCACACGGTAAATTTTCAATAAACACCTATTAAATTTATACACAAACTATCTTTTAATCAGATTAGGCATCTGGTTTTTGTTCTGCAAAACATTTTGTAAGACAAAATAGAAAATATTCAGATTCTTTAAGAATATGTTACTATCTGGAAGTTTTATAGAAATTAACTTAATCTTACGAATTACACATTTTTCATAGTTTATACAGAAGTTCAAAGAGGGAGTGGAACACAGAGTTGAATGATGGAAAAAACAGCTGTTTAGAGCTCACTGTATTTCCAGTATTTGATAGTTCATTTATACCTCCCTCAATTCATTTTCACTATAATATTGATGCTATCATCCCCGTTTGGAGATGAGAAAGTGAAACTGAGTAGTTTATAAAAATTCCCAAAGTCATTATTACTCAGGAGTTGGGGGAAAAATGAAATTTGGAAATAAGTCTACCTGACATCATAGTTCATTAATTTTCCTGATGTATGTATGTGTGTGTATATATATATATACGTATATATATATATATATATATATATATATATATATATATATATATACTTTCCTGATATAATATGTATAATTTGCTAAAGTCAGAAGAATCTGTAAGGGAATCAGTAGGATTTAGGCCAAAAGCCTATAGCTCCAAACCATGAATACTTTCCATTATAATACAGCTGCCTTATTTACATCAAGTCCATATTTTGAATAAGTAACAGCAATGGCTTATATATAAGCATACTATATAGTTATTTTTATTTTAATTTGCAAATTAGATAGTTGCAAACTTATTACCATTTTAGAAACCTAAGGGATTCAGGACCCACAAATGACAGATGAAAACAAAATAATTAAAATAAACATAAAATAAATGTACTCACTAAATATATATTCTATGAATATGGTGGTCCCGTGCTAGAGATGGGGAAAAAAAAGGACATGGTTACTCCTTATAAGTCTATAAAATAAATATTTCATCAAATAAGCTAAAATTGAAGGATGTGGGTTTAATCCCTAGCATGCCTGTATTCATTCTTTTCTATAATATGTAAAGGATTCATCAAGATATGCTACATTTTTGAATCCTAGAGAAGATTTTTTTTCCTCTAAATGGAAGTGCAATAATAGTCTGTAAAGGAAATACTTAAACTAATTTTAGAATATTAAAATCCCAATACTCATACCATTAAGGAAAATCATTTGTACATATTTGCCAAAAGCACATTAGCGATTGAAGAAATGCCACATGTAAAAGTAAACGCTGATAAAGCAACAACAAAATATTTGACTGAGGTACTTTTTAAAAACTCTAGGATCATTGTCATTATGGGAAATCTCAAATGGCCTAAAAAAGTTCTCAAATGTTATCTTTTTTTAATGTTTTCACTTTTGATAATTATAAATATAGGAACATTATTTATTAAAATAAAAGAGAAAAAAATTATGAGTAAGATTTTTACTGCTAAATTTTAGCTATTCTAAAGAAATATCTTACTTTCTCTAAAAAAGTACAAATTTTCAAAGTTTATGATTTTGATTATTTTCTGGAGTACAAATTACAAAATTTTTATTTCTAGTAGTTATATTTCTCCATGAAATTGTCACACACAAAAAATGTATTCTTGACTTCGTTTGATTATTTTCTGCATTCAATTAACTATGTGTCTGTCAGTTTATGAAGGTATTTTACTTTAAGCTATTTTAAAGTTGCATACAATTTACATTGTGGTCAAAGAGTTTCTTCTTGATAGAAATGAATGAACACGTTGTCTTTCATTGATATTATGCATAGCTATTATTTGTTGTATCAGTCCCTGATATAAAAGAGAAAATGTCAAAAATGGAAAACATGGTAAAGTCCCTTATACTTTAATTTTACTTTTGGCATTGACATTAATAAGACACATAGGCCCAGACATTATTGTGTGGCAAAGTTCTTACTAATATAAGCAAACAATAAATCACCTAATGTCTATATCAAAACTGTATCAGTGGTAAAAATGTATCATCAGCACATGACTTGTTTTCCAAATGTTACAACTTAAAATATAATTTTGAATTTGTCACCAACATAAAAGCCTTCAACAGGAGGGTCTTAAAAATTGCTTTCTACCTTGCCAAGTAAAATAAATCATTAATTAACTTGGAGAAAATAAATTTTGAATATCATGGATGTGTTTTGTATCTTAGAAAGGTAAGAATCATTGCTTTAATGACTCTATCAATGCCATTGTTAACTTCAAGATAGATGACATTTATTTTAATATTTGGAAGTGCTTCCTGGCAGCTACTGGATTTGCTGTTAATGGATAACTAGATTAAACCACTGATGTCTGACATTGCAGCTGAAGTTGGGTGTTGGCCTGTTACTAGTCCACTGAATCATATGAAGTAGGAAATCTTGCTGAGTACAGCTATTCGTACAAATACCGAAGGACATCTGTGTTTTCAAAACAGCAAAATATGTTTTTTGTCTGTAAAAATTTGAGTAGGATTTCTCTACAATGTTTGGACATCTGTATTGCTTGGGAATTCCTGAAGTTTGCTGTTCGGAAGGATCTGCTAGTTTGCTGTTAGAAAGGATCTTTGCATATAACTGTGACTCATTGTTTCCTCTGTGGGAACTCATTGGTGTGGGGGACCGGTCCAAAAAGACTCAACAGATTATTGTCTGTTCCTTCTTAGCTAATACTTTGAACTATTCTGTTTCAAGAGGTTTTGTTAGGCAACATAAGCACAATAGGTTGTCACTGAATTTGATGGTTCAGGTAGAGCTCTCTTGATTCAACTTTTGCACAGATATTTTATATTTTGTCAGTATAGGGAAGCTCAGAAAATTTAACTTTCAGTACCAGAGTACTTCATATCAAATGGATATCTAACATCCAAAATTAATTGGAGTTATTTTTATTGATAGAATGAGATATATCTTTTAATTCAAGACCATTGTGAGTGCTGCCCTTATTGAAGAAGGGCCTGATAGTTTTTGAAACTTTCTGGTGTTGAGGGAAATATTTTTGCTACCTGTATTTGGAAAAGATAAATGCTTGTCCATTTCTATGAAAGCAAAAATTATCAGATATGTGGAAACACTACAGAATTCTTGTGTAGCACCTACTCTGGCAGAATATGTAGTCTGTATTTTGCCCTGTATAGTGCGCTCCTGTGTATAATGCACACCCATAGTTTTGGCCCAGACTTTCAGGGGAAAAAAAACTTTCATTTTAATTTTTTTAACTCAAATTTCTATTTGTTTACATTTAGGTACTTGTTTTTTTTTTGTTTGTTTGTTTTTTGTATTGTAAAGGTATTTAGCATCTATTTTTTTTAACATATTAGGGTATAAGAAATTTTATGTACCGATAACAAGTTTACGATATTTACACATCATAGAAGCCCAAGAAGTCTTTGTCATTGCAAGTTTGTCGTAAGTTCAACAAAACTGATTACCGTATTCCAGGGTATTGTTTTGCATATGGATACCGTTATTGTTTTCAAGAGTACACATTAAACTCATAAGCATAAATAAAGTAATTAAAAACATTTATATAGATTTGGAATTAGTATTAACCATGTAAAATGTGCATCCTTATTTTTGCCTCACAAATTTGGGCAAAAAAAGTATGTATTATACACAGCAAAATATGGTGTATATTAAGGGTGCCAAAAATGTATATACATTTTAGGAAATAAAAACTGCATTAAAATTGTAATGCTCAATATATACTGATAACAAAAGATGAATACAAGCCATGTTTGACTTCTGCAATTATAAGAGGTGCTCAAAGTGGTTACCATCAGCATCCAGACACTATATACCAGGGGCGTCAAACAAATGTATACAAGTGGACACTGGTCAACGTTGCTCAAGCAGTAATTCACCATAATCAGAAGTGTCTGTGTAAATACATAGGAGGTCTGAGAATTAAGTTTGCTAACTTGTTGCAACAACGTTGCTAACCTTTTTTTTTATATCAGAGGGATTATTCATTATGAATTTGTACCAACTGGACAAACAGTTAACCAAGTTTACTACTTGTAAGTGCTGAAAAGGCTGCATGAAAAAGTTAGACGACCTGAACTTTTAACCAACAATTCATGGCTGTTGCGCCAAGACAACACACCAGCTCACACGGCACTGTCTGTGGGGAAGTTTTTAGCCAGTAAACAAATAACTGTGTTGTAACACCCTCCCTACTCATCGGATCTGGTCCCCAATGACTTCTTCTTTACCTGAAGATAAAGGAAATATCGAAAGTAAGACATTTTGATGACATTCAGGACATCAAGTGTATTACGATGACAGCTCCAATGCCCATTCCAGTAAAAGAGTTCCACAATTGCTTTGAAGGGTGGACTAGGCACTGGTGTAGTCACATAGCTTCCCAAGGGGAGTACTTCCAAGGTGACCATAGTGAGATTCATCAATGTGGTATGTAGCAGTTTTTCTAGGATGAGTTCGTGAACTTAATTGTCTGACCTCGTATGCCATTTTGGCATAAGGATTATTTTGAGCTAAAGTCTCATAACAAAACAGCAGATGTAAGGGACATTGTAACCTCCCCTTTTCTTTCTGAAAACAGGAGATTCAAACTCTGGTAATGATGATATCCTTCGTATACCAGGAGAAACATAACTTCTTCAAATGATGAGTAGAAGCAAAGAGAATTCTGTAAAAAGAGACCTTGTTCAAATAATTCTTATCTTTCTTTAGCCTCCCCACATAGTTAACATTTCAACAATTGCCTCTGTTTGTTCAACATAATATGAAAGCAAGTAGATTTCATTATTTCTTTGGGTCTTCATTTCCCTATTAGGGCTCCCATGTTGCATAAAGCTTATATATACATTTCTATGCTTTTCTCGTTAATCTGTTATGTCAATTTAATTATCAGGCCCAGCCAAAGAATCCTAAGAGGATAGAGGTAAATTTTTACCTCCCTTTTACCTTATTTTTCATTTCTTTTCTAGCTCAGATAACTAAAAATTACATTGGGCTTAAGGCCAAAAACTAACACTATATTAATAGTTCTCCCAATCCACTGGGCTTATGTCACATATGAAGCACTAAGTGACAGCAAGAAATTTGTAACAATTCAAAGGTACTGGTTAGTCTTATCTTTCTCTCCCCTTACAAAAGATGTAGGAATAATGTTCTTGATCACAATATTGAATATTTGACATTTGATAACTCCATCAACTGGCCAGTACAGAGTAGAAGATGAAGAATGATTGATGATCCATTTCTGCATCAGATAGTTACTTTATAAACATGTGTTGCATATTCAGCACTTGTCTACATTTACTGAACAAAAATAAGTATAGAAAAGGGAACAAAGCTTAAGGGATTATATACTATTGAAATAAACAATGTTGAAAGATTTAAGGAACTATATTAGCTAGTGCTTGTGAGTGTAAGTTTCACAAATAAATATTATAATTAGGGACCATTCGTGGTATAGATTGTTTTTCAAAGAAACAAATTAGGATTTATTAAATAAGTTGATTTCTGTATCTACATTCTATTTCTTATATCTTCCTACATAGTGCTTCATTTTAAGATTACCGTGAAAGTGATATTATGTAAGAGCAATGCTAAGTTCACATAAGCAATTTATATAGCATATAACTTTCTTTTAAGAAGAAAGTGCATACTTGCATGGTATATTTCTCTTATTACCCTCCAGGGTATTTAACACATTCTATTTGTAGTAAGTAAGTTGACTGCCTCTTTAGTACAAAGAGCTTAATATATATATTTCCTATTTCCAGGGCCTACCCTGTATCTGAGAGAGAAAATATTTAATGATCATGCATTAAATGAATACATGAATGAATATGTGCATAAATGAATAAGGATGAATGAATAACTAAATAAGAGAAAAATATGTAATGGCCTTTGGAGGTCTGATTCATCTCTCAAAATATATCCCACTATTTAATAGTCAATAATATCTTGATAACTGTGATGGTATTAGTTGGGTACTAAACTTATCAGAGGAATCACCTTGTAAATTATATAAATGTCTAACCATTCTGCTGTACACCTGAAACTATTATAATATTGAATGCCAACTGTAATTGAAAAAAATTATTTAAAAATTTGGTGGCATTTAGCAATAAGTTAATTGAATACTTTAAATTTTATTGTTGTATATTGCAATATTATCTTATAAAACAAAAACAGTAAAAATTTATTCAAATTAGAGTTAATATATAAATATTTATTATCTGCTTTGGTTAACATTATTGAATGAGGATCTTCATTTTATTTAGAAGTGAATATGAATCTATAAAATATTAATATGAATTATAGTTTATAAAATAACATTGCTTGAAGCACCAAAAAAGTAAAAATGAGCCCCAGTAAAAAAAAGGAAATAATATCCCACTATTCTGTGTCTTCTAGTTTAACATCCAAAACAACCTAACTATAAAATGAGTGTAAACACACACACACACACACACACACACAAACACACGATGCCAAAAAATGTATACTTTTTTTTTTTTTTTTAAATTTATTGGAGTGACAATTCTTAGTAAAATTACATAGATTTCAGGTGTACAATTCTGTATTACATCATCTATAAATCCCATTGTGTGTTCATCACCCAGAGTCAGTTCTCCTTCCATCACCATATATTTGATCCCCCTTACCTTCATCTCCCACCCCCCACCCCCACCCCCCTTACATATTTTAAGAAAGGAAAGAAGCATTAAAATTGTAATACTCAATATATACAAATAAAAAAAGATGAATACAAGTCAAGTTTGGCTTCTGCAATTACAAGAGGTGCTCAAAGTGGTTACCATCAGCGTCTAGACCCTTGTGATTACGGCAAACTATTGCTTGAGCAATGATGACTAACGTGTCCAATCATATACGATTTTTTGGCATCCCTGGTATATATGCATATATACGTATATACAGTATTGATGTATGTATGCACGTATGTATTTATTTAAAGTGTTCAGGTTGAGATCTGTATAAAATGTTATAACATTATGAAGTTAGTGTGTCTAATCTTTGATTTCTTAAATAAAACAAAAATTGATAATTTACTAAAGTTTAATTCTTAATGGCTTACATAACTCAGTTTAAGATTTTTTTTTTTTTTTTTTTAAGTCTAAACTCTCTGAGATGTTATCAGTTCAAGTTACATTTTGGAAACTGAAAACAATCAAAAGGTCTACGCCGAGCTTATGAAATATTGAGTCATGTGAAATTAAACTACAATTCATGTTAATTTTAAGCCATGCATAAACTGAAACCCAGAACCTAGTGTGTGATATTTTTGCTGTTTACTTTCTTTTCTTTTTCTTTTCTCTCTTTTTTACATTAGTTTCTGGTGTACAAAACAATGTAATAGAGATTTGTCATTTATATCCCTCACACAATGATAATGCCCCTCCCCCTATCTACTACCTCTCTGACATCACATACAGCAATTACATTGTTTCTATTCCTAATGCTTAACTCCACTTCTTGTAAATATATATATATATATTTGTAATATATATATAATTGTAAAATATATGTAAAATATATATATATATATGTAAAATATATATATATATAATTGTAGTTGACATTCATTATTGTTCAGCTTCAACTTCAGGTATACAGTGCTGTTTACTTTCTGTGATAAGTTGTTCTCAGATTTTCAAATTGTTAATTTCAGTGTGATTCATAGCTATGTCTCATCTTAGTTTGTAATGCAACTCAGTAATGGAATAGTCTTTTAAGGAAATATGTGTCCATATAGTCTTAAATCCATATGATTAATTAGTATATTAATGTAATAGTACTAATTTTTATATCTCATAATTTGAGGAATCATGATAAAACTCTTTGCAGTGTTGTTCCTTTTGACTTTCCTAAGTTCAAAGTAAAATGCTGATTCAGCATTAGCATACTTAGGTGCTTTAGGGCTTTTTCCATGAAGAATGAGGACCTTTTGGCACTTTCTTTTCTTGCTTCTCCAGAATTTCAGTACTGATTTTTAGGGTCATGGGTGAGGCCCATCTGTTTAATCAGGTTTTGCCTGATGATGCAGGTATGCTTGAAAGTTGAAACTTAACCATACATTTGTTTAAAGATTGTAATTAGCTTCTTATATCTGCCCAGAAGCTAAGTAATGAGTACATTTTAAAATTCAGATAATAGCAGAACGTAAATTTTGCTTGCTTAAGCTATTTCAGAATCCCCATGGGTTGGGTGTCTTCCTTCAGCCAAATTGGATCAGGTTGGTTTAAGCCTACCTTAATATATCACTAAAGGATCTAAGCCAACGTATCTGCTTAGATGCCAGGAGATATATATGAGTAAGATAGAGTCATCCTACTCAAGTAGGATGTTCAAAGCCAATCTAATATATATATATATACACACACATATATCTATATCTATATCTATATATACACACATATATATCTATATCTATATATATATGCATGTATATGTATACATGTATATATGTATACATATGTATATGTACATATACATATATAATATAGATATAATATAGATATGATATATATTACAGATATTATATATAATATATTATATAAAATATATATGTATGTGTGTGTGTGTGTGTGTGTATATATATATATATATATATATATATATATATATATAAACTTAATTGTTCAGAGTTGGTATGGACATTCTTTCCCTTTCAAGAAAAGGCTGAAGTAAAGTTTTGTACATTATTTTTTTTCTTCTTATGACTGTATAACATAGGGGCACAGCTAACATGGATTTTTGCCATAGATATGCCCTTTAGGCATCAACTGCGTAATACAAATTTGAAAACAATTGGGGACTTGTTTTGAGGCCGATGGGAGGAGGAAATAAGAAAGAGACATATACAATAATCCCTTTGAGTTAATAATACAGACTCCTAAGTAATTTTGCAGTAGAAAATCAATTTAGAACAGTGACTAATTCCAAAATCTGGTTGGCTGAATTGAGTTGATAGAAAAGAGGGAATTTATGCATACCTTTATACATGTCTCGTCCAGGTCTAGCTACTTGTGTCTCATCTAGATGCTAGCTACATAGGTTATTTAAATTCTTATTAGTTAATGTTAAACTGAAATAAAAATTACATTCTTCAGTCACACTAGCTTACATTTCATATGTTCCATAACCACATGTGCCTAATGGATAAGATATTGGGCAGCCGAACTGGAGAAAATTTCTATCATTACAGAAAATTCTGTTGAAATGAGCTGCTCTGGAATAATGATACTAAGGGAAATTTTTCCTCAGTGTTTTGTTCCAGTGGTCACAAATCCAAGGTTTAGTTGCCACTGACCTGATAATTCCTGTCCAGTTGGCATAAAGCTACCCTTAAAGAGGGTGCTATTTTTATATCACCTTGGTTCATGGTCGGTATTCTTCAATATTGGCTAATATTTTCCTATATATTTCCTACATCATCATCTAGTTTTAATTGACCCCGATCTGTAATACATATTGTTATCAAGAGTAAATTAACTGCAATTCTACTTTTAACTGATTCTTCCTATTGAAAAGCTTGGGATCTATGACATGCATGTAACAAATTAATTTTATTTTGCATTTGTTTCTTCAGGATTAACAATTAAACTTATTTAATATATTTGACATGCTTTTCTGCACTTCATAATTATTTCAAATCATTGATTTTCATATCATTTTTAAAACAACTGCATGAAGTTAATTATTATCCCTTTACTATAATTTAGTCATGCTTATTTAATTTATCTGGTTATTTTCCATCTGACTTTGACACTTGAAATTATTTATCTCTCTAATATATATCCAGGATTTGAATGACATTCTTTTCACCTTCTCCAGTTCTGAATATCCTCTTATTTTAAACACTTTTTTGTCTCTACTTTGATAGTTTTAATTATTATTATTAAGGGAAATATCAAAACTATTTCAAAGTAGGTTAAAAATGGTTAAAATTGAGTAAGTTCTATAGTCTAGTTAGCAGTGTTGTACCACCATAATTTTCTTGGCTTCAATATTGTACTACAGATGTCATCATTACAGGAAGAGTACGTCACTATTAGAAGAAACTGGGGACTTTGCACTATGTCTGAAATTTCCTGTGAGCCTATAATTATTTCAAAATTTAAAAAAATTAAAAAGTAATTTTAGCGAATTAAACCACTGAAATACTTAGGAACACCTTTAACAAAGTAAGTGAAAGACCTTCAATGCAAAATATTTCTGAGAAAAAAATATAAAGATCTAAATAATTGGAGAGATATATCAAGCTTATAGATTTGAAGAGTCAATAGTGTTAAAATAACAATTCTCCAAAATTAATCTGCAGATTCAAAATAATCAGTCAATTCCAGCAGAATTTTTATAAAAATTAAATTTATATAAGGAAATTTATATGGAAATGTAAAGACTTAATAAAGCAAAACCAATCTTCAAATAGAACTACCTCACTACAAGAACTATTATAAATCAGTAATAATAATAATAATGCAGCCATATTGACATGATGATAGAAAAAAATATCAAAGACACAGAATAGACAGTGCAGAAATAGACCTGCATGTATCTGGTCAATTATTTTTGAAAAAAATTGCCAAGGCAATTCAATAAAATAAAGCTTTTCAAGAAATTATATTTATAATGTTATATACCCATAAATGAAAAAAGAATATTAAACTCTACCTCATACCATTTACAAATCTTAATTTGGGATAGATCATATAGCTAACATAAAAAGTAAAACTATAAATATCCTAAAATGCAGGAGAATATCTTCATGACCTGAGGACAGGCAAATATTTTTTAGACAACATGAAAAAAAGCACATTAAAGTTTTTGAAGACACAGATTAAATACCAGACATCATTAAATTTAAGAAAGACTTCAGATAACAGTGTTAAAAAAATCAATAACCAAACCACAACCTGGAAGAAATTATTTGCAAAACATATATCTTACAAAACAAACAAACAAACAAAGAAGCAAAAAAACAAAATCAAATATATATCCCATGTGACAATAAAATGACAAAAAAATCAATAAGTAAAAATGGGCAGAAGGCTTGAACGGACATTTCGCAGAGAGGGCACATAAAAATGGGCAAAATAATAAAAACAAACAACTGAAAAAGTGAACATCATTTGTCCTCAAGGAAATTCAAGTTAAAATAACAATAAAATACTATTACACAGTTACAAGTTTGGGTGAAATTTAAAAGTCTGGGAATACCAATTGCTGTCAACTAGGGCGAGTAATTGGAACTCTCATATATATGTGATGAATGTGTAAAATGATATAAGCACAATGGAAAATCCTTTGGCAATGCATTATAAACATACAGCTGTCCTAGGACATAAAAATTCCACTTTTCGGTAGTTATCCAAGAGAAATGATAATGTATGCCACAAAAAATATCTATGAGAATGTTTATAACAGCTCTCTTCTCATTAGCTAAATGCTGGAAACAACTCAAATGTGCATCAATAAGAGAATTGATAAACAGATCAGTATATTTATCCTTAATAATAAAGAGGAGCAAACTACTAAAGCATGCATCAACATGCATGAATCTAGCAAACATTAAACTCAAAGAATAAATTCCAGGCACAAAAAAGTAATACTATGTAATGCCATCTGTATGAAGTTTTAGAACAGGCAAAACTAATATATGATAAAAAAAAAAAAAATCGCCTTGGGGATATGGGTACTGACCAGGAAGAGAACAAGGGAACTTTCTGAGATTATGTTCTATGTATTAATAGGATCTGATCACACAGGTCTACATATTTGTCAAAAGTCATCAAATTGTACACATGAGATTTATACATTTAACTATATACATTTTTTAAACTAAAACAACTATAAAAATATTGAACTGCAGTTAGTTGGTTTCCATTTAACTGGTAGTGATGCTGAAACTCCTATATGTGTAAGAAGAGAGGGTTTCAAGCTAGAGGAAGCGATCACTGTCAAAGATTGTTAGTAGCGAAGAACTGTTAATACTAAAATTCTATGATTGGTGGTTATTGCTGACACTAACAAAATATTTATTTATTTATTTATTTATTTATTTATTTATTTATTTACAGTAGTGTGGTCAAAAGCCTAATTATTGTGGTTACCAGAAACACGCCTAATTTTGAAAGGAGAATATTAATTTGAAAGATCATAGAAAGATGGGGTCATTGTTGGAGGAGCATTAAGCTTAAGAAAGAAGAAATTGCAGCTAATGACAAAGCCCAGTTAAGAAACAAAATGTTTTAAAAGTCATGAAAGAGAGGGATGACTTTCTGGGTCAATGTCTTTAAACAGCAAATTAGATGGAGTTACTATTGGAGAATATCATTAAAAACAAAATCTTTAGCCAACCTAGAAAAAATCTCCACAAAATTATACGAGAAAGAAAACAGTTTTCCTATTGAATAAATTTCAAACCAGAGAGAAATCGTATCCTTTTATGTAGTCAAATATATACAATCTATCTGTCAATTTTGCTCAAGAACTGCAAGGCAAACAAAAGCTTTATTTATTTATTTATTTATTTATTTATTTATTTATTTATTTATTTATTTATGTAGGAATTGGAATCTAGGAGACACAGATTTGAGTAGAAACTCCAGCTTTGTTCTGAGGGGGAAAGAAAGGGGCAGAGTTTGTAAAGACAAAAAACGGGCTGGGGGTTTCAAACAGTTTACATACTCGTAAATTGCATTGATAAAGCTGTGGTTGGTGCTGGCAAGCCAACTTACACTGTACTATACATGATATATTGCTTATGTCTATTGCTAGGTGAAAATTTTATTTTTATATAAAGGTCAGTGATGGAGAGCCAGTTCCAGGAATTGTATCAGAATGTGGTCATTTGATTTAGCGCAGTTCAAAAGTCCCATCTCACAGGGAGTTAGCCCAGCTTTCCATAGGCCTCCCAATTCATTTTATTTTATTTTATTTTTCCTTTAAAAAAAAAAAAAGTTTCAGGTGTACAAAGCAACATAATAGTTAGACATTTAAACCAAAAGTGATAACCCACCTCCCAATCTACTACCTTTCTGACATCTTATATAGCTGCTATAATACCATGACTATCTTCCCTATGTAGCATTCCATGTCCCATGACTATATATACCTATATATTTAGTTATAGTTCACCATTATTCTACTTCAGCTTCATTTTAGATTGCTCTTTTGACAATGTCAACTCAATTTTGCTGTTTTTCTTTCACAAACCCATTGCCATACATGTTCTCAAAATGAACAATAAGTAACTGGTCCTCAACTAGAGGACTCGCAGCACCATTTGTCAGACATAATTCATCCTAGATTCATCTGGTATTTGAGGTGGCCATCTGTGTTTCTTAATTGGCTTTTTCCAGAGGAAGAACAATCTCATTATCTTTATGACAAAGGAACTTTGACAACTTAGAGTGAGGTGAAAACTGAAGTTAGGCTCCTATCCTCCAACATATCTTCCTTGATGATTACATTTCAAAGACATATCTTCCAGGTCCTTGAGAAAGACCTTACTAGATCTTAAACCCGGCAAGAAGTTTATTTGTATTTTAAAAAGATTTACATAATTTTAAAGAGGCAGAGAAAAAAGTTACATGTGTTCTGAAGTAAATGCCCTAAGAAACAGGAGGGCATTTATTTCCTTATTTTTAACAGGGAGAATTAAGCCTTTTATTTTTAATTTGCATTTGCTGTTGAGTACACAAGAGTGGATTTAGATCTTATATAGGAACATGGTTTCCTTCATAGTGGTAGAATGTAATGTGGAAGCAAATTTAAGATCCACAGCCCTTTATGAAAGAACTTTGTAGTCAGATAAGTTATGAAATGCCATGTTTCCCCAAAAATAAGACCTAGCAGGCCAATGAGCTCTAATGCATCTTTTGGAGCAAAAATTAACATAAAACCCAGTCTTATTTTGCTATAATATAAGACCAGTTTTAGATAATATAAGACCCAGTCTTATATTAATTTTTGCTCCAAAGATGCATTAGAGCTGATTGTCTGGCCAGGTCTTATTTTCGGGGAAACACGGCATGAACATTTTTAGACTATGTACAGGTAATGCTGTGATATACGTGTAAACTTCGTGTATTATGAAAAACCCTAATGAAACCTTAATAATCAAAATATTATAATCAAAACCTTATAATCAAAATATTAATAGACCTTTAGGAAAATATATGACTATTTATGCTAATTAGAATAAAAAAGACTATAAATTAGCTACACGTCAATTTCAGTCAAGTTTTGCCAAATTTAGGTCAGGTCAGGGAAGTTTTATAAACAGATGAGATATAAGATATTTTCTTTTTCCCAGCCTTTTGAATTTAACTTGTGGATAAAAGATTTGGGATTTGTAAAGAGAGTAGGAGAGTGAAATGAACAAAGAAAGTATAGTATGATTTATGAAAAGCATTGGGAGGGTTCATATGAAGCCCTTTAAATCTAAGGGGGCAGTAGTCAGCATGACTATATGTTTCTCTCTAGCTACATTCATCTGTGCATTAACATCTCAAAGAAAGTAGAAAGACTGAACCGGATCCACAATTTCTAAACAAATTGTGAGAGATGGCAAAGGAATAGAGTATACCCGTGACACAATGATTATAATGATGGGATCTGGACTTTTAAGATAAGAAGAGAAATGAACTTCTGAGTGAGTGTGTACCCTTGGGTAGGTAAGAGGAGTTGTATTGAAATCGTTCAACAGCCATAAGACTCGGGTTTGTAAAGGCAGTGAGATATAAATAAAATAAAAAAAATTAGAGATGATATATAGAGTGGGATTCAAATTTGAGACTATGAAGTTGCAGGTAGTTAATGGCAAGATCTGTGGAACATCCCTGGGATTTAGTTACCCAGTCAAGATGGAGGACGAGTTCATTAGAGGAGAGAAACAAGGTTATTGGAAAGAGTACCTGCATAGAAATTGTAATTACAATAATTATAATAAAAGTAGGGCTGGAGAGAGGAACAGTAACTCAGCAGCCAAAATATTCAGGGAATGAGGAGGATGGCCCCGTTTCAAGTTCAACCAACAACATTGTGTTGTCCATATTTAAATTTAATACTTTTGTATTGTTTTGCCTTTCTTACATTTCTATTTTGGGAAGCTGATTTTTTTTTTTTTTTTTTTATGTTTTTAACTGACACATTAGTGATTTGAATTTTACTGAAAATGATTTCCTTTTCTTGTTAAGTTATTGTTTCATTAATATTATTAAACTTGATAAAATGTTTGAAACTACTAAAATTCATAAATCAAATTAAACATTTAAGGCATTTAAAAATTAAATTTAGATCTGTTTTCATATGTCAATTATAATTAATTTTTATAATATTCAAAGTGATGCATGTTATGCAATGTAGATATTTTATTAGTTCAGTATATTCCAGCCTGTTTAAAAATGGATGCCAAATATAAATCTTTCTCTCAACGTTTTAAACCAGCAAATATGGAGAGTGATTAAGTAAGTTTAATGAACACATCAAATGAAATCAAACTTATTTTAGAAATCTGTATAAATTGCAAGATAGGTGGTAAACTTTCCATTATGAATATTTGGTATAGAAAGAAATGCTCATTGTTTCTTTGTTTATTTCTCTTCTGAATGGGCTTCATGAAGATACACCAGATCAGATAATGAATTCTTAGATCTATGATCCTTTTGTCAAATAATTATGAAATTATTTACTTTTCTTAACACGAGTCCTCTACCTGCAATATTTTTTACATTCTATTTTCTAAAATTGTGGAATTAAGAAGTTGCATTTCTATCACAATACAAATCTCATCACATGTGAATGTTTGTATAAATGATGGTGCCAACCAATTTTATGCCTCTTTAATAAGGCATTGTTAAATTTAGCTTTAAGTTAAAAACAGCATTTTCTTATTAATCATGATGCATTATCTACACCCAGGAAAGCACTCAGAAGTTTACATCTTCTAAGTTAATTCTGAATAATTCAGGAGGCTATATGAGTTGTATTTATTTGCATTAACTTGTTTTCCATATATACCTGACAGATTGTGGCATATAATTATCTACACCTAATGATGAGCGTGTTAATACTGTTCATCAATTTACAAAGTTATCATGGTTTCCAGGTATACCATGTATTTTAGTACATGTTTAGAATTCTTAGAATTCTGTAGTATTTATATTTATATTGTACTTTGTATTATATGTTTACTACAGAACTCTTTAGTGGTGATTTTTTTTTTTTACATAAGGCATACATAAATATGTACTATTTGGTATAAACTCTATATAACATAATTTCTGTTATGAATCTATTAAAATTGGCAAAAGATGCATTTCTTCAAACAAATTAACTTTTCCTCCAATATGCTATATAATTATCACTGTCATTTTTAAAGTGTGAAATCAAATTTAAAAATTATTTTAACTCTGCTTTCAAGAAAATCAATTTCAAATAAACAGAACCAGGGAGTATTTAAGCATAATTTTATGGAAATGGTGAAGAAATGGTATTATGCTTCTAAAACTATTACACCAAGCTCCAGGTCATTGCCTTGAAATTAAGCAGACTTGCAAGACTAACAACACCAAAGGAAAGCAGAGCTGACCCATTTATATAGTCAACACATTCATACAAAGAGTAAGAGCCAAATGAGTATGTCTTAATATCTAAAATTTTATTTCATTGTAGCAAAAATATATGTCATATGATTTGAACAATTTGAAACTCAGTCTTCTCCAGGTATGTCTTACTATACTGGAACAAACAAAAATGTTTTTGATGAAGCACATTAAGATAAAAAAAAAAAATTAAAACTAAACTAGCATTTTTGTCATGGTTTGAAATAAATATATCCATTAATAAGTATAAAATGCAGCATTAGGAATAAATTTAGGTTGTAAACTTGTGATAAAAGAGAACTTTAATGAAGAATTTTATTTTTTTCAGCTAGTATGTCTCTTATTTTTGGAACTGCTTGCAAATGTAAAAACAAAACTGCTGAAAAATGGTGGAAATAAATTTGCATTTGTATTATGATAGCAATAATTCATATCTGCCTGCTTTTTCATTTGCATTATCTTGCAAGATATTTTACTCACTGTTAAATTGCCTAAAGTTGACTCATTTTTAAAATGTATTTCTATTCAGCTAAAGAATCAGTTAATATGCCATATTATCATAACAATACACTTTATCTGTTTTTCCAACTCTCATGAAGGGTTTCAAGTTATATTAATTGAAATCAGTTTGTTTTGAATTTGTTCAATGAAAAACAATGCAAATCAACAAATAAGAATATAAACATCTTCAATAAAATGAAATTACATGCTATAACTTGGAATCATTTTTAAATGTCTTTGGAAACCAAACTATACCTGTATCTATAGACCTGCTTTCACCTATTTATTAACCTCTTGCTGCAGTAGAGTAGGTGTTCCAAAATAATGTAAGAGGAAAATTTGAGAAAAACGATCTTTTTCATTAATGACCTTGAAGTGAATACCTTTCAAATTTTGTCTAACATGTTAGAGTCATTTCCTCCCTTGAATGAAATGCTACCTAAAAAACCTAGCTTGCTTGCATTTGGTTACTTTTTTTTTTTTTTTATAGACTGGCAGAGCCTGAAACCTCTAGAACCTATATTTTAAAGGAGCTTAAAATACTCCAAATGCATGAAAATCTACTGATTATTAATATTTATTTAAATCTAACATATGATATACCTTTAATTTTTAGATATTATATTTAAATAAATTTTAAGAAACATGTTTAATATCTTTTAAAGGAAGAGCCTTTACAGATTAAAAATAAATATCAACCAAAATATACATTATCACTATTAAAATCTTAACACTTTTTGCTCAGCTTCATTTGATCAATAATTTGATAGTATGTTTTTTTTGAGGCATTGTTCCTACTTTTTCTTTTAGAATTTCACATATGGGTAACACTTTATGTACTAAACATATTATTAAGAACGATGAGAAAAACAACAAGAAATACAATTTCAATTAATAATTTATAAATCCTGAGGACTTCACATTTGGGCGTTACTTATAAATGAACAGCTTTGTTAAAACAAAAACATGGAGAAGTAAAGTGATTTGCCTTAGCTCAAAAAGCTTGAAGATTGTTGAATCAAGCTTAAACTTTGCCCTCAATTTCTAGTGCTTTTGAAAATCATGATTTAACAATGGATGTATTTTGGTTGTAGTGATGTTATAGAGTTGTATTTTTTTGACAAAATTAGAAAATGTCAAACTATAGAATTTCTTAGTGTAGCTAAAACTTGCAAATTATTTTCTGAATGATAATTAGAAATATGTCCAGCTATAAAATAAAAGTTTGCAGAAAATAAAAGAGGCCTTTGATTACGTAAGTCAAACGGATACATATATATTTAATACATATTTAAATAAAGTTATAATTACAGGGAGGAAAACAATTATTTTAATTGCACATGTATATTGTCATCAATCCATATTATGGTATTAAAATTAATCAAAATAATTCTAAAATATAATTGAAAAAATTACATGCAATCATGTTTCTATCTAACTGTTAATTCTGTTATTAAAAAAAAACACTAAGGAGTATTTCATAAAAAGATGACAAAGTTAGTGATGGGGTCAATATGTATATATCCATATGTCTTAATTAGGCTATGAGTAATAAGTGTTACCAGCATATGGAAGAAATAAAAAGTAATGGTTATCTCTCTTTTTTTTTTTTTTTTTCTCATGGGAATGTATTATTGTTGTTACATTGCCAAGCAATTATTTACCACATATGTGTGAAATATCACAACATAAAATTATCAAATTTAGTCCTCAACTATCCAAACTGAATATTACAGAATGCTGAAGTTCAGAATATATTGGGTATTTTTAAACTGAATTTAAGTCTTTGGGGGAAAAAAAGTTCAAAGTGGTGCTTACTAAGGTATTATTTCAAGCAAGCTTTACAAAATTGTAATAGGACAGTCATTTGGAAGTTCAGCATGGAACTTACTTCCTATTGAGGGACCTAATTAGCAAACATTTTTGCTCACATTGTCCAAAGGTTATGATTAGAACACATTAAAAAAACAGCAGATTCAGATCTAAGAGAACAACAAGGTACATAAGGTGACAAAAGGTCTCCCATGAAAGTATAGGCCATAGCCATTAAGTATCTTCTATGAGAGTAAAATCATTTTAAAAAAATCAATGCAAAATCTTTTAGAGAGACTGTGTTCAGTAAAACACAAATAAAACTGCCCGGAAGAATGAGAGCTTCTAAATTTTGTATGAAGTAAAATATAAAATACATGGAAAATCATAGGGAGAAAAAAGATTTGAATATCTAGATTTGAAACAAATATAGTTGTTTTAATTCTTTAAAGTTGTGTTATTGAGCATTGTTACAAAACTATTTTTAATTTTAAAATTTCAATTTTATGTTATAATAATGGTAATGGAGACACTTATTGATAAAGTGGTAGAAACTATACAATGATTTTATTTACATATTTAAAATAGAATATTTTAATTTTCTAGAGGTCATAGATAAATCTATCTAGACAAATAGATTAATAGAACAAAATAAAGTCCAGAAATAGACTCACACATACAAGGACAAATGATTTTGACAAAGTTGTGAAGGCAATTCAGTGGAGAAAGTATAGTCCTTCCAACAAATGTTTCTTGAATAATTGTACATTCATACATACATAAACTTTGATAATACCTCACACTATATACAAATATTAAATTTAAATGGATCATTGACCCAAATGTAAAATCTAAAGTTATGAAACTTCTAGAAAAAAACAACACAGAAAACAATATTTTTGGCCTTGTCTTGGCCAAAAATTCCTTAGCTATGTGAACAAAAATCATAATCTATAAATATAATTTGACTTTATAAAGATTAAAAAATGTTGCTCTTCAAAATAATGATTGGAAGAAATTTTTGCAAATGATACATCATATCAAAACTTGTATCTAGGACATACAAGGTACTTCCAAAACTCAATAATAAGAAAACTCAAGTAAAAGTGGGCAAAATATTTAAAAAGACAATTATAGATGGGAAATAAGCTCATAAAATATATTCAACATTAGTCATAAGGAAAAATATATTTTAAATCACAATGGTTTAAGACTAAATACCTACTAGATTGTCTTAAATTAAAAAAGAGTTACAATTACAAGTGTTGACAAGGCTGTGGAGCAACAGCGATTGATTCTCATACTCGTATATTGGAGTGGGAATATAAAATTATCCTACCACTTCGGAAAAAAATGTGCAGTTTCTTAAAAATGTAAACATACACCTACCACATACTCCATATGATATCACACACAAATATTTCTCCAAAACAAATTAAAGTGTATGTTCATACAGAGAGTTGTACAAAGAGTGGTTACTGAAATTTTACTTGCAATAAAATTGTTATTTCCAGGTGGAAAGTAGAAATATCAAAAATGTCTATCTTTAGATGAATTGATAAATTAAATGTAATATATGTATACAACAGTTTACTACACATCAAAAAAATGAATGAACTATTGATACATGAAACAACATGAATAAATGTAATGATTATGCTGAGTGAAAGAAGCCAGAACCAAAAAAAAAAAAAGTACATACTATGTGTTTCTATGCATATAAAGCAGTACAAAATGCAAACCAATGTCACCTAGCACTGGAGTGGGGAGACCAGTGGGGAGGGATAAGAGGGATTACAAAAGGGTATGAAGAAACTTCTGGGGGTGATAGGTATGCTTATCATCTTGAATGTATTGATGGTTCCGTGGCGTATACATACTTCAAACTTACCAAGTTTTACAGTTAAAGTTTGTGTAGGGAATTGTAATATTGGATTAACGATAACCCAATAAAGCCATTAAACCAAAATCTACCACCCCCATTAGCTTTGTGAAAAAATTTAGAAAAAAACAAGTAAAAAATAAAACATCATTGAAAATATAAAACAATGACAACATTAATAAAAACAATGAAGAAGGAAGAGCGGACATAACGCAGCTATTTTTCTTTCTTAAGCTGCTTTCAACAAACAGAACAAACAAACCACCAATGTCTTTCTATAAAAAGAGGTTTTCCCAACCATTAAATAATTTTCCTGTATCTTCTTTTCTACCTGCCACCAGAAATTATTATTTTAGCCTGAGGGACCAAAAACTGTTGACAAAAGTAGCACATGGGACAAACTGTGTGGACAAGTCATTCCCAAGAATTATTTGAGATGGTGTTTAACTTTACATAAAATGTCTAAAAATAGACCACCCGGGAAGCCAGTGAAATGGCTTTTGCAGAACTGGCTTTCCAGTTTCTCATGCTCTGTATCGTGGACAAGTAAACCAAGATCAAACAAACTAGAAATGGATAAACTGTGGTGGCCACTTTTATTTTGGAGGATCAATATTTTGAATAAATTCACATAGAATTCAATTACAACCCTAATAATGTACAAACTTAGACCACTTTCTGAAAAGATCAGAAAAATATAGAAACATCAGTAGAGATTTGAAAAAGAAAAGAAGTTTAGAAGATGTGTACCATGTTAAGAAAGCAAAGTAACATATTCCCTAATAAAACAAAAGGAAAACTTCAAGAAACAAATATTAATTGCAAGATTTGTGATACATTCCCTCTGTGATCTTCTATCAGTAATGAGCAGTAGTATCTAGTGAAAGATCTATGTACAATGCAATAGACGGTAAAAAAACACGGAATACTATTTGACAAACAAGTCAATGTTGAAAATTCTTTTGGAATGTTGAAGAAAACCAGAAAAAAAAATATTAGTATACTTAACAAAAATAAAACAGAGATGGAGCATATGATTCAATATTCATGAAACAGCAATCCTGAGTGAGAGGAGAACAGCCAGAGAAGCAAAAATCAAAGCAATAAAACAAGAGATTCCTATACAGAGTAAGCACAAGACTTGAAATGAAGGAACCCAGTAGTGGCCGCACCTTAACATTACTTTGTTAAAGTTTCCATTTTTCAAATCTTAGATAAATTATAAACATCTGACTGGGGAAAAAGTTTACCAATGAACAGAAAGTAAATACATTTTAAAAATCAGGTTAGAATTATAATAGACAAAATGGTGGTGATTTGCATATGAGAATATGAAATTGAGGGGATTCCAAAAGAAAGATTCCAGGATGGTTCTCTGATTCTGTGATGAACCAATACAAATTCATTAAGATGTGGGTATAGCAGGAGAGGCAAATTGGTGGGTAGGATTTTGTAAAATGAATTAAAATGGTACATGTTGATTTTGTGAGGCTTCTAGACTGGGATTTCCAGATGTCAGATTATGAATTTTACAAAGGATATCATAAAACTAACCAAACAATATGTGTAGAGTAAAATAGTTAAAATTTTTGCAAACATTGAAATTTTAATTTATATTTAATCCCTTAAGACATATTAATTTCCTCCATTTATTTTACAGATTTCAAAATAGTCAGGTATAGATGCTTACTCTATACCTGACTATATTGAATTCTGTAAAAATATTGTCTCATTTAATCATTATAACAAATTTTTACGGTGGGTGGTATCCCTATTTTAGATGAGGGGACTGAAATCTCAATGGGTTCATTTGTGTAATAACACATTTATAATGCTAGAGCCTGAGTTTTAACAGCCTTCAAACTGCTCATCCTGTCATTAATCATTGCTCCCTGACGCCATTTCCACATTGAAGCCTGAGTGTCATTCTCATTGTCTTCAAGATACAGTAGTTCCATCATTTGGTATGTTGTGTCCTTCAAAATCCGACCTTCCTCAAGCTCACAGCTTTCTTTCTCACAGTGTTCTATGCCTCTCCTCCCACAGGTACCCATGTGTTGATTTTGACAGATGGTGCAGCTTTGGCTGCACCTGTATGTGCTTCTATATAACTTGAATACCTGTCTTTTCTCTTACCCCAGGATAATGTCTACTCAGAATTCAATGTTTGCAAGGATTATCTCCTGTACAAAATGGTCCTTTACTTTCTCCAATTTCAACTAGTTGTCCTGTGTGTTCAATTTCCACTCTGTCCATAGATGCCATAGTACTTTCACACTACTATTTCTTCTGCTACTATACTTTTCCCCTATGATACTGTAGTTTTTCTCTTTTTCTTCTTTTTCTTCATTAATAGACCATAAAATCCTTAGGGTGTGTTCCATTTCCAGTGCCTAGCACATTACCTGACATAATAAACACTCAAATAGTATTTGTTGAATAAGTAGATAAATAAATAAGAAGCATAAGAAGGAGACAATTTAGATAAATTGAATATACTAGGAAGAAAAGTCTAAAAGAGATTGGAAAATGCACAATTAAACAAATGCACATTGAAAATATCTACAAAAATATTAAGCTAAACAGAAAATATGAAAATATTTACACAAATTGAAAAATTGTTTAAACTTGTTTTTGAAAGACATATAAATTGAAATTCTAAGATAATAAAAAGAGTAGAAAATTATATGAAGATACTTTTCACAATTAGGTAAATAAAATGTTCAGGAAACAATATGTGAAATATGCAATCTAACTAATAATTAAAGGTGTGATTTATATCAATTTAGCAACTATTAAAATACATTTTATTTGTTATAATGAGCACAATGGCAAGCAAGCCTTTCCATGAACCTACAGAGGGACTATCAATAGGAATGAACTTGGTACAATTATTATGATTATGCATCAGGCTATTAAAACCCAACAGTCTTGAGCCAGCAGTTTTAGTGATGAATTGTTTTTAAAAGGCAAATATGCATACCAAGATATTAATACATAGACAAGCATGATCATCATAGAGTTGTTTATAATAAGAAAATTAAAAACAACTTCATGTTTAATAATAGCAGTGTTGCTAATGAATTATATGTTTACTATTATTAATATACGTAATATATGAAAAAATTAATGACTTCACAAATTCTTATGAGTAAAAATTACATATATGATATAAATTAAACAATACAAATGCAAAAAACAAAGAATATTAATAATGACTACAAAATAGTAAGGGGTTATGAATCTTAATTTTTATTTTTTTTCATATTTTTCTCCATTAAACATATTTAATGATCAGAAAACAGTAAGCACAACACCTCATTCATAAAAGGAGAATACAATTATAGAAAGCAGCAAAAGTTAAATAGCATGACTATGAAATGTCTTCATATTTTAAATACTAATTTATTGAACAACTTCTCTACTTGTCACTCAGAGAAATATTGCGATTATAAAAATCAAACTATTCAAAGCCCCTAGCATCCATGCTTTTAGCGTCTAGTTAATTATACATGTATAGGAGAAAGGGATTATAAAACCGTTGAAATCATCAATCAATCCTATAATTCTTTCTAAACGAGCTAATAGAGCCATGTCCATCTTGAAAAAAGAATAACTATAGCTATATCGTTTAAATACACAAACATACATATGGAAAGCTCACTGATCAAATGAACTATCCACAGATGTTAGTTATGATCATCAAGAAGACAAGAGGAAACGATAGGGATACTTTGAATATTAGGACAAAAATGTACTTCTATGTTACGTAAGGTGATACTACTGTTTGCTCCCACAGAAGAGAATTCTTCATGGAATACTCATTTTTCAGACAATTGATTAGCATGTTGATGTGCTCAAAATGTGTTCACGTGGAAATGAAATATTAAGGTAGACAGCAATTCAAAGTAATAGGTAGAACTCTTGCACAAAAATGTTTTTCTATATTTTTAGATAATTGGTTGCCAAGAAATGCACTCAAGATTATCCCTGCCTTCTCTGATTACCACGGAGGTAAGCATATAACAAGAAATAGATTTATCTACTGGGCTATAAATGTACCTTATTTTGATTTAGTCTTGAAAAATTAGTGTAAAACCAGGAGCTATCTTCCTGTGTAGTAAACGATGATGAAATATTATGTCTCGAGATTACTGGAGAGTGTTGAAATTCAATTTTCTCTTTTATATAGTGAAGATTAAAAACTGAAAATACCATTAAATATATTTTCAAAGAGAAGTTATTCATTATTATTCATTACTCTAAGAGAACTTACTCTGAAATTTGCAAATTAGACTTCTACAAAACTTTTCTAATTTGGAACATTTCATATTCTATTAATTGCTGTTACAATGTTACTTTAAATCCACACTATAGAAAAACACCTGATCATTTTTTATTAAGCTCAAAATGCAATTTTTTTTTTTTACCTAACTTACTGAAATAAAAATGTTACATGAAGGTGATGAAGGTGAATATTCTTAAAGCAAAAAGAAACATGAAACATTAAAAGTAAATTGCAAGTAGTTGAAATGTGTTTAAACTGTGCTTAGTCCTGTGAGAAGAGATTACCAGCTTGCATTTGGGATATGTATTTGCTCTTCCAGTTCACAGTCTATTTAGTAAATGGCTTTTTCTAGCACAGGAAATGTTACCACAGTGGCTCATAAGTGCTAATGTACAGCCCAAAATTGCGAGCCCCTACTCCCAATGCCGCTTTGCTTCTGTTGTATCATGCTTAGAGCTCCATTGTTCATTCACTTTTCTAGATTTAAGAGTAGCTAAATATCTTCAACATGTTTTACTATAAACATAAAAGAGTTCAGTTTTCCCTTCATCATGTTAAAAGACTATATTCGGGAATATCTTGGGAGGCAAATTGTAAAAACTTTGTAGGCAAAGGAATTTTTGTTCTTCAATAATATCTCAAGTAACAAGCATCTTTGGCTCTTAAACACACATTACAAACATGAAATATAACGTATTTGATTAACATTATTGCATTCCCTTTTTTCGACCGTCTTAATTTGATTATTGACATTTGCTCATTTAAAAAAACAAAAAACCTCACACTATCTAAAATATAGCAAACTAATATCATCCTTATATTTCCCGAGCCTCTGGCTATGTGCAACTTGAAAAGGAAACCATGAGAAGATAGAGCAATCTGTTCTTTGTTTAACAATGTATATTTTATGAGCTTGTAAGATATTCTGTTGACAAAGGTAAAGTGAATAATGCTTATTAGGACCACAAATATAAAAGCTCAGATAGATGCTGTGTGATGGAAATACTGCCAAAAATAAGGGAGCCTAATTTATTGTGTAATGAACTCTGAAACAACTGCTTAACACATACATTTGTTTTTGTTTAGTAAAACACATGCTTTATTTCCCCAAGTTGAGTTTCAGCACTTAATTAATTTTAGCATACCTCTTCTTCCAAAAGCAAAGTTTAGTGTTTTCAAACTATGAGATGAGATCTTTGAAATTATCCTCAGCAAATCACAGATTAAAACAAAAATCAAAAATCAAAATACAAAAAAAATGAAAAACTAACTTTAGCTAAGAGTTGTCAGGAAAACACAGCCTTATAAAGTAATTTACAACCCAAATTAAATCCTCAATTTTAAAGATTGTTTTGATAATTATGATTATACACACATCTCGTGTAATTCCTAAAGGATTGGTGGTCATAAAAGTGTTCAAATTACACCCTATAATAAAACATTATGTAGTCATTATTTTAAAAATCCACAATGAGAGGACATTTTGAAACATGACCTAATTTGAAACTCATACCATGACTTTTTTCTGAAATATCAGTGGTGGTTTTGCATATTTAATTAGAAATTGTTGTATTTTGTGCCTTTACTTTTTTTATATGATTTTAAGCCACTTAGCAATATTTTTGGTGTTCTTAAAATACAAATGTGGTATCTAGGGAAATCACAAATTTATATATTATTCAACATTTCAGCTTAAAATACTACTAAACTGAATTCAAAATATTAATTTTTAGGATCTGCAAAAAACTGCATCAGATGCATACATATTCACTTGGTTTAATTATAAGTGATAATCTAGGCATGCTTTCTTATAAAGACAGTAATTTGTAGTTGATTCTAAATGCTTTCTCAGCCATTAATATGATTTTATATATCCAGGATAAATCTTGGATTAAAACATTCAATATCATGGTCATCTATAGCTAAGAAAAAATAGTTTAAGAAATCACATTGTCGTTTTATGGATTTATTCACTGTAAGTTCATAACTTTTTAAATAAAGAATCTAGCCATCAAGGCAAAAGTCTTTGTGAACATATAGTATATTCCAGAATATCTGAGTGCATTCATTTTTAAAATTTATGTATTTTTGCCCTTTTGGAGTATATATGCTATTAATATACATGTTAATGTCCATCTAATCATGTAAATCAATTACAATTATATGAATATACCTCTAATAAATGTTCTTTACTAGTTTTTTTTATTTCACATATGTTATTTGTACCCCCCTCCCCTCAAAAAATCCAAAGGACTAACTTTGGGGACAGATAGATTCTTAAAACAAACAAAAAAATAGCCCAATTATTTTTATCATTTAGTTAATAAACTCATGCTGATTTTGTAAGTGAAAAATGTTATTTAGACATACATTTTTTAAATTTAAATGTATACTGTTTGAAAATATAGTTAACCTTTAATATATTTTTCTTATGATTCAATCAATTTTGAGCTGACTTTCTCCATTCAATATCCTTAAAATACATATAAGTATTAATTGTCTCAGGTCTCAAAGATGATATATATTTTCCCTTTCCTAGAATATTCATAAATATTTAGAATTTCTATTTAACAAAAAACATAAGCTTTAATCATTGGTTCTCTGTCATCTAAACAATGAATTGTACTTAGTTGTAGTAATCAACAGTGTAGGACAGCAAGGGATGCAGAATATCTGTAATTGAGAGAAAAATGTTAGACAGTAATGTTGTATTGCTTCTTAGGCAATAGGCTAGTTAGAAGGCAAGATTTTCCATAATTACATGAGAAATTTCTTACTTGCTTAGATGACTTGCATAACTTGTACAATACACTGGTATGAATGAAAATTCCTAATCTCTTCAGCAAAAAAGTGAAAAAAATATTTTATTGAAGTACACTGAATGAACTGCAATCAAGAAGTTACACTTGCTGGCTGCAAAGTACACGGAAGTTAGCTATTTTCCTGTAAGCACTTATGCAGAGATTTAGAGAATTTTGTACACTGAAATGCTAGTAGCGCTGCACATGCAAGGAGGACTTTGTATAGACATGAAACCCAGTATTGGGAATTACAAAACAAAATGTCAGAGGCCACGCCAAGGGTTCCTTGAACCTTAAGATATACCCTTATGAATAATAGATCAAGGGTTAATGAGTATAATGAGCACATTATAAGATAATTAGAAATCTTAAGATAATTAGGAATTTTGTATTATTATTATGATGATTTATATAGAAATGATTAAAAATTAAAGGCAAAAAATTTAGAATAAAATGAAATCACAGAATTTTGAAAAAAGAGAAAAGCATTAGGTTTTGTTTTACAAACTGAAAAGTGAATTTTCATGTTTCAAGTTTCTTGAGTTCATATCCTGATTTTTACTACTCATACAAGTTTTTCAACTCTACTGAGATTTTTTTTTCTTTTTGCTCACCTGCGCAATGACATAATAATGCCTATGCCTTATTGGTTTCTCATCAGTACTAGATGAATATATAATTCTTACTCTTAAATATTTGAAATACAAGTTATTGAGAGTTTCCTTGAAAACACCAGTGAGATGTGGGAAAATGTGTTTGCATAGATTAGAATTCTACTGCTACAAAAAGAAATCAATAGTTATATAGTTTGGATTAATCTTATAGATGCCAACAAAAAAGCCAGAAACACTTAAATGTGCACTGACAAAAATGTTGCTAGAATTCAGTTTTTTTCACTCACGATAAATAGCTACTGCCCAACACAATGTCTTTCCAAGCCAACAAAATAAGAGAAGGTTTATGCTGAATGGATTTGAAATACAATTGAGTTATTAATTTACTAAATATAAAGGTAATTTATCGTGCAAGAAAATAAAACAGTTCAACTTTAAACTTTTATGTCACTCCATATGCAATATTTTTTTTTTATTAGTTTCAGGTGTACAAAACAATGTACTACAGATTTACACCCCTCACAAAGTGATAATCCTCCTCCCCCAATCGACTACCCCTCTGAAATTGTATATAGCTGTTACAATATTTAATTACAAACCTAAGTGCAGATTTACAAACCTAAATGCAGATTTATGTGAATGCCGAATTATACATTTAAAAAGAATGAAGTGGTTATTTAATCTATTCATTTATTTTTGAAGTTGAACTGAAAAGCCTATTAGTAAGATAACTTCATTTTTAAAAACACTAATACTGATTGATGTCTAGACCATACTATTTCTTGATATAGATATAATACTGATTGATAAACAGTTGCGTCCTTATAGATGACCTCTAATTCTTTGTACTATAAATTAATCTTTTCTAACACTTAGTGGAAAATGGAACACAGTGCTTACCATTTTCTTCCTGACATTGATTTCTTTATATGATGACTTTGATTAATTTCTTTTGTTGGAGACTATTCCAAGGTTTCGCCACCACAGACTGGAAGTAAGAGAACTTATTTGATTAAACACTAATTTATAGGGCCCACACTAGACCATCTCTTCTAAATCCTCTCAATGTTTCATCAGACACTTGGAACTAACAGTAAATAAGACATAAATATTATTGTAAACAAAGTTGGGATTTTTTTCAGGAAGCGTTTCTAAGGCTGCCATAGCACACAGAGATTAAGTTTAATTCAGTTACTAATTTTCTGTTCCTGAAAGCATGGCCTAGCAAAAGAGTAACAGCATCATGACAATAGAAAAATCTGAATAATGAGCTCATGCAATGTCTGATTTTGACTGAAGTAACTTCCCAATAAATGTCTCAAAATAATTTTACTGCAAATTATATTAATAAACACATGAATTTATCTAAAAGGAATCTGCTTTTTTATGGATGAAAAGCTATAACCCAACAATATTTTGGTGGCCACTTGACAAGATAAGTTTAAAAACAAAATAATCAATATTTAACATTTATTTCTTTTTGCCAATAGATTAAAATATGGTACTCATTTCTAATTAAGAAATTTCTGATTAGCAAAAATAAGACAATATTCATTGATCTCTTTATTCTCCCACAGAAAGAATTGTGTGTTTACTCTCTGCCAAGCACAATTTTAGATGAAGACACCAAATTAATAATATGTGATAAAGTCTCGTAATCCCTAAGACAAATGTAAGGAAAGCATATTATGGAAGCAGAAAAGATCAACACTGAACTTAGTCGTGGGGTATTGTCATATTAGGTGCCGGTCGCCTGATTAGAGAAATTTGACTTAAGCACATTCTATAAGAGTATTAATAAGCTAATTAGGCAGAAAGTTGGTGGGAGAAGACTATTCCTTGGGGAAAAATTATGTTCAAAGATATAGAGGTGTAAAACTGCAAGGAACTTGAAGCAGAATAATAAGACTGGTTGGATACACAGAAGGATAATGGAGATGACAAGAATAAAAATTGTTGAAGCAAGCAGAACCTTGATTATGAAGGACTTTGTATGATATACTGAAGAATTTAAACATAAGAGAGCAATGGAAAAATGTAACGAGGAAGACAATATTTTTTTCAGGAAATCTGAGTTCAATTTTGGACAGATATATAGACAATCTATGGGAGCTACTCAGTAAGCATGTAGGCAGTCATTAAAGACAGGATGCTGGGTAAAGTCACTCAAGGAGAGATTCTAGAGTGATAAGAACAGAGAAACAAACGTGAAACCCTGAAGAACTACAATACGTAAATGTACGGAGAAGGAGGAGGGTGCAAAAGTGAAAGAGAACAGACATTCAAAACAGTAGAAGGAAAACCAAGAGAGGATTATTTTATAGGAGGTAATTGTGAAAAAAAGAGTGATCATTTATGTCAAATTCTGAACGGTAATTGTACAGCTTACATAAGAAATTGAAAAATTGTGACTTTAAGGAAAAAGCATGATTAACTTGACCAGTCCTTATGTGTGAGTTACTGAGGTGGGATATGTGGCATGCAGGCTACTGGCTGATAATGGTACCCACGATCTATCTTAGACTTCCTATCAAACCATGCTGTTAAAGAAAGCAATGTACAAAAATTGCCTAACACGTAGGCTTTATACTTCACAGACGTATTTTCTTTTAAATTCTAAATCCCAATTTGAAGAGTGTGACTCTTGGTGAAGTAGGAAATATATTGTGCCAAAAGAGAGACAAAAACACTTGCTCTCTTCTATTAATATTATCCCTGAAGATCTCTGCCTGTTGGAGAAACTGAACAAATACGCAAGAGAGAGATAAATAGAATCAATACTGAGCACCCGTAAACAAACTGTAGTTCATGGAGGCAGGAATAGAGGTGGACAAAGAAATTAGTAAGGAAGTAATACATTTCAAAATCATGGGAGAAACCAAAAACCAAAAAGCATCATCAGATAGAAAATGTTGTAGATTGAGACATGCTGTAGTAAGCCTGAAGATTGTTTCATTTAAAGCCACTTTGGGAGAGGAACTTCTGTGCCATGTCTTTTTCCTTGCTTCACTTTAAAAGCACTACTCAGGTCCCAAATTTATTTTCTTTATGAAATAATACAGCTGACCAATATATATTATGATTTGAATTTGCATGAGTTTTTTCAGGAAGGTATACACACACACACACACACACACACACACACACACACTTCAGTGAATACAAAATAAAGATGCTTATTTGTTTGATTCACTCTGACTCTGCTCATGAAAATATTAATCACAAAAATTATTTAGATAATGGGTTCTCCTTTCTTTTCTCAAAACACTGATAGAAAATACGATTTGTGTTGTGTAGAGCTATGGACTTGTAACGTATAAAGTATGCAAAGCGTATTGGAAAAAGATTCAGAAAAAAGGTAAATTACATATTTTCGTTCTTCTTCATAATTTAGAAGAGATGTTGATTGCAAATACAGAATTTTTTAGCCACTCCTACGTAGTTAAGTTTCAATAAGCTATTCTAGAACCTTGAATTCAGCTAAATGTATACAGGTATTTATCAAGTTAGTCAACCCACTAAGTTGCAGGAATTATTATTATTGTTCCTGCTATCAGTGTGCATTTGAAATTGGGTAGGATAGCTAAATATAACCTGACCGCCTTCAGTCTTAAGCTCTTTATTTTGGGCTTCCTTAGTTATAACATAGAATCATAAAATAACATATTTTCTAACATGACATCTTTACACTAAAATAATTTTTAAATGTTTATATTTCAAATACTGATATCCTTAAATATTTTGAAACACAAATCCATTATTTCTTGGTCTATGCTACTACATAATTAGTTATGCAATGAAGATATTTTATTTTAAGGATATATACAAAAGCAAGTACTTAGATCAAAAGCAAAATAATACTTACCATTTGAGTGCTTACAAAAAAGAGGCTTTGCATTTATTATCTCTTTCACACAAGAGCTGTAAAAGGTGGTACAATTATTCTAACTCTGTGGGTGACCAATGATAGGAAAAATGCCAATTATACCCGAGGTCACAGAAATGGAATGAGTTATTCTGGGTTTGACTATCAGGTTTATCTAATTCTGAATCTGTAGTTAAAAAACAAAATATATTTGTTATATATGCTTTTTTAATGTAGTTGGAGTATAATAACTTTTAACTGTGGAGAATATTGGTAAAAGTTTTCTTATATGACATAAATATATTTAAGAATTTTAGAAAGAGGTCCACAAAAATTAGCACTTTTTAAATTAACCTCCTCCATTTGTATTCATAGCTCTCAGGTGAGTGGTTGCAAATAGGAAACTAACTGGTTAGAACTGCTGAAATTAGGGACTCTGTTATTAGAAAATAAAATCACAAGGAAGTTCAGTATCTTTCTGGCATGCTTTTGTGACCAAATCTTCCTGTAAACATTATGGAAATAAAGTAAAAAATTAAACTAATTCTGGTATGAGAATAGCTTGGTATATTTTATAATCTTAGGCTAAGTTTGATTCTTTATATCAACAAAGGATATACATATGTACTAAATGCCCACTAGGTGAATACAATTTTAAAGACAACAAATATGGCTTATGTGCAAAACAATGAGAGAAATTATTAATTCGTCAGGACTTCCACTTGGATTTAGGTATGACACTTATTTAAAAATAATATTGTATTATAAATACTATATAGTTTATATACTTCAGTAATTAAAGCAGTACTGGCTAGCAGTCTTAACCAGATTTTTTTTTTTTTTTTTTCAAACTTTACTGTTCAGTTTTTCTCTGTTCCACTAGGAAAGTATGTCATTTTAAGGAGCTTTCCAAAGGAAATATTTAAAATACAATGTTAATGGACTCAATTTATTTTATATTAAGTACAGTATAAGACCTTCACTTTTCCTAAGAAAAAGATAAACTTATCTTAACAATGTTATTCTTTCACCAAAAGGGAAACCTAGAATTTCTTCCTAAAATTCTATACAATGATTAATTTAGAGAGGATATCATTTTGGCAGAGATGGAAGTTGGAATAACCTCCACATCAGACTTTTGGCCTTTGAGGTAAGAAGTATCATAACGAGGAAGGCCAAGCCAAGGCCTTGAAACATTCCTCTTTCTGGCCAAGAGAATAAATCACAAACAGTATTTTATCTCAAAGTGGGGAAAGGAAGTGGTAAGCACTACCCTTAAAGATCTACAGTTTGGAAAAGCGGTATTGCTTATCATATCTCTAATTCACTGGTCTGACACATGCAATAACTGGATGGATCCTAGAGAATGACTATAAACTACTACTAGTCCATCAGAGTCATAGCCCTGATCACGACTGTGATGGATCGTGCTGTTACTAGAAAGTACAGTATGGACTCAGGTATGTGGTATGTGATCATTGATATTTAGTGAGGAAAGCTGACCAAAAATAGTTCACCTTCAAATGGAACATACAATAATATGTATTAACAGTGTTGCCTTATGGATATGGATAATTTCTCCTCTCTCAAAGTATGATTCAAAGCGATCTGGACATTCTGTACATTCTGTAGAATATCAAACTGCCCCATTACATTGGTGATTTCATGATGACTGGGCAGAACAAGTAAGCCTACTTAGTGAGCTTTCTTTTTGGTTTTTCTTCTTCTCCTTCCTAGCTATTTTCAACAACTAGTGAAATAATCAATAAATATGGAACATTTAAGGGCTCTATATTATGTGGCCTTAAAGAGGTGAGAAGTTAGGAAATATTTTATGGAAGATCTAGAATAATCAAGGAACTTTAATACTGGAGGTAGGGAAATGGTGTTTATTTTTACAGTACTAGATAAGCAATAAATGCTTCCAATGTTTAGGAAATAATGGCAGTCTATGTTAAATGGAATACAGTCCTATAAAGATGAGGTCCTAGAACTGGGGTTATGCTGTAGAAGACTTTTAATGCCAGAATGAAGAAGTTGTTCTTAATTGAGCAAGGGTTTTGCATAATGAGAACAGTTTTTATAATTAATCCGCTAACATTTTTGAAGCTTGATTAGAATAAACAAAATAATACAGGAGGTAGAAGGGATAGTATAGAGTTATTATAATGGTTCAGGTGAGAGTTAAGGATTTGAACAGAGGTATGTCTATGGGAGTGTACTTTCCATCGCGAACATGGGGAATACAAAATATGTTCAATCTGAAATTGGTCAGAAATGTAGTTAAGACTCATAAAGGAAAAAAGAAGTGCTTTTTACACTAATCATAATTTAAATATAAATATGTCGCTATTTGAATGCTTCTGAAAAAGACTGTTTTTTTTTTTTTTTTTTACTTCTGCCATGAAAAATGTCTTCACCATATGTTTTTATGATCTTCATAGTCATTCACTGAGTGCCATGATGAGAAAATACCTTACTAATGACTTACATCAGTAATAAATATGAGTATATGAAGCTTTAGGAGTACTACAGAAAATCCTGTTTGGCATATAGCAGTAAAAGTTGATAGCTACCTCTGTGTTTTCTCTTCTAAATCAAAGGCAATTCAATTATTTCTTCATAAAAATGGTCTTAGTAGAGTAAGGCTCTTTCTAAATTATTAATTATATTTAAAAATGTCTTTGAGTGGATTCATCTACGTACATTAAATTGTATACTTAGATTTGACTTTGTCTCTTCTCCACTACTATTTGAACTTAAATAGAAGACATTGTGCAGAACTATTCCATTGATTCAACCTGTCAGCTTTACATTTATGAAATGGACCACAAATGGAATCCCAGCTTACTCTACATTGTTTTTTTTTGTTGTTGTTTTGTTTTGTTTTTTAAGGTATTTATTCACATTCAATTATTCTGTTATCTGTCTTTTTCCAATAACTTTTAGAGGAGTATCCCATTCTTCAAATTCTTTACTGATTAAAAATATAAGACATGATTGTGAATTTCAAATATATTACTAGTTCACGTGTTAAATGAATTCATATTCAAAACTTGTATTTTTCAAAGGATAGAGAAAAGTGTTTTAATAAAATAATATACTTCACATACCCTATCCAGCTGAATGGTGTTATGCTATATATATATTCTCTAGTTAAAATCTATTTTTTAATATTTCATTTTAGTATTTTAAAAGCAGTATTAACTTATTTTTCATTACTTCCAGTAATATGGGAGAGGTTAGAGACTATTTGCTTGCACAAATGATCAAGGGAAAGAAAGTGACATCTTTCTGAGGGTTTAAGCAGTAAGTGCTTAATGTCTGTCACTGGTTTGAGCGTGACAAGAGAGAATGAATAGAAATAATTCTTTTATGGGTTTTGCTTTATAAATAATCTCTTGGCTTCCCACAAACATTGTCCCATGAACCTCTCCGTGCAGCATTTTATTCTGTCGATTGAAATGTGTTCTACATAAAATGTGCATTGGTGAGAAATCATTTCAAAATGTATACATATAGCAAATTGTCACATTGTACATTTTAAACATATACAATTTTACGTCTCAATCACACCTCAATAAAGCTGGGGGGGGGGGGGGAGACAAATCAATATTTAAACTAACCTTTCCTGACACTCAATGAGTGTTAACTAGAGGGATTAGAAGGAATCTGTGGAAAATAAAAGATTATTATGAATTTCTAAGTACTTAACCCCCAGATATTTATTATTTAATTCCAACTTTCAAAATCATGGCTGTAGTGTCCTTAACTTTTTTTTATCTGTGCTCTATTTTTAATTGGGATGATCCTGGGAGCCTACATTACGTTTCTAAGTGAATCACTGTGGCATCTTTACATAGCTAGGTCATGAATGATGTCATCTGAGCACCAAAAGATTTCTTAATATGATGACAAATCACTCTTCTTTTACAGGTCTTAAATAAAGAGATTAACATTAAAAAATATATAAAAATATTTTCTATAAAATAATATTTATGATGATGTCTTCTGAATTAATCTCAAAGATATTATCGATGTTTTCAAAATAATACTGAACCCCACATTTTTGTAGATAAAATCATCAAAGGCCTATCATTAAATATTTTCTAGTAATAATTTATTTTCTGGATGAGGTGAGAAATTATTGTGAAATTTGTTGTTGAACTGAGGAAGAAGTTTTCTATGGCATTTGAAGGCTTTAGCAGTTAAGTGAAAAATACCCACATATAACACTACTTTTTAAAATAATTATTTACATCATTAAATTTGAGCACCTAACACTTGATAAAGAATTAAGCAAAAAATATTATTAATGTAAAATTAGCTTTGTCATTAACCTTCTGTAAAGTCAGAGCTTTCAGAATTTGACATTGTGCAATATTTCCATTAGTTTTTAAGTGAGAGTTACTAAAGTATATTAATACTTTTATTTTTTCTGAGTAATGGAAAATGATAATGAAGCACAATTTGATACCTAACCAAACAATAAATTGTCTTTTTAAAAATCACTAACTAGTGTGATCAATTTTCATAACCAGCACATTTACAGACTGAGTTTTATGGGCTATTAGCTTGGGCAGAGCAGACATGATTTTTTGTATCTTATAAAGACTTAGATTTAGGTGAGATAAACAAAGATTAAGATTGTCTAATGTTTCCAAAATTGTTTCATTCCTTGCTATCATTTGTGTTCATTCATGATTATGACTAAAGACAATAATGAGCATATTTCTGAAAAATTAATATCCAAGTTTGTTTTATAGCAAACTTCGGTGTATACTTACGCATATTTTCTATAAAAGAAAAAATATGATGTTGATTAATTTAATTATTTTATTGTGTTTCATTAATATTTTGTGCAGGTCCATCCAAATTTAGTGATGTAGAACATTTACAGAGAAAAGTAAATGCAATAAAATTTCAATCATAAACTAATTGGCACTATGACATTCATCTTTCTTTGTATGTAGAGTGATCTCTAGGGTGGCTCCACAATTAAAAATACAGTTCCTGCGCTGCAGAGTGAAGTGGGTATTTTTGATATAATGATTTTCTTTTTTGGCTTATTTCTTTTTTCCTCATATTCTCCTCTACTTTTGTCTCCTTCCTCCTTCTCTTTTTCTTTTCTTCTTCTAATAAGAGATTTTAGCAGGACTTTCAAAGCATACCAGATGGTGCTACATTGTCAACCTTGGATATAGTGTCAAATGTGCAACGTAAATTCAAAAATTCAGTTGCTATCCAATCTCAGAAAAACATTCAGGAATATACAAAACTGCATGGAATTAACACAATTAATGTCTTACCTTTTAGTTATATGACTGATATCCACCTAAATCTAGTTGACGAACATAGCTTTTATACTTATTTTCCCTTAGTTGAACACTATTCAAATTTTCTGCATATGATTAGCTGGAAAACTTTTGTATTTGGCACGCCAAATTCACACTCAATACTTGAAATCTAGAATTTTATTAACTTATTTTGACATTCAGGCAAGGTGATTTTTTTTCCACAGCCTATCATAACATGAAAATAAAATAATTTCTGTAGTATTTTGAAGGAAAGGGAGATTAATATACTCACTCAAGACAAAGATAATTCTCGTTGTCCTCACTTATTATATGAATACCTATATTTCTTATCCATTTTTCAATAACCAAGGTTTATGTGTAAGTCAAAATTAGAGTGATGCCTTCACATGCTCATACATGTGTGTTCTCTTGCTTAGACTTCTCCCATGGAACATATACCTCAGAAAAGGATCTACATTTGTGTTTCCTTATCAGAAAGCAATATGGGAAAACTGAAAAGTACAGATAGTAGAGTATATAGGAAAAACAGATGATAAAGACAGTTAGACCTATGCTTTATTTATTTTTATTTTTACAGCTACAGAAGTTATTAGAAATGTTACAAGTTATGATTTTTTGTTGTTCTTTCCATAAGGATGATATCAATATCAATTTTATGTGATTGTTGAGAGTACCAAATGTAATGCCATCTGAAAATGACTGGCACAGAGTGAAAGTTGAAGAAATATTAATCTCCTGCGCATGTCTTCCTCTTTTAGGATGTGAGTAGTCAACTTTATTCAAACAGTGGAGGGAAAAATGATTTTCTTCAAAATTATGTCCTCAGTATTCAATTTCCCGTCTCCTTATATCTGACAAGGACCACGGGTCTTCACTGTCTTTCAGAGAAACCAAGTCACTTTCTTCTCCTCCTCCTGCTTCTCTTCTTCCTCCTTCTCTTTCTTCTTCATATTTTAAATATATATATATATATATATATATATATATATATATATATATATATATATATATATATATATATGCTATTCATTTATTTAATATAAGCTATTCATATATATATATAAGCTATTCATTTATTTAACTTACACATATAGCCGGGAAAGATTTCTCTCACCACCATTCATTTCTCCTGTTACCTACTCAGATTAAGGAAATAGAAGTGATGTTTTCCAACATAGCTCAATGAGTGCAACACTCTATTAATATAAGTCACAGAGTAAATTATATGAGGAAATTAATATCAGTGCAAAACGATCAGATAATTATTTGGATGCTTCATCCTTAGACTAGACTTTCTGAAGTCCTCCTTTCCGTTCTTATTAAGGTCAGATGGCATTTCCTCTTGTTCTGGGGTACAGCCCTTATCCTTAGCACATGGCCCTCACCACATAGTGATGAACTTCAAACAAAATTTGAAAAATAAGTCATGCTGTTGAGAGAACTAAGAAGGTGGCAAGTCTTATAGTTTGGGGCCATAGATATTAACAAAGGAGAGATGAAAAAGAAAATATAAGGGAGGTGTTCAGGGTCAATGGCTGTTCCTTCCAGTTGTAAGAAGTGGCCAGTAAGCATATGCAAAGGACCAAGCACTAAGACCCCACATCTGTAGATAGACTTAGGGGAGTAAGTTAAATTGATTGGAAAAGCAAGGCCCCACATTCTTATGTGTGTTAAATATTTATGAGGTGGAGTAAAACACATAAACCTAAAGACAAGGAGATAGAAAACTTGAGTAAAATAATTAGTAAGATCAGTTAGAGGGGGACAGAAAAAGAGGACCCTGCCTGTTATACAATCTCAGTTATCATCTTTATCAGTCCTCAAATTATAAAACTGATTCTTAGAAAGTTCCATAACCTTACTTAAGGACCATTGCTTATAAATATTAGAGCCCAGATTTGAAATCAAGGCTTTTCAACAGCAAAGGCCAAGCTTTTATACATGTGCGTATGTATGTATGTATCATTTTTATTGTATCAAGAATACTTACCATCAGATCTGCCCTCAGCAGATTTTTAAGTGTATGATACAATATTGTTAACTATAGGCAATATGTTGTACAGCACATCTCTAGAATTTATTCACCTTGCATTACTGAAACTGTATACCTGTTCATGAAAACTCCCTTTTTGCCCGTTCTCCTTGTCCCCGGCAACCACTGTTCTGCTTTCTGTTTTTGTGCATTCAACTGTTTTAGATACCGCATGTAAGTGGAATCATGTGGTATTTGTCCTTCTGTGCCTGGCTCATTTCACTTAGGATAATAACCCCAAGGTTCATTTGTGCTGTTTCAGGATATATATTTTTTTTTCTTTTTTAAGGCTGAATGTATTCCATTTTAAATAAGTACCAAATTTTTCTTTATCGATTCACTTATCAAAGGATACAGATCACTTTCCACATCTCAGCAATTGTGAATAGTTCTAAAATGAACATGGGACTGCTAATATCTTTTTGAGATTCTGATTTCAGTTATTTGGATAAATATCCAGAAGTGGGATTGTTAGAACATATGGCAGTTCTATTTTTAATAAAACAGCCTCTATACTGTTTTCCATTGTGACTACACCATTTTGCATTACCACTGACAGCATATAAGCGTTCCGATTTTTGCACATGCTCACCAACACTTCTTGTCTTTTTGTTGTTTTTATTGGTAATTGCCATCCTATCAGGTGTGTGGTGATATTTCATTCCCTCATTATAAGTGATGTTGAGCATCTTTCCATATACCTGCTGGCCATTTCTGTATCTTCTTTGAAGATCTGTGTCCTTAGCCTATTTTTTTCTGGTTTTTAGTTTTTTGTTTGTTTGTTTGCTTGCTATTTGATTATAGGAATTTCTTATATATTTTGTAAAGTAAACCTTTCTCTGATATTTGATTTGCAAATATTTTCTCCCATTTTGTAGGTAGGCTTTTCTCTCTATTAATTGTTTTCTTTGCTGAGCAGATGCCTTACAGCCCCACTTTTTTATTTTTGGTTTTGTTGCCTATGCTTTTTGTGTTGTATCCATCAAATCATCACCAAGACCAAAGTCTTAAAGGTTTTTTATTTGTTGTTGTTGTTTTTTTTTCCCCCTGTATTTCTTTCAGAAATTGCACAGAGTCTTATGTTTAAGTATTTAATTCATTTTGAGTTGAATTTTGTGTAAGTGGTGTAAGACAAGGGACCAATTTCATTATTTTGCATGTGAATATTCAATTTCTCCAGCACCAATTGCTGGAGAGATTATCTCCATGTGTCTTGGCACTCTTTTGAAAGATCAGTTGACTATGTATGTATAGATTTATTTCTGAGCTCTCTATCTATTCCATTGGTCTATATGTCAATACCATTCTGTTTTAATTACTGTAGTTTTCTAATCTATTTTAAAATCAGGAAGTGCAGTGCCTCCAGCTTTGTTCATTCTTCTCAAGATTGTTCTGGCTATTTGAAGTCCTTTGTAATTACATATGAATTTTAGAATTGGCCAAGCTTTTAATCACTAAGTTGCATTTCCTTTAAGGTTCAATTTTGGGATCTGTGTGGTCACGGTAAGCATAGTATGATGAGGCTATGTCTCTGATGCTATTATACTAAGGTTTTTGGTTGAATTTGCCTAAGAATATCCAGCTGGGAAATACAATTTGAAGTTTAGTGGTGATTTTACAGTGATGTAAAATTTTCAAATTCTACCTTTAGGGTTTTTGCTTGTAGTTGTCTTCTTATGAATATACTCCTACCTTTAAACTTCTTTCTGCTGAAATGTATATGCCATTTTATAGAAGCTTAGCATTTTCTTTTTTATTTGACACATAGAAAATATAATTATATCTGTCAATGATTTTTAAAATAGTAGATGTAATAAAAGTATCTAGATCGAGATCCCATGTCCATATATATTAATCTTACTAGGTCTCCCTTTCTTCCTCTGTCCTCCCTATTCCTTCTAGTCCTCCTTGTCATCCTCATCCTCATTCTTTCTCCTCTCTCTCTCTCTCTCTCTCTCTCTCTCTCTCTCTCTCTCTCTCCCCCCCCCCCCCGCCCTTCTTCTATCTGGACCAATCTAAAGGAAGGATTCAGTAGTAGTGCTGATCTACTCTGAAACATTCTTTATCTAAGTGTCTGTCTGTGTGTCTCTAATGTGTGAGTATATGCATATATTCTTTTAGAGCCTGCATATCAAATGCCTTCGAAAAATTAAAGTAAGTACTTAAACTAAAGCAATTATTTTCCATCATCATAAGGAAAACAAAGAGGCCTACAAATAACTTTTTCTTTATTTTTCTGGTAGCCTGTCACAGATGAAGTTTACACTAATTAGAAATCGTCTGGAGGCAGGAGAGCAGATTGAGCCTTCGGCTGGAAGTACTTCCTGACAGGTGGTTCACCACAAAGCAACATTACAATTACCTAACACACTGTTTGATTTGTGTAAACTTCATTACTACTCACATTATTTAATGAACTATGAGCATTCCTTCACCTCCCTGCAGATTGCAGTGCTCCATTTCCATTTCAATTCAGGAATGAAGATTGCATAATTTAAACCCATTTGCTTTTTAAGGCAAATATTACCTTGAATTCAAAATTTGGAATTTGACTAGAATTTTTAAAACAACTATTTAAAACTAATCAGTGAAACAGGCAGGCTAAAGTCTGTTCCTCATATTAATAATATTATTAAAATTTAGCCTTTTGGGTTATATGTCCCACATGAATGAAAGAGAAAACGTGATTTTCCCCAGTATTTAAGAATGTGTATGTTCAGTGTGTGTTCCCATGCGTAATGATGTGGAAAATTGAAGTAGATATTCAGATAATTCAATCCTCAAACTACAAAATTGCCTTAAGTTTCATTTCTATGTGATAGTCTGAAAGTCCATTTGAATGAGAACAAAATATTGTATTTTCTTTAAAAAAATTCTAAATTTCTTTATATCCACCTTAGCCTAACAGTTCATCTTTTAATATCTCATGAATTTTCTGTTCTGTAAACAGAACGAATGGTTATTTACAGTTTCTCAGACAAGTGATTCTAATGAAAAGAACTAGATACAATGTAGGTTTCTATAATTATATTAAAATTGTTCTCTAGGTTGCCTTTATGTGCCTGGGATTATGTTACATCTTTATAATACATGAACTCATGATTTATTTATTGCAAATTTTAAAAAAATGATTTTAAGTTCAGTCAGTTTTCAGGTTGAACAAAATTTGACCTTAACATACGTTCCAGCTCTTTATCATTGTCTATTCATTTCCAGAAGCTTCCATTCTTGTTCAATGTTTTATTTAATGGTGTGGCCTACATACTCCCGTACTGTAGCCAAAGAATATCTACCTGGGAAATGCAACTTGAAGTTTAGCGGTAATTTTATAGTGATGTGAATTTTACAGTGACGCCTTTCTAAGGCATCCTCATTTCTTCCTGTGCTCACTCATGAGCAAGAAAGCAACTGAGTCCACTTCTACCTGACTTCAAAGGTAACTCTTCCACACTGTCTCTCTATCCACGTATTTCCAAGATCACAAGAATGGATGAGATAAATGGAATATGATGAATTATGTAATAATTTGGTGGCAGATTAAAAATAATTCAGATTTTTTTGTTCATACTTCTTTTATTAAGAGACAGAGTTTAATTCCTGTCCTTTGAATCTGGCTTTGCTTTAGTGACTTGCTGGGTACATAGAATATGGCAAAAGTGACATACGGCAAAATGATATGAAAATATACAGGTTTTATAGGTAGAATTTGGGGAAAATTGTGTATACTGAATTTGCCCATGGTGGTTTCACACTTCCATTCATCTTTTTGTTTTTCTTTTCTGAACAACTCCTATTCAGTAGTATCTCCCTTAAATTTTCACCTTAATAATTGTAAAAATCAACAACAACAACAACAACAACAACAACAAAGCAGTTTGTCAATGATTTCTTTCTCACCTGAATACTAGGGGGGAAATCTGAGGGAAGAAAACTAGGCAGATCACGCAGGTAACTACTTTTGAACATGATCTTTTGGAAAAATACATAAGTGACATCCTCTAGAAGGAGAATCTATTCCTATGGAATGTTCTCAATAGATCCCCCTTGGTAAAGATTGCTTATGATAACCAAACCCAGAATCTATGGATTTATGAGGCATGGCTCCCTGTAGAACATTGTGATGCTATATACAACCCTTTGGGATTAAAATGGATTTTCTACTTTAGATCAGAGAGGACTTGTCTGATATGAAAATAAAAAAAAGGACAGGGAGGATGGGTTGCAGGGGTGAGGGATACTTTCAGTGTCTCAGACCTCTCTTTTCTTTGTGTGAGCCTCTTGATTTCTTAGGTCTTTGAAATTTATAATACTTGAATCTCATTTGGCAACCTAATTCATTGTAATAGGTCAGCAACTCATAATATTACATGCTTTCTATTGCTAAACTAATTATCCTAGGGATACTTGCCTTTGGATAGATGACAAATGACTTAAATGTATAAATTATTTCTATTTCTGGAATGTCATTCATTTTCAACAATAGCACAATATACAGTAGATTAAGCAAAAAATACTTTTTTTGTTTTTTAAATTTTTGTCCTCTGTTTTATTCTAATAGAAAGGTAAGAGTTACCAGCTCTTCTGAATGTTGATTTTAATGGCCTCTCTGACTTATGATTTCACATTGTTTTCTTTTTAAATTTTCCTGGCTTCATTATCACTATGGGCTTTTTTTTTTTTTTTTTTTTTTTTATAAATAGAACTTGTGTTTACGGCAACAAATATTTATTGTAATGCACAGTATCTAAATCTCCTTTACAATGGGGTCATATCTGATGTTTCTTTATACTAAGTAAAATTCTGTGTAAATAATATATTCATATTATAAATTGTAAAGGTAGTTTTAGTTGTGTAGTTCTAACTACAATTTGCATTGTTTAAAATAACATTGGCACATACTCATGGCTATATATGATTAGGGTAACCGTTTCTGTGTCCAATGGGTTTGAATAACCCAACACCAAAAGAAATATATAGAGAATATAAATTTAAATGTAGATTTAAGTAGAATATAAAATTAATTGCTTGCAAAATATTCACAATGTAATCAAGCAGGCAAAGGATTCCTTAGTGATTTGATGAACTCTGATTTGCACAGCAAGTTATTTTTCAAAGAAACAAAAAGGGTGGGAGGGTGGCTAAAGTTAAAATTATAAATGCTCTTATTTTGTTTGTTAAAGAAAGGAAACTATTCAAATGTCACATTAATCTTCCAGGAGGGGAAAAACAAACAAACAAAAAAACAAAAATGTAAGCAATTATTAGAAGTAGATCCTTTTCTGAATGAGTTATATTAGTATGAACATGATTAGTAATACCCAGGAATCCTTTATTAAACTGGAAGAAATAATGTAGATATAGAATAGATTATCCCAATATATAATTATATTGTAATGCAGATGAGAAATTTTGAAAAACATAAGGGGTAGGAAACAAAAAAGTAATTATAATGCAGTAAAGTAAATATAATCAATACTAAAGGAAAGATTCGATTTATTTGAGTTTCTCCTACAGATTAAAAAGTATATAAAAATGTAGTAAAAAGAAGTGAATTTCAGAATATATTGTTGGTAATTATAGCTCACTGTTTTATACCTACAGGTATATAATGATGATTAATATTCAAGGTGGTTTTCTTGAGGTAATTTATTAAGCTTAATTAAAAAAAGATGGAATTACATTTCCTATCATAGTCAGAGAGTTAACTAATACCATATAGAAATGTTTTCTGCAATTTTAAAAAATAAAATGGGTTTATACAGGCTAATATATCCTCATTAATTTATTATTTCAATGATTGTTTCCTAAAGGGAAAAAAAGTCAATATGGCTTAAGACAATATAAAACATAAAGTAAGAGTGTAGAAATTATTTAACTCAGATACTTAAAATAAATTCTAAAATTCAAGGTCTCATTAATTTTAAACTTTCCTTATATGATAACACTTTATAATACTAAAACCTAAGACATAGCCAGCAGCATTATATGAGGAGACCTATACTGCCTTACGAAGTGTGATGGCTTTATAACATGCTCAGAAATTCTTAGGCACTCTTCCCTGTAAAGGTGAAGCTTAATTCCTCTCATTTTGAATGTGGGTCAGATCTAGTGACTACGGTAGTATTTAATGAATAGAATAGGACAGAAGTAAAGCTATTTGACTTCTAATGTTAGTTCATAATATATAGCTTCAATATGGCTCTAGTTCTCTAATGAATGATTGCCATGTGATGAGGACAATCAAGCATTCTGTGGAGAGACCCATACTGAAAGGAAATGAAACCTCCCACCAACAACCAGCATCAGCTGGTTAGCCATGTGAGTTAGCCACCTTGACAGAAAATCCTCTGGTCCCAGTCAAGCTTTCAGGTGACTCGAGCTCTTGCCTATACCTTGGCTGAAATCTCATGTGAGGCTTTGAGCCAGAACCACTCAGCTAAGCCCTTTATATTCCTGATCCAGGGTAATGATAAGGATTATGTATGTGCACGTGTGTGTATACATATATACATATATACATATACATATACATATATATGAAGCCATCTGTTTCCTTTTTTACTGTTGTTTAATCAATAAGAGTAATGTTGCTGTATGTTTAATAACCAACTCCTCTTTGGGGAAAAAAATTATTGAATTGTAACATTTGCTGATCTCTGTCATGTCAATATTCCCACCATGGCTGATTTTCAGCTACCAACAGAAACAGACTACAGAGGTAAATAAAGTTAAGGGCATAGATAATAGTAAAAATCAAGTTAAAAAAATAGGAAATGTGTTTTGAGTATATGTTCCCTTTGTTTTTACTGTAATTTCCTTAACTACAAATACGTATAATTTAATTTTTAAAAATGGTTGTGTTTAACAGGGAGTTCACGAAATCCTTCAAAAAAGTAGCTAATATAATAGTCCTTAATCTTAAATACTGTAATTAATATGTGTCTATTTTCTATGAGACTAGATAATTGATTAAATTTTTTGAGGGTTAGGTGACTGCATCCTACAGCTTTTGATTTGTAATCCAATTATACCACATTATAACTATGGTAGCAGTAGGCACCTACTGAGTATTTTTGATGAGTTATTTCATAGTGTGGATTTATAATTAACATTAAACATTATTGATACTGAAGTGCTTAAAATTTAACTCGTCATTTAGTATTTATAGTGCTTACATGGTTTTGAATATAATCTTGATGCACTATTTTAAGGAACAAAATAATAGGCTTTCTTGGCCTAGTGATGATAATATAAATTACTTCAATCTTCATGAGATACCAATTTTAAGAATAACAAGTAAACAAAAATAAGAGTTTTATTTGTATAGCTTTATAATACAATTTTTGGATCATTTATATCTAGTTTGCATTTTTAATGCAACGACTGCTTTATTTTATTTTCTTGACTGCTTTATTTTATTTTGGAAATTAATAATGTGTTTTATAAAAATTCATATAATTTAATAAGTTTTTGTATGCTGTTATCATACAAAGATGTATTAGTATGCAATATTATAATTGAGAGTTTTTCTTTCAAAGCTAGTTGGCATACAGGAAATTTTATATATTTTGTTTCTCTATTCTGGTTATTGAAGATCATTACATGTCATGACATAATCTTCAGAGACCTTAAACTTTTTCTTTTGGAAACAAGTCATTTTAGATTTGAAAATGCTAGAGAAACATATGTTATAGCCCCTTCCTATTATACATGGGGAATAGAAAACGGTTGTTCACTTGTGGTGGTTTGAAAAATGACCCTCAAAGTTGTCCATGTCTTAATTACAAAAACCTGTATATGTTACCTTAAGTGACAAAAGGGACTTTTGAGATGCAATTAAATTAAGCATCTTGAAATGTTGAGATTATTCTGCGCTACTTGCATGGGCCCAAAGTAACCAAAAAGGTCTTTATAAGAAGATGACAGGAGAGTCAGAGTTAGAGAAGGCAATATGACTAGGGAAATCAAAGGAGACACGGAGACTTGAGGACAGAAGCAGAAGTCAGAGGGAGATTTGAAGATGTTACTGATGGCCCTGAAGGTGGAGGAAAGAACAATAAACCAAGAAATGCAGATGGACTATAAGAGCTAGAAAAGACTAGAAAACTGATTCACCCTTAAAGCATCCAAAAGGAATGCAGACTTGATGACACCTTCATTTTAGGACCCCAGACACCTAAGACAATAAGATAAAAAACGTATGTTGGTTTCAGTCACTAAATTTGTGATGATTTGTTACAGCAGCATCAGGAAATTAATACATTACCTAGATGACTTTTCAGCTGTCTTATGAACTCCAACCTGGGACTCTGCTAAATGAGTGCTTTTACTCTACAACACTATTACTTTGCATTTCAAAAATTTATCCTCAATCCTAAAATAGATTTTAACACACTCTGAAAGGTTACTTGTCTAGAAATCAAATTACTAGCTATATCAACAGGTAAAAATCAACAGACAGATCATAATAAAGGGGAAAAACTCTGAAATGGAATTAAAGTGCTCAATGAGGATTAGTTTATTTTGTAATTTATCTGAAATACAGATATGTAATATACATGAACTAAAAATCCTAGTACATGAGTAAAAATCCTACCTAATAACCAGGTTAAGAAAGCTAAGTCTTTCAATCTCAATTACATTATTAGGTTTATGAGTGGAAAGCTTTATCTTATCTGTTAACTGCTGTGTATCTCATGCTTAGCGTATGATTTGCCTACAGTACTTGGCTCATAATTATTTGTCAAATAAATTCCATCAGCAAAATGAGGGATAAAATAACAATTCAATATAAAGATGTGTTCTAAGTAATGTAAACCTTGTTCTTAAGCAGAAAAAATATTGTTAAAACTTCCAATAATTTTTCCTTAATACAAAAATTTTCACTTTTAGCACAAACTGAATATGCTAAATGTTTCCTGATGTAGGTTGCTATTATCATCAATGGACCATTAGGTTCATTTTATGAACCATTAAGTTAGCCAATGTTCCAAATATAGTGGAATGAGAGCCTTATGAAATTCCCATAAGGAATTGATAATTTTAAAAGAAGGTGATGACTGAGAAGGATAAAGCATGGATAACACCACAACTTAGGTGGAAAAAAAAAAAAAAAAAAAGCCAAAGATGAGTCAAAGAATGATCTGAGTTAGATGATAATTTATCAGGTTGGTGCAAAATTAATTGCAGTTTAAAAGATTAAAAATAATTGCAAAACCCGCAATTACTTTTGCACCAACCTAATAATATAACAGGGGACATTAAATCTGGGACGGGCTAGCTGAAAGAATGAAAATCAGGCAAATTTTAACTACAAATTCAAGTGATTATTAAATGAGTTATAACTGGTTTAATCTAAAGGGATCTTTGATTTCAGATGAATTACAGGGACTCAGAGAACATGATGTGACATGTCCCATGTATTTTGTTAGCATGTGACATTTGAAAACTAATCAGTGATTATAAAACAGCTCATGAATAATAGGTCTAGATCAACTTTTATGGATGAAATCTTTTTGCAAAGATATTATTTTTATTTTAGCATTTTATAGAGTTGACTCTGAACTCAATGTGGTAAAAAACGATTTGGAGAGGAAAAGCCTACAATCAAGAAGAGGTGACTATTTCAGGAATGGAAGTGAGTAATCAAAATTCCAGAGAGTTCTGTGAATAGTGGCTATTTTGAGGGATTTTAGAAGACTGATGAATCAGGACTTTTCAGTTGGTTTGACCTGGGGTTTAAGAGAGGAGAAGAAAATAAGAAGTAAGGGTAGAGTGCAGCAGCTTGTCAGCTGAGGGAGACAGATTGAAACATGATATTGATAAAATCAATTTTTAATGAGAGTGGAATTTAGAACAGCCTAATGTGGGTATTTGGTTGTAGTTGTGCTGAAATAAAGGTCATTAGCATTTAGAAGGGTAAAACAACTAAGAGGTTAGGATATATAAGATTAATCAAAGTATATGTTAAAGTCACTTAGGTGGATAAGAATTGGAAAGATGTACCAGGTAGAATGACATTGAGAAAGTTTAGAGGGTGTAAAACTTTTAATATCAGATGGTCCTGTTATAGATAGGGGGAATACATGAATTATCCTTTTGTCAGAAGGTGATATCTGATATCATTTTTACCATGTTAATTCCATTTAAAGCTATTCGTGTTTTATTTGTTTTAATTATATTTTGTACATGTATATACTGTCCCTTTGTTTATATATTACAAAGGCTAGCCATGAAAGTAAATCACAAAAGCACAGGAGAGTAATTAATTTGGAAAACGGAATTAGCTATAGCAACAATATGATATTAACCTTAAGAGTAAGTTTTAAGTTAAATATAGTAATTTACTTTTGTGAAACAAAGAATTCAGTGCAGCCATAACGTAGAAAATGCTTTCATTTTACTGGGGGTAGTAAATGAATGGATATTAGCACTGACAAAAATGTCCCTTCCTGTGCTTATAGGATATTATTTTTTACAAAAGATGTTAGAAGAGTTGTTGATTTTAATTAAATGATGCTACAGTCAAGAAACTTAGACTTTGAAAATATCCTTTGATAAGCAAAGGAGGACATATAGGGTATCTTGACAATATTTAAAACCAGTCCTAACCCGTAAGTACATATTAGGGGAAGATAAATTATTTTAAAGTTATTTTATCTTTGTTCAAAGTAAAAATTAAAAGTATGCATTTTTGTCAAAAAATTTCTGAAAGAGTATTTCTGAAAATAAAGAATGTAAAGATTTGGTATTTTTTGCTTACCTGGTCTTGTGAAAATTATATTCATATATACAGCCCAGGGGGGAAAAAATATCCCTGCTTGTATAAGGGCTAAAAAAAACAGTGACATCTACAGTAGCAATAGTTAACATAACATTTTTAAGTGATATCCATCACAAACCAAATACATCCTTTTCATATTCTGTCTGGAAAGCAGGAGCCCAGCTGCCACTTATGTGCAAATATGCTATCTAAAGGATGAGAGGTGAATCATTCAAAATACTCTTTACTGTAATGAGAATGGGAAAAACTGCTGTAGCAAGCTCAGAAAAAAAATAGTTTTCTCATACTCAAGTGATGTATAAATGTAGATTGTGTAAAGTGGTTTCTTTTGTAAGGGCATGAAGGAAGCTTCTGCATGTAGGAAGTAATTTTGGAATATTGTGTCACAAAACAAATCAGAACCAGGGTGGCATTTGTATTTCTTCTTTGGCTCGTATATATCTAGATTTTTTTTTTCTTTTTTACCTCCAGGCAAAGAATATAAATCAGAAAAGGAAAATATAGAAATATTATCTGAGTGTTGTTTCCCCCTGGCAAGTAAATCTCTATGTCATTTCTTAAATATGATTCACTAAGTTCTACCTCTGTCTTGCACATAGCATTACTTTTATTCTACTCACTAAATATTTTTCCCCATACCTTATTATTCCTCAGTTACCTTCAAGAGTTATGTTCACAGTCACCGTTTTCAAAAAGCATCTCTGCTTTTATGTTCTGTATCCAAACGAGGGTCAAGATAACATTAGCAACCAGTATTAGTAGTTTTTGAAATTATGCTAAATACAGGTTGGGAAAGACAAATTGCAGGGTAGAGTTCAGGTCAAGCCAGACAATGAACACTTCAAAAACTTGAGGTAGTCAAAATAAGCAAGACAAAGTTCAAAGACAGAAAATATAATAATGACTACATAAATTCTCTGGTCCCCTGAATCAGACATGGAAAAATACTTCATTACTCAGGCCAGATCTGTGAAAGGTACATGAAATTGACAAACTCTCAGTTTAAACTAAAGTTCTGTTCTCTGCTTTCAACCAATGTTTCACAAACTTTGTCCCTTGGTTTGTAATTAAGCTTTCACTGGTTTGCAAGACATAAATTATGAAAAATGAGCATTAATAGGATTAGTTCTTTATATGGCAACATTTATTCAAGTTAAAAGACCACCATGTGTTTAGAGATTATGTCCTTCCTACATATGTGGTGAAAACAAATGATAATTTGAACTTATTTGTTTTGCTTTTCATAAATTTCTCCATTCTGTAAAATAAATATCAGAAATTATGTTAGTTAATGTTTTTTCCCCCTCAGGTCTATAAAAATTAAAGTGCTCTATTGTCACTTAGTTATCCTCCAATTAAAATTATCTGGTGGGGGGATATCAAAGAATTTAGTAACTGTGAAAAACCTCAATTTTTGAGGAGAATTTTAATGCTTGTTCTTTCTTTTATTCCCTCAAAAAACAAAACAAAACAAAACAAACAAATAAACAAAAACAAAAAGCAAAACATTACTAAGCCTTACCATATACCTGACACTATTCCAGACATGTATGTAAAAAAGCCAAGCAAGTTTTTCTCTAATGGAACTAAAATTCTACTTCAGGGAAATAGATGATAAACAAATAAATTGATTAATCAATTTATATATGCATAACTCATACATATCTTACAGCTCATGGTATGCATAAAATTAAAATGCAATTATGTAATAGTCACTGAGTAGGTATTTATATTTGGATGATTATGGAAAGGCTTTCTGAGAGATATAATTTAAGCCGAGATCTGATTGACAGACAGATGCTAGCTTTAGCAAAAGTTTCTTTCAGGAAGATGGAAGAGCAGCTGGAAAGAAGGCCTAAAGGCATGTTCTAAGCACGGTGAATAATGCCCCCTGGAGTTGTGCAGTGCAGCAGGGCTTATTCACAAACAGAAAGTCTGGTTTGCTGGAAAAAAAAATTAGGCAAGACTAAGGAAAAGGAGAAGGTTACAGTCAGAGAGAACAAATGTTGTGTTGGGTCCAAACACAAAGTCTCCTTAAATTTAACCTTTCATTGAATAAGAGCTCATATGTATGCATTAACTCATTTAATTTTCACTATAAGAGTTTAATATATTTACTTTTAAACCTTCATTTTATAAAGGAAAAGCCTGAGTCACAGTAATTTGCACCCCATCACACAGATAATAAAGAAATAGTAGTATTTGAGAATACATGAGCCCTAACTCTAAACTCGTCAGTAGGATGTACACTTGTTGATATGTTGCTTGCACTTATTTCATGAACACACCATAAAAAGATGGATGTCTTAACTTACGAAATTTAAATTCTATTTGAAGATAATGAATTTGGTTAAAAATACTATATAATTGACTTGGCTATTAAAATGTGTTTGCCAACCTAGTGCTAAGGACTGGAATTTCATATTATACTCTCTATATTGCCTGTTATGATGAGGCTATGCATTAAAATCATCTCATAGCAATAGTTTTCAACTGGGACAATTCTGTTCTCCTAAAGGACATTTGGCAATGAATGGAGACACTATTGGTTGTCATAATTAGGAGAGGGAACAACAACTGGCATCAAATATGTAGATAGATAACAGAGATGCTGTTCAACATCCTACAGTGCACAAGACAGAGTCCATAATAAAGAGGGTAAAGGGGGTCAAATATATGATCATGGAAGGAGAACTGACTCTGGGTGGTGAATGTCTTGGAGTAGAGTTAACCCCTGGTTCTTCACAGATGTGAAGGCATTTATGAGACTCTACAAGAGTAAGAAAAGATTTATTAAAAGTCAAAGAGAAAGATAGTTCTGGCAAAGGGAACTTCTGCCTGGGCAGAGCCCAATAGGAATAGCTACAGAGATGAGGAGTGCTAGGGTTTCATATTTTTCTAAGAAGGATATAGGGTGCCTGTCTGCTTGCAGGAGCAGGAGCTGCCATTACAATTGTCTGCTCCTGGGAACTGTGCTGTTCGCATCTATGATGGATGTCAGCTTGCAGGGGATTGCTGTTGCAATTGGGAACTGTTCTGTTCCTGTCTAAGATGGGTGTTTGTTAGTTTGCAGGAGGTTACTGTTGAGATTGTGAACTGTTCTCTTCCTACCTATGATGGGTGTAAGGTGCTTGCCAGCTTGCAGGTGCAGTGCTAGCCAGGGGATTCAGAGCCAAGCAGTTAATGGTTAGCTCATTCCTGCTAACTCACAAGCTCGCTCCTGTTAACTCTGCCTGTCCTATCCTGCCAGCTCACAAGCCCACTCCTGTTAATTATTTACTTGTCTCATCAGTGAACACACAGTGCAATACATAGATGATGTTTTGTACAAATGTACATTTGACACCTATATAATTTTATATAATTTTAAAAGTTGTTACAAATAGAGATCAAAATTAATTATTTAATTAAAATAAAATAAAATAAAAATCATCTGGCCCAAAATGTCAATATGTTAAGATTTGAAAATTCTGCTTTATAGACATGAATGTGAAAAACAAGATAGTCTATGGCCATTAATTTCTAATTTCTTCTTGAAAATCTAGATGGTGTCCACATCATGAGCTTATAGTGAATCTCTCTCTCTCTCTCTCTCTCTCTCTCTCTCTCTCTCTCGCTCTCTCTCGCTCTCTCTCGCTCTCTCTCTCTCTCTCTCTCTCTTTCTCTCTTGCTCCCTTTCTCGCTCCCTTTCTCTCTCACTGTCACTCTTGTTCTAGCTCTCTCTTGGTTACTCTGTCTAAACACCTTTTATGTTTGAGAAACGCCTCACATGTGATTCTTAGTGAAAGCTGAATAAGCCTCCAATTGTAGGAGCTTAAAAATATCACCTCTTACATTTTTGTTGCATGGGCACAACAACAGTAAAATAACCCACCCAGGCCTTATATTAGTAATCGGTGATGCAAGCAAGTGGAGATGGCCAAATCTTCTTCTGGCAACAGCTACAGGAGGGCCAGCTTCCTGGAGCAATGAAAGCAGGGGTAAGGGCTGCTTTTATCAGTAGTTCAAACTGCTATTTGGTGCTTGGCAGAATCCTCTAAAAAAAATGTGTTCTGTTTCATTCAGCCAGAATGGTTTTCAGTTGATTTCAAACAAAAATCTCTGATAAAGGGCCACTTTTTGCTCTTCCTCTATGTGTATCTTTGTATCTATGTCTTGAGAAGACATATGTCAATGTACATATTCAATTTTGGTTTCACTTTAACTTTTCAGTTATAATTATATACAAAAGCTCATAAAATATGGATAGAACAATTTTTTTTTGTTGTTGTTATTTTGTGTTTTGTTTCAGAAAACCAAACCCATGTACCATCATATAGCTTATAAAACTAAAAAGAAAAAGAAAAAATGTTTACCAGGAATGAAGCTTTCTCTGTGTGCCTCTAAACATTTGCCCATCTTTCTCCACACAAACAACTACACTATATATATATATATATATATATATATATATATATATATATATATATACACATACACACATATATATTTGATAAAGGTATTCTATATATACATATATATGTATATATACATATATACTGATTCTTAGCATATCTGAAAGATGTATAAATGACTTGAAAGTTAATACAGGAAGCTTCTTAACTTCCATTAACAATAAAACTCGATTTGGATATTAAATGATGTTCAGTTTTGAAAACTAATATCCATTTTAGTGTTAAAATGCAGATTACAATCTAGTTACAATTTAGAAGTTGTAAATCAAAATCTCTGTTATTGGGAGCTGGCATTTTAAATAAGTTACTGATCTTTTCTACTGTACTCTTTTCAATATCTATCTCTCTTCCCTCTCTCTTCTCCCCTCTCTTTCTTTTTGCCACCTTTCTCTCAGGCTTTTCAAAACATGTTTAAAGTTCTCCCAAATTATAAGGGATCCCATCAATTTTCTTTTTAACATCCAAGATTCTTAAAAAAAAATTGTCTACATTTTCTTTCCTCATTATTACTGCACATTAATTACTCACCATATTAAAATCAGCCCTCATTTCTCACAACTATTTATTTCATGAATGTTATAGTTTTCATCATACAAATCTTTCACCTCTTTGGTTAAATTTATTCCTAAGTATTTTATAGTTTTGATGCTATTGTAAATGGGAATATTTTCTTAATTTCTGTTTCTGGTAGTTCATTTCTATAGAAACACTACTGATATTTGTATATTGATTTTGTATCTGTCAACTTTACTAAATTCATTGATTAGTTCTAACAGTTTTTTGGTGAAGTCTTTAGGGTTTTCTATATATAAGATCATATCATATCAATATATATGATCATATTATATCATATCACATGATATATATATAAACATGTTCCTGTAAACAAATAAATTTTTGCTTCTTTCCAATTTATTTGCCCTTTATAACTTTTTGTGCCTAATTTATTTGTCAATTATAATAAAGCGAGGAAAAAGTATACCTCTAAACCATTTCTTTAATCACTTTTCTATTCATTTGTAGATATCACTTGTGTACTGATAACTTTCATGTTTATATTACTATCCTAGTGACTACTTCCTGAGATCCTGTTTTTAATCGATAACTCCATCATAATATCAAATAAACATTCGAAATCCAGCATGTCTGGAACTAAAATAAATTTATTTCTACCTAAACCAGTGCTTCCTTTTTTTTCTTGTTTAAATGTACCAACTTCTACCTATTTACCATAATAATAATGTTAGAAATAAGTTTCAAATACACTCTCCCCCATCTTTTAATTTTTACAATTCATCCTCCTAAATTGATCTAATATTGGAAATGTCCATGAGCTAGCATACTGCCGCTGCAACTATCACTCAAATTTTACATTGATTACTTTTACTAACTGATGTTATGATATGATACTAACACAACTGGGATGTAAAACAATTTCATATTAAGCTATATTAAAATGGAACAAATTAAAACAGCTATTTTTTTGGAAGTAGTATATTCTTTGGGAGACTGCAGAGTTTAGGGCAGCAATAGCCAATTAAAACCACGAGGCTAGTTCTTGAATAAAGCATTAAAGCAAAAGGTTACTTGACACTTAAGTGGTATATGTCAAAACAGACACTTTCCTAATGGCCACTCTTTTTACAAATGAAATGCAAAGCTAGACTATAAAATAAAAGATGATCATTTTTACAGTTCGTGAATCTTTAGAAGCCTTTTCTGTCTCCTTGGTAGGCTGTCTAATCTCTGCTCCGTCTTCATTTCAGCAATACACGTTTAGCTCATTTACCCTTGTATATTTATCAGGAGTTTGTGTTTCTAGTGCAAGTGCTCTCTCCATGACTAACTTTATCCTTTCAGGAATGAGTCTGCTGGAGTGTGACATATACAACACTATGTAATTTAAAAATCTAATATATTCCCATATGAAATGTGGATCCAATATTTCTTCCTCAGGAAATAATATTGTTTACAAAAAAAGGAAAGCAAAACACTCTTGCATTAGGTTCTGAAACTGTGTGCTAGGTAAAAGTAATTTGTCTTCTCCGAAAGTAATTCTGGAACTGAAAGGCCAATTGGATAAAGCTTTAGCATAGAATGTGAGATGAACAAATATGGGTTAGAACGATTCAATCTGAGTTTTGCACTTGTTTTTCACTGTTTCAATAACATACTGGGCTTTTATCTCTATGTCATTGCTCATACTGTCCGGTACCTAGAATGCCTATCTTACTAATTCCCAGTATAGATTACATTCAATTTTTTAAATCCTCAGTCAAGATGATTGTCTTTGTTGAAGTCTTCTGTGCCATATTAGTAAATAAATAAACTCACTTTCATCTAAGCCTCCAATACTAGTTTTACCTTCTACTAGCTAACTAAGTGATATTTAGAAACAAGTATACACATAGTAGTTGGATGACAATCTGAATTTTATCTTTGCCATTTACTAGCTGATGTTTTTATCTCACCTTAAAAAGAAATAATAATGATTATGTGGAGATGATGAGGATCAAATATCTTAAAGCAAAAGGAAATGTGTGGTAAACCAAAAAAGCTTTTATATTTTAAAATATATTTCTATTTCATCATGTGCTTTCCTTTTTTACATAATTGTTTTATGTTTATATGTTTTCGAATATTATGTAGATTATTAATCCCTGGAGAACAGGGGTTAGGTCATACATATTCACAAATGTTATGTTGCATTTTTCAGATTTTTGGTGCATTTATTCTATCTATCATCTGTCTGTCTATCTATCTATCTATCTATCTATCTATCTATCTATCTATCTATCATGTATCATCTATCTATCTATTTATCTCTCTATTTATATCTATAATGTCTCACCTATCATCTATCTATTTTGGGACCAAAATGGATAAAAGGCCCACGGCATTATAGAGACCAGTGCAAAGGACAAATAATTGAATAACTGAACTTCTTTTGATAAGTTAAACTATTTAATTTACTAAGAGAGTAGATCTTAAAAGTTCTCATCACAAGAAAAAAATGTATAACTATGTGTGCTGATGAGCATTAACTAAGCTTATTTTGGTGATAATTTCACAATATATACACATATCCAATCATTACATTATATGCCTAAAACTAATACAATGTCATATAACAATTGTATCTCAATAAAAATATTTAATATGTATCAAATTATATTGTGACAGAAAAAAAATCTAATTGTTCAAGTAAAATTGTATTTGCCTAAGGAAGAAAAAAAAGTAAAGTTGAATTGATAAGCAGATATACAAGATTATGTAAGGAAAAGTTGTAAGAGTAAACTTCTCCCAAATTAGACCAACTAGCAGAGGACTAGAAAATAGCAGATAGTAAATATATAGTTTTTGAAATTTGAAGAATTTAGTTAACAAATAATGAACATGAGGAATAGCTGAAATAAGAGGTGACCTAATACTTATAAATAAGGAAATGCTGAAAATCCATTTTTATCCTCAAATAATGTCTTTATAAGTTTGCCATAGCCTTCCTTTTTGTCCTAGAATTCTTATATTTAGAGGTCGCCCATCGTCCTCAGATACCCATCGTTAAAAAAGTAAGGCCAATATGTATTTAGAAACTACCTAATATGGCAAAAACAAAACAAACAAAAAAGGGATACGAAGAGGTAAAATTCCCAAAGTCGAAAACCTCATAGAAAGATTACAGGTATCTGCTCCATATAAATAAACATTGTCCTAGGCACTGTAAGAAAAAATTAAAATAAAAAAGACCTGATTACTGCTCTAAAGTTATAATTTGTAAATAAAATGAACAAAACAATAGTAATATTAGGTATACTGTGTTCAATGTGAAATTGTTATTACGGATACTAGTTACTGCTCTTATTCCCAGAAGATGCCCTCTTTTATTTGTTTGCTTGTTTGTTTGTTTGTTTGTTTGTTTTTATTCCTCATTATACTTGGGATCAAAGTATCTCTCTCTATCTGTGTGTTTATATACAGTATATAAAATGTTTGTGTCCCCCCAAATTCATATGTTGAAACCTTAGAAACCTTCATCCAATTGGTAGTGAGGCCTTTGGGAAGTAATTAGTTCATGAGGGTGGATGGAGCTCTCATGAATGACCTTAGCACCCTTAGAAGAAGAGGCCACTTCAGAGCTAGTTAGCTTCTTTTCTTCTGTGTGAGAACACAGCACGAAGACCACCATCTCTAACCCAGGAAGAGAGCTTTCCCCCAGAACCCAGTCATCCCGATCTTGGACTTCTAGCCTCTTTTACATATTTTCCATCCCACTCAGGCTGCTTGAATCAGCTATAGTTTGACTTCTGTCTGTCAAATGTGTTTGACTTCAGTGACTTAAAGCAGAATGAAGTTAATTAACGTGTACTCGGTACCCAGGATGCAGCAATCAGTGTAAGCTGCAAGAATTGTTGTGATTTAGGGCCTCACTTTTAGTATTTGAGTTTTTATTTTTACCATATTCCTACAATTTGCTCTAACTTCTGAAATCCAAGATCCTCTACTATAGCTTTTACTTTGGTTACCTGTCGATGACCCAGTTCCTCTTGAGCTTGCAACTTCCTCTCTATAATGTTACCAACCACAGACCATACTAATCCATAAACCCTGCTGAGAGCAAATAAACATCTGATGCAACTGCATGTCTGTCCCATTTGAGTTTCTTAATGTCCTTTGTCTTGACTTCTGAATTTCATGCAATGATTTTTTGTAGAGACACCCAATTTCTCTCAGTTGAACCTCCTAGCATTGCCTACTGTCTAGACATACCTGCAATCTCTTGTTATATAGTAAGTATCATAGTTTTCCTGCCAGATCTTTCTATAATTTACTGACTCATGCCTAGCCTTAGTACATGACTCCATTTTCAACTCTAGTTTTTCTATAAAACATTCCCATTCCTAACCTTGAAATGCCTTATCTGTGTGTACTAAGATAATCAAAGCAATATTATGGAATGAATACTGATGCTTATATCACAAATCTCACCAGGCTATGGATATATTTTCATAAGAAGTATATGTAGATCATAGGTCTGCTAGGGAAGAGAATCAGGTTAGTCTCTCCCAAGTTATAGAGAGTCCTCAGCAAGGGCAGGCTAAACACTCAGTTGGGTTTTAACTTGGTCACATTATGACTGAAAACAGAATAATCAAAACAAAACACCTCCTGGAGAATTATGTAACTAACAACTGTGGCAGGCAAAATAATGATCTCCAAATATACCCATATTTTTATCTCAGAAACTTTTAAATATATTATGTTACCTGACAAGGGATTTGGTTTGCTAATCATATAACCTTACAACCTGGATTATCCAGGTTGGCATAATATAATTCCAAGGGTCATTTAAATGTGGAAAAGGGTGGCAGAGAGTCAGAGTCAGAGTGGTGTGATATGAAAAATTCTCAACTAGCCATTGGTGTCTATGAAGATGGAGGAAGGAGCCATGTGCCAAGAAGTTCAGGCAGCCAGCCACTAAAAGCTGGGAAAGGCAAGGATATCAATTTTCCTCTACAGACGAAAAAGGCAAAGAAAAAGGAAGGCTAAGAAGGCATCCAGAAGGAATGCAGCCTTGCTGACACCTTGATTTCAGCCCTGTGATACTTGTGTTAGAATTCTGACCTCCTGATCTGTTGGACAATACATTTGGGTTGGTTTAGTCTACCAGAAATGTATGATAATTTATTACAGTATCAATAAGAAAGTAATACAACAACAATTCAGCATTTCTGACAAATTCCTCCAACAAGGACTTGCAATTCTGTAGCACACATATGGGGATGCTTCCTTTAATCATTATCATAGTTTAGATAGTAACACTGAGCCTTATTAAAATAGGATGCATTTCTTGGGTTAGAATAGAGATCCCAAAATCAGAAGTCAATTCCAAGTCTCAAAATGCCTCAGCCAAATCAGTTGCAACTAATGAACATACTCAAAAAAGTCTTCCGCATAGTTCCTTCATGTTTAAGTCTCTTTTCTCATCTTTAACTCTAATGTACACTTATAATCTATTCTATAAGTGCTTAAATGTTATTATGAATTTGTTTATGTCCTTACAAAAATGGCTGAAGGACATCATAATCGAAAACGGACTCAAATCTGACACTACTAGAGTCAGTAGGAGGAAGTCAATAATCACCGTTAATCCTGCTGGGTCCACATTTTTACATTCTTTCCCTTGACCACAAAATATCTCAAATAAAGGGAAAATTTATTTAGCATTTCTTTTCTCATTCCTGTTTTTTTTTTTAAATTACCCATAGAGCTATCTCTGTTTACATTTCTGAAAGACTCACTTTCTTTTAGTAACTTGGGTAAATTAGATAGTGAAATGGAAACTAAAATTCTTCTGCAGAACTACTTAGACTCAACCTACACATTTCCACTTATGTTCTGATTGATTACATGCCTATACCATTCAGTGAAGCTGTTATCAAAATTCAGCTTGAAAGATTTCTGAGTTGACTGCTGCCTATGAGGTATAAGGAATCTCCCCAAAAATTAGGAGACACTTCCTTTATGTCTTAGTCATGACCCTTGTTGACTCCTAAAAAAAGGAACATTAATTTATCCTCTGTATTTTCAGAAGTCTCATAAGATCACTGTCAGTGGAGTGAAATATAACAACAACAACAAAAATGTCCAACATCTATTTGTTAAGAATAGTATCTTAATCTTCCTCAGAAAAATTTTACTGAACCTACGAAGAACAGTTGTGGGTGGCACAGATTCTGGTTACTACAGAGATCAGAATACTCTGGGATATTCTGATGCTTTCTGAAAAATATTAAGTTTCATTAGAACAACTTCTCAGAACAAATAAAATTAGAACATTAAAATGATATTTAAACATCATTTTATATAAAGACATTTCAAAATATTATCACTCACTTTAATGTTTTTATTAGCTGATGGAGAGCTTTATTCCTTAATTACATATATATTAATGTATTCACAAATCTAAAAAGCATTTTTGTATGGAAACGTATATACTATCATGCTAAAGGTAACATTTCAATGGGTTTGGGTTAATGAAATCTTTGCATGATATCATTTACGAAAGGACTAAAAAGGTTCATTGAATACCTTTACATTTTACTAAATTTATTTTGGTGACATTGGTTAATAAAATTGTATAGATTTCAAGTGCACAATTCTATACTGTATCACATATATATTGCTTTATGCATTAACCACCCAAAGTCAAATCTCCTCTGTCACTATGTATTTGACCACCTTTACCCTTTTTTAACCCTCTCTTTCCCCTTACCTTCTGATAAGCACTAAACTGTTGTCTGTGTCTATGAGTTTTTGCTTGTTTTTTTTTTTTGTTTTTTTGTTTTTGTTTTGTTTTGTTTTGGTTTGGTTTGGTTTTTTGTCTTGTTCCTTTGTTGCTTTCAATTTTACATCCCACATATGAGTGAAGTGATACAGTTCTTGACTTTTTCTGTCTGACTTATTTTGCTTAGCATAATTATCTCAAATTCCATCCATGTTGTCACAAATGGCAGCATTATGTCTTTTCTTATGGCTAAGTAATATGCCATTGTGTATATATACCACGTCTTCTTTATCCAGTTATCTATCGAAAGACACTTTGGTTATTTCCACATGTTGGCCACCATGAATAATACTGCAATGAACATAGATGTACATATATCTTTACAGTTAAATGTTCTCAAAATTTTTGAGTAAATACCCAGAAGAGGGATTACTGGGTCATATGGTAATTCCCATTAAATGCTTTAAAAATTATTCTAGGCTATATATTGCTTTTATCAAAGAGTCTAGTTTGCATCTGACAACACAGATTAGAAATGCTGCATCACTGTCATCTTGATCACCTGTTTATATTTTTAATTATATTCTTGTACGAAACAATCTATGTTTAATTAATCAATTGAAAGTTAAGATTAACCATTTCCATTTATTAAAATAATATTGAATCCATAATATCACTAGTTGATAATTTCTCATAAATTTGTGTGTGTGCACATGCGTGTGTTTTGTGTGTGTGTGTGTGTGTGTGTGTGTGTGTGAGAGAGAGAGAGAGAGAGAGAGAGAGAGAGAGAGAGAGAGAAATGAGAGAAAAAGAAAAATTACAACTACTGGTTTGTATATAACAATTAATCAATATGGTCAATTAGAAGTTTACAAATAATCCAATGATTAGTGTTTCAACTATTTTTGAGTCAAATGTACATTTGGCATTATTTTTCTTAGTAATGATTAAATTATAAAACTAGCAGTTATTGATTGTTTGCTCAGTGCTAGGTACTGAATTAAGTACTCTTCAGGCACTATATCGTTTACTATTCACAATACCATGTAGTAGTTATGACAATAATCTATGTTTAGCTAAGGAAACTGAAGCTTAAAGAAATTAAACAAACCCTATGGTGAGCATATCATCCAAGCCAACAAAGGTTTAAGAGAGAAAGCAAAGCTGTTAATAACTATCTATCTGATTACATCTATCAGCATACATCAGATTTGCCCCAGGGAAACCACAATATATGATCACTTTGCACATATAGTTGGATCCAGTGGTAATAAGAGAGTAAATGAGTACATTTTGAGTTACACAGGAGTACGTTTTGAGTTAAGCAGGAAAATGAATATAAAAGGTGCCAAAAAAAATATATGTACATCTTAAGAGACGGAAACTGTATTAAAATTGTAATACTCAATGTATACCAATGACAAAGATGAATACAAGTCACATTTGACATCTGCAATTACAAGAGGTGCTCAAAGTGGTTACCATCAGTGTCCAGACACTTCTGATTACGGCGAACTACTGCTTGAGCAACGTTGACCAAATTGTCCATCTGTACACATTTTTTTTGGCACCCCCAGTATTGTAAACTGAAGAGTCTTCACCAAGGGCATAAATTCAAAGTGACCTATGTTTTCAGAAACACGGATACCCAAATCTTACCACCAAAGAGTTTTAAGATTCAGCAAATTTGAGTTGAATCCCAAATAATCTTATTCTGCATTGTAATTAAAGCCACTGAGGGAAATTATTGAGTGTTGTTCTGTACCTCAAGGAGAACCTTGAGACCCAGAGAAAGCCCATCAGCTCCAGGGGCATCAAAGGCAATAAAGAGGGCAGGGAGGAAAAATACAATGTTGATTCACTCACTCACATGTTCAATCACATTTAAGAATTCTGGGTGGAATATTTTCCATGGTCACTCTGAGTACCTCTGTTGACTTTCACATGTTAATTCTCAGTACCTCTGTTGAATTCTAGGAACTATTTTCCTTCCCCAAGAGTTGTCCAGAACAGGTTACCCAGGCTCTTTGAAACTGTATAGTAAACAAGTCATCATACTTACCTGCCTTATGAGAACCTGGTTTGATTTTTGACAATACATATCTAGTTAAGTAATGCAGTACCATGAAAAGCTAATTTCATTACTTCTGTATAGAAGGGAAGGTAATGTATCTTACCAGCAATGGGTCTCAGGAGGAATTTCCTATAAAGTGACCACATGTGGATTTAATGACTAACGCTGCTGGATCCCGGTAAGGAAAATACTGCAGTGTTGTCAATGTCGGTCTTGATACAAGAAATCTCCTGGTTAAGATCAAAAGGAAAATAAACCAAAAGGTAGATGATGTTGCAATTGCCACAGAAAAATAGACACTTGTTCAGTCTGGCAGCATTTTTATCTTTTCTTGCCAAACAAAATTTTCTACTATTTTTCGAAATAGTTTAATTTAGATTCAGTTAACATCATATTCTTTATATACATTTTACTACAGACATATTTTCTTTCCAGTGTAAAGTATTATTTATCCATCGTATTCCCTTTCAAAAATGTTAAAGCATCTTACATGCATATAAATATACATCCTTCAAACTCATTCTGAAGATTTTCCTCACACGACGTATTCTATAAGAAATCTCAAATTCACCTGAATGGAATCTCTTCTACATGTCTATAGTACAAGACTTTTAGTTTATGAAGTAACTGATTAAATCCCTAGTGATGTTCCTGTTTTAGACCACACTTCCAATGATTCCCATTATATGTTGCATATGCAATATATATGGTGGGATTTAGTTGAACATTATCTTTTTGATTTCACATTTGTTTTGGAAGCATAGAAATGTGATCTCAAATCACTAGTCATTTGAAGAAAATATAGTTAAAATGAGGTAGACTCTGAAGGAATGTATGCTCTTCTACATTAAAAAATCAGCTAATAAGTTAACTTGCTTTTTAAGAGAGAGCATATACATCCCTAGAGATATACATCACCTTACAGTTTAATCTCAATATAAATCCTAGCACCCCATTAACAATTGGTTCTTTTTTTTTCTTTTTCTTTTTTGCTCAATCATCTCAAATTTGTCTCTCCAGTTTTCAATCTCTCTCAATCTCAATCTCTCTCTCTCTCTCTCTCTCTCTCTCTCTCTCTCGTCTCTTTCTCTGTCACATATACACACATATGCATAGACACACACATATTCTTTCATTCTTTCTTTGTTTCTTTTTTGTTTTCATTCACAAATCACTTTTTTAATTTATTTTTTTAATTTATTGGGGTGACAATTGTTAGTAAAATTACATAGATTTCAGGTGTACAATTCTGTATTACATCATCTATACAAATCACTTTCCTCCACAACTCTATTCTTCTTTGATCAACTTGCCATGTACAAAAGTGAAAAATTTATCATGACAATCTCAAGATCCATCCTTGTTGTCACAGATGGTAGTATTTCATCTTTTCTTCTGGCTGACTAATATTCCATTGTATATAGGTACCAAATCTTCTTTATAATGCTAAGCAAAATAAGTCAGACAGAAAACGTTGAGAACTATATTATTTCACTCATATGTGGTATATAAAACTGAAAGCAACAAAAGAACAAGACAAATATGCAAAAACTCATAGATACAGACAACAGTCTAATGGTTGCCAGAGTGTAAGGAGGGGGTGTGGCGGGGGGGAAGAAAGGATGTAAAAGAGGATGAAAGGGGTCAAATATAGGGTGATGGAGAACTGCCTCTGGGTGTTGCAATATACAGATGATATATTATAGAATTGTACACTTGAAACCTATATAATTTTATTAACCAATGTCACCCAGGTAAATTAAATTTAAAAAAAAATGAAAGTGAAATAATTTGCTGGAGAAGAAAGTTGGTTTCTGGAAACAGAGCATCTTTCCCTATAGCCATTGATGTTTGATAGTAAAGCAGATGATGCTTAAGTCTTTCTTAGTATGCACCTTATTTTACTCAATTATATGTCCTGGGACCTAGCAAATGCATTGCTAGAGATTGCCATAGTGTCAAATATTCTCAAGCAAATTTTCCTTTTTTCTGGGGAAAGCTTTATGTTAAATCAAGATGGAGAAAATAATTAAACAAAATTCACAAAATTTAAGTGTATGATTAAGTTAATTTTAACAAATGTAATATAATCATGATACAGAATGTTTTCATCACTCCAAAGTCTTCCTTCCTGTTATTTTGAAGCCAATCCCATCCCCTCACCACTGGTCCTAGTAATCACTGATATGCTTTCTGTCACTGTAGATTTGCATTAATACAATAAAGCAGTCTTTGTGTCTAACTTCTTGGGACAGCAATGATGTTCCCAGCAGCAGTGCAGCATCAAACATATGACATGTATAGTTTATATATATTTTGTAGATCAATATAAATTTGATAAAAAAATTCTTCACTTGAAAATTTAAAAACAATCTTTCTAATTAAAAAATAAAGCCTTGATAAATGGGGAAATACAAATGGGCATTACACAATTTCTTGAAAGAAAAAATAATGCAAGCATTACATATGCATTGTTAAGGCATGCATTTAAACAGTGACCAGGAGGAAAAATATAGCCTTAAAGAGAGACAGAACCAATAGCATATGCATATATAGAGAGATGGGAAGGGGGGATATTTATTTTAGGATTTGGCTCATGTGATTGTGGAGGTCAGTGAGTCTAAAATTTGCAGGGTAGCCAGCAGACTGGAGACACAGAGAAGAGTTAATATTGTAGGTGAGTCACAAAGGAGTGAACTGGCAGAATTCTCTCTTCCTTTAGAGAGAACAGTTTTGTTTTGTTGTTGTTGTTGTTGTTTGCGTTTTATCATTAAGGCCTTCAACTCATAGGATAAAGCCTAAACACATTGTAGAAGGTAATCTGCTTTACTCACTATCTACTGATTTAAATGATAATTACTCATCAAAAAACATCTCCACAGAAATGCCTAGAAAAATGTTTGTTCAGTATTTGGATACCATGACATAGTCAAGGTGACACATAAAATTAGCCGTCTCAATTTATAGGAATTTAAAAAATATTCCAATAGGACAAAAACTAAACTAAGAAAATCATTAGGAATAAATGATAAAGATAAAAGCAGAAATTAAGGAGACAGAGAAGATAAAAACAATAGATCTGATTAATAAATTTGAGTAAATAAAAAACCAGGTTTTTTAAGTAAAATAACCAATTAGACAAACCACAGATAATTATTTCAAATTATCATAATATCTGAAAACAGTTTTTACTGATATGATCCATATTACATTTGTAAATGAGATGTTTACATTTTGGAAATTGGGCTTGCATTATTACTAGTTTATTTTATTTTCCAGCTTTATTGATGTATATGAAAATTGTAAAATATATATATATATATATATATATATATATATATATATACACATATATATACACATATATACATATATATATACATATATGTGTATATATATATATATATATATATATACATTTAAGGTTCACAGCTTGAGGATTTGACATACATACACCTTGTAAAATAATCACTACATTCAATCTACTTAACATATCCATCACCTCACATAGTTACCATGCTCTCTTTTATTTTCCTTTGTGTGTGGAGGGGAGACTACTTTCTTAGCAGATTTCAAGTATACAACACAGAATTGTTAACTATCATTACATTGTTATGCATTAAACTCCAGAACTTATGTATCTTGCACAACAAACTTTGTATCCTGTGACCAACATTTCCCCAAGTTCCCCTCTTCCCAGCTTCTGGTAACCATTCTACTTTTACTTCCATAATAAGACTCCTTTCGATTCCACATAAAAGCAAGATCATGCAGTATTTTTCTTTCTATGCCTGGTTTATTTTACTTAATACCCTCCAGTTTTATCCATGTTGTCAAAAATGGCAGTATTTTCTTTTTTTAAGGCTGAATGATATTTCATTGCATATATAGTCACCATATTCTCTTTATTCATTTATCCATCATTGGACATTTAGTTTGTTTCCATATACTTGCGATTGTGAATAACGCTGAAATGAACATAGGGACACAGATATCTCTTTGAAACCCTGATTTAATTTCCTTTGGATTTACACACAGAACAGGGATTGCTGGATCACAAAGTAGTTTTATTTTCAATTTTTTGAGGAACTTCCAAACTGTTTTTCATATGCTATCCTAAATAACTTGATTTAAAATGAGCAGAGAACCTGAATAAGCATTTCTCAAAAGAAAAGTATAAATGGCCTGTAGGCTTAAGAAAAGATGGTCAACTTCACCAAATCATCAGGGAAATGCAAATCAGAACCACAGTGAGATATTGCCTCATATCTATTAGAATGGCTATGGTTATCAGAAAGATAAACCATAACAAGTGCTGATGAGGATGTGGAGAAAAGGGCACCCTTCTACACTGCTGATAGGAATATAAATGAGTACGACATTATTACTTATTTTAAAAAAATGAAACTAATGTAATACACAAGCTATTATTTTGCAACAGCAACTAACGCTTAGTTCCCACTTTAGGTCATGATATTACGTCTTCTAAATACAACTGGGAATCAAAATATTTAATCTATTGTTATAATAATGAATATAATATTCCAGATCAAAGCTAAAACACTACTGAATATGGAACAGAATTTTAAGTAAATTTCTGAGGTTATGAAATACCAGGTACCAAAAAAATAAGAATGGTTGATACAAAAAGTTTAAACGTTTTCCTTTTAATTCAATTTTTGTTTTGTTTTAAAACTTCCAAAAATATATAAATATAATGTCTGTGCTACTTACATATATAAAGAAAATTAGGTGAAAGCTATCACTAACTCATGTCCTCTACCACATTGGTGGATAAAGAAATAATTAGATATCTGAAAGAAGACAGTAAGTAAAAATGCCAATAGACATCAAGTTCAAACAGGTGAGCTCTAGAAAATCTTCAGTGCTGACTAACTTAATTTAAGATGCCTGATATTAAATCAATATGGTTGTCACAATTCATTTTTTAAATATTGCATCATTGTCACCTAGGCACCATATGGTATATCGTATGACGTCCATCAGTATAAAAGTAAAAACTGCCACCATTAAATCAGCTGCATTAGAGAAAAAATGGCAAATAAAAAAATATGATTTTAGAATAACAAACCAGATGTACTTTCCTGAGTTCATGAAATTAAGCACCATATAAACGTGCAAAGTAGTTAAATGTAATATCAGGCCTTATAGAATCTAAGATTGTTTTGATTTAAGGAGATGTTCCCCAAAATTAGACTTCATATGTGTGTTTTTTTCCTTTATTCTGAAGCTTAAGTAAATTCTGCTGATATTTTAATAGTGAATCAGAGTAGAAACCTAGTTTATGAAAAGCTAATGCAGGTATTTTGAAAGAAACGTCTAAAACTGGAATAACTAATGTTATTTTGTCTACTGAGACACTGCAAATACATATGCTTCAAAAAATCTAAATTGACTGTAAACTAGATCTAAACAAGTATAATTAGGCAGAGTTATCATTGTCAGGTTATACTTAGTTAATATCAATATGGATAAATATTCATAATGAACTGAACTTTATAAATTGATCTTAGAAGAAGCTTTATTTTCAACGAGGATTCTAATACAATTTGTTCTCTAAGACAAGGTATTGAAAACTGAAAACTATGAAAGTTTAAACTTTTTATTCCCCATATATAAAACCTGATCCTACCAAGACATTAGACACCTTAATAGTCTAAAAATATTTATTTTGAAGCATCATATATAACCAAATATTTAGGCTTAAAAAAACTTTAGCCTTATTCTTGGGATGTTGTAGAAGTTTGCTAATTTTAGCATACGAAGATTTTATGGTAAATTCATTGGCCTGAATATTTATATTCGTAAGGATGTAGGAAATTACATTCATAAAAAAGTTACAGATTTTACTTTTAATTTATATGAGGGTGTTGATACTACCGACATATATTTTTGACTCACAAAGTTGGAATTTTTACCATATGAAAAACAATATTCAAAATAAAATTCATGGAAATGTTATTCCTTTCATATAATCCACATAGTTCAGTACTAGGGATTAAATTCACACAGTCAAATATTAAAATACAATATTTTGCTTGGACTCTATTTTAGAAATGAGTGGATTGAACAGAATTACACATATACATAAAATACCCTAGTGTAATATTTTGTTGGATGCAAGGGATCATAAAATTGAAACATGGATACTTTAATTTCATTCGCTGACTGAAAACATATATGAGGAGCTTTAACATTCCTATGTAGATTACAGAACATTTACTAAAGAGTGGGCTAAAAAGAAGAATCCATGCCTTAACATTTTTCCCCCAATTTTTGCAAGTCTCAAAAGTTGCAAAAAAGTTTCTTTTTTCACTTCAGTGGACTCCACTTTAATCAACTAATAATTTGAAATAAAATCATGTATTTTTTGTAAAATGTTGTAGCCGAAACACCTACGAACACAAATTAAAAAAAAAAAAGTACCTCTGAAAGAAATAAAAATTTAAGTGTATTAAGCAAAATAATGATCAAAATAAGAACTTTATTTACTCTTCTGGGGAGGGTGTTAGTGCAGTTTTGATTATATGCAGGATAGTTATATCATGTGAGGTGGAATTATGACCTTGTTAATCTCTTTATTTGGAAATTAAGTATGATTTAAAGAGATGTGGATGTGTGCCAGTTTGGCAAGAGGTGGATTTGTGATGGTTAATTTTATGTGTCTGTTTGACTTGGCCACAGAGTGCCCAGGCTAAACATTATTTCTGTTTGTATCTGTGAGAGTGTTTCCTGGTGCGATTAGTATTTGAATTGGTGGACTCAGAATAATAGATTGCCTTCCACAAAGTGTGTGGTCATCATCCAATCCCTTGAGAGCATGAGTACAACAAAAAGCAGAGGAAGAGAGGATTCATTCCCTTCCTGACTGCTCACTTGAACTGGAACCTTGGTCTTCTCCTACCCGTAGACTGAGATTTACACCATTAGCTCCCCTGGTCCTCAGGTGTTTGGACTCAGACTGGATTAACATCACTAGCTTTCCTGGGTCTCCACTTTGCAGTCTGGTACTTCTTTCTAGCCTCCAAATGTTGGCATGTTGAATATTACTTAAAATAAATAAGCCACCACCTAAGTTTCAAGTATATGTCATTATACAACACATATGATGCATTTTATCCAGGGCATTAATAATGACATTTTAAAAATTATTTTAGTTTCAATCATCATTCTGTTCACCTCAGGAAAAGATAATGATAATTAAAATGACATTAACTTCCAAGATTATGAAGGTAACACTAGCTTATAATCATTGAACAGGTAAATGACAGGCAGTTATAAATGAATTGACTTTTTAAACTCACAATGCAGTAGGAGCAGAATGTTACCCCAAAGATGATAAGTTCATTAAAAGTGTTGCTCTTATGTTTAGAATATTCAAAGTATGTCTTTATCACAGTGGTAGAAATGGAGTTTTCTAGATATAAATATTTGGGGTGTTTTAATTTTATTATTAAATCTTCTAAAATGTTTATGATTCAAAACTTTTTAGTAGTCCTCTTAGTAGATAGAATTTATGGTTGACAATTATAATTAGGAAAATAACATTTTAAAATACTGTTCATAGATTATGAAATATGTTTTGCTTTAAAGAGAGAAAAACACCCAAAACTTTAAATCTATGCTGAATAGATTTTACGTTCTCTACTGAATATTTTCACTCTACTGAAAGTTCTCCACTGAATATTCTGTCCAGATGTAACGTTCTTGGCAAAATCTTATCAATTATGAAGTTACTTGACAGTATCAACAAGTTGTGATTAGATTGTAAAGCTGCCACCAGAGGATCTCAACTGTATGTCATCACTGCCCCAATACCTTTACCTTTAAGGAAACTGAGATTCAGACAGCAGTATCTCTCAATACTCACTTATACATTTTCTCTTTAAAAATATGTTTTTCCTCAGTTATACACCTCATTTCTCTATATAATCAGAAAGTCTTAATGGAATTTAAGTATTTGTATTGTTTGAGCTGAAAAATGCCCACAGCGTGTCATTAAATTTGGTCACATGAATTGAGGTTAGATTTTAAACATTTATAGAAAAGTAATACACAACTTTACAAATGTGTTTTTTCTAGACCCCTTCTTTTACAATAAGAATATAAAAGCATGGAGAGATTAATATCCTAAACTCCATTGTTACTAATGCTTAAGCTAGTGTTCCTAGTTGAAGGAGTACATCAGAATCTATATTTGAGAGCTACTGATGTAGTATTTTTCTGGTCAATTATATTTATTATACATTTTTCCTGACACCTACAGCTGATACATTCTTTAAGAAATTAAAAAACAAACAAACAAAAACAACAGCTTTGTTTCTTTATTAGAAATAAAATAACTTTATTTCTGCATGGTTTAACAGTTGTCAACTGTGATGGTTAATTTTGTGTGTCAACTTGAGTGGATATTTGGCTAAACATTATTTTGTTGTGTACTCTGAGGGTGTTTCTGGATGAGATTATCACTTGAATCAGCAGACTGAGTAAAGCAGATTGCCCTTTCCAATGTGGGTGGACATGAGCTAATCTGGTGAGGGCCCGAATAGAACAAGAAGGCTGAGGAAGGGAGAATTCACCCTCTCTTCCTGACTGATGAGCTGGAATAGTGATCTTCTCCTGGGCTTGGATGGAATTACACCATCAGTTCCCCTAGTTCTCAGGCCTTTGGGCTAAGACTAGAACTGCACCAGCTCTCTTGGGTTTCTGGCTTGCAGATGATAGATAGTGGAATCCTCAGCCTCCATAATCAAATGAGCCAATTCCTTATAATAAACCTCTTTCTCACCGTGTGTGTGTGTGTGTGTGTGTGTGTGTGTGTGTGTGTGTGTGTGTGCGCCTCCTATTGGTTCTACTTCTTAGGAGAATCCAAATTAATAAGTGTTAAACATCTAGTAGTGCACAAATATTAAATAAAGCATAGGTTCTGCTCTCAGACAGACTTGAATGGATTCTGCCTTTCACAGGTGCTTCTATGTGTCTTAAGCAAGATACATACGTTTTTCATTTGGTTCATCTGATGATATTACCCATCTCATAATTTTTTCTTGAGGGGATAAAATGCAACATTTTGTAAATTGTAAAATTGAGTAATATTTGTAGAGCTCACTCTAAGGTGCCTGAAATATATTAAGAGATCAATAATGATTGTTGTTAAGCTTTCAAAGTTCCCTCTTTTTATAAAAATTCTTTTTGGGAGCTTTATCCCCCCATCTCTTTCCTCCCCCTGTTTTTTAAGAAATTTAATGGCTCAGTTTTCAGATAAGTGGTGTTCAGGGGTGAAGTGAATTTTTGAAGAATTAATTGACAATTAAATCTGCTAAAAATATTCTCTATAAATCATGTATTTAACCTACTTCTTTATATATCAAACAATTTAGTCTGATAATGAATAATAAAAGCAATTATGATATGTGAATGTATGTAGTAAGATATACTTTTTACTGAAACTTTCCATTGACAGTAATAATAAAAAAATGATCAAATGTAAGTGAATGATCATTATGTAAAAGGTTCTACTTTATTGATCTAAAATACTGTCTCCATCTTAAGATTTACAAAATATTGAATAATTATTTTCTTCGGCATAAAATTGAAAGATGTTTTGTAATGTTTCTGAAAGATATATGACATTTCATCAAAATAATATGAAAGCCAGAAAAGCACAAAAGAAATCAAAGAAAAATAGGGCCATCACACACAGAGGATTTATTTATATAAATTGCAAGATATGATGAGTAGATAATTGTTTTCAGTGTCATATTTGACGTTTTTAGGAAACTTGAGTTTTATCCCTATCAGAAAGATACTTGCCTGTCCAGAGAGGAAAATATAAAACAGAAATTTCAGTGTGTAACTATATTCTTCCTGAGAGTAGAATTTCATTCTTTTCTCTCACAATGATGATATTTCCAACAAATATTTCCATTTCTTGATTTTTTTTCCTTTGAATTCATGCTGCTCTGCTATCCACTTAAAACTTGTTTTTGACTGAGAGTGCTGATACCAGTCTCCACAAGCAGTCTTCACTATTGCTTTCAGAGTGTGTTTTGGATATTAAATATCTATGAAATTATAGAAACGTGTACATGTCATATTTATTTTGGATATATGGAAATGCTATCATATATATAACATATATGTGTTATATATATGTATATATAACACATATATGTTATATATATTATAAAATGCTATGAATATACATATATGTGTGTATATATATACATATATATATATATATATATCTTACAGGAAATTGTATAATTAAGTGGATGAGTTACATTGCTAAAACTGCACCCACTAATAATTGTAGTTTTTACGGGGGAAAATGAAATGATTTTGCAATTTATGAATTTCCATGTGAAATGTAAATCTTGTCATGTTATTAATGGTTTATTCTTAGGAATTATCACTTAAAATAGTTTTGTACTTGAATGACTTCCTGAGCTTCAATTATAGTACCACATTAAAACAAATTCAGTATCTGAGAAGTAAGTAAATGTGAGGCAAGGCAATTTAATTTAGATATTTTTCAAGATTGAAGCCCTACATAATTAATAGGTCATTCTGGAAAACTATTGGGTGTTTACTAAAGACCCATGACCTAAGCATGCATTTGACTCATGTTTAAAGTAAATGTTTTGTTTTACTTTAGAGAAAAAAAAACAAACAAAAACAAACATCTCATTGAGTGAATGACACTCTCACACATTTGTAAACTGATTGAATTTTGGACTTCAATATAAATTAATTGTTATAGCCAATATCATTACCAACAAATTCTGTATAGAGAAAAAGAAAAATATCACAAACTAGGTACCGCTCAGATTTCATAGTTAAACATTATCTGAAAAGGGATTCCCAGAGAAGAAATACTGCTATAAACCTGATCAACAAATATAACCATATAAAAGGACAAAAATATCATGAAGAATCACAATAAAACAGTAGCTAAATATGTGTATCAGTTATGATATAGGTGCTTTATGATAAGGGTAGTTAAACATGTGTTACATTTATAATAGAAATGTTTTCTGATACATGAAATCTTTATTATAATCCCTTCTTTGAGATAGCCTTTAACCAAAAATATTTCTAGAAATATATGTTTAGATGCAAATAATGCCCCTTTTTAGTTTGAGCATCTTCCTCTATAATGTAAACAAAATGAAAGTTTGAATTTGACATATACACATGGAAGAAAAATAGAAGAAATATATAAAGAAGGAAAATATATATTTTAATTAACAGTGCAGTTAATATATTTCATTGCTAATATCATTAAAATTGTATATGGGCTTTTGAAAATGACAAAATGCATTGCACAAAATAAATTCACAAATTATAGTTAGGTTAAAAACACAGCTTTTTATTAGGTTGTTCTTTAATGAACAAATAAAACATAAATGTTTGCCAAATGTCCAAAAATCAATAAATGAAACCCAGAAGGTATTTGGTTGTAGAATTTTAAAGTTTGATTTAACATTATGTTTGGTTTTTTTCTGTTACTAGTTTCTCTGCTACTTTTCAGGTTGTACCAATCTGGAACTAATTTGTAAATCATAGGTTACTGGTCACAAATGTTTACTCTTATAAAAGATAAATCTCTATGAGGGTTTTACTTTAAGTGCTATTTTCTTTGACTCTCAGTAACTCAGTAATATTTATTCATAATACTATCAATTTGTTATAAATATAGAAACATGTTTAGCAAATATATTGAATTTTTAATTGTTGATAAACACAGCAGGCTTTTACAATATATTAAAAATGAGCTTCTTTAGCTTTATAATTAAGGCAAATGAAGAAGCCTACTATACCAATTTATAGAATTATGTTCTCATTGACATATTTTTGGTAAATATCCCCTTAATTAATCTCACTGTGATTTATTACTTATGGATTTAGAAAAAATGATACTCAAAAGGTTTAATTAAAAGATACACTCACATTTCCTCTTGGGAAACCAAAACTTACCCAAGTTTATTCATTGGAACACTATTAGTAATAGCTAAAGATATGACTAAAAGCATGGTTGAATAACCTAGAGCAAATGTGGCAAAATACTAACAATTTTTATATCTATAAGATACGGTACATGTATAGGGGTGCATATTACTCTTTGTGTTTTAAATTTTGACATCTTATGTAATGTATTTGGAAAATAGATTAGGAAAAAATAACATTTAGCTCTTGAAGGCTCTGTCACTTACATTACTCTGCAAGTTAATAAATTCCCTACCTGCTTTAGAAAACTCATTGTAAGGATTGAAAAGAAGACGGTGGCTTAATACCAGAATAGTCAGCCAGTGAACCCATACGTAATGAAATAGCCTTGTCCATTTGGCTCATAGCAAAATGGTGGCAAATAAATGCATTTTTATGTATGTTTAAGGAAAATAAACAAATTGAAGCTTTTATAGACTGTGGATGAATTGTTCATGTCATGTAGTGATGCATGCTAGATTTTCTTTATACATAAATCATACGTCGTGTATTTTATATGCGTCCATGTACTTTGATATTGAAAATGTGTAAGTTACACTTGTTTCTTATTGCTCCTCATATGTGAATATTATTTCTTATATACATTATTATTATATGGTGGAAAAGTGCTCACTCTAAATTGCTTCTCTTTTACATTGAGAAGCTCAGAAACCAGCATAGGCTTAGTTAGCCTTTGCAGCAACACTGTGCTTTGTGATCAATAACACTTAAGTATATGACGAAAAATGCTCATAAGCTTTTATTTCTAAGGACTTTCCTCTAGTGTATTTTTTTCAGACACACCTATCATTGAAGTTTTGACTGCTTGTGTATTTGTATGTCCCTGCTTATGAAAAATGTTACTGTCTCGGGAATCTGGAAGCCACAGTTGAATTTTGACCTCCATCGGTGTTAAAGATCTATAGTGCTGTATATGAAGATTGTAAAGTCAGCTTATTTTCAAAATGCTAACTTTACACTGAGTTAAATTTTATGATTTATTTGAGAAAGTTTTTAAGATTTGAAAATACAAACATTTTAGATGTGAACCTAAAATTGGGGGATGAATCCGGGGATACATTATTTCAAGATTCTTTTTAGAAGATATGTGAGAAGAGAGAGAGAGGGGAAAAGAAAAAAAAAAAGAAGTCTTCTGTGGTAAATTGTACTCTTGTTAATGGTTATTTTTTCTTCTTCTGTAAGAGGATTATACTCTCCCTTTCTTTCTATACACCTTTTTTATACTTCCCCACACCATTAGCAGGCTTGGTCTTTAACTTACGTTGTTCTGGATGTGACTTTTGCCAGGTTTGAGAAGAGGATTGATGATTTCATTGGTCAGATGAGTCCCTTATGCTTCTGCCACCTGTCATTAGAATAACATGTCACAGAGGCAGTACTTTTTAAATCTGGGTCTCAGAATGAGAAGATTCAGTTTGAAGCAGAGATACAGTCAACCTACAGGATATGTGTGAACAAGAAGTAATGGTTTACTGTTGTAAACACACTGAGATATTAGAAATCATACATATCACAACATTATTCAGTAAAAGCGAGGAGTGTTGCTAATGCCTACAAGCACTGGTGCCATTGCCAACAGATATCTCTGCTCCCATTCGTGCTGCTGTATCTTTTGGGAAATATTTCTTCTTCCAGTGGGTAACATTGCATCTTCTAGGCACATAAACTCCTGTCATAACCTGCCATATTCCAATTGATTATGGCATTATTTTTAGCAATGTTTGCTCTTTTCCTAATAAGCCCAAACAAAGCACTACTTCTAATTCCACTGGGCACAGTCGTATCTGATCGGCAGCATCATCATGTGCAATATATTTCATTCAGTCCTTGAACACCAGAATATCTACAAATGTACCTCCAATAACACAGCTTCTATTCCACAGGCTAAATGATCTGTGAATATTCCTGTATGCCAATGCTGTGTCAATTGCTTTGCAGAATTGGAGATATATGTATTTTGCCATGTGATTCCCTTTTAGCAATTCAGTTGTATCTATTTTTTTGACACTTTCCTTTTCACTTCTATTCTACCTCCAGAGGATTTATAATTCATATCTGAATGGTAAAGCATCATTCTGTGCTCAGAATTGTCCCCAAACCATTGGAAGTAAAAGGCCATGTAAGTGATCTAGACCTGTCATCTTTCATAGCATATAATTAAGAATCATCCTCTAAATATTAATTAATTAAAAATTTAAGGTACAAATTTAATCTCTTATTTTTATTCATGCAAGCGTACATATAGAAACAATTATTGGGAAATTTATGAACTACCTATCCTTTTTATTCCCCATTAATAATACTTAGTTATTCTAAAAATAATGGGTTTTAAAAAGAGACTAACATTACGTATGGATTGACTTCATCCTGACTCACCAGACGTATAAGAATTCCAGGAGGAGTCGCACATTCGGTTAAAATTAAGACATGATCATAGCAAAATTTATCTCTATAATGCCTGACATGGAAAGTCCAACCCCAAGTATAAATATTTCATAGTTCACAGAATCCTATTTTTTCCCTTTTACATAGAATTAGATGAGAATTCTAGTACACACACACACACACACACACACACACACACACACACACACACACACAGAATCTGTGACATGTATAATCAACTCTGACATTTTGGTTCAACTATCTTAAATTGTATTGCATTTCTGTTGAGGTTAATTACCAAAAAAATGAAATTCAAAAATGAAAATAAAATGAAAGTAAATGATGTTACACTATATAAATAGGATAATTTGTATTTTATTTTATTTTATAATAAAAGGCTTAAAAATATAGAGGGCATTAAGAAAAAGTAACTATAGACTTTAGAACTTGATTTACATAAAATAGCTTGATGACATTTGTTTTACCCTCTGATGTTATTAAGAGTAATCTTTTAGCCATATCTACTTTTTTTTTAATTAGGAAAAAGAATTTTAAAGCAACCAAGTACACTAAATAACAATTATTCATGTTGTTGCAAATGGCATTATTTCATCTTTTCTTATGGCAAAATAGTATTCCATTGTGTATATATACCACATCTTCTTTATCCAGTCATCTATCAAAGGGCACTTTGGTTGTCTTGGTCACCATAAATAAAGCTGCAATTACCATAGGAGCACATATATCTTTACAGATAAATGTTTTCAGAGTTTTGGGGTAGATACCCAGGAGAGAGATTGCTAGGTCATATGATAATTCTATTGTTAATTTTTTGAGGAACCTTCTTCTGCCTTCCATAGTACCTTGAGGTTATTATACTAAGTCAGACAGAAAAAGCAGAGAACCATACGATTTCACTGATATGTGGTATATAAAACTGAAAACAACAAAGGAGCAAGACACACAAATGAAGAAACAAAAGCTCATAGACACAGACAATGGTTTAGTGGTTACCAGAAGGTACGGGGTTGGGATGTGGTAGATGAGGGTAAAGGGGATCAAATATATGTTGATGGAAGGAGAACTGACTCTGTGTGGTGAACACACAACGTGATATATATAGATGATGTATTACAGAATTATACACCTGAACCTATGTAGCTTTACTAACAATTGTCACCCCAATAAACTTTAATAATAACAATAAAAATATATATTCTCTCATCCCTGCCTCCTACCAGGAAAGAAAGAAAAAAAAAAACAAAACGTGTTTAAATCCTTACAATTTTCTGTCCTGAATAGGACCAGGAAAATTGATTCAAAAATATCTGAGATACAAAAGTAAAAAAAAGAGTTTGAACATATAATTAGAATTAAAAATATTTGTGCCATATATATTATTATAAACACCATCAATAAAAGTTTGTAAATGAGTTGATTATTTTGTTTTAAATATGTATTAGGTAGGTAGATACTAAAAAAAGGTTTGTAGAAGTAAATGATAGCAGATGAAAACTGATTATATAATGGTACTTATTATCATTAATTTATGGCATAAGATCTTACTTAATAGCCCTTTTATAATTTTTAGTCCCTACTGTTCCATTTTCAAGGTTAGAAAAATAAGTTTGGTGGATGCAAACTCTGAGGATGGAAAATATTGATTATTTTGTTTCTTAACACAAATCTGAAATTTTTCAGTGAAATGAATTAGAAAAGAATAACCAATAAAGAAATCCCTACACTAGGCCTGTTGTTATTTTAATAAATATCTTTTTTCTTACTATTAGAGTTGAAAGCAAGTGGCATCGTCATAGTCCCCACGACTTAATGCATTTGCAGCCACTGTAGCATAACACAGTGGGGGGAACACAGGCTTTATTGACAGATAGACAAAATTTAAATTCTGACTCTACAAATTACTTGCTATGGTACCTTGGGTGAATTGCTTAGTGTTTATAAGCCTTAGGGTCCTCACTAGTAAAATAATGGTAATTGTATCTAATTTAACATACTGTGACGATTAAATGAAAAGTGGTACCTGTATGTAGTAGAGATTAGCACTGCAAGCAGTAGTAAATGGCAATTGTTCTATTGTAATTATTATCATTATTATTACTGCTATTAGAAAAATGACAGATGGTCCAAAATCAGTTCTAGGGTTAGAGATGCCACCTCCTCTTATGTCACCTCTCCTGAGATTCAAGATTAATTGAGGGAAACGGAGAGAAAGAACATTTGACTGCATATTATTAAACCTTGCACGACTTCCTCTACTTCCTCCTCTTGTCTGGGGATTTCAGCAGTCATGTCTTGGGGGAAATGAATTGCTCTCAAACCTAACCCTGGAAGAGTGGGATTGAACTGTGCCTTAACGAAAGAACAGTATCTGACACAATTATTCTTCCGCATATAGTATAGAGAATTCAAAATACGCGTTCAGTTATGCATAGCTATAATGGGTGACTATTAAGTTCTACAGTTATAACATAAATTTTTCATTCAACAGGTGAATGACATATGTTTAAAATGAGATACTGAAATGCCATTTAACTTGCATATTGTGAGGAGTTTTAGAAGTACTATTCTAGCATATTCACCTATTAAAATAACCATAGGCATATATATTATATTTTTCATAATACAATTTTCCCTGAAAATTCTTCCTTACTCCTTTTCTATAATGCTTACAATTTTGTAAACTAATTGGAACCTTATTACCATTTTGATCTGTGTAACTGAAATAATGATAGCTAATATTTGTTAAGTGCTTAATATGCGCTAATGTACTATTGTATTCAATGATTTTAAAAACTTTGCAACACGACATTATTCTCATTTTATAGTCAAGAAAACTAAGATATGGAGGTTATTACTATAATTATTTCTATAACAAGAATGTTGCAGTAATGGCTTATTGAGAAATATCTCGGGAAATTTAACTCACAGGTATATTTTCAGCTCCTAAAATTTGAATTCTTGCTTTGCTTAGTATCTTCTTGTTCTGCTGTCTCTTTAAACAGTTCACACCTATTTTTGAAATAATATAAAGAATTCAGTTGGGTAGAGAAAGTGCTAACATGTCAGGTCCATAATTACATACTTCCTTCCTCAGTTAGGGTCTTAAAGCTATTATATGCAGAGCAATATTACCTGTTTAAATATTTTTTTAAAGTCTGAAAATAAATCTAGTTTCTCTCATATATTATCCCATGTTTCTTTTATCTTTCTTATAGAGGATATCTAAATTAACAACACTTTGAAGTGAATTCACATTTTTAGGTATAAACAGAGTATCTCCTACCTCTTCACATCTGCATTTTTTCCAATTCCTCCTTTCCTCTTCCACTTCTGCATTCCACATTGAACAAAGTATCACACCAATAGTTGATAATATGTTTAATAACTAAGTCTAACAGTGATTGAATTCTCATTAGAGAATTAAACTATCCATGGCCTTTAGAAAAATTTATAAAGTTGGGTATTATTAGACATATTGAATTTATTTGTACTGGACAATTAGTGAAAAATATAAAAGATAAGGGAAAGATTACAAGAGAAGTATTTAAAAACTGAATCTGCATAGATATATATCTATATCTATATCTATATCTATATATATATATATCTACATCTATCTACATATATATACAGAGGGTGCCAAAAAATGTATACACATTTTAAGAAAGGAAAAATAACTGTATTAAAATCACGCTGATGGTAACCACTTTGAGCACCTCTTGTAATTGCTGAAGTTAAACGTGACTTGTATTCATCTTTTGTTATCGGTATATATTGAATATTATAATTTTAGTACAGTTTTTTCCTTTCTTAAAATGCGTATACTTTTTTTGGTACTCTCTGTATATTGGTATAGGTGCATGAGTATGTATTATGTATATGGAACACAAAGCTCTCTCAAAAACTAATGGACTTAGAAGTGTACCTTGTCTATATCAAGAATATTATAAGTATGTTGTGGAACATAGATTGATCTGGCAAATCATCACCTCAGTAAGGGCAGGCTGACTCTGTCAACACTGATGAAACAGATACTTACTCCCGGATCAAATATATGCTGAGCTTGCCAGACACTCACTTTTGGTCAATAAGAAAACAGACAATAAGCATAGAAGTCTGAGAAGCTTTCAGGATTTCACAAGACAGGTGCTTTGAAACAGAACTTCAAAGAGGCCTTCATTGGAACTGAGATGACATTGCCAAGGCATTGCATGACTCTTTGTCTGAAATGTCAGCAGGTCTAGTTGTCCATTGTGCATACCTACCAAGCTATAGTAAATAAGTATAAACAGATGTATGAATATTAAGTCTTTACATGATCAAATGGTTCTATAGCTGAGAAGTGTGAAAAAGCAAGAGAACAAAGCTTTTGTTATTGTTTTAGATTTTAAACTGTTGACAAATTTCAAAATTCTATGTCTCCCATTCTGAATAATTTGTGCAAACTCTCTAAAATATGACTTTATTCAAAACTATTTTTTCTGATATTTATTGTATGTGTGTGTTACTAATTAGAAAAGTAACACATGCATATTTTGAAATTATCTAAAAGCACACAACGAAAGAAAACTTGTTCTTAATGCCAATATCCAGACTTAACAACTGGTAATAAGTTTAGGCTTTTTATCCCTTGCATCGTATGTAGGGTTTGGGAACAGGTGGCGACACATACCAGGAAATTGCTACCTGAACCGGGATATAATGGAATATACAACCTCTTCCTCATGTACTGCGACCACGAATGAACACACACTATAGATGGAGGAAGCACTGACTAGGAAGGTTAGATGAGAAAGAACACTGAGATGTTGGAATCCCTTCCCTGTCTATCCTCTTTGACTGAATTTTTATTCTCATATTAAAATGATGAGATATAAAAACTTAGGAACTGTTTTTTCATGAAAACATGATTAGATGCTCACTGAGTGAATAGGATTTTTGAAGGTGGAGAAATATTTCAACATAGACTCTAAGATTCTAAGGAAATTGTGGCATAGTTTGAGAGAAAGGCTACCTCCTTTGTAGGTGAAATATCTTAAGCTGTGGGAACAGTGGGAGTTTGGGAAGATTCTAGAGTGAACCTTAGGCACAGATACTGATATTCTAATTAGTGGCATGGTTATGTTCCAATTGTCATGTATTGTTTTCAAGTAGGAAACAGAGAATAAAAAAGATACAATTTGTCATTTCTTTTGGACTCATAGAAACAACCAGGGAACACCTGTGGGGATCTAAACCCCATTTTGATCAAGGGTCATGAGACTGACAATATTAAAATGCATTTAAATATGAATTATTAGTGTGAACATATTTCATAATCTTAGGAGGCTTAAGGTAGACCACATGAGTGATGTAGACAGGTGATGGCAATGATATTATAAATAGATGATAGGTAGATAAATAGTTAGAATAATTTTTATTTAACTAATATCTAATTTTTCCTAACATGTATCTGTTGCTTTTTCTTTAAATCTATAACTTATCTTTCTGTTGTTGTTGTTGCTGTCTCCTGTACTTGTCACTAATTTCTAAACAGGACACTCTATACTGCTTCATACCAGTATTTGTGGGTTATTTTTTTTCTATAAATCAGAGAGGTCACCTTATTTAAAAGATGCAAAAATTAAACATACATAATATTTTCATTCTCATATTATTTTTAAATGGTGATTTGAGAATTAACAGTGAATGGAAATGTAACCATTACAATTAATGTCTCAGTTTCAACTGTAATCTAATAGTGATCAATTATTTGTGTGTGCAGTTATGATTTAGTAGATTATTATTGCATGTGTATTTGTGATAGTACTATTGTGTTATATAAGTTACTTCTCTTCGTCATATATAGACTCAATTTTTCAGAAAAAAAGTGAAAGTATAATATATTTCTTTGTGCTAGTCAAAATACCGGAACCCCAAAGGTGTCTACATACTAATCTCCCAAAACTGTGAATACATTAGATTACAAGGCAAAAGGAAATTAAGTTTGGAGTTGGAAAGATGGAATTAAGTTGCTAATCACCTGATCCAGAGATGGGAAGATATTTCTGGATTAACCAGGTAAACCTAATGTAATCCCAAGAATCCTTATACGTGGAAGAGGGAGGCACAAGAGAAAGAACTGTAGTAATAGCAGCAAAAGAAAGACTTGGCCCAACATTGTTGTTTTGAAAATGAAGGAATGGTACCATAAGACAAAGAAGGTAGGTGACCTCTAGAAACCGAAAAAAAAAACAAGAAAACAAAATTTCCCCTAAAGACTCTAGAAGAAATGCAGCCATGTTGATACCTTGATTTGATCACAGTCGGGCCTATTTTAGAATGCTGACTTCCAGCACTGTAAGATTAGATTTCTGTTATTTTTTAAGTCACTAAGTTTTTGGTACGTTGTTACAGCAGACTTAGAAAACTAATACAACTTAAAATTGTTGACTTTAAGGAAAATTAGTCAATGAAGTAAAAAACGTATGGTTCAAAAATTAAATAAAATAGTGTATTCCAGTTTTCAGAACTGGAAAAGTGAATACTCTTACTTTATAGAGAGATACCTACACTTTAGAATAGCTGATTGATACTCAGCAGAAATCATTCTAAAACACATATTTTAATGTAACCTAAAATAGCATAGTCTTTCAAAGATTTCTTAAGAAAAAATGAACACCTAAAAATGTACACAAAATATTGGATAGAGTAAGTGGAGAGAAGTATGATTTTCTTGCATAAAATTTTGAGTATTAAGTTAAAAGTAAAAATCCTTAGCAAAACAATTCAAGAATTTAGTGTAATATCATTTTTAAAGGTGAGAGGAGTCTTGGGAAAAAAGTTGTCAAGAGTCTTGGCAAGGGGACCGATACATTCCTAGATTTTAAATTATATTATAAAGATAAAGTACTTAAAGAATCTGGGGAACTGAAGACAGATGGATTAGTGGAAGAGATGCAGTCAACAACTGAAGTCAAATACACAACATTTAAAAACAAAACACTTTTTTGTCAATGGATAAAGGTCTGACTATGCAGTAATTGATCTTGCAACTACTGGCTGATGTTTTGAACAAAAATTTAAAGTTCCATTCTTATCTCACAGCAAATATTAAAATAAACTTAGTTTGATTCAAGAGTTAATTATAATGAAAAAGTCAAGAAAAACTAGCAATGAATAAAAGGGGAAAAAAACTGTCATTTTTTCAGATGGACAACCTTTGGGAACAAAGAATAAAGTGTAGGATTTACACAACAAAAACCTATGCTGATTTTGAGGCAAAATTAGGAGCAAAAGTTCTGTGTTTAAATTTTGCCTAAGGGATGTCTGGGTTCCTTAATTTTACTGTGCCTCAATTTTCTTACATATAAAATTGGTATCACAATAATAAATTTTTCTGAAAATTATTGCCAAGATGTGAGGTTTAATTACATGAATACTTTAAAAAGAATGGAAACATTTAGTATTGAAACAAAGTGTGATTTTTTTTCCCCTAAATTAGCAGGTCTTTTTACAAAAATCATGTATTAATCAATACATTGATTTGGATTTATTTTCTGTTTCAAATTAAACTATAAATGTAATACAAACTTTTGCAACTTTAAAAAAAATAGTCTTCTCCAGAACATTTCTATTTTAAAATCATAATCAGCACCACTGTTTCATGAAGGTATTATAACTAGAGTGTAATATTGACTATTACAATAAATATCAACAATAAATACAGTAGGTTGCATGGCTTACTTTACCGATCTTGAAATATTTATGGGATTGTGCATTTAGATCTATTTATCTATGGAGTTAACACATCCTTTATTGTCCTGGATATTGAGAAATATTAGCTAGAATGTCTTCCATTTCTGCATTGCTTCTTTATAAGGTAGTAAGAGTGATAGCTATGGATATCAAGACCCTGTAAATTATCAGGATCTGAACTTACTTAAATATAGTCTCCTTAATGTAAATTAATTACAGTAGGCCTGAAATTTGACATATTTTGTCCTTTATCCCACCATTGAAAACTATTAGTTTGAAGATGATGTGGATGAAAAACAATGCATTACTGATATTGTCCCTTTACAATAGGCTTCCATCTTTTCAAGGTTGACAATGCATTTGGTTTTGGTCTGTGACTGACAGCCTTCAGAATTTACACGTAAGCCAAGCTCAATGGCCTCTCAATCCTGGTTTCCAAATAAACATCCTCTTTCTCACCTCTGAGCTTCTATAACAATTTAGGCACACCAGTGTGATTTATTGTTATAGTTTGCCAAGACTAGACTCTAAGTCCTTAAGAAAGGGCCTGTTCCTGATCAACAGATGACTGTCTACTCTGGTAATTTCCACTTTACCTTGCACATATGATGTGGACAATATAGTTGGCTAAAATAATATATAAACAGAATATCTATTGATTGAATATAATTGAATTTGAATCATACATAATCTCTCTTAATCCACCCTGTGATCACCCAGCAGCCTACCCATCTGTCTCCTTGTACCTACCCCTAAAGAAAGGAGAGTCTGTGAGACTAATCCTTTCAGGGACTTTGCTTCACCTTTGTGCTTACACCTTATGTCTCCCTGTTTGGCCCCGGAGGATGGCTAGTTAGCCAACGATGAGTAAGATTCCCCACGGGGGGACAACTCAAGCCAGGCACAGTCAAGTGGGGACCAGCAGGAGAACACACAGGGTTGATAGAGGTGGGCATAGACCCCCACCTTCCCCAGGTTAAGGAGAGCTTCTTCCTTTGTGATGGCATTCCTTCCCCCAATCTGCTTGGGAAGAGATTCAATGGTGTAATAACATTAGTTCTCCATCTATCCATTTCAGTAAGTTTCAGCATAGAGGTTTTGTCTCTTGGGGAGGTACATCCTGAAACTGACGGTTCAGCTGTTTGCAGGCAAGGGTAGTTAGTTCAAATCAATTTCTTAGTATAATGTATGAAATTCACAGACCTTGGAGAAAACAATGTCGCTTTCTTGTGTGTGTATCCATAAATGCCATAGGGTGGCCCCCTTTGGGGCTCTCAGTTCTTTGAGGCTGTGAGACACTTCGCCCCTGTTTCACAACTTTCTTGATTTCTGTTTCTTACCTCTTAACCCCTCACCGCCCCTTCTTGTTTGCTCACTGCTTGTGTTGTGCTGGACGCGACACCACCCCAATTCTGTTCTCTGATTATTTCTCTATATGCTTGCAAGGATACTCAGGTAGAGTACAATTAAAAACAAACAAATAATAATAAAAAAAAACTTCATTTTGTACATTTTCCACAATCAACAAGTGATTTATAGAGTGACTTTATTCTTACCTCTTCTTTTTGGAAACAAAACAAAAAAACCTGACCACTTTTAGCATAATAAACTGACAGTGTTTTATAAAGAAGCTAAAATGAAATAGTGGACAGATTTCAAATTCTCTATATGCCACCCTACAGCTAAAAGGGAATGTCCCTAAATGTTTGCTATTGCCATAAATAACCTCTGCCCACTCCGTTGGCTATTATTGGAGCTCACTAGGGAATATTTCTAGCAAGGCACCATATGCTGCTCTTCTTTATATTACACGCTAGAGCATACAAGCAATATATTCTCTCATGTTAAAGAATATATGAAGATTTATTGGAGTAGAATTTACTGTATCATTTGGTTTAAATCAAATTCATAAGAACTGCCAACCTTGCTAATTACTTTGGGAAATATGAGGAAAAAATCCTCATTTTTTATTCTGGAGAGGTCAACTTATTCTGGCTTGAGATACCTTTCAAGCTTTCTCTTAGCAACAGAGACTTGATGTTCCATTAGCATAATTGCATGCATCCTTCAAGCCTCAAGGAGGACTTCGCTACACTGAAATTTTAACTGTGTCTGACTCCTCATTTTAAAAAAGTTATTTCTCAGAAAAAATTCTACAAGATCAACAAAGTTATGTGTCATACTGAGGATTAAGGACATTGAAAATGTCTGTTCTGTGATAATAAATCTCTTCATTCCTTTAAAATGGAAACCTCTGAGGAAGCAATTTTGAAATGAGAAATTAAGGCTTAGCAACAAGAGGTCACGCATGGTTAACCTCTATTATCACCAACAATTCACAAACCATATTAGTCTTGAGAACAATCAGATAAAGTTTAGCAAATTACATGAATATTGGATAAGAAAGACATATTCATTGCTAATACAAATAGAAACTGCTGTATTTTAACACATATTTTCCTTTCTGCATTAATGCCTGTTGTTAGATATTTATGTGAGAAGAATCATATTTTGAAAATAGCAAAAATAATCACGCTTGGCAAATGTGAAAATATAACTGCCTTACAGACAACATATTGAGTTATACTTTTAACTCTATCTGCTGCCTTCATGGAAACAATTCATTAGGTTTTATTACCTTCTTTAAAAAAGAAAAAAAAAAATATATATATATATGGAAAAGATGAACTTCAAGATTTCTTTATCAGTTGTATTTCTTGAATTTAAATGATTTGTGCTCATATATATTATTTCCTGATACAAATAATTACTGAAATCCAAAAGAGAATGTTTTTCCAAAATCATGTCAAAGAATAGAATTAGTTGAATAAACGATATTAACTTTAAGTAAATGTTTAAATAAGCATACTAATGTAGAAAATTAGATGTGACACATGATTGAAGATTAGTATACAATACTATTATATATTTGAGCACAGTACACACTAAATATATTTAAATGAATGAATAATTAAAGAATAAGATAAAGAGAAAATGCAAACATGTCCAGTAGGTCAAATTTAGAAGCTTTTTAAAGTTATGGGGAGAGGAAAATCCTTAAAATGGGAAAACAAGGAAAGAGATGGACAAGGAAAATGTATGTATAACAAGGAAAGACTTTGTGCCAAATGCTGTGCTTGGACCTTTCAGATGTTATCTCATTTGATCCTCATCAAAATACTTTGAAGTGCATGTCAATGATACAATTTCACTCAAGGGAAACTGAGAATTGGACAATATAATGGTCCTTTGTGATATGTTCAGAAGAATGTAGGACAAGAAAGGAATGTGCTTGCTTATGGGCCCAGGTACATGCTATATGTAATAACCTTGAGGAAGCATTCCTTTTCTACTGCCTTTGTACCTCTTTCTCTTTCAATGAAAATTTCCCTCTGGAAAGACAACTTGAAAAACACTAATGAAGAGAAACAGGCACACAGTTAAGAGAGAAGCTTGATGCTTTAAATGAATCATAAAGTTTGATACAGCCACAATTCATCCCAGGCTACATAGTGACTCAGTGTTCTGTTCCAAGTTGCTGTGTAAGCAACAAGTCCAGTACTTTCTTCTCGAAGGTGGGTGGAAGCAGGTCATCTAAATCAGGAGTTGGCAATCTATGGCCCATAAGCAAAACCAGCTCTTCAGAATGTTTTTGTAAATAAAGTTTTACTAGAACACAATTACAGCCATTGCCAATGGCCACTGTTGCATCACAAAGGCACAGTTAGGTAATTAATGCAGAGACCCTAGGCTGACATTAAAGAAAACATTTACTCCCTGAACACTTGCAGAGAAAGATTGCCAACTCTGCTACAGATGGCTACTTGCAAAGCATGTATAACTATTAGGTTGTTCCTTTGCTCTGATTCTCTACTGATTAAAGTTCATAACACTGTCAATGTGGAAACACATAACCATCACCTTCTTGAAATTATTTTTTAATCTTGCAAAATTACTTTTGATAGGTAATTTTTAAAAGAAAATGAGTTTTCTCTCTTTGTTTTCCATTTATTATTCTAAGCAAATAAAACACCTCTTCCAATGATATTCTGCTGACCTTGGTATCATCCCAAAGAAAGACTTGAGGTGGTACAAATATTTGCTTTGGAAATGTTCATTTATGCTGCCATAGCAATGTAACAACAAAGGCTCATATCGCCATAGAGTTTTGATTAAATTGTGTAAGATAAATTCACTTATGCTATACATTAGAGAGCTTTCAGAGAAGATAATCTGCAAATACTTAAAAAGATGAGTCTCAAATTCAGAATCTTTTCAATATCATCATCTTTAAAAGTGTTAAAAGTTAAAGTTGTTAACTCTGTTGATTATTTTTTAAACTAGAATCATTATCAAAGCAAGCAAAGAAAGAAATACAATAGTAGTATTAGTACTCTGATTTAATATTACAAATAGAAGTGGTAGAAGTGTTGAAGATCTTTGTTTAACTAAATTCTAATCGCTACTCTGTTTTTGATGTCAGATCTGATTGATGTGCAGTTTATTGCCATTGGTGGTAGTTTCTGATATTACCAAAATAAATTTACATTTTAAGAGATCAAAGTCAATTCAACATTGGACATAGCTTTTCCTTTAACATTGAGTTACAATGGCTTAGCAACTTTTTATTTTCATCAGCACTCAAATGTGCAGTTAAAATTATCACTATATATAGAGTGATATATATATATACATATTCTGTTATATATACACACACATATATATAATCACTATATATAATTATATATATATATATATATATATATATTCTGATGATGAAAATATACATGATCAAATTGTATATATTAAGTCAATAATGAACTATAAAATATTCAATTATATGCATTTCAGTTAGCTAGTCTTTGAAGCCATATCAATTTGTAATTGAATCATAGTTGATTCCCAGTCTGTGGAGGAGGTGAGGTATTTAACACATCTGGGCCTCAGATACTATGTTTTAAAAACAAATACTATGTTTTATAATTTATAATCAGTACTTTGGTCTTTGAAAACTTAAGTATGAACTGATAATTGAATCACAGTTATTCACATTTATTAACCCTGTATATTAGCTGTGGAGATTATCAGGTCTGAGTGTCATATAGTCCATCTGCAAAATTGAAATGCAAATGTCTGATTAATAAGAATATTGTGTAGTTTAAATGATACAGAAATTGTTCTTAGCACACCATGGCCTAAAACAAACACACAACATAATCATCATCACCATCGTAATCATTATCATGAATGATGAGGATTTAGAAAAGCTGAAAGCGACACTAGAAAATGCTAACAAGTGACTGCTTTCCAAATTTTCCAAAATAGGAAGACGATGAGGAAGATAATTTTCTTCGGCTATGCAAATACTTATGCCTCCTTCCTATCTCTATAAAAGAGGCTAGAGGATGGAAAATCTCACTTTCTCTGTCTTTTTTACATGTGTAGTTCACCATTTGAGTTCTGAATGGAGGAAATAAGAAGTACGCCTAATTAATTTATTAATTTTTCTTATTGATAAAAGGAACAGATATGCTGGTACCTTGCTTTCCCATTCTTTGCTTTAGAATTCCAATATTAGGCCTGGACATTTAGCTACCATCTTAAGACTATACTTTAAGGTACATAGAGGAAATGCCAAGTGACTTTCTGAGTACCAAACCAAATTTTGTATGGATTCTATCTGTATGTTTATAATTAAGCGAGCATGTTAACAAATATAATCTGTGTATAGCATATATGCACACAAATTAGAGATGCAAAAGGCATGAGTAGGCCCATCTATACATTATTTAAAGATATTCAATGTATATTTTTATTAAAAATAAGTTGCAGATTTGAGATTACATTTAAACAATAAAAGTCATGTGACCAACTAGACAAAAAAAAGCTTATATTTGAGCTTGGATAAATATATGAAGTTGTGAGTGTACAAAGAAATATATATATATATCAGATTGTTAAAACTGTATATTTGATGTAAGGCTGCAGTGGATGGGAAACATGGGAGAGGGCAGAAATGACAAGCTTTCTTATTATACATATTTGTACTGTTAAAATTGGTAAAATGTGAATATTTGGACTGTTGCTATATGAATAACTCCAAACTGGTATAGATTATGTTGAATATCATATTAAATAAAAATATTGAGAATTTATGAATGAAACTACATAAGGGAGAAGCAAATGTTCATTCACTGAATACAATTTAGCTGAGTTTAGCAAATGTCCTGGATGCCTAATACTTTCAATTCAATATATCACTAGATAACTATGTTTTATAACTTTTGCTGTAAGTTATATTTTATTTATTGAAAGTCTTGTGATAACTATAAACTTTTAAAGTATAAAACAAAAAGTATGACATAAATGAGGTTATTTCCCATTCTTTGTTTAAAATTATTTTCTGGGTAAATGTCAGTTTAAAATTTAATTAACAGATAATTTAGTGTATATAAGTTAGTCAAGAGAGAATCTCTAAGTCTTGTAGTTGAAACTAACTTCAATATTTGAATCTTCCTGACTTCAAATATGACAGCAAATTCCTTTACATGAACTGACCTCTTAACTCCATTGCACTTAATGGCATTGCTCTTGAATTAGATGTTCAAAACATGATTGTTTAATCTAAAATAATTTTAATCTGTGTCCATCAAAAGCAAGCTTTAAAAAACTCAAATATTTTAAAGTTATTTTGTTGTAATGTTTGTAAACACTACAAAGATTAAATGATATTAGTAAGTTAAAATCAGTCTTGTAAAATATATTTAACAAGAATATGCACTCCATTTTAAATGCTAATAATAATAAGACTAGCCTTTTGAAAATAATTTTCATTCAATTTTGCTAGGAAAATACTTTAAATAAATAAAAATCAACAAAAAATTTTATATAAACCTGAGTTATATTTATTTCAAGTATTGGAAGTATTTTATATGTGCACATAGCAATATTTCTACTCAGTCTATAGAACGCGGTAATGGAAAGTGGAAAAGTAAGATTTTTATAGTTATTTTAAGCATTGGTATAATACATAATAATGAGCTGCCAGTGTTAAGTGATAAAGGTAATTGTGAACTTCAAATGCTGTTTAGTATGGGGAACTGTATGATAGACCTTTCCCTCTGTGGAACAAGTAAGCAAGCAAGCAAACAACAACAACAACAACAAATAAACCATCTAACTGTATTTTCTATAGTACTACTGAAGATTGATAAATTTAAGGAAGACTTAATGAATGGGTTACAGAAAAATGCAAGTTTTCAAGTTAAATGGAGAGTCATAGTAGCAAAAGCTGAGGAAAAACTTATCCAGGATGTAAGTACATTAAGGAGAGTGTCTACAATAGGAAAAGGGACTTTGTGGGGATGAAGAGAAATCAAAAGACTGTGATAATGGTGCACAGTTTGGGCAAATAGAAATCTAATAGGGACTTCAACACAAAAAAACATCATAAAACTCTCAAAAATGTATCCTTTCCAAATCAGAAATTTACATAATAGTTGGAATTCAAGGAAGACATAGAAATGGAAGAATTTACTCAGTCCTCATAGATTCCTGGGCCCCTCCACAAATGAAGCTAAATGTATATCAAAAGCATGTGGAACTACTTCCCAACCATTTTTCAGTTTAAACACTGTTAAGGTCAAAGGAAGGGTCTGAGAGTTAGTTTAACCAGTGATGATTAACATGAGTTCGGACAATTAAGTTCGCGAACTCATCCTAGAAAAAATGCTGACATATCTCATGGCTGAATATCACTGCAGTCACTTTCGAAGTACTCCCCTTGCGAAGCTATGCACTGATGCCAATGCCTAGTCCATACTTCAAAGCAGTTTTGGAACTCTTTCTGGAATGGCCATCAGATCTGTCGTCGCACTACCCTTGATGTCCCGAATGTCATCCTTTCAGTATTTCCTTTATCGTTGGATAAAGAAAGAAAAAAAAAATAAAAAGAAAAAGAAAAAAAAATACATATATATATATTTATATTTATATCCATATATCTATATACCTATATCGGTATCTAGCTAGCTAGCTAGCTATCATCCATCCATCATCTATTGGGGTATACACATTTAAGAGGTGTTATCTATTCTCAAACAGAAGTTTGCAGTAATTGGAAGTGTCTGGATGCTGATGTTAACCACTTTGAGAAACTTTTGTAATTGCAGAAGTCAAACGTGACTTGTATTCATCTTTTACTATTGGTATATTTTTAGTAATACAATTAATGAACTTTATTCTTTTTTTAAAATGCGTATACATTTTTGGTGGCACCCTCTGTGTGTCTGGTGTGGTGTGTGTGTGTGTGTGTGTGTGTGTGTGTGTGTGTGTTTTATAAAGATAGGAAAAGATGAACTAATACTCTTTTTATTCACAGAAAAAAATGATTATTTAAACAGAAAAACCTACTAAAACCACAAAAATTATTAAACATAGTAAATTAATTTAGTAAAGCTATGTTTATATAGTCAAGAGTCAAAAATCAAATGTATTGTTAGATAGATAGATATACATAGAGAGAGAGAGAGAGAGATTGATAGCTACACAGGAGACAATTGAAAAATAAAACTTTTGAAATCATTTTAAAAACATATGAAGAAACAAAATGAAATTAGGGATGATTTTAACCAAAAATGTGTAAGGTCTAATCTCTAAAAATTTCAAAACTTTTCTGAGATATATTGAAGAATTCCAGTAATAAATAGAGAAATATAGCATTTTATGGATTAGAAATTTCAATATTTTTTCTGTTTGTCTTGCTAACGTATCTGTAGATTCAATGCAATATCAATGAGAGTAGATATTTTTAAAAGATTGCAGACACACAACAAAAAAAGTAGTATCTGTAAAAGAAAATAAATAGATTAGCAAAACTAAAATCTTTTCTCATCAAAATACTCCATTAAAAAAATGATTAGTCAAATGAGAGCCTGGGAGAAAATATTCAGAAAACATACATCTAATCAAGTACTTATATCAAGACTATAAAGAGCTCCTACAATTCAAGAAAATATTACAACCAATGTTTTTTGTTTTTTGTTTGTGATTTTTTTTTTTTAAGTGTATGTGTGTGTCTGTGGTGGGGGGAGTACTGAACATACTCTTTCTACAAAGGAAGATAAACAAATACCAGTAAGAACCACAGAAATGTGCTTATCATTATCATCAGCTAATCAATGCATCTGGCAAATGCAAATTATAAAGCAAAATAAGATGTCACTATACACTATTAGAATGACTAAAATGTTAAAATCGAACACCACCGAATGTTAACGAAGATGTGGAGTGATAGGAACTTGTACTGCTGAAATAACATAAAATAATATCACCTTGGCCAAATGGATCACAGTTTATTTTTTTCTTTAGTTTTGTATTGGTGTATAATTAACATATAGCAAAATGACAGATCTTAAGTGTTTAATGAGTTTTGACATAGCTTATTCTTCTTACTCAACAACTACATAATATACAGGACATTTGCATTATCTCAGAATGTTTTCTCTTGTATTCACCTTCTATCATCCTTAACCCTCCTACCCAGAGGCAACTACATTCTGATTTCTATCTTTATAGCTCCATAATACTTTTTCTTTTACTTAATATAAATGGAATAATAATGTAACCTTTTGTTTCTGCCTTCCACTATTTAATATGCTTGAAATTCCCCCGTATTTTTGAATATATCAGTAGTTTAATTTCTCTCTCTCTCTCTCTCTTTTTTGTGACTGCAAAGTATTCTATTGAATTAATATAATTACTTCCTCTATTGTCCTGTTGGATACCTATATTGTTTTCAGGTTTTAGCTATTATGAATACAGCTGCTGTGAGTATTCTTGTAAAGTCTCCTTGTCATATGTATTCATTATTCGTAAGGAAAATACCTAGGACTGGAATTGGTGGCTCATAGGGTAGGTTCAGGTTCAATTTTGCAAGACATTGGCAAAAAATGCTCCAAAATTCTTGTTTTTGTAATGTTTCTACACTCCCATCAACAATGCATGATTTTTTTTTTTTGGCCTTCAGAAGTCCTTTTAAGCTTTGCATCTTCTCTGTATATAATACTAAGTCACTTTTCTTCAGCTGTTTACAAGATTTACATTTTTTTTTTTTTAGTTTGCAGTAGTTTAAGTATGATAATTTGAGGTGTGATTTTCTTTGAGTTTATACTGTTTGGGATTCATTAGGTTATTGGTTTGGTAAATGATGTTTTTAACCAAATTTGGAAAGTTTTCAAGCAATATTTCTTTAAATATGATTTGTTTCCATCTCTTTCTCCTCTCCTTATAGGACTCTAGTGGCATAAATATTAGATCTTTTAGTAATTGTTCCAAAGTATATGGAAGTCTATAATTTTTTTTTCAGATCCACAAACTGGATAATTTCTATTGATACATCTTCAAATTCACTGTCTGTTTCCTCAGTCATCTCTTCTGTGCTATTGAGCCTAACCAGTGATTTTTTTTTTTAATTTAAAAAATTATATTATAGATTTCAAAAACTTCCACTTGGTTCTTTTTTATAGTTTATATTTTTTTTGCTAAGAACTCCTACCTTGCCATGTCTTGTAATGCATTTACTTTTACCACACAGAACATAGGTATAATAGCTACCTTAAATTATGTCTGATTATTTCAACAGATATGCCATCTCAGAGTTGGCATCTATTATCTTTCCCCTTAAAAAGTGTCTACATGTTTCAAATTAATGCATATTAAGTAATTTTGGACTGCATCCTGGAAATGTTGAATATTATGTTGTATAGACTCTGTCTTGATATAACCTAGAGAATATTTTTGTTGTCATTTGTTTTAGAAGGCAATCAGTATGATTAGTTTCAGATAGTAAGTTCTGTCTTGCCTTTTATTTCATTCTGCTACACTTTTATTACACTAGTTTGGACCTGCCTTGTGCATGTGACACTCGGAATTTACCCTGAGAATTGAGCAGTGATTTAAGTCCAAATTGATCTTAAATCTAAGTCCAATTTTCAGTATTTACTGTGCTGCTTTCGGTCTGTCCCACACATGTATATCTCAAGAATGACACTGCGACTTGTATGGATTCATTAAGGGATTCCCTTTTCTAGCTCTCTACTCTCGGAGGGTACCTTTCTACACTCTGTGGCTCATAGAACCTCCTATTCAGTTCCTGTGGCTAAAGCATGCTGATTGTCTCAGAGTTTTAGCCACTCACACAGCTGCTGCTATGCAGCTTTGAGATAGGGTCCATGGCTAGAAAGATGAAGTTTATACTAACATGTTAGCCACCTCACAGTCCTGCAACTAGGAGCACACTCAAGACAAAATCATGAGGGAAAACTAAAAAGTAAAATTTTAAATTAACTCTCATACAGATTACTTCTTCAAGTGCTTGCTCTGAATTAGAATCTGTATGAATTAAAGTTTCTATAAAGGTCACTTTTTCATGAGTGCCAGCAAACACTACTTTTTAACAAGCCAAATATGACAAATGAGCATAAACGATATAACGATAGAGTGGTATAAAGCATTCATGGTCAGCTGTGGAATTGTTCTTATTAGGAGCATGTGACTCTATTATCACATGTAATATGCATACAGGGTGTATTATTATAAACTGATTAAAACATTCAGTAAGTTCATTTTATATATAAGCAATGAAAAATAATTTGGCACAAACTGTAAGCATACATGATTCTGATTAAAACTGCAGCACATTGATTTTTTTGATAGTTATGATAGAAGGACCAGTTTATCTTTATATTCTGAAAATTTTGAGCCTTCTCAATTCATTTAAATACCATCCTTCTAGCATCTCATGAATACAATATGACCATATCCATGAGGGTTTCTAGTAATTTTTTTCCCAAACTCATGCGTGATGCTTTGATCTTATTTTGATTTGGTTCTACAATTTTAGTCCCGTCACTCAATCAGTATTCATTCTTGCATTAAATTAATTTAATTTCTGTCTCTTGACTATCGGTTTCTTCAGAGGCTTTCCCTACTTTAGGCCGGCTTTGGTAATCCTTTGTTGGGAACAGGGAGGCAGGGTGCCAAATGGCATCCTAATGGGAAAATAGTAAATTCGGAGCAAACACTGTAACTTATATTTCTTCATTTAATGGAAAAAAATTGAGAATTAGGGAGAAAAAAGAAAAAGATGAAAAAATGGATGGAAGTGGCAAATAGTTTAGAGATATGTTCTTGGTCTTGAGGTCTACTGATTAACCTAAGTTAAAGGAAACTAATCTTCTCAAAGAGCAATAATGGTTTTACTCATACGGTAAGAAAATTATTATCTGGAAAGATAAAAAAATATTTAAAACACAGCATTAAAACTATAAATATATGAATATATTAACTATAATATTTAAAGGGTAATTTAAAAAGAAACAAAGCAATGTATTTTCTATTAAATGGACAGTGATTTTATTTTAGGAATAACACAATTGTTGGCAAATAATTAATCAAAAATACAGTCTCCCACATAGTTGGTGGAGTATAAATTGATATAACCATTCTGAAAGGCAATTTGGCAATGTGCCTTAAGATTTTTATTAAATAATTATTCATACCATTTGGTCCACAAATTCTACTTCTAAGAATTGCTGTTAAGGAAATAATGAAGGGGAAGACACATCAGTGTAAGAGGATGTTCATTACTGATTTGTATAGCAGTAAGTCATGAGAAACTACCAATATATCTATAAAGAACTAATGGTTGAAAAATTAATATCATAACTTTATAATGAAACACTTTGTAATCATTAAAGTCTTTATTTTTTTTGAAGAATATTCACTTACATAAGGGTTGTCTATGATGAAACAATATCTGAATATAATACTAATGTATTGTGTTCAAAAAAAAAAAAAGAGGAAAAAGACTAGAAGCCAAACTGAAAATTAAGAGTACTCATTTCCCTCTCATATTTTTAAAACTTTACCTCAATTCATTTGGCAAAAATTGCTTATTTCAACCTCTATCCATTTTGCCTTTCTTTATAACACCTGAAGTTTAGCTCTGCACATGGCCTTGCATCAAGAGACAATTTTCCCAGCTTTATGTGATCAGTTTCACCAGATTCTGTCCAATAGGCTGTTAGGACATGTTTCTAACTGGAAATTCATGTGTGCACACCAAGATGTTCTCCTAACTGGCTAGGACTGAAGAGAGCTAGAGCCGCCACCTTAGATTTAGGAAACATCGTACTGATGATGTGGACCATCCTATTTATTGGATCGCTTATCTCTTGACTGTTAGAGAAAAACAAATGTCTGTCTTGTTAAAGCTTCTAGATTTGGGGACTCTCTATTATAGCATAAAGCATGTGCCATAGTTAATAAATACAAATAGTGCTTTTATAATAAAAGAACCAAGTCAAGTAGTAAATAAGCAATTTTATTGTATTAAATGCATTATAATATGTAGAAGCCATGATCTACCTTTAGTAAACTGTTGAGCTTATATTTTCCTCAAGCACTGATGTGTAAAATTTGGGAAATGTTCATATGAAACCTATACACAGAAGAGTTTCAAGAACATGACAGTGGGACACAATTGTTGATCTGGTCTACTGTTCCTCAACATCAGCACTATTGACATTTTGAAAAAGATAATTATTTATTATTAGAGGTTCCTGTCCATTATAGGATGTTTAGCGGTATTTTTGGCCTCTACCCACTAGATGCCAGTAGAACTCACCCATTTGTAACAACCAAAAATAATTTAGGTATTGCCAAATGCCCACTAGGGGAGCAAAATTGTCTCTTATTGAGAACCAGTGATCTAAAGTAACCTCTCACCATGATGAGGGAAATTTCATATGATAAAATCATTGACACTAATACTATGGGAACAATATTAATAGAGTATCATGCGTCTTTATTAGATTCTCTCCTTGACCAAACTCTAGTAAGCCTCTTCCGAATCATCTTCCCAGTTAGGCCTTGTCCTTCAGACTCCCATGTTTGTCTTTACATTGCTCAGTTTTAGCAAAACTCCTGCTAAATTGGTGTAGCCCGAAATCTTGTACTTCAATATCTGACCACCTTAATATTTAATTAAATTTTTCATCTGTCACCATCCCCTAAGTGATACCTGATCACCATGGCCTGCCTTTAGCATGATTCCTGCTGGATCAGTTTAGCCAGAAAAGTTCTATCCACTGACCACCCAACCTGCTCCTTAGTTATGAATCCTCACTTTGTCTTCTTGTGTGCAAATGAGTCCGGTTCTACACTGAGGTATTTTTCCCCCTGTTGCAATAGTTTCTGAATAAAATTTGTTTTTACCACCCTAACGACTGCCCAGCTCTGGTTTTCTTTGGCAGTTCCACAGAGAGCTCATATCTGTTGGAAGAAATCAGAAAGTCCTGTCAAATGGTGATTCTAGAGCTTTTGAGCCAAGACTGGAAACATGGTAGGATTTGAGGAAATTCTAATTAGTTCAATTTCAGATGCATTGTGGTCACATATATGATTATCACGATCCTTGATCATTTTTGGTACTACACTCAGAGGCTAGAATTTAAATATGTAATTTTAATTCATTTTAACATCAAATTTATAATGTATTGGTAAAACATGACAACACAGTATAGTAAAATAATTTCTACCTTATATGATGTCCTTTAACCATGTTTATTTGTACATTTTCTATGCTTCAAGCCATATCATTGTATCATTATATAATTCAAACAATAACATAGACAGAGATATTATGTTACCATTTTTCATAAACAAACCAAAGTCACCCTAAATAAATCAATCAAAATGCCTAAGATGTTTTTATATGGAGCACTGAAGCAAAGTGCTCTGTAGCAAAACAAAATTGCCAGAGACTTTTGGCAAATAACTGTTAAATACTTAATGATTCTTAAAAGCCTGAGTCTCCAGCTTTGGTTTATTCTTAAGTATCCAAAGCTTTGTTTGACCTTGAATCCATATCCACAATGCTTCAAAACTGGTCATTTTAGCCTCCTTTGTATTACTTCAGATTTTAGCTCTTCAAAACATAAATACATGACTTCACAGTGAAGAACTTAAGAAATATAATTTCAACATTTCATTGCAAATGTTTTCTTTTAATAAAGACAAATTAATGTGTATGTGTCATTTTAAGTTTAAATGATGACATGGTGATAGATGATGGGCACTTATCCATCTGCATGATCTTGTAAAAACACATCAAAATATTAAAATATCTCAGAGTAGTTTTGCTATTTTTTTCAAATAAATATTATGCTAATTAAAATATTTATAAATATTTTTATAGTTACATTACCCTTGTACTAATTCCACTGATATAATGAAATACATATAATTAGGCAACAATGTATCATTTTCAAGTTTAAATGCCATCCTATTCTTTTGCATTCTCTGAATTTAATATTCAGTGACCATTTTACTTTACAAAGTTATTGAAAATTCTGTCAGCTTTGTGATACTTTCATGATTTTAAGTTGTAGATGGGATGTGATAGATACAGGAAATCTAAAATGCAATGCATAGACCTTTCTCATTCTATCATTTACGTTTCAGGAAGATAATTTTGTTTGTTTGTTTGTTTGTTTGTTTGTTTTAAAGGCTTGTCTACAAGGAAGGGCAAATATCTAATTACCAAACATCAGTTTTTTTCTGATTTTCCTGTGAATACTTTCTAATGCTTTGAAACCCCAAACCCTTATTCCTTTCTTTAGCTCAAGACAGTAAGTAAGCCTCAATTTCCTGAAATATTTCCCAAAAATATGTCTTTGAGGCTCATATTTTTATGGGGCTCCCTTATGTAAAGAATTGAATTTACTTTCTCCTCTTAATCTGTTTTATGTCAATTTAATTGTTAGACAAACCAAAGAAACTAGACAGAAAGAAGGAAAAAATTTCCCATGTCTACAATATCTAGAGGCAATTCTCTGCTTACAATATGCCACAGGACAGCTACTAGCTCTCTTTTTCTTACTTTTTGAGTATGAAAGAACAAACAATGATCAAAAACATATGAACAGAACAATATGTAAGAAAAAGGCTGAGGCAAATCACTAGGGAAAAAATACAATATAATAAAAAGATAATTGAACAAAGAACTTAAAATAAAAACTTGAGTACATATACTCAAATTATTGAAAAGATATAATAGCTTAAAATGAGAATTTTGTACTACAAAAAGTGTGCTGAAAGCTCTATAGTGATCTTGGAGATTGAAAATTAGGCAAAAAAGCAAACACTGTAACATTTTGGATAAATATTGACAACTTATAAGTTTAAGTAAGTGTTCAGAAAATATAAAATAAAACCATTTTCAAACACATAGCTTGTCAAAATATTTTCCTCCTTTATATAATTTCTGAGGCAGTAACTATAGTCTATCTTCAGCAAAATGAGGGAGTAAACAAAAAAGTTGGAAGGTATTATATCCAGAAAATGGCAGCCCTATTCAGGAGAGCATGTTTATGGAATAGGAGAATGGAGTTCCTGATTTCAAAGATGGACACATATGAAAAAAGTATAAAAATGTAATATTTAAAGAAAAATATAAAAATAAGCAACAAATATTTTAACATAAATTAATATTCAAATATAAAGCAAATTTTAATGTAGTCTATTAATTCTTGTTTATTTAATGAAAAATATAAATAAAGGAGAGAGATAAAGAAAATTAGTTTGGTCTTCATTCTAGAAATCAAGTACTTTCAAATACTCCAGAAATCTAGACATATTATTCATAAAGAAAAGATAAAACCCCAGAACTCTACTTGATCAATAATGAAAAATAATTACATAATCACAATAAGGTAAATGTCATTTATTTCCATTTCAACATTTAGAATCAACCCTATGAAGGTAGCTCATAAATATTAAGCAAATGTAGGAATAGAAAAATATGGAAGTACGTGGATGTTAGTATGTGGATTGCAATAGCATCATCTAACAAAGGTTTCTTGAAACACCATGACATAGAAATGTATTGTTAATAATTTCTAACTAAAGAGCTAAAAATATTATCAATATCAGATATTGTGAGGAGCATAAGGGAGAATATTTTTAACTTCCAAAGCATAAAGTCTTTAGAAAGAGTGCAGCACTAAAAATTAAAGCACATCTTCAAACTACTATCCCTTAATTACCATAAATTGAATCTTCCAGGTACTTTCTGCCTTTTTTAATGAAAATTACCCAGAACAATCATCACTCTTCAAAATCTGAGTTTCCCCTTTCTTTACCCATCACTATCATGTTCCTCATTTCAAATATATTTAGATACATCTGAAATGCAACAATAATCCTTTCCTGTTAATATGCTTAGCCTGTGATGGCAAATGATTCTTTATTCAGATCCTCAAATATAAGCTCAGACTCATTTTGAAATCACCATGTGGAATAGAAATCATGTAAGTATTGATAGCCTCATTTGTCTTAGCTTTCAAACAGATTAAATAGTATACAAAAAATTCAATAATAATATTTCTAATTTTAAGCTACAATATCAAAGGTCATTAAAAAGTCCCAAAGTAACAGAAAATAACTGATTTCAAAGATATCAAATATATTGTTTGCTATGTTATGTCTCTGTTATGAACAGTTATCTGGACTGAAAAGAAATGGGGACATTGGGATAGTCCAATGAGGTTTTTCTACTCATTGTCGTATTTCATTTTCAAGAGCTCAATATATTATTTTCTTACTCATTGGAATTTTAAAAAATAATTTTTCAAAACAACTCTGTTGGTTCAAGAATAAACATAGAAAACAATTCATATTTATGAAAATTATGTAAGACAAAGTTAAGTGTAGATATGCAAAGATTTGTCCCCATAATAAATTATACACACACACACATACACACACACACAGACACACACACCTCAAGAACCTTCTGATACCCATTATGGACATTTTCTATTATGAAAAATTCAGCCTATAGTAAAATATATTAAATTAATGTTATTTTTTAAATAATATGAGAACATTAAGAAAAAAACATGGAAGTTTGCAACAGAAATAATGAGTCCTCATGTAAATTTTGAATTTTACTGAATAATAATGTATCATTATTGGTCCATCAATTGTAACACATGTAAACACTAATTCAGGATGTTAATAACTAAAAAATATGTTCAGGGAGGAGAGGAAATATATGGGAATTATCTGTAATTTCTGCTCAAGTTTTCTGTAAAGTAAAAACTCATAAAGAACAGTTAATTAACTTTTTAAAATGTGGAGAAATGATTTTTAAAAATAATCACACTACTAATTAGCTTTGACTTTATTTTAATTAGCCAAAATTAACAATGCATTTTCTAAGCCACATGTCATTTTAAACAAGTGTCTTATTTTAGAGTTAAGGGATACAATATCCAAACTACTTAAATAGTTTCCCAAGTTTATAGACCTTCAAGTGATAGTAAGAGGAACAATAGAATCTAGTCTTATTCACTTTGTTTGACATAAAATGCTCTTTTATCATTTAATATTAAAAATAGTTTAAGGAAATATGAAGATTGCCATACTCACATTGAATACAATCACAGACTCGTATTACAGGTGGGAACCTAGAAGAAGAGACCAGGGATTTAATAATAGGGACTCTAGGTCCTTATTGATTTTAATTAAACATCCTGTTTTTTCATCCCTTCAAATTACTCCTATATAATGCCACTAGATTTTTGTACCTAAATCACAATGTTCATTATTCAGTTGAATAATCTTACATTAGTTAGAATTTTTTTTTCAAGCAATGTAAGCTATGTTAAGTAGGCAAGCCAAAGGGAGAGCTGAATATAAAAATGCCTCATACCTCTAGGACCCCAAGTTCTCCAGTACAGCCAGACACCAGGAAGAGACTTGAATTAGGAAGTGGGAGTTTCTCTCTAAGCATCTATTTTCTCTGTTTCTCTCTCTATAGACTTGCTTTTTCTGCCTCCCTGAATTAATAGAGGAATATGACTATTCCATAGCACCTCTTTTTTTATTTTATTTTATTTATTTTATTTATTTATTTATTTTTGGTTGTTGCCAATCCCTCCATTAGCCACAAACTCAATCCGAAAATTCTAATTAAAAATTTCAGCGAGAATAGTTCTGACTGATCTAGCTTAAGTAAGGAGTATAAACCCAAATTCAGTGGCCATGCTCAGGGTTGGAATGGGTTACAGAGTCAGAACATAGCTAAAGGGAGTCAACCCTGTAGATTAGATGACAATTTCCTGAGAGGAATTATCAGTATTGGTTGGACTACTTGTCATTTTCCTAGGTAATAGAGATATAATGATAAATTCACTACTAGATTTTAAGTAACTCAACATCTGACTGGAGTAATAGGCACATATGTCACTAAAATATTATGCAGCAAGGTCAAACATACAGATTAATCTCTGCTGAGAAATCTTTGATGGTTTTGAATTTTCTAATACATAGTTTCAATTTCTTTGAATACTTGAAAGATTTCAAGCATCAGATTCACCTTTCAATCTTTCTTCTAAACAGACACAATATAATACACAGTAAATGCATCTCTATATTTGCTAATTTAATTACATATTTTCTTTATGATCAATTCACTCTTAATGACTTTATAAACCAGTTTAAGAGTAGTAACTACATCTTGTAATTCTTTTGTAACACTCAAATAGTTAGTACATACTTAGATACTCACTGTGTGTGTATGTGTGCATTGTGTGTAAAATTAATTGAACAGATGTACAGACAAACTCGGTTACTGTTTATTTACAAGGTAATTTTAACTATTAGCAATGCATTTATTTTTGTAAATGCTAATATATGGCAGCATTTAATGTCTGGCCTGGTAGAAATTAAAGTAACTCTTTTTCACTCTGTGTTAAGTAACGAAATGGAAAGAATCCTTTAGGGTTTATTGCTATTTGTTTAAGTTAATAAAAATATGTAACCAAAAGGCCTGGTCTACTAGAATGTCTGTAAAGAATTAATTGCCTTCAGGTGTCAAATAAAAGTAATAATCCTGTTTTTCAGATGTTGAGCAGAAAGGTAACTAAACTTCTTTATTATGTAAGATCTGGAAACTTTTCCCAATGTGTGTAGAATACCTCCAATGAATGAAACATTGCAGAATTACTTTTGTTTTATTTCAAGAATACAGTTTCCCTCCCCAGCCCTGCTCTAAATAATTTGTCGCTGATTAAAATTGTTTGGTATAAGAGTGTAATTATTTTTTTATGTAATTCAGTAGTAACCCTTGCACTTGAAATATATGTAAATTTACTATTCATGTGCAGAGAAAGAAGCAATGGAGAATTAATTATAAAAATGAAGATTCACTTGTAAAATTAATATACAAAATTTTTCAATGACTTGCCTTGTATTGACTACTGCTATCTCTTATTATTGAAAAAAAAACCTTGATAACTCCCTACTTGTATTATTTAAATCTTTTCTGTGAAGAAAGTTTTTAAGTAGTCAATTAAAATGATTGCTGCTCTATTTTTTATCGTTGTGCTTGGTCTGATCTTAAAGAGATGGTGTGACATGCTAATAGTAGCACATTTCTTCAATATGACATGCATGCTTTGATAAACCTATTTTATATATACCTTAAAAATATGCAGTGAAACCAACAAAAAATACCATTAAAAATGTATACATAGGAAAAAAGGCAAACTGTTAAGAAGAGATCAGCTAAACAACAACACCAGCAAAACCTTCATTTTCAAATTGTGAGAATTTCCCAAGGAATGTTATTGTATAGGAAGCGCTCTTTATATTTCTAAGTAGAGAAGATTGAAAGATCATTTTTATTGAACTGAATAGACAGATTTCACTGATGCTTTTTCGTTTGCTGGGAGAACACTTCCTTAAATGTATCTTCTTTTCATTTCAGTAACATTTTTAGTGTGGCATATATTTATTTCTTTGTTACACGGGCTCACAATCATCATCTCAGAGCTCTTTCAGCTCTCATGTATGTGTTTATTAAAGACTAGTTGAAAAACACACATTTTTAGAAAAAATATATACTTTAATCTATATGCTATTAATATATGACACAATCTATATACTTTATATCTTCACTGAAGTATTCATGTGATAGAAATTAAAAGTTAAATGTTTCTTAATATAAGGATTCACTTCCCCCAAAAGAAACAGAATTATAAACAATGGAAAATAACAATTTAGAATATTACATTAATGCACAATTACTTCATAAAGTAACCAGAGACAAAACCCAAAATTATAAAAGAGTTGGCATATAAGTGGATTCCCTGAATATGAAAAACTGACTATATAAGTTAATCATGCTCTTCTTAAATCAAGGTGAAATATATATATATATATATATATATATATATATATATATGTATATATGCACACATATATATGTATATACACATACATATATGTGTGTATATACATATATGTACATATATAGAGGTATACATATATATGTATATATATACATATATATGTATATATATGTGTATATACATATATATGTATATATATCTTTCAATCCTGAACCAGAGATTGCAACATGAACTATTGCCTTCATGTGTATTTCCACTTTGGAAAAAATTTGGAATTCATTCTTTGACCTGTGAAAGTACCAGTAAAATAACTACTAGATCTTTTTTGCACTGTCTAAACAGAATATATTAATACAAACACCTGTGTGAATACTACTTAGTTCTCTTTCAATGGGTGCAAACTTCAGCATCATGATAAAAACTTACAAGTGAAAATTAGAGCAACTTGGAGTTTCTTTGTGTTTATTTGTTTAATACATTGCAATTACTTGGGCTATAAACTTTGATTTAGTGCAGTCTACAGAAGCAGTTTTATCGCCTCATAAATGGTTAACAATTAAACCTGCCCACACTACTTGCTCATAGATATGAATAAAACGTTGACAGTTTCTGTCAACCATATCAGTAAAGTCAATAATAGTTCCTAATTTATATCTGTACCTGGCATGATTATTATAGTATTGCTGTTAATATACGGCAAACATGCGGTGTACTTCTTTATAGAAGACTATTGATCAATACATTTTAATGTAATGAACACACTTCATAGATAAACTTCAGCATCAAAATGCAACTGTTTTAAGTAAAACAGAGATACAATATCATATATACACTCTTCAGAGAATTATTTTGTTGACGAAGCCGGAAAACTTCTTTACTACAGATTCCATGTACCATCAGTTAAAGCACATTTTAATTGGTGCTCCTGAAATTGCAAGAGGATGGCTCACAAAATTTGAAACTATAAAATTAGCTTGCCCAGTTAAGAGTCTTAGCCTTAACAGAGGTTATGTCTTGCATGCCTTCCATTACATCATGCCACCTCTGAGAATCCAGACACAGTCTTGCCAATCAAGCTTCACTTCAAGCAATTGTTCACTTGGGTTGAATTCATATTAATGACAAGTGACAGCAGTATTCCTAGGTAGTTTCTTGTTTGCTGTGAAAAAGAAGGAGGACAGAATCACAAGTATTCTAAGGTCACAGTGAAGGGCAAATAGGAGCAATGGAGCAAAGCTGTTTCACCTGAGGAAATACCAGCAATAGAATCTTAGAAGTCTGGAGATATAAGGTGGATCATTTTTGAGCAAAAGTGTCATTCAGTTTTTCTGTGAAGTATTAAAAAACTCCTTGATTGTAACTCTGTTGATTAAGGGAAAACCAAACCTTTTTGAAAAGTGGAATGGTTCAATATTGAAATTCTCATTCACGTGAACATGTGTCAATGTGACCATAGACAACAAAATTTTATCATTTCAAATATGAATATACACTTTATTACAGAGTAAGAGTGAATTAATACACCATTGACTGAACTGAATGTTTTATATAGGCCTACTTCTACCTTGCAATATCTCACCCATAGACAACTTGAGATACCCTCAATCATAAGTGGCCACAGGAAAGGTTCTTATCCTACCCATTTGGTTTTTTTCCATTTATTTCTTGGACAATATACTGGCTCCTGTCGTTGGAATCCTACCCTCTGTGAACCAACATTTTTAATTTCAAGTAGAATCTACTCTATGCCTTAGCTCTTCATAGCACATGTTTTACAAATAGATACTTTATTATCTCTCCTCTATGATGAGTTTCTGATTTGTTATCCTCTGGAAAATGTTGATGCCTTTGCCTCTCTATTGTTGCTGCACTGCAGTTCTATTTCTCTTTCTGAATTGTGTGTCCTTCCAAAGTATCCTATTCTTACTCAATACAATAATTGACTTTCTTGGACAGTAGAGTATTTCCAGAATGAACCTACTCTGGAAGTGTCCCCTCCCTCCTTAGAGTCATGAGGTGACAGGTCCTAATTTATCCTAGTCTCTTTTTACTATTCCAAAAACATTTTTAAAGAATTATATATGCCTTACATTTTGCTCACCTCAAGTCATTTCTTTAGATTTTTTTTTTAGGAAAATGCGTATTGTATAAATAATGAATTCAGATTTTTTTTTTTACCTGACAATTAAAGTTTTATTACTGGGCAAAGTATAAAATTCAGGCTTATTTTTACCTTAGAATAAGGTTCCATCCCAGGGGACACATCAGCACTATGCAGATTCCCACACTGCTCAGTCAAACTTGCTGACCAGTCCAAAACACAACTCCCAGCAGAGAAACGAGCATAGACTTAAGTTATGGTCACTTACTTGCAGAGGATTTGTTGGATTTTTTGTTGCATATTTTGTAGAAATTGTGCAAATGTAAGAATGTCAAATTCAGTATAGAGCTTGCCATATTTATTATAAAAAGATGAACCAAAAGATAATTATGTCTGAATTCACAGAGACACTTGTTTGTAATTGGAACTAGGTGATTCTGAAATTTTCTTAGAGTTTATAATCTGTATAATATAGAAATAATACAAGTATGGGACATTTTTTAGTAAGTGCATCCATATTTCATGTTCAAGGAAAATAAAATGTTATCACAGAGGGCCTCACAAATATCCTGATTTGAATTACTCCTATTATATAAAACATGAATAAATTTATGGGAGCCAATTTCAATACTGGATAGCTGTCTAATTTGTTGATTCTGTGCTATAAAATAGAATAGCTATTGAGTGTTTATTATGCTCCAGGAAAATTTATAAGTATTTGACATGCATTTGCTCTTTTAATCATTACATTATACTGTAAGGCAATTACAATGACTGCACTAATTTATTAATGAGGAAACTGAAACACAGTGAGGTTGCCATCATTTCCAAAATCATACAGAAAAAAAAAAATGTGAAAGCCAATTTTTAAAATCGTGTGCCACTGCTTGTAAACACTGAACTGAATTATACTGATTCTGGACAAAATTTTATATAGTGATTTCATACTCTGGGGCCAAAAGTTAAGATTTGGATTGCAACCACTTATAAGCTGTCTATCATAAAACAATGTGATAAATCATTTAACCTCTATGCTTGTTTTCTTAGCCATTAAATAGGTATAATATTAAATCTTAACTCATAGAATTATTGTGGGGTTTAAATAAGTAAATATGTGTAAAATGCCTAAAAGGCATGTGTATATAGGTATAGGTATTTACTTATATGTATTTATTTATACAAACACACAATTTTATGTATGACTATATGTACATTTATAGATATGCATGGATATTTGGGCTTAGAACATATAGAAGTTAAATTAACATGTGTCTTATATCCACCATTTTTTTTTTAGGTTACACTTAAATTTGTTCTCTTCCCCAGTGTTTATGATTTAGGAAATATTCTTTGATATTTCTATGAAGAAAAGTCCTGATATTATTGTTGTTGCTAAAGAATGGTAGAAAGTGTGTGTTGTCATTAAATTGTAGTGGCCAGCTATCAAATCAAGTAGCAGGTATTGTTTGCCGCGACTAAATCTTTGGAGTTTAATCTGATTGATTTGCTTCTCATATATCTCTCCTAACAGGGAAATATGAGAGTCAGCATTGTGATTCAGGATCCTCTGAATTATCTTCTGTGTCATCATGGTGCAATATAATATAATTACTGGAATTATAGTTCTTGTGACTCCTGGGCAAACCAAAAGAACTATCGTATAGTGATAGTTCTCAATATTGTTTCCATGATCAAAATAGTGCCATGGGAAAGACGTACCTCAGATCACATACTTGTATGTCTACTGCTCTGTTTGGAAGGTCCTCAAGACCACCCTCAGCTTCAATGATTTATTAAAGATACTCACAGAACTCAGAAGAGCCATTACATTCAAAATTATGTTTTATTAGAGAAAAAGACTACAGATAAAATCATCAAAGGGAGAAGATACATATGGCACAGTTCAGGGAGTGCAGGCATGAAGTTACCTGCTGTCCTCTCCCAGTGGAGTGTGCGTGCAACTCTACCCAGCATATTTGGCAACACGCAATGAGCATTGCCAACCAGGGAAGTTTAATGAACCTTGAGGTCCAAGCTTTTTATTAGGAGTTGGTCACTGAAATTTGTGCTCATGTAACTAATCTTAAGTATAGTAAGGAAATTGACCTCCAAACCTTCATCCAGTCTTCTGCAAGGGGAAGGGGGGATAACTTCTAAACCCTTGGAATTTCCTGAGTGCTAGGAATGTCTTTGTTATTCATATGGGTTCCTTGGACCACAGCTGACACTGTATGCTAACAAGAAGAGTCAGAGTAAGGGCTTGTGAGGCAAAAATGACCCATCACGTGATTAGAGGGCTGGGGCTTTAGGTCATGTAATATCCGTCTGACTTTGGGGAGGGGAACAGTACGCTGTAGACTGAGTTGAACCACTTGGGAAAGTCAATCATGCTTAGGCACTGATGTCTCAGTAAAAACTCTGGATAGTGCAGCTTGGGTGAACTTCATGGTTTGGCAATACTTCATCTGTATTGCCACACACTGATACTAAGAGGGTACTGCATGCCTGAGGACAGTAGAAACTTTGCACAGGTAACCATCACAGACTTTTCTATTTGCATCTCTTCTTTTGATTGGTTCTAATTTACATCCTTCCCCTGTAATTAATGTGACCATGAGTTTGCTAGCTTTCAGTGGTCTGTGAATCTAACAAATTATTGAACCTGAGGTGGTTGGGAAAAGCTTCAAACCTACAGCTTGTGTCAGAAGTCTTGGGCAGATTGGCAGTCTCAAAGACTGTGCCCTTAATCTCAATTTTGGCTACACTCTTTTGTATCTTAGTTTTTCCACCCCTCCAAAGGTCAAGTTGATACCACATGGCCCAAGGCCCCCATCAGAAATTATTGTTAGCATAGACTCTCTGATAAATACCAAGGTTCCCTAGTGAAAAAAGATACTGTTAGTAGGCAGGACATTAAAACGGCTCAAAAGTTACCTCCCAGGCTCTGTTCAAAAGCCAAACCTCTTTGAGCAAAGATAATCTTTAACTTGCATATGTACCCAGTCAAATTTTAAAATGTAATTGTTTTTTCCCTTTTCTGGTGAAAGGGAGTCTTAGGAAACTGCATTGTGTCCTCTCTAAAATTAGTGTGTTGAAGCTCTAACCCTCAATGTGACTGAATGTATTGAGAGATAGGGCTAAATAGGTTAAATAAAATGGGGTCCTAATCCCATAAGACCGGTGTCTTAAGAAGAGAAAGAGACACCAGGGATAAGCAAATGTTGAGAAAAAGCCAAATGAGGATACAGCAAGAAGGCAGCCATCATTGAGCGAAGGAGAGAGGCCTGAGGAGAAATTAACTCTGCTAACACCTTGGCCTTCAATTTCTAGCCTTCAAAATTTACAGAAAAAAATGTCTGTTGTTTAAGCCACCCAGTCTGTGGTATTTTGTCATGGCAGACCTAGTAACCTAATATACTTGTCCAAACCCACAAAACACTAAGAGGATAAATATGAAATATCATTCACCTTCGTTGGTGTTCCTTTTTAGTTTCACCATATCCTGTGTTCTTGTGCGGGGAGCGGGAGCTGAGTCCCTGCATGACACAGCCCTAATATTGGTATATTTCTAAAGGGTTCTATATTCTTTACCCATGTTTAATTGAAGTAAACTATGTTGTAAAATTGAAATATACTTTGTAGAGAAGGCACCAACATTTAATAATAAATGAAAATGTAAAGTTCTAATATAAAGTTTGCACATGTTACATAGGAGCCATGGGCGTTTTGTATATACCATCTCCTATTAACTTCATGGCCAGTTGTGCTCCCCAGAAATATTATAATTGAAAAGCTATAAGGGAAAAGGAGGGGGTTTAACAAACAAATAAAAGCACATGGAATCACTTTCCAGGTATGTATTGTCAAAATTGCTTTTCCTTAGAGATTCTAATAACTAATATTTTTTACTATATCAAATAATTTCAGGCTGGTTGTTAGGATCAGGTTAAGCATAACTGTGCCATGGTTCTTACTAGAAGCTCTTCCAATTCCAGTGAATGAATCCTTTATACACAATGTTTTGCTAGTTTTTCCTCACTCTGTCTTATTGCCAAGAGATAATACAGAAATTTTAGGCAATATTGCGATGTTTTAACTAGCTGTATGCTTCCTTTTTATATGAATCAAGTAGGAACTCTGCTCCTACACATGCCCTTTAATGAAACCAGATGTAAACGAATCACTGGGTTCTATACGGCATCATGTCTACACATGCAAAATTAACTGAGCACAGCATGGGTGATCTCTATTTCAGTTGTCTTAAAAATCGATGAATGCTGCCACAAGGACGACGTGACAGCAGTGATTAGAGTCCTTTGTGAAATCAGCTGTGCCGAGATATCAATTTATTTCTGCTTATGGCAGAGGCAGCAAAGGGGTGTCCTAGAGGCTTGAAAGAGTAAATGTACTTCTTTGGAAGCCTAAATTATATACTCAGTGAATTAACAGTGTTAAAATGACACAGAGTCCTGTTTTATCAGCTTGTGGTATGGTAAAACAACTTCTAAACTGGGAATCAGGAGGAGGATGGGTCTCAGCCACAAGCTGCCATGACTGGATGTCATTATCACAGCAGCTGGGTGCCCTCAGTGGAACAAAGGAGGAAGTAGATTGAATACCACATTCTGCTGAATACTAGGTAGAGAAAGAGCATGAAGGCTGGGTGAAAAATATTTCTGATCTTTTCCAGCTTACCTCTAAAACAAAAAGCATCTGGGCCATTGAAGACATGCAATAAATATGTGTTGAAGGAATGAAGGATTTCCAAAGCAAACAGACCTAGGACTCAAATTATGCTTTCGTCTTTTATATACTGTGTGACCTTGGGAGAAGTTCTTAGCCTGTTGGGCATCAGTTCCTAATCTATGACAACATCTGCCTCATAGGTATTCATTGAAAATTAACAGGCTAATGTGGAGATAAAGATATGGATATAAAGAATTACATACAGATATCCTATAGAGATATAGATTTGAGAGTAGGTAGCATAGTAGAGCATTTAATATAGAGTTCTTTCTGTAGTTATATTATGATTCCATTACCCTTTAAGTTAAATAAGATCTTTTTTTTTTTTATTTTCAACTTTAGTGAAATATAATTGACAAAGATTGTTTATATGTAAGGTATACAACTTATTTTTTCATATATTGTATACATTTTGAAATAATGACCACAATCAAGATAATTAACATATCCATAATCTCACATAGTTACCATATTTTTTTTCCTTTCCTCCTTGTCCTTACCTCCCTTTCTTCTTCCTGCCCTCTTTCTCTCTCTCTCTTTCTTTCTTTCTTTTTTATTAAATTTCAACTACATTTGACAAACAACGTATTAGTTACAGGTGTACAACACAGTGATTAGACATTTATATAACTTAGGAAGTGATCACCCCGATAAATCCAATACCCATCTGACACCATACACAGTTGTTACAAAAACTCCTGACTATAATCCCCATGCTATACTCTACATCCTCATGACTATTTTGTAACTACCAATTTGTACTTCTTAATCTCTACCTACCTTCACCCATCTCTCTAGCTTCCCCCCAGTTTGGCAACCATCAAAATCTTCTCTGTGTCTATGAGTTTGTCTCTGTTTTGATTGATTGTTTATCATGTTCTGTAGATTCCACATATTAGAGAAATCATATGACATTTGTCTTTCTCTAGCTGACTTACTCCACTCAGCATAACACCCTATAGGTCCACCCAGGTTGTTGCGGATGGCAAGATTCCATTCCTTTTTGATGGCTGAGTAATATTCTATTGTATATATGTAACTCCTCTTCTTTATCTATTCATCCTATGATGGACACCCAGGTTGCCTCCATAGCTTACCTTGGTTATTGTAAACAATGCTGTAATGAACACCTGGATACACATGTCCCTTCAAAGTAGTGTTTTGGGTTTCTTCAGATACATACCCAGATGTGGGATTACTGGGTCCTTCTTTGTCTCTGTTATAGCCTTTGTTATAAAGTCTATTTTGTCTGGTACAAGTATTGCTTCCCCAGTTTATTTTTTTGTTCTCATTTCAATGAAATATATTTTGCTCTCCCTTTATTTTCAGTCTGAATGTGTTATCTGACCTGAAATAAGCCTCTTGTAGGCAGCATATGTAAGGTTTTTTTGTCTGTTTGTTTGTTTGTTTGTTTTTGTTTTTTCTTATCTATTCAGTCACCCTGTGTCTTTTGATTGGAGCATTTAATCCATTTACACCTAAACTAATTGTTGATAGATATGTAGTTATTGCCATTTTATTAATGTTTTTCACCTTTTTATTTACAAGTCCCTTTAACATTCCTTATAATACTGGTTTCGTGGTGATGAACTCGTTTAGCTTTTTCTTGTCTGTGAAGTTCTTATCTGTCCTTCAATTCTAAATGATAGTTTTGCTGAGTAGAGGAATCTCAGTTGTAGGTCCTTGCTTTTCATCACTTTGAATACATCCTGCCAATCCCTTCTGGCCCACAAAGTATAAGATTATTAACTTTACCACCTTTACCATGAACATAAAAACTGAGGAGATCTTCACCTACTGATGGCAAATTATGCTTTCACCCTAAGACTATTGAATTTTCTATGGACCACAGAATTCTATGAATCATATTTAGTGCTGTGTTTGTTTGTTTGTTTTGTTTATTTTTTTTATGAAAAGTCAAATCTGTAATTTGATTTTCAGAATTAATTTTCTCCATACGCTAATTCTTTACCCAAGTGATTAGGGAAGGTTTTAGAGGATATAGTATTCAGCAAAGAAAAAACATTAACGATTTCTCCTGAGAATTTTCCTTAATGAATTGTAAGATGCTATGTTTCAAAATAGAGGGATTAACGTGTTTTAAATATTTTTGTGTGTGAAATTTCACTTTTCTTTTTTCTTCAAAAAAGTATATATATATATTTTTTTATTTTCTTTTGGAATACTTATAATCATTGAGCACACTTATATGTCAAATATTAATCTTCTAATGAAATACAGAACAGAATCTTTTATCCATATCGCTAAGTTTTGCCCTAATGGTTCTCCTTTAGGTATATCTTTACATTCTAAATCCTCCAATCCCTACCACTCTAAAATCTCTACTTATTTAGTATAACCTTTGATATTTGTAATAGATTATGGAAAACTTTCTTATGTAGACCTATTATCCAGTATAGTTCCCTTGCAAATTGTCCAAAACACCACTCTTGGTCTTTTACTTTATTTCCAACCATATTATAACCCACCTCCAAAATATGCTTCTCTTAACAATCTTTAAAAGAAAGAAAGCATTTTAGTTTTACAGTAAAAAAAAATGCAACCATGTAATAATGTTTTTTTTCCAAAGTTTTATATTAAAATATTCCAGTATTTTTAATATGTTTCATTGGGGCAATGATAACAATATGGAAAAGCTAATTGAAAGACCTTATGGTCAAACCACTAATGAAACTTAATTCTGGTTACTAACATTTGGAGTCAACAAAAGTACTTACTGCCTTGATCATTAAGATGCATGTCATTTTTTTATTTAAAGTTAGACAAAACCAAGAATTAATTACTAGAGAAATCAAATTTAATTTTTTCTCATATATATTTTTGTTTTTACATATAGTTTAGTGACTAAGTCCTTATGCAAACTTGTCAGTAAATAAAAACTTTACTATTATCTGCAATATTATTATTACATGTGGAAGACTAAAGCTTGTCACAAAACCTAGGCTATCAGATTCCCAATCCCTTTGCTCTTCTTCCTTTGACAAATTCTATTAAAACAAAAATTACTGAACGTATAATTTAATTGATTACTTGGTTTTGACAAACTAAAAATATTGTCTTTTTATGGGAATATAAAAATAGACAATTTATTCATGTTGTTTCTTTAATAATAAGGCCTAGCATAGTACTCAAACTGATAAGTATTAACTGACAATAATAATAACAATGGTAATAAAAATAATGATGATAAACTTCTATAACTTTGTCATAAATTACAAGCATTTAAATTTTACTGTTAGCTTTACTAATAGTATGCATACTTGTTAAATATATTTAGGTTCAAATAGATAAACAGACTATTGGGAGAACTATGATGAAATGAAGTTTTAGCTTACCTATTTCAAACTTTTTTTTTCTTTTTTTGCATCAAGGAATTTCTGTCCAATTTGAGTAGTAATTTTAGATATGACTATGTCCATTTTTTTTTCCAGTTCTACAGGTAATTGACTACAGTATCAGATGTTTTCAAAGCTTTAAGAGTTATATTAAAAAAGAAGCATATTTTCTCTAACTGGCTCGTGGATATAATTTTTCCCAATATAAACTGATGGTTTCTAACTGGATATTCAGTGGCGACCATCATGAAATTTGTTTTTGAGAGATTATCAAAGAGAATTCAAAGACAAGGAAATGCAATAGTTTATAGCTTTTATTGTGTGGATTGTTACCAGTATAAACTTCTACCCTTACAGAGTAAGTAATGGTGATACATTCTGCTTCCTCGTTACTTTACAGTTCTTTGATGACTATATTCCATAAGATAAGCACTGTAAATATACTTGTTTATATTGACTTTTTAGGAAGAAAATGAGAGAAAAAGAATATTATTAGGATTATAAAACTGCCAGCACAGAAATAGAAATAAACATCTTTGTAACAATCACCATAGGCTGGAGGGATAGAGCAATATTTCAGAAATAGGTGGGAAGTAGAAATGGATTTGAAGATAATTGTGCAACACACACACACAAAAAAAAACGTTTTGGACTATGTTCTTATCTATTTGGAAAAACAAAACCAACCAAACAAACAAAACCTAAGGGCTAGCCAGATTACATGTATAATCTAATGATTTGCTACCTGGAGGTAATTGAAAATCTCTTCATGAGGAGTCATTATTTTAGATAATTTCTTCCATTCAACTTTAAAGACATTCATTGCATGAACCAAATTCTTAAGGAAATATGACTGTTCTCTACCAGATTCCATCAACTCTATCCTTTTTATTTTCACTCTGTTGTAAGACCCCTTGCTATTACTCTTGAGGTCTTGTTTCATTTTCCTGTCTTCAGATTTTAAATTGTAAATGTATATTTTATTATTTTTTTGCGGTCCACTATTAGTTTGATAGTTAACCATTCTGTCAGTGTATACTCTTTCATACAGACTACCAAATGCGTCTTTAACTTTCTGAAGCCTTTACAAAGCATTTTATTCCAGAATTGCTGTTTGTCTTTAGCCAGAGGGCTGGTCCAAATTATTTTTCTGCCATTACCTAAAGTGCAAGTAGTGACTTTATTTGATCATTTTATGGAAACACATAATTGGAATGTCTTCATAATAGTCTTATTTTCATACTAAACAACAACAACAAAAAGTCACCTATAAATATCTCATAATTAAAAGTTAAACTATTAAACGAACATCACTAATCCTTATAAAGTTCTAACAAAAGAAAAAGTTTAGTTGATTTTGTTTTTCCATTAATATGGAAATATTAATTTTCTATTTGGTTTGTGAGACCAACTGATTCAAAGCAGTGGACACTAAAATTTAGTAGCTGAGATTCAAAAAATATATATGTTAAATAACTTATGACTTAGATTGAAAATTAAATATCATGTCTTAATAAACAGCCAAACATGAGTCTTCTACCTAGGTCTATGCTTCTTTGTTAACCATCTTTTATAACCATCTTTGTTAACCATGGTATTACAAAATGACGAAGCAAAGTTTTCAAAAATATTAAAAGGTAATTTTCAGAAAAAGGTAAGATTTTGACTCCTATACAGATATAAAAAGAAGCACAGTTTAGGAATTTATTTTACTTATGTAATATGAGGGAACAAGGAAGATTATATAACCAGTTCAACAGCAAAGTCAAAACAGCACATATTTATATAAAATAAAGGAATTTTAGATAAATTGCAAATGGAGACAAGACTGGTTTTGCACAGGGGAGTGGAATAGGAGGAGGAAGGTGGATTTAATTAAGTTAGAACACAGCACAATTGCAAAGGTAATAAACCCAGTGAGAATCTGATCATCCACAGTGTATGCTATAGAAAATGAATACTTTTGCATTGAAAATGCATATTTTTTCTGCAAAAGTAAGTAAATGGAATCACAACATTCACAAAACTATAAGCAAACATAGATTCACGTATTCTTTTTCACTAAGAATTTGTAGTGACCAAAACCTTAATCAGACTCCATCTCAATATTGAGGAAATAGGGTAAGACTTGAACTTTAGGTGTTATTAATGAAGTGTTCCCAAGAAATTCAGGACTTTTGAAAATATGATATATCAGAGACTCAAAGTGTGGTAGTACAGTTGCATCAAAATTTTCTAGTTTATGAGTAAAATACAAATTTCTGAGTCCCACTTCAGATCTATTGACTCCAGATCGCTAAGAATGGCTCCTGGGAATTCATTAACGTAAAGTGGTTTGCAGGCAATTCTTGGGACGAGGAAAATTTATGGGTCTCAGTCTTAGAAAATTACTCAGGCTTCTAAAGTGACTTCTTTATTTTTGCCCTGAGTTTCAGATTCGTTTCATCAAACAGTACCTTGTGGGGTCAAGTTAGCAATTTACCCACACACTCCCCTTTTAAACTTATTTCAGTTATGTTTCCTGATAACTAATCATTTATTCAATCTAATTTTTATGTTGGTTAAAGAAAGATATCGTTCAGCATGTTCTTATTGTGTCATACTGAAATAAACAATATGTGTGAATCTTAATATGTAACGCCATTGAAATTCAGCAGATCTCTGGCCTACTTTAGAATTGTAGCCTACTTCAGTGGTCTCAGCTGGAAGCAATGTTGACTACCCGGGAACGTTTGGCAATATCTGAAGACAGTTTTGATTCTTCTAATTAGAATGGGGTGTGGGGCGGGTGTTGGCCATAATGTGTGCTATTGGCATCTAGAAGGCGAAGAATGCTCTAAACATTTTACAGTGCAGAATCGCCTGCATAACAACAAATTATTCAGTTCAAATATCAATAATGCAACTATTAAAAAACCGTGGCTTACTTACAGTGTAAAATTTAAATGACATAAATAAAACTTACATCATAAAATTAGAATTTGTCTATATACAATACATAGTATACAGAAAGTCATTCTATAATAGTTCTTAATAATCATTATTATAAGTAATAACATCCACAGGATTTTGAGAGCCCCCCAGGAGGTCCTGGCTTGATAGGTATATTTATATGCATGACAAATAAGTGGAACTATTGTCATTCTCCTAAATAAAAAAGAGAAACTGGAGATGCTTTTTGACTTGACTAAGGTCACAAAGCAATTATGCATTTGAGCTAACATTGGCTTTTTATTTTTAAATTCATAACATGTTTATTCAACCTTTACAAATTTTGTAATAGCCTAATGTAATTTATTAAGATAATAATGAGTCTACTATATTAGGGGTGATGGTATTAGAATTGCTTTTTTTTTTTTTTTAAGTAAGAATTTATTTTATGTTGTTTCTCTAAATATTTTCAGTGTTACAGCTTAATTCTTGAACTAAATAACTCTTGATTTTAACCACTGAAACAAGTGCAAATAATGCAAATGTTCTTTAACGTTGTTTTGGATTTTTTGTTTGTTTGTTTTAAATGATGGAAATGAAACTATTTGTTTTACCAAGGAATGAATATATATATGTACATATTCCAACTTTGGAATATATATATTTGGAATATATGTATATACACATATATATACACATATATGTGTGTATATATACACACATATATGTATATATTTGGAATACATATATATACTGATATTTGAAATATATATAGGAATATATATATATATTTGGAATATATATGTGTATATATATGTGTGTGTGTGTGTGTATGTGTATATGTATATTTGGAATATATATGTATATATATTGGAATATATATACATATATATAAATATTTTGGAATATATATATATATATTTGCTATATATATATATATGTATTCCAACTATGAATATATATATATATATATATATATATATATATATATACACACACACATATATGTATATATATGTATACATATGTGTGTGTGTGTGTGTGTGTGTATATATATAGTTGTTATATGTATATATGTATAAAAATAACCTTGGGGGGGTAAGGGGATGGTTCTGCATGAAAACTACCATGATATATATATGCATATATACACACATACATGCATATGTTTAACATATGTGTGTGTGTGTGTGTGTGTGTGTGTGTATAGCATACTTAAGTGAGGAGTATAAACTTACTTCCCACATCTGTTTCTCATTTTAGAATGTCTTTGATCTTTCACAGGAATATTACCCACAATCTTCTCTAATACATAACCTAGTCTATGAATGAGACATGAGTCACTCTGAATACGTTTATTTGCTTAATTTAAAAAGGTTGTAAATTTTGAAATCTCAATGCATCTTACTTCGATACCCAATACTTTGTTTTATAAACAAAACAAGGACTTGAATGATCACATTCTTAACAGATGCATAGTGAAATTATAGAGAGAGGTTACTCTAAATAAGATTTAGAGGTTGTACCTACCATCTGTTAAAAACATTTCTCACTTTTATATTCATAACTCCCATGAATGTGTCTGTAAAACAAAATAATTTATAAACATCAGCCATTGTAATACAAAATAATTCTATATTTTAAAAAAATGGAATTTTTAAATAATTTTAAAAGCATTGTTTTCAAAAGTAATCTTCTTGATAAAATAAAATGGAATTAAGTTATAATTTTTTATGAAGAATTATAATCTAATATTTGTTTTATTGGTTTCAATTTCTGTGGGCCTTTCATTTCTTGTATTCTCAACTTCTTTGGAAGATGGAGGTAAAGGAGTAGGAAAGATATATCTTAAAAATCATAAATAATGTATTCTAAATTTATTATTTTAAAAGCAAGTATAACAAGAACCACATATTTTTTTGTAAAACTTTCATAATTAATATATTCTTCATGGTTAAAATAAAATGATCAAGAATTTTTCCTTAATCAAAAGTTAACATCTGATATGTCACATACATTATATAAAGCGTTGAAAAATAGAATGCATCAGATTGAAGAAAAGCAGACAAAATGTTTATTGTTTGAAATAAAATCTAACTTTCAAACTGTAAGATTTTCAAAATCATGCTGAATTTTTCATATGGTGTTCTTTGACACATTTTCCTTGAGGTAAAAACTATTTCAGATTTGTGAGGGTTAGTTTTACATTTATAGAGAAGGTCACATTGAAAACCTTCTTTAAAAATTAAGTCAATAAGCAAGTTTCTATGCATAATTCATTGACGGTCTCCTGTATTCCTTTGCTTGATCTAAGTCTTAAACATTCCAAATGATATTGTATAAACATTGTTTGTTGAGTATTTAGAACTGGATATGTAAGAATATTTGTGATCTAAGATTTGTAAAATAATAGGAAGATCAAATGTTAGTACAGTTGGCATCATCTCAGATACAGTATCTAGAACAAATGTTGGTAGCTGGAGAAAATTAAAAAATATATAATAATAACCTTGGGATAAAGGGATGGCTCTGCATGAAAACTACCATTTTTAGACTTTTGTTAAACAATATGTGGCATATTCATTTTTTGTAATGAATATTTCATTAATTTAAAATAATTCACACTGCATAGTAAACTAAAACTTTAGAAATATAAAATTAATATACTAGTCTTAGAAGCCAGCTAAAAAGTCACAAACTCTGAAAAATAGTAGTCTGAATAATAAACTACTCTTGTTCTTGCACACCAAAGGGTCTAAATGCCACTGGAAAGAGTAGTTAAAAAGAATCTGAAGTTACTTATAATAAAATGTTACTTTCTGCAATACTAACAGATTCATTTTCAGTAAAAACATTAAAGCAAATATGTTCACTTCAATAACTTATTTTTAAAACATCTCTGATCTAATAAATTGTTGACTAATCAGGCAAAAATAATGAAAATTTAAATTTCTGAGAATGGACTTACCCAGTTTCTAAACGAATAAAGATTTCCAGAAATAATGACTTTCGGGATTGGGCCAACTAATGTGTATTAACAATAATAAGGATAGATTATTTGGTATATTGCTCTCTTTTTTCCCTAGATGTATCACTAAACAAAATAATGTGTGTGTTTCCATAGAACATTATGCTAATACTCATTGTTATCATTAATATTATCCTATATTCTTATAAAATAGAATAACAAGCCAATAAAATAGTCTATAAAGTTTTATTTTGTTTGTTTTTAGTGATGTATATAGATTAGTTAAGAGAGGCATAAAGGTTCTGTGAAAAGCAATTTGGAAAGTATAGGTTGCATAGGACTTAGATAATTAGTGATATCAGCAAAATGAGAAATAGAAGGATACATTCATTAGAAAGAATCAGTAAGATCTGATGAATATTAAAATTAAGGGCTGTAAAAGTAAGAGTAAATATAAAGAATTGTGATGCCATTTACAGAACCATAGAATTTTACGATAGAAGGTAATTTAGTGAGAAGTATTCCTAAGTTTTGTTCATGTTGTCTTGAAATAGAGGGAAACCAAAATGATGATTTTTAAAGTCTTCTAAAAATTCCTGAAAATAATAAAAGTGGGAAATTAGAGCAAAGGAGTTTCTTGGAGATCATTCTCAATGACTATGATAGTTCAAACTATGAATGTGTGATCTCAGAATGAGTGCCTGGAGAAACATAAGAGAATACGGCCTTGGAATGACAATGAAAAAGAGTCAGTATAGACAAAATGTTTATTACACAAAGCTCAAGGTTAAGTTAAGCATCTTAGTCAGTAGTTCTCAAATTTAACTGTTGTTATTATTAATGCTGATGAATAAGAACTTAATTTTCTATCAGAATTGGAGAAATAAGAAAATGCTATCATTAATGAAATAGAAATGTTTAAGAAATATTTGATAAGATTATTCTCTCTACATGACCGACTTTATTTTCAATTGTTTCTCATCTTCCTAATAATCCAAAAAATTAATACCCCTTTACTTAGCAATAATGTGCATCTACTTCTGTAGATCACATGCCAGAAATTCTGGCTGTGCTCTCTAAACTTTAATTAGAGTCTTTAAACCCCATTCAACAAAGAATTCACCTTAATCTACTCTATTTTGAATCCTCATAGAACACATGGCAATGATGACTCAGTATAACCCGCATAAAAAATATTTTATGGAAATTATGATTGCTATTAAATCAAAAGTATAATTTATAGAATGTAATGTTAAATATCAGTGTAAAACTTCCATAATCATGAAAAAATAGATTGCAGCATTTTCTTTAGTAATTATTATCTATTGATTGAGAAAACATTTATTTTTTATAATGTGTTTAATGTTTCTGTGCTTTTTAGAATCTTCCCCTAGTGGAATATACCTAATGCAGTAAGTATGAATGTGAGGACTAGTCCATTATTGACAAACATGATATCATGAATTATTTCATTTAGAAACTGCTGAGGCTATTGTTGAAATACACTTCACAAATATGAAAATATAGAGCCAAGAAAGCAATAATTCCCATAAAATATACTTCTGTGTCTTCTACATGATGAAATTATCTTCAATAGACTCAATAAATAGCATACAATTAAAATAATATAGTAAGACTCTTGATATCTGAATTATTTTTCTACCATAGGAATGTTACAACTAGATATCAGCTAATTGGTTATTTTTCTTGATTAAAATCCATTTCTCTTTGGGTAATCTATAGAGCTTAAGGAACAGTAAGATTTGTCAATATTGATTTTATTTAACCAATTTAGTTGCCTCAAAGAATCCAAAATTAAAGTTCTAGAACAGTTAAATATACTTTTAAAAAATTGACAATTATTTCATTTTTACATAATAAAATTTATTTAATATGGCATATTAAATTAAAACAAATATTTGAATTATTCTGAACATTTAGTTAAGCTCATATGAACATATTAAATATAACATTTTATACCTGGATACCACTGTGGAACAGAAATAGTATAAAATAAGTCAATGAGTGTTCACAAAGCAGACTCTCTGCTAGACAATCAAAAGTTTGGCCCCTAAGTTCATACAATTTACTGTCTGTTTTGCTAAAATGAATGCTATGAGAATAATTACATTTTTAAAGATTTTAATTAAAACATAGCTAACATATATTATATTAGTTTCAGGCATACATCATAGTTATTCAACAGTACCCACCTGGCACTATACATAGTTATTACCATATTACTGATTATATTCCCTATGCTTTACTTTACATTCCCATGACTATTTTATAACTACCAATTTGTATTTATTAATCCCTTCATCTTTTTCACCCTGCACTCAAAGCCCCTCCCATCTAGCACCCCAATAGATCTAGTATATATCTGACTATGAAGATACATAGTTATTGCAATGTTATTGACGATATTTCTCATGTTATAGTCTATATCCCCATGACTTCTGTGTAACAATTAATTTGTACTTCTTAATCCTTTCCCCTTTTACACCCTCCTCCAAAGCCCCTCCCATCTGGCAACCATCAAAATGTTCTCTGTATCTATGACTCTGATTTATTTATTTATTTATTTATTTATTTATTTATTTATTTATTTTCTTTAGATCACACTTATAAATTAAGTTATATGACATTTGTCTTTCACTGTGTGACTTACTACATTCAGCACTATACCCTCTAGGTACATCCATATTTTTGCAGATGGCAAGATTTCATTATTTTTAATGTCTGAGTAATATTCTATTGTATATATGTACCACCTGTTCTTAATCCATTCATCCATTCAGGGACACCAAGGTTGGCTTCATATCTTGGCTATTGTAAATAATGCTGCAATGAACATAAGGATGAGCACATCCCCTTGAAGTAGTGTTTTGAGTTTCTTTGGATAAACTCAGAAATGGGATTACTAGTTTATTTTTTGTCTCTTGTTATAATCTTCAATAAAGTCTATTTTGCCTGATATAATTATTGCTACTTCAGCTTTTTTTGTTTATTTGTTTCCACTTTCATGATATATATTTTTCCATTACTTTACTTTCAGTTGTGTGTGTTTTTCTTCCTGAAGTAAGTCTCTTGTAGGCAGCATATTAAGGGTCTTGTTTACTTATCCATTCATCCCCCCCCCATCTTTTGATTGGAACATTTAATCCATTTACATTGAAAGGAATTGTTGATAGGTATGTAGTTATTGCCATTTTATTATTCATATTTTTTATTATTATTTTTTCATCACACAGAAGTCTCTCTAAGATTCCTTGTAATACTGGTTTGGTGATGATGAAATCCTTTAGCTTTTTCTTGTCTGGGAAGCTTTGTATCTGTTCTTTAATTCTAAACGATAGCTTTGCTGGGTAGAGTAATTGCGGTTGTAGGTCCTATGCTTTCACCACATTGACTATTTCCTGTCAATGCCTTCTGGCCTGCAAAGTTTCTGTTGAGAAATCAACTAACAGTCTTATGGGAGCTCCCTTGTAGGTAACTAACTGCTTTTCTCTTTCTGCTTTTAAGATTCTCTCTGGCTTTAACCTTTGGCAGTTTAATTATGGTGTGTTTTGGTGTGGGCCTCTTTGGGTTCATCTTGTTTGGGACTCTCTGCACTTCCACTTCCAGGGCTTGTATTTTTATTTCCTTCACCAGGTTAGGGAAGTTTTCCATCATTATTTCTTTAAACAGGTTTTCAATTCCTTAATCTCGCTCTTTTCCTTCAGATACCTCTATAGTATGAATGTTGGTATGCTTGATGTTGTCCCAGACACATCCTTCCTTAAAGTCTCATTTATTTTTTTCTTTTTGCTATTCTGAATGAGTGTTTTCTGATACCTTATCTTTTAAATCGCTGAGTCAATCTGCTTCATCTAATCTACTGTTGATTTCCCCTAATGTATCCTGCTTTTCAGTTATTGTAGTCTTTATTTCTTACTGCTTTTTTTTTTTTTTCCTATCTCTATTGAAGTTCTCTTTGTGATGACTGAGCATCCTTATAACCAGTTTTTTGAACGCTACACCTGGTAAATTGCTTGTCTCCATTTAGTTTAGTTCTTTTTCTGGAACTTTGTTCTGCTCTTTTATTTGGGGCATGTTTCTTTGTCTTCCCACTTCAGCTGCCTCCCTTTGTTTGCTTATATGTATTAGTTACAGCTTCTATGTCTCCTGGACTAACTAGAGTGGCCTTATGTAGTAGGTGTGCTGTGGGGATTAGTGACACAATCCTCCTGTTCACCTGAGCCTCACACTTTAGGTGTGTCCCGTATGTGTTCCTTACTCTTGGAGGTGAGCCTTGGTTGTTGTTTGCTTGGGCTCATTGGTTGTGAAGATGGGCTGTGACTACAGTGGAGGAGTTGTGGTGCAGGGGCTGATCCCACAGAGCAGAATCTACCTTAGCAGGGTGCTGGTACCTGTCCAACCTGCCCCTTGGGTGTGTCACCCTGGGAAGCCATGATGCATCAGCTTGTTTCAAAGCTGGCCACTGTGCACGCTAGTGCCAAGGCCGTGAGGAAGGGGAGCAACTGCAGGTCAAGTACAGCCGAAGCCTGTACTGGGGCCACCGGGCAGGAGCCACAAAGCAATCCACAGATGGCCACTGCCCATGCTGTGCCTGAGAGTCCAAACCATGACCCAGGATTGGCTGTCACTAGTGCTGGGCTTAGGGCTGCTCCGCAATAGGTATGGAAAGTGCTCAAGCCAGATACTACTTGACTGAGTTCTTCAATCTTTGAGAGCCTATGAAATCTTGTAGCATTAGCCAAGGCAGGTGGTTTGTATGAAAAAGCCACTGGAAGTGGCTTCAGTGTGCTGGAAAGTTGGGTAGGATGGGGTCTCAGAATCACTTGGGTGTGGAGAATGAAGGGAGTTAGTCAGCTTGATAGAGATGCAGATATGGTGGCCACCTGTGTTTGAATGCTGGGAAAGGGGAGGGCTCAAGAAAGAAACAATGGCCTTCACCAGCTCTTCTGTCCAGAAAAAAACTCCCCCTCCAACCCTTGTCCTGACACCAGATAACTCAGATAACCCCACCATATGTTCTCGTCACCTCTGCAGCTGCCAACCCAGCGCTGGAGCTGAGTGAGTAAATCCCGACAGTGAGCAAGTCCGTGCATGGTCCCTTTAGAAGAGGCTTGGGAGTTCAGTTGTCCTCTGCCTCACTCAGACACAATCTCCACTGGTTTTCACAACCAGATATTATGTGGACTTCTCTCCCAGGCACTGGAACCCTGGGCTGGGAAGGGGCTGAGAACCTATGTTCCTCTGGGGCGGGGGGAGGAATTCCACAGCTGTGATATCTCCTAATTTTGAATGGTGACATGCATGGTGTGGGATCACTCCATTCCATGTGTCTGCCCTTCATACCAATCTCAAGGTGGCTTGTTGTGTATGTCCTTAGAGTTAGAGCTTTTGTTCAGCAAGATTTCAGGCGATTCTCAATAATAGTTGTTCTTTGGTATAGTTGTAATTTTTGATGTGATCGTGAGAGAAAGTAAGCACAGCGTTTACCAACTCTGCCATCTTGACCAGAACTGAGAAAAATTATGTTTTAAAGCACTGATTTTTATAGTAATGAATATCTCTGGAAAAGAAAGAATAGATTAAATTTGCAACAGCAAAGGTAACGTGTGTGTGTTTCTAGCAAGTAGCAAAATTACAGACTTCTCCAGAGCCAGAAAAGGGTTTTAAAAAAGGAAACAGCTGTTCATATTTCAGTACTACTGCATTCCTTTCTCACATGCTGTAGCTCAGTTACTGAGGAGGAGCTGGCATCAGAAAAAATGGGATGCTAATCTGTTTTCATATTTGGGCCATTATTGCCATATACCAAAAATGACATTTATTTTGGAAACCATATCATAATGATCTTTGCAAGGGGAAACCTATTTAATACATAAGAAAGCCTATCTATCCTTATAATTGACTGTTAATTGGCCCATTATTATTTAAAAAAAAAAAAAAGAAAAAAGAAACGAAAAAAAACTACATAGTTTCAATGGTAAATAATTTGTTTCCTAAATTCCAGATTTTTAAAGGACATTTTTCATCTCTTTGGCTTTTCTATCTTTTGGGTTTTCAGAATACTTAGTGATTTCATAAACATGTAGCTTAAAATGAACACACATTTCATAAGGACAATATAGAATTTTGATACAGCAGTGAATGTCTGTCGTGCGGGGTCTCTGGTCCCACTCCCCACATGAGAACACAGGATATGGCGAGGCCAAATAGGAACACCAACGGAGCCATGGATGGGGGATTCATACCATTAGAGTCTTGCTAGCAGCTGGGTTGGAGATACAGGAAGCAGCCTCCACAGGTTGAGCAATCTGCCGTCCACTTCTCTGCCAACCAAGACACCAACGTAGCCATAGCAGTTGTATTAGTGGCTGATGGCTAACCAGTAACAGCTGATGGCCACCCAGCCACAGTGGATGGCCATCATATTATAGCTGATGGCTATCTAATAACCGAGCCAGAACCTTTCTATGTGAGGCCTAGAGCCTGGAAACTGCTCTCTGGGACTCTGTCCCCACACTCCACCCCTACAGGGTCTTGCCACACAATCTACATGACAAACGTCTTCCGTGAGGGGCCCTGTATCTTATTAGCTTATAGGCACCTACAGGCAGAAAGAAATAGTAGTCATAGTAACCAACAGTGGAAAATCCCTTCCATCTGGGAGGATACATGCTAGTATTTTGTCCTGGGAAAGGAGGGTCGCTGCCACTGGCACCTTTCCTGGTTTGTGGTACCAGACCTTTATGGCAGTGCTTGGGGTCCCTTGCATAGTTTCAACATGTGGCAGTACAGCGGACCCCATAATAGGCCATAGTGAGAGCACATAAGTTCCCCATAAAGTCATCCTAGCATCAGGACCTCTGTATACAACAGTCACTTGCAGTGGCCACTCGGCCACCACCCCTGGTGTCACTTGCAAAACATGGGTCAGACCAGTCCCGCATGGGCCTATCAGGCCCAAACACCGACAGTGGGGGCTTTTGACCCACTAGAGCCAAGTCCATTGCTGCCGTTCCCCTGCTTTCAAGCATGTGGGTACTGGCGGCAAAATGTTTTCATTTCTGCCATAGCCTGGCTTTGACAGTCTAACTTGTAGTAACCTATAACTGAATGGGGATAGCTATTCGATGTAGCAGGGCTTCTACTGGTGTGGACCCTCCCTTCCATGGTCTCTTATTCAGGATTCTCAAGATAACCCACAGACGCGAGGCCCAGTGGTGCATCATGGGAGGGTGTTTTGATACCCGGAGACCTTGCTTCAAAACGCCGTTGTAGCAATCAGTCATGCCAGCTGCTTGTGGATTGTACGCTGTATGAAACAACTATTGTACATCCATTCTGGACCTCACGTGGAAAGGTGCTGGCTTGGGTAGTAGATGGCCATCAGCTGTGACTAGTTGGCCATCAGCTACAACCAGTTAGCCATTAGCCACTAATATAATTTCCGTGGCTACTCTGGTGGGTGGTTATTTAGCAGAGAAATAGACAGCAGGTTGTAGATCATGTGGCTCCAACTTCCTGTGGTTCCAACCTAGCCGCCAGCGAGACTATAGTGATATGACTCCCCTATCTATGGCTCCGTTGGTGTTCTTTTTTGGCCTCACCATATCCTGCATTCTTGTACGTGGAGTGGGAGCTAAGTCCCTGCATGGTAAATGCTTTCTTTTCCTTTTGAAATGTAAGTTAAAATTTAGATAGATATTTTAAAATTAGATAGACCTTCTGTCAGCTTTCTGATCAAAAAATGTCATTCTTAAAGACCTAGAAATGTCAAGGCAAATCACGTCCCAGCTTCAGTTTCTATGGGAGGGTAAGGGTCTTGCTCTGAACTGCAAAATTATCATCTCTGTCTTAAAGATATGAGAGGTTTGTTTTCCCTCTGGATAAAGCTAATTGTAATAGCTAACACAGATGGTCGCCTCAATTACCAGTTAAAGTTAATATGAACTATGTATGACTAATGGTTCTGTCAAGGTTTCTTAATTGAGGACTAATTATTGTTTATCTTGAGAACCTGTATGGAATTGGTAGTGTTTGCTTGACTGTATAAAAAGGTGAGAATTATTTATATATTTGCAAACTCTTAGCAGATTGTCTGTGATGTGCAACAGGTTCTGACTTAATGCATACTCAATAATAAAACTTTTCTTTCTCTACTACTTTTGTGGAGAGGATTTCCCATGTTGGAAGAAGTTTTTGTTTTTAATTATGTTTTCCCAACGACAGCACTATAAAACTATCTCTGTACGTTAAAAATAAAAACAAACAACTGATTTCTAGAATGGTAATATAGGAATGCAATTGTAATTATAGTGAACATTTACTGTGAGGCAATGATTTCTCAATCAGTGGCATAATGATTTTATGGTCATAATGACATTAGGAAGCATAAGAATCCCTTTTCCCACTACAAGGATCATGAAGCAGAAATGTCGCCTTTCATCAGTATTAGTTAATGTTCTATTCTTACAGTTATTCTCAGTTTCCAATCATTCTTTTTAGAAATAGGTAGGTTTAAGGCACAGTATAAAAGATGATGACATGCCTTTTCTTTTTTCTTTTATAAATACATTTATTTGACCATTTCAGTCTCTGGGATTTGATTTGATTTTTATTTTTTAATTAATTTTTTAAATTAAATTTATTGGGGTAACAATGGTTAGTAAAATTGTATAGGTTTCAAGTGTACAATTCTATAATACATCATCTATATATCACATTGTGTGCTCACCACCCAGAATCAGTTCTCCTCCCATCACCATATATTTGACCCCCCTTTTTACCCTTTTCTGCCATCTCCCCTCCCCCTTACCCTCTGGTAACCACAAAACTGTTGTCTGTGAGATTATTATGCTAACCGAAATAAATCAGACAGAAAAAGTTGAGAACCATACGATGTTACTCATATGTGTGATATAAAACTGAAAGCAACAAAGGAAAAAGGCAAAGGTGGCTGGGATTTTAGAAATGAAGTACTTAACTTTGCTTTCCATTTCCACAATTAAACTGTCAAATCTTCAAAACCTGTTTAATTTCCTTTGTAACAAATCTGTGATTATATCTACGTGCCACTGCAAAATTGACTATATTCATGATGTAATTTATGTTTTAATAAATTATCTTTTAAGAGTTAATAGGCATTTTCTGAGATACCCTGTATCTAACAATACCTTATAATTAGATAATGGAAATAATCTTTCTAGATTGAAATAATGTATGGATAACTGCCATATCCAACTTTGAATTATGTGATTTTTTTAAAGATATACTCAAAATAAAATATTGAATATATTTAATTATTCATTCATTGATAATGTAATATTAATTTAACATTTGCCACAAATATACTGAATACATTGTAAGCTCTATTTAATTATACAAATATTTATAATTTTTGACAAATTGAAGACCTTCAGATATTTAACACCACAAAGATTCAGATAACTTTTGTTGCTGAAATTGTTTAATATAAAAAGTTATAACACCTAAGTTTATTATTGGTAAATACTTGTATACTAGAATATTATCATAGACATGAATTCACTTTGGAATTTAATCTTACATATGGTTAGAGGATCTTCTTTGACACAATGGGGTTTATTTGTTGTTGTTTGAGGCAATGGTGGAAGAATAAGAACTTCAGCTGGAAATTTGACTTGAAAATACTGAGAATTGAGATTAACTATCTATAGTACTTAGATGTAATGACTCAAGGTGCACTTGTGTTTTATAATCTATTTTAACAAGGTTTGTGGGGACTGAGCCAGGAGTGCAGTTTCCAGGCTCTCAGCCTCACTTGGAAAGGTGCTGGCTCAGGTAGTAAATGGCCATCAACTGTGATTGGATGGCCATCAGCTGTGGCTAGTTGGCCATCATCTGTAACCAGTGAGCCATTGGCCACTAATATAACTGCCATGTCTATGCTAGCAGAAAATTGGGGCTAGCAAGAAGATGGTGGCTGAGCTAGTAGGCGACCAAGTGTGGATTGCGGATTGTGTGGCTCCCACTTCCTGTATCTCCAACCCAGCCGCCAGGGAGAATATAGTGGTATGACTCCCCTACCTATGGCTCCGTGGGTGTTCCTTTTTGGCCTCACCATGTCCTGCATTCTTGTGTGGGGAGCAGGAGCTGAGACCCCGCATGACACCCTGCGTGACAAGGCTATAGTCACATAAGCATTTTATTCATTACTAGATTCATTTTTTACATTGTGAGTGATTTCTAAGAGCAATATTTTCTTTCTTAAATTCCCAAATGTTTGAACTAAGATTTGTTAGGAATATCTTTTATCAAAATGAAGAAGAAACAAATTTTTTCTCAAATTTTTACAATGAGACACTCATTAACATGTAACACCATTGATTTTTATATAAAGGACTGTGTGGGTCAAACAGTATCATTTTGAAAACAGCTTTGACTCTTGAAGATAATTAATGGGAGGTAACTAATTAAGATATGCAAATGATATGCCCTATGACAATACATATTTACTGCATGAGCATAGTTGTCTAGAGAAGGGTAAAATCCATATTTTTTGCTGGGCGCTTGTGTCCACCGCTCCCCATTGTGTTACATGTGACCCACTCCATTTAATTGCTTTAACACATTGTGTCTTAAGGGCACAGCGGCCTGTGACTCCCTCCTTGGACTCAGTGCTTCAATGTCTATGATATTCAAATTCCCTCTCTGCAAAGCTCCCAACATTCTTACATTGAAGTATCAAGTATCATCTCACTTGCTGTCCTTCCCTCTATCATCTCTATCTCTATCTAGACCTCTCTCTTTATCTCTTTCATCTCTCTATATATACATCTTATACTCTCCTGCACAGCCGAAGCTGAATGATCGATAAATAAAAACATCAAACACACCTTTTTTTTCTCTCTTGATCTGTCTAACCTGATTTGACCTTTCCCTATTTTAAACTGTCATAGTATTTTGTATTCAATCTCCACTGGCATTGCTATGTTGATTTATTTTAAACTAATTTATGTACTTACCCTTAGGTAGTGAAAATTACTATGTGAAGGGCCATATTTAATTCATTTTTAATTAGCTCAGAACCTCACAAATAGTTGACATTCAGTGAGGATTTTTTAAATAAAAATGCTATAATTAGTGACATAGATGTACCAGATATTTTAGAAGAGAAATATACTGATGGAATAATAAAAGTGGAATTATTTTCTGAATTATTTAGAATAATAGACAATGGAAAGGACTTTAATTCACAACCATAAAGATACTGCCATATGATCAATAAAAACAAGATCTCATTTTAAAATTCAAATATTAACGAAGATTAAAAATAGTAGTTTAATATTTTTACTAAGTTTCACTAAATGAAAGGGTATTCCTAAGTTAAAAAAAAAAATGAATTTTTAATAAAATCCCTAGATGATACCAATAAGGGCATATTTTATGAGAAGTGCTATAAATATACATTATAACAATGTAAAATAAAAATTAATTTGTTTTAAATTTAAGGGACTAAAGAAAGGGAGCAAATTAAAATCAATTAGGTTGCAAATATTAAAAATCTTACTTTTGCTGCAAGAAATTTAAGAAATTAACACACTGCCCCTTCAAAAAAAAAGTTCATGAATAATTCTGATTATTATTTTTTTTGTGTGGAAGAAGACTAGTAATCATTAAAAAAAAAGATATATATATATATATATACAACCTCCTGCCTGCCCACCCTTTCCAATTATATAAAGGTTATTTAGCGATTCTTCTCCTTTATGGCTATTTGCAGATATATTAAAACATTATAATTTGATCTAACTTGGCATTTGGAACTAGAAAGAAATCCCAGGGTAGGACTTATGGATTAGCCATGTGAGCAGCTTGGTAAAAGGTCTCACTCAAAGAAACATCTATAAACTAGCCCAAATTAGCAAAGACAATCATTCATACTCTTTGGAGGTTGACCGGGAGATTGACTCATAACAAATTGAGAAGCATTCATTCAGCAAGATCTTTGGAAACTTACTAATAAGAGTGGAAATAATACTATTATTAGTAGGCTGCACCCACTTCCACTGAGATTACTGGTATAAAAACTATTCCAGGAAGTTCAGAAACCAGTGGTAGAACCCATCTTCCCTAGCGCTATGCTGTAAAAGCTCTATGTTGGGTGGATGGTGGCAGGCTGGTAATGGTTTCATTCTCCCACTCCCAACTGCCACTCTCTCGGGAAAGTCTGACAAGGCAGCTAGTGAAGATTGCAGTCCCCCATGTCTCCACAGCTCTATGTTGGGGAAAAACTATTCTGCAAGACTCAGCTACCAAGTGGAAGCTCCTACCTCTACGCAGAAAAGCTATTTCTGGTCAACCTAATATATTCCACCTCTGTTTTGAGGACAGCCTCTCTTGATGGGAGCTGGATAGCTGGTTAGCAGCACCAGTTCCTTTTTTCACATTCACAGATCCCACTGCCTAGGTAGAATCCTGTTGGAATACACAGTGAAAGGTGATTATCACCTTGAACCCCTGCTTCCCAGAACAGTTTTTTCTGTCTTGTAAGGGAGAAGGTGGGAAGGGAAGCATGTTCGGGGAGCAAGTCTCAAATACTGGTAATACCATGCTCTATCTGAGGGAGCAACTCTATTTGGAGCAAATTATGCTGCAAAGCATGCTGATGGAAACAATAGAGCAATCAACTAGCAATCCATAGGGAACTACAGTTTAGTATGATAGTGAAAGACAAGACGACCAGGAAGTTTAACTAGGAGATCGGGGAAATAAACCAACAAAGAGGACCCTGTTAACATCATAGCCATCCCTGGGGGTCTGGGAAACTGTGCCTATACCCTTGACATGCAGTGTTAAGACTAACTAGGGAAGAAATGGCATGTAGTGTTAAGACTAACCAGAGAAGAAACTTACCAGCTATTAGGCACAGGTAGAATGAAGCCATAACTTGTAAATCTCCTAAATTGTAAAAAGCAGTGGCCTAGCCACACACTATTCCATAAACACAGAATGAGAATGTTACTTATTCAGGGAGTTTAAACACAACTTAAACACTGGATCTTAAGCACACCTGAGCAATTAGTAGCTGACCACAAAATGGTGCTGACTCAGGACCAATTCTTAAAAATTCAGGCTTAAAGATAAAAACAAGAAGAAAATCACATCAGGAATATTAGAAGCTGCACACTAGAGAGAAAATAGATGTCACAGAATCAGTCTAACCAAGTCACTAAAAAGTAAACAAGCAAATAAACCATTTACAATATACGCCCTGAGGAAGGAATCAGTATCTGGAGTTGCTAAAATATATTATCAAAAATGTCCACTTTTAACTAAAAAAGTAGGAAACATGCAAAGAACCAGGAAAATGTGATTTATGCAGAGGAACACAAACAGGCAATATAAACTGTTTTTGAGGGTACCCAGAAATTGGATTTTGCACGAAAAGACTTCAAGTAACTATTTCAAATGTGTCCAAATTACTAAAGGAAATCATGTTTAAAGAATTAAAGACCAGTATAATGATAATGACTCATCGAATACAGAGTATTAAAGAGTTAATACCAAATGTATTAATGGTTGAAAAGTTGCCAAATGTGGTAGAAAAGTTCAATAATCTAGAAATTTAAAAGATGTCACCCAACATGATAAAGAATGTCTCCAGAAAGTCAACAGCTAACATCATACTTAATGGTAAAAGAATTGATGTTTTCCTTCAAAGATCAGACAAGAATGTCTACTTTCACCATCTCTGTTCAACACTGTACTGGGGGTTCTATTTGTGGGCTAATAAGGCAAGAAACATTAATAAATGGCATCTACATTAGAATGGAAGAATGGCATCTACATTAGAAAGGAAGAAGTAATACTATAAATATTTGTGGATAGTATGACCTTGTACATAATGCAAAAGGAGTCTGCTAAAAAGCTACTAGAAATAAGAAAGGAGTTCAGCAAGATTATAGAACACACGATCAATATAAAAAATGTGTTTTTAAATAATAGCAATAACTATTCTGAAAACAATTTTACTCACATAATCACAAAAAGAATAAACTACTTAGGAATAAATTTCACAAAAAAAGTGCAAGATGTATTTATTTAGTGAAAACTCTAAAATGTTAAGAAAATTAAATAGAACTAAATAAGTAGAAAGAAATCCCATGTTCATTGATTGGAAAACTTAATATTAAGATGGCAATACTTCCCAAAATGATCTACACTGCTATTTGCATTCTACCTTTCCTTTTTCTTGTTTCTTTGGTTTCCTTCCTTCCCCTCTCCCTCCCTCCCTCCTTCCCTCCCTCCCTCCCTCCCTCCCTCCCTTCCTCCCTCCTTCCCTTCTTTTCTTTCTTTCTTTCTTTCTTTCTTTCTTTCTTTCTTTCTTTCTTTCTTTCTTTCTTTCTCTCTCTCTCTCTCTCTCTCTCTCTCTCTCTCTCTCTCTCTTTCTTTCTTTCTTTTCTGTTTTGTAGTCTTAACTCTCTATACTTTCTTATTAATTTCCCTTCCAAATCTTGCTTATTTGAAAAATAAATAAATATGCTACCTCCAGGTTTCAGATAATGGTATCCCTTACTTGCTAAACTTAGATTCTTCCCAGTTTAAATACATAAAGCTAGTTTACTTACTTAGCATTGAAGTGCCTTCAGGTATGTTACGATATAACATTCAAAAAAAAATAATAATAACAAATACCCTGGAGGTCATAGATTAATATAGAAAGTCATTGCCTTTTTTTTTTTTCTTATTCTCACTGTCTTTTCCCTAGTTTGAATTTCCCTAATCAATGGTCTATTCTTTTTTAAAATCTTCGTAAAAAAGGCCTTTTTCTTCCATTAAACAAGTGACTATAAGTCACTAACAAAGTAATCTTTTTAAATACAGAATGTTGCTTCTAACCTGTTCACTAATATCTAATGACTCAGTGCAGCCTGTATAATACAGTGCATTAAAATTATGCTAGCTGCCATAACAGGTAAACTCTGAAATATTAATGACTTGACAAAACAGGTTCTCACTCTCTGGTTTGACAAAGTAAGTTCAGGGACCCAAGATGACAGTTGTCTAACTTCCAAACTTGTTCCCAAGGTCGCATGGGTCACTGACCTCCACCTAGAAGAGGAGACAACACTGTGCATAACTTTAATATACCCAAGTCTTAATGTAGAAAACATGATTTCCGCCCTCGTTCTCTGGGCCAGACCAGACCACAATCACAAGCCCATATTCTGCTGCAAAACAAAAATGAAAACAAAAAAACAGAATGATGACACCCAGTGATCTATTCAGGAAGTAGAGAAAAGAGGTTCGCTGAAAAACCTAGAAATCTGAAATTGTGGATGGCACAACCAGGATTTCACTTCAACTTCCTTTGCAATTTTAACTTTTTACTCTTTCTCATGTACTTTCCAGACCAAACAAATCAATGTTCTCAAAATAGCTTTGTATTTGCCTGCTTTCATGCTATTTCCTCTACCTTAATTACACCCTGCCACCTTTGTCAGTCTTTCTTAATTTGGTGAGTATTCTGTGTTTTCTATATTGGCTTTCCATTAAATTATCCCTATTAGAAATTCTTTCCCCCTTTTTTTCTCTCCATCTATTTTTCCCAGTATATTTATCTTAATTTGTAGTTCCTTTTGTATCTGTTATGAGCACCAAATACTAAGATTTGTATATTAAATACTAAGAAAAATTTGGACTCATACTTGATTCCTATACATGATAAGAATAGATTCCACCATTCACCAAGCATACTGTCACAACAGGAAGTAGAATTAGTGGTAAAATATGCTCATGAGTAAGACATGCTTTAGTTTTACTGATTGTATTATTTAGTGAGAAAATTAAAGTTACAAATGAATATTAATATATTGTGGATTTTAGAATGTTTAGCGTATGGTTTATAACTCAGAGTTGTGACTCTTAAGGAGATAAAGCTATATTAATTGAACTTTAATTAAACTTCTATCTTTAATTTGAATGATGATAGTAATAACAGGAACTTTCATTTATAAGAATCTAGCGTTATGTGTAAATCTATTGAAATGAATTATCTTATTCTTATTCAATTATCATCAAACAATCAAATTAAACCTCCAAGGAAAGTATCACATTCTCCATTTAACAAATAAGGAAACTGAATTTTAGAAATGTTAACTTTTATGAGTTCAATTATTAAGAAACAGAATCAGAAATTTTCTAATATCTCTCTGACCACAGACCAATGTTCTCTTCTCTTCATTTCCGAGTCAGTTCATAAAACTGTTTTCATGATTTCTTTAAATGTGCAATATATTAAAGAATATATTCTGTATTTGATACAAAGAGTCAGTTCTAATGATTTTCACCTAATGGAGATCTATAACAAAGATAGTTATAGAGACACTAATTATACCCTTGCTTTGGAGATAAGAGACACTGCCTGGGGCTTTGTTTACTGGGGGTTAGAGAAAGGAGGCCAAACCCAAGACATATTTAAATATACAAAGTTGGATTTTATGTTTTCTTTGAGGGACCTTCCCCTGACGTATGTTATTTTGTTGGTCTCTGGCCAGAACCATTCAAAGGCTCCTGCTACACACTCTAGCTGTACCATCTAATTAGGGCCACATCCTCAAATTTACTGTTACATCTTCTACCTCTGCTTGTATGAACAGTCCACCACACGTATTATTTAAAATTTTTCTGAGGCTGATTTAATGCTACATCCCAATGAGTTTATTGGCAAACTTAATCTGGAGATCTTTCCTTTAAAAATTAAGGTCGTTAATGATGTGGTTTGACTCTAAGGAGAAGATTGGGGCATGGGCAATCTTTTTAGAACACTACAAATCATACTACACACTTAGAGAACTGCCTGTACTTTATATACAGTTTGATTAGAAAAAAAAGTATGTTGTGAATTTATATTTGTTTATTTTAATGAGGTCCCCATTTGTTGTTGTTGTTGTTGTTGCATTTTATCTTCATTATTCCCAAGTTAGTATTTATTTCTTGGATTTTGCTTTTAGTTGTTTGATGGTGGTTTATTTTTAAGATTCCCTTTCAGCACTTTATTATAGAAGCTTACGTACCATAATAGTGATGATTTTCAACTGAATGCAAATGATTTTCAACTGATACCTGAATTGTATAGGACATACATTGAGGAGTTTTACTATAGTGCTTGTATGAATTCCAAAATGAATTCAACATATAATTTATAAATATGAGTACATACTACAAAGTGATCACTTTCTTTCTTTTTTATTGTTTTGGTGCAAAAATAATATTGTGATTCATTATTAATGTGAGTAGCTTCTTAGCAATAAATCATTTAATGTCAAAAATGGCATATTAACTATGATATAATTTATCATAGTCTTGCTCACAATACTTGATACTGCCCCCAAAGCTCTAGCCCTGGAAGAAAAAATGTCAATATATATTTGAGAATATATTTGAATGCTCGCATAGAGCATATTAGTTTTGGTGCTAATTTAATATATGTTCATGATATAAAATGCATACCAGTCTTTGGAAAATAGCCCTCAAGTGTAAGAGAAATTCTGGTGTAGAAAAAAATTTGATAAAATGGTACTCTTGATCTCCACCTGTATTATTAGGAAGTTCTCTTATTACAAAATTTAAAAACACAGTTATAAATTAATTTATGCAATAGTTACAAAAAATTATATACCTAATTGCAATGTGAATCTTAAAAAAAATCCATTTAGTTTCACTGAATTATCTCATTACATTTTGTTTACATTGATTTTTATTTTAATGCATCACTAGGATGCTTTTTAAAAAAATTGTAGGCAGTTAGATAAACTTTACTTGTTCTAGTGGATAGATCAATGGAAACAGAATTTAAGCACTGGTTTAATTCCAAGACATGGATAGAAATTGTTATCAAATCCTGTTAGTATCTTCTGTTACTTTCCCTCAAATAACATTCAAGCTGTATAAAACTCTTATGAAAGTTACCAAAAACCTAATGATAATTATTTCCAATTGTCTTTTAATTTCAATGAAACACAGACGTGTTTTTTAAATGTTTTGTGTTGTTTAGCCCCAAATATTTCCTTTAATCCAAACCTCTTGATGTAAAAAAATGATTAATTAATATAAAAATGTTCTCAATATATCAAATTTTGATCTAGAAACTGATAGGACCAAAGATCCTTGGGTTTCATTTTATTCTGATTTGTTCGAAGCTACTTTGTCAGAAAAGGGAAGAGAGACAGATTTTCATACTGGGTATTCTGCTCTAATGTAAGTATTTCTACCGGGCCTTAAAGCACTATTATTCAAATAGGTAACTTTCCTAGTTACTGATTGCCTGAGTTGTCAATCAAAGTTTACCTGAAACGCTCCTTTAGCATATTGAAAGTGTTAGTTTCAATGAAACATGATTTTTACTTGAAGATAAATACTGTCATACATAACGAGTGTGTGCTTACACTTATTTCATGAGCATGAACACTCATTTTAAATTACTTTGATTTAAAAAATATTTGGTATGATACAGTTGCATTAAGTTCAAATTTACAATTATAGCATGACTAATGTCTATTACATCAACCTAATGGCAAAGAGTATGAGACATAAATTTGAGTGAAGAGGTTGTTACAATGTGAAGATATGATGTAGAGAGACAGGATGCTACGGGACCCAATGGGGTATCACCTCTCCTAGATGTAGGAGGTCACTGAAGATTGCCTGGAGGAAATTGCATTCAATGGTAGGATTTAAAGGATGATATGAGTCAGGTATATGGGTGTCTGTGGAAGGGAAAGGTTACTGTGGAGGAGGAAGTCTAAAGGGGAACGGAAGTGAAAAGAGAAGAAAAGTGTTTTTAGACAATGGAAATAGAGAGTGAACTGACCAGATGGCAAAAAATGAATATATAATTGATACAAAAGTAAAAGTCATTTAAAATATGAGGTGGGATATTTAGGAAGAGATAAGCCTGGAAAGGTGGGCAGAGATGGATTGACCTGAAAGATCTTGAAGTAGTATATATTTAGGTAACATATAGACAGAAACTAGGATCTTGATTGGATGAAAAGTGAGGGTGTGAGAGAAAGGAACACAAGGAGAAGAAGGCTCTCAGGTTGACATCTGGGAATGGAATTTCAGGTACTGACATAAGAAGAGTAGGCTTTGTGGGGATATGGTCAGGTTTTGGACATGCTGAGAGTATACATGTGGGAATAGATTGTACTATTGGCATTTCTGTTTCATATAAACTGCATGACACTCAGAGACATATCTTTTGGAAATGAAGTTTTATGAGAAGGGTTACTTTTCATTCCGATAGCAGGTCATTCAGAATCTCGTTTCAAAGAGTACTCAAGCCAAATAGCATTTCAAAGTCTTATTTTTAACACTAATCACCATTAAAACAATGCTCATGCAATATATTGATGAGTTTAAAGTTTACGGTACCTAGTGCAGTGGCACTTGACATCTGTTTCAGCTTTCTATCTTACAGGCTGAAAAATTCATTTTGCCATTTCTTGTGCAGAGTACATGGAGCCTGAAAGCACGGAGTGGAGCAAGGAATGGCAACTCTCACACTTACACAAAATCATTTACAAGGAAAACTTCTGGTTCCTATCTCCCAGCTTGTAGCCTTACTAGTTTAGAGGTCTTGGTGCACAAGGGGAGAATGTATTTAGTAGAAGGCACAATTATGATTCCGTGGAACTTACAACTGAGAATTCACCTGACTGTTTTGGGCTCCTCATGACTCAGAACCAATGGGTAAATAAGGGGTTTACTATGGTACTGGGAGGATTGATCCAGATTCATCCAATGATGACATGGATGAGTACGTCTGGGATTCTCCAAAGTAGCTTCAACTACCGTCTTTCTTGGGGAAAAATAGTGTTAGACTACTGTGATTCAGTACTAGGACTTCCAGGTGTTTGAATTATTCACAAATAAATCATTGGTTTGTTCCATTTGATGAATCTCAACAACTGAGGTTTTTCTGAAGGCAAAGGAACATAAAGTATGCAGTAAAGAAAGAAATCATAAATACTAACTACGACCTTGTGGCTTGTTGCAGAAGCAAGGATTTGTCTAGCTATTCATATTGTATTCTTTAGTCTGTCATGTCTTTCATCTATCTGTCTATCTATCTATCTATCTATCTATCTATCTGTCTGTCTGTCTGTCTGTCTGTCTGTCTATCTATCTATCTACCTATTTATCATCTAACACAATACAATACACAATTATGCTGGTGGATTTTATTTTATTTAATATATAGTTTACAGGATGTAAAGCTGGGAATATTGGCTAATTATAAAAGGAATGAACATCAGCCAGATATGAGAACAGTGACTGTGGAATGTTGCGTCATCTCTTTTAAGGTAGAGGGTTCTTCTTCATTTGTATGGGGTCATAGCTGCATTATGTTGAACAGTAAAGTTTCCCTGTTGCTAGTGTTGTTGTTTGGAAGTTTAAACATGAATAGAAGGTATCTGGATATTTAGTGGTCAGATGGGCAGTGTAGTCTATAGCACTTGGCATCGATTCCTTCTCGTGAACTGCACATGCTGTAAAGTAAGGAAAGCTGAAAACTGAGTTTCCCCAATTTGATTACACCTAGATTAATGTACTTTATTTTCATTAACTCGATGTGATTGGATGAGATGCTATATGTGAAAGCCATGTTTTCTGATACTTCTGCAGCTTCCATTGAAAAACTCAATCTTAGAAGTGTTTGCATTGCTGAGGTAAATATTTTGAATTTTGATATTTTCTGATCTAACTGCTTTTTGATTGTGGAAGAAACTCATAGTTCTCTTGGCAATCACATTCTATCATAGAGCTTTTAAAGTCATCACTAAAAGCTTACTCTACAGTCTTACCTTCAACCTCCACATTCATTCTGTATGCAATTTAATACCTGTAGCCGATCCCTTGTGATTGAACCAGCAAAATGAATTTCATTTTTTTGCAACTGAACACTGATCTATGTGATGGAAACCTCAAACAAGAAAATGCTTTTTTATTTTGTGTATTTTATATGTTTATATTTATGAAAAAGGGAAGCTTCTAAGTCTGATGTGAACAAGAACACTGACATAAGCAACACCACTTGGGGCTGTAAAAAGGAAGAGATGAGTGGGGGAAGACTCTAATTTGGTATTTAACCCTTTGTCATCTTGGATAGTTAAGAATTGCCTCTAACTCTCCTCTGTTTTATCTCAAGTCTTTCTAGGTATGCTGATAATCATTTATTGAGAAATTGATTAATAGTTATTTGAGAAGTTGTTCATGAGAAAACAAAACAGATACCTTCTCTTCCCTTCTTCTTTACTTCTGCCACATATTGCAAAGTATGGAAAGCTAAAAACTGCATTTCTCTGATTTGCTTATATCCAGGTTATGTACTTTATTTTTATTAAATAGATGGAATTGTGTGTGATATTATAGGTGGAAACCTCTTCTTTTCTAACACTAAAGGAAGAATCAGGGATTCCTAATCCAACATTTTTCAGGGAAGGCAAGGAATTTGAGTAACGTTGTCTTATTATAAAGGATCAGAGTATATGAGCTTTTTCTAAAGTTCCAATGTATTTCAAATAGAAAATCAAAAGGAATGAATGGATCATGGACAGGATACAGATAGAGCATGGAGTGAAGAGGGTATCAACCATTTCTTTCATTCTTTTAGTGTTGAATCAGCTTAATACTTATATCTTTGGGTAGCAAAAAGATTGAGTTTTCACAGTCATCATTTTTATCTCTAAAGCTACTGTCATTTCTTTAAGTACCCAAAGAGAATGCTGTGATAACAAATGCCTGTTATTAACACTCCTTTCCTATCTCAGTGGAAGAGGTGTCCCTCAGGTTTCTCAAGGCCAGTCTCTACATGGACCTCTAGGTTAGGGGTCAGGTGACATACATAGCAACCTACAATATTACAGCAGAAAACATATGTAGAAATGTTTCATTGTGTGATGGGTGTCATCAAAAAATATTAGAAGCAAAATATTTTGCTTTGGGGGAACATCCAGATTTTAGTAGCATTTGTTACAAGCTTGTACTGTATATACTGAACTTAGGGAGTGGACAATGATATTTGTCTCTGTCACATTTTAAAGGTTGTGGACATTACAAAATAATGATATGCTTATAAAATGGTCCATTAAATTGATCCCCTTGCTTCACTCCCAGGAAATGTTGTGGATTTCATTTAGTATCTGTTAAGGACAAGCATTTAAGACTGAAGAAAACTACAGAGAATGAGGTGTAAGTAATAAAAACTACAAGATTTGAAAATAGCTTCCAAAAAAGGAGGCTCCAATTAATAACTTTGCCAAAATCACATTTATTTATAGTAACTCAAACTAATCTTTGGAATGGTTATCCCCCAGATTCTAATTAAAACCTCCAAAAAAAAAGTCCAATTTTATTTGTCAAGGACATCAAGAGGTTAATTTAAAGGGTAAAGGGGGCTCAGGCTGCTAACTGAGGTAGGAAGAAAGTCAAGTGGCTCCTGGGATTGTGGCTGGATTCCTTATCTTGGTTTTCCTATAATTGCCTAAGGCTGGGCAGGGTTTTGCTTATATATTTATTAATTATTTTAGGATTTACTTGACCTTATGTCTGAAAGGGATTTGAGGTTGTTTACAGAATTAAATGTAATACAAAACATGAAAATATAAAAAATGAAAACTTGCTTGGATTCTTGGCCCTGTTCTCATTTCTGCAGTTTCACATTTATCCCTGACAAAGATATTAGTGCCAATCCAGTTCCTATACAGAGGGAAACAAGGAAATCCTGGGTCTTGAAGGTAAGATACACTCAGCCATCAGAAACAGCCTTATTATTATTATTATTATTATTATTATTATTATCATTTTTTGGAAACTCTGAGATGAGATTAATAGTGTTACTTCCACAAGACTCAGCTGTTTTTTGGACTGAGATTGAATTCCAGCATCTGGGCCTCTGTCTTGGTCATTTTCTGGTTTTACTGGTATTGTCTAGCAATTCAGTTTTTTGCTATATGTAACTTCTGCTTTAGCCTGGCATCCTAATTTTCACACACTGATTTAAGATTTCTAGATGAACAAATAAAATACAGGACACTAGTTAAATCTGAATTTGAGATAAATCACAATTTTTTTTTTGTACAAATACATTCGAAACATTATATAGGGGTATCCTCAGAGTCTCAAATTTCTCTTCTTTTTAAAAAAAGCATAGTTATACATTCTTAGCAATATTGTTGCAAGAATAAAGAGAGATGTTTTCTATGAGACATACTTATACCAAAATAATTATCCATCACTTATCTGAAATTCAAATCGAACTGGGCATCCTGTATTTTATCTGGAAACTCCACACTAACTTCTAAAAGATTTCCCTGGTGCTGTCACTACTGCCTTATATGTCCCATGTTGACTGCTATCAGAGCTCAAGCTTTTCTAGCTTGTTGAAATGCACTTACCTGGTGTCCCCTTTATTGTCCTCACTAATTTATTTATGTTTATTACTTCCCATTTTCTGTGCATGGCTCCCTCTAGATAGCATGCCCCGTGTGTCTGTATGTACTTCCTATACTTGCCTGCTGCTGTGCGTGTGGCTAGTATTCCCTCAGCTCCTCAGTTTCATAGACCTCTCCCAACTGGCCTGTTATTTCACTGACGTTAAGTCCTAGTTTTGTCTGGAGCAGTTCTATTAAAAGCAGCAAATAATTAGTCACCATCTACTTGCTTCCCGGTCTTCTGTGAAATTCTGCAAATACAAAGAGAAACAATACATGTGCCCTATCTTCAGGACCTTAGAGTCAAGCAGAGGAATATATCGCTTCAAGCAGAAGCAATAATAATGTTAATAAGGACAATTTTTGGATACTTTCTACAGGCCAGAAACATTATCTGTCTCAATTCTTGCAGCAACCCAGCCAAGCAACTGTATCATCTCTTTAAGAAAGAGAAGACTGTGAATCAACTTTCCTAAACAAACACTTTCTCAATAACTAAACTGAGATGGGAATCTGGATGTATGATGTTAGATCTACTGTACATCAAGTTGGCCCAGTGTCTGCTGAATCCATCACTACCATATAGCAATTATTTTTTATGTCCGGTATACTTCCTCAGAGGAGGGGGAATACAACTGGTGAGCTGTTATATGGAGCTATGCATTTGTCCTTTTTTTCCTCTAATGTTGATAACATTGGGTAGAAGTTTCACGTTCATTCGGATTCCTGAATTTCTTCCTAAATTGTATGGGGCAAATTCAAGCAAGCATGAGTGATATCCACCTGCTTAAAAAAGAAGCCTCTGTTTATGGGTGTGGCAATCAGAGCAGAAAACAGATAAGTCTGTCCTGTACCTCCACATTCCCTGGATTCTAGGAGCTGGATGACCCTTCATAGTTATTGAGCCACAGGCTTGTCAGTCTTTCTCCTATAGAAATAGTAAGGCAAGAAAATCACCTCGCTTTTCTCTGTCTTAAAAACCCCATCCTCTGCCTTGTTTCCAAAGCCATTTACCTTAGTGGTGATGTATAGAAAGAGGGGTCATATTCCAGTTGTGGTTTCTGGGATAATCAGAGGACTTGCATCTCAAGGCCCACTCTTTCTGGCTTAAAATAATAATGGTAATGAAAGGAGTCAATGGTACTTGACCACTTACCTCAGACATGTGTAAAATCTGTTCCACTTTCCTTCTTACTGAGCTACTTCATCTGCAGACAGCACGACATTGTTTCCTCTCCCCTGGACTCCTCATGATGTTTTAGCTCACAGCTCTCTTGGTATTAACCCTTCAGTTTCCCAATTCCACCCATCTTCTCAGAGAGGATGTATTATCTCAGGTCTTACACAATGTTGAAGTTGGATGTCTTGTGGATGAACTACCATCACAAGAATTAGGGGCTCTACTTTGGTCTTAAGAACCACACTGAGAAAGCACAGGGTTTGGACAGATGTGGTGACTCACTAGGCCCAGAGGGTGGAAGGAAGGATAGATTCACTGGGATGGGAGCAGAGACATTCTAAAACACGGTAGCATGATGTGTTTCTAAATATGAAACTACATTGGACATTTTAGGCAGCAGGACTCCAGGCAGAGCGGATGTTCTAAGAGCAACAACAGAAATTCCAAACTGAAATTTCTAGCTCAAGAAAAGTTTTCAGTGTGTGTCTTTTTGGGGGTATTTTTTACCACATCTCTGATGGTCAGCTCTAAGGTACTAGGATGTGTTCCAGTTTCAGAAAATGCTGGAAGGAGTTAACTGATACAGTCAATAAAGCTAAGCTTGGGTCTCTTCCTAAGTGACATGTTTACACGATTAAATAATTTGCACAATTGTTTTACCTGAGATGGCCATAGAACCACACTGCCTTTTTTATGTTTTTATTTAAAATACGTTATATTTTCAAAAACTAAACATATAGACCACAAATAGTGCAATTGAGAAGGAATGTTGAAATGTGACAACTTCTAGACTTTCTATTGCATGTTTAGTCATTTAACTCCAGACTCTGAATATAAAAAAAACAAGGTATTCAGTATGTAAACATTGCTTTTTGAACACTTTTTAAATTATATTTCTTCTCTGTATTTCATAAATTCATGTCAATTACAGGTTAATATATCTCTCTGAGCAATAGTTTTTTTGACATAGAGGCATTGTCAAAAGATAAAAATGTCAGGTTATTGATTCAATTGACATTGCCATTGATGACCATGAAACTGTAAGTCACTCTCCTTTTCAAAATTAATCAGAGCAATTGTGCACAGCAGTGATAAGCCACAATTCAAGTGCTAATAGAATACCTTCCCTATACACCGTTTCCTTCTTGAGGCTGAAAATATTGAGGGAATGAAAAAGAAGAGAATTATGTAAGCACAGATTGCACATGTGTATGGCTAATATAGGCGTCCGTTAGAGACACAACAAGACTATTTGCTATAAATATTAAAAAGCTTTCTGAGGCTGTGAGATATTTATGGAAATGAATAGAAACCTAAGGCTTAAATTTTTAATCCAAGAAGCACATATCACAATGCAGGAACTTTCACGGGACCTGAAAGTACATTCTTTGGCTATTGGGGTTCTACTTCCCTGGGCTAGTGCTGCTCGTTACCACCATCAGTGTCTTTACCACCATCAGACTCATTACCACCATCAGTATCATTACCACCATCAGTCTCATTACCACCATCAGTCACACTGCCACTGCCTTACTGCTGAGCATGAGACGCCTTCCATGACTTTCTCATTCACATGATATTTGGGAGAACCAAAACTTTCCAGGCAAAGCACTAATTCAAAAAAATGTATGCACCTCTATATTTATTGCGGCGCTATTCACAATAGCCAAGATATGGAAACAACCAAAATGCCCATTGGTAGATGACTGGATTAAGAAACTGTGATACATTTGTACAATGGCACATTGCTTGGCCATACAGAAGAATGCGATCTTACCATTTGCAATGATATGGATGGACCTAGAGAATATTATGCTAAGTGAAATAAGTCAGACGGAAAAAGACAAATACCTTTTGATGTCGCTGATATGTAGAATCTGAAGAATAGAATAAATGAACAAACTAGTCAGAAAAACAAACAAACGAACAAAACAAAACCTCTCCAGGCTACACTAGAGCATATCTAATTATTTCACCCACATTTCAGAGTAACTACCTTGCCTAGCAGCCTGGGCAAAAACTTTGCTGATTTGACACTAAGTATGGAAGCCTTCCAGAAATTAAAATGCAAAAGGAAGTTTTATTGTACATGATCGATGGATCTCAAATACCTGCTAAGTTCAAGAATCAGGCAGATATGTCTAAAATAGTTTAAAGAAGTCTGGCTATCAGCACTTTTAAAGTGATTGAATTGCAAAGAGAAAGCAAAATTCCCAGGTTGGCCAGTTAGCTAAACTAATGTTTTAAAGTTAATCAAAACATTAAAGTCAATCTCTCCCTCCCTCCTTCCCTCTCTCCCTCCTTCTTCCCTCCTTTTTTCCCTCCCTTTCTTTTCAAATTTGTAATTAGTGCTGGGAAGAAAGGTATGCTCCATGCATTGATGCAGTCTCTTATTCATTTTATATCCTGTCTCTTTTTGGCAAGCTTTGCCTTGTATAATATCAAATAATTTATAGATGAGATCTGCCAGTCTCAAAGGGCTTTTCAGGTAACAAAGTTTTCATCAGTCCAGTTTCTAGTTGGTGAACTTTGGAATTGGACAGTGAAAATCTCTCAAGAATTGAGTCTATGTTAATGAGGAAATGATAGTTGGTAAGCTCGTCACTGGATTTTGGGTCCTATCACTGGAAATTTGTTGAAAGCACATGCTCTTTTAAGACTAAGTTCTTTTAGGAAGAACTTTTAGCAATTAATGAAGTATGACAGACTCATAGAATATTACATTCAGAAGAGAGTATAGAAATAATTTAGTCTACTTGTGTATTCAAAAACATGAATCCCTCTAAAAGTTACTGAATATTAAAAACTACAACTCTGGATATCTCTACTCAAATATCTTATATGACAAATATTTTATTTGTACAGAGGAAGTTAAAATAGCTTATTAACAAAATTCTGGCATCTAAATTACAGTGCATAATCAATAAGATGTTTTTAAATATTGTAGGTATAACAAAGTCTTTTTATTTCCACTTTTAACTTGTGAGATTGAAAGAAAAAAACCTCTTCAGCTTATACTGATTACTTTCAGAATATTTTTATTTCTGTTTAGTATATTTCTTATTACTATTTGTTGTGTGTGATTCTTAAAATTCCAGGGTACATTGTCAACATCTTCTCTTATAGAAAGAAGTATTTTTAAAAGTCAAGATGGTTGATGTTAAAGAGATTACCTGCTTCTACATCTTGGCTTCACATTTCCTCATTTTGTGACATTTGGCAAGTTACTTAACCTTTCTATACTTAGCCTATGAAGCTGAGAAAATATTACCTACCTAATGACATTAATGTGAGAATGGATCCATGTATATTGCTTAGAACAATGCTCAGGGTACATTAAATTCTCCATAACCCAGTTAGTGTCTTCTCCACTTAATCCAGCACGTGGCAAGGGACAGACTGGGGCCAGCTGATCTCTTTATGACTACATCCTGATACTTGATGATGATGATGATGATGATGATGATGATGATGATGCTACCTTCTGACTTCTGTTTCAATAGACCTAGTGTAACTTCAAAGTATTTTCACAACTGATATCTAGGTAAATCTTAAAGAGAGAATAAAAAGGAAACTTTACTTGCTGTGATTTCAATGGTTTGGAAAATGCAGAAACAATGAATTGGATTGAAATTATTAAAAACAGTTGAAATCCATAAGCAACACTGATTATGGTAAATAAAAGTATGAATCTCATTTACCCATATTCATAGCAATGGTACAAAATGTTTCTATTGAATGCCCAGGTGGGGCAAAGAATACTTATTGGATGTCACAAATGAGAAGAATTATGACAAAAAAGAAGAAAGCCAGATATAAAAGAGAATGTGGCAAGGGTATGCTAAGCAAAGAGGAAACTCATCACAAGGTCAGAAGGCAAGACAGAGGATGGAACCTTATGCAAACTGAGAGTATGTTGTGAGAGTAGGTATGCATTTGGGGAGAATGTTGAAATTGGAAATAAAAATGAATAGGTATCAGGTCATAAATGGTCTGCTAAGACCTGGTGAAAAATCTTAGATTTTTGTTCTGAAAAGAATAAGTAGCCATTAAATGATGTAAAATAAGTAATTTTTCATCAGTTTTGCCTTTTAGGAATATCACTGTGGAAAGTTTGGAGTATGTAAGTCTAGAGAGAGGGAGACCAATTAGAGGGAGTTACAGTGCAGGTAAGAAGTGAAAAAAGTCCCCGCCACATTTGCTGGCCAAGTGAAGGCAGAGAATAATAAAGGTTTATATTCTAGAAATAATTATAAATTAATTAACATTAGGACTTTCAATACATACAAGTTTGCTTGGCTCAGAGTATTTAAAAATAAAGAGGAAAAATTCGTATTAGAATAGTGCACATCAGGGAGGAAGTGGTTTCACATTGGGTCTGGTTAAAAGCCTATTATGTTTTTAAGCTAATTTTGTCCCCATACTGAACAGTTTTCTGTCAAACTGTCATTTTCCATTAAAACAGTTATGGGTCTTTTCTAAACTGTATTTGCAAACTTAAAGAAGGGGCTCATTTGCTTGTTCTGCATACCCTTGAAGGGTTAACAAAGCCACATTTTAAAGACTTGTAGTGCCTATGGCGATATCTTTGACACAATATGTGGTTGTGAAATGCTTCTTCAGATAATATATGGCCTATATGGCCACGATAACCACTAAAATGTGAAAGAAAAGCCAGCAATTCACATTCCAAAGAAGGTCCAGAACTGCTGACCCTGAAACTACAGAAGATGCTGACACTGATGGTTGCCAAACAGAAATAGAGATGGATGAAGCTATAGCATTGTCAAGGCTCATTCTCGAGATCTGAGGGCTTGTCAGAACTTTCAGCCTACACAGGCTTGAGAGGGATGCATGAAGGACTGATGAAAAAGGACAAAGAGCTTAAACAGCATTCGCTTCTTTTAGTGCCTCAATTGTCAATTCACAGACTGCACATCACAGAATGATTTCCTCTCGTTATCGATTTGCAATTTTAATAGTTCAGCAAAGTTAGTTAGTATTTTGTAATGCTATTTATAAAGAATTTACAGATATTTCACGAACATAATTCCTTTGGAATATATCTATATATCTATATCTATATCTGTATCTATTTTATTATATATATTATGAAATATATATATATATATTTCATAATATATATAATAAAATAGATATATCCCCCCCCCCCCCCCAGAAGAGCCGTTGACATATTTTTCTAAAGCCATGTACAAAAGTTTATAGATAAACATGAAACTTTTCAGCTGGTCATCTTTATGACCTTATACTCTTAGAAAATGTATGAGTTCTTTTTTTTTTTCTTTTTTAAAAGCCGTACTTGCTATTTTATAGAAAAAGAGAATTGAAGGAAAAATATCATAGACTCAGATTTGTTGGAACTTTCCTTGTTTTTTGGTCAGATTGGCCAAAGAGAAAAACTTCAGAGAGTAATTGTTTTATTTTATTTTGTGGGACTGATAGAGGCAAATGCTAGAATATGAGAAAAATTAAAGATAAATTAATAAACAGGCAATATGTAAAATAGGCAATATGTAAAAAAAGAAAAAAAAAGGAAAGGAAAGAAATTCTGACCTATTACATTCTAGTATTCTAAAAATCCATATTGAAGGTTTATTATTAAGTATTTATTGCATGTCATTCTTTGTAGATAAATTATATAACTTATTTCCATATTTTGATGAAACAGAATGATTAACTAAATAACCCACAGTTACACAGCTACAAATGTAAAGACTAGAATTCAATACTATTTATCAAATGCCTTGGTATATTTATGGATAAGGTATTCAATAGTGACTATTTAAGCACAAATATTATAAGACATCAGGTACCTACAGTGGTTTATAAAGAGATGGAGATAACATACAGTTGTGTTGGATGCTGATACTGCCTTTGGATCAAGACATATATCTAAACAACTAACAACTATGATGTCAGGTTTTAAGTGTTGTTCAAAAAAATAGGACAGGTTATAAAATGGTCTGGACATTCATAGTAGGGAAATGTGATATTTGAATAGATGATAACTAAATTATACCCTAAAATGTAATAAGCTTATGAAAAAATGAATACCTGGAAGAATGATTGTCCAGGTAAAAAGGTGAGATGTATTCAAAATCTCACATCTGGGAATTAGTAAGGCATGTGGTGAATAAAATCAGTAGGATTTGATGAGAGGAAAAAATGCAGAAAGGGAGCAGAAAGGAGATATAAAACTACTTGGACTTGATTGTGAAGGGCCTTCAGAAGGAAGATATCTACATTTTCTTCTCTGACCATCAATGCATTTAAGATTTATGAGTGATAGACTCACTCTCCTGTCATGTGTCAATTTTCTAAGGTAAGTTAGGAAGCTGTAATGCAGACATGTGTTTACAAAAGCCTTGTCCTAATGAATGATTCTGACAATGGAGTGTTGTTGTCAGAAAGCAGAGCTGAAAAAAAAAAAAAAGAAAGGAGAGCTGAAGCAAATGTACATTTTCATGACTAGACTAATGAATCATAGGTGAAAAAATAGTACATAAAGATAACTTCAGTATGTACACATATGCCTAGGTGTGACTGAGGCATGGCTTTTGTATTGCAATATATCACAGAGCATCATTTGTATTACTCAATTAAATAACATGGAAGGAGAAACAGATATGAAATGGAAGTTGATACCCCAACTATAGGATCCTATTATAGTTACATAATACATTTAGACTCAGTTGAGTTCTTCATGGGTAGAATTGTCTAAAATGCATTACAAAATATATGGCGATTGGCTCTTATTTTTAATTAACTGTTCAAAGACTTTCCTTATGTGGACAGCAATATTCAAATGGTTGAACAATTGAGAGAAGTAAATTTATGCATGGGAGAATTTAAAGCAAAAGAAACTCACAGTTGGGGAGACATACCCATCTCTGAACATACCTCATAGTGTTTGTGTCAGGATCATTTAATACAACATGCATGAGTATTTTATGAATTTTACATGTTTAAAAAATCTTTGTCTACTCATAGAAATGGTGCATGCTTTCAACAAATTTTTGTTAAGTAATCTTTTTTATTTCTATTAAATTTATTAGGGTGACATTCGTTAGTGAAATTACGTAGTTTCAAGTGTACAATTCTGTAATATATCATCTATATATTGAATTGTGTGTTCACAAGCTAGATTCAGGTCTCCTTCCATCACCATATATTTGAGCCCCTGTTCTCTCTTTCACCTTCCCCCTCCCTGCCTTACCCTCTGTTAACTACTGAACTATTGTCTGCATCTATGAGTTTTTATTTCTCTGCTTGTTTCTCTTGTTCATTTGTTGCTTTCAGTTTATATCCCACATATGAGTGACGTCATATGGTTCTCGACTTTTTCTGTCTGACTTATTTCAATAAACATGATATTCTCAAGATCCATTCATGTTGTTGAAAATGGCAGTAATTAATTTTATCTTATGCCTGAATAATATTCTATTGTGTATATGCACCGCATCTTTCTGGGCCTCTCTTCAAATAGAACAAGTCTTTTGTTCTTATTAAGTAATCTTATAGGTCAAATCCTGTGCTGAGTGCTAAAAACAGACAAACAAAAATAAGTAAGAACTTGTCCTTCACACATCACACTTATCTGTCCTACATAAAAAAAAATATATATTTTTCTACATATTATATTTACAATGTCAACAGACGTGGAATGTGTTTAATTTATAAGTTTTTGTTTTCAAATTCCTCCTAAAAAGAGTGATATAAATAGATTATTATTATTATCACTTTTACCAATACTATTGACAATGCCATTTATGTCATACATATATTAAATTAATTTTTTAAAACTTTGATTAGTGACTATTACTATTAGTGACTATTAGTGACTACTACTGTTTAGTGACTATCTTTCAACTATGGCAGTATTAATTCTAATATTGCTTTATTTAATCAGAATATCAAGATGCCAGTGCATCTATTATGTACTTTTAAAATTTTCTATAAAAATGGTCACAGTCAGGCACAATAAAGGTAAACATTTGGATGAAGACTGTCTGGATTTTAATCATAGCCCTCTACTTTCTATGTGTATGGCCTTGGGCAAATTACGTATCAGTTCTAATTCTCAGTTGTCTTTTATATGAAATGGAAATTAGCACACTTACCTTATGGATTGTTGTAAAAATAATTGAGATAATGTATATAAGGCACTCAGCATACTGCCAGACACATAACAACAAATTAATACATATTAGCCATGCTGAATATTTAAATCAGTAATAGCTAAAGTTCCTCTTCCCTTTGTCCTCTTTTTCCTCTCCTCCTTCTTCCTCATCTTCTTCCTGCTTCTTCTCAGTACTTCAGAACCTCAGGGTCTACATCAACTAAAACGTAGGGTGGCTACCAGCCTGATACCAGGAGATTATTCTGCATTGTCCAGGAAATTGCTTCCACCTGAACTACATCTTGACTTCCCTTGCTACAACTGTTCCAGGGCCATAGCTTACTGGGTATCTCATAATAAAACGGTATAAAATTGGAAACATACTCACCAAAATGATAGTTTTGAAATGATTGGCATAGCCTTTTAAGCAGTGTGTGTATGGGATGTTTGGAGGTAGGATGGGGAGGTTTTGCAGGATTTTATACACTGTAAGTGGTCAAAGGGAATTTGTGTTATATATAAATTATTCCTTTTGAAATCAGTTTTTTTTAGAATTATATTACTTAATTATTTTAAAATCAAATTGTATGAAGAATTCCCATCCCCATAATATAATTTTTAAAGGCTTCTTTTGAACTGATACTTCAACTTGCTTCAGAGAAGGACACTTTAGAAAACTTTTGATATGGGAGCTATATTATTTCCTTTGTGTTTCAGAGACTGGGGTAGCAGCTCAGGAAAGGATGCCCTTCAATTTGATAGAAAGGCATTACATGAATCTCTGCTAGACTCCAAAAATTAAACTAGAAGCTATGTCAACCTGCTCTTTGTTTTACCTCCATGTGGGAGAGTCTACAAGCGTTCATGTGGACCATAAGTGGGGGTCAAGTGCAATGGCGCATCCTGCTGTTGGCCAAAACCCAGCATAGCAGATGTGCCTTTGTTCAAGGATGAGCAAACAGGAAAAAAATCAACATGAGGTCTATAAAAATTCTGAACCATAAAGAACAGGAGAGTATTACCCTGGAAAGAATGAGAAAAAAAGCTTACTTCTAAAACATAGTTTCTGGGGAAAAAAAAAAAGAAAAGAAAAGCGGTCTGTCATGTTCAAAGTAAGATATAAAAAAGGGGAGGGGGGAATTCCTTAAATATAACAACTATCACTAATGACAGTAGTAATCATAAGAGCTAACATTTGTATAGATTTACTATGGGCCAGGTACTTCATATAACGCACTTTTAGTCTAGTGCTTTGTCATTTTTACACAAACTGAAAATACTCACTTAAATAGGGCTCAGGTACAGGACATTGCTGGGCCCCACAAGCCCCCTTTTTCTTCCCTTTCTATTGCCACCTAACCCCACCTCCATCCTCACCAAGATAAACCACTACTATTCAACAGTGTAAATTAGCTTCTGTAATTTAGCGTAAATTTTTGCTTGGTTATCATCTTAATAAAATATTAGTCAACGATTTTGGCTTTTTTTTTCCCATTGAGTCATCTATTTTATGGATTTGTGTGAATCCATTATACATACTAAACACAACATGTTTTATTTTGTTTTGTTTGATATATGTATCACGGGTATCTTCTCCCACCCTGTGGGTTACATTTTCATTCTCTTACTGGCTACTTTTGGTGAGCCTAATTTCTAAATCTTAGTATATCTGATTTAACTTTTTTCTTTTTGTTTTTGTTTTTTTGTTTTTTTGGTTGCAATGTGTGCATGTTTAAGAAATGTTTGTCTAGTCCAAAGTCATAAAGTGTCCTCCTATGTGTTCTTTTAAACGCTTTCTTGCTTTATCTTTCACATTTAGACCTATATATTTGTAATTGTTTTGTATTTATTTTGTTAGATGTGTATGTATGGCTCAAGCTTTATTCGCCCATATGGATATCCAACCAGCCCAGTCATTGAAAAGGCAACAGTTGTGCACACAGCTGCACCATTGCCTTTATAACGGTAGTTGATATAAAGGCAACTATTATCTGGACTCTTTATCCCATTGGTCTAAGCATTGTTTTAACTACTTAACTATTCTCACACATTAAGTAGTTCAATCCTCGTAACAACACAACAAATAGGTATCATTAATACTCATGTATTATAGTTGAGGAAACTGGGGCATTAAGATGTTAATTTACTAAAGTCCATTAATTAGTCAATGCCAAATGCAATTATATAAGCTCTGATAAATTAAAAAAAAAGAAGAAGCTGAGATGTGGGTTGAAATAGAAAGAGAGTATATTTAAGAAATGACTTCAAGGAAACCAAAACTCAATAGTAAAAGTAATTCACACACTATGAGCTATGAAGTGTGGAATTAACAGGGCAGAAAACTCAATGTTCTTTCAACTGTTCATGGATCTCTATTATTGTTCCATCTCAAGGAATACTTTATCTTTTGAGATCTCGGATCATCCTCAAGTATCATTTCCATGGAGAAATGACAATGGTCCATACCATCACCCTCCACATAGAGGTCAAATAAGATACATATTGAAAGACAACTGTAGATATTAGCAAGTTAAGATTTAATGGATTTAAAATGAAGGCAGAAGCCAGATTTCTAATTTTTAGGAGTTGATAGGATGTGAGAAAATTGAGACATTTGAAAATGTTTGGCTATGAAAAGCATGGGAGAGACTTTAGTATTTAGATGGAGAGGCAGGCTTAAAAAAGAGTGTATTGTTTTATTATTTTGTGCTGTTCCTAAACACTTGGAGAGGAAAGACCCTAATGCAGAAAAATATGAAGCTATAGGGGATATGATTGTCTGCAAATTCTTTCTGGCTGCTTTATGTTCTTGTGCCATCTGGACAATATAGAAACAAACTAAGCCATAGGTCACTTACATTTTCTACATTTAAAAGTAACAAACTTTAATGAGAAAAAGAAAACAGAAATTAGTTTTTGAATTATTTAGAAATATCACAGGAGATAAAAACTGCTTAGTAGTTTCCACTATGTAGATAATGCATCATGATCAATAAATAAATGCTAACCTTACCTTAAGAGCAAATATAAGAATGTATTATTAAAGAGGAATAAAATCAGTTGGCTTCATTATTCCTGCAAATTTAATGGTATGTATATGGCTTAGAAGCCATATTTAAATTTTAATACAGCCCTTTCTAATTGAGCCAAAGACAAATCAAGAAGAAATTTTATATGTAGTTGCTCTTCAGAGATTTTATTAGTTTTAAAACAAGGATGTTTCTCTTGTTTTGAATACTGAAAACTCTAGTCATGCTTGGATCCACAGAAAATTTGGTCTTTTAAAGCTTTCCTATGGAGAGAACAACCCTTTCAAAACATGGATGTTTAAACCCAGCTGACCTAATGTTAGAAAGAAGATACTAGTCACCTTTACTATTTATTTTGAAATGATTACTTTTAATTTTGAAATATTATATGAACATAGTTGATACTTAAGTATTCACTACTGAGACCAAGCAAACTAAACATAGGTTTAGCTATTTGCTTTATGATGTTTGTCTTCTTCAGAAATAAATAATTGCAGGTAATACCAATGTACCATCCCTTTGCGTTTTCCCTCCCTCTTAGAAATAACCATTCTCTTGAATTTTGAAGTCTGTGTGTATTATTCCTACATATTAAAAAAAGTCCCATAATTATCCATTCATATAACAATAAATTATATTGTTTTGCAGTCTATTTGAATGGCTGCACACCATGCACATTTTTGAATTTATTTTTCTTTTCTCCTATTATGCATTTTTTATCTTTATTCTTGTGAATGCATACAGATTTAATTATCTATGAAAAATATTCCATCATTTAAATAAAGTGTATTTATTACCTTAATGAATTTGTGTCTACTTTTTCACTATTATAGATATTAAACAGTGTCTCACCTTGACCACGTAACCTTTTACTCATCTGCTGTAGTATCTCTAGGATAGAAACTTACACGGATTTGATTCTCAAGTTGGTTGCAACAATATATACTCCTACTTCTACCAGGAATATGTAAGCTTTCCTGTTTACCTCATACCCTTGGAAACAGTGCCCACACATGCTAATGATCACCAGTATGGTAGTTTAGAAATGCCAAAATGAAAAAACGATATTGACTTGCACTTCTCTAATTTCTATTGTGACTAAGCATCTTTTCACAACACTATAGGCCCATTGTTTTTATTTTTTCTGTGAATTTCATGTTCATAGACTTTCCCATTATTATCTTTTGGATTGTTTGATTTGTCCTTGTTGGTTTTGTTGTGTAAGAATTATTATGTATTATAGATACAAATATTTCTTTGTTTAATGAAATGCAAATATCTTTCCCCAATTTGTAATATGTTTTAAAATGTATGTAATATGTCTTTTGCACTAGAGAAGTTTTTATATTTTAATGTAAAACAATTTACATTTTTTTGTACATTTTTGCTTTGTGTCCCATTTATACCTCTTCTATTACATCAATGTCTTAGTAATTCTCATAGTTGAATAATAAGTTTACATCTTTGATTTTTAACTATTTAAGTGTTTTAGTGTGTATAGTGTAAGCTAGGACTCTCTTCCCCCTCTTTAATAGACAATTGTCCCAATGCCATTGTACCCTATCTATTATGTTACAAAGTCTCTTTTCTATGTCTGTTTTATTCCTTTTAGAAACACCACACAAGAATATTTGAGTACCTACTATCTTCAATACACAGTGCTAAGTGGCATGAGGAAGAAAAAAACATAAACAATACATGGTTGAAAATCTGTATTTACTGAACTTTCTGGGCCTGGTTGTGATATGCATGGAATGGTAAAAGATGTGGTGGTAAGAAAGTAGATTTTCAGTTTCTGTTCTTAATTTTAATTATCTGAATTTCCTCATATCATTAAAAAGTCTTATGAACAGCCTTTTAAACAGCCTCAGCATTTTCTACATTAAAAAAAATCATAATAATTTGAAATTTATTTTTTGGAAGCTAATTTCCAGATAATCAATTTGAGTGGAATATTTGCAATTTCATCACTGTTATAGTATCCATTACTGTTATTTAGAAATTCTTCAAACTTACTTCCTTCAGGTTCTTTAATCTCTATGTCTCCTTTCCCAATATGCTTTTCCATTTGTTGGTGGATAATTGTTTGTGACGTCTCAACACCTTAAGTTCTCAACACTTTAATTAAACACTTTATTTCCCATGACTAACAAGCCATTTCTTTTGCCATCTTGAAATAGTTTTCACCATTTCCCATATCAACCAGTTTGAAAATGATGGGGAAAAAATCTTAGCTACCCACATCTTCCTCATTTTCCAATCCCACATGCTGTTACCACATCTTATTGAATCCACTATTGCTTTCTTTCCATGGCTTTCTGGGAATTGTTGTAATAGCTTTGAAACTGGGCCATTATTTAACTTTTTCACCAAATCTATTATTTCACTACAGAAATTTTCTATCTCAAATATGCCTGTTAATTCTCTCTTTTTTTTTTTCCTTTTTGCCCTGAACCTGTTCATGCTGTCCTCTTCACCAACTTCTCTCTCTCTCTCTCTCTCTCTCTCTCTCTCTCTCTCTCTCTCTCTCTATATATATATATATATATATGTATATGTATATATTATGCTTATATATAATTATAATTAATATAATTATATATATATATATATATATATATATATATATATATATATATATTTATGCCAAAATTGTTTTTAAAACTTTTTAAATACTTCTTGTTTTATAACATTTTATCTGAGTCTCAGGGTAAATTGACCACTCCCTTGTATTTATGACACTCATTTCTTGTATAAGACATGCATTCTTCTCTTTCTAATGTTTTATTCATTTTCTGTTCTTTATTTTTTAAAGTGCTACATAACTTATAAACACTGAAATGTATTTTTGTGGTCTAAATGTTTGAGTATTCCTAAAATCCATATGCTGACTCCTAACCCCCAATGTGATGGTATTAGAAGGTGAGGCCCTTTGGGAAGTGATTAGGTCATGAGAGTGTCTAATGACCTCATGAATGAGATCAGTGACCTTATAAAAGTATACTGAGAAAGCTCACTAACTCTTTAAAACATATCAGGGTACCACGAGAAATTTGATCCGGAATAGGTCTGGCACTCAGACATCAGACTTCTAGCCTCCAGAATGGTGCAAAATAAATTTCTGTTGTTAATAAGCTACTCAATCTATGATATTTTAGCCTGAACAGACTAAGAGATGTTCAGTGACATGAGTTTACAAAATAAGTCTAGCAATAATAAAAAAAATAGTACAAGTAGAACAAGTTGCATACCACCAAAATATAGTGATTTTTTACTATTTAAAAATCAATAGTATAATTCACCTGTAAATAAAATAAAGGAGAAAAATCATGCAATCATCTCAATAGTTGAAAAAAGGGCTTTGGCAAAACTCAACACTGCATTATGATAAAAACTTTCACAAAAAGGAAGAGAAAAAAAAAAGTGATTTAGTAAAGGATATCTATGAAAAAACCTGAAATGAAACACAGAAATGAAAACCTGAATGCTTTTCTTTACCATCTGGAACAAGGAAAATATTTCTGCTTTCATTATTCTATTTAGCATTTTATTGGCTTCCCAGGCAGCACAATAAAAAAGGAAAAAGAAATAAAAGACATAATGATTGGAAATGAAAAAAGTAAAAGTGTACTCATTCATAGAAAACGTTGTGTGTTAAAAATATCTTGAGAAGGGCTATCAATGAACAAATAGAAAATAAATTTTTAAAAAGAAAAAAATACTCGACTATTTACAGTAGACCCAAAATATCAAATACTTAGGATTAAAGGTAAGAAAATATTAGCAAGACCTCTATATTAAATTACTGTTTATGTGTTTTTAAAAAACAGATAAACTTAATCTCTGTGTACAGTTTTCTTTCATTGAAATGCCAATGTTTAGGAACTTAGTCAACAAATTTTTATATTATTTGAAATTATTTTTAAAATTAATCCTTCTAATGAATGATTTAGATTTTGCTAGGCAAGTCTAGACTAAATCAACTTCTAAAGTCCACTGTATCTAAATCTCTATAAATATCTAAGTTTATTATATATATATATGTGTGTGTGTGTGTCTATATATAGACACATATATATATATGTAAATATAATATATTTTCATTTGTTAAATAATAACTGAATTAAACAATCCTAAAATATGTTTGCTCTTTGTAATTATCAGTATCATGAAATATCTATTTTAAATAGCTAGAATCTCCCCAAGTAATTAAATAGTGTGATATTCATAATCGATGTGGACTCAACCATTAAAAACTACAATTCAAAAATCACATTCTAACAATTAGTTTTTGTGTTTCTCAGTTTTTATTATATTTAAATTACGTTAAAAAGAGTAATCACCCGACCATTACAAATGTTATGTTGATTATAGTAATGTATTTTAAATCCTTGGTGTATAGTCTAATTGTGTTTTGAGACTATATAATTAATTAACATGGAAAACATATTTTGTGATTTCTTTAGTATAGATAAGTGTTTCATAAATTAAGACAAAATCGAATATTTTACCTCAAATGATTGTTTAATATCTCTCTCTGGCTTTAATAACTTGAGTTCAGAGTTCAAAGGCAACACAAATAAATCTTAATAGATAATTGATATTCTTGACAACTTTTTATGTGTTCCTCTGATATTGCCCTTGACAATTTATATACCTGCTGTATTAACAGTTTTATCATGAATAGCATGTGCTCTCCATTATGGTGACGTTCTTGCCCCTACGCTGGATTTTATCATTACCAGCAGCCGTTGTTTATCTTCCCAAATCATGAATTAACCACCCCTCCCCTCTAACCATAATTTCTGATTCTTCCAGTTCACTTATGCAAAGAGATCCACAGGGAATGCGCCACTTTTAAAACCACATGGCACAGGGGTGGAGGGAAATGCAGGGCTTCTTGTGGGACAGTGGGGCCTGATGGAATGGGGAGTCAACACGCGGAGGAGAGCAGAAGCTCAGCACAGCCCCAGTGGGGTGCGGCTGGCATGGTGAGGAAGCAAGCGAGTACACAGTGCTGAAGCCTAGGCAGGGCAAGGAGGACACGCATGGGGGTGGGAGGCAGCTTCATGGTGACTCAAAGCAGGGTGACCCAAAGAGTGGGAACGGGCAAGGGCACCATGCATACAGGTGTCAGAAGCCCCATGTGAATACTGAGCCAAGTAATGTAACCCCTTAGTATTGTAGTTTTCTCCATTTCCGTATTTGTCTTTCCCTTCTCTAGCAGTAACAAACCTGGCTCCCAGTTTCCTCAAAATACGTACATATTTCATCAATTTCCTAATATGAAATTAGCCCCTTGTGAGCAGAAAGAAGGTTTATAGAACATTGAGAAAATGGACAAAATTAGAATGACTACTGAGGTGTTATGTTTCAGATATTGGCACCAACGCATAGTTTCACAGTAAAGAAATCATATAGCTCAAATGCCAAATGTTTTTACTTTTAATTTATCATGACATGATCCAGAGGAACCATCAGGACAGGTGAAATGAATAATTATATGTAGGCCGAGCCAGAAAAAGTTACACAGCAGTGCTATGTATTGATATACAGGAATGAAGAGTGGTCACACAAGGTTTACAGTGAGCCAAAGCAGAATGTCAGATCCAGAGTGGAATGGGCTGAGGAGAGCACACATACTGGCAGCAGACAGGCCAGTGGGGAAATATAATATTGAGGAATCTTATCAAACACAAAGTTAATTTTAACATCTTTATTAAAATATAATGTATAAATCTTATACTTGACCATTTTAAAGTATATCATTTAGTGGATTTCTAATATATTCACAGAGTTGTGCAACCATCACAACTAATTCTAGAATATTTCCATCACCCCAGGAAGAACCTCCCCCACTTATTAGCAATCACACAATCCCCACTTCCTCCTCATCACCAGTCCTAGGCTATGACTAAATGATTTTGTGTCTCTATGTACTCAGCTATTGTGGTCATGTGAAAGGGTGCAGAAGCCTGGGGGACTCTCACTTACTACATATTGGAAAATTTGGGTATCAGAATAAATAATGGTAGTAATGGATTGTAAACCATTGACAGGGCTGGTTACATATACTGCACTGTCTAGTATAAAATGAAAATGTAAGATCTTTTATTTCCAAAACAGATAAAAAGTGCCACTAACATGCTAAAATATAAAGCTCTTTCCCACAAAAATGTTTTATTATTTATAAATATAATAGGAGTAATAATGTTAATTCATAATATTGTAACAACAGAACTTACAAATTACAAAATAAATACTTGTCATAATTATATTTAATAATATAAATAATACTTGACTAAAGTAATCTCTTGATTGAGCATAAGATTTTTATGACTCACTCTTTTTTCAAATTCATTTATTAATTCATCAACAAGGAGTTAGTAGAAGAGGATAAAGGGGGTCAAATATATGGTGATGAAAGGAGAACTGACTCTGGGTGGTGAACACACAATGTGATATATAGATGATGTATTCAGAATTGCACACTGGAAACCTATGTAATTTTACAAACCATTGTCACCCCAATGAATTTTAATAAAAAATTAAATTGTTAGCAAATTCATTTTCAATCGATACTATTGAAAGCAATACCATTCTCTCTTGACAATTACAATATTACAAATAGTTTTTGATAGTTTTTTCATCTTGGTAAAGATTTTTCTGCTAGTACAACTGTTTGTAGTCGGTTAAGAGTATATCATAAGCTGTGAAAATGCTGGGAAATTTTCTGATAAATTATTTAGAAATATAATAATACATCTAGAGTTGATAAAGCTCAAGGAATAATTTTGTTTTCTAAAAATATGTAGCTCTTCATACAGATTAGCCTTGTATAAGTCTGAATTTAATTTTAAATATAAATTTATGCAATGACATTTTATGTTTCCTCTGACATTTCCTGTAACTTATAGAGGTCATATGAGAAACCAGAATTGGCTTTTTGATTTGTACATTCAGACGTCCTGTTTATATATTTTACCAGTGACTCTTCAATAACAACAGCAAAAAAATAATTTAAAAATGCCTTCCCCATTAATTATTGATTCATCCAAAACTTCATATGAAAATTGTTTTTGTTTCTATTAAATGTAATGATTTTTAAATCTAATCTATGTTTCTAAGCCTAAAGTTATTTCCTTTGCCAAGTTTAGGCAATTTTCAAAAAATAAAGATTCTAAACTCTTTGAAGAACTAACAATTCCCTCTTATGCTTATTTCAATGCCCATGTTTACATTTTATTAATATTTTTGTATAATTTAGTAACAAAGTTTACTGACCCAATTATTTATGCTATGTGTAATACATCACCTAAAATTTGACTTTTTCTGTTAAAGTACATGGGCTTTACTTTTATATTTTTTTTCTGGTTATAAAAATAATTTATTATTTTGGAAAACTTGGAACATGCACATAATAGTACAAAGAAGCAGAGACATTTTCACTATTTTTAATTTCCCAGATATAATCACTGCTAATTTGTATAGTGGATCCAATTATGAAATTTCATATTTTACTTGGTATTATACCCTGTGCAGTCTTCCACATTCTTAAATTTTGTCTGAAAAATGTTTTTAATAGAATAGCTGTATAATATGCTATTAAATGGATTTGCAACATTTATAGTAATTTCATTTTGGTTTCTGATACTACTTTGTATCATGTGGGAAAAGAGAGATCTTCTGATTCAGTTTTCTGGCATCATTTCATCCATTTGTTTATTATTTATTCTATTTGCCCCAATTTTTTTTTTCCTCAGCAGTTATGGTAGGCAAAATTCTAAGATGCCCTCTAAGATTTCCACCCCATGATATACGTATTCTATATAATGACCTCCTCTTGAGTGTGGGTAGGGCCAGAGAATATGATGGAATATTATTAATTAGTTGACTTTGAGTCAATCATAGGGAGATTACCTTGGTTGGGCCTGACCTAATCAGATGAGCCTTTTAGAAGAGAACAAAACATGAGATGTCCTCTCCCACAAGTCTGGAAGACAAAACAACTGCCATATTTTGAGAGAAGAGGGCACGTGTTGAAGAAATCAATGTGGCCTTTAGTTGCTGAGAGTGGTTCTCAGCTGATAGCTAGACAGAAAACAGGACTTTAGTCTTACAACCACAAGAAAATCAATTCTGACAACAACCAGTGAGTTTAAAAGAGGACCCTGACCTTCAGATGAGAATATGGCCCCAGCCACCAACTTGGCTTCAGACTGTAAGACACTGAGCAGATAACTCAACTAACCCACAATCACATTTATGACTCATGAAAGAGTAAAGTAGTGAATGTTTCTTGTTTTAAGCCAAGATTGTGATAACTTATTATGCAGCCATATCAAATGAATACAGTTTCTTTTAAATTTCTGTCAAAACTGTCAATGAATATTCCATGTTTGTGGGTTACAGTTTCCTTCTGGAGGAATATTTTGCTATAAACATAGCCTGTTCTGAACCATCCTGCCAAATAGTGTGTGGTCACATGTACATTTCATTAACTATACTGTTACAATATAAACATCTTTTCCCCTCTAAAGGCAACGAGTATACTCTTGCTAGAATTAGAGAAAATTCTTTACTTTTACTGTTTAATTCTCTTTATCCCTATACTTCATATCCCAACTGAATATCAAATCTATTTTTTATTATTAATAAAAGGTCAAAGGATATCCAGCTATAACAGAAAAGATGAAATTTACTTATGGTGAAGGCTACGTAAGCTAGGAAAAAATTAAAAAGATCTTGCTAATAAAGTCATTCTAAAATTTCTGGTTTCTTCTTACTCCACTGATTTTCTACCTCCTTTTTACCTGATGTATGATGACTGAATATGTGGCTTCCTTTGTAAGATATTATTATTTTAATGACACTTCTAAAGAGATATTTTTTTTTCTGTAATGGTGTAGCTTTAACTTTTATGTTTAGTCTTTGGCACATGTACTTTTAATTAATTCCAACCGAGAGTGTCTTGTTGGCATCAAGTATGAACAGTTGGAGTGGGAGAAAGGAAAACTTTTCCTTCTATTTTTTAAAGTTGATACTCATTTATATTCCTCACCTCTAACATAAATTCTGAAATAATTCATTTACTTTTTAGCCTTTATTCACTTTTTAGCCTTAGACTGATTTATTCTCAAACCTTATTATCCCTTTCCCCCCAAAATTTCAATGGTAAGTAACATTCTAGAGATGTGAGTGACTGATGTTTCCCAAATTCTCATTTCCATTATTCCTCAGGTGGCTTATACTATAAATTATTTTAATCTGTAGGAATCATTTATCCTAGCTTGTCTTATGAAAATATTTTCTTTTTGGTTTTGTGTTCCAGAGTTCATTATTATTATTATTGTTATTATTATTATTATTTTGTCAACACTTGTATGTTTTATCTATTGTCAGCCAATAAACCAAATCTGCATCTCTCATTATTAATTTGGTTGTTGTTTTTTACCAACTTGATTTCGGGATAATGTATGTGTTTTCTCTCAAAAACTAGTATTTAGAGAAACAGAATGTTCCTTTCGGTCATTTACATCCAAATGAAACACCTCAGTTTATTCTGAAAGGAATTTAAATATTAATTATTACATTATAAAATTATTTTGCCTTTTCCATTTTGTTAACACAGTTGGAATTATAAAGTATAAAAGCATTTCCCATTGTCTTATTTCACTTAGTAATATGCATTAAGTTTTCTTTCTATCTTTTTAAAGCTTGATAGCTCATTTCTTTTAGTGCTAAATAATATTCCATTGTCTGGATCTACCATAGTTTATTTACCCAATCAGTTTATTTATTCACCAAGACACCTTGTGTGTTAGTAAATTTTGGAAATTATGAATAAAGCTTCTATAAACATACATATGGAGTGTTGTTGTTGTTGTTGTTGTTTTTGTGTGTGTATGTGTGTGTGAGCTTTCAACTCCTTTGAGTAAATACCAAGGAGTGCAATTGCTGGATTGTGCCATAAGAGTGTATTTCCTTTTGTAAGTAACCAGCAAACTATCTTCCAGTGTGGCTGTACCATTTTGTATTCCCACAGTGATGAATGAGAGCACCGGTTGCTCCACATCCTCATCAGCATTTGATGTCATTAGTTTTAAACTTTGGCCATTCTAATAAGTGTGTAGTGGTATCTCATTGTTTTAATTTGCATTTCTCTGATGACATGTAATGTGAAGCATCTTTTCATATGCTTATTTGCCATCTGTATATCTTTTTTGGTGAGGTGTCTGTTAAGGTCTTTGTCTTGTATTTAATTTGTGTGTGTGTGTTCTTATTGTTGAGTTTTAAGTGTGTTTGTATATTTTGACAATAGTTTTTTTATCAGGACTATAGTGTCTTTTACAAATATTTTCTTGCAGTTGGTGGCTTATCTTCTCATTCTCTTGACTGTGTCTTTTGCAGAGTATAATGTTGTAATTTTAATGAACTTTGCCAGTTTGTCAATTATTTATTTCTGGATCATGACTTTGGTGTTTCATCTAAAAGTCATTGCCAAATGCTAGCTCATCTAGATTTTATGGAAAGGCAAAACTATGGAGACAGTAAGATCCATGGTTGCCATGGTTTAGGGAGTGTGTGGGGATAGTGGTGGTGAATAGACAGAAACAGAAGACAGAGGGTTTTTAGGGCCCTGAAACTATTCTGTATGATATTATAATGGTGGAAACATGTCACTATGCATTTATATAAACCCATATAATGTAGAATATCAAGTGTAAAATCTAACAAAAGCTAGGGATTCTTGGTGTCAATGATGTGTCAATGTAGGTACAACAATTGTAACAAATGTACGACTCTGGCGGCATATGTTGATAATGGAGGAGGCTATGCATGTGTGGGAGTAGGGGGTATGTGGAAAATCTCTTACATTCTGCTCAGTTTTTCTGTGAAAATTTTATTTTGCTATTAATTTTCATGTTTTATCATATTTCAAGAAGTCAGACACATTTCTCAAACATATTCTTCCTCTAACATATTAGATCTATTTGCCATATAATCTAATTCTTATCTTAATCTTACACTATACGATCACTTTATACTAATTTTCTACAGTATTCATTGTTTTAGATATATTTTTAGCATAATAATTTGTTTTACTAACAAATTACATTTCTCTACATTTCTCAAAAGAGAGAGATTGTGGATGTGGTTACACAAAACTTCACATGGCATAGAAGTGAATAGAGTTATTTGTACATACACACATAAACACATAAAAATGTATGCAAGTTTTAAAAAATGGGGCAACTAAATGTTTGTAGTGTAGTTGATGGTATATCAACGACAATTTCCTAGTTTGATATTATACTATAGTTATATGTTACCACTGGTGGAAATCTGGGTGAAGGGTACAAAAGTATCTTTATACTATTTTTGCAAATTCCTGTAAGTTTTTCATTAACAATGAAAAGTTAAATAGTTGAGTTACATAATAGATTATCAATAATTGGTATTATAACTCAGTTAATCTGCCTACCTTCTTAATAGAGAAATTAAAACAAAAACTATAACTTTAATAAGAAAAACTTATCCATTCATGCTTCATGCACATTAACTACAAACTTTAAATATATGTGTATGGATGTAACTTTTCAAAGCCAGAGAAACTGACTTACTTTTTATAAAGATGGAGCTTCAGGTGAAAAGCTGAATTTAAAAGGCAAATTTATGTTTACAAATAGGACTTCCCATTAATACCAAATAGACCTTTAATTAAATATAATGCTTGTAGATCAGTATATAAACTAATAAATTGACAGAAATACACTGGAAATTTACTCTTTCTTTTGTATTTACTTAGTAGAAACAGTACTTTAATTAGCTGACAAGATGTGCCTTATCAACGTTTAAAAATAGTATAAATGACATATTAATATCTCACTAAATAAAGACAACTTCTGGGTTCTTAGATTATTGATTATGTAGTTGATGGTTGAGCGTTAATGAGCCATCTTTTTCCCTAATGTCCGTGTTTCTCCCTAGTTAGAAGTCTGTTCTCAAGGAGACACATTTATTCTTTCAGGTCATCAGTGTGCCATTTAGTGCATCATTAGTTTAATAGAGAAAGTCTGCTCTAGTGTACCAAATGCTATCCCAGTGGACAAACGTTGTTTAACCTAACAAATTTAGTGGTAGTCTGGAATCTTGAGAAAACTATGCCAGATCCAGAAATGATTTAGCCAAAATTTGTGTTAGAACTTGCATTGGGAATAAAGCCATGACAGACCTCAGAAATACACTGCTTTGAGTCCATGAGTCTTAGAAGACACTAGTAGCCAAATATGGAATACGAGCTTTATGTGGGAGGGTGACAAAAAAAACAATTCAGGGACCCTATAGTATAATGCTATAGCCAATACTTTTTCAACATACCACCTAATAAGAAATGGAAAACACATGTTCTGTTCTGTGTACTTGGAGTGATATTATTGAAAACATCTAGGCATTCTTCTTCATACTCATTTGAAATATTAAATTCTATTTTATTTCATGATTGTATTGTTGTCATCTTACTCTTTACCACTCTATTCTACATTACATATGGGGTCTTCATTATGTTCTTTTATAATTTCTAATTCTTTAAATTATTAATGTTTAAATACTAGAATTTGATCTATTTATTCAACAAATTGTCATAGAACATCTACTATTTCCCAAGTACAATATTTTACAACAGATACGCTAAGATGAAAAGAACACAGCTGCTTCCCTCCAATAAACTGTTTCAAGTGGAAAGCTAGTTATGTTAAACAATGAGTGTTTATCATATGGTAATCTCAAGGCTAAACTTTGTTTTGTGTGTGTCACCCTAATTAATTCTTACCATGTATCTTTATTGCATCTATTGATGACTGTCAAATTGTACCAGGAACAAAGCTATAAGTAACATTGGGTTTCTTGATGCTTGCAACATCAAGGAGATGGCTCCCTTTGGGAAACCATGAAGTTATCTCCATAACAAGGTGCTTATTTTAGGATTTGGTGTTGTGTAAGGTGATTTCAGGAAAGAATTAAAGAACTGAAGTTTACTTTGGGTTGGTAATTGTCAAGAAGCAGTGATAATTCTGTGATTGGTTATCTTAAAGAACCTTGTTGAGGAAGATGGGATAAAGGAAGACTAAAGTTCCAAGTAGTTAAGAAGCAGAAGTGTAAATCAAGTTATCCAAGAAAGGCATGCCTGGTCATTTTTATAGTTTGCACAGCAACCTTGTTTTAAATCTGCGCTCAGGCATGCTTAAGGAGTAGTCTAGTATTGGACTCCCTTCATCACTGTCATAAAGTGACTTTATCTGATGTTATTAATCTGTGAGAACAGTTAGGTTCATCAGAAATACACCAAGATCTAGCTATTTCTTCCACACAAGTACCTGTTGTCAGGGCTGCTTTTCTCATTCTCAGGGTACTATTAGTATCCTAATATTTTAAGTTAGTAGACTGAGACTTAAAGAAGTAACCAAATTGTAATTCTACTACAAATAGGATAAAGGTCACATTGGTTTTCATTTATGGGAGATGACAAATTTTCAGATAATTATAGATACCATAAAATTTATATGTTTTTAAATCCTACACTCGAAAATATATCCAGAGCTTCAACATACCCAAAACAGTAACAGATGGATTTCATGGAAGAAATGGACAATTTCTCAGTTATTTATGGAAGCTTTGATATTTCTCTCCCAGCAATTGACAGAACAAATAAAGAAGAAAATCAGTGAATATATAGATGTCCTACATTGCAATATCAGCCAGCTTCATGTAATTTACATTTATAAAACATTTCAGTCAACATTAACAAAATACATGTTCTTCTCAAAAGCACATGAAATATTCATGAAAGTAGACCACGGTCTGGGCCATAAAACAAACCTTTACAAATGTAAAATAATATAAATAACACAAACTACATTCTTTGTCAATAACAGGGTCAAACAAAAAATCAAGATCAGAAAGATATCTGGAAAATTCTCAACTATTAGGAAATTGAAATACATATTTCTACATAACCCATCAATCAAAAAATATATTTGAAAATGAATTTTTAAAAAATTGAACTGGACAAAAATGGGTATACAACATAATCAAATATATGGGATGTAAAACTGTGAGGAAAAGTATAGCAGTAAATACTTACGTTAGAAAAGAAGAAAAACCTAAAACAAGAACCTTAAACTTCATTCTTCAGACTCTAGACAAAGAAGAGCTAATAAAATACAAAGAAAGTATAAAGAAGGCAATAATAAAGGTTGGAACAGAAATAAATGCAATCAAAAATAACAATAATAGAAAAAAATAAACTAAAAACTGGCACCTTGAGAAGATCAATAAATTGATAAACCTCTAGTCAGACTGACTGCGATGGAAAGATTTGAGTGGCCCCAGGATTACTGCCTCCTGTGTTCTCTCCATTTGAGTGTATGTAGGACCTACAATTGGCTTCTAATCAATAGAATATGGAAAAGGTGATGAAACGTCACTCCCATGATTACATTTTGTTACAAAGTCTCTGTCTTATTAGTAGACTCTCCTTGCTGGCTTGATGAAATAAGTGGCCACGTTGAGGATGCTCACATGAAAGGAAACTGCAAGCAGCCTCTGGGAAGTATAGGCAATCTCTAGAAGTTGAGTGTAGCTTTAGCTGACGGCCAGTAAGAAACTGGGGGCCTCAGAACTACAGTCATGAGGCAATAAATTATACCAACAAACAAAGTGAGGTTAGAAGCATATAGTAATATATCACATATATGTGTATGCATATATATATATATATATATATATACATATATATATATGTATACATATATATGTATATGTGTGTGTATATATATGGCATATATGTGTATATATTGATATGTATATGTATATATGGCATCACAATAACATGACCAAGTGGGCTTTATACTAAGAATTCAAAGCTGGTTAACAATAAAAAGAACACTCATTATAACTGACCATATTTACAAAACTAAATAAGAAAAGCCATATGATCATCTCAATAGATGCAGAAAAATCTAATGCCATCTAGTCATGATAAACACTCTCTATAAACTAGGAATAAACACAAATTTCATTAAAATAATCTAGATAAAGGGATATAACTTAGTAAGAAATAGAAACTCATTATTAATTCATGCAACAAAATGTATGATTCTTAAATGCATTCTGCTAATTATAAAAAGCCAGACCAAAAACTATATATTGTATGATTTCATTTATATGACTTTCTGGAAAAGTCAAAGCTATAGCAATAGAAAATATACCAGTGCTTGTAAGTATTTCAGGGGAGGAGAGTGTTTGTATCTAGAGACTATAAGGCAAAAAAAAAAACCAGACAAATAGAAAACTGTACGTAAATAGTGTACTACAGTTGGTAAATTTGTCATAGTGGTACAGGTTAGCAATTGAAACTACTTCATATGTAAACTGGAGTTGAACAAATAAGTGCAAATATTGTAGATAATGAGGACAGAATTCTCATTGTCAAAGAAAAAGTTATAATAATCAAGACAGGAAATCTAAGTGAACCATATATTGTTGGAGAAAAATCTAAGATATTAAATGATAGATAGATAGATAGATAGATAGATAGATAGATAGATAGATAGATAGATAGATAGACAGGTAGATAGATCGATAGGTAGATAGACTGATAAATATACCAAGGGAGGAGTCAAAAAATTGTATGCAAGTGGACACTTTCATCAACGTTGCTCAAGCAGCAATTTGCCATAATCAGAAGTATCTGCACGCTGATCGTAACCACTTTGAGCACCTCTTGTAATTGCAGAAGTGAAATGTGACTTGTATTCATCTTTTGCTATCGGTATATATTTGAGTATTACAATTTTAACACAGTTTTCTTTTCTTAAAATATGTACAATTTTTGGCACCCTCTGTAGATATATATATATATATATATATATATATATATATATATATATATGATATGACAAGACTAAGAAATAAAATATATAAATTTTGTCTGATATTTATTTGTATGTTGTACATATTTTGTAGTTTTGTCTGATGTTTATTTACATGATATATATATTTCCTAGTTTTGTCTGTTGAAAGAAACATGAAATTATGACACCCAGTAGCTATGATCAATCTAGTAGCCAGATCTTGGATTCTAATGTTGTTCAAAAAAGGAAACCAGTCTTGATTGTAAATTGCTAAAAGGGAAATATAAAATGATTCTGGAGTATTTTGTACTACCAAAATATGTAAAGGCAAAACAAACAAGCAAGCAAACAAGCAAACAGTGCCATGTCAAAAGTGACATGGGAGGCAACATGAAAAACCTGCTATTGGTTTAAGCCGGAACAATTTAAGCAAATATGTAAGTAAATGCCTATAAGTCCCTATGACATAAATAAATGATTGAATAAATAAACAGATGAAGGGACAAATCTTCCGTACAGAGTAAGTCTAATTAATAAATGTAGAAGAAATGAGTTAAATGGAAAACAACTATAATGCCAATACAGTAATAATTGCTTCCAGTAAAATCAATTTGTGAATGCTAAAATTCAAGTACAAAAATTTAAGGAGAAACAAAATATTTGCCTAGCTTCAAAGTATCTTCGTCCAATATGTATCCATTACTTATAATAGATTTAACACATATTTCAAATTCCTTGATACTCCTTCTAGGAGCTTAATTACCCTTGAGTATAAGCTAGCATAGTGACTTGCTTCTAATGAATGGAGTATGGTATGGGAAAAATTTCAATTTTACATTGGAAAAACCTGGCAGCCCCTTAACCAAAAGATCAAAATTTTCATCACTAATAATAAGTCAGATTGATATCATGTACTCTCTGATATATGAAAAAGGTATCCTTCCCTAAAGTTTAACATCCCTAAAGAAAACCTCTTATACACCCAGATTAAGGAAAATTCTACTACACACTTGATCAGTATTTTGTTGCACATTAAATGGCAGGTTATTTTTGAAGATCAATCTATGTGTTGTTGTCTCAAGTAACTTTTGTGTGGATTGAAATGTCATAATCCATTAGCAAGACAAATGTGTCAGAGTCCATTAGATTCACCTTTTTTACAAAGCAGTTGGGGGCCCCACTGACCACCCCAAATGGCATAATAAAGCGTTCATCCCAAACCAATGTGGCACTATTTCTGAAAGCAAAATCTAGCAAAGTATGCATATTATACCATTCTAATTTTAATTCTGACGATGCTCTTTGATCTTCTAGAAAACCGGTTGACTGGTACCTTTATTTGGTCATGCCAGTAGCACCAGCAGCGCATTCTTCAGGCAAAAGGACATTTTTTTTTTTTTGCTTACTCCATTCTTCTCCATCTTTTACTACTTGGCAATGGATTCTCAAGATATTTCTGGTTTCTTATATATATTGTCATATCTATCAACTGGGAGAATGCTATAGAATTGGGGCCCTCATTTCTTTTTGAATAGACACTTAAGTTGAAATTTCTAAGTGAGAAGCTACTACTCCACAGTGATATATGGATGACAACACACTCTGCTAGCCAGTCATGATGGTGCTATTTTTTGCTTTGTTTTGTTTCTAGTAAAATGCCAGAGCCTTTTTTTTTTCTTCCATAATTCTAGAAGGCTTTGATTATATTCCAGTACTGGCTAAGAAGGTAGAGGAACCTGTCATCTTTTTACCTTTCCTGCCAACATGAGAGTACAAAAACGCAATAGTGAGTTCTGCTGACAAAGTGAAAGCTTAGCGTTGTAAGGAACATCAATATTTATAACTAAAATACGCACTCATCGGGTCACCAGTAATTTAACGCGGAGGAAAATGACTATGATGATTACTTTGGTGTTCGGAAAGAAGGACCATTAGGTAGCATTGCAGCTGTCAGAGGGCCCCTAACTTAGCCATGCCTAGGAAACTTGTGATGGGAAAATAAAACTAAAGAAGGGGAATGATGTCTAGTGTGATTACTCTCAGGTGAAGGGAGTATTCTTTTATCTCCTCCAGCTAGGAACAAATATTGGGATAGTGAAAGCTGTTATCTAAACCAGGAATGCAGCGGAGATTTGGGGATGCAATTTTTCTGTGGTAACACAACAGGAATCAATAGAAGCCCAGGGATTTGCAGGAAGTTACAAGATGGGGCAGAAAATAGCTGATATCTTCAAAGACCTATCAGACATTCAGGTAAAACAGGCACATAAAGAGATTGTTATATTATCTGATGTGACAAAGCTTGGTAAGAAGCATTATGGAGATTAGAGGATACACACATGACCTAACATGTTGGGAAAGTGTTGGGGGATGTATTCAAGAAAGCCTTCTGGAGGAGGAATTTTTGAGAAAGAGGGCAGTGTGAGCACAGGTACAGTCCTAACACTGCACGCTTTGTATGTAGAGAATTCGGAGTGGTTCTGTGCAGCACGACTATGAAGTTTAAGACTGAGAGCAGCAGACAATGATGCTGGAGAGACAGGCAGTTTTGATCAGGGTAGATGTTCTTCATCTAATCTGAATAAATGCTCTCTGTTCAGTGTTGTATTATTATATAGAACTGATTCATAATTTATTTCCCCTCAAAATAAAACTGATTTGTGTTATATTTCTTAAGGTATGATATCTCCAGTAGAGAACGTAAGTGGTTTATTTATGATTACCTCATCTTATGTCTCCATTTTCTAATACCATCTTCAGCATTTTTCATTATCTATGACAGGAATTAAAGGCTAAAATATCTTTTGATTTCTTAAAAGGAAACTGAAAATTGTTCTAAAACCCAAGTCTACTCACCCCAACTAATTTTATTAAAGTAACATAATGTTGTCAGTGAACTGAGTTCTGAAAATCAATTGTCAGTGATGTGTTTTAAAAATCTTGATGCTTGTGAAAATCTGAGACAGCTGAGAGCCAAATATGCCAACTTTTCGGTGTGTAAAACATATTGGAATATTATGTGTGTCAGTTGATTGCTTCTCTGAAAAAAGATTGAAAATGAAGTGTTAAGGAATATAAAAGGGAGTTTTATGTCAACATTACACATTTGGCATGCTCACTGTTTTTCTTTTTATCCTTAAATTTTATAGTTTCTAAGAAGTGGAGAAATGTGCAAAGAATAATCTTTGAAGAACTCACAGTAATAAATATGCATTAGCATTTTTCCAATTATTGTGGAAATTGCTTTTTGTAATTTATTTCAGATTTTGTATTATAATTACCAGATTAAGGTATTATAATTACCAGATTACATGTCAATAAGCTGGATCTACATAGATGTTTTCCCATGTCAACTGGGAAATATGAAATAAACACATTGAGCAGAATATGTCCAGTATAATCTGTGGTAAAATACAGTATTTATTTTTTGTAAGTATAAATAAAGATTGGTATTTCCAAAAATATAGAACTCATTCATCTTTCAACTTTTGCAGATTTGAATTCAGTCTTTCAGTCTGTACTGTTCTTCTCTGTTCTCTCTTGTGGGGCTCCTTCAACTCCAAGAAAGAGGATAAAGCAAATTAGGTTAAACTCTAAAAGGGGATTTATCACAATGATATGATTTCTGATACTGTAAGTACCAGTGAGGCTTTTGGAAAGGCTGACTCCAAGAGCCAGCAAGTCATGAGGAACTTTTCTCACTCTTAATCTTGTTCCCTCTGCCTCTCACTATCTCTTTCTGCCTCTCTGTATCCTCCTCAACTAGAATTATAAGATTTCTTTCAGGTTCCCTTTTCTGTTTCTCTTCTTTATCTGCTTAATTCTTCTGTTCCAACTGACTGCCTTTCTTGGGACCTGGCCCAACCTTCCTTCTACCTGACTTTAGGGTTCACAGGCTTGACAGAGACTGACTAGAAGCATTAAGTTTCAGTTTCAAATTCCAAGGAGAGACTCCAGTTAGCATGGTTGATCAGGCTATTCAGCTCTGGGGAAGGCTATTTGCACTTGGGAGGAAGACTCCTTTAAAAAAGTCAATTAGGAATCCTTGAGAAGGAGGTGTGGGAGTGGGGAGAAAATGATTGGAGGATAACATTTGTCATTTCTTGTAAAGAGAGTATTTCTTGAGATTTTGCATTGAAAATAATTTTTCTCCAGAATTTTTAAGTTATGTATTTTATAAGCCAGATCAAGACCCACTTCATCTCCCAACAGATGTTTCTGCATGATGATATTGGGAATTCTATTGGTCTTCTCATAATTGTATAGAAAGATCAAACCATTTAGAATACTATAGGCCTGAGTTTGAATATTGACTGTAATTTACTAGTGTTTGAATGTGGAAAATGTTCTTTACCTTTCTGTGATATGCTTTCTAGGTTATAAAATGAGGAAAATTAAACCTAACTCATAGGATTTATGTGTTGATTAAATAAAATACTCTACCTCTGTTAGTATACTAGCTAGCATTTAGCAACTGATATTAAGTGCTCAGCTCCCTTGGCTTTGCATGTATGGACCTATTTAATCTATTAAGTAACATAATAAAGTTAAGGTATAGCATATGATATTGATTGCATAAATGAAAACTATAGTCAGTTATGATTTACCTGTGGTGATTTAATGTATTTCTAAAATAATTTAGAAATAGATTTAGAAATAGAAATGTTTAGAAATAGAAATATTTAGAAGAGTAGTAAATTTTTGAGACTAAGTGAAATTACTATAACTCAGTGTATACATATACATATTAAAATTCATCAAATGCTTGGAGATGTCTACTCACCTATAGTTAATATGTTCCTGTTCACCAATCTAGTGTGCAGCCTTGGAATTAAATGGTAAGATACCAAGCAAAAATATAAAGCATTTAACCTTAAACAAATCTAATGTTTTATTAATGAAAAGAACTGTGTATTATAAGAAAACTTGAATTTTATATAGAATAGAATGAAATGTCAGGATATGAAGCATAACTAATGGATAAACATAATGGATATGTTTTACCGTTTTCTATTTGAAAACCATAATATTAAAAATTGAAATAATATTTGTAGTTTATAAAACGATTCTACATAAATTCATTAAAAAATAATATAGGAAACACAAGTTCACTTCTGAAACATGAAATTCTTTCAATGGAAATTCTCTTGACAGAAATGTAAATTTGACACATCTTTTGCAGGATTAGTCAAATTCATACAATTCAGAAAAAGGCATGAAATTTGAGACAATTAAATTATGGTAGGTCCTATTTGTTGCCTACTAAACAGTCCTAAAATGCTCTGTACCCTCACTCCCTAGGGTAGAAATTGTGATGGATTCTTAGACAGATTTTCCTGTCCGAGTTAAAGAAAGATGCAAAAATAAAACATTCTTTCCTTGTCTGGCCTATTTGCATTTTATAATAGAATGTAGTTGTGATGATAATTAAATAAAATATTGATGCTAGAAGAAACAACAGTGAAACAACAAGCCCGAATACAAAATTTCTTAAATTCAGCAAAGGTGAAAAAAAAAGTAAAATAAAGGTTTTCGAAGGTCCATAGGTGGTCACTTTAATGCTCAAAATTCTTAAAAGAACTTAGGTCCATAATCATTGTGTTGACATTGAAACAGCTGTGAAGAGATTACCTCTGTTCTCTTATGTGAAATGGTTAAATTTTCAAATATCTATTGTTAGAGCCACTATTAGTCACTGTTTTAATCACGTCCTCTTCGTCCCATTGGTGTAGTGGTAGGGATTCCTGCCATAGAATTATAAGGATGGCCATAATATGACAGCCAACTCAGGACAGATGAGACCAACAGTCTCTTAGTCATATAATCACAGCCTGGGGAGAAGGACACTGCATGCCATGCAGGGCTACAAGGGGTTTGTACTCAGGAACAGAGTGAATAATCAGGGACTGAGGGAGTCAGGTTTTGTTGTATCAAGAGGATGAGGTGTCCCCTTGATTCCCAAGGAGTATATGATTTGTTTAAATAATCCGTGGGCTGACAGAACACTGAAACCTGCTACTCAGGGATAAGCAAGAACTTCCTTTAGTCCATTTGATAAGGAAGGTTGTTTGGCTAGGGGACATTTTCTGCATGAACAGAGTGGGGAGGAGAAGTAAAGGTTAGTCCATGAAAGCAGCACATGATATTAAACCTCAATTTCAGTCTATTCCCCACAGTAGTAAATCCCCATATCAGTATTTTTGAGCACTGACCTACAGAGTCTAGCAATCTATTCAGAAAATTCAAATAATCATTTGTTCAGTAACAAAGATAGGTTATATAAGCTTCGTTTAAAAATTAAATAAAGAAATAAACTTTAGTAAGGCATAAAACACTCTACTGTATTTTAGCAAAAATTACACTTGTGCCATTTTTACACTTCTGAATAACTGTAGAATGAAAAATGTATTTGTAAATATTGGTATATATAACTAAATCAATTTTTAGTAAATTTATTTTTCTTTCATTTTCACTAGCTTTTTTGACAAGGGTTCAAATTATATATTGTCATTTCTTCTACCACCCCATTTCACATATTCTTTGAAAATTAAATTAATTAATAATTATATTTAACTTTTTTGGGTATGCGTTTGCCTGCAAGTCTCCCATTACATTATTTTAGGATTTCCCATTTGCAATCTCTCCCCTTATTTTCCACTTTTCTAGTTAAAGACCTAAAAATAGATTCCATTCTATGTAAGTGGATCTATCTTTACTTTTCTAACTGTCTGTACCACTGACATCCTGCAGGTATCTATCCTGGAAACGCTACTAAGGAATTGAAATTTTGCCTGTCAGTTTGGACGTCTATCCTTCCAACTGACTCTTCCTGATGCTGATAGCACTTGCTTACACTTGCCCCTGTGTTCCATTGCTCAGTACCAGGTGCCACTCAGACTAATAACGCATTATTCCCATATATCTTGTTATCATTCCAGGCTTCTGTTTTTCATTTTCTGGTGAAACACTCTTTCCCCCATTTTCTTTATGCCTGGCATGCAAAGATAGTATAATTAAATCGACTGAGTTCTAGTAGTTTCATCTTGATCCAGTGACCATAATGTAGGATGAGAAGGAGGAAAGTATGCCATGCAACTTACTCTCAATGGTTTCAATTAGTGAATTCTTGAAAAAAGTATTTTCATTATTAATATTGCTAAAAAGATTTGACCTAATAATTGGAAAGAACATAACTAAGCCAAACATTATTAATATACACATTTTAGTGACTTCCAATACCTTGCCAAAGAGTATATTAAATTCTTGCTAGTACTTCAGAACTCATTATTTCAAGTGGACATACCAATTTTGAATTTACATGAAAAGGAAAAAAAAGAATTTCAGGTCACCATTAATGTTGCTTGGGAAATCCTACTTAAATCAGTTTAAATACATGATTAAAATAACAGTATTTTGGCATCAAAAGTCAAATTTCAGCAGATATCTTTAAATTTCAGAATGTTCAAATGAGGTATGCATATTATATTTTCTATTGCATTTAAAATTTTGACTTCTGATAAAGGATCTAGGGATATGCTATGTATTACTGAAATTATCCCCAAATGAATATCATACAAAGATCGAAAGAAAAAAGAAAAAATAACATAGAAAAGTTTTTATTCCCAGAATACTATAGACAAATAATATATACATTTGGGGTAGTATTACTAATAAATAATTGTAATGCCTCACCAACAAATGCAAGTAGACTAATAAACATTAGGTTTATATTGTAAGCTCTTTTTTACTTTCGGATAGAAAATTGACTAAAACAACATATTGAAACATTATAGACTACCCAGTTTTTGTGGGGGCCTTGAAATTGATTCAATAATCACATCATGGATTATTTTGACACAAAATTAAGACATTTTGAAAAATGAACTCCTGCTGCCCTCAAAAATCTTACAAAATACAAAAGCTGTTACAGAACCATGGTGTCTGGTTTTCCCCTAAGCATATGCTCTTTCACACTTAGTCACTGTTCAGCCTCAACTTTAGACCAACTGTCAGCACAGGCTGTCGGAGAAAAAGGCAGGGGAAACTGTGTTACAAGCCAGCCAACTGTGGGTGACTGGGAAAAACATGACTTACCCTGTTCCTAAAAGAATGTTTCATAAATAACAGTGGCTATGCAGTTATGCAATTACACAGAACTTGATAAGATATTTTTTCCTGAATTATGAAGCAAGTAAAATAAAATATTTTTATGGGAGATTTCCTTTTGAATTATCAGAACTGATTAATGTTCTAGGTACTGTTTCTCTTTTTATATTAACTTGAAATGTAAAGAAATGAGAATGGTATTTGTTATTTACCAAATAACACTCTTGAGAGAATTATTTGACTATAATAAATTTAATATATTTGTTTATATTTTCTCTTTTGAATAATTGTCCCAGGTGTACAATTGTAATCTGTTATTGTAAAAAGCAATGAAATATTAGTAACACAATATTTTTCTTGAATTTCTCAGGGATTATTTTTTAATAGGGTTTAATTTACTTGGAAATCATAGGAAACTTGATATCATTTTTCTTCCCTATTCCTTCCCTCCCTCCTTTTTTCTCTCTGTGTCTCCCTCCATCTATTTCTTCTTTTATCCACAATCTAAAATTATTCCATGAATAATCTAATTGATGCTAATATTGAAACCAAATTCAGAGTCTGGGGAAATTATATAGTTGCCTAATAGGTCAGTATTTCTTTCTACCAAAAAGACTTATGTACAGCAATATTCAATCTTGTGCATTTGGAAGAAAGATAAATTTATTCAGACATTAATATTTAAATACAATACCTGGAATGTAATAGATTTCAGTATTATTAGTATAGTGTCCTGGTAAATATATATTTGCTTACAACTTTGAAACCCTGGTGTTCTAAAAGTTGGAATGCATAATAGTATAGAAAAAGCTATCATTTAAAGTACAATGACTTTTTTATATGTTATAGTTTGTAAGATACAATGAGATAAGTCAGAGTAAAGCTTTTAATATATATTATATTATTTCATTTTAATATATATTATATTATTTAATAAGTAAACTAAACCAACATAAGCATATTGAGGGAACACAATTTCAAAATCATGTGTGTAGACATTTTAGTACTATGAAAATTGATTACTTTGCTGGTTAAGATACCATAAATGTTTTCTGAAACAAAGTATAGAATCAAACTTATATCTATGCAATATTATATAATCTTATGTAATATTACATTTATTAAGCGATAATATATACCATGATTCAAGTGGGCATAGAGGCAAACAAATTGGTATTTGTGTAGTAGATTTGGGAAAGTCAGAGAATTTGAACAGAGGGAATTTCACTACTCTGGCTCCATATTTTCTAGCTACCCCAATATATGTACACATCTATCAATATGCAATCTCCCAAAACTGAGATTCTAAAGGTTGTAAACCTTTGGCTCTAATATTGACTTCCATTCTATTTGTTACTGATGTCAAGGTTCAGTCTCTGTCCCTAGTTAGAAATTCGATTCATGTCTCTTGGCTTTGGTGTTTTTTGTCTTGGTGTAATTTGTCTCATTGGTTTAATGTGAGTCTCTCTCTCTCTCTCTCTCTCTCTCTCTCCCTCCCTCCCTCCCTCCCTCCCTCCCTCTCTCTCTCTCTCTCTCTCTCTCTCTCTCTCTCTCTCTCTCTTTCTCTCTGGCTTATGTTTTATTCTCACTACTTATATAAACATTATAATCCAATTTGAATCAAATCCCCATCTTTTTGCTCAGATAGCTCACCAGATTGTTCTGTTTAGATTCTTGTGGCTATGAGTAAAATGTGGAGTGGCCCTTAATTTGGTAAAAACCGATCTTATAGCAATTGATTAACAGTGGTGTGGTGGGTTGTTTGCAAAACTGGCCACAAAATTCCTTCCTTTCCTTGTAATCATGACACTTGATAATGAAAATTTGTCATTCCCTCAGTCAAGAGGTGAATCTAGCTGCTTTGAGGATGTGACCAATAGAACACTGTAAAATTTATGTGACTTCTGTGCCATAACAGCATAATGTAAAGAAGCTAAAGAACAAGAACATATGGAAAGGGAGGCACACCTTTCTAGCTGCCCCAGGCTAGCCCAGCCCCCAGCTGACAGCTAAAGGCAGCTGAATGAATGAGGCCAAACTGAGCCCAGCCAATCAAATAATAATAATAATAATAATAATAATAATAATAAGCCACAAACAATTGCTATTTTAAGTCAGTGAGTTTAGAGGGATTTTTGTTTCAGCAATAGATAAGTTAGAAAACAGATCAGTCAAACAGAAAACACCTATATAAGATAGAGTAATGAAAGTGCATAAATCTTGATCCAATCAGAAAGGTCAGAAAAAACGAGTCCTGCAATTGGCTAGATACAGTGGTTATATATCTTGGTTAAAGTGTATGCCTGGAAATGGAAACATTTCAGCACTTTTAGTGGATGTACATGGTATATTCCTTAGGCCCTAGGAAAGAAACTAGCAAGAATTACAGAGGAGTTTTCTACTCTAACCAGAAAAGCTGGAATTCAGAGTCTTAGTTTTAAAGGGGCTGGGCTGGTAACATATCTATTAGATTTACTAGAGATAAGAACAGGATACAATTCTAGTCCTAAGGTTTATGTAAGTACATTGTGGTTCAGAGTTTACCCAAGTTGGTGGGATCAAGGAGAATTAAGACAAAAATGTCTGGGATACTGGAATCTGAATCTAAAGATTTTGGTCTAAGTTTCTGCTAGAAAGGATGACTGAGGCTAAAGATTTTCTTTGTGAATATTCAATTAGTCCTCAAGGAAAGGTTAAATGAAAAGGAGGTGAAATTGGGGGAGAGAGTAGTCAGAGTCAGAATAAGCAGGACAGAAACCAGAAATATGCTCTATCTGCTTGTATATTCTTCTTGATGTATACATCTAAGTACTTCGTGAGCGATTTCAGGTTAAGACTTAACCACTTCCCTATTGTATATGTTCAAGCGCATTTCAAAACAATTTTTCATAAATTATACAATATTATTGTGAAAATTCCCTTTGAAGCCAATATTATAATTTTCCTTTAAAAATTAAAATAGAACTTGAAAAAAATAAATGACTTGGAGTGCTGGTAAAACCCGAGGGAAGGAACTAGGGCCTTCGTTACAGATTCCTCCTCATGGATCATCCACAAAAGTACATTCACAACACTATTACATGTGTTGCTAATACTATTAACATATTTGGTGGATAGTAGATAAAATAAATGTTTAATTTTACCATAAGTGATAGTCTCTGAAATAACTCATGTACATATTTATTATACACTGTGTATCTCCTAAGATATTAGCCGATATGGCATTAGCATGGCATGGTCTCATAAATACCATAATAATCTTAATCTTATTTTTATTATTTTCCCTTAGGTAATAAAACTAAAGCAATAGCTATACATATATAGATTTAAAACATATAAATATACTTAAATATATTTTAAAACTATATATACATATATGTATGCAATTATACATATATGCATATATGCATAACATATATATGTGTGTGTGTGTATATATATATATATATATATATAGAGAGAGAGAGAGAGAGAGAGAGAGAGAGAGATAATCTGAATATTTTTAAAGGATCAATCAAATTAATTATTATGTGCTACACTTTTAACATTAATAAACAGATTTCAGTCATGCCTGGTTGGACACACTGGCTAAAGCCAAAGGAATCACCGAGAGAGGGTGCCCCAAAAATGTATACACGTGACTTGTGTTCATCTTTTATTATGGGTATACATTGAGTTTTTATTTCCTTTCTTAAAATGTATATACATTTTTTGTCACCATCTGTGTGTGTGTGTAGATATATATAGATATAGATATCTATAAATATAGATACATATATGCATTAGCATGGCATTACTATATACATCCAATATGGGGATTGCCATTTCATTCATAACTCTCTTCTCTCTGCCTCTCCTCTCCTTTCCTTTCCTCTCCTCCCCACTCCTTTTCTTTTTCTCATCAGCATGTTCTGAAGTCCTGGAATTAACTCTCATGCATTTTCCTCTCTCCTGGACACAGTACTCCCTTAAGAGGCTTCTTAAGACACTTCCTTCCATTTACATGTCTGTCTGTCTGTTTGTTTGTTTGTTTACTACCTATAATAGTAAATTTATAACTATATCATGAAATGAAAAAAAAATACCATGAATAGAAGGTAAATTTTCAATATTCAGATCTCCAGAAATACCAAATCACACTCCTGGAAAAGTCTTGTTATAGTGACATAAAAGCACGTATTAGTTATCTATTGCTATGCAAAAAATTATCAGAGGTGTAGAGGTCTAAAATAAAACATATTAATCATCTTTAAGTTTCTGTTGCTCAGAAATTTGGGCACAGCTTAGCTTGATCCTCTTTCTTCAGATTATCTCACAAAGCTTCATTCAAGGTATCAGCCCTGGCTCAGGTCCATCTGAAGGCTCAACTGAGGAAGACTCTGCTTTCAATTTCATGTAGTTGTTGGTGGCAATCAGTTCCTTGCATGTTGTTGAACCAAGGGCCTCAGCTCTCAGGAATGTGAGCTGGAGGGCAACCTCAGTTCCTTGTCCAATGGGCCTCTTTTATGTGGCAGCTTGACTCATCAAATCCAGCATGGGAGAGAGTCTGCTAGCAAGATGGAAGTTAAAATCTTATATAGTCTAAACATGGAAGTAACATCTCATCACTTTTGCTATATTCTATTCATTAGAAACAAGTCATCAGTCCAGCCCAAACTCAAGGGATGGGAAAACACAGAGTGTAAATACTAGAAATTGAAGATCACTGGGGCCATCTTAGTGTCTGCTTATTAGAAAGCCTATCTTTTCATGAGTGCCTTGATACACTAAGTACAAAGTCAACAAATTATAAGGAGAAATGTTGGCTCTGCAAGAAATATAAGGTTAATTCATTAGAGATATGCTAAGAAAACAACTTGTGCAGTGAGACTCCTCCAGTGTACTATATACTAGATGGAAATGTCAACACTTCTTCATTTTTTCCAAGACTAAAACTGAGTAGCTACCTTTTGTTACATTTCAGTATAATTGAAACACACGGGTGATATGTATGAGCACTCAGGCTTCCATCTTAAATGAGAAGCTTCAGTGATATTCTGGAATTTTTTTCAATTCAAAGTATTTCTTGTGCACGTAAAAGTAATTGCAAAGAAGCTAAATATCAATTTTGGAAATACTGTCAAATTAATAATATATTTCCTAATAATATCTGAAATGTATGTTATATGATATGTATCTGTTTCCATTTATGCAAAGTATGTTTTTGTCTTTCACTTCATATCTAGATTTTTTTATATGCTGCCCACAGTTTTTGTAATTTTTAAAATTAAAATGCTATCTTTTCAATGCACTTATGAATAAGACTTTTTTTTACTATATTCTCCAGTTAACTATCATTGATCTATTGAAAGCAACTGACTTTATTCAGTGTTATGATGTTTATTAATTGCAATAATTTAGAATTATTTATTTGTGGCTTTAGGTATAAGCACTATTATTTCCGAAGAACCATGCTTACTTATAGTTTGTTTCTTATTTTATTGATTAGGTCTTTAATTAAAAGTATGTTTTGTGAAAAATGACATGTTAAATTTGTTGTAGAAGTGACACTTGGTTTGAATATAGAAGTTTCTTCTCATTAACAATTATTTATCTAGAAAATACTACTTCAAATAATTTTATTATTATAATCTAGATAGATTCAATGGTGTTCACTAAGCATTCAAGTAATCTTTAGTCCCAGCTATCTTCCAACATTCCTCTTGGAATCCTAAAGTGATTTGATAAAACACAGAAGAAAATGAATGTATCACAAAGCAAGGATTTGGTCTAGGAATTGAATAACAATAAGATCCATTTCCTTTTTTTTTTTTTTTTTAATTTTATGTAAGTGTTTTTCCAGGACTCATCAGCTCCAAGTCACATAGTTGTTTCAATCTAGTTGTGGAGGGTGCAACTCGCACTGGTCCATGTGGGGATCGAACTGGCAACCTTGTTGTTAAGAACGCTGCATTCTAACCAAGTGAACTAACTGGCCACCCCAATAAGATCCATTTCTTAATTGTACCCTATCAGTGGACTTTCTTATCAATTGCTAAATTAAGCTTGCATTTTGAAACTTTTTGGTCAAACCTGGGATTTCATAAACTTTGTGAAAGAAATATTTAGATCCTTCCACTCAAACTGCCATTTTACCAGAATCCTTCCTCTTATGATCTGTTTATAATGTTAAATCATATATAATCGTATGATTATTTGTATACATCTTCTACCTCTTGCAAGCTTGAGTTTCAAAAAACTAGAGAGTGTCCTACACACAACTGGTGCTCAATAAAAAAATAGTGGAAAGAATGAAATGAATGTAACACAGTGATTTCAGGTTATTGCACTGATGACTTTTGAAGCTTAGAGTTTCAGTGTAGACCTGCATTGTGTTTAATGAGCCATGTTTTACTTTCTCTAAATTCAGAAAAATGCATTAACCTTTCTTCTTATTCCATAAATCTGGTACTTAATAGCACATTTCTCGCATTGTAAACAGTTGGATTAGACTGGCACTTGAATGAGCTCCAAGTTTTCTTGTGCTAAATATGACAGCTTTGAATACATGTGTACTTCTCTGGTTCAATCACTCCATGGCAATGCAATTTGGCAAGTAGTAATTTCCAGAGCAATAAACAAAATGAGAATTCAGAAGTCTAACAGACACATATTGATAAAAGTGACACTTTTTTTTATTTATACAAGTTAGTTTTCTCTGTTAGAAAATAAACTCCAGGAATTCAGTTTGGCTCTTACAATAAACTTCTCCTTGAGAACTATTTTGTCAGGTATTAAATAGAAAAATGAATGAATGTTTAGATGTGGCTAGGGATAAATATGCTATTTGCATCAGAGCAACATTTTGCTCTTACTCTAATTTGACCTATTTAATTGAGGTGTGTATCAAATTTTCCATAAATGATTCTTTATTTCATAGTTGTTTAAATTCTATGTAAAAAATATAGTCACATGCAGAAATTAATATATTAGAAATACAGCAGTATCATAATGCCAAGAAGGCCTATGTATGAACATACAATCTTGTGTTTAAATTGAAGCTATGTTAAATTCAGTAACAAAAGAGTTGTCAGCATTTCTAATTGTAAACTTTGGTCAAATTAATTACATCTTTCTGTCTACTGTTCCTAAGGACTCTGTGCAGGCATTTACCAAGCTTATGATGATACCACATGTTGAAAAATTTTGAAGAGAAAAAACTTGTCAAAAGCATTTAAAGCTCAGTATTTATGAATAGTGTTTGACTGTAAGTTTTAAAAAGCCAACTTGCCCATGATCTACATGTTGATTCATTACTTAATGCAGATTTATTTAATCCTTATTAAACTTTTGCTATGTGTGAAGTATGTGGTGAAGTGGTCAACATCTTAGAATAAGACAGGAAAGTAACAGGGCTGGGGAGGCAATGCACAAAGTTGGAAATTAACTATGAGTTGGGTTATGAGACACAAGTGGCAGGTGACATCCAGGAGGCAGCATCTCACAGCTCTCAGATGCTCCACTTTTGAGTTAGGCAGACCAGGTTTAATTCCTGATTTGCCAGCTCTTAACTGTGTTGCATATAACTATTTACTCATAGCTCGTTCTTTCATGCAGTATGATAGGAATTGTATCACATTCAACACTTATAAAGTGTAAACGTAGTGTATTTGAGGGTTGATTATGTGTTAGGGACTACATTACATTATTTTATTGATAATGAGGAGACTAATCATGGAGATGGAAAAGGCTGTGATTTTGCTGCTGCTGCTGATTTTTCTACAGAGTGTAACCAGAGGCACTTTCTTGGGGATGTTCAAGACGCAAAGAAGGATTAAATTTACATGTATTTTATTAAGGGAACCATGTAGGAGGGAAAAAATAATGGTAAGGAAATCTAGGGCTGAGTGGGAGAGTTGTCAGATAGCATGCAAACTTGATCCCACGGTAAGTAGATAGACTGCTTTAGCATCTAAGAAATGTTCAGCTAGGTCTTTTCACAGGTTTAGTATTAAAGTCAGAGGAATTCTATATTTTCCAGGGACATGCCTGCCTTAAGTATCACTGCCATGTGATACTTAAGAACCTACGTGAATCCTGGCCATGATGGATTTCAAAGCACAGCAGCTGGGGCCCTGGTTAATTATGACCCTGTAATGGAAAGTTTGCAAGGCTCATTTCCTATGGTGGACCCACACTTAGAAGAGGTATGTTGAATGTATTCAAGTGGGGACAGAGGGGCATTTATGAGGAGAAGGAAAAGGTGCCTTCTAATGACTTCCATTTTACAGAGATTCCAGAAAGTTATTGTACTCATTCATTTTAGACTCAATAGTCAACCCTTTTCTTTCTGAGTGAAGGTCAGTCCTACACCGCTCATTATTTCCAAAGAATTCCTTACAGTTTTATGTTACAGTTTAGAAAGATTATTGAACTTCTGTATTTGAATTCCATAAAACCAATGATATCAGTAGTGGACAGGCTGTCATTTGAGGAAGCTGAGCATGGGAGGGAATGGTCATTCTAGAACACCAGAGATTTGTCATATCTCCAAGCCTGGTGGTGTTTCAAGTGGCTCACTCTTATCTAGTGGCTGCAGTATCTCAGAAATGCACAAGTAAGACAAAGATCAGGCTTTAAAGGCATCCTCAGAGTAAAAGTTTAGATTGCCAGTTGAGCTGGTGATTGCACAAAGGAGAGTTTAAAATCAAAGACAATGTTCCAATCTGTGTGGCTGAGAAGATAAAGCCACAAGTAAGGTAAAAGCAAGTAGTTCATATGATTATGCCCCTCATGGGGTCAATAGGTAAACTCATTATTTAGCGGGGGATTTTACTGAAGCCTGCAGGAAGTAGTCCTTTTAAACATATTTGTTATGGGAGCAACAATAGAGCAGGTGTGCAGGTGAAGAATCTCTGTATCATTTCAGAGTTTGTTATTTCACGTTTGAAAATCAGGGTAATCAAACAAAATGTTCCTATTGTTGTTCAAATGTATCATTTCAGCACATCTGATGTCAGCTTTGGAAATCCTAACACTGTAGCTGCTCAGTCTTACCAGACTCCTGGGAAATCAGTTCTATAGGATAAAAACCTTAGCTAAAACTTGATACATGTTTATTTACACATAATAAAAAGATCAGGGAATATAAAGATAATTTAAAGATTTTTGTTACCAGCTTCTATTTACTGGATGGAAACAAAACTTTATTTAGGCTATCAAAAGGACAAAAGACTAGACACTAAATATATCAGAGATATTCAAATAGGTCATGGTGTAGAGATTTTCTCACCACTGCCATCAAGCTGACAAGCAAATGCAAGGTTTGCAAATAAATGTCATTTTGGTTTCACATTTCCCGTTATAGAAGCGACAGTAGGAAAGCTAATTTGGAAAATTTTAAACTTTCTCTTGAGGTTTTACAAATATGTTGTCTTCCTCTGTTCTGAATTGAGTAAATTAAACAATGAAACACATAAACTCACACATTGCCTGATTCTGTGGATGCTCTTGCCAGCTGTTGTGACTTTATTGAGTAATACATTATCAGTGTGATAGTGCATTTGTGATGATGAATCGCACTGCTACATAATTAGAGCAATTGTGTCCTGATGATATATTAACTCAATAACCCAGTAGCAGGCAAAAGAAAATTATTTTAGAAATTCTAATTCTACATGATTATTTTTTTAAGTACATTGCATATACCATTTAAGCAGGTTGTACTATAAAAGCTCAACAAAAGGTGTATTTATCCAATGATTCTATTTTACAATTGGGAATGATTCAGGGATGGAGGAACAACGTGAAACTTGGTTCTGGCTTACCTACATTTCTTATTTTCTAAACAAAAATAATTATTCTCAAACTCAGTTTTCTTACCTGTAAAATAGAGGTAATAATGGTTATCTTAGGGTGTTATTTTAAGGATGAAATCAGTTTAGGTAGTTGGGAGGCTTTGCAAAGAAAAATGCAGAGGCAACATAACTGAATGCTTTTGGGTTATAGCATGGGTGTACATTTGGCTCTGAAACTTGCCAATTGTGTTACATTAGACAAGGTAGTTAACTTCAGCATGCCACAGTGTCTTCATCTGTGAAAGACGTTTGTTTATGCAATTTAATTGAGGAAACATTTGTAAATTTTATAGAGTAATGTCTATTTTGTAATGTACATGTTTGTTAAATAAACAAATTATTTTAAGACTGTGCCTCAACATATCTTGGTCACTTGATGGTTAATTTTATATGTCAGCTTGACTAGTCCATGAGGTACCCAGGTACTTGTTCAAACATTATTCTGGGTGTTTTTGTGAAGGTAGTTTTGAATGAGTTTAACATTTAAATCAATAGAATGAAAAATGTAGAGAGTGTTCCCTGCTGTGGGTGGGCCTTACACAATCAGTTAGAAGCCAGAGTAGAAGTAGAACAAAGGCTGACTCTCATTTGAATAAGAGGGAATTCTTCCTGCCTGTCTAACTTCCATCTGTTTTCCTACACACAATCTGATAAATAGATGATGTATTACAGAATTGTACACTTGAAACCTATGTAACTTTACTAACCATGGGTACCCCCAATAAACTTTAAATAAATAAATACATACATACATACATACATACATACATAAAAAGAAAGATTTTACTTCACATAAAATGTTACAGTGTTTGTAAATGTGGCAAAATGAACACAAAGCTCAGCTAAATGCATATGGTCACAGTTTGTAATAAATTATGTTATATACTTATTACCAGGATTTTAGTATTTAAACAACCTACAAATTATCCATTAGATAGGATCAAGTCATTTGTTAACTTAATTTTCTGTTGTCATGGAGTATCAGAGTAGATTTAATTTATGTAATCTTTCTGCAGTATCTACATGAATTTTAAATCACATCTGGAGGAGTTCACAGACATATACTTGTTAGATAAATATTTTGTTTTTTATAAATTAATAATGATATACTTGCATTTTAGTAAATATGTTACTGTTGTCCTTTTTATTTAAAACATAAATATGTGAGATTTTACACCATTTGAGTGCCAAGCAGGAACAATTTGGTCCAATACATACAAAACTTATTAACGATGCAGTAAGTTTCAGCAGCCGCATTTCTGCTTACGATGGAAGACACTAACTTCCAATACAGTTGATTGTTATTATTTGTGGTACTTATGTTCTATAAAGTCATCTTTAACAATGGATTGTGGAATATAGTAGTTCTCCTAGTCCTTGGTTTCACTTTCTATGGTTTCAGTTATCTGCAGTCAACTGTAGTCCAAAAATATTAAATGAAAAATTCCAAAATAAACAAGTGAACAGTTTTAAAGTGTGTGCTGCTGGTAATTCAGATATTCCAAATAGAAGCCATACAGTGAAAGGTCAATACAGTGCAATAGGATATTTTGAGAGGAAGAGACCACATTCACATAGCTTTTACTACAGTTACTGTTATAATTGTTCTTTTTTGTCACTAGTTATTGTTGCTAATCTCTAACTGTGACTAATTTATAAATTAAACTTTATCATATATATGTATGTATAAGAAAAAGCATATTATGTTTAGGGTTTGATACTATTCATGGTCCCAGGCATCCACTGGGGGTCTTGGAACATATCCCCCTATGGATAAAAGGGGTTAATATACAACACCATTGTTCCTAAAGGAAAAACAGGTTTATGTTCCTATGAGCCTCTGGTCACATCATTTTTGTCAATCAATCTATGCATAACCTAATTTTATATATGTTTAAGTTTAAAGTCATCTACCTTATTCAATATATATTGTTGATTCATAAACATTAAACTCACTTCAACAGCACTATAACTCCTGCCTGAACTAAACTTTTCTGTAAAGACATATCACAGCCTTCTTGCTTTTTGGAACACTAGATAGAACTGCAGCACTATTCTTGACATCCATTTTCAATAGCAAAATCACTAGCAGAAAGCACAAAAAGTGAAAAACTAAGTAGACCACCAAAAGGAGACTTGTTTATAGTGTGAAAGCTGAAACAAAAAAAAGGAGAGTGTCACCCTGTTTGACCTCAGATTGGAATGCATATATCAAGGGACTCAAAATTTTCACCTCTGCATATCTGTTAAAATGATGCGAGTATTGATTTGAAGATTACAGATAAATTTTAGCAAATAGACAAACTTACAAATGCAGAATCTATGAGTAAAGATTATCAATGGCACTTCTACATTTTAAGTATATGCAATACTTCAGAATCTATTAGTAGTCTGTGTATTTAACTAGAAAATTCTTAAGTTCATAAATTATGAATTTAAAAAATATATATTTGAATTAGTGTGTTCTCTTAAGTAAGAACACTGGAAACCTGTAACAGTTTTAGTGGCACAGATGCAGATAAACTAATTCAGAGTAACACATTGCAAGAAGTTGCTTGAAGAGTAATTTTGAATAAGTAAAATGTAAATTAGATTTAAGATTATAAAGAATTGTGATTCTGAAAATAAAAGTTAGAGAATTTCAAAACATGGGCAATTTTTCATGCTTTAGACTGCTTATTATTATTGGTTCAAAGCAGTTTTATATCCAAGAACATTCCTAGTACAAACCTGAAATATGATTTTTCTAGTTAACTGCATTAAATATGCAAAGTAAAAGAAGACATATACAAGTCTTTTTTCATGTGCAACTAAAGTGGTTACTTTGATGTCAGTTATGAAAATCCAGCAACACACCCTCTCTTCAGGATTGGGTTAAAACAGGGCATTAAAACTATTACTAAGTCATCTAATTTAGGTACAATATCCTTGAAGCAGTAAGTAGGGGAGGAAGTCTAAATATTAATGACTATTGAATAAAAAAAAATTACTCAATTTTTACCTACTAATTAATAGTAATGGTAGAGTATTTTAAAGGGAATAATTTCATAGTTAAGCATACCTGGCTTCAAAACCCATTGCCACTACTGTGAAGGTGAGTGATTTCAACTCAGTTAATGAACTTCACTGAACCTCATTTTGCTGCCAAGCAGTTGGATGTAGAATAGAATGGTGATTACTGCTATTAGTTCTGGAGGAACATTACCTGCCTTAGAATCCCAGATCTGCCACCCAGGAGCTGTTACAGAAAATTATTCTCTTCTCACAACGCACCTTTCTCATTCGTTTAAAGTATGTGATGTGGGGATTATCCTGTGTCAGTCTGGATTCAGTTGCAAATACAGAATCTGCTCTAACTCAGTTGAACAGAAATCATTTACGCAGAAGAGCTTTCAGAAACACTGAAGAGGCTGAATAAACAGACTCTATGCTTGTCTAAACAGAGGGTAATTTACCATTGAACCACAGTCCCCAAACTGGAGCTAAAGCACCTTGTGGTGCTTCTGTGAAGGTAACTGATTCACAGGAGGACAAGCCATAGTTTAAAATCTTGAGTTAAACACTGTCATGTTTCATACTGCGGAAACCACTATATTAAGTTTTGACCCATTTAATAAGTGGAACATAATATGTGTGTTGCAGATTACACTACATGAACATTACATGGATATTATTTTTCCTACTTTTATAATTTCTTTATGTAAGTTATTGAAACCATGATATTTCTGTCACACACAAAAAGCTACCTCTTAGCTAGAAGATCTCAGGAGTGAGACTCTTCGTCTTGCCTGTCTGCTGTGCAGGGAGTCCTTTGAGGAGTTATAGTTTTTCAATTTGTTGTAAATTCCAGGGAAGATTTCCAGAGGCTCACCTCACGCCGCCATTTTGATGATGTCTCCATTATTAGCCTCTTTTTTTATGTCCAGGATCCACTCTTGTTATTCAGGTTCCACTCAAAAATATCTTCTCACTTAAGCCTTCTTTGAACATCTAATTTATATTATATTGTCTTATAATATTTTCTGAAAACCATTGAAATTATCTCATCCTGGCATTTATTTGTTCATATTTTATTTTTTTCTCCCTACAACTCTGTTCCACCATAAGAACAAAATCCATTTGTTTTGTTTACTACAGTTTGCTAACTATTAAAAGAGATGCCTGGCATATAAGAGGAACTTTACTGTTTATTGAACGAATGTGAATAAGAGTATATTACTTAAACTGTTGGAGTTTCAGATCCCTCAACTTGAAAATGGTGATAAGATGTCTTTGTCACATGATGGTCGTGAGGCTTCAACACGATATTACTCCCAGGAAATATGTTAGCTACTATTAATATGGCTGGTGGCAGAGACAATTGCCAAATGAATGTTCTCGGAGTCCATGCCAAAGGAGTGACTTTAAATGGTCATCATTAAACAATGTCCACTAACAATGTTTTTCAACATGTGGGTATCTATGTACTACACATATGGAATCACCTGGGCAATTTTTCTTTGTCTCTGACCTTGAATCCCTCAGGACAGGAAAATAATTTTTAAACATGACTTCTGAGCTGTTTTTTGTACCACAGCGTTTTTGAACTACCATCTCATATACCTTACTACTCCGAGTAATGAATACTCTAGGAATAAAACTCTTTATAAGAGAATTCAACTTTGTTAAATGGAAAAACATAACCTCATAAATCATGAGCTTTAAGGTTTGTACCTATCCATGTAACTTCTATTTGTTTTCACTCAGGTGAAAGTAAATCTAACCCTTAAAAATGTAGAGATCTGTGAAAATCACTTATTTTGAAACTACTTTTCTGGAACCTTTTCATTGCTTGTTTTTCCCTCAGGCAGGAAGCTTTTTTTTTTTTTTTTTTCTGTTCAGACCAAGTTTAGTGTCTGAATAGCGTTTAACTTTAAAAAAAAAAAAAAAAAAAAAAAAAAAGTCCTATTAAAATAAAATTAAAAATCCCCTTGTCAGTCATTTACACTTGACATTTTTTATTATTCTTTAAGAAAAATAAGCACCAGTGAGTTAATATATAAATGCATGCCTTTTATCTCTAGCAATTATAATAAATAAAAAAGTTTGTCTCCAATAAAAGGACCTATGGTCACCAACACATTGATAGACAAATAATTGGCTATGGGTGGGAGCAGGTGTATGGAGTTCTTATAAAATCAAATCAGGGTGAATCCTCAAGCAAATTAAATTTAACTGTTTTTGAGAATCTGGAAGGGAGTTGATTTTGTCAATGAAAGGGTGGTATAGGCAAGAATTAGAGAGCATGTTGTATAAATGGTGATGTGCTAAAAAGGAATCCCCACTGGTGTTGAAGACATCTGCTTTTTTTTCATATAAATGTTATGCTGCAGATAAAGTTTGTGCCACCTTACCCTGACAAAAGCAGTCAATTGGGCAGTTTTGGAAACATATTTGCCTCTCACCTCCCCCACCAATTTCACAATATTACAGTGTTATGACTCACAACTTACCTAAATTTCACCTTTAGAACACATCTCTAAGCATCTTTGATTATCATAACCATTCTTGGGGTAGAAATATCACTGAAATACTGAAATGCCTTGACTTTATTAATAGAACTTATTTAAGATGGAGTCACCACAATGCATTGTCTTTTTTGCTCTCAGTAGCCAGTCGCCACTAGCTGAGGTCTACTTGGGTTTTATACAAGCTTACTGCTAAATCTGTCTTTGAGAAAAAAATTGAGCAATACAATTGTTAGTTCCATTAATAGCAATATATAAATATTAATTAATAAATAATATATAACTTAATATAAAATATAAATAAATGTAATTTTATTCAAAATTATATTTAACAAGACCTGGGTATGCAAATGTTCTACTTTGCATCTTTGTGTCATGTGCATCTTTTTGTATACCTGATCTGTGATGAATTTTATACGTAAAAATCTCATATATTATATAAAAATTAGTAATATCTGATATGCATGTTTAGGGTTTTATACTTTATAAAGCATTTTGCTGCACACTCTTTAAACCAATTATTACAATACCTATGTAAGTTCAATAAGAAGATGAAAGGATTTTCTATAAAGGGACTAGAGACTTATAGTTCCAAATTCAGGTGTTTCCCCCCCTCCCCTTTAAGTCAATGGTCCCTAATTTTCAGTTTTGACATTCCATTCTTTTGAAAATACAAGGTTTTTTGTTGTTGTTGTTCCAATGTTTATAGTCACAGAGAATATTTTATTTTAGTGTACAATTTCACTTAGGTATGTTAAATAAGAGATTTAAAGCACTGGTTTTCCCTTCTATATGATGGAGATATTTTATTAACAATATTTTACTTATAGTGTGTGCATATACAGTTTTAGTTTTTAAAAATATCATTAATCTTTCTCATTTCCTAAATTGACTATCATCGTTGAAGACTGACTATAAGCTACACATTAATAAACTCTCAGCATCTATGCAGGCTAATGAAACAATAAGCTAATCTCCTCTGGAATAATTGCCACACTATTTATGCGTTATTTATAAATAAATTTTCAAATTACATATATACATATGCAATGTTTTTTCTAAGTATTTCAGATTGTGTAACATATTGTCAGACTATGTCAAATTTTTATGATGAATTACATAATTGGAAATTGCAGTTTTTTACACAGAAATTTGAGACTAAGACAATTAAATATTTAATTTAGGCTAAATCATCCATTTAGTTTCCCCTAAGATAGATTTGCTACATGCATTAAAAATATATATATATATTATTTATAGAAATCAACCATTAATTTTGGTGAATATCAACAGAAATGAGTTTTCAAAGGCTAATATTTTAATATCATTCATATGAAATGACTAATATTCCATCAGTAACAATCTTGGGTAGGTAGCACACATTTAGGAATCATGAAATAAGAAGGTATTTCTCAGTAGCTCAGGAAAAAACATAATCCATACACATCTATTCTCTATTTAGGAAAAGTCTTTTCTCTTTCCTGTTTTTTTTTTTTTTTTCCCAATTCTATGCTCTGGTGTGGTAGCTGATTCTCCTGGTTGCAGAATTTTACTTCCTCATCAATTAAAGTTTGTTCCATTCTCTGACTTTAATTTATGTTGTATGATACTATTAACTGCAGATTATAGCTTGTATTGTTGTTTTCTTTATTGACATATATACATTTGGAGAATGTGCTGAAATAAACTGATTTAGCTAGTTTGTCCTATGGAAAACAGAAGCTTTTCTCCCATTCTCCCTTGAACCCAAACCAATTATACTTTTATTTCTATAACTTAAAAAAAGGAAAACAAGAAAGAAAAATCCCTTCTAAATGATACCAACGACTTTCAAATGACTGAATTCAGAGATCACTTACGTCTTAGCAGTTTTGGCTCCTCTCTTTCCTCCCTGGAAGCTCCTTTTCTATCTCCTTTTGGTGGTTTTTCTTCACATTCCTGACCTTGACATACGGGAGTTTCTATTTCCACTCACTGCTTAAGTGATCACCTCTCCATAAATTTAAAAACAATCAATATGCTTACATTTCTAAATTTTTGTTTCCAGCCTAGATCTCATTCTTGAACTTTTGAATCATACTTCTAAGTATCTATTTAATATTTTCACTTGTAAATTTATTAGGCATATCAAATTTAGCTCATCCAAAATTAAGCTAATTACTCTCAACGTAAAAGCAAACTTTTCTTCCCAGTCTCTCCATCTTCTTAAATGGTAATTCCATTCTTCTACTTGCTTTAGACAATTGTTAACTTTCTTTTTATTTATTTTTTTATCAATAGATTTTATATTTTTAGATAAATTTTAGGTTCACAGCAAAACTGAACATAAAATAGAGAAAGTTCCCATATAATCCCTGTCCCCACAAATGCATAACCTTTTTCACTATCAGCATCCTGCACCAAGCACATTTGTTAAAATCAATGAACCTACACTAGCAAATTTTTATCATCCAAAGTTCACAGTTTAAACTAGGGTTTGCTTGATGTGTTGCACATTCCATAGATTTTTGTTAAATACTTTCTTTCATTGTTATCTCACTTCTGGCCATCACATATTTGTCTTGCCTCTAGGACCCTGAAGACGCCTTACCACCTATGCCATGGATCTCTGGATTATTGAAATAACTTTTTATCTAGTCTGCCTTTACCTCATCAACATGTGCTCCACAGAGCCCCAGGATGGTTCTTTTACAATCTTTTAACCAATCCATATCGGTTTCTCTGTCATCCTTTACTCTCTTCCATTTGCTCATTTCTATTCACCAACATTGGCTTTCTTAGTGTTTTTTGAACACATCAAACATGCACCCATCTCAGGGCCTTTCACACTTACTGTGCCCTTTGCCTGGACTTCCCTCCTCCCCCACATTTATCAACAGAGCTTACCCCCTGACTTAATCTTTCTATATTCAAATTCAACCTTCTAAAAGATTAAATTTACAATGACACTATTAAAATGAAACCCATGATGACACTAATTTTCCTTCATTATCATCACTATTGGTGTATTATATATTCATGTCTTGCTCTCTATCTATTTATTTGGATGTATTTCTTCCCCTCCTAGACTATAACATCCAAGAAATAAAGGAATGTTTTATTTCTGCTTTATTCAGTGGGATATCCCCCGTCTGTAAACAGTGCCTGGATTATAAAAAGCATGTAAATAGATTTGAATAACTATTTCATGACTGACATGGAAATAAAAATCTCAAGGTTATTTTATGGGACCTGAGAAATTGTGAAATTTTTATGGAAAGAGAAATCAGTAAAATAGTAAAAACAATTACAGAAAAAAATAGGGAAATTTTGGACACTTAATTCACAAAGACATGGACTAGCCAATAAGCCAGTGAAAAGACGGCCTTTAGCTATTAAGAAATATAAATTAAAAAGAACAATGAGATGCCAGTAAACATTCACCAGAATGGCTAAAATAAAATTATTGATAATGTAAAATATTGGCAAGAATTTTAAGCAAACGAAAATCTCATACATGACTAGTGAGCAGGTAAATTTGTATAATCATTTTAGAAAATGGTTTGTTGGTTACTTACAAAGTTAAACATACACCCAGGTTTTCAACTTCTAAGCATTTACCTAAGAGAAATAATTGCACATGTCTACAACACTACACAAAAATGTGTACACAAATATCCATAACATTTGTATTCATATTGGTCAGAAACTAGAAACAATCTAAATATCTATCAATAGATGAATGGATAAACATTGTGCTATATCCAAAAAATGTAAATCTACTCATCAATAAAAATAAAGGAACTCATGATACATGCAAAAATATGGATGGACCTCTGTTGCGTCCTGCACAACACAAGCAGTGGGAAAGCGAGGGAGGCGGCAGGGGCTAAATTCTATTATAGAAATAAAGAGACCAGAGACACTGAATGCAGAGAAACCACAGAGGACCAAGGGACTCACAGCCTCAAGAGACTGGAGCCCCGAATCGGGTCGTCGTGGGTATTTATTGCTTTTTTACAATAGGCATCACATGATTCTGGGCAGGGTCTGTAAAACTCTTACACCACTAATACAATTAGCATGTTCCCAATATCCAATCATATTGTCCCAAAGCAACCTGTGCATGCTGTCCCCATGTGAACAAGGTGCGGTGTATACAATCCCTGGGGGAGCAGGCCTCTCATGGCCATCATCCCATGAGCCAAGCGGGGCGTGAGATGGTTTCACTCAATTAATCATTCCTTAGCACAATAGAGTGCTGGTCACTTGAAGCAGGAGTCAGCAGCTCCCAGGAAACATTGGAGGAGGGGCATCCCTCCTAGTTTCAAAGGCTAACTCATGGGGGTCCCTGGGGTCCCGTCTGGCTTAAGTCGTCCCTCCCTTGAGGAAACTTACTCGTCTTTGACCGCAGACCCAGCATACTGGGACCAAGAGAGGAGACCTATAAAACTCAACCCTTAAGAGGGACAACCGCAACCCTCTTTCCCTAAGGAAAGGATGGTAGGGACAAGCGGCTAGGCTGCTGTGTGACAACACCTCCCCTTTTTGTTTTTGTAATGTGAGAAAAACAGACCGTGCCGTTTCTTCATTCAATGCCTTTCGGAGGGAGGCATGTCCGCATCCGAAGACTAAACAAAACAAACAGAATACAATAATCAGTGTTACAATAACACCAATAAACCCACCACCCAGGTTTTTTATCCATTTAACCGGATTCAAGGAGGACAATCCATCCACAGCAGCTGACAAAACATCTTCTCCGGGTAAAAGTTGAAGCTTAGCACTAGACATTTGATCAACCTCTTGTTGTAATTGTACAATATTTACAGTGAGATTAGGCATGTGCCCCAAAAGATGAGCACGAACATCATTCCAAGGAGTACGAGTTTGATTATAATCAAAAGGGGTTACACAATAAGTGGTTACATTCCAATCACATTTAAGAGAAATCATAGTACGTAAATTTTCTAACTGATCACCAAGAGAAACTACTGTTGTTTCTAAATCTACTAATCTGACATTAATTTCTTCATCTATCTTAACCTGTTGATTCCAAGTTTTACTAGCATTTTCATGCCATTGTTGTACAAATTCAGTAGTTTGAACAGTCTGGTGTAAAGCGACACCAGAAACAGCAGCAACCGTGGTTACAGCAATTTTTCCCATTAGAGCAGCAATTAACAATCCAATAAACCTTTTTGCTCGATGGACAACCTTATGAAGCAATTGAAGAACAATATGAACAGTAGGAGATCCCTCCCACACTCTAGGGGCTCGGACAGGAATCCATAGACCCCGTCTTTTTCTTAAAATCATAATTTTATCTTCTGAGGAATTATAAATGGAGGAATCGATACAAGTATGCAAACGACAATGAAAACATTCAACAAGGCTAAGGGAATTTTCTATAGTAAATTTTCCAATCAGGAAAACATAAGGCAATTTAAGGCAAGCTTGTAAATTAAGCTTTTGAGATTTTTCAAAATTAAAGGTGTACCGTTTATTATTATCTTTGGTCAAATTTCCATTCCAAATGCCAATAGGCGCTAAAGCCAAGGCCACCTTCCACAAGGTCTTTTGCACTGGACCCCTAATGGGAGTAATCATTTTTAACTGAGGTGGGGCCAGAACTTTATCTATCCAATAAATGGACAGATCATAAGGAAATTTAACTATTTTTGGAAATCTTCCTAACACTAATTTGTCTTTAAGAGATTGGGGCTCAGAGCACCTTCCTGAAGAGCAGGTGTGCATAGCGATCCCAAAAGGTCCCCAATCAACAATTGTACCTATGGAATTTCGAGCTAGCACTCTATCAAAACTTCCTCTACATTCTTCCCAGTGAATACGGGAACTATTGGCTGCCCACTTTTCTTGAGGACAAGTAGAAATGGGAGGAGGATACAGATGGGTACTCAACCCTTCAGTCTGAAATCCTTTTCCTGAAAGCATGAACAAGTCCCTATAGGACTCAGTCCCTTCACCCTTAGGGGTGACCCACACTTGATCCTTTACCGGAATACAAGGAGGGACAGGACCAATGCAAAGAGGAGGATAAACAAATCCCAAGGCAGTTGTTTTGGTGAGATTAAATTCTCTGCCTTCTTCATCAGGAAATTCTGGACCTCTCTGATCCTCTGGTCCTGGGAACCAGGAGCTATCATTTATATAAATCAGAGGAGGCGCATCATTCCAAGTTACAGGTGTCAGCAATGGAGGATTGGGACCATAAGCCCAATATGTGAAGTTTTCTGCTTTAACACCCATGGGAAGGAACCTTACAGCCGTGAGAATAGCCATCGTGGAGATAAGCATGTTGGAGGCTGTTCTCGGCATTCCTAACACTATAAGATTTCTCTCTGCCTCTCGGGACAATTTCTTAATCTGCTTCCAAGTAGGCAGCGGGTTGCGTCGGGGAGGAGCTCGAAGAATCCGGATGCGTGGAACCCTCGGCTGCGATGTCTCAGATGATGAAGACGCCTCACTGGGAGGAGGTGCCGGCGGCGGATACGTCTGGCCTGATGGACATCTCGGCTGCGGAACCACCACAGGGGCTGGAGGAGCCGGGGAAGTCGGAGCCTGATGACGGGGGCCCATGAAGCGATTCATCCACCGGTAGGGGTCGCTCGGTGCCACGCATCGGTAGGTCGCGTACACCTGGGTCATCGGTGGAGATCCCATCTGGCGAGTGATGATCACATTCCGCGGAGGAACAGCATCCGAGGTTTGGACCAGCGTGCTGATTGCCATGTTCTGCGAGGGATCGGACTCCATGATAAGGCTTAATGCACCGGCTTGGCACCCACAGAGGACGTTCTTTTGATCCTGGAGAAATACAAGCATAACCTCGTCCCCATGTTAACAGAGTCCCTAAATGCCATTGATTGGTCTGGATATCCTTCCACCAAATGGGCACATCTTCCAAAGCCTTAGGGCTATGGAGATTATTAAAATGTCTTTCTGCAGCTGTGTGTCCAAGATGAGGCTCCATATTATTAGAGCCAGAAAAATTTTAAAAATTCAAAGTGAACATAGCTTTGGCTAATTGCACCTGCGGAGGATCCTTGTCTCCCCCTTTTTGTTTTTGTAATTGTTTCTTTAAAGTACAATTAGCTCGCTCCACAATGGCTTGACCTTTAGGATTATAAGGAATTCCAGTGGTATGGTGAATATTCCACTGTTCACAAAATTTGGTAAATTTATTGCTAGTATAAGCAGGACCGTTATCTGTTTTAATGGCTTTGGGAAGTCCCATAACAGAAAAACAAATTAACAAGTGTCTGCAAGCGTGTCCTGCAGTTTCACCACTCTGAGCGGTTGCAGTGATATATCCAGAAGATGTGTCAATTGTGACATGTACAAATGACAATTTCCCAAATGAAGCAACATGGGTTACATCCATCTGCCAAATATCATTGGGTACTAAACCTCGGGGATTAACCCCTTCTGGGCATTCTTGAGGAGCATTAAGAATCTGACAAGTTGGGCAAGTTTGAACAATATGCTTGGCCTGTTTACAGGTAATTGGGAACCGAGCCCGAAGACCTGCAGCATTGGCATGAGTCAAAGAATGGAATATTGGTTGCCTCGGTAACTAATACATTAGCAACCAAAGAATCAGCAATGGCATTGCCACGCGTCAAAGGTCCCGGGAGGGGAGTATGAGCGCGTATATGAGTGATGAAAAATGGATGTTGTCTATTTCTAACTACTTGTTGGAGTTGGTTAAAAAGAAACTGGAGAGACGGATTAGAGTTGTTAGACAGAAGTGCCGTCTCTATGTTTTGTACTGTATGTACAACATAAGCAGAATCAGAGACAATATTCAATGGCTCACCACATTCCTGCAGAGCAGTTAAAACTGCAACTAATTCTGCTCTCTGGGCTGAGGTACAATTAGTCTGAATAACCTGTTGGTCAACTTCACTAACAATAGCAGCTTTGCCATTACTGGACCCATCAGTAAAAACTGTCCTCCCTTGGGAAATAGGAACTGAACTGAACCTTTTCGGGAGAATCCAACTAGTTTTTAATAGAAACTGAAACAATTTATGTTTAGGATAATGGTTATCAATTATGCCGAAATATCCACAAACAGCAATTTGCCAAACTTCAGAATGGATATTTAAATGATTTGTTTGCTGTTTTTTACAGGGAACTATTATCTTATTGGCTTCTATTCCATTTAAATGAAGAACTCTGGTTCGAGCTCGAGAAACAAGTTCTGAAATTAACTCTAAGTATGTCGGAAGAGATTTAACAAAATTATTAGGCAGAAACAACCACTCCACAAGGTCGTTTTGTTGGACAATAACTGCGGTTGGTGAATGAGGAGTGGGAAAAATTAAAATTTGTAAGGGTTGAGAGGGATCTATGCGCTGAACCTGAGCTGCTTGAATTTTCTTTTCTACTAAGTCCAACTCCTGACAAGCCTGAGGGGTTAAAGTACGGGGACTATCCAATTGAGAAGGACCCCGTAAAAGACTAAACAAATTATTCAGCGCATCAGTTGGGATTCCCAGAGTGGGACGTAACCAATTAATATCTCCCAACAATTTTTGTAAATCATTTAAAGTGGAAATTTGATCTCTTCTGATCTGTACCTTTTGAGGTTTAATCGTTTGTCTGTCCAAGATAGCTCCCAAATATTTGATGGGAGTTGTAGTTTGAATTTTATCAGGAGCAATGCAGAGTCCTGCCATCTCAAGTTGCTCTTGCAACAGTTTGAAACAATCTGCAAGGACTTCTGGGGAAGACGCAGCACAGAGAATGTCATCCATATAATGAATGATATAACAGGCTGGAAATTTTTCTCTGACCGGAGCAACAGCTCTAGCCACATAAAATTGACAAATGGTAGGGCTATTTAGCATTCCCTGAGGGAGTACTTTCCACTGATACCTCTTGATTGGTTCTTTATTATTTAAAGACGGTATTGAAAATGCGAATTTAGGGCAATCCTCAGGATGTAAAGGAATTGAATAAAAGCAATCTTGTAGGTCTATGACCACCAATGGCCAATTTTTTGGAATCATGGATGGCTGAGGAAGGCCAGGTTGAAGTGGACCCATGGGTTCAATTAAAGAATTAACTACTCTTAAATCTGTGAGCATTCTCCATTTTCCTGATCTTTTCTTTATAACAAATACTGGGGAATTCCACGGACTAGTGGAAGACTCTATATGATCTTGTTCTAATTGAATCTGTACCATTTCCATTAATGCCTCTAATTTCTCCTTAGAAAGGGGCCACTGTTCAATCCAATGAGGCTTATTATCTATCCATTTAAGAGCTAAAGGAGTTTTTAGCTCAGCGACAGCGGCCCCTAACAAAAAGGCTGTTGATCTTGTGAATGAAATCCTATCCCTTCTCTGCCCACCTGTAATGCAGGTTGGAGAGGTTGGGTAATGCCCTGATTAAATTTGCCTAAACCTTGTCCTGGTAGATACCCCATCTGTTTCATCATTTGCTGACTTTGAGGGCTATACTGTCCTGGGGGAATAACAATTTTTGCTCTCCATTGAGAAAGTAAATCTCTACCCCATAAACTTATTGGAATATCAGCAACATATGGCTGCAAAAATCCTTTTTGTCCTTCTGGCCCAAGGCAAGGAAGGATATGGGTGCTTTGAAGCAATTTTGAAATTTCTCCTACTCCAACAACATTTATGTCGGCTTGTTGGGTAGGCCAATTTGCGGGCCAATCTTGAGAGCAAATGATGGAGACGTCTGCACCTGTGTCCATAAGTCCTAAAAATTTTCTGTCTTGAAGGCTAATGTGGCATAAAGGACGAATGCTAGAAATTTTTTCTGCCAGGAATGTTCCTGCTAAACCTGTACTTCCAAATCCTCCTGTTCTTTTTTGAGTTCCTCGTAAATTGGGTGGAATATATGGAATTAAGAGAAGCTGAGCAACTTTTTCTCCTTTTTTTGCTGACCATGGAACTGAAGAAGACATAACAATTTGAATTTCTCCTTTAAAATCTGGGTCTATTATTCCGGTGTGGACAGTAACTCCTTTTGATGTTAAGCTGGAACGACCAAGGAGGAGTCCAACCGTATTCTTGGGAATTGGTCCAACAATGCCTGTAGGCACCCGGAGAGGTGTTTCTCCTGGGAGTAATAAAATATTCTGAGCAGTACAAACATCTACTGCAGCACTTTCTTCAGTGGCAGAAGTTAATTGCTCAATGGATAGTTTTGAGGGGGCGGCACCGTGTGATAATTCTGTGGTGCCGCTAGGTTGGCAAACATCCCCAGTTGAGGGATTGTCTGACCCACAAATGCCCCGGTTGTTGTCTGGGCCTGGGGCTGGCCCAGCTTCCCGTTTCCCTGAAGCAGAGTGCCGTCTTTATGATATTTAGATCTGCAAGCGGAGGCCCAATGATTTCCTTTCTGACAGCGTGGACACAATCCAGGCTGTTTTGCACCTTGAAAAGGTGTGGGCTGAGGAGGTTGAGGGTTGTTTTTACTTTTAACCCTGCAATCTCTTTTAGTATGTCCTGTTTTTCCACAATTATGGCAAGTGCCAGAAAACATCTCTTTTTTGAAAAGCACCGGTAATTGCATTAGCCAAGAGTGCTGCCTTATGATCCTCAGTCCCTACCTCTTGGCACAAGCGCAAATACCCCATTGCATCTGTCTTTCCTTTCTGTGCCCCTATGGCTCTTTGACAATCCTTATTAGCATTCTCATATGCCATAATCTGAAGGATCACATCTGCAGCTACAGGATCAGTAATTTGTTTTTTAATGGCTTCCTGGAGTCGAGCCAGGAAATCAGAATAAGGCTCCTGAGATCCTTGAAGAACTTTCTGAAAGGAGGAATGAGTCTTTCCTTCAACTTCAATCTTTTCCCATGCAGCAAGGCAAATTTGTTTAAGTTGCTCTATAGCAACTCCTTGCATATCTAATTGATTACGGGTTGGTGCCCAATGGCCTTTGCCAACAAGCTGATCAGCAGTAATATTGATGTTAAGAGCTTGGTTTTGTCTTTCTTTATTCTCAGCCCTTCAATCCACCAAGTTTTTAAACTGCAAGAATTGTGCAGGAGTAAGGCAAGTTTGAGCTAAGGCCTGCCAGTCTGTTGGAATCATTCTGTGGCCATCAGCAATACCTCTAACGAGGCCAACAGTATAGGGAGAAGTAGTCCCAAACTGTAACACTGCCTGTTTTAACTCTTTAAGCAATTTAAAAGGAAAAGGCTCATACACTGCCTCATGGATTCCATCTGGGTTATTTTGGCCAGGAGCTTCAATTTGTCTGAAAATCACTGGAAAATTAAGAGCATCCACATCTCCAGCCATTTTTGCCTGATGTGTACCCTGCTCTAATGCTGACAATTTGAAGCTGAATTGTTTAGCTGTTATTGCTGGAGGCTTTTGAGCAAACGGATTGTTCTGAATAAATGGATTATTGGCATTACAGCAAGTCTTAGGCTGTTGCCACATCTGATTAGCACATGGAGGTGGTGGAGGCCAGAAAGGAGGAAACTCCTCCTGGAAACATTCCTCGAGATCAGGATAAAGATTTCGAGGGACTATAGTGGAATTAGACTCTGACCCCTCATCTTCTTTTTCCTTTTTAGTTCTCTTTGGTGAATCTCTCTTACCTTCCCTATCTTCCCTTTCCTCTTCAGAGTCTGTCTGTAGTGGTTCTAGAACTGACCGAACTAGTTCAAAAGTCTCCCAGATCGAACTTGGAAACGAAGTTCCGTTGGCATGGAGATCACGGAGATCTTGACCAACTGCTTCCCATTTATCTAAGTCTAAGGTTCCCAGGGTAGGAAACCAAGAGCAATGGACCTCAATTACTTTGAGAAGTTCTTCCAACCTCTTTTCTGAGGCCCTATGTTGTCCTTTTTTAAGCAACTGCTTCAGCAGGCAAATATAAGGTCTATACTTACTTTCTGAATTTCCCATTTTTTCTTTCCCACAAGAAGGATACAAGAAGGAAAAAAAAAAGAAACTTTCACTCAATATCCACTCTGATGCTCGGCCGGCCGTTCCCCTCGCGGGAACTTAGCACCTGTCTTGGCTAAGGCTCAACCGTATAAATCCCGGTCCAGGTTGGGGAAACCCCCAAGTAGCCGTTATGCCATATGACAGAGTGACGGAACCGCGGTGACGAGCCCACTCAAGCCCCGTAATCACGAAGATCGTGGGACCATAACCATACACACACACTCCCACGCACTGTCACTCAAAGATAGATTGAAAAGTATTTAATTACTTCCTCTGAATAACCTTGGTTTAATACTCTGAGTCCATAAAACTACCCCCTTACCAGGTAGCTGTCGCGCGACGGATGCTCAGAGGCCCCTCAACCGTATCTGCAGACCATACAACTCTTAGTTGTTCTTCTCTCCTCGTGCCCCACGTTGGGCGCCAGATGTTGCGTCCTGCACAACACAAGCAGTGGGAAAGCGAGGGAGGCGGCAGGGGCTAAATTCTATTATAGAAATAAAGAGACCAGAGACACTGAATGCAGAGAAACCACAGAGGACCAAGGGACTCACAGCCTCAAGAGACTGGAGCCCCGAATCGGGTCGTCGTGGGTATTTATTGCTTTTTTACAATAGGCATCACATGATTCTGGGCAGGGTCTGTAAAACTCTTACACCACTAATACAATTAGCATGTTCCCAATATCCAATCATATTGTCCCAAAGCAACCTGTGCATGCTGTCCCCATGTGAACAAGGTGCGGTGTATACAATCCCTGGGGGAGCAGGCCTCTCATGGCCATCATCCCATGAGCCAAGCGGGGCGTGAGATGGTTTCACTCAATTAATCATTCCTTAGCACAATAGAGTGCTGGTCACTTGAAGCAGGAGTCAGCAGCTCCCAGGAAACATTGAAGGAGGGGCATCCCTCCTAGTTTCAAAGGCTAACTCATGGGGGTCCCTGGGGTCCCGTCTGGCTTAAGTCGTCCCTCCCTTGAGGAAACTTACTCGTCTTTGACCGCAGACCCAGCATACTGGGACCAAGAGAGGAGACCTATAAAACTCAACCCCTAAGAGGGACAACCCGCAACCCTCTTTCCCTAAGGAAAGGATGGTAGGGACAGGCGGCTAGGCTGCTGTGTGACAACAGACCTCAAAAGCATTATGCTGAGCAAAAGAAGCCAGGCAAAAAAGAGAAGGACTCCACCTATAGGAAATTCTAAAACGGGAAAAATTATTCTACAGTGACAGAAATAGATTAAGGTTGTGTGGGAGCAGAAGTGGGGGAGATGGACATGCCAGAACATTTAAGGGTGATGAAAATATTCTGATCTTGACTGTGGTGGTCATTACACAGATTTATACATTCATCATTCAATTTGTACATAGAAATTGACAATTTTATTGCATGTAAATTACACCTGAGCAAAGTAATTTAATAAGTAAAAAATGTATATTTAAGTACATGTAGTACATAAAAGGTAATTTTTTAATAAAATAAAACAGACACTTGAAATTATTTTAGAGCTATATTCAATTGTATTTTTGATTAAAATTCCTCTTTATTTTTTAACCAAGTTCTTCATTATGCAATTTGTGGCAGATAGCTTCCAGCAGATTATAAAAATGTAACTGAAGCTTAACAATGACTATTACAATAGGTGTTGAAAATCTAAGAATCAATCAATCTTGTGTTTGTTGGTATATTTTACAAACATAATGTGTTATAGAACGTGAGCCTCAAGTCTGTCCCTTGTGGGATCATCATTCAAAAGGTTAATTTTTGTTTACATAGATACACTATGACACTCACTGTTCCTTTAAATACATTTATAGATATTCCTTATGCAGTTGTATCCATGATCAGAGAGAGCTAGATTCAATACAAATGCCATCAACTGAATCATTTGGGATGTTTTTCTTAATATCAGTTTTACAGGGAATACTTTAGAAAGGAATTAATATTATAAATCTCTGTATTTCAACTGTCATGAATTTCCCCTTTCATTTTAAGAAAAAATACATATTCTATAATTAACTATTGGGAACATTGCTTCTCTCCTTCTGAGAGAATATCTTTGCTTAGATTTTCACTTAATAAATATTATTAATCAACTTTATAAATAATACTCAGATTTAAAATGAACTACAAAAAGTTTTAATGGTCCTAAGATATTTAGAGTTTTCAATGACTGTTTCTCAGTATCTTACAATCACACTTGTTATTTGTATTTTTGCTAAATTATGATTCGTGTTTTCCTTTACCTTTCTTGTGTGAATGACCTATTTGGGAGATTTCTTTATTTTTTAAATATGAAATAGAAATAAAGAGTGGAAAATGCAGAGGAAAAATAAATGTTTTAATATTTTTAAAAAGCTTCAAAGAAGCCAGAGAGAAACGATGTGTTAACTATAGGAAAAAAACAATTCAATTGACAGACGCTATCTCTTTGGAAACCAGGGAATGATATTATTTCCAGGGTGAAAATAAAACCTTCAAACTGTGAATTCTATACTGGTAAAACTATCCTTTAGAAATGAAGGGAAAACAAAGAAATTATCAGTTGAAGGAAAATTAAAGTAAAATTTTGAAGGAGACCTAGCCTTAAAGATTGGCTATAGGAGATTTTTCAAATAGAAAGGATATGGTAAAAGAAGGAATCTTTGAACATCAGAAAGGAAGTAGGAAGTACAGAAAGAACAGAAATATGGATATATATAATAGACTATTCTGTTCTTCATGAGTTTTCATTATTATAGTTGTTGATAGAGAAATTATAGCACCATTTGATACACAAGAGAATGATATTTGAAAATGGAGGAAAAAGGAAACTAAATGCGAGAGAGTTTTCCACACTTCACTGAAAGTAGTAAAATGTTGATACGAGTAGACTGTTGCAAGTCATAAACACGTGTTGTCATATCCAAAGCAACAACTATAAAACTCTACAAAGAGATATACTCAAACCACTATAAATAAATCAAAATGTAGTCTTAAAATATATTTAAGTAATCTGAGGAAGGTAAAAAAAGTGAAACAGAGGAATGAGAATTTGAAGAAACAAATAAAAAACCAACAATACAAGCGGCAGACTCACACATTAACATATCATTAATTACCTTAAATGTAAATGGTATAAATACACCAATCAGAAGATATAAATTGGCAGAGTGGATAAAAATAAAATGATCTATTACATTTACTTAGATAAGCCTCTCTTCAAACTTAAAGACATAGGTAAAGGATGAGAAACTATATACTATGCAAACAGTAACAAAATGCTGGAATGGCTATATTAATATATTTATAAGGTAGACCATTTTACAGTATTACCAGAAAGAAAGAAAAATAAAAATAATTGGAAGTGAGGAAATATTGGAAAACATAGTGACTAAGAATTTCCTAAAATAAAAAATAAAAAACATTGTTGGAAATATGTCATAGAGTACCAAACAGAATGGATAAAGAAAAAGAAAATCACAGCTTAACAAGTTATGCTGAAGTTTAATAAAAACATGTACAAAAAGAACATACTAAATACCTCCATGTTCTCATGAAATTTTAGAAAATAAAGAGAACGATGTAAAAGTTTAAAGAGAGAAAAAGCTAATCGTCTAAAACGAACAAGAATCAAATTATAATCATATTATCCTCCAGGGACACGGATTGCAAACAGATAATGTAGTAATATTTTATAGGTATTGGAAAAAACTACCTGTGTGTTTTGGGCTCAGGGTAAACACCAGCTGCACTGCTTGGTGCTTGCTAAGTCTCAGAGGCATAAGCTAGCAGTTACATATCTCTCTGTATTCCTGGTAACTCATAGAGAACTTGGTCTAAAGTCGATCTGAATGCCCTGGATACCAACTCCTATTGTTATCTCTTTTTATAGGATGGCTCCTTGACATTAGGTGACAGCAACATAAAGCAATCCTTGGGATGGAAAATAGCACACCCTCTACCCTTGGGGTGAAGGAATGATCCCAGATGCAAGCCAATTTCAGGCTAGGAAACCTCCAAGAAATCAGGTAACCAAGACTTCTTATCTCCACAAATATTGTATACAACAAAACAACCACTTAAAAATGAAGTGAGATATTAACCATTCTAAAAAGCAATCTGATAGTATTTATCAGAATTTAATGTTTGCATTCCCTTTAATCCAGCATTTCTATGCCTTTTTTATATACACCAGAAAATTTATCTGGTTGGTATAATAGATTCATAAGGAACTATGCAATATTTGTTTATTGTATATATTTGTGGTAGTTGAGAGCTGAAGGCAACCATCATCTCTAGGGTAATGAATAAATTAAATATGTAGACAGATTTCTTTTCAATGCCATGTATTTAGAAACTGCAAATAAGATGTACCTAAAACAACAGATTAATATTAAAGTATAGTTTTACTAATAAAAAGTAAGAAACAGAGCATATAAGACACACAGCACACTTTTACTGTTATAATTTCAAATTTGAAATTTCAAACAAAAAATTACATATTTTACCAGGATACATTACCTGTAAGGACATACATCAATCACATCAGAATGGGTGCCTATGGTGGCCTTCATGGAGGTTATGGGAAATGTGGATCAGAGAATGTGGATGAAGGAGAAAACTTAAATTAACTAAATTCAAACATGAATATGATCTCATACACACAAATTATGATAACTTACCGTAGATTAAAGAAGGAGTTTGAAAAATTGAGATCTGTGTAACTGTCATCCCCCAATCAATCAATTAAATTTTTAATTTCTTTTAAACTAGGTAATAATTTCAATGATATTGCTTTCAATTGCCACAAGAAAAGTTGCTATGGCAGAAAATTGTACATTGTGATTTCCTTGAATATTTAATAATCAGTAAATACATAGTTTTTATAAAAATATATCCATATTTAAATTAAGAGTAATCATGCTTCATTTTATCAAATGTTAGAAAATTAGCTGATGGGTTACATTGAAATTGGACTACTGCTCTTGCTGATTTTCTCTAAATTTACTGGTTTTGTAAAGATTGTCTAAATAATGTTAATCGTGTCTTGATAAGTTACATGTACTAATATTATCCAAATTAGCTTAACTCCCCTTCAATTTCTCATCTGTTTATTATGAAAATATAAGTGTATACAAAAGGAAGATGGAATAACAAAATAAAAATATCTTTGGACTCAGTAATACTGGGCTTCAAAACCAGGTTCACCTCTTCCTGAATGTGTAATGTTGAATGTATTCTATCATTTTCCTTTTATGTGAAATGGAAATAATACGTAATTGAGAAATTGATTACATATGCAGAAAAATGAAACTGAACTGCTATCTGTCACCATGTACCAAAATTAGTTCAAAATGGATCAAAAACCTAAGCACAAGACCTGAAACAATAAACTGCATAGAAGAAAACTGAGGTACTAAATTTATGGACCTTTGGTTCAAAGAGCATTTCATGAATTTGACTCCAAAGGCAAGGGAAGTAAAAGCTAAAATAAATGAAAGAGACTATATCAAACTAAAAAGCTTCTGCACAGCAAAAGAAAACATCGACAAAATAAAGAGGCAACCAACTGAATGGGAAAAGATTTTCGCAAACAATGCCTCCAATAAGGGACTAATATCCAAAATATACAAGGAAATCATACAACTCAACAACAAAAACACAAACAACCCAATTGAAAAAATGGGCAGAGGACCTGAACAGACATTTCTCCAAAGAGGACATACAAATGGCAAATAGACACATGGAAAAATGCTCAACATAACTAATCATCAAGAAATGCAAATAAAAACCACAGTGAGATACCACCCTACCCCAGTTAGAATGGCTATCATCAACAAGACAAATAGTAACAAGTGTTGGAGAGGCTGTGGAGAAAAAGGAACCCTCATACAGTGTTGGCAGGAATGCAGATTGGTGCAGCCACTACGGAAGGCAGTGAGGTTCCTCAAAAAATTAAGTATAGAATTACTATATGACCCAGCAATCCTCTCCTGGATATCTATCCAAAAAACCTGAAAACATTTATCCATAAAGACATGTGTGCTCCACTGTTCATTGCAGCTTTATTTACCGTGGTCAAGACGTGGAAACAACCAAAATGTCCTTTGATAGATGATTGGATAAAGAAATTGTGATATATATATATATATATATATATATATATATATATATATCAGAATAGTATTCCATTATATATATATATATATATATATATATATATATATATATATATATATATATATATAATGGAATACTATTCTGCTATAAGGAAAGATGAAATAGTACTATTTGTGACAACATGGATGGATCTTGAGATTATAACGCTAAGTGAAATAAGTCAGACAGAAAAAGTAGAGAACCATATGAGTTCACTGATATGTGGTATATAAAACTGAAAACAGCAAAAGAACAAGAGGAAGTGATTACAAATATTAACAGATATAACATATAAGACACTGAAAAGAGTACCCTGCTAGAGAATGAATCCCCTCCTCTCACAAATAACATCATGATCCTAAAACAGCTACCAATGATTCATATTCCATTTTTGATAGAATGCGAATCCTGAAAAGGGAAGTTTTTAAAATAAATACTTTATGGTGTTCAATAAATACTCATATTTTTATTAAAAACAAACTAAAATATTCACTTTTTGAATTTTGTCATCAATCTGATGACTTCGCATTTTCTTATTTTTTCATTTCGCATATAAATAGTATATACATATGTTCTACAAAGTACCAGTTTGGAAGGCATTTTTTTGTTTTGTAGTTTTGATTTGTTTTGTTTTTCATGTCTTCCTTTCTTCCTCCCTCCTTCTCCTCCCTCTCTGTCTCCTACACTTCAATTTGTTCTCCTTCTTCATCTTTCTCCTCCTCTTATCCAACTTTCTTCTGTCTCTCATTTTCTAAAAGGAATATAGACCCACTCAGAATCTCTTTAATAGCTGTCTCAAAAATGTGAAATTATGAGAAATTAAGAATTTACAGTTATTCTATTTAGTTGTCTGTGTGTTAAAATGCAGTTATCTTTGTTTATAGCAGTACTTTGTTTTACCACTTCTTACAATTTAAAAATTCCTTTCATATATGTTATTTATTTTATGATAATCCTATTTTCCCCATGTGACACATAATGAGAATGAGATTCCAAGATCTGTAAAAACATATTTTTTAACTTTTTTTAAATCAGTTTTTCAAAGACTAGATTCAGGGCTAATCTCAAATCTTTCAAATCTTTGGATTAGAAATCTAGTACTTGTCAGAAATATTGCATAGACAAAATGTTACTTGGTATTAATGGATTACTGGATTGTTGCATGTTGTTGCTATTACTAGTTTTCCTACTTACATATCTATGATTTCTTTAACTGGCTTTTTCATAGTTACCTAGTTTGTTTGTTTGCTTGCTTGTTTGTTTGATGGTAAGAACAATGTATCAAGTTTTACATCATGCTATCATATGTAATATCAAAATGATAACTTTTAATTTGGTATCGGTTTTCTAAAACAGCCATTATATTTTTCTTACAGTGTTATTAATACTAGAAAATATCCTGTAGCTAATCTAGTTACATTAAAGTTTTAGATAGGTAGTTCTTGGCTGGAATAATGAGCCCATATGTGATTTATACAAAGCATGAGAAAACCAACCCACTGTGTGAGGGATATAAACGATAAATGTCTAACTATTACATTGTTTTGTGCACCTGAAACTAATAAAAAAAAAAAATAACCAAACAAACGGAAAATAATATGCCAATTCTACCCCTTACATTAAACTGGCTGAAATAAGAAGAAGAAAAAAAGAAAGAAAGACAATTATACAGTGCATTATTTGTAATACGGAAACTGCCCATCAACCTATTAGCATACAATTAATATGCTGTATCACAGCACAACATTAATACTTCAAAAACTGTTAGTCTAAAAGTAGGCATACATGAAATGTGAATTATAATGATATACTATCATTTATATCCTGAAGTTTTTAAAGGGAAAAGTAAAATGTTCATCATTCTCTTTGAAAGTACTTCTGAAAGAGTAAAATCATTTATAAGACATTAGAAAACTCTGAATTTTGAAAAAAATGAAAAAAGAAAACTATATGTTCTATAGCTAAATATTTGTTGAGATTTGGAGACTGTGAATCACTTATACCGCTCATCAATCCATTGTCAGAGTGAGACATTGTACAATACATCACTCACAAAATGCTCCCTCGTGTGTGAATTCTCAAGACAAGTTATATTTTAAGGAGAATTTCAATGTTTTTGCTTGCTGAAAGTTATGCAAACAGATGAATATCAAGGTTTATATTTATCTTACTTTTTGATTTTACCTTTATGATTGACAAGTTAGAATATAATACGAGAATACAAAGAAAAGGCTTAAAAATTCATTTTCATTTCATTGAGACCAAATAGCATTTATCAATTTCAACTATTCTAATAATCTATTCTAAACTAGATTATTCTCATGTTGTATTTAAATGCTGAAAGCAATTTAGAATGAAATATTTTAAAGATGTCAATATAGTCAAGTAAATATGAGCTAATCTAAAATATTTGATATTTAACCATGGAAAGAAAATACAGGCATGAAAAATTCTGGAAAGATTGAGAGCTGGAGTTGACTTCTTTGCTTCCCTGTGAACTTCACAATCCCTCTGCCTATCTACAACCCTTCGTGTGACCCATGACAGCATAGGATGAGCTAAAGCTCTGGGTGCATATTAGCAACAGCATATCCTAGAAAAATCTTGGCCATCTGGGATCCTTGACTCATATATGAAATGTCACCATGATGAAGACATTGGGAACATGAATACATGGGCTGGACTCTCTCTAACCCTGAGCCCTTAAGAGTGTGGAGAGCCAGGCACATACCTTTCCTAGAGCCTTAGTACTAGTTATAAGTCAGCTAACCTAATACTGCACCTCTACCCCACACGGGTGGAGAATACTATTCATGCCATTTGCTCACAGTTAGAAATTACTAAACCAACCAACTCTGAAACCCCCCAAAACAATGTAAAATTATAATAATAACAACAAACTTAAGCATTCTAGATAACAAAATAAAAGCAGTGGTTAAAACAATATTAGCACAGGACAAGGAAAACAGAGTCATTGATGTTGACAAGCAGCAACTTGAATAATGATAAAAATAAATAAATAAATTTAATAAATTGCAATGTGACATGCACATGTGGCAAGCACTTATTTTAGAACTAAGAAATATATAAAAAAATATGATTTCCCAAATAAACAATTTAGTAAATGAATTGAAGAAGATATAATCACTGTTGAGACCAAAATGTTTGGTTAAATGGAAAAAAAAAAAAAAAATCTCAAAGCACAGGAGAAAAATAATTTGATAAAACAGGAACAAAAAGCGCATAGGAAAATGCGGGAAATAATATGAAGAGTCAATTCACAGAGGAACAAGCCCAAATGGTGAATAAGCATATGAAAAGACACTCAATCTAATTAGTAGTCAAAACGCAAAGCAGTGTAACACTGAACAAACATTTTATACCCATAAGATGGGCTACTTTAAAATTGGGATAATAACTACTACAGATGAAGAATTTTCTCTAAAAAAAATCGGTCTTATATATAACTGATGATAGTGTAAATAATTATAGCAATTTTAAAAGCAAAATGGGGACTTCTATTAAAAAATAAAAATACATATAGACTCTGAACCATCATTTTCATTTCTGAAAATCTGTCATAAGATTAATTCTATAGAAACTATATATAGTTATATATATATATAGTTATATATATATATATATATATATATATATGTATATAAAGTTATGTATTGCGGCATTGGTCAAAGAAGAAATAAAAAGAGAACTACAGGAATACCCCTCAACCTGTCAATATATCAATGAATTATAATACACTTATAAAAGGAAATAATGTACAGCCAAGAAAAACAAAAGGAACAGAACTATGTAAATAAAGAAAATACTTCCATAAAGAATGAAAATCTATGTAACTTGACTTTATGAACATAAAATAATTAGCCATATATTACCATGAAGTTTTAAATAGTTATACATAGTCAATTATTATGAGTTAAGAATTTTATTTACATAATTTATTTTATCTTCTAAAATGTCTATAATTTATTTGAGCAAACTGAGATACATTAGTTTAGTAACTAAATATTATATAACTGATAAGAGAGAGAACCAGATTAAATACACATCCAGCAATATGGTTTCAAAAACTAATATATATAGATGGATAGATAGATAGACAGATAGAGATATATAGATACGTATATGTATTACATATAATATATAGTATATGGTATATGTATTGATGTTTATATGCATATATATGTAGCATATATATATATATATATATATATATATATATATATATACAGATGCCAAAAAAGTATATACATTTTAAGAAAGGAGAGAACTGTATGAAAGTTGTAATAATATATACCGAAAACAAAAGATGAATACAAGTCATGTTTGATTTCTGCAATTACAAGATGTGCTCAAAGTGGTTACCATCAGTGTAATTTTAATACCTTTTTTCCTTGGAGAACTTTTAATGCATTATGTGTTAAAAACTCTATCAATAAAATGTCATATTAACCTAGATATATAAAATTATCACAAAATTTCCATATATGTAGATGAATTAGATAAAAATTCCATTATTTTCAAAACATAAAAATAAAACAAACAAATAAACAGTGGAAATTGTGTATATTCAGTTCAAATGGCAGCAACTTAGTGGGAAATTTTTCCTATTAGATGTAATGAAAAAACAAAGAGCCTTATTTCTCTTTAAAATTATGTTACAAATATTTTCCAATTTAATTACTAAAGAAAAAGTAATAAGGGGTAAAATTATTTTAGTTAGTAACATTAAAAAAGAAAATCTTTGTACAAAGAAGTTCATATCAACACAAAGTGAATTAGGTTAATTACTAGGTTATAACATTAATAACCTGAATATATATAAAGACATAATTATCAAAACCTTGAGAAAACAATTATAAGAATAATACGGACAAATATCCCTTATAAATGTATATACAAAAACCTTTACAAAATATTGTTTTTTGTGGGCTGTGCAATTTATACAATGTTAAGTATCTGACAGCAGTGATATTATTGACATCTACCATCAAAGCCATCTTACTTCTCATTGCCTGCTCTTGTTGCTTTAGCTTCCCATTGGTGATTTTTTTCCCATCTCAAGTGTGTGTGTGTGTGTGTGTGTGTGTGTGTGTGTGTGTGTGTGAAGAGGAGTCAACCTGTGGAGAATTCTCCTTATAAAACTAACAATGTCCCAAAATGTGTGTATATAATTCCAAAAAAGTAAGTAAAGACATCCCATAAAGCTTTTAAGTAAATGCATATAAAGCTCAATAGATTAAAGATTTAAAGGAAATAAGATTTAAAGCAAATAAGAGAACAGATAGTATGTTCATATGACAAAATCAATGATGTTGTTTGTGAAAGATGGCACATTGGTAAATATTGCTCTAGTCCATGCTTATTCCTCCCTCCTTGTCAGCATTATATATTATGTATTTCCTGTTTATTCCTGGTATTAGTCAATATACCTTTACTCCCTTATTAATACTGTCTATTTTTTTTTTCTTTTTATGTTCTGTACAATTCAATGTGAGGATGGAAACTTAGATTACATTTGAATGCCCCAGTATCTGTCACAATTCCATAGATAGCGTACTCATTCAACTGAATGTATCATGAATATTTTCCTAACAAAATAATCTCATTCCAGATGTTTCCCACTAGAATTTGCAATTATATACAGATGTTGATCATCTGTGTTTCCCCTAAAACTCCCATACAAAACCATATATTTGAGGTTAAATAGAAATGTTGAAAAGTTAAATTCCTTTTGTGTTTATTAATGATGAAACACATTATATCCTTTATAACTCATATATTGATGACATAAATGTATGATTCTGTGTTTTCTGAATGAATAACCTCTAATGCCCTAGAAACTGGACACTATCCTTGGCATGGCTGGCAAACAGTAAGATGTAGTTCATAAAAAACTCATTATTTTGATCTATGCCCTTCATTTCTATGCTAATTGTATTGCACAATATATTGATTTGTCTCTCTGAGAATAACATGCACACATTGGTTTGGGAATGCTCTAATGTTTAAAATTAGGAATCTTATTGTCTGGATTTTGTAATATTTTGTTTTCTATCATACTTTTGCTATTTATAATATTCTAAATCTTGAATTTGCTCTACAATGATTAATGCAAATTATTTCTAAATAAATTCAAAGTGTAAGTATGTAATTTTTGCTCAGGACTAATTAATATATTGTTCTTTTTACGGTGTAACTGATCAACTATCATGGATTGAAGCTAAGTGGAAGCACACATTGTATCTTTAAGATTTAAACACAAATTTTTAAATCCATTATTCATACACAGTTTAAAGTTTATATTTTTCTGATATAAATATGTTAATCAAACTTACAGTGCCAATAGGCACGGCTGTGGTGATTGGCACTAATATGATGGCTTCTTGAATAAATAGAAATCTAAGGGCCTGTTTAAGAAATGAGATTCTTTTCATAGGTGAGTTTGGAAAATTAACATTTTTAAAATCTCATTTAAAAACAAAACAAAAAACACTTTAAGCCAGTAAAAACATAACAGATTTCCAGATTTGACATAATAAATTTTGGAAAGTCTTCTAAATCATATTGGCTATGTCAATAGTTCCCTACAAAAAGACATAGTTCATTTTCCTACTTTAAATATAAGTTAAAGAAAATTTTCTTTTTTAATTCACTATTTGACATTAGCTTAGATAGACATTTGCAATGTAATGATATTCTACTTAACTAGTACAAATGCAATCTTTAAAGACTGGGCAGTGGGTCAGAAAGTTACTATAAACTAAAGGGTGAGCCAAAGACTATGTGACAATTGTTTTTCTTTGTAACTTGTCAGTATTAACAGATAAAAGTAAGAGGTAGATGTGTACTATTTATTTGAATTTTATATATTTTTGAGCTTTCAAAATTCTAGTAATAAACCTTATATAACCTAATAAGAAATTAATGGAATCCAAACAATAATGTTAAAAGATTTAGGCATTTTGGCATCTGTTATTTCTGCCAAAGACATTTGGCAAATTGTCATATCTCTTGGGACCCATGTTGGGACCTATGTTCAATACATATTGTATATGAGAAGAGAAGAATTGCTAATTGTTTACTATAATGTCAATTAAGTAAATAAAATGTGTTAATATTTTAAGAATAACTATGAGAAGTTTTATCTTTTACAGAGTATAGCTAGTTTAAAAATATGATTGTGACAACAGTGCAAACAATGCACATCAGTTAGGGAGAACATTCTCACATTTATTGTACGAAAATGAATATATACATACTGATGCATATATTTTATCTATTTTAAACCTGCTTTAAGAGAAAATCAATTTAGAATATGAATTTGTGATATTTTTATCATATTGTGTATGTGGGCCTTATCTGAGTTTGACTGCTGCCAATTTCTGCCAAATAGCATGTAGAATGACCCCTAGTTCATTCTGCTAATTCTGTTTCATGGCTAGACATTATGCTATCAATATGATGTCACTCTCCCAAGTTTCTGTAAGTAACAGTTTATATATATATATATATATATATATATACATATATATATATATATATATATATATATATATATATATATATATATATAATCTGTACATAAGAACATAAAGAAGGCACATTTTACAAATTATTGGTCAATGGTCCACTCTCCAGAAAAATGTTTTATGTCAGAGTTATTAAGTTATAGTGAAGTATCTAAATTGAATGTCTATCTAATTTATTCTTATATTCAATGACACATTTACTCTTTCAAGGAAAGCAACATATGTCACAACAATTTATCTCAGATTTGTTTGAAGATTTTACTGTTTGTTTTTGAAATTGCTTCACTTGTGCAAGTGAGTTAGTGCTCATTTTTTCTGGCCTATTTCAGAATTCACTTTTATTTCCTTCTATTTTTTTTTTATATCAACTTTGTATTCTGTCTCAATTCATTTGTCCCTGTTTTTCCAAAAAGATGTAGTAAAAAAAAAAAAAAAAAAAAGTTAAAAGAATAAAAAAAAAAAATGTTTACTTTCTGTGGCTTACTTGCCTGTACGGAGGATTCATATAACATATTTTTTGGAGGAAAAAATTGCATGAGTAGAGAACAGATGGCACAGCTAGTAACCAAGGTTAAGGGCTTTCTTCACAAAGCATTTGTGAACCATTCTGCATGTGTTTGCTAATTTTCTGACATTTTGCTCCCAATTTGCATAAAAGTAGTTTATATGTAGTAGAAAGTTCTATGTGACATTATCATTTATTGAAACTCACATAAAAAGGAATTCAAATTCATTAGTTGAAAAAGAATCAACAATTTAGAAAGAAAAAGTTAAAATAGCTATCATAAAGCCGTTAACTCTACAGCCACAGCTTCCTACAGCAGAGGAGATTAAATTTACACCTTAAAAATGTTTACATTTATCTTTATCTTTCATTTGTGAATACTCAGGTGGTAAGTCTTCTGACCTGCAACATTCTTTTTTATAAAAATAGAGATATCCTATTCACTAGAGTTGACTCTTTAGAAATTGCATTACTTAACTCAAGGTATCATTGCATACAATTTTAAACTTCTCAAAAGAGAAGGAATGGGAGAAATAAATGAGATGAAGTGAATAGTGGAGCACCAGAGTAAAAGAGTAGGATGGGCAATCCCTCTAGATTATATAATCCATGCCATGACCACCGAATATTTTGTGGTTTCATATATATAATTTATTCTAACTCGCTTAACATTGACATTATATATTCAACATAGAGGAATTAAGTATAAATTAACTTCATATGTTAACCAGATCCTTCAGAGCCTCTAATAATGTTATGAAACAATAAATCTTAATAAATTATTATACACTATTGCCAATTCTCTTAAAAAAGATGTTGCATCATTTAAAATATATACATTAATATATTGTTGTATTTTTCCATCTTTATTGAGATGTGATTCACATATAAATTTGTGTAAGTTTAAGGTGTGCAATGTTACTTAGATACACTTGCATGTTGAAAAATGATTAGCAATATAGTTAGCTAATACCTGTGTGACATCACATAATTACCACTTCTTTCTTGTTGTGAGAACATTTGAGATTTACTCTCTCAGCTACTTTCAAGTACATAATACCATATTATTAACTATATAGTCACCATGCTGTACATTAGATCTCTAGAACTATAGAGATCTCTAGAACTCTAACTAGAACAATTTTGCTTGCTTACACAATTCCCATTGATCTTTCTTTCATTTTATAACTGAAAGTTTGAACTTTTGATCAACATCTCTGCATTTCCCCCAATCCCCAGACCCTGGTAACCACCATTCTAGTCTGTTTCTGACTCAGCTTTTTTAGATTCCACATATAAGAGAGATCATACAGTATTTGTCTTTCTCTGTCTGACTTATCTCACTTAGCATAATTCCCTCAAGGTCCATCTATGTTGTTGCAATTGGCAGGATTTCTTTCTTTCTCCTGACTAAATATTCCCTTGTGAATATATGTGTGTGTGTGTGTGTGTGTGTGTGTGTGTGTGTGTGTGTGTATGTATCTTCTTTATCCATCCATCCATTGATGGACACTTTGTTTTAAAAACACAAGCAAGATAGATGCAAATAGAAAATATGAACCAAATCGACCTCCTGTCCTACCAATCACCCCTCCCAGTCACTCCTCAAAAACTAATTCATTTAAAAGCTTCTATTTTAATCTTGTGTGTTGGTTCTTTCCATAACTCTAAATCATACGATGACAACTCTATTTTGCCTTATAATTTAAGAAAGCATATATACTGATACCCCATTTCAAAAAGTGAGCTTTCTTTCATTTTTGTAATAATTGACGTTTTCTTCCATTTTTGTAATAATTGACACTTTTATTGTGTTCGTTGTTAAATTTCATATTCTACATCTTCATATAGTTACATCATGATGCTACATCATGGAACTTGAGAATATGAAATCTCATACCTTTTTCCACCCTTTAACTTCTCTTCTATATTTCAATCTGTCTCAATAATACCTTTGTCTTTTCATTTTCAAGGCTTAAAATATCTGTATTGTTTTAAAATCTTGATAAAGCCTCAGTTGATTGATCACACAAGGTTAAATCTAAAGAACTTTTGAAATATTCTGGCAGTGGACACAGTGAGTCACTGCCCCGATTCCTCTGCCCCGAGACCTAAGTCTACTCTCGGTTTGTAGCATAGCAGATTGCCCTCAGGAATCAGATTTATTTTGGAATTACGAACAGAGGAGAACTGCCTTGCTCTCTTCCAAGAGAATCTTAGACCAGTGACTGAATGAACTGCTGTGGTGCAAGGCCTGATCATCTAATCAACAACAGGACAAAACTTAAAGCTCCCCATTTACTTCCCATAAAACTCAACCTAGTATCAAGTGGTTAGAGAAAAAAAGTGGTAAAATAGGATTTGGGCCCTAGATCACTGCACACCTCTGGCAGGAGGATGACATAGCTAGCACAGACACTTCCTGACACACACATACACACACACACAAGACAGTTGTTAAAATGTTCACTTTTGGTAAACTGAGAAGGCACACCTGCAGGATAGGATTGCACTAGCTCATGAAATGTATCAGGATTCAACAATGGGATGGGGGAGGAGGGGAATGTTACTATAAAGACAGTAGAATTGTGTGACTATTGGTAAGCTCAGTTGAAGTTTGGAGAAAGGATAACAAAAAGATGAGAAAGAACAGTAAATTGTTCATTGACAATGAACTGTGAAAGACAGAGGGCTTCCATAGTCTCATATAATGAGCTTCCTATCGACTGCAGCTGGCAAACAGAGAAAAGAGTGGGTCAGGTCTAGGAATTTATTTTAAAAATAGCCAAACTGCAGATGGTTAAATGTCCAACCAAAGCAGGTGTGTTTTGTCAAAATCAGGGCCCTCCTCTAGAAGAACAGGATCCTAAATCATGGCATAAGAACATTTTGATCAATGCCTCCAAATTTTGAAGCCCTAGATTCTCTGAACCACCTGAGTCTACTCTCCATTAATGGACAAAGAAGAGAACAGTCATGGGAAAGGCAGCAGTCTCCTGCTCACAACCTGCCTTCATTTTCCATCCCGGACATTAGGCCACTTCTTATGGTTCAGTCACAACAGGACCTGGGCATATGCATGCTGAACCTGGTGAGAGAAAAAGGGATGACAGCATGAAGGGACTGCCAGACCTAGTCAGCATGTATTGACAGAGCTCTGGAGAGTACATTATTGCGGGCTCTGAGGGAGCTGGAATAAGGAGACAGGACATAAATTATAAAATATTTATATAGGAGAACTTTCCTAGGATACGAGATTTAACACAATGGCAAAGATGCTGAGAGATGGTGTGAACATGCTTCTGACAAGCCTCCTAGAAGCATGAAAAAAAGTGATTGCCCACCCTACGTGAGGTAGTATGTAAGAAATAGAAAGCTCCATGATGCAGGAAGGGATTAAAAGTCTCAGAGAAGAGAGCATAGTAGATGGGATCTAATCAGGAAGACCAGAAAATACGCAGATGACAACCTTCCCACAGAGCACCCAGGAGATATACCAAAATAAGAAATGTGCTGATGAGAGAGGCACCAGCATCAATAAGAAATCAGCGATGGTTCATCTGAAGGCCAGGATTAATGTAGGAGATGCCATTACAGAACCGGACTCGTTAATAGCATTGGGGAAAATAGAAACCTAAAACAATAAATGCCTGCTGGCAATACAATTCTCAAAACCATGTGCACACAGTCTTTGACATAAGGGACACGTTTGTAGAGAGAATCAAGGTGATCTGACTCATAGTAATAGACTACAGCATATGCAGGAACAAAACAGGATGATAATAAGGGTATAGCCATTTTTATCATCAGAGGTCAAAGGATGATCGTGTGGCTTAGCTATTAATCCCAGTAAAAAGGTACTAGAGCTTTCTCAGTTTTCGAATCTGAGCCCAGTTTGCTTACAGACATCATCTATTGGACAAGAGACAGTCTATTTGGTAATGAGTCCCATGATCCATGCTAAGGGAACGTACAGCATTTTATTTTTGTACCTTGGGGAAACAGGGATACCCAAATATTTCAAGAACTGTTGGACAGAGTCAAAGTTGTCATTTATGTCTGTAGATAAGAAATACTACTATGGCTCCATATTATACGAATGTATATTGGGAATAAACAATAACTCTTCTTGGCTAGCTTACTGTGGGCTCCTTGGATTTATGAATATGCGTGGTGGTTATTGCCCAGACACTGAATTTATAATTGGAATAGCCACATGTGTCAGTATCTACAAAACTCATATAAAATTTGTATACAGCAGGGTAAAGAACCATTATAGTGAACAAAGCCTAGTATCAGTCTCCAAAATTGCTCCACCTTCCACCCTTTCCAAAATACTAAATCAAAAGCCTTACCATATCATGGGGAAAACGGCAAAAATTACTGACATATTTAAAGACTGAAGAATACAAAGTAGGGATCCCTATCATAACTCAATTTAATCTGTGGTCCCTGCACAAATCAGATGGACCCTGGATGAGGATAGTGGGCTACCGTAAATTTGACCAAGCCACAATCTCAGTCACTATGCTAGATATGGTGTTTTTTGCTAATGCAGATTAACATGTAGCTATTGATTTGACAAACAGGTTCTTTTCACATCAGAAAAGCGGGTCATATTCATTTGCAAAAAAACAAACAAACAACAGTGTGTTCCAGATCTGCTAAGTCTTTCATTTCTTCTAATAATATTGTCCAGGTGGATCTGAACCCATTTGATATTTCATAGACTCTCACTACGATGCATTCTATTGATGACACCATGACCAGTAGAGCAAGAAATGGTTAGGCTCTCGGAGGTCTTGGTTAGGCCACAAGCCAAGAAAAGCGGGTGGCTTTTGGATGCTGTTCAAAACTTGACAGCTTCTATGTCACCTAGTTTAGGCAATGGAGCAGTATTCCTAGGTTTGGAATGTGTTGCCTCCAGAAACTGAAAAGGCCTCCAAGATACTGTGTTTCCCCCTTTGTATTATGGAAAGCAAAAGGCAACAATGTCTCTTTTTTTGGAGGTGATGCCCTGGCATGTTCCCGATCACTGAACCCCTACTAATTTTAGTGGCAGGTCCTAGAATCTTTCATAGAATGTATCTTCCATCCTTTGAAGAACATTTCTCTCCCCAAGGTTTCCATTCCAACATGTTAGCCATTTCTTGTTCATACAGGGCAATTAAAGCAATGAAATGATGTGGTAATCTACAGGTTGTGCAGATGGTCCAGATATCTTCAGACTATATTATGACCAGGAGCAGCAATGTTAATGCAGCCCTTGGTGCAAAACAGTAAAACTATATTTTCAGCCACTCCAAGTGAATGTGAAATGTCCTCTGGATATCTTACTTTATGGGGCTAGAAATGAATGCATTTTCCAAATCAGTGGTCATGTACAACATACATAGCCCTTATTAATCTGCCTTAGCAAAGATACTTTATCTGGCACAACAGCTGTGTGATGGTTAGTATTATGTGTAGACTTGCCTGTGGCATGGGGTGCTCAGATACTTGGTTAAATGTTATTTTGGGGTGTGTCTGTGAGGGTGTTTCTTGATAAGATTAGCATGTTAATCCATAGATGGGGTAAAGCAAATTGCCCTCCCCAATGTGGGTGGGCCTCCTCCAATTCACTGAAGGCCTGAAGAAAACACAAAGGCAGAGGAAGGGAGAACTCACTCTCCCTGGCTAACTGAGTTATAACATCAGCCTTCTCCTGCACTAGAATGGAATTTACACCATTCACTCTCCTGGTTCTCAGGCCTTTGGATTCAGGCTTAGCTACACCATCAGCTTTCCTGGGTCTCCAGCTTAGACATGGCAGATTGATAAAGAAATTGAGAAACAGAGATGTCAAGTAACTACATTCACACAAGGAATCAAGGCATGTACTAAAGTTTGAACCCTAGAAGTCTGGCTTAAATGTGTGAGCTCATAGGTACCTCACTACAACTGCTTTTTATGTGTTTGGTTTACCACTTTATTAAAGACACATTAAAACATAAAATTATATTCTCACATGGTTGTTTATTTTTTACTTAATATCTCTGCTTTTGGCTTTCTAGCATTTTTCTGGAAAGTTCCCCAAAATTAAAATGACAGTTCTATATTTTCCAGAACTATCGTTTCCATGATTTCAAATTTGAATAATCATGAATAACTTATTCTGTCCTCCAGGGAACTAAAGCTAATAGCTAATTATTTTACAATAACATCTAATTATGTATGAATCCTGTGATTCATGGCACCAAGAAGTACTAATTGTGGATATTGCCAAAGTTTGGGCTTATACTTTTTCATGTTTTCTTGATTCTACACCTTCATTTTTCTAAGTAGAAAGCCCATCCTTCATTGAAATCCACAAATAGTTAAAAGAACATAGTTCTGCTTTCATTGAAAACATAATAATTTTTAAGTAAATTTATGTCCCTCTATTGGTACTTATTTCATGATGAAGCATTCTTCCTGGAAATCACTGCACTTCACATAATTGAGCAATGTATCTCATTGCTGTCGATGGGACTCTCATGCTGCATTGTAGTTTTTACATGTGCTGCTTTCCAGCGGCTTCCCCTATGCATGTATACTATTTCCTTATATTCTCCCTTTGTGACTTGCCCTGATTTCCTGACTCAGGATCGTTCTTGTTCGTCGTTTTAGTTTCCTTAGTTCTGGGCTAACCCAATTTGATGCCTTGATTTCTTTTTAAATTTCCTACATAATTAGCTAATTTCCCCATGTGCCTGTGAAAGTGTTTGCTTAAGGAACATGAAGATTACTTGAACTTCTCCAGCTATTCCTATTGCTTTTATTATTGTTAAAACTTTTTGAAGTTTCTTTTTTTCTCATTCTCTCCTCTTAGTTAAGCTGGAGGCTGTTGATTATGTTTTCATTCCCCTTAAATAATGGACTTAGCAAATTATGTATCAGATACTTACCTATTTTTGCTCCAAATCACTCTGTTTAAATCTACTCGGAGTTTGGGATGAGGATGGGAAAACGATATTTTCACAACTCTACTAATACCTAGCTTCTGCCTAAGTTCTCCCAATGGGAGGTGCTAGGGATAGATTGAAATGGAAGAGGCAAATAGGTACTTGCTTCTTTTTCCAGCTCTAATAGACATTCCTTAGCATCACTGAAGACAGATAAGCTCCAGTCTCAGCTTCTATAGACACTCCCAGAATCACAATAGTATGTCCCCTAAAGCATCTGCAGAAGCTATACCTCTGGTATTACATTAAAATAAGATCAGGTCTTATATTAATTTTTGTTCCAAAAGACGAGTTAGAGCTGATGGTCCGGCTAAGTCTTATTTTTGGGGAAACACGGTAGTACCTAGCGACATGTGCGGGGGCCCCTTTCAAACAACTATATTTTATTCACATCACCTCTCCTCCCCCCGCCCCCATAATGTTTATAGCTGCGTGCTCTGGATTTCCTCTTTCCTCATTTTAAAAATAAAAAATTCAGGCTTTCAAAACCCATGTCACCAATTTCTTGCATGAAGCTACATTGTTTATAATTAATGTGTCCCATACAAGAAATATTAAATTCACTTGATTTTTCTAGTTCTTACTGTCCATTCTTATTGATTTTATTTTAAGATATTTTGCTCTGAAATTATTTTTTATTTTAACCTTTAATTAATGTAATTAATATTTGCTAGTTATTTTTGTAACTGGAATTACAAACATTGACATTTTGTATGCAGCAGAGAAGCCAGAGAATATAAAGATGTGCTAATTGTAAAAATAGTTACCATTTTTAAGAGACTACTACTCTTTGTTAAGTATAACCCCTTTTAGAAATAGTCCACTTAATCCTTGTAACTATCTTCTGATATTATTTCCCAGTTTTAAGGGCAAAGAATGTATGGCTCAGAGGTTAATTAAATTGTATTTGCAGGACTACAAATTGGTGGAAACTGCTTTTAAGCACTAGCCTGTTCACTTTTAACCTATGCTTTTAATTACTATGCAAAAATGCTTGCATAAACTTTCAATTTCCAACTAATAAATATTAAAACTCTAATGTGCTTGAAGCATATCTTAATGCTTTTATTTCAGAGATACCTTTTTACTCGAAATGCTAACATTTTCTAATGAAAACTTGGAATTTCAAACATCAATTTTATGATAAATATTTCTACTCTGAGATCAGAATGATCAAAAAAGCGTATGCCAATAATATTCATCATTAGTTATTACCACTCCTGAGGAATTCTGGTTGAAGATAGGAAACATCAACTACTTACCCCCAAATTTTCAAATCATTTCTGTGGATATTGTTTGCTTACCTTAGAAGATATCTTTAAATATTTAGACTATTATCACTATGACTCTTATCATTTATACTATAACCAAAGAAGGCATTCCAAATAATTGAAAGGTTAAACTAATAGAGTGGTTTAGATGTAATAGTAAGCATTTTATTTAATTCACATTCATCATAGATTTAAAAATAAAATTTTTAGAAATATTTAAGATTTAGCTTAGCCAAAATGCTGAAAGAGGATTTTAATAGCTTTTTTAAATCTGTAATTGTGTATAAACCTTACCAATAGTAATTAAAGTGAAATATTTTGAGGAAACTATGAATGGTAATTCATAATGTAACTCTGTTATTTCACTTTTCTCTGGTTCTAAGCAATCTTCATTTTCTGCATCCAATCAAATGTCCAAGAGGTCCTTAGAAATCATTTGGCCAATTCTATCTGTATTATGGCAACAGATATAAATTAATAGTTTGAAACCTAACCTAGTTGTAATTCAATTTGCTTAAGTACAGTTTGTTTCAGAAATAATACTTGAGTTCTCATTGTGTACCCTTAACTATTTCTAGGCACTCTGCAAAGATAAATAACACACTGTACCTAATTTTAAGGTTCTCAATTATCAGAAGAGATAAACACATACATAAATGAGTTTGTAAAGAAACAAGCAGTTTAGTGATATATATGCTAGTGTTGGTTAGAGTCATATGAAAATACAGTGGGGAAAATAATTCTGAATGAGTGATACATTTTTTGACTATGAAAATATTGGTGTATTTCAGAAATTAATTAATGTTTGGCACCTAAAAATAAATGTTTCTTTTATTTAAATTTTGTAATGCCTGAGCAATTATTTGTTTTCTCTCAGTCTGCCATTCCAAAGGAAGGCAGCCTGTCCTAATTTCAGATTGATGAATATATAGGATCGTTTTCAACTAGTTGTAATCTGTTTTAGTTGTAAGGAAGAAAAAGGAATATGATTTTATGGATAGGTTTGGAAGACTAAATGTATATTATAATAGTTAGAATCATAGGAAATAAAAGATGGTGTTATAATCTTCTAGAAGCAAGGAATCGCAATTAATTTAGAAGTGTATTTAAACTGGGAGGTTCTTTGGTGTGATCAAAATCAGCAAAGGAAAGAGAATTGTTAGAAGGCAAACGGTAGCTTTTGATATAATATAATAGACTAGTAATTTGTCCTTAATTTGGATGCTTATAAAATGATTGAATATAAAATGTACTTCTACATTATGTCACATTGGATCAAAAATTCAAAATAAACGTTATATGATGAACAGGAACCACTTCATTGCTGACTTTTAATTTTTTTAAATAGAAAACAAAACATTGGTCTGGAATTCCTAAATCTTTCACACTATCAATTCAAAGAAACATAAATGAACAAGATTATGTTTTGCTAAGTGTTCTCCCTCGTTGTCCATTATGCTCTTTAGGAAGCTACATTTATTCTTTAGAGATACTAATGTACAATTAGAAACCATAGCCTTAGTGAGTCAGTGTTCCTCAGTTCATTGCTGAAGTTAATGACTTATATGTGACTGGAGAATATTTATACCCTCTGAAAACCTGGGTCAACAAATATTAGAGAATTATAAGCATTTACTGTTGCATATAAGTAGCAAACCCAAGGTATGCATCTTTTTCCACAAAGTCTTGATATTATTTTATTATTTCTCCTCTCATCCTCTTTGCTGTAGATGGGGACATAGGCAAGATACAGTCATAACTTCCCTTGTCCCTAGTTTAATGGGTCAATCAATAGATATAAGTAATTTTAAGAATGTCAGATGCAACCACTGTCTTTGATAGAGTTCGAACACTGACTACAACAAAACATAATTGAATATTAATAAAAATCTAAAAAGCTAGGTTACATTTGACCAAATTAAACATAAATATCACTTATTTTATGGTTTCTGAGTTAACTGGACAAAGGTATTAAAGCAAATGCTTACTGACTTTTTCTTTTCTTCAGCAACTTTTGTCCTTCCCCAATGTGCTGCATGAAAACAATACTTTTTTCAGTTCTTAAACTGTTCTTTATGTCTAACTTGTTGCTGTGATTAAGATATTACCTTGCCCTTATTTTCTTTGTGTTTTTCCATTCCCAAAATATAGAAATAAAGTCACTAACTTCATTATCTGAAAATTAGGCTCTATACCAGGAAAAACATTCTGATTCTCGTGTGTGTGTGTGTGTGTGTGTGTGTGTGTGTGTGTGTGTGTGTGTGTTATTGATACAAGGCCAGCTTTTAACTTTTAAATCCTCATCATTCTAACATTTATGCATCAGCAAAGTCTTCCAACACCTAAAGGACTTTTGAATTACTCTACAGGTAAAGAATGATGATAGGTGAGTCTTATAAGGGGAAATAAAAAAAGAAAAAAAAACACATTTACTTCACACTCTGAAATTAATTCCCCAAAGAGACAAGTATCATAACAAATAAAGTTTATCATTTTTATTAGATTATGCTGATAATTTATAGAAACTATTCACCATCCCCATAGATGCTATTTGGTCTAGTCTTAGACAAATACCATAAATTCTACCAATTTTCAAAAAATAGGAAATAGTAGTTTGATTTATGGCTAACAATTGTATTAACTGATGTTTTACTAAATTAAATAAAAATTTCCTTGGAAATAGAATATTTTATTCCAACTTTATATCCCAAGTGCCTTATACATAGTAGCACTCAGTATTTGTTAAAGTAATAAGGTAACAACTTTATGGATTAATTTTTTTATTAAATATGCATCTACTTTGATGTTATAATTTGTAATTGTGTAAAATAATTTGAAGATTATTGCTAAATTTTTCCACCCTGCATAATAAATATTTTTCATTATGGAAAGTGATGATGCCACCCTTCCCTTTACATAACTTATATACCAATTTCTTAGTAGACACGTTGCTCTTTGAGTGTTATATAAAAGAACTAGGAGTATTGTATCCAGAACCGACCAATAAATTACAGAATTACTGTCCAGGAGTGGGTAGAGTATCAGATTAGTAGTGTTTTGTACCCAAATTATCATGTATCATTATATGTAAAAGTAATGGAAAACCCTTTAAAAAAATAGGAATCCTGAATTGAGTAGAAATAAATTTTACTCTGGGTAAAGAAAAGAGAGCCACAGTAACAAGTTCTGTATAGCTGCAAATGATGGTGCTCCCAGAGTAATTTAAGGTTCAGGGGCATCAGTAAAAATTAAAGAGAGGTGCTGAAGTATTTCCACCCCATAAAATATCTTGTGGTTTCATAGTTTTATCCAATGTAATTAATTTTAATTATTGTTAGAGAAATCTGGGAGAATTTTAAGAACACATATGTGTGTACATATGTAAGGTAAAGACCTCACTAACATAGTTTAATCTCAACTTTTTCATGTTTCAAAGTTCCCAGTGTTCTTTTATAAAAAGATCTTGATAGTTCTTCTGAAGGCTAGGGCTTTTTAAGAAGACATTTAGTATTCTAAAAAGACATTTGTCTTTGTTTAAAGTCATCCTTACAACTTTGAAGAGGGAACATGTTGACAATTTATGAAGAAAATGTTGTCTAACTACCCATAGAATAGGGCAAACTTACATTACCTGTCAAAGCTACATTGAGAGATTGCAGGAAAAGACACTGTACAGAGAATGTATCTATAGTCTTGTCACTTTTTTCCCTTTATTAGGACTATGCCTGTAGAGAGTTAGAAAGAATCAGATTACTTCTCTGAATAGGAAATTAACAATGAAGACTCTAACAAAGATGTGTAGGTCACCATTTCAATTATTTGAAAAAGTAACTATGGTCTTAAGGCATATCAATTTCATTCATTAATCACACAACAACTCAATGGGAAAAAAATACATGGAAGTATAGTTTAATTTCAGTGTATAGAATAATATTATAAGTGCCTGAAAAGTACCTAGATGTCTATAAATGATCCATTAATACATATATGATTGAACTGAATAGCTAATGTATTCAAAAATTGAATGGACTATTTTGTGTGTTAGTGAGATTTATTTTTATTAGAGGTTTTTATTGTTGAAAGTATTAAATAAAATTCTGGGCGATTACCTAATGGTATGAAGTAGAGCAAATTCTTTCAAATTTCAATTTCAACTAGACCTCCTGCTCAATTTTTTCTTACTCTAAGACTTTACAGTTTTAGTAAGATCTCAATACTTTTTATATATATATATAAGAATCCAGATAAAACATTTATTTTACTCTCTCTCTCTCTCTCTCTCTCTCTCTCTCTCTATATATATATATATATATATATATATATATGACACTATTTCATGATTATGTCAATGTCTATACAGTTAAGTATAACTTTCATGTGCCAATGAATACCAAAGAATAGATATTTTTGGTTGCTTACAGATAATCAAGAAGTACTACATATGAATAAAAAACTATTTGAATGATATAAGTCTTTAGAAATCTGTTCTAATTCTGTAATTTTGTGATGAAGCTCTTATGCCAAAGATATGTGCCATATTCAAAGCCACCAGCTATATAAGAAAACCAGAATTGATACCTGGTTCAGTGCTCTTTCCTTTTTTATTACCATTTTCCGAATGTATCTAATACATTTTTATTATCTACCCTCAAGTCAGCATTTTAAATTTTTGAATAAGTAAGTCTTTAGTGCAGATTACATTTGTCTTTTAAAATAGTATACGTATATTTTTATTTGGATGAAAATGAGGCAAGCAACAATGATTATTGAGTAGGTATTATTACTCAGAAGTTCTAAAAATAGAAAACAAATAATCAAGCAATTGCTTTGACCTTCAGCAGCTCAAGAGGCAGGCTTGCAGACCACAAGTGACTGGATTCAAAACTTTAATTCAGGAATTAACTTAGTGATTACATGACAACAGCAGTGAATTTTCGCATCCATTAAAATCATGAATGTGAAACCAAGTTTTAACTTCTCAATGGATAATTTGATTAAAGCACAGTCGATCACAATTCCTCAAAACCAAAACATGAAAGATAGAGGAAATATTAGCACCATTTTAAATTAAGTTCATTAAGTATCTAGTTGAGAATGTAGCTAGACCAAACAAACATGGAATCTCTGATGTCTACTGCCTATTTAAACCACACAAGTTTGATTATATATCTAATAAGGTTTCACAAAATCTCATTGAAATTTGTTATAGGGAAAGTGGCATTTCAAGGTTGTAACAGCTTGAAACTGACTCACCTACTTGGCTATCTGGGTGCCACACTGTATTTAGCTTGAATATATCATGAGTGTGGTGATGATGTCTTAACTCTCTCAGTCAGAATTTTTTTCCTTTGTTTTTTGTTTGTTTGTTTGCAGAGGACTCTCTCTCTCTCTCCTCTCTCTCTCTCATTTATTGGTAGGTTGAAGGGGTTGTCATAACATTCATTAAAAACAGAGTCATCATCAAAATGAAAAATAAAAACTATGTTTACAAATATAAAATAGGTAAACTGGACAGAGAGATTCACATGTGAAGTCAAGAGGACTTGCAATATTTGAAGGAACTGAATGAAAAGTTACCTTGGAGGAATAATTTTACGTCATGTTTATGTGATTTTCACAGTTTTCACGCATTGTCTCTGGGTTAAAGTATAGAGATTTGCTAAAAGTACCAGTAACATACACGTAGTTTCCAAACAGGTATGTGGCTGTCCGTGAATTTTTAATGGGTTATTGTCCATCCAAGGCTGACAGACACCTGCCGCATGCCACTTTCAAGTACCCTTGATAATGGCTACTGGGGTGAGAAAAAGTTCCATGAACATTTCATTCAGCTTTGCCCAGGTGTAACCTCACCTCAGATCCTCGCTCTTTGCTTCTCACTTCTTGTCATAGGCCTGTTCTCAAATGCCCCTGAGTGGCATGGAAAACCACTGAATACTCAATGAATGTGCAATACAGAAGTGGGTGTTCCTAATGCCCATGAATCTACTCTTGACCAATGGGGAAACAAAAGTAAGTAAGTAAGTAAGCAAGCAAATAAGTAAGTAAATACACACATACATATATACATACATATATACATACATACATACATACATACATACATACTGTCTGTCTATGCACACCACATGGACACGTTGTCACTGAGCCCTTGTGGCTCATACTAATGGCAAACATGGTGAAATGCATCCTCTCTTCCCTTCTGATTCCCTTCTTCCTCATTCCTACTCACTGATGTCATTTTCCAAATAGTTACCTACAGCTGTTTCTCAGGGTTTGTTTTTTGAGATTTTAGTCTAACACAGCTAAGATTTATCTCTCACAGACCTCAGTGTGGTTTGTTAAGTCCTGTCTTAGTTGGAGCCTCTTTGTGACCTACTGATGGAAGAAGACTCAGCTGTTGACCCTGATATGTTGTGCAGATATTAATATTTTTTAGGTGTGTCATGACATCAAGTGGTTCAGAATCACTGCAATAAGCTCTAGGAGTAAATGTATGATGGCTTGCTATTTGACTTTAAAGCTCATAATTTACAAAGAACTAACAAAAAATACAATTTATACAATTTCATTTCTGAAAACAAAACGTCTTGGTTATTACCCTATCCAATCACATTATTAATTTAGAGGGTGATATGGCTAACAGAGTAAGACAAAAAGAAATTGAATATGTAAGGAGCATAGAAGAGCATAATGACAAAGCATGATCATGAATAAGGATACAAATCACAAAGCCATCATGAAACATTTTGGATTTTAGTTGAAATGTGATTTGGTATTACCTACCATGGATGAGAACTAGAAGATCATTTTTACATTACATTTTAAATACTAAAACGAAATACTTGCCTTTATTGTGGGAAAAGAGCCAAACCATGTGGCATAACCACATTATACCCTGCTACCCCGCTTTCACTATTTACAAGGGACTCCTTATGGCTTGAAAAAGTGATTCTTAAATACTTTAAAATGTCTACTGACACTCCTTAAAGTGATGTTTTCTTATATTTGAGGTCCTATGAAATTTAACCTTTCGATTTTTGAGTTTTCAGGACAATTCTCCAATACTCCATGAAAGGACACTACTTTAACATAAGAAAGAGGTGCATACATAGGTAATTATCCTTTCTACACCTATCACTAAACTTTAACTAAATATTACTCAAACAGAGTTATGGTATAAAAAAATCATATATAAGAGAAATAGTTATTTTTATGTCATTTATAATATTTTATAAATATGTACATATTCATTTTGTGCTTTCCTTCCCCATTTTTAAGATGTTAGAATATAATTAATTTGATGTGAATTATTTTTCCAATAAAAAAATGTTGCCCACTATGTTAATTGTTAATAGGTCATAATTCCAGTTCCTTAAACTGATGTTTCCTGTTAGATTTTCAGATTATCCATATTTAAAACTTAAATGTGATGTGAGGTGTCATCAAACAATACAATGAATGTTTAAATAAAAAAATAATTGAAAAATATATACACCCCTATGTTTATTGCAGCACTATTCACAACCGCCAAGACATGGAAACAACTGAAATGCCCATCGGTAGATGACAGGATTAGGAAACTGTGGTACAATTATACAATGGCATATTACTTGGCCATAAAGAAGAATTAAATCTTACAATTTGCAACGATATGGATGGACCTAGAGAATATTATGCTAAGTGAAATAAGTCAGACGGAGAAAGACAAATACCACAAGACCTCACTTTTACACGGAATCTAAAGAATAGAATAAATGAACAAACTAATCAGAAACAAACTCAGAGATATAGAGAAAAAAACTTAGGGTTGCTAGATGGGAGAGGTGTGGGGATGAGAGATAAGGTAAGGGGATTAGAAAGCGCAAATTGGTAACCTAAATATTGCCACAGGAATATGAAAGACAGTTTGGGAAATATAATCATATTATAAAGAATATAAAGATTTTGTAAGGTGTCAGATGGGCACTTGTCTTATTAGGGAGACCACTTCATGGACAGTGTAGATGCCTGACCACTGCAGTGTACACCTGAAGCTGAAGCTGAATAATACCGATTGTCAACTATTATATATATATATATATATATATATATATATATATATATATATACATACATATATATATGGTCACAGGATGTGGAGTACAACATAGGGACTTGAGTCAATGGGATTGTAACAGCTATATACGACGTCAGAGAGGTAGTAGATTGGGGAAAGGGGTAATCATAACTTTGTGAGGGGTGTAAATGTCTAACTATTACATTGTTTGGTACACCTGAAACTAATAAAAAAAAATTACAGTAAAAGACACATTGCCATCCACCCCCCTTAAAATACTGCCCCTCTCTTTGAACACACTTATCCCATCATTCTTGCCACTTTCGGAAGCAGTTCTGGAAGTCCTCTTTCATGAGTGTCTTTAGTTGTGTTGTCATGGCTGCCTTGATGTCCTGAATCCTTTTGACTTTGGGGAAGATACAGAAGTCATATGGTGCCAGATCCAGTGAATAAGGTAGATGAGGACACACTGTAAAGTTTTTATTTGACAGAAATTGCCATACCGGAAGTGATGTGTGACAGGGAGCATTGTCATGATGGAGGGTGATTTATAGCACACTTTAAAACACACCTTCTCTTAACCATAGCTCACACCGAACTGACAGCACTGAACAAGTTGCTGCTTCCCGTAATAAAGATCACTGCCTTTCTGTTGGATGGCACTCGGCAGTAGCATTCACCATATTTTGTGATCACAACAGAAAGGCTCTGTGTCACACATCACTTCTGGTACAGCAATTTCTGTCAAATAAAAACTTTACAGTGCGTCCTCATCCACCTTATTCACCAAATCTGGCACTGTGCGCCTTCTGGGTGTTCCCCAAAGTCAAAATGACCATGAGAGGTAAATGTTTTGAATAGATTCAGGACATCAAGGCAGCCATGACAGTGCAACTAAAGATAGTCATGAAAGAGGACTTCCAGAATTGCCACCGAAAGTGACAAGAACGATAGGATAAGTGTGTTTGAAGTGGTGGGGGGAGTATTTTGAGGGGTTTTAATGGCAATGTGTCTTTTACTGCAATACATTTTTTTAATTTAAACATTCACCCTATTTTGTGATCACACCTCATACATTCAAAAAGTTGTATTAAGTAGATTTTATAAAACTATTGTTGTAAATATTTTTATGGCAGAAACGCCTACAGTGTTAAAGCGAGAATTACTAAGAAAACAGTCTTTATTTTCATAAATTTACTTTGTGACAACTGTAGAAATGATACATTCAACAAACATTTAATGAAGTCATAGGAAGTCTTAATCTACTCATATGACTTTTACTACAAAGCACATTTGTTTATGCAGTCAAATAAGTTATTAAAATAATTACTTACAGACCTTTAATTCAAATTTATAGGATTCATGCATTTTTATGTCATTTATAGTAGAACCCAATTTAGTCTATGATAAAAATTAATTCTCATTCAATAATTTCCATTTTTTAAAATGTATTTATTGAAATACATGTACATATAGAAAAGAGCACATGCATAAGTATAGAACCTGATGTGTTTTCCCAAAATGAAAACATCTGTGTAACCTGCACTAGAATTAGAAAAAACAAACATTAGATTCATCTTAGAAGAAGGGCTTGTGTCCTTTCCATCCAATAATGTCCCTCCACCTGAAGACACTCATTTTCCCAACTCTTATTCAGTAGATTAGTTTGGACTGTTTTGTACTTTATATAAAGGGAACAGTGCAGCCCACTCTTTTAAATTTGGCTTATTTCACTCAATTTTATGTTTATGAGATCCATTGCTATTGTTGCATGTAGTTATATGGCACTTATGTCCATTGCATAGTATTCGATTTTATCTATATACCATAATTTATTCACTCATTCTCCTAAAGATAGTATATGGTCAGTGGAATATTGGAATTGTTATAAATTATGCTGTTATGAATATTTAATGTATGTCTATTCATAGACATACACAAGGCATTTCTATTGGGTATGTGCCTAGGAATGGAATGCTAGGTTAATACAGCGTACCTACATAACCAATAAATATCATCGACAGCTCTCACTCCATTTGGCTTCTTTCCTCACATGGGTCTCAAGCCTCACCAGACCTCCATCTTTACTTATGTCTATATAATGGCTCTTCTATGAAATTATTAAGGAAAGAAAAAAGGGAGAAAAGAAAGGAATCATATTTTTCTTTGGACAAATTGTGGGAGACAATCTAATTTCACTTCAAGACAGGATCAATGACAGAAGGAAAACTGACAAAAGAGAAAGAGACGGATGCAATCTGTTCTTTTTCATGAGGAAGAATAAGGCCTTCTTTCTGGTCTTTATTATGTAATATTACTACTGCTCCTGGTAAGGGGTGTCACAAAGATTATTAGTGGTCACATTTTAATCTTGATTTGTCATATTTTATTAAAGAGTTTCACACAATTATCAGCCTCCAAAACACACTTATTGAAAGACAGACCATGTTGATGTCTTTTGGATTTTATAATATCCAAAAATAGAGGCTAGTAAATTAAAATCTATATATAATTTATGTTACTTTGTTGTGTTCTCAAACTGGAAATAACTACTCATCCTCTATCTTGCAGGAATACCTTGTAGTTTATTTTTGTTTTTTTAAATATCTTGTTTTATTTTTATAATTCCTACAATCATCATCTTTGTCACTATTTTCAGAAAGTTCAGTTATTTATTCTTTTAGATATTATTGATATATTAAACACTGAATAAAGTATTAAACAGATAGGGTACCTGACTTTAGAAAGCTTTTAGTTTTCTGAAGTCTTGCATGAGATGTGAATATTTTTAGGTGACTATTAGCTGTGTAACAAATTGATCCGAAAACTATAGTGGTTCAAACATATTATATTTTTTTCTGCAAAATAATCTTCCATGGTGAATTTTCCTGGGCAGCAGGAAGACACATCTCCCCACAATCACTTAAACTGACAGATTTTTTTTCAGTCTTCAACATATGGCTTCGTCACCATGATAGCCTGCACTCGGTCAGCAAGAAGGTGAATGGATCATGGAGTACATGAGGGAGGTTTCTATGGGGCTGGCTTGGAAGTGGCTGATCCCGTTTGTTCTGTTCTTATTTAATGGTCTATAACTGTCATATGGTCTCAGGAAACAACAAGAAAACCTGGGATATGCAGTGTTGATGTGTGTCCAGGGGGGAAAAAAGATTCTGGTAAAGAGTTAACAATAGCTATCATAGCTATATATTTAATGTATAAAAAATACACATTTTCTGGTTGAAACATAAAAGTGAGCCCATATATATTTACCACCCAGTAGATATCCCCATACCCCTTTTTAAAAAGCAGAAAAAATAATAACAACAAAAATCTAGGTTTTCATACAACACCATTTGGAAATTACTGTGTAATAATGTGCACTTTTACTCAGAAATCCCATACTTAGAACTCTATATTTTAGAAATAAAAGCATATTTCAAAACTGATTACATTATAAATGTACCTATTTATTCAGTAATCTCATTTCAGAGACTACATACTATGGAAATAAAAGTATATTTTAAAAACTATTGCATTAAACAGGTAGTCATTGTCTAAGCAATGAAATTAAATTCTTGAGTCTCTATTACAAAAAAAAAAAAAAGAACATCATGTTGGAAAGGTCTGTTCTCAGCAATTTATTCTTCAGAATGTTTCCTGAAGCATTAGTTGTAGTAGCAAAAGCAAAACAAAATAAAACTAGAAAGTGGAAGCACTTCGATAGGGACATAACAGGAGAACAGATGCATGAAATATTTGGTGGCTGTTCCTTAGAACAAATTGTAGTTGGAGTGTATGAATGTCCACAATGTATTGATGTATGAGAAAATAAAGATGCTGACCATTGTATACAAGCTCATTTTTCTAAGATAATGAGAAAATAACCAATATTTTGAAGTGCAGAGGGCATGTTGATAGATATCATGTGGAGAAGTATCATTGTGTTTAATCTTTTGCAATTGTTACTTGCCATGATCGGGGTCAGGTGAGTATTGAAAGTGGGAAGATACGAAGACCACATGGCCATTTTCCGCAGTGTGGAGACAGCATTGATAATATAATAGATGAGATTATGAGTGGGAGCAGGAGTATATACATGTAATGTAATGAAAGGACTAAACAGATGTTCACCACAATTATGGTTTGTATACTAGTGTGATGTGTTTGAAGTTGCGTTTTATGTGTTATTTTTCGCTTTCCTTTTACATATTCTCTGATAAATGTGGATAAAGTCCTACAAAACTCTATACATTTTCTTGTCTTTTCTTTTTCAGTGCTATAAATATGCACAATGCTGGGGAATACAAAGCCGAGTTGAGATTCAAATTAAAATCTTCTTATTCCAATAATCCTTGCGGAATGCAGATATTTTTCATTTGTTTAAAATAAGAAGTTCTGGGACTTCTTACAGTAAATCACTCTTTGGGCCTATTAAATTCAGTCAGCAATAACCTGATTATTAATATGTGTGTGTTTGATTGGCTCAAATAACTAAAATAGTTTGCATAAATGTGGGTGTCTATGCCATATATTGCATAATTGCCTAAAATTTGAGATATATTTTTGAAGACTATTTCAGACATGCATTTTTAGTAATAGTTCATAACAATAACTATTGTACCAATAAACTATTTTCAGATGTTTTTCAAAGAACCTAAGGGAACCAAAGGGAGATTTTAATTTCTCAGTGTTTGGCAATACCAAGTGAATGGTGTGTATATTATTCTGTAGCCCTAAATAATTCAGATGACTGTTTTGACTTTTAATGTGGCTTTCTCATCATTTTTCCATTTGAATCTTTTAAATAAGTTTCTGATGTGTTTTGATTTCTTTTTACTCATTGTGCCTTGCATTGAAAATAGACAATTCTGCAACAGATTCTCACACTTTGAAAGTTCAACTCACTATCAGAGACGTCAAATGTATTTATCCATCTATCTGTCTGCCTGCATATCTATCATCTATCTATCTATCTACAAGTATCTATCTATTAGACAGATCTAGCTATCTGTCTAATATTCCTAAACATGGCAGATTTCCTCTTTTAAGCCACCGATCTGATCAAGCCAGAGACATTTTGAAGATTGTACTGCTGAGTACCAGAAAGAGATCCCCTGGTGAAGATGTCAAGGGTAGTCTAAAAGAATTATCTAACTAATGGCATTTGAGGCTTATTTCAGGAGGCTGAGAGGATTTCTTTTTCCTGAAAATATCAAAGGGATGCCAGATGCCTTATTATTGCTCATGCAGATATACATGCCATAAGAATAGATGGAGAAAAATTTCCCCATGTGACAGAAGTGTAAAACACGGTGAGGTACAGTCACTCCAGGATGGATAAGTAAGTGCTCTTCTTCTCCTTCTCCTTCTTCTTTTTCAGTTGCAGTGCTAGTACTGGTTGGAGAAAGTGCTTGAAATTTAGATGTTCAGAACTATGCAAAATGTAGATTGAAGAGAACCCCATTAAGCACAAAAAAAAGAAAGAAAGAAAGAAAGAAAAAAACGATTTTTGAGAGTTACCTATATTTTAGTGGAGTGGCAATGACAAAGATAGCGTTACATTAGCAAAGTTGAGACTACACTATCCAAGGTGGCGAGTTCCAGGAGCAGTGGGATTATGCATTTGTTTTGGTGCTGTAATTTCGGGCAGTGAAAAACACTAGGAGAACAATATAAATTTGACTTCACAGGCTCTGACAATGGAGACAACCACAGGGCATCATAAGCATAGCAGCAAAGATTGGAATTTCAAATATTGTGGAAAAGACCTTCCCGCAAACCTGTTGCCATATCATATCAGAGGCAAAAACGGAGCCACCACAATATAAAGGAAAGCAAAGAGAATAAGCATGAACATGAAACGAATTTTGGTCCAAAACACTTGGCACAATCTCTTATCATTTCACTGCTGTGTCTTTACTTGATAAAGAGAGAATGAAATATATACTGGCTACGGCTCTGTAAGATTTAAGTGAATTCATTCATGATATTTCTTTATATGATCTGACTGAGTTAAGGACAGTTGGAGACAGGCAGACAGTATGTATGACACCCTGCTGAAAAATGTTTATATATGAAGGGACATAGCTTGCCCACTCAACCTGCAGAAACTTGTCTCACTATAATGTTAGACAATCCTCTATACTGGTCTCCCAAGAATGGCAACACTGAACAGCAGTGAAATATATTTAACAGAGAGGAAGGAGCTAAATCTTACTGTGAGATAAAGATAACTCATTGGGATTCAAATTTGTGTGATTGTACCTATATACTAAAATAAGGACTTGCTACTGTTAAATAAAATGGCTGACAAAGACAGGAAGATTGGTTATCCTTCGCAGTTTTTTTTTACCTGGTGCCAGTGGATACTATAGCATAATTAATTAGATTCCGTGTTTTATCTACAGGAAAAAAATAAAGTAAAAGCCATTGTTTTGTAATTATTATGTAGTAAACAAACAAAAAAAATAGGGGAGTAAAGAGGTGGAAAATAATGTATAAAAATGAATACTTATAATTAATGATTTTAAAACAATTCAAATATACAGGTATATTAAATGTAATGGAATGATACTGATTTGAAACTTCATTATATCACTGATCTTGAAAGGCTTGCAGTGCTACTCTGTAAATTCAATTAACTTTAATACGTCATTTGTGTCATTATAGACAGAGTCCGTAAAATTGAGTGTGAGAAGACAAATTAAGAGAATTAGTTTTAAAGAACAGATGTATATTGCAATTCCCATGTATTTTCATATTTATAAATATGATTTTTGTTGTATAAAGATATCAAAAAATAATTTTAAACTCTGGGCTATATAATGAAGATATTTCTACAAAAATTGGAAATATTTCCAGTTAATTCAGTGATCCTGTACCTATTTCCTAATCTATATATCAAATGTATTTCCTTAGATAGCTATTAGCATGATTTGGAACTAATACAAGAGACACTGAAAATGAGGAGCATTATTAATGTTTGAGATGGGAAGGTATGGATGAAGTATGAGAAACTAACTTTATCCAGAACTTCTTATTAAATTACTGCTTGAATTATAACTATGGAATCAAAATATTTTAACATACTAAATAAATCCTTTAGGAAATGAAGGTATCACAAGGACTTTATTGTTTCCTCCTCATCTCTCATGAAGATTTTATATTTTGAAAGAGAATAAAACTGAATTATTTCTGATTATTTTAAAAAATCGACTTCCAATACATTTTAATTTTTTTGTTGTTTTTTATTTTTTTGTTTTCTCTAGAACATGTGAATCTTATAAATGGAAAATAAGGTTGTAAAAACAAGCTGATACCTGCACATATTAAGCTGCGCTCATTTCCTGACTTACAGAGGATCTAGGGCTCGTATGTAATATTAAAGCTCACCCTACTGATTCAGCCCCTGCTAGAATGACCTCATTATATTGTATCCCCTTAAAGCAGAACCATCTCTTTGTTCTGATATTAGTAAGTACCTTGTTTCCCTCAGGCTTGAAACATTTGTGTCATCAATTAATTTTTCTCTTGTTTAACCTTCATGAAATTACCACATTGTATTGATTCTGTTCATAACAGTATTTTAATCTATTTTCCTTCATTCCCACTGTCACCATCCTGGATCAAACATTTTGTCACAATAACGCATATCAGTTAAGAATGCAAACTCTGACTAACATAACACCTCCTACTCCCCCCTCAGTCAAAGAGTATGCAATTTCAGTTACGCAAAATGAGTGAGTCCTAGAGATCTACTGCTAATACAGCACAGAGTCTATAGATAATAGCACTGTATTGGATACGTACAATTTTGCTAAGAAGGTAGATATTGTGTTAAAAGTTCTTATCACTCAAAAAATAATAATAAATAAAGACGGCAGGAGAAAACTTTTGTAGGTGATGGATGTGTTTATGGTATAAATTGTGGTGATGGTTTCACAGGTGTCTATTTATGTACAAACTCATCAAGTTGTATACAATAACTGTGTAAAACTTTTTGTATTTCAATCATTAATCAACAATAAACTCGTTTTAAAAACCTCAAATTCTGTGATTGTTAAGTTTGCATCTCTCTTCTACCATTCAATAGATTATGATATTGGGAAAATTCCTTAACCACTCCAGGGCTTTATTTTCTCCTGTTAGAAATATAATGGTAATTATTCTCCATTCATAGGTTTAATATAATGTAGTTTACACCCAAATCATAGGCAAGCTAATAAACATCGAGTACTTTGAATGCTGCTGCAGATAAAGTGAATTCATAAGTTTTAGCCACTACTAATTGTTTTTGTTATGTCCTAATTTGACTTTCTGCTTCAATTCTTTTTTTGAAAGCACACTATTAATTTGATCTTTTGAAACTATTACTTAAATTTACCTTTATCCTTATGTGGCACATAAATAAAATCACAATTCCTTAGTTTAGCTTTTAAAGGTTTCTGTATGTCTAAAATTCATAAGCTATACTGTTTAGTTTATTTGTTCAATACTTATTGATCAATCACTGTATAAAATTTTCAAATTTGCAGAGGATCCATAATACCTTTCACTGCTTCTCTTTAATTCCTGTACATTGTTCCAAACTCTTTTCTGACTCACAATTTCTCCTGCTTTTATATACTACTCACATCCCATGGACCTATTAAAAATCCAAACAAATATAATGGTTATCATGCTCACAGTATGTTATCATGAGAAACTTATCTGCCCTATAAGACTGCAGTCTAGATGTGGGGCCCACTAGTTTCTCTCACATCACCCTCAAATAATGTTTATTTCCTTTCTGGAATTCATAGCATTCTATAATTTTCATGTTAAATCATCCATTTACATATTTTTATATTCTTTATTAGAATGTATGTTTAGAAGGATAAGGAACTTGGCCATAGATAGTTTCCCCGTACTTTAATCTTGCTAAACATAGGCCCATTCAAAAAAAAAAAATAAAAGTTCCTGAAATAGAGTTATTAAACTAATTGAAGACCTATGATTCATGTTTTACTAGATAAATAAAATAATTTGTGTCTTTGGGAAACTCAGGTCATTTTTGGCACTGTCAAAGCCATCAAAGATGTCTATCTCGTCCCTTACCTCTTTCACTACTAGTATACCCATAGTTAGAGGTTGCTTAAATTTCCAGGGAAAGTTTCAAGACTGGCAATTTTTACTATACTTTCACTATTTTATACTTTTTTTGTTTTAAAAATAATTAGATATACAGAAGTATTGCAAATATACTAAAGAGCTCCAGTACACCCTTCAGTCAGCTTCCCCTAACCTTTATCATGGTACAGTCCTCAAAAGTATGAATTTAGCATAAATGAAATACTATTAACTAAACCAGTCTTTCCACCTGGTTTTCTACTAATGTCCTTCTTTTTGTTCTAAGATCTAATCCATGATATCACATTGCATTTAATCATTATAGCTTATGTCTTATTCTCCTCCAACCTGACAGTTTCTTGGTCTTTTTTATTGTTCATGACCTTGGCACTTTCAAAGAGTATTGGTCATATGTTTTATAGAAAATCCATCAGTTAAGGTTCTTCCAGTGTTTTCTTATTAAACATTTAGGATGGATTGGTGTTATAGACTTTGGGAAGGATACATAAAGGTAAAGAGAAAGATATATTTTTGAATGGAATCAAATAACCTGTTCCCTAACCAGAAGCATTCCAGATAGATAGAACATACTATTTGGCCAAAACAATGAGGCAGCCACCAAACTTGGCAAGAATATAGTTTCAAGGCAGATGGCAAAAACAAAAATTTGGCAACTCTAGTAGAAGTTTAATATAGGGCAAGATAAAAGGAGACAACAGAACAAAATTGTTAAGTTTTAAAAAAGAATTATCATTAGTTCTGCACAGAAATTATTTTACATTACCCAAGTTCCAAAGCATTGTAAACCTTCATATATTTCATGAATAGTTAAAGAAATTCTTCACTAAAATCTTTTCACAAGTATTTAATTCAAAATTCTATTTTGGAAATAAATTTTTAATAAAATTTATTTAATATATAGTAAAATTATTTTGGCAACTTATTGAATATTTCAATCATTTTCTGAGTTACAAGTATTCGGGATAAACTAGTCTAACACACCAGTCATGAACAGTTTTTCTCCATTTGTTTTACATCATCTCATGTTAAATAGGGGAACAGTAAAAAATATTGATTTTGCAAAATTCAGAATAGATTTCACAAAAACTTTGAAACAGTGGTGGTATTTAGTTAAATATCTCATCCTAAGGCTTCAAAATTATTTTAGAGACATGATTCAGAGGCCAATATTTTATGTAAATTTCTATTTTGTTATAACAAATTGGATTTTTATTTTCAAGAAAGGCACTTTAAAAGTGATAAATATTACGTTTCTAAGTTATCTACCATTTTTTTATTAAACTTATTAGGGTGACATTGGTTAGTAAAATTATATAGGTTTCAAGTACACATTTCTGTAATATATCATCTATATATCACATTGTGTGTTACCACCCAGTGTCAATTCTCCTCCAATCACCATATATTTGACCACATTTTTCCCTTTTCCACTACCTTTACTCTCTGGTAATCACTAAACTGTTGTCTGTGTCTATGAGTTTTTGTTTCTTTGTTTGTTTGTCTTGTTCATTTGTTGCTTTTAGTTTTATATCCCACATATGAATGAAGTCATATAGTTCTTTACTTTTTCTGTCTGACTTATTCCACTTAGCATGATAATCTCAAGATCCATCCATGTTGCTGCAAATGGCAGTATTTCATCTTTTTTATGGCTGAATAATATTTCATTGTTATCTACCATTTTTGAACAGTTTCATTTAAAATTTGATAATCATAAATCTAATGCATTCCAGTCCCTAATATCCAAATATTTATTTTCTTATTTTAACTATGAATTGGTCTAGAAAGAATAGTTCAGGCTTCAAATTATAATGTAATTGATTTTATGACCTCACAACTTTTCAACATTAAGGTGTTACAGTTTTAGAGTTCTTCATTCCAATAAAGTAAATTATATCCATCACAGAATATGATTGCATATCTATATCTGTGTATAATTTTAATTCATTGTTCAATAATAAATAAATTATTTAAAATTTATATTTACACAGTTTAAAACATTAGGATAAGCATTGCAACATAAGGGATTCTGACTCTAGGAACCTTCACCTATAGAAAGTACATAATAATCACACTTCCTACTTTAAATCACCTTTCTACAGCCTTTGATAGCTAAACTTACTTTTTTTGTAGTCATTTTAAAAATAAAAAATAAAATCAACATTAGAATCATTCATTTAAGTGAGTTAATTAACACATAATTTGTAACTCCTGATATTTTTGCATAATTAATTTTAAAAGTTTGAAAACACTTTACAGGTCTCTCTTTCATTAAAGTTTTTTTGAGAACCAAATTATCTCTATCTGCACAATTTTACTTTTCTGCAACTGAGCAACTGAAACATATTATAACACATCCATTAATAATAATTATTATGTAATAATTTATATGATTATATGATTATTATTAAATACAGCATGTATATGTATATAAATATGTATATATGTTAAATATTCAGATTAAAATCTTTTTCTATCACCTTCTAGATGACAATTTTAACTTTTCCTTCGGGGGTTAATAGATGTTTTGTGTGAAAATAATGTTATGCTTTACTTTTAATCCATTGGCCCTCTTGGCTTGACGTTTCAGTTACTTTTAGAAAGTAAGCGCGTAGAATCATGGTTACAGACCTTAATAACAATCTTTTGAGATTAGAAAAAAAATCGGTGACTCATGATTGGAAGTATTTTTGGCTGTAGCTTTACTCAAATATATTTCAGCCACAAACAACAGAAAAACCTACTAAAAGTGCCCTCAATAATAAAGGATATTATTTCAAAATAATCATTCTAGAATGCTTAATTTGGGATGGTTTGATAAAGGAGTTATTTTAGCGTGGATCAGAGACCCTTGGGAATCTCAAAAATATGTTCAGGTATCCTTGAGATCAGAATTATTTTTTATAATAATGCCAAGATATGATTTGGCTACTTCACTGTTTCTTACAAGTATATAGTGTTGTTTTCCAGGTACTACATTATATGTGATATAACAGCCAGACTAAATGCACAAAAAGATATGACAATCCAGCCATCTTCTACCAAGCAAAACACTGAAAATATCTGCAAAAAAATGTAAAGTAATGCTACCTCTCACACAATTATTTTATTTTGGAAAATACAGTTATGACTCATAAGAATATGTTATTAATGGTAACATGAAATTAATACACTGTTCTTATTTTAAATAAATTGATAAATGATATATATATTTTTTAAATTCTTATTTTTAAATTCTAAACAGTAAATATCCATAGATATAGGCTACAAAACTTTTTGGAGCCCCTAATAATTTTTAAGACTGTAGGAAAGCCCCAAACCTCTAGAATTAGAAAGCCAAGAGTGCTGATTCTCCTATTTTAAGTGGATTGTAGGCATTAATAAGAGTTTTTTATTGGTAGTTGTTATACCTTTTGATTTGTAGATCATATGCACATAATACTGAAACGCTATGCTATGTTAGACTGAACGTAAACATTTAATGTATCTTCAAATTAAATACGAATTTTCATGGTTGGCAATATTTTACAGTTCCTTCAAGGAAAACGTGGTCAAATTTTGAATAATTTTGATTCATAATAACCTCAAACTATCTTCTCTCTCACTCTCTCTCTTTCACAAGTATGGACAAATAATTCAACTAGAAAAAAAATCTGACTTAATATGAAAATATTACATCCAATTTATATCCTTCCTTAAGGAAGTACTAAGCCAGATAAATCAATTATATTATTGAATTGAATAGGAATTACAATAATTTAGTCAAATCAGCCAATTCAGTTATATTGGTGAAATAATTTATAGTTTTCCTATAAATTTGAACTTCCAATTTATGTTTAATTCTGTCCTCAAGCATTTCCCATGGAGAGTGCTTTAGTGATGGGAAGTTAGTAGTATCATCCATATATCCAGAGGAATTAGTTCAGTGTGGTGGTGCATTACAGCAAAATTAAAATTAAAATTCAGTTGTCTCATAATAGTTTTTTACAATCACCTGACAACCTAGTTAGTTAACACTACCAATGTATTTTTTTCCTCTTAAAACCTAGCAGTTGTTTGGTAGCTTTTCTTCATCTGTTGCAAATTGGTAGTGATTCCAACTAGGCATGTTCCATTCAATAAATGGAGATTTTTTGTAGTTGTAGATATCCTGCACCTGTTCAAACAATATCAGCTCCAAAACTGTCTTCTTACATAGTTGATGCTGGCTGTTCAGTTCTTTAAATCTGGCCCTTTCAAGCCACATCATTGTCTCTATAGGAGAGATTTATTATGCACATAACACTTGCACCTGTCTCAAATTATCTAAATATGTCTTTCTCTGGCAAATTGTCAGTCTTAGTGGGACTGCGGAAGAATAGGTGGACCTGTACTGAATCATATTTGTGCTTCAGACAAAATGAGACATTAATTCTCTAAAACCTCCTTCAAAGTAAATTCCAACTATATTACCACTGAAAATAATCTTAGGCTGAACATTTCATATTGAATTTTCCCAATTTTCAGAATAAAATAGACAGATTTTAACAGTCAGAAGATAGAGAATGTGTTCATTATATATGTTGGAAATAAGTTGACCTCATTGTCTTTAGTACATTTGTGATAAGAAAGGTAAAGTTAACGAGATGGGGAAAAAAAGAAAGAAAACATGCATTTTTACGGTTCATAAGAATTTAAGTTAGCTAATGTTTATCCCCTTAAGAGTAGAAGAATGGAATAAATTAAAATAATAAAAAATAAGGGAAAAGAGGAGATGGAGTCTCAGTTCTATTAGAAAATGGTATTTGTGGTTAATATGTGCATTTTTTTCCTATGGGATATTAAAAATTCTAAACATTTGACTTGATGATCTCTGCTAGGCGAAGAGTTCTAACTTGATAGAGACTTTAAGTAAGTTTATGACGTATATATAATATGACTTATACTTAAATATACATTTCTGTGGCTATACATAGTTCTCAATAATCATATTAATAAACATTTATTTACATAACTATAAAATGTTTAATAATCCAAATATTAATTCAGTTAAATATTCTGAACTACTATTTCTTTATTAGCAATGAGTATTATTGATATAGTCTCATAATTTTATTATAATATTCTTTATAATTTAGCTAACATTACAGTACTATTAAAAATATTTATATGAGGATAATTGTCGGTATATAAAGATACCAGTACATTTTCAATGTCAGACACCAGTTTTAAAAGACATATGCTTATTTATAAAATAGTATTTTTGTCTAATTGATAAAACAGTATAAGTTCTCTTCAGTAAATTCAGTAGTGTAGGCTACAAAAAATAATGTTAAAATTATTCATAATTTGATTTTGTGGAGATGACATGTAGTGAGTGTCTGATCTTTGGTATATTAGTTAATGCCTCTGAGCCTTAGTTTACTCAGTTATCAAATGGGGTTAGGAATTTAGTATCTATCTCTTAGAGTTGTTGGGATGATCACATGAGAAAACTCAAAGCAATTGCAACACCGTGAATAAAGTGTTGTTATATCCTTATAGTATTTTCTATCTCTATGTAATTATTTATAATTTCATAAATGTTGGTATAGCATAGATGATGTTTTGTAGTTGATTTTAATCATTTAATAATATACCATAAAAATTTCTACAGATTTTTAAATTTAAGAATATAATTTTTAGATACTTTTTTAGAGCAGTTTTAGGTCACCAGAATATAGTTTTTAAATTTTATTTTATAAAAGTCTTGTTTCAATTTTACCTAATAAAATAATTCAGTTCTTTAAAGTATAAATATTGGTATAATGAATATCCAAAATAAATATTGTTCCATTATAAATATTGATAAAATGAATATCCAAAAACAAACAGTTCTGTGATTTTCTCTGATTATATTCCTTAAAATGAATATGTACATGTGGTATGACTAGGTCAAAATTGATGACCTGAAGCTTCTTTGTTTAGTTGCCAAATACTTTTCCATGAATTTTCACCAACTTATAATTACACTTAAATTATTGTTTTCTTTTAAATTTGTTGCTGAACATAGATACATTAAATAAGCTTTTTGAATTTTTGGTAATTAGTATTTATTTTTGGTGATCTGATTATATTATTTTGGGGACACTTCACATATTCATTTTAACTGTGGAACTCATTGTGAGTACCAGTTCATACCAAACATTTAGATCTTGACCACTGTACTATTTGTTAATTACATGCCACTGACAATCATTTCAGAGATTTTTCATAAAGTTGCTGAACAGAAAAGCAGTGAATTAATTTTCCTTTTTACATATTAATCATCATCTACTGCATAAGATTACTTTTACTATATATGATAAAAGTTTTAAAGTGATGATTCTACTTGATAAACGTTTATATTTAAATATAATTCTTTCCCAACTTAGGACAGTGAAAAGTAGACAAACTTTTACAGTAATTCAGGTTCAGTGAGTAGAGTGGGAGAATGCTTGTCTTCGACTTCATTAGGGGCTTTGATGAAACACATAAAAATTAGAAATGGTATGTTTCTAAACTTGGTATTCTTACCTTTCTGTCAAAAGGAGATTTGTGTGTGTTTATCTTTATGTTCATTTCACTTTTCAAGAAATACGTTTATTCAGATATTTTTTCCTCAAATAAATTCAAGCAAGACTTTTCTGGACACAAAGATTTTCCCTTGTAAGTAAATCATCAAAAAGGAGATATTTGCATTTTTTAAAAAGCTTAGAATCTTTTGGGTATTGGTCATTCTATCTAAAATTAATTTGGCACTAAGAATTCCTTGCATATTATTTCTGGAACGATTTCTTATAATAACTGTAATTATTTAAAGAAGAAAGAAGGATGGAAGGAAAGAAGGAAAGAAAACATCTTGTTTTTAAAGGGTGTCCTAATAAATTGTAGTATGTTGAGTGGGGAGTAGGGTCAATTATTTCTGATCAAATCACTCAAAGCCCCCAGGCATCATATCATTATTTTTATATGAATTATAGGCCATATAACTCACAAACATAAACTATACTAAAATATAGTATAGTGCTAAATAAGGCTTAATGTGCAATATAATGTGCAATTATTCTATATAGTGCAACCCTTGGAATTAAGGTCAGAAGTCACTCTAAATAAACATAAATATTTTTTGAATGGCTAAGTCATACAGGGCACATTTTAGAAATCATGGATAGAAATTGTAGATCAGAGAGTTATAATCCAAATTTTCGTTTTAGTTTATTTACTTCCTCTTAGATGCTTTGTCCTTTTCTCCACGCTTAAATCTATTCCCCTCTATGTCAGGTAGATAGATAGATGATAGCTAGCTAGCTATATAGACAGATTCATATACAAATACATAGTTTTCTCATATAGATAGATAGATAGATGATAGATAGGTAGATGATAGATAGATAGATAGATAGATAGATAGATAGATAGATAGATAGATGATATATAGATGGTAGATGCAGATATCATGTATATAGAGAAAATATATATTTATATATGTATCTATATGTATTCTATCTGTCTATCTATCTATCTATCTATCTATCTATCTATCTATCTATCTATCCATCCATCCATCCATCCATCCATCCATCCATCCATCTATCATCTACCTGACAGAGAGAAACAGAAACAGAGAGAGATGCTAGCCAAAGCCTAGTAAATATATGGGATTAAGAAATAGCTACAGAATGACTGGGTGTACTAAGAACCAATTGCTAAGTCAGTTGAATGATGAAGGTTCTTCCTTTGTATTTACTGAGCATGGCTAAGTGCTGATTATTTTCTAAGACAGTATAATGGGGAATCAGATAAATAAGTATTATAACAAAGGATGAAATAATCAACACAGGTTAAAAACTAAAAATCTACATGAATACTCAATGTAAAAATGTCCTCTGACTGATTACATAACAAGAATAAATGATTAGAAATAATATTACTGATCATAAAGACATAAATATTTGTGAGTTCTTACTTATGAAAATGAAGGAATATCTTTAAATCTCTAAACATTATTTTATTGTGCCCGCATAGGTAAATATTTATATTAATATTGAAGTAATTACCAAAATACAGGGACCCTTGTTGAATGAAAAACGTCATATCATAACTATACTTCAAATATCTGCTGGGAATGTGGTTTCTATGATTTAAAAAGGGATGTTTTGGTTCTTACAGAGGTCTGAACAACAAACCTTATAATTTGAAGAATCTGTTAAAACATAAATTTAAACTCATCTATGAAAATACTTGTGACTCTAGAGGACAGAAGGGATGGTGGTATAGCCAATAAACACTTTCTGTATTGTAAAAAAAAGTGAATAAGGATTTCAACGAATCAGACAAGCAGGACAGAAGTCCCAGTTTGGACAATTAACCAGTACAAATGAAAGTTTGACACTGGAAGTGATACAAGAAGAGACATCATCATACCATTATTGCTCAGAGACCCTAAAGCAGCTTTATGAAATAAGAATTATCCAGCAAAATTTCACTTTCAAATAGCATTCTATTTAGACATAGGAAATTTAAAAAAAGAAAAAAAGAAAAAAACTTGATTTCATTACATAATGCCAAGAATCAGTTTCATTCGTAATCTCCATTAACTTGGTTAAATTTGAATGGTACTTGTATTTTAAGTCACACTATATCATTGACTGTTAAATCCTATAATACCACCTGAGGTACAGATATCAAAATATTTATTTAACAAATGAGTATATTTGTTATACTCACTAGTATATTTCTCAGTAGTCTATTTCTCCTATATTTTCGGGAATATTTTTGCTTTTAATTAAAATAAAAATCTATACTCACCTTTTCATGTGCTATTGTTGCTTTTATAAATTGTTCACAACTTCTTCCAAGAAATTCCACTATTGACACGGTCATTTCATAAATTGTGGAGATTGGTAAATCCCAAAATTAAAGTATATAAGATATAGGAAATAAAGCAATTAATAAAATTCTGTCACATACATAAAAAGCAGCTCCCCAAACCCCTTCTCCTCTGGCAACCATCAGTTTCTCTCCTGTATCTATAAAATAAATAAATATTTAAAACAACAACAAATGTATCAGTAATCCAAATAGATGAAAATACTGTGAATTCACTTACTGAAAAGCTGAAATTCTCACATTGGATTTAAAATATGCATCTAGATACAGCTTACAGAAAATGAAAAAAAAAATATATGACACACACTTGAAAGTAAAAGGATAGAGAAAGAAAACGAATAAGAAAGGGGGATTAATTTCTAACTAAACTTGCCTTCACCTATCTTCTGGGGCTCTATTGTGCACTAGTCCTTCAAATAGTTAGTGTTATCCAATAGACTTCTTGGCTTTAATGGAAATGTTCTGCATCTACACATTTTAATATGGTAGTCACTAGGCTCATAGGGCTACTGAGCATTAGAAATGTGGCTAGCAGGTCTGATAAACTAATTGAAAAAGGTACCACAGTTTAGTTAATATTTTAAAATTTATTGGGGTGACAATTGGGAGTAAAATTACATAGATTTCAGGTGTACAATTCTGTATTACATCATCTATAAATCCCATTGTGTGTTCACCACCCAAGTCAGTTCTCCTTCCATCACCATATATTTGATCCCCTTTACCCTCATCTCCCACCCCCCACCCCCCTTACCTTCTGGTAACCACTAAGCTATTGTCTGTGTCTATGAGTTTTTGTTTCTCATTTGTTTGTCTTGTTCTTTTGTTGTTTTTGGTTTATATACCACATATCATTTGTGACAACATGGATGGATCTTGAGAGTATAATGCTAAGTGAAATAAGTCAGACAGAAAAAGCAGAAAACCCTATGATTTCACATTTTAGTTGATTTAAATTGAAATACCCTACCTTAGGGAAGGCTGAAAAGCAGAGCCTGAAACAATGGCTTGCATAATAAGAATTAATTTGAAAATATAATCCCAGGGAGCAAGAGTAAGATACCAGGGAAATGAAACAAAAGAGGGAAAGTTAATGGAAGGATGTATTATGAAATTGGCCACTGATTGTAGCAACTGGTACTCAGTTTTTGTTTTTTTTAGGGCTCCTGAGGAGCTTTATGAAATTCATTTCAAAACTGTCCACACAGAAAATTAATCTATGAGATTCTCAATCATTCCCCACTGGTTGAGAATCTCAGACATCAACTTGTCCGCAATATGTGGTAGGTATGCATGAGGACTACCAGAGATTACTAGGGACATCCCTCACAGGGGTTTAGAGGAAACCCATAATAAAAAGGACTGTGATGGGTATGGGCCCCAGATGAGGCATATGTGATAATGGTGGAAACGTGTGTGACCATAGTCACCATAGCACTGCAGCAACAAGATTCAGAGAGCTAGCTGAAAGATTTTATAGGTAATAAGTATAGACATTTTAAGTAACTGAATAAAACGGATATGATCTCTGATCTTGTAGAACTTAAAGTCAAGTAGATGAGAAAATAAAAAGCAAGCAAATGAAAAGATAATTAGAAATTGTGATTTCTATTGAGAAAGTAAGCACAATCTATGGAGAGAGCACAGTAGGAAGAAAGTTAATTTGATAGAGTGATCAGCAAAAAGCCTCTCTAAAAAAGATACTATTAACACTAAAACGTGAATAATGAAGAGGAAGCCAGGGGGGAAATATTGTGCAATTGATCAAGAAAAATATAAAGTAAACCGGTTTTCCAAACTACCCCCTTGGAAGTTGAAAAAAAAAATCCCCATCCCATTCAGCAAACACATACTGAATCCTATCAATTCAACCAATAGTGTTGCCAAGAAAAGGATCATTGGTAGATTTAAATAACTTTTAAATCTGTTTCAGTACTCTCCTTTCCCGTGGTAAGCAATAACTGGGAAATTCCTTAAATAAAAAATAAAATAAAATAAAATAAAGGAAAATATATAAACCCATTACTGAATAATAAAAATAGTTGAAGCCATAAATTTTGCTTTCAATACTGGTGGCAGGAAGCATCTTTAAAATGGTAAAGTGTTCACTGGTGAGACTACAGCAAGGGGACCCTAACGTCTTTAAGATGGTGGAGGGTTTCTTTGACCACAGTGTCGGCATCATGGAGGACAAGCTGGTGAAGGACCTCAGGACCTGCAAGAGGGAGACACAGAAGAAGTGGAACTGGGTGCGGAGCCTCCTGCGGATCATCAAGCCCTGCAGCCATGTGTTGAGCCTGTCCTTCTCCATCTGGTGAGACAAAGGCTCCTGGGAGGGGCACCCAGGGATACTGGCCCAGCACAATCAGCACCGCAAACCCTGCAAGGGTGGTGTCCCTTACAGCACTGATGTGAGTGGGGACGAAGTAAAAGCTCTGGCTTCTCTCACGACATCTAAGTGTGCAGCGGTCGACGTGCCATTTGGGGGTACCAAAGCTGGTGTTAGGATCAATCCTAAGAACTACCCGGATAAGGAGGTTTACCACGGTGCTGGCAAAAAAAAGGCTTTATCAGTCCTGGCATTGATGCGCCTGCCCCAGACATGAGCATGCACAAGTGGAACTTGTCCTGCATTCCTGAAACCTATGCTAGGGCAGTATGATATTAACATCCATGCTTGTGTCACTGCTAAGTCCAGTAGTTGGAGTGGAATCCACAGGAAGGTCTCTGCTACTGGCCGAAGAGTTTTTCCTGGGATTGAAAACTTCATCAGTGAAGTTTCTCACTTGAACATTTTAGAAATGACAGCAGAGTTTGGTGATAAAACATCTGTTTTTCAGGGATTTGGAAATATGGGCCTGTACTCTGTGAGACATTTGCATCATTTGGTAGTAAATGTGTTGATGTTGGTGAATATGATGGAAACATACAGAATCCAGATAGTATTGACCCAAAGGAACCAGAAGACTTAAAATTGCAAGATAGATCAATCCTGGGCTTCCCCAAGGCAAAACTTTATGAAGGGAACATTTTTGAGGCTGACTGTGACATACTGATCCCTGCTGCCAGCAAGAAGCAGCTCACCAAGTCCAGTACACCCAGAATCAAAGCCAAGATCACTGCTGAAGATGCCAGTGGACTAACAACTCCAGAAGCCAATACAATTTTCCTGGAGAGGAGCATCATGGTTATTCTAGATCTCTACTTGAATGTTAGAGGAGTGACAATATTTTACTTTGAATGGCTGAAGAAACTAAATCATGTCAGTTATGGCCGATTGACCTTAAAATATGAAAGGGATTCTAGCTACCACTTTTTCATGTCTGTTCAACAGAATTTGGAAAGCAAATTTGGAAAGCATGGTGGAACTACGTATACTTGTGCCCACAGCAGAGTTCGAAGACAGGATATCAGGGGCGTCTGAGAAAGACTTTTTACAGTCTGGCTTAGCTTACACTATGGAGCGCTAGGCCTGGCACGTCATCTTTCATGGCCATGACGTATACCCCAGGATTGGACCTGAGAACAGCTGCCTACATGAACATCATTGAGAAAGTCTTCCAGGTGTATAACTAAGCCAGTGAGACCTTCACACAGATGAACTGTAGCTGACTGCTTCACTACTCTCTTCATCTGCAGACCTATCACAAGTGTACGTGTACCCACAGAACATCTTTTTTTTTTTTTCCCATGACTTAATAGATAGTGGACACCATTCACACAAGTCAGTCCAAATCAATCCATTAAGAAAAAAGTAATCAAGGTTAGGGGAAGATGTCCAAGCTGATGATTGTGAAAGTGGAAATCACCTCTACCAGAAAGCCATTGGGGATTTTGCTGTTAGATAAAACGTCTCTCCTATCCAAATGGTCAGGCTGCCTTCTTCCCCAGTAATCAGAGCTGTGGCCCAGAAAACTGCTTGCTGTCAGATGCAGACTGTTTCATTCAGCTCTGGGCAAGCCTGAGATGTTCTGTAACTTTGACACATTTAAAAAGCAGGCAGGTGGCATTTTCATAAGGCAGCACAGTCTGCAGGTGAGTTATTGGTATTTTATATCAGCAAAAGAACTCAATTTTACAGACTGAAAACAAAAATGAGAGCTATTTATGCATTTTATCCTTTTAGAATAAGTACATGCTGCCATAATAAAATTGTCTTTAATCACTTACTAAACTTAACCTTGACTGAAGTAGAGAATGCCTGTAAACATCAAGAATGAAAAATACAGTATTTCTATAACAAAACAGTATCATTTATAGCTTATCAATGGCATATTGCAGTTTGGCAAAACAAAAAGCCCAGTGGAGAGTTAGCTTCATATATATCATTCAGGAACAAATGATGGAGGCTATTTTTGTTAAGACTGTTGGAATTTACTATCCACAATTATGTTATATTGTCCAAAGAATGCTGTAACCTCCTTATCATGTTAATTAATTGGTCGTCTCCTTTGAAAATCTATTGTGTTGACTGATTGGACAATAATTCTAATACAGTCCCAGAAAAAAACAACTTGGGCTCCCTCTCTGGAGTCTGGATGGAGTGTCTGAGCATCGCCAATGGATGACTCATCCTGACTTTGGGTGTGTTCTCTTTCAGAGGCCTCACATTCTACACACAGTACCCTTCACAGTGGCCTGAAAACCACCTGGGGTGAAGGGTTGTGTTTGGGAGTTATTTCACCAGGGCCTTCTAAACAGTAGTGTCCCAATAATGTGCTAGATATTATTTATGCAAAAATGAGCTTTTTATCTCTTTTATTTTTTTTAACAATAATATCCTTTCAGAAATTTCTAACTACTTTGTAACTGCATGACTTAGCCTGGTGATAAAAGCAGTTATTAAAAGATAGTCAATGGTATTGTAACAGCTAAATTCGATGACAGAGGGGTAGTGGATTGAGGGGGGATATCACTCTGTAAGGGGTGTAAATGTCTATGACATAGCTTTGTACACCTAAAACAAAACAAAGCAAAAAACAAACAAAAAAGGCTACCTTTTCCAAAAAAAATGTGTTCCTGCATCTAATTCTTATCTCTTTCCCTAATAGAACGTGTAACCCTTAAAGGCATAAACTAATAACTACTGTGTTGATCATTTTGCCTTCAGTATCAATCTAGTGCCTGGAATATAACTGGACTGAAAGTGTTAGAGAGGGAGATAGGAGACCTTCAGATTTAATACAGTCTGTGTAATGGAATTTGTGGAGACTTTTTAGCATATGTTACTTATTTGCTAAAATACCTACACGCTTAAAGAGACACAATGGCACTGATTATAATTATTATATCCTTATTTTTTGCTGGTCCTTCTTCACACTATGTGTGTACGCAAAACAAGTTTTTAGGCAGGTAGATTCCAATACTGGGCCAGATTTACTCTCAAGCAGAAAGATACCAAAACAACATAGAGCAACAGGCTCTACGAGACTTCATTCCTAACACAGGCTGGTATCTTTCATCCTTCTAGACTCCATTGGTTGATGACCTTTAAAAATAAATATTATATTATATTTTACTCCCCATTCATTTACTTCATTTGCAATTGTTTTCCCCAAACAATTCCAGGCTCTGCTTTGGGGGGAAAAAAGGTGCACTTTGTGATTTGCCAATAAATTCCTAGGGCTATTTTACATTCCCAAGGGTTTGGAAGAGTTCTGATAGGTAGTCCCCTGCTCTCTTTCCTCTTCCTTCCCCTTTCTCCTCTTCTTTCTCCTTATCTCTTTTTATCGTGAGGTTTGCTATCTGGGACCCCTCAGTGGTAGCAAAGGGACAACTCATTCACCAACAAATATTTTAATATATGAGGTCACAATCTTTTTGCATAACCCTGCTTATTTGGGAGGAATAAACACATTTTTCTGAACAGGCTTCATTTCTCTCTTCACTAACCTCTCTCTAATTCTCATCCATATTTTTACCATTTCTTGCAATATACCGTTTCATTATTCAATATAAGGTTCTTACCGTTTCAATAGTTTTTATGAAATCACATTGCTTAAGTATTATACCTAGTTCCCATTTCACTCTGTTTTCTGCCTGTGCCTAGTGTGACGTGCCTACTTATTTCTCAGACATATTTATTTGGAGAGTTCACTTCCACTTTGAATCATATATGACAAGAACGTAATTCCAAAATTAATTTCATTTTATCGTTAAAGTACAAAAAGACAAAGTGATAAAAGGTACATTTTGAGTAGTTAACTTACTTTGTTACCATGTAAAAAGATAAAACACTTTTTTTGTGTATCATGAGTTAAAAATACAAAACGATTTAATTCTTGACTTTATTGTATTTTAAAAATAAGAAAATTAGCATTTAGTTTATTTTATATGCAAATGAAATTTGTAGACAACCTTTTTGTATTGTTTTTAAAACCAAAAAAATGTTCTAGTTATGTTGTCCTTTGCACACAAAAGGAGTCAAGAACCCACGATCAACATGCAACTTGAAGTAATGTGTTCAAAGAAATGGTGATAGTTTTTCCCTGAGTATTAAATTCACTATAATAATGAAATTCTATTTTATGAACTCTAACTAGCATTTACTGAGCAGTAGGAACACAATTGAAATAGATACAAAATATGTAGATTCTAGTTCATGTGCTCATTCTACACATTTACTGTGGTTGATTTATTTTTTTGTGTTTAATTCCTAGTGTGTTCAGGCACTCATTTACTAAGGTGTAAACTGAGGAAAATACAACATTCTTAGACATAGCTTGTTATCCTTTGCCTAGAGCATTTGATTTATTCATCTCCAGTATGTGTCATATTCAAGGCATCTTACCTTGGTCTGTCAAGAACAATACAGAATCTGGTATTTTGCTCTACTTGCAAGCTAACAAGTTAGCGTGACAGTTTTATATATGCTGTCAGAAGACATGAGAGTCTTAGATCTAAGATAAAAGATTTTACTTTTCATAGCATAGTAAAAAACATGAGTTTCATGTTTGTATTGGTTCTCCTTGGCCCACGAATCCAACAAAGGCTTGGCCTAGATGAATACTGTACCCTCAGTAGGTTTGTATCACAGTTGAGAGACTCCGAGATTAAAATATTCCAGCCTTTTAAACAGTGTGCTAACAAACCTGGGCAACCCTTCCTGGAGGAAGACATTATCTTTATCATCCTGGCCTAGAAACAAATCTGTCTTCCGCCCTAGAGGGGGACATTATCTCTACCTTTCACAACCCTTTTCTCTACAAATGTCCTTGTAAACATAGTTCAGAATATAAATTGATTCAATTCCTGCAGAAATACCAAAAAAGCATTGTCTCCTAATAGAGTATTATAAAGATGTTTCCTGACATCAAAGAGTTCACAATATAATACATGTGCAAGGCATGTAAAAGTGAATATAAGCTAATAATCACTTATTTTTTCAAGTTTGTTGTAACTTTAAAGTTTGTGCTCTCTGTAAATGAAGACATCCTTAACATTTATGCACTCAAAGCTGTCTCTTCTTTTATAATCTCTTCCTTTAATTTTATTCTTAGAAGACTTTTCTCTATATTATAGAAAGAATTGAGAAACACTCATTTTGGTTCTAGAATTTGGTTTAGATTTAGAATAGCTATAAAAATATCCATATAATTGGTAAATGTCAATTGGAAGATAAATTGATTTAGGGAATAGAAACAAAAGCTGAGGGGACATCTGTTTCATTTGTAAAGACTTGTAGTTGTAATTAAAAATTAATGTCAATATGTGGGTGAATTTCAAAATTACGGTAACTTAATGAGTCATTCTCCAATGCATAATGAACTCTGGAAAAGGTAACATAAAAACTTATAAGAATTTGTATCAAATAAGTTAAGTAATATCTATAAAACTAATTGAATGGGAAAAGAACTCCTTTTATTATATCTTAATTAAACATTAAATCATGTCTTAATTAAGTAGCTGCTCAAAACAAAGGAAAATTATCCATGCATATGGCTTTCAAAAATTTTTAAAGACATGGATTCTTTACACTTTTGATTTAAAGGGGGGGGGGTAAATAAAATAATGAAAACGTAAAATAATAATTTAGATTTGCCTACTTTTATTGTTTTAATATCTGCTTCAGTATAACATTTGGCTTATATCCTTAATTCAGTTATCCAAAAACACATAATAGGCTTCTTCAGTACCAGACAGATACATTATTTTTATTAACATCTAATGCCACATCCATATACCAGAATTTGAACTTAACTGAAAAATAAGAGAAATATATTCATAAAGAACATTGATGCAAATCAATATGGATTAAAATATAAAAACTATTCCAAGAAGCCACAAAATGACTTCTAATACTCATTAAGTATACATTTTAAAACACTTCCATTCAGTATAATAAAAAAAATAATAAATAAAAAGATAAAAGCATGTTACTTTGGAAAAAGTCAGAAATATTTCTAAACAGGTAGTTTCTATTTAGTATTTTTATTTACTCTTTATTTTGGAAAAGTTCAAATATACACAAAATTTGAGAGGCTAGTTTAATAAATCCCCATTTATCCATCAATAACAATATAGTGTTATCTATGTACATACTTACTTCACTCCTGATTTGTTTTATAATAAATCTCACATATCATTTCATTTTAGCCATAAATATTTCATGAGTATAGTTTTAATATTTTAATGGAAACGTTTTCAAATTATAAAAGTTTAAAAAAAGAGAAACAGGAGTAAATGCAATTGAAGTTAAAAACCAAGTATTCTTTAAAGTTATATTAAAACCATTAATCAGACAACATATCTATAAACACATTGGGTTATTCATTGCAGTATATACAAATAAATATTTGCCAAACTCACAACCTTAAAGAATTTCCAATTTATTTAGAGAAATAAAACCCAGACTAATTGATAATATAATAGCTTTAACTAGTGGTCTGGACTTCTTACTCAATGTTAAAATTAAAGCAATCCATAATTAATTGAAATTATATATAACAAATTTGTGATTTCAAAAGAAGACACATGGTTTGATCAATATTAAGGAGTGGGGATGGGAAATATACTACGAGGTAGCTGTGATAATGTATCACTGATTTTTTTTTGAACCACTGCCTGTATTTCCATAAGTATTACTTATTAAATTCATCTGAATTTATATTTAACTTAGTTTCCTCCACTGTTCTATCATGTTTCCCTCATTCTCATAGAGAGCTCTACTGGTAGCATGCTCTCAATAAATCACACAAGAATTCTCATCTAAAAATCTGCTTTTAGAGACCCTGACCTAAGAATTAATACAAGGAGAGGACCAGAAAATAGATATTAAGGATAGAATTCTGGAGTTGTAGCATTCTCCAGGTAATTGGCAATGAGTAATCTATCACTGTATACTGCAATACTTCCTCACTAGGAGAGATATTGGTAATATCTGCCACATGGTAGTACTGTAATTATTAGAATGTATACCTGCATGAAACTGAAAAGATTCTTTCTAAAACTTTGAGTATATAGAGTTGGCCAATGTGCCCTTGTTAAAAAATACCCACCCCTATCTTGAAGACTGTAGAACACTCAATTGAGTAAAGTGCCTCACAAGTCAATGCTGACTTCCTCAGGAATTACCCCATCTTTCACCCTGTCAAATAGAACAATCGTAGGGTCACATGTCAGCCTGGCCTGACTGGGGAGAGACAAAGCACCCTAAAAAAGATGAAAGATTATACGCCAAAGGAGCTGCAAGCTGTGGTTGACATGCACCTGAACAGCCTTTTGTTGACAAGTTGATTAAATCATCCCATCTACCTAGCTAGGAAAATTATTGATCCTGCTAAGGATTTGCATATATTTCAGATGTGCAACTATCTACTTAATTGTTTGGTAGCTCATTCTTATTTTGCAGGAAACCTCTCCACCTACATACCCTACAAGGAAATGTTTCTAAAGGGCTCTGTCCAGTCCTTCCCACCAATTGTAGCCATTTCAGGAGAGACCTAATCAGAAGCTAGCCAATAAAAACATGAAAAAATTAAAACAGTAGGAAAATACAGGGGAGTTAAACCTGTAGGTCAAGAAGAGGAAAGCCCCTGTGGCAGCTGGATGGCAGGCACTTTGCCTTACAGAGAGGTGGGTTCTAAAGAAATGAGTCTTTTTCACAGAAAGGAGTGGCTGCTCTGGGTCCCTCAAAAATACTGCTCATATTTACATCTGTACAGTATGCATGTGGTGCTACCAACTTTAGTTTGTTCGTTTAGAAAGACTTTATTTTTAGAGAAGTTTTATGTTCATAGCAAAATTGAGAGGAAGATACAAATAATTCCCACACACCCCACCCCCACCCCATCCCACCCCATAGCTTCTCCCAATATCAATATTCTGCACCAGAGTGGTACATTGTTAAAACAGATAAACCTACACTGACACATCATTATCGCCCAAAGTCCATAGTTTCTATTGCAGTTCATTCTTGGTGTTGTACATTCTATGGGTTTGGACAAATGTATAATGAAATATAACCACCATTACAGTATCAAACATAATAGTTTCAGTACCCTGAAACTTATCTGGCTCTGCCTATTCATCCCTCTCTCATTCCTAAACCCTGGCAACCATTGATCTTTTTACTATCTCCATAGTTTTGCCTTTTCTTAACATACCCTGTAGTCGGAATCATATAGTACATGCCTTTTTAGCTTGGCTTACTTCATTTATTAATTTGTATTTAAGGTTCTTCCATGTCTTTTCATAGCTTGATAGCTCATTGTTTTTCAGTGCTGAATAATATTCCATTATCTGGATGCACTAAATTTCATTTGACAATTCACCTATTGAAGGACATTTTGATTACTTCCAAATTTGGGCAATGACGAACAAAACTGTTATAAACATCTGTATACTGGTTTTTGTGTGGACATAAGTTTTCAGTTCATTTGGGTAATTACCAAAGAGCTTGATTGCTAGATTATATGCTAAGAATATGTTCTGTTTTGTAAGGAACTGTCAAATTGTCTTCCAAAGTGACTATATCGTTTTGGATTCCCATCACAAATGAATGATTGCTTCACATCATTGTCTGCATTTGCAGTTGTCAGTGTTCTGTATTTTGGCCTTTCTAATAGGTGTGTGGTGGTATCTCATTGTTGTTTTAATTTTCATTTCCCTGCTCATGCATGATACGCAGCATCTTTTCATATGCTTATTTGTCATCTATATATCTTCTTCAGGGAAGTATCTGTTAAGGTCTGTGGCCCACTTTTTTAACCAGGTTGATTTCTTATTTTTGAGTTTTAAGAGTTCTTTGTATATTTTGGATAACGGTCCTATATCAGATGTATTTTTATAAATATTTTCTCTTATTATGTGGCTTATCTTCATTCTCTTGGCAATGTCTTTTAGAGCAGAATTTTTTATTTTTTTTATTTTAGTGAAGTCCAGGTTATCATTACTTTCTTTCATGGATTGTAACTGTGTCATATCCAAAAAGTCATCAACAATTCAAGTCATGTATATTTTTTCCTTGGTGTACAAGTTTTAATTTTGAAATTTAAGCAATACTACTTGCAATATGTCAAGTGTAAGAATGTTTTATGGTTACCCTATTTTTAATTGGATGCATTTTACTTTTTACTAGAAAGAATAAGAAATTTAGAATGTCTATGATGCGTTAGTATCTAAATATATCGAAATTTCACTGTGTCATTTACAGGCAGTCAACTTATCTGGTAAGTTTTGTCTTGTAAAAAGTTTTAAAGGAAAGCACTCTAAATAGAGACAAATACTTTTTTCTTGAAAATGTTTGGGGAGAATAGAGACAAATTCACTTGAAAATATTTTTATTTAACAGTTTGCTCTGACCGTACAAAATACTTCGTCATCTATAAAGTGACACTTTATTAAAAATGTTAAGATCTGTAGAGAAGATAGATTAAAAGTATCAACCATTTAAAACATATTTATCCAAATATACATCTTTGAAGAATATTGCTGACAATTATATGAAAACAATTAAAAATAATAAGGCATTGTTGAAAAAAATTATATTCCTTTAGAAACACCTGCCCCATAATATTAGAGACAAAACATTTGAGACACTGATTAAAGTAAATAAAATATACCAAAAATAATTACTCTACTTATTCAAAATATTAATGTTAAGTTAATCAATATACAGAAGTGTGTATTTGTATGAGTTCGTATGAGTTTACCTTCAAGATATAAGGACATATTTTATTGTTATCTTTTAGAAATAAATTTAGTTTTGAAATGAACAAATTTGCACCCCCAATAATATAATGAAACCAATGTGTTTTTGATAAATCAATATTTACATATTATACAATTTAAATTGCTAATTCTTTTTTTACTAGCAAAATTATCCCAGTATGGGTGATATATTGTGATATTGTATAGTCTCCATACTCATAGAAGGCCAGTGGTACCATCTGAAATTTCTATTCTTTAGCAGCATTTGCTGTCATTTTCTTTCTATTAAAAATGGACTTTTAAAAAAAGACACAGCTAAGTGTGGTATCTGAGTTCTCAAAAGTTCCTCCAGTCTGTGTTGTCTCATTTTATCAACATAATTTACTATTTTGTATAATATCCATAGTTATACCTAGGAATTTTACTTGCCTCAAGTCTTTGTGTCTACCCAGGTTTGATGAGCCAACCTCAGAATGTAGTGTGTTATATTACTTTATCCAAATTAGTTGAGTTACTCAACTAATATTTTGTCATTGATGAAGTTAATCAAAACACAGGTATTACTAGTTAGTCAGTTCTCTCCTTACTAAGTTATGCACTAAACAGGAAGATCAACAGCAGAGTTAAAGGGACTTGCATTCCATTTTCCATGTAAATGCAAACTTCTGGCTGTGCACAAGAAAGATGAAATCATCTGGTAGCATGTTGAATCACTGCATAAACTTCTCCATTCTTATGAACTTCCTTTCTCATCATAACCAAATTAGGCACAAAAGAAATAGAGAAAACACTGATCATCTCTAGTTCCAAATCAGCTTTCACAGTTACCAGATTTCTCCAACTTTGTACTAATCAAATTTATAGTATCATACAAACAATTAGTAGACAATCATCAATATTTTTATTAAAATATTTCTTATTGATCACCAAGGAGGTATTGTATTATCTTTGATTTACCTTACACAACTATTGGTTTTAGCAAATCCAGAAGTTCCAAGTTTAACGTGATTAAATAAAAGCCATGACAGCTGTAGGAAGGTTGTTTCCAATTCAGTTATACAGTAATATCTCGGTTTTCGAATGTCTCCATTGACGAACATTTCGGTTTACAAACACCGTAAACCCGGAAGTAAATGTTCCTGTTTTCTAACACGCCTCAGAAGTCGAAAATGTCACGGGACTTCTGCTGAGTGCAAGATCCTAAGACCTAGCTGTTGGCTGTTTTCGAACGTTTCAGAACTCCACTGGTCTACCAGAATGGATTACGTTTGAAAACCGAGGTACACTGTAATAACCATACTAATGATACCTTCTGATACTGCGATGATCACACTACATTTTTCACAATGAAATCTATCTTACAAATTTAAAAAGCAAAAAGGAAGAACCTTCCTCCCTTTTTCCCTCTGGCAACCATCAAAATGTTCTCTGTATCTATCAGTTTGTTTCTTTTCTTTCTTTCTTTCTCTCTCTCTCTCTCTCTCTCTTTCTCTCTCTCTCTCTCTCTCTCTCTCTGTCTCTCTCTCTCTCTCTTTCTTTTCTTTAGATTCCACATACAACTGAAATCATATGGCATCTGTCTTTCTCTGTCTGACTTACTCCACTCAGCACAACACTAGGTCCATCCAAGTTGCTGTCTAGGGCAAGATCTTATTCCTCTTTATGGCTGAGTAATATTCCATTGTATATGTATGTAACACCTCTTCTTTAACCATTCATCCATTAATGGATGCCCAGGTTGCTTCCATATCTTGGCTTTTGTAAATAATGCTGCAATGAACCATATGGATGCATATTTCCCTTTAAAGTAGTGTTTTGAGTTTCTTTGGATAAATATCCAGAAGTGGAATTACTGGGTCTTTCTTTGTTTTAAACTCTACTTTGTCTGGAATAAGTTGCTACCCCAGCTTTTTGTTCGTTTGTTTGTTTGTTTCCATTTCCATTAAATATCTTTTTTCATCCCTTTACTTTCAGTCTGTGTGTGTCTTTCAATCTGAAGTGAGACCTTTGTAGGCAGCATATATGAAGGTCTTGCTTTCTTATATATTCATCCACCTTTTGTCTTTTGATTGGAGCATTTATTCCATTTACATTTAAAGTAATTATTATTAGATATGTAGTTATTCCCATTTTATTATTCATATTTTTATCATTTTTTTGGTTATTCTTCTTCTTAAAGAAGTCCCTTGAACATTTCTTGTAATACTGGTTTAGTGGTGATGAATTCCTTTAGCTTTTTTTGTCTGGGTAGCTCTTTATCTGTCCTTTTATTCTAAACGATAGTTTTGCTGGGTAGAATAATCTTGGTTGTAGGTCCTCACTTTTCACCACATTGAATATTTCCTGCCAATCCCTTCTGGTCTGCAGAGTTTCTGTTGAGAAATCAGCTGACAGTCTTATGGGAGCACACTTATACATATTCTCTTGTTGCTTTTAAGATTCTTTCTTTGTCTTTAATCTTTGGCATTTTAATTATGATGTGTCTTTGTGTGGATCTCTTTGGGTTCATCTTGTTGGGGAATCTCTTGGGCTTATATGTCTATTTCCTTCATGAATTTAGGAGATTTTCTGTCATTATTTCTCAAATTGGTTTTCAATTCCTTGCTATCTCTCTTCACTTTCTGGTAGGTCTATCCCAAGTGTTGGTACGCTTCATGTCTTAGAGACTTTAATAATTCTCATTTTTGTAAATTATTTTTTTTCTTTTTGCTATTTTTGTTGGATTTTTTCTACTACATTTTCTTCCAATTTGCTGATTCAATTATCTGCTTCATCTAATCTACCATTGATCCTCTCTAATGTATTTTTTATTTCAGTTATTGTATTTTTTATTTCTGACATACCTTTTTTATGTTTTCTATTTTCATTTTTATGTTTCCCGTCTCTTTGTTGAAGTTCTCACTGAGATCATGTAGCATGTTTATCACCAGTGTTTTGAATTCTGCCTGTGGTACAGTGCTTGTCTCCATTTTCTTTACTTCTTTTTCTGGAGCTTTGTTCTCTTTTTTTTCTTCTTCTTCTTCTTTTTTTATTGGGGTGAAAATTGTTAGTAAAATTACATAGATTTCAGGTGTACAATTCTGTATTACATCACCTATAAATCTCATTGTATGTTCACCACCCAGAGTCAGTTCTCCTTCAATCACCATTTATTTGATCCCCCTTATGCTCATCTACCACCCCACACTCCCCTTACCCTCTGGTAACCACTAAACTATTGTCTGTGTCTATGAGTTTTTGTTTCTCATTTGTTTGTCTTGTTCTTTTGTTGTTTTTGGTTTATATACCACATATCAGTGAAATCATATGGTTCTCTGCTTTTTCTGTCTGATTTATTTCGCTTAGCATTATACTCTCAATATCCATCCATGTTGTCACAAATGTTCTTATATCATCTTTTCTTACCGCCGAATAGTACTCCATTGTGTATATATACCACAACTTCTTTATCCATGCATCTATCGCAGGACATTTTGTTTGTTTCCATGTCTTGGCCAATGTAAACAAAGCTGCAATGAACACTGGAGCACATGTGTCTTTATGTATAAATGTTTTCAGATTTTTTGGGTAGATACCCAAGAGAGGGATTGCTGGGTCATATGGTAATTCTATTCGTAATTTTTTCAGGAACCTCCATACTGCCTTCCATAATGGCTGCATAGGTCTGCATTCTCACCAACAGTGTATGAGGGTTCCTTTTTCTCCAAAGCCTCTCCAACACTTGTTACTATGTCTTGTTGATGATAGCCATTCTGACTGGGGTGAGGTGATATCTCATTGTGGTTTTAATTTGCATTTCTCTGATGATTAGTGATGTTGAGCATTTTTTCATATGTCTATCTGCCATTTGTATGTCCTCTTTGGAGAAATGTTCCTTAAGGTTGTTTGCCCATTGTTCAATTGGGTTGTTTGTTTTTTTGTTGTTGGGTTTCATGAGTTCTTGTATAGTTTGTGTATTAACCCCTTATCGGAGGCACTATTTGCAAAAGTCTTCTCCCATTCAGTTGGTTGCCTCTTTATTTTGTTGATGGTTTATTTTGCTGTGCAGAAGCTTTTAAGTTTCATATACTCCCATTCGTTTATTTTAGCTTTTACTTCCATTGCCTTTGGAGTCAAATTCATAAATGTTCTCTGAACCCAAGGTCCATAAGTTTAGTACCTATGTTTTCTTCTATGTAGTTTATTGTGTCAGGTCTTATGCTTAAGTCTTTGATCCATTTTGAGTTAATTTTGGTACATGGTGACAGATAGCAGTCCAGTTTCATTCTTTTGCACGTGGCTATCCAATACTCCCAGCACCATTTATTGAAGAGGCTGTCTTTTCTCCATTGTATGTTTTTTGCTTCTTTGTCAAAAAGTATCTGTCCATATTTATGTGGTTTTATTCCTGGGTTCTCAATTCTATTCCATTGGTCTATGTGTCTGTTTTTCTGCCAATACCATGCTGTTCTGATTATTGTAGCCCTGTAGTACAGGATAAAGTCAGGGAGTGTGATACCTCCAGTATTGTTCTTTTTTCTTAAGATTGCTTTGGATATTCGGGGTCTTTTGTGGTTCCAAACAAATCTGATGATTTTTTGTTCTATTTCTAAAAAAAATGCCATTGGGATTTCAGTGGGGATTGCATTAAATCTGTACATTGCTTTGGGTAATATAGCCATTTTAACTGTGTTGATTCTTCCAATCCATAAGCATGGATTGTCTTTCCATTTCTTTATATCTTCTTCAATTTCTTTTAAAAATGTCTTATAGTTTTTAGCATATAGGTCTTTCACATTCTTGGTTAAGTTTATTCTTAGGTATTTTATTCTTTTTGCTGCAATTGCAAAAGGAATTGTTTTTTGTATTTCTTTTTCTGAGATTTCATTGTTAGTATATAGGAATGCATGGACTTTTTTATGTTGATTTTGTAGCCAGCAACTTCACTGTATTTGTTGATTGTTTCTAATAGCTTTTTGGTGGAGTCTTTAGGGTTTTCTACATATAGCATCATGTCATCTGCAAAAAGTGACAATTTAACTTCCTCATTCCCAATTTGGATGCCTTTTATTTCTATCTTTTGCCTGAGTGCTCTGGCAAGGACTTCCAACACTATGTTGAAAAGCAGAGGTGGTAGGGGACAGCCCTGTCGTGTCCCTGAATGTGGAGCAAAGGGCTTCAATTTTTGACCATTAATTATGAGATTAGCTGAGGGTTTGTCATATATGGCCTTTATTATGTTAACGTATTTTCCCTGTTACCTATTTTATTTTGTTTAAGTGTTTTAATCATAAATGTATGTTGTAGCTTGTGAAATGCTTTTTCTGTATCAATTGATATAATCATACGATTTTTGTCCTTTATTTAGTTTATGCGATGTATCACATTGATGGATCTGCAGATTTTGAACCATCCTTGTGCTCCGGGGATGAACCCCACTTGTTCGTGATGAATAATCACGATGATGAATAATCGAATAATGAATTCGAGGATCCAATTCTGTCCACAAGTTTGGGAGGTTCTCATCGTCTATTTGTTTGAATATATTCTCTGTTCGCTTTCTCTTTCTTCTCCTTCTGGTATGCCCACTATTCTTATATTGCTCTTTCTGATGGAGTCAGAAAGTTCTTGTAGAGTTCTTTCATTTATTTTGAATCTCAAGTTTTTCTTTTTCCATCCATGTAATTTCCAGGTTTCAATCTTCCATGTCACTGATTCTTTCCTCCATCCGGTCAACTGTACTACCTAAACTGCCTATTTCAATCTTAATTTCTTCTGTTGAGTTCTTAACCTCCAGAAATTCTATTTGTTCTTTTTTGTTTTTGTTTTTTAAATTTCAATCTCTTTCGTAAAATGCTCATGTTGTTCTTTGTGTTCCTGAGTTTATTAAACTGCCTTTCTGTGTTTTCTTGCATCTTGTTGAGTTTTTTCAGAACAGCAATCTTGAATTCTAGGTCATTTAAGTCACATATTTCCATATATTTAAGTTCCTTTTCTGGAGACTTTTCACTTTCTTTCTGTGCTGTCTTGTTGCCTTGGTTATTCATGGCAAATAGAAATTTATTATTTCTCTTCCTAGACATATACAGGAGTGGCTTCTGCAACAGGTTGATAGGAAGAGGTCTTTCTTTTTTTTTCCAGTACTTGTTGGTAGACTGTTTTATTTTCTCTCCGACTGCAGCCTTTTGCTCTCTCTCACACGGTAGTGCTATGTTTTCTCTGCACTATTCCAGCTTCTCACACAATGGGGGGATTCCCTGGGAGTCTGGCTTCTCCTCTCTTAATAGTTTGCCTGGATCACAGGGCACAGTGTCCTTCTGGGTATGTGGAGAGCTTTTGAAGTTCCAAAACTCTTCCTGCAACAGATTCAGAGCCCGTGTGTTTCAGCAGCTCTGTTTACTCATGCATGGATCTGCCCTGATAGTCGGGTCCAGGAGCGGGGTGAGTTGTGAGAGGTGGCCCAGAGCAATGGCAGCACCCACCACCACAGCCAGTCCTGTTTCCAAAGCTCCCTCCCCTTTGCCGGAACTAGTTGGGGTGCGAATCTGTGTCTGAAGTCCACAGTTCTCAGAACAGCAAATATTCTGTTCTTTTGTTCTGACACTGCTACTCTTCAGCTTCTAGCGCCGGGCAGGTTGGGACGGGGCAAACTCTGGGAGGGTAGGGAGGGAGCGGCTGGTGTCAGTGCCTAAGGCTCCGTTCTCTGCTCGACAGTGAGGGCTTAAACCACCGTTTTCAGCCTTCTTCTCTCAATCTTTTCTCCGAGGTCTCTGCCTTGTGTGTTGGGTTCAGCCGTGTTATATGCTGCCCCCTCAGCCCTGTGGTCCATAAGCAGAGACCTAGCAGTGCGAGTTCTTCCCTCTCCCGCAGCTGCGGTAGTTCCAGGATGCAGCAAGCTTGGGGCACTGAGCTAGGTCTGCGTTCTGTGCCCACGCCGCTCCGTCTCCACACTTCTCCCTTCCCTCCTCCCCCGCTCGCACGATTCGCCCACCTTTAGGTGTATTCAGTAGTGAGCCTCTTCATCTTGCCTGTCTGCTGTGCAGGGAAGCTTTTGTGGAGTTATTGTTGTTCGATTAGTTGTAAATTCCAGGGGAGCTTTACAGAGGCTCACCTCACGCCACCATTTTATGACATCTGGAGCTTTGTTCTCTTATTTCAGATTTTATTTTATTTTATTTTATTTTATTTTATTTTATTTATTTTATTTTATTTTATTTTATTTTATTTTATTTTATTTTATTTTATTTTATTTTATTTTATTTTATTATTTTTGTCTCCTCATTTGGGCTGCCTCCCTGTGTTTGTTTCTTTGTATTAGGTAAGGCTGCTATGTCTTTTCATCTTTGTCAAGTGCTTTATGTAGAGTAGGTGTCCTGTGGGTACCAGTGGCACGGTCTCCATGGGCACCTGAGATAGGTGCTGCAGGTGTGTCTCTTGTGTGGATTGTGTGTGTCCTCCTGTTATAGTTGAGCTTGGATTGCTGTTTGCATATCAATGGAAGAGACTGATCTTTAGGCTGATTGGTTGTGAGGACTGGCCGTGATTACACCAGTGAACTTTTTCTTGTTCCTCTCTGAAGCCAGAGATTTAAGAACATATTTGTCAGGTTACTAGATGACCATAAAGATAAGACAGAAATTTTGGTATCTCGTGAAAACACACACACACACACACACACACACACACACACACACTTTTCAATAATATTTTGGAAAAGTCACAAGTGGATAGAACCAATTTGCAAGAGCAGAAATCAGTAACCCCAGGAGGGGGAGGATTGATTTTCAGAGTTACCACATAAAAGTCTCTTCTACAAATGGTGCTGGGTAAATTAGATATCAACATGCAAAATAATGGAGTTGGACCTTTACCATACATCATATAAAAAAATAAGTCTAACTAGGCTAAAGACTTAAATGTAAGAACTAAAACTGTGAAACTCATAGGAGAACTCTTCCATGACATTGGATTTGGCAGTGATTTTTGGATGTGACACCAAAAGTGTACAAGAAAAGCCAAAAAAATAAAATAAAATTGGACTTCATCAAAAATAAAGCCTTCTGTGCATCAGAGGACATTATCAATAGAGTGAAAAGGTAACCTGCAAAACGGGAGAAAATATATCAAGGATTAATTACCAGAATATATGAAGAATCCCTTAAACTAAACAACAACACTAAAAACAACAAAACAAACAGCCCAATTAAAAAATTGGCAAATGATCTGAAGATAATATCTCTACAAAGTAGAATACAAGTTGCTGATAAAGACATGAAAAGATATTCAACATAATTAGTCATTAGGGAAATACAAATCAAAATTACAGTGAGATAACACTTAACCTTCACTACAATGGCTATTATAAGAAGAAGAGGTTGGGAGGATAACAAGCGTTGGCAAGGATTTGTAGAAATTAGAAACTTCATGCATCGCTAATAGGAAAGTAAATATTGCAGCAGCTGTGAAAACAGTTTGCCAGTTCTTCAAAAAGTTAATTTTAGACTTATTACATGACCTATTAATTCCTCTCCTAGGTATATACCCAAAATAATGAAAACAGGGATCAAATTGATACTTGTATATCAATATTCATAGCAGCATTTTTCATAAAATGCATAAAGTGGAAACAATCCAATTGTCCATCAACAGATAAATATATAAACAATTGTAGTGTATTCATATTATGGAATATTCTTTAGCGTAAGCAAGGAATAATATTCTGATACATGCTACAACATGGATGAACCTTGAAAATAAATGAATAAACCAGACACAAAGGACAAATATTGTATGATTCTACTTATATGAGGTATCTAGAATAGACAAATGCATAGCCACAGAAGGTAGAATAGAGGTTACCAGAGGCTGGGAGGAAGAAATATAGAATATTATTTCTTCATGCTTACAGAGTTTGTTTCTGGTGATGCAAAAGTTTTGGAAACAGACAGTGGTGATAGTTATACCACATTGTGACTATACTTAATATCACTGAATTGTACAGTTAACAATGGTTAAAATGATCATTTTCATGTTGTTACTACATCATTACAGTAAAAACTCATGTTTATATTTAACATGTTATTATGTAATGCAGTTTTTATGAAGCAAATTATTATTTTTAAAAATAGTGTTTAGCAACATAATAGAGTCTCAGAGTGCTCTATGCTACAATGAAAATTATACTTAAGGATGTTCAGCCATCTGGGCATATTTAATACTACAAACATGTTAATATCTTATACCTTAAAAATAGTGAAAAAAATCTACATAAACTATTTTTGAGCCATTTCATACAAGCACTTTTAGGTTATAAACATGACATGCATATGTCTGCCTCACAGGTAGTACAAAGAAAAGCAAAATAATGATATCCAACCAAAATTTCTCAAATGACCTAACAACATTAGTAGAATAATCTCCATATAGATGTAAAAATAAATCATCAGAAACGGTTATTCAAAATGAGTATTTCCGGCTTTACATTTGAGCTCATATAAAACAACCCATAGAAAGTTTTAACTTTAAGCACAAGTAGCTTGATTTTTCTCATTATATATTCTTTTTTTAAAATCCAGTATGTTTGTAAGATAATTTATTTTTAAAAGAAATATCTTCCTAATAATACTTTTCACCACTTAAATTCTCCATCATCAGTCTATTGTTACTAAAATACATTATTCTAAACCCTCTTTTAAAAATGTATTTCAGAAATGATATTACCTACCAGGCATAAAATACTGTTCTATAATTACATAGACCCAGAAATCTTAATTTCTATTGAAATTACTTACAATAGGGCATATTACTTCTTTCCCTCTGATATATCATCCTAATCTTTAAAAAGTAGAAGAAATAATACAGATTTTAATTTTGACAAATCGAATGCATATACTTGATTTTAATTTTATGAAGTCATTTAAAGTTTCACTAAAAAATTCCTCACAGCAAAAGAAACAAAATTAGAAGGCAACATACAAAATGGGGGAAAATATTTGTAAACCACATATCTGATAGGGTGTTAATATCTATAATGTATAAGGAACTCATACATCTCAATTGCAAAAACAATGACAACACCAAAAATTTCATTTAAAAATAGACGAAGACCCTAAAAAGACATTTTTGCAAAAAAGATAAATGACCAACAGGTACATAAAAGTTGCTTAGCATCATTATCACTGGAGAAATGGACTTGTCCACTCTGTACCATCACAGCTAATAGATGAAAGAATGTAAACCAAAAACCAGATCCAGTTATAGGTTGTCTGTCTGTGCATCACATAATGCTGTTCTAATTATGTGCAGAGCAACGCTTAACGAAGACTAGGTTGGAGTTCATTCTTTCCTTTCATCTCTGTGGTCATAGCCATGAATATGCTCAAACTTCAGAAGAGGCTCACCTCCAGTGTCATCCACTGTGGAAAAAAAGGAGGTCTGGTTGGACTCCAATAAACTAATGAAACCACAAATATCAGCTCCCATCAGCAGATCCAGAAGCTGATCAAAAATGGAAAGGTCTTCCTGAAGCCTGTGACTGTGCATTTCTGGACTTAATTCCCAAAAAGAACCTTGTCCAAATGGAAGGGCAGGTATATGGATATAAGCAAGCAAAGAGGTACTGCCAATCTGGAAAGCCCGAGAAATTAACCTGGATGAGGATGATATATCATTATCATTGGAGAATTTTGCTCCAGCCACTCAGGAGATACAGTGAATCTAAGAAGACTGACTGCCACATGTATCATAGCTTGTACCTGAAAGCACAGAGAAATGTGTTGAAATTGGGCTGGTTCTCATGGAACACATCCACAAGCCAAAGGCAGACATGGCTCATAGAAGCTCCTGGCTGACCAGGTTGAGGCACATAGGCATAAGACCGAGGAAGCATACCAGTCTCATGAACAGTGGCTCTAGGCCAAGACAGAACAAATCAAGACGCTGTCAAAGGAGGAAGAGACTAAAAAATAAAGCTCCACGTATCTTGTCTGTACATATGGCCTAGGAAATTGTATAGATCATTCAATAAAACAAGTCTTTATCTTCCAAAATAAAAGAGTAAGACCCATGGAGTATTCTAAATACTTAAAAACACTAGTGTTAATATTTAGATATAAACTTGTACATTATATATTATAATCAAAAAAATTAAATAATGGACCCCTTTCCCTATTATATAATATATATGTATATTATATTACATTACATATATATATATATATATATATATATATATATATATAATGTATTACATTAATTATTCACTCCATACATATTTTGTTCATTTTAACTGATATCTAGGTAATGACAATCATTTTTCTATAGTAAGAAAACTCTGGGTTATGAAATTATTTTCTCTTTTTGGAAATTGTAACTTATATTTACATTAAGACTATCATAATATCACTTTTAAACTAGGATTAATTACTTTAAAATTTGATTCATCAAGATACTAATGATAACTGGAATTTGTTAAACATCATAATAAGAGGTTTTTAATTATAAATACAGTAATCTGAAACGTAGAAGAATACTGAACCATAATGTCAAATAGTGACCATAGTTTTACACTGAAAATAAGGACATGATTGGCAAAGTTGTGTGGAGCATTTATAAGCAGAAACTTCAGACTAAGTTTCAGATTACAAAATGATGACAGTCTTTGTATTTAAATGATTTATAGGGGCAATGTGAAACCAGGATGGGAGCCATTCTTGGTTACTATGTGGACTAAGAGAAATTACATTTTCATCCATATAATGTAGTGTCTGATACATGGCAACTGTTCAACACAAGATTAAATAGAATAAAATGCAGCATGCCACATATCAGTGAAATCACATGGTTCTCTGCTTTTTTTTTTTTTTTTTGCCAGAGGGTAAGGGGGGCGGGGGGTGGGGGGTGGGAGATGAAGGTAAGGTGAATATATGGTGATGAATATATGGTGATGGAAGGAGAACTGACTCTGGGTGATGAACACACAATGGGATTTATAGATGATGTAATACAGAATTGTACACCTGAAAGCTATGTAATTTTACTAACAATTGTCACCCCAATAAATTTAATTAAAAAAATAAATAAAAATAAAAAAAATGCAGCATGCTCATTTCACCTCTTGCCACTAGGGGTGGTCATGAGATTTAGTGTTGGTCAGTTGAACATAAAAGGGAGGTTTTGGTCAAGACTTTTGTTTGTTGTTGGAGTTCATCATCATCACAAAAGTGTGACACATCCTGTCACAATAGTGTCCCAAACAGATGTTCTCTGTCCATACGCCAATTTCTTTTATGAAAGAGGATACAATATTTCCCAGCATACACAGCTAGTAATTGCAAGGACAATAATTAAAATCCAGGTGAACTACCCGTAAAGACATTGCTTTTAACCAGAATTTCTCAAGTTTAGTGGTCTACGTTAGTGGTTCAATGTCAGATAATTACTCTCTTTGACACATATCATACATAGCTTTATTCTCGCCTTCAGCAGTCTGATTTAAATTAGACAGATATTAAAAAAATCATTTGAATGGTGAATTATTTTTGGAAAATAAAGTTTTATAAGCTTAAGTTTTAAAGAAGTACTTAAAAGTCCAGTATCATCACTGTGAAGGTAGGATTTGTGCTATTATTAAAATCTCCTGATAGGAAAGGATTACAAATTAGGTAGGATTCATGGGAAATGTAATGTGATTGGTTGAGACATAATATTAGACTCTCAACTGAAACATTACTTTATTTAAAAAGTTAGAAGATATTTAAACATTTGCATAAATACTTTTGTATTTTCTTAAGTATGAGACTTTTCTTAATCTTGCAAATAAATGCTAGCACATTTTGTTGAAAACTTAAATGTAAAATGTATTAAGTTAGATGAAAAAAATCAAGTTAAACCCAAGGAAAGGAAAATTATAAAGCCTATTCTAAGAGACAGTAATAGTTTCAGCTATATCAGTAATAGAACAAGGTTACTTTTTAATTGGAAATTTGGACATTCAACTAAAGAAAAGGAATTAGAACTTACTTAAAGTATGCATTTCATTTAAAGCACATTGATATGGTGTTGTTGTTATTTTGTTTGTTTGTTTGTTTGTTTGTCTGTTTTTCTTTTAGGTTATAGCAGCTTCCAGCTGAGAAGTATTGCAGGTATTACTATTGTTATATACAGAATTTTTAATGTATTAGACTTGATAACTTTTAAGTTTATGGAAGTAAATATTACATTTGAGGAGTTAATGTGAGTGCAATTTTAATAATATTAAACAGACTTAATCTACGGCTTCATGAGTCCAAAACAGCAAATAAGCTAATTTTATTTAGAATAGAAATCAATTTTTTATCAGCTTTATGATCTATTGTGGTCACTGTTGTCCTTCATTCTAAATGGTTATTGTCATAATCTATCAATTGTAAAATATTTTTTGTATCACCTCTGTTATGGACTGAATTGTATTTCCTCAAAATATGTTAAAGCTCTAACCTCTAATATGACTATATTTGGAGATAGAGTCTTTAAGGAGGATTTAAAATTAAATAAGGTGGACCCTAAAATTAAATCAGGCGGACCCTAATCCCTTAGGACAAGTGCCCTTATAAGATGAGGAAAAGACAAGAGAGATCTCTCTTTCTCCATTCACACAGGGAAAAGGGTAATGTGAGAACACAGCAAGAAGACCTCTGTCTATAAGCAAAGAGGAGATATCTCATCAGAAAGCTAGCCACCTGCTAACGCCTTGATACTGGGCTTTGAGACCCCATCACTGTGAGAAAATAAATTTCTATTGTTTAAGATACCCAGCCTGTGGTATCATGTAATGGCAGTCCAGCAAACTACTAAATGAACAACCTCTAAATGAATCTAAGAAAATCAATAAGAGTGTTATTTTGTAAAAGTGATTTCTTCTCTGGGTTGGAATTTATCTTATTAAAAATGCTTTTTCTCATACTGAAGTTACAACACAACAAAATACCAAAAGTTTTGCTAATTATGCCTTAAACTTGGATATTTAAGGGGGTTGGATTTACTGATTCCTCTGATGTTGCTGTTATAGTCAAGGACGTTTTGAAACTCAACTTAAAACCAAGGTCATCTCATGGAAACTTGAGAAAATTGCAATGGACAAACCAAAACTAGAATTCACAATTGACCTCCCAAACTAAATTCTGACTCCCCGTATCCCACAACCACCTACTAATCCATTGAAATAAGCCTAAAATGGCTAAGAAAGGAAATCCTTCAAGACAAAAAATAAACCAGAAAATGACAACCTTCTGACAAAAGGGTGTGAGATGGATGGAACTGACATACTAAATTTAATTTATAATAAAGGACATAGTTTGGGATGATTATATGTGAATGAGCACCAGTCTTTGATTTCTTTTTCCTTTATTTTTTCAACTGGAAGAGCTATATGGTCCCTCCACATTTTTTATTACTCCCATCAGCCTCTGGAGTATCTGCCAGGATTTCTTCCACTTACAGAACAGGAGTGCTTGTCCCAAATTATCTTAACCTAGTACAAGTTGTGTCATGCAAGCAAGCCAACAATAGCTGACAATTATTTTATGTTTGTCTGTCAAAATGCTTGAACCAAATATTTTAGGGCACAATCTAGAAAACCTAGGAAATAAAAACTTACTAAATGTCGTCGGAATGCTTATTTTATTTTTCCGTCTATTAGAATCTGCATTATATCTATCTTAAATATCCCTACTTTCCTACCAACGTCGTTTCATAAGATCAATATTTAAATTAAGACTTTTTATCAAAAATGCATCTCTGAATCCATTTAGACAATATCAAAAGTGACCCTTGATTTTTCTCAAGGCTAGGAGACTCTACACATGAAATTTTCCAAAATAATTGTTTCGCCACATTAAAAAAAAAAAAAAAATCTGTATTCCAAAACCTCAAGTGAGGTTCAAAATCATGATTATATAGTATCCATTTCTATCACTTTTTTTGTCAAAAAGAAAATCACTTCCAGCATTCAGTATTCAAGAATGTTTTTCCACCAGAAACTCTGTAGCACCCTGTATGCTATTATTGACCGCTGGCTGATAATTTTCGTAAAGCTTGTGTCACATTAAAACAAAAATTCAGTGTACTGTTAACACTTATGATCACTCCAAAAATTTTGATAATTTAAACTATGTTTTACTTATTATCTGTTTGTCATTATGGTACATGTTGGGGATAATACTGGAGAATAGGATAGATGTGTGAATGTGAAAAACAAACCTCGTAAAAAGGTTCTTTGCAAAATTGTTCTTAACGTTAAAAATTGTATGTAACCTCAATGCCTATCAATATGAAATTATTATTTTACATCCATACTAGTAAATACAAGGCAGTACTTTTAAAAATATGTGAAACTCTATAAACTTACATAGAAAAAAAGGAAACATTTTGTATGCTTTAAGCCACATATGGGGAAAATAAAATCCTATCAAACCAAAACTGGTTTTATGTATGTATATGTGTGTATACATGAGTGGATATATAAGTACAATTGTAAATATATAACAATATTATCATTTATATAATACTCATTACAAATATGAAATAATTTAAGAAGTCACAATTGATATTGAGAAATATAACAGACCCTTATGTCTCTTATGTTAAGTATAGCATGGGGAATGTAAAATATAATCAATAATATTGTAATAACTATGTATGGCGTGACATGAGTAATAGATTGATTGAGGTGATCACTTCATAAGTAACATATATGTCTAATCACTATGCTGTACACCTGAAACTAATATACTCTTGTATGTCAACTGTAATTGAAAACAAAATTTAAATAAATAATAAATGTTTTCTGTATAAGTTTTGAATGGTAAAATAAACTTTCAGAGAATTACATCTGACACCTTTTATTTCTGTAATCCATTTTGTCAGCATTTTTTGAAAATTATGATTTAATATTAGATTTTTTTTTGTTTTTGTTTTTTTTTTGCGTGTGTGTGTGTGTGTGTGTGTGTGTGTGTGTGTGTGTGTGTTTCCTGAACTCTGCTATGGAAATGGCACATTTTCTTTAAACTATTTTGGGTCAAAAATAAATTTTCAATATTGCATATATCTTTTGTTATAATAAATTACTAAAATTGTATCTTTGTGCTTTTAAAATAATACTCAGTCATGGTACTTACCTACAAGTGGCAAAACTTATCTCTAGAGAGAAATATGTTTATAATTAATTTACAAAGTGGGTTTATTGCATTATTTGTAAATTGTCTTTTGGATAAGTCACACCGAGATCCTGATGTGATTTACTTTCACATAATAGGCCATAATCACAATCTGTTAGTCCTTTTTCCCCCAACAGGAAAGGCAGTTTTATTAATTCTATCATGACAATTATGTAGTTTTAGCCCAGTAAAGAAGAATTTGATATTAGGCTCTTGCTTCCATGTAAGAATAATAAATGGGTATATTTAGATACTCTAGTTTCTATAAGAATTAGAGGCCAATAAGGGGGTAACATCTAATTTATATAAAGAACTCATAGAACTCAACAACAATAAAAATCAAAGAATCCAATTTAAAAGTGGGTACAGGACCTGAACAGATACTTCTCCCAAGAAGACATACAAATGGACAACAGATATATATATATATATATAATGCTCAACTTCACTAGTTACTAGGGAAATGCAAATCAAAACCACAATGAGATACTACCTCACACATATTAGAATGGTTATTTTCAACAAGACAGTAATGACAATTGTTGGAGAGGTTGTGGAAAAAAAAGGAACACTCATTCACTGCTGGTGGGAATGTAAATTGGTACAGCCACTATGGAAAACAGTATGGAGGTTCCTCAAAAAATTAAGAATAAAATTACCATATGACCCAGAAATCCCCCTTCTGGGTATGTACCTAAAAAATCTGAAAACATTTATCCATAAAGATGTATGTACTCCTATGTTCACTGCAGCATTATTCACAGTGGCCAAGACATGGATACAACTGAAGTACCTTTTTACAGATGATTGCATAAAGAAGATGTGGTACATATATACAATGGAATATTACTCCGCCAAACAACATGCATGGATCTTGAGATTATCATGCTAAGAGAAATAAGTGAGACAGAAAAAGTCAAGAACAATTTAATTTCACGTATATGTGGGATATAAAAATGAAACCAACAAATAAACAAGACAAATAAGCAAGCAAAAGCTCATAGATACATACAACAGTTTAGTGGTTACCAAAAGGTAAGTGGAAAGGAGGGAATGGTGGAAGAGGATAAGGGGGTCAAATATATGGTAATGGAAGGAGAACAGATTCTGGGTGGTATACACACAATGCAATATGTAGATAATATATTATAAAATTGTACAATTGACACCTATATAATTTTATTAATCAATATCACACAATAAACTTAATTTAAAAAAAGAATTTGAGGCAAGACATGGCAATTTCTATTGTGGGAACTTTTCTCAACAGAAAAAAATATATATATTTGCTGCTTGACAGCCAATGAAAAAACAACCAATGTCTATTACAAAACCAAATTACTAGTTAGTGCAATGAAGAAAGCAAATAACTTATTTATTTAACATTAGTTCACTGGGCAATTATTATTTGCCTAGATTTATTATACATGTGGTCCTACTAAGGAATCAAAATCAAACTTTGATGGATATGTTCATCATATTCTGATGGTCTTCTTGGTGTAAAAACAACAAAACCTAAAGAAACCCAGCAAAAAACTGTTACAAAGCACATATTCTACAATGAATCCCTTTCCACTTACGTGAAAAATTTTCTACAAAGCTCCCAAACAATTGGTTAAGTTCTGGTCATATTTTAAAGTCATCTTTAGTTATTATAGACTCATATGAGTCATAAATTAAAACAAAAAATTCACTATAACTATGTTGTCCTTGAAATACCTAGGCTATAATAATATTTTACAAGGCAGATTTGATGCAACTTGCATTGATTATCACAAAAAATTGAATCATTATATCTTCATATAATTGTATACCTATTGTCAGTTGCTGCTGTTCCAGTCAAAATATTTTTTGCAAAAATGCTGAGCTTGTTGCCAACTGTGCTCTTAAATTTAATGATTAAGACCAAAAGAAGCATAAAATTACTGACAGATAGCTTAATTGTGTCATATAATAAATAAAATCTGCATTTTCTAATTTTAGTGAATCCATTATTTTTAACTGTAAAGGTGTTCATTGACAATCTATCATAGTACTTATCAAGCCGAAAATATTTTATTAAAAATGTTTGACTATGACTACCTTTCTATAAAGAACAAAGTCAAATAACAACTCATTCATTTATCTGATAGGTTTTTATCTGGAGTGTTCTTTTGTACATATATTTACATATTACCTCCAGAATTTCTACATCAAGGAAGAAGCAGCACCATGCAGAAGAAAGAAAATTGGCAAAGGGTTCAGGAGACTCATAGGGCTATGATAAAATTGTGTAACTGAGTTCTGGAATTGGACAGCCTAGAAAGGAATTCTAGATCTGCCACAAAATGTATGTTACCTTGAGTGTTTTACATTAATTGATGTGTACAAAGTGCTCAGAACAGCCCCCTGGCTCATAGTGAGATTGCCATAATTGCTAGTTAAGATTATGGATAGTCTATGAATCTCCATTATCTTATGAAAATTGTAAATTTAGAGAACATTTTAGCCTTTATAACGTTACAATTTTTTTGGTTATAAGACTCAGCTGTAAATCTACCTTAAGGGGTGGCCAGTTAGCTCAGTTGGTTAGAGCATGGTGCTAATATAGTTGCACCAAGGTCACCGGTTCAATCCTTGCATGGGCCACCGTGAGCTGCACCTTCCTTAAACACACACACACACACACATTAAAAAAAAACAAAAAAACAAAACAAAAAAAAACAACAAAAAAAAACCTGCCAGGTGCTTTCATATAGGAATAAAATTACTATTTTCCTATTTAGAGTGTCTTAGAATAGTCCTTATTTTTTAATAGTTAAAGAAATTACAATAAGTATACCATGAACTACAGTGCTTCTTACCCCTAGATTACACTAGAAGCACTGGAGGATATTTTCAAAGTGAATATCCATGACCCATGCCATACAAATTAAATCAAGACCCAAGAATGGGGCTGGAGCTTGGCCATTAATATTGAGGTTATTTAATGAGTAAGGTTTTCTTAGACTTTTCTGCTTTAATCGTTGAAATCCTTCCTTTAAAATCACATCGGTGCCCCAAACTTCCATTTTAACCTTTGTTAAATTAGTCACTTATCAGTATATCTGTATTCTTGTTTGGTATTTCAAACAACCTTATGAAAATCTCCTTGGAAATCTCTGGCATTGCCAATTGATAGTCTCAATGCTGAATTAGCTTCCTTCCAAAAAAGTTCCAAAACCCATTTTTAACCATAGTATCACTCTTTTCTCAAAGTGATGTGTTAGCTTTATCTTTTAATCATTCCCCTCCCTCATGCTTCTTGACCTTCTAAATTGAACTTGTTACAGAATCTTATATATTCTATTTATTAAGTTACTTATTTGTGGTTTACTCTTATGCCTGCAATCTTCTTCTTATGAAGACCATTTTCAAACATCAATTTATTCATTTGTCTACCCACTTTTTTTTTCTTTCTTTTTTTTACCTTAATTCTTATATGACCTCCAGAAATATTTTTAAACTCTCCCTTTTACTTTGGTGTGTGTGTGTGTGTGTGTGTGTGTGTGTGTGTGTGTGTGTGTGTTTTAATTTCTTCCCCTTCCTACAGTCATGATCTGTAGGGAGATAATTATTGCTTCTTTTCTAGTGATGCAGTAGCTTAATCACTGGCTACTGGCTGCTCTGTTATGTACTCTAGAAATTTTGAAGATTGACTGTGACACTCATCTATTCAAATAACTCCAGTCTTCCTTATTCACCTAAAGCTAAATTTTTCATTTTTGACATTTAAATTCTCCCAATCTACAAGAATGTTCACTGAGCGGTGATCCTAATAATCTATCTCTATGTACACATTTTGCTCAGTCCAATTGAAAAGACAGCAGAACATAATCAAGTTCTTAAATTATACTTCTTTCAATTATCTTCAGTTTTATGTTAAAATGTTATTAAGAGGTGAGGTTAATTTTTTTCAACTTTATATTCTCCCAAAGGCCTTAGTAAGAATAAGATTTAATTCATTCAAAAAATATATTGAGCATTTAGTAGTACAAAAATATCTACGGAATGTCAAATATACAGAAAAAGGTAGTTACTAAGGCAATTTGAAAATATATCTGGGGAAAGTACAACTCATAACATTTCAGGATGTAATACTCATGCTTAAAATATGGATCTTGAGATTATTATGATCAGCAAAACAAGTTAGACAGAAAAAGTTGAGAACAACATGACTTCACTCATATATAGGATATAAAACTGAAAACAACAAAAGAACAAGACAAACAAAGAAACAAAAACTTATGGACACAGACAACAGTTTAGTAGTTTCGAGAGGGTACAGGGGACAGGGGATGATACTAGAAGAGGGTAAAGCGAGTTAAATATATGGTGATGGAAGAAGAACTGACTCTGCGTGGTGAACACACAATGTGATATATAGATGATGTAGTACAGAATTGTACACTTGAAACTTATGTAATTTTACTAACCATTGCCACCCCAGTAAACTTTAATTAAAAAATATATGTTATAGCATTTCAATTTGAAAACTAAATAAAGGGGATTCTGGAATAATATAAGGAGAACAACTTGTAAGTAATAGAACCAGAATGGAGTCTTGATTCAAAATGTTTGTCAGTATAATAAAGTTGGTCCTAATTCCCCACCTTTTTGTAAACTGAAATGACTTTAGTAATTAGAATATATAAATAAAGTATAACCAAAGACAATATTGTTGAAGTAATTATTTAAATATTACCTTGATTGAGCCCATAGCTGCTAGAGCAACCATAGCAGTTTTCTTGGTTTATCCTAACTCAAGAAATGGTATCGAATTTTTCTGAAATTAAGTAACAAAAAATAATGTTTAGCAAGAAACTGTGATTTACAATCAGCTTCAAAAATGGTTTCTGTAATGCAGAGTAGGAAATAATGAAAAGAGAGAGTATTCCACTTGAAATTGTATTAACTCATTTAAAATACTTAACACAGCCTGAAGTAGCAATGACGTTGGACTCTCCTGCTCACCATCAGCACATAAAGTGTTAAGTAATGAATGTTACTCATACATCTTCCTATCTTGCTTCAGCCGATTCACAAAATTAAGAAGGCTTTACTCTTTTTCTTTCTCAGTGATATTTCTGCCAGCAGTTCTGGATCACGAACCTTGATTATTAAAAACATAAAAACAAAAAGACAAAATATCCATTTCAGTTAAGACAGTTTTGTGGAAGAGCAGGTGGCTGATAAAAAGGCACACTCCTTGGTGTTGAGGCAAAAACAGCAGTTGAAGAATAAAGAGCACCCTATCCTGTGGAGTTTAAATTAAATTCAGATTTGTTTCAGCAGGGCCTTAATAGTGTACCTATAACTGGGAGTATTCGGCTTAGCTGATTTCTCCCATGCTTTTGCTATGTCAAAGCCTGTATAATCATTTTGTGTATTTTCAATAAAAATGTATTGGTAACAACAAACTGTTATATATATTAAATGTGTGGTCATTATTTGTGACCTTGAGCTACATTTTTTAAATGTGCAAATTATAAGGAACATACAGCATCAATATTATTATAGTTGTCTTTTGAATTTATTGCTAGTATTTAGTCTTTATTATTTTACTTTTTCAGTCACAACTGCTGATCTTATTGCCTCAGATGCAGCTAAATCTACACTGCCTGAAGAAGCCCCTTCTGTCAGTAATTAAGGAAAATTCTGCCTTTGGAAAAACTGCCATTTCAAAGAAGATATAGCAACCACTATTATAACAGTGGTGTTTTACTAGTAGTAAATTTTAACTGATCTTTCCTGTAGTCACCATAGAGAGGGGAATAGAATAAAAGAGGAATGAAAATTTGACAGATACAAATATATGGTGATGGAAGGAGAACTGACTCTGGGTGGTGAACACACAATGGGATTTATAGATGATGTAATACAGAATTGTACACCTGAAATCTATGTAATTTTACTAACAATTATCACCCCAATAAATTTTTAAAAGTAAATAAATAAATAAGTTAATTAATTAATTAATTAAAAAAAGAAAATTTGACAGATACGAAATCAGATAAATTCTGTTTTTTTATGTAGCCAGCACTTTACTGTATTTGTTGATTGTTTCTAATAGCATTTTGGTGGAGTCTTTAGGGTTTTCTACATATAGCATCATGTCATCTGCAAAGAGTGACAATTTAACTTCCTCATTCCCAATTTGGATGTCTTTTATTTCTTTCTCCTGCCTGATTACTCTGGCAAGGACTTCCAACACTATGTTGAAAAGCAGAGGTGATAGGGGACAGCCCTGTTGTGTTCCTGAATGTAGAGCAAAGGGCTTCAGTTTTTGACCATTAATTATGAGATTTGCTGATGGTTTGTCATATATGGCCTTTATTACGTTAAGGTATTTTCCTTCTATACTTATTTTATTAAGTGTTTTAATCATAAATGGATGTTGTAGCTTGTGAATGCTTTTTCTGCATCGATTGATATAATCATATGATTTTTGTCCTTTATTTTGTTTATGTGATGTATCACATTGATGGATCTGTGGATGTGAACCATCCTTGTGCCTAGGGGATGAACCCCACTTGGTCGTGATGAATAATCTTTTTAATGCATTGTTGTATTCAATTTGCTAGAATTTTGTTTAGGATTTTTGCATCTGTATTCATCAGAGATATTGGTCTGTAGTTTTCTTTTTTTGTGTTGTCCTTACCAGGTTTTGGTATCAGGGTAATGTTGGCCTCATAAAATGAGTTAGGGAGTACTGTCTCTTCTTCAATTTTTTGGAAGAGTTTGAGCAGGATTGGTATTAGATCCTCTTTGAAGGTTTGGTAGAATTCACTAGTGAAGCCATCTGGTCCCGGACTTTTGCTTTTGGGAAGGTTTTGGATGACTGATTCAATTTCGTTACTGGTGATCGGTCTGTTTAGATTTTCCAGTTCTTCATGGTTCAGCCTTGGAAGGCTATATGTTTCTAAGAACTTGTCCATTTCTTCTAGGTTATTGAATTTGGTGGCATATAGTCCTTCATAGTATTCTTGGATGATCCTTTGTATTTCTGTGGTGTCCATGATAACTTCCCCTTTTTCATTTCTGATTTTGTTAATTAGTGTCTTCTCTCTTTTTATCTTAGTGAGTCTAGCCAAGGGTTTGTCAATTTTGTTAATCTTTTCAAAGAACCAGCTCTTTGTCACATTAGTTTTTTTATTGTGTTTTTCTTCTCTATTTCATTTAGTTATACTATGATTTTTGTTATTTCCTTTCTTCTGCTAACTTTGGGTTTCATTTGTTCATCTTTTTTTAGTTCTTAAAGGTGTAACCTGAAGTTATTTATTTGGGATTTCTCTTGTTTCTTGAGATAGGCCTGTATTGATATAAATTTCCCTCTTAAAACTGCTTTTGCTGCATCCAAAAATTTTTGGTAGGATGTATTTTCATTGTCATTTGTTTCTATGTATCTTTTGATCTCTCCTCTAATTTCTTCTTTGACCTGGTTGTTCTTTAAAAGTATGTTGTTTAATCTCCATGTATTTGTGTTTTTCCTGCTTTCTTTTTGCAGTTGATATCCAATTTCAAAGCCTTGTGATCAGAGAATATGCTTGGTATGATTTCAATCTTCTTAAATTTGCTGAGGCTGTCTTTACATCCCAATATATGGTCGTTCCTTGAGAATGTTCCATGTACACTTGAAAAAAATATATAGTCTGATGTTTTAGGATGAAGTGCTCTATATATGTCAATTATGTTCATTTCATCTAATGTGTCATTTAGGGCTGCTATTTCATTATTTATTTTCTGTTTGGATGATCTATCCATAGCTGTCAATGATGTACTTAAGTCCACTAGTATAATTGTGTTTTGGTCAATTTGTCCCTTTAGTTCTGTTAGTAGTTGCTTGGTATATTTTGGTGCTCCCTGCTTGGGGTAATAAATATTGATGACTGTTATGTCTACTTGTTGTATAGTCCCTTTTACCATTATTAAATGTCCATCTTTGTCTCTTGTTGCCTTTTTCACCCTGAAGTCTGTTTGATCTGTTATCAGTATGGCTACACCTGATTTTCTCTGGATACCATTTGCTTGGAGTGTCAATTTCCACCCTTTCACTTTGAGTCTATGCTTGTCCTTGTAGCTGAGATGTGTCTCTTGGAGACAACATATAGTTGGGTTAGGTTTTTGATCCAATCTGCTCCTCTGTGCCTTTTTATTGCTGATTTCAGTCCATGTACATTTAGGGTGATTATTGATATGTGAGGATTTCCTTTCATTCTATTTTTAGTTTTCTGGTAAGTCTGTATCTCCACTGTTTCTTTGCCTTTTTGTTGTTGTCTGTTATTTCTGGGTGGTGGTATTCTATGATGTTTCCCTCTGTTTCTTCTTTTATTACAGTTTATATTTCGGTTCTGGATTTTTTTCAGTGGTTACCCTTAAGTTTATGTAAAAGAAAGTTTGACATTTAAAGTATTCCATTTTCTTCAGCATGCTTACTTTCTCAATTCCCATATTCTGGTTCAGGCCTTTACTCTCCCCCTTTTTATGTTTTGCTTGCAGCAAATTGTCCCTGTTGATGGTGGACAAATAGCCTCCTTTAGTATTTCTTATAGTGCAGGTCGTCTATTAGAAAATTCCCTCAGCTTCTGTATGTCTGGAAAGGTCTTTTTTCTTTCTTCATATCTAAAGGATATCTTTGCTGGATATATTATTCTTGGCTCATAATTTCTCTCTTTCAATAGTTTGAATATTTGGTTCCACTGCCTCCTGGATTGTAGAGTTTCTGCTGAAAAATCTGATGATAACCTAATGGGCTTTCCTTTGCAGGTTACCGTCTTCTTTTTCCTGGCTGCCTTGAGGATTCTTTCTTTGTCGTTGATTTTAGACAGCTTCAATACAATGTGCCTTGGTGAAGGCCTGTTGGGATTGAGGTAATTAGGTGTCCTATTTGCTTCTTGGATTCGAGGATCCAGTGCTGTCCACAAGTTTGGGAAGTTCTCATCGACAATTTGTTTGAATATATTCTCTGTTCTTTTCTCTCTTTCTTCTCCTTCTGGTATGCCCATTATTCTTATATTGCTCTTTCTGATGGAGTCAGAAAGTTCTTGTAGAGTTCTTTCATTTCTTTAAGACTCAAGTCTCTTTCTTCTTCCATCCGTGTAATTTCCAGGTTTTTATCTTACATGTCACTGATTCTTTCCTCCATCTGGTCAACTGTACTACCTAAGCTGGATATTTCATTCTTAATTTCTTCTATTGAGTTCTTAATCTCCAGAAATTCTATTTGGTTCTTTTTTTAATTTCAATCTCTTTCATAAAATGTTCATGATGTTCTTTAATTGTGTTTCTGAGTTCATTAAACTGCCTTTCTGTGTTTTCTTGCATCTCGTTGAGTTCTTTCAGAACTGCAATCTTGAATTCTCTGTCATTTAAATCACATATTTCCATATCTTTAAGTTCCTTTTCTAGAGACTTTTTATTTTCTCTCTTAGCTGTCTTGTTGCCTTGGTTATTCATGGCAATTGAATTTATTATTTCTCTTCTTAGACATCTACAGGAGTGGCTTCTACAACAGGTTGATAGGAAGAGGTCTTTCTTTTGTTTTCCAGTACTTGTTGGTAGACTGTTTTATTTTCTCTCCGACTGCAGCCTTTTGTTCTCTCTCACACAGTAGTGCTATGTTTTCTCTGCACTATTCCAGCTTCTCTCACAATGGGGGGATTCCCTGGGAGACTGGCTTCTCCTCTGTTAATAGTTTGCCTGGGTCACAGGGTGCAGTGTCCATGTGGGTATGCGGAGAGCTTTTGAATTTCCAAAGCTCTTCCTGCAACAGATTCAGAGCCCATGTGTTTCAGCAGCTCTGTTTATTCCTGCATGAACCTGCCCTGATAGGTGGGGCCAGGGGAGGGGTGTGTTGTGAGAGGTGGCCCAGAGCAATGGCAGCACCCACTACCACAGCCAGTCCTGTTTCCACAGCTCCCTCCCCTTTGCTGGAACTAGTTGGACTGTGAATCTGTGTCTGAATCCCACAGTTCTCAGAACAGCAAATATTCTATTCTTTTGATCTGACACTACTACTGTTCAGCTTCTAGCACCCAGCAGGTGGGGGCTGGGTGAGCTCTGGGAGGGTAGGGACGGGGCGACTAGTCTCAGTGCCTATGTCTTCATATATATATATATATATATATGTATGTATGCATATGTATATATATATATATATATATATATATATATACACGTATATGTGTATATATGCATATATGTGTATGCATAAGTGTGTGTGTGTATACTGTTTTACCCACTATATACATATATATGCATATGTATATATGCATATATATGTGTATGTATATATATGCATATATATGTGTATATATATATATATATATATATATATATATATATATATATATACATATATATAGTGGGCCCATCCTCCCTAGAGTCTTTTTTCTAATCCTCCTGATGCCCTATATTAGACAACTGATAAACATGAACTAATGGAAGTAAGTTTGGAAAGAAGGCCAAATTGCATTCAGTCGTTAAGAAAGATTATTTCATCTGATCAATTTCACTTTGAGGGGACCTCAATACACATGTATTAGACCAAAAAAAAAAAAAAAAAATCTTCCAGGGGACTTCCAGGGTATAAAGTTGATCACTTCAAAAGTAGTCAAGAAAAGAAATCTTCTGGGAGTACAAGTAGTCATAGCACCATGGCAGGTTTAAAATAAAAAGAATACCATACCGTGCAGCATCCTAGAAATAGGACCTCAGTGCTATGTTCTTAGTTAAGGAGGGAAGGACAACTGGATGAGAAATAACTATTCTTTGTAAGAATTGAAAGATAGAAAGAGGATGACCATTATTTCGCTCACTGTAAGGGTACAGAGTGTATACCATTGAAATACACTAGGAAGTATCCATAAAAAATGTAGGAACAAATTTGCCCATCGCACAGAGAAGAGATAAGGCCAATTTCTAGTCCAAGTCTGGGAGAGCTTAAGAATTGAAAGAAGATGAAAACAGTAATAAAGTTAAATATAGGACCAAGTTCCGTAGAAAGCAAAGATCCATTCTTACAGTAGAGCAAATCCTAAATTGTTGGAGAAAGGTGGAAATGGGAAACCTGGATAGGCTTAGGGCTCTCTGACTGTCTAAGGAATATGCTTCCTACTTTCTAAGGAAGAGTCTGGGAGACTGAAATCCTCTTAGAGAAGTCTGAATATCTCACTTGATTGTAGAGCAATTGGAAAACAGGTGCATGAGGTGCCAAGTTAAATAGCAATCCAGTGAACTAATACAACAACTAGATATATGAGGTTGAAAACAGATCCATAGAGTCTTGGGTTCCCAGAACGGTATACAATAATACATCTGCATAGTTCCCGTTCTCCTAAGAGAAACAAACAAACAACAGCTGCAGCAAAACATAGCAACCCATGAGCTACCCAATCTGGAGAGGCATCTTGTTTGGAAAGAAGCTGATGTAGCGAATGCTAAGTACACATGGAAACAGAAATGCAAAAGAGTTAACAAAAGCATTAGATGTGCAAAGGCAGCATAAATCTCACCTGACAACTAAACATCAGAAAGGATTATGTGCGTTTGTAAGTCCTATAGGGTACAGAGGACCATAATGAGCCTGGACACCATGATAGCACATGAAGCACTATACATTAGGTTCCCATTGACCAGAAGTGTAGAACAGAAGGTAGGAAAATGCTGCACTATGTTTACAATTAGTGGGGAATATTATACTCCCAAATGTCAGTAGAAAACTAACAATCTAAACTAGTTCAGTTATAGAAATACAAAGTTGCATTTTTTCCCCATCTGAACTTTGTAAATGTGTAATTTATATCTAATACACTTGTAATTCTCCCACATTTTCCAATTAAGTGGTAGTTTGGGCTACTCTAGAATGTTTTCCATGTGAGAAAACTTACTAATTCTCCAAAGGGCTCATTTGACCTCTGTCCAGCTTTATAAGAACACTTTCTTTACATTGACCTAGAAAAATATTTATCTGGTTGCTTTAGTTAATGGGGTCAGGGAAACTTAAGGAAGGGACATAAAATGTCATATACTCTAAAGATCACTAGTTCTATCCAAAATAAATCAAATCTTGGAGGTTAGTTAAGAGTGTGTGTGTGTGTGTGTGTGTGTGTATGTGTTGCTATTTTGTGTGTTTGTGTGTGTGAACTAACTGTTATTTCTGAAGTTCTCTGATCAACTCAAAATAAGTTTAAAGACTATATCAAGGTTTGAATATTAATGTCTGATCATTAGTATTATTTAAGCAAAGTGATATTATAGCCAGGGAACATCACAGCATTTGGATTCCAATGAATTTCTATCCCTAAGAGAAGCGTTTGTGATAATGTTTGTATTTGGTTCTTCTTCTGTTTTAGAATCAATCAAGTTTATTTCAACACCTTTAGTTTTCCATCCTTTGCAACTTTCACATTTTTATTCTTGCCCCTGTCATAAATATTTCATAGCCAAATGATAACTCAGGGGAAAAAAAATGTTTCACATCTATGCTGTTGAAAATCAAACAGGCATCCTTTGCATGTGTTTCAACATCTTTAGAGTGTGCCTTACACCTTTAGTTTCCTAAAAGAATCTCCTTTTATGAAACATAAATAGGATTTTTTATATAAACCAAAGTCAGAACATTTTAAATGGCTCAAAGCAATAGCAGGGCAAATCTATTGTTTTCATATTTGGAAATAAGCATAAATTATATATTTATAATTTATATAAGCAAAATATAAATTATAGGTAAATAAGTAAAATATATGTATATATCATGGGTGCCAAAATAATGTGGACCCTTTGGTCAAAGTTGCTCAAGCAGTAGTTCGCCATAATCGGAAGTGTCTGGACACTGATGGTAACCACTTTGAGCACCTCTTGTAATGGCAGAAGTCAAATGTGACTTGTATTCATCTTTTGTTATCAGTATATATCGAGTATTACAATTTTAATACAGTTTTCCTTTCTTAAAATGTATATACATTTTTTGGCATTGTGTGTGTGTGTGTATACAACTTGTAATGGTATTTAGCTAACTTGATGTTTTAAACAAAACTAGAATTGATATATTTTGTTTTTGTGAATTAAATACAAATATGTGTTATAATGGAGATGTGGAAATATGTATACTAGAGGAGTTAGTGACATTTAAAGTATGTCTATAAACAAAAATAGAATCTGAAAATCATAGAAATTAAATAAATAGCTCTATAATTCTTTTCTGAATGCACATAAGGAAATATTTCCAAGATATTATTCCATTGCGCCTATTAACCATGTGTGAGGAAAGGAGTTGTGTTTACACAAATATAGGAATATTTATATTTATGTATATATTACAATGATATGCCTAAAAAGAACTTAAGACTGTAAGTCTGTCTTGCTATTTAAACCACATTAGTCTATCTTAAAGTTATATCTAGTATAGAACCTAGACCCTTTTTTCTCCACATAATCTATGATGGTAAAGAATCTTTGGAAAAAACATAGATATTGAGTAATTTAAATGGTTATGAGGTGATTTTTGTATACCACTATATTTATTATGGGTGAGGGAAACATAACTTCTGATATGCCTTGTAGGACTTATGTGCTCATTTTCCCCAGATACCTTTTTTTGTCCCTCATGTTATCAAGCTTCTCTCAATTTTCATAAATCTAATGATATCACATTATATCTGGTTATACTTAATATCTATTTTAATTATATCACTAAGTTCCTTTCATAAGAGGGGTTTGCTTGGGGATACAAAAGTCTGATTCTACATATTGATGCTGCCAATGTGACCATTGCACAGAATTCACCTGGGTACCTTCTGCCACACCTACTTTATTTCAAGCAAGTTAGAGATGTCAGTTGTGTGCAAAGCCCTCGATAGCTTAAGTCAGGGGAAAATTGAGACTTGATCATTGGATTTACCAATACAGAAGTTAGCAGGAACATTAATAGGGAGTTTTTCAATAAGTACAGTGGATGCCTGCTGAGTGGCTTAAGTGAAATTTTAAGCAGAATAATAGGAGATATTGAGCACAGAAAATTCTTTAAGATTCTTTTTCTAAAAAAAGGAGAAGAAAAATGTAGTTGTAGCAGGAGGAATGTATGTTCAAGAGAGGTTTTTGGTTTTGTGTGTCAGTTTATTTATGTAAGAAGCAATTTTTTTGTCTGTTTATTGAATAATCCAGTAGAGTATCATAGTTTTAATACAGGATAGAGAGAAGAAAATTGATTTAAAAAATAATGTAGTTGAAAAGGTGTGAGGGGCTGTTTTTTGTACACATGTGAAAGGGTTGGCTTAAGTGTTTCCACAAAGAAGGAAATTTATGTAGGAAATTAGTGTCATAAGGTACTTTTGCAGGAAATATTATTTGTGACTTCTGTTTTTCCAGCAAGTTAGGAAAAAAACAAGCTATCAGCTGAGAGTATGGAAGGAGAGAAAGTATCAGAGGCTTTAAAAAAGTAAAAGAATAAAAAAAACATTCAGGAGAGTGAGAGAGAACATGGAATAAAATCATGTTGCCACAACCGTTGATAGTCATCTGAGACCACTCAGTTAGTGGTTAGGAATTTGAAGTGAGTCCTGTCAGCATTGTCATGCAATTCTTTGAGCTAAGTTTAGCTGAATTGGTATAATCATCCAGGAGACAAAAAAGTGATCGAGACTGAAAAATAATAATAATGGACTATAAATTCCAAGTCATGTAAAGAAGGAAATGAGAACATGAAGCTGGGAATAGCAACAACAAATTGATAGGCCCAATGAGATGTTGGTCCTAGAAGGGCTGAAGCATTGCTGGAGCCAGGGAAGCAGAAGAAATAATTTGGAAAGAGTGTATGTACATGACTACCAAAGTAGGTTACTTGAAAATGAGACATTGAAGAACTTTCAATGCTTGGGATGGAAAGGAGTCATAACTTGAGAAAGTTATGGATGAAACAGTAACCAAAAAATGTGATTAATACTTTAGCTAAAGTATTAATCACATTTTTCGGTTGGGAAAAAAAAAAAAAAAAAAAAAAAAATATATATATATATATATATATATATATATATATAAATATATATATATTTATATATATATGTGTGTGTGTATATATATATATATATATATTTATATTTATATATATTTTAATGGCTGACCATAACATTTGTGTAGCACAGTGAAATTTAGGAGTCAGGTAAGGGTAGGAGATGGGAACAGAAAGTGTAAAAACCTGTGTGTGAGGATTTGGGTTGTCAGACATAGTCTGGAAGTTGGATATTCTTACAGTAAATGAGGACAAAGGCTATAATGAGCCCTGTATAGATGCTCTCCAGGAAGAAAGTGTTGAACAAGCTTGAATTTGGGGAAAATAAATCTTAGTTAAAGACAAGAAATTCTGGCATGTCATCTTTATTCCTGACAATGTTTGCATGAGGAAGGAAGAGGTTGTTTAAGACAAAATAGAAAATGTAATGAAAAGCAGTAAACTACGAACAATAGAAGAGACAACACCAGATGAATAGAACTTCTAGAAATAAATAATATAAATATTTAAATTTAAAAAATGTATAAAAGGGCTAAAGAATGTATTAAATTAAATTAAGAGAGATGTAATATAAAAGAGTATAGGTCTGAATAAATTACCCACATTGGAGTCAAGAGAGATAAAGAGAAATACGATAGGCATAGGGAGGAGAGAATGAGAAATTCCAAATATTTTTGAGAAGAAACTTAAAGAGGCAACAGAGAGAGAGAAAAAAATATATTCAAAGATAAAATTGATGAAATTTTCTGGAAGGGTCCATATTACCAGAATATAGAACATAGAATTTCCAGGGATGCAGAGTAAGAGATACACAGCTTTGTAAAACAAGAGCATGAGGGTAGATTTGAAATAACAACAGTTAAGTTGTATTTCATTTATATAGTTTATTTCTGGAAATAAAATAAATGTCAGTGGTACCAAACATTATCTCTAACTAGAGAAGTGGCAGTATCAGATTTGTGTTGTTAAGTACAATAATCCAAGTGACTGTGAATTTTACCATGGAATTTATAACATGGTAAAGCCTGTATTCTAGACCATATAACTTTCATAACTAATATCATGGATAAACTTATATACCCAGAGATTTCTGAGTAAATTTTCAGCCTTTCTTTCCCCAAGTGGTTGATCAGATTGTGTTTTAGCAATTGTAACATGCCAATGAACCTTGGCATTTAAATTAATAAGGTATAAATGAAGACATAGCTTGTTCTCTGAGTGGTTGTAACAGCCTGCTGGGTTTCATCAATCATGAAGCAGCTCATGCTGGGACTAAATAACAAGGAAAAGTACAAAAAAATGGTGGGAAAAGGAAAGATGCTACTGCTTTTAAAGGGGCATTAGAATACATTTGTGACATTAAAATGTCAAAAAACAGTATATGAATATCCATACAATGTTTGAAAGACACTAAATTCGTAGCCCACTATTGTCTGAATGAATAAAGTAAAAATTAAATTCAGCAACTCTGTAAATTTAAATGTAAGACACCAACAGTTCCATTTACATTCAAATGGCTTAATTTTTGGATGATTTCATTTTTATCTGTTCAGTAATATTCCCATGAGAGCCTTTTATCAAATTAAGATTTTACTTCAGAAAATATTAATTTTAAATGACAGTATTTAAGAGAAATGTATTTATTTTAAAATATTTTCAACTCTTTTTCAAATATTTAAAAGTATTTCTCTAATGAATTCCTTTAAAGAAGCTATAATAATTATTTGTTTTAAGAAGTAGTTTAAAATCTATCTAGCTTTTCTAGCAGGAAAATAATTTTGTGTGTGTCTTTAGGTCAAGTTCAATTTCTAAATTATCATATCCTTAGGAAAATACCATCTTATTTTCCTGGACCTATTCATTTAACATAATAGAGATTTGAGTCATTTTGAGAATCAAATCATCCAAGTAAGATAAAAGGAATCTAAAAACGCACATAATTTCAGTTAACAAATAAGATATGATGCCGGAATTATATGTCACTATAATACATTACTAATGATGTCTTGTTATGTTAAAATTTCTCTACCCAGCCAAGAAATATTCATTTATTAATTTTCATTCATTCAGTTAACAAATGTCACTATTGATTAGAGCAAAGATGCAATATACACAAAATGATGAAGCAATTACAGGGACTTTTACCATAAACATGAAAATAATGTAAATATGCTTCTGTCTCAGATGGCATTATTAGATTGTGTTTGGAAAATTTCTCCTTATCTGCTACAGAGAATACATCACAGTGGTGTAATTCTTTATAAGAATTAAAACAGCAAATTACAAACACAGAGCTGTATTTAAAAACAAGAATATCTCTGTGATATAAAGCGCAAAGTATCGAACCTGGCAGAAATGTAGTCTGTTGATCTCTGGCTTTTGAAAGCAAGTAGATGTAGCAAGAAGTAGAGAATAAATGAGGATTAGAAATTATTCACACCAGCAGTCCATGTGTGGTGAGAGTAGGAGCTTGAGAAAGAATGCCTGAATTCAGAAACTGGGGTGGGGATCCCCCATTCAACAACACATCTAAAGAAAATTGTGCACCAAGGACTCTAAGCAATGACTTATTTGAAACCTCATAAGTGGGAGGACAATGCAGCCCAAATGCAGCATTACTTTCATTCAGGCTTTGGCCTATTCACTGATTGGTTTACTCATTGGATCTGATTGGTTTTCAAGATCCCCATCTCCATAAGAAAGAGGAGACAGCCAAATGCTTTAATTCGCTTTCACACATGGAGAATCCACAGAGATCAAGAGATGCAAATACAAAATTATTAGACAAACAAAGGTATATGCAGGAAGACAGGGAACAAAAGACAAGAAGATACATGTCCCACCCATGACGAACTTGAAAAATGAAATTAATCAAGAAAAAGATGAATAAATCTACTACCAAAACCAAACATAGAAACATAATTTTGACAATCGGAAATTTGAAGTAAGTATGGTTAGGTTCCTAAAAGAGAAGAAGGAAAATGTAACATCTAAAACAAAACAAAATAAATCAAATAAACAGAAACTCAAGATGTTATATAACAATAATAGACAGAACTAAAAGAAGTAAGAATGAACATAAAAACAACCAATTACTTATCATGAAGGGAAAAAACTCAGTGAAAAAACGAAAAGAATATCTGTGTGTGTGTATATTCTTTTTGTTTTTTAGTGACTTTGTGTTAAATTATGTATACATACACACATGTTTATACACACATATGTGTATGTATATGTGTGTATAACTAAAATTCAGGTACTAACACTGGGGAGATTAGGATTAGGAAACATTCATTATGTCGATAATAGTCTATTCCTTAAAGAAAAACAAATCTGAAACATATTTAGTAAAAGTCAATATTTGTTAAGTTATAGTATAACCACCCATTGTTTGATTTTATTATATTAAATGCTATATAGTTCTGTATTCTTGAAATTAGAATTTAATATCAAATAACAAAATAATTAATAGAAAGAAAGCATATTGTTAATAATTTGGATGACTATACTTTTGTAAAATGCGACATCTATACAACTTAATTGTTTTAGGCAATTAAAGCTTTGGTACACTAAAGCTTTAAAGTAAAAGTTTAAAAGTATATATATGTCTGTATTTATAAAATCCCATTAGTTTAAATATATCAGTACACACACACACACACACACATATATATATATATATATATATATATTTATGGCCATATATATATTTATGGCCATATATATATTTATGGCCATATATATATTTATGGCTATATATATATATATATATATATATATATATATATATATATTCTCCCCCACCCTCATATATATATATATATATATATATATATATATATATATATATGAGGGAGGGAGAGAATTAGCCCTGACTGAGAAAGCAAAAATCTACTCTTTGATTCATCAGGTTTGAATGATGCATACAGATAAAGCCAGCTGCCAAATTAAAAAAAATCCCCAAGGTCACTGTGCAACTTTAAAGTATTGTAGCAAATTCTTCTTTGAGTGACTACTTTCTTGTTCACTGCAAAACTTTGTTTTTTATCTCAAAAAATGAAAGACTATCAGAACCTCTGTTGTTTGAAATTATATCAGTATAAATGTAACATCCTTTACTTGACTCCAGGATCCAATTGACTTTGACACAGAGGAGCCTTGATATCCAAGCCAGATGGAGAAAGTCAGACAAGGAGTTTCTAGACACAGCTTTCCACATTTATCATAACTTTGTAGTTTTCAAAAGAAAAAGAAGCCTGATTTTCCTTTGCAGTCCTAAACTGGTATTGACCCCTTTACATGCAGCCTACTTTGATTTGAGACTATCAAAACACATCATTTAAATTTTAACTAAACTCCATTCTTTCTCCTAATCTCATAATTACCCTATCTTTTCTAGTTTTGGGTCAGATGTCCCATTGTGGCTTTAGAGTGTAATTTCTCCTATTACTATAGGTCAATAAACCTAATTTTTTCAGATTATAGGTTTGTCCCTGATTGTCTTGGGTTGATGAAAAAAAGAGAGAGAATGCATTTCAATCTCATCACTAATCAGATACAGACATTTTTAATGACGGTTTAGTAAATGACATCGGAAAAGTAAAAACAAATTTTGTATTACGGCATTGAAGGATAGCTCAATTTAAAAATCTGACAATGTAATCCACCAAATTAATAGATTTGCAAGAAAAAAAAATCATCTCAGTAGATGCAGATAAGCACCTAATGTAATTCAATACTCACTCATGATATTAAAAAAAAGCAGATTCTTAGCAAACTGTGAATAGAAAGCAACTTTATTAACATAATTAAGCCATCTAACTAATCTATTCACCAAACATCATTAATAATATACTATAGGATGATTCCAATTAAATTTAGGAATAAGAAACTGTTGTCCTACTTCATTGTTTCTATTACATATTGCCTTGAGAAGTGGAATAAGACAATAAAAAGGTAAAAGTTAAATATAAATATATACACATATATGTTGAAAATTATAATGTGACTGTTTATATGGAAAAATACATACAAAATCCAAGACAGCTTTTAAAAATAAGTTAGTAGAAGATGAGTAAGTGAACTTGATGCAAGATTGACATTAAAAAATTGATAATATTTTTATACACAAGTGAAAATATATTATTAAAATAAAATTTAAAATATAAGGTATGACAACAAAATCTATTCAACGATGTTTAAGACCTTTTTTAAAAAAATATACAAAATATACAAAACAATGTGTGAAAAATTTAAGATGTTAATTTTCTTATAAAATCTATAAATTTGCATAAATATAAAAACCAAAATTTTGTTCTCTTTTTAGTGTAATTTAAAAAACTGGTACTAAATTTCATGCAAAAGGAAATGTCCAAGAACAGGAAAGATAATTTTGAAGAATAAAATATGAAATTCTCCCTGTCAAATTTGAAGACCTACTATAAACTGCAGTAATGAAAACAGTGTTGCTGTGGAATAAGTATAGAGAAATAAACCAATGGTACAGAGTAAAGAACTGAGAAACAGACTCACACATATATAGAAACTTGATATAAGGCGGAGTTGATTTTATAAATCATTGGAAAATGATGGTCTATCCAAAAAATGGTGCTGAAAACGATTGGCTATTAGAATTTTTGAAATTATAATATACTGCTGAACTTTCTCTAAAATTTATCTGGTTTTGGTTTAGAAATAAAATATTCTACTTTATCCTACTTTGTGGACAGCTTTCTAAATCTGATGATAGTTACGATGTGTCCCCAAGAAAGAATTAAAAGGCATGGTCCTGTATTTACTCCAGAGAGCCTTTGTGAACAATTGTTGAGTTTGACGCTTTGCCTGTGTTTAAGTTGCCAGGAATCTGGTCTCTAAATGGGGGTGATCATGGGACATTAATCTTTTTTGGATCAGTATTGTAGAGCCTTTAACAACAGCTATTTTAAAAGTCGAAGCACTTTAACTCTTGCTCTCAGAAAGCATTGTAGGCAGTGGATTTTTTCAGAAGAATATCCTGAAGCCTAGGCTGGTATAATTTACACTATTTGGCACAAGTGTGGGTGAGAGAATAAATAGTTCTATGTATTCTGAATCCATTTCTTTATTTTCCAAACTAAAGTAGACATATTATTTTTACATCAGTTTTAGTCTGTACTATAATTTCACCAGAAAAAATAAGAATGCCCTACATGTCTAAGAGTGGGAAGAAGGAAGGGTGGGTGGGGGGAGAAGATTGCCTCTTGAGTTTAAGCCTAGAATTGCTAAGAATGGAACTATATCTTGGAGAATTGCAGGGTGGAGTGTCTGGATGCAGATCAGCAGCAATTCTGCCATCTGGAAGCTTTAATTCCCTGCAGCTAGACACTTTAAAAAGCTGCTCATCCCTTACGGTAAACTTAGCATTTCTGCTGTTCTGGCAACTGTGCACTTGGTGTGTAGGCTGCCTCTGGCTATTAAGTTATTCTTGTCAGATTACCTCCTGTCCCAGACAGGCTGGAGCCTGTGGAGTGAGGTTCAGGCTGTGTGCAGCATGCAGGGAGCTTGCGCCAAGGTCAGACAGAGCTGCATAGTACACACAGGTTGCATTTCCTGGAGATGCAGGGAGCAAGACAACATAGCATCTTGGGGAGAAACTATAATTCTGAGCAGGGAAATCTTACAACCAATGTAGGAGAGACAGAGAGAGACAGAGAGAGAGAGAGAGAGAGAAAGAGAGAGAGACAGAGAGAGAGAGACAGAGAGAGGGAGAGAGAGAGAGAGAGAGAGAGAGAGAGAGAGAGAGAGAGATCTAATTATCAGGGAAAGGAATTAAGCCTGGGCAATAAATGAAAAGAACATTTGGTGCTTAGACACAGATTATGGGGCAAAAGCTTCAGACTAAGCTAGAGTAGCTTTAGTTTTTAATAGGACATCCATAGTCTCAGGGATAGATTGAAAGGGAACATAGAGTGACATTGTCTAGACAATTTGTCTTTCAAAATACTTAATTTGAAAAATATTTTAGATAATATGTCTTCTTTTTATTATGCTTATGGAAACTATATACATATATATGACATGCATATGTATGTTGATATGATATCATATGTCAAAATATATCAAATATCAAAATATGATATCATATATCAAAATATATGATATATGCATATATATGTATACTTGTGTGATTAGGACAAACATACACATGGTATTAATAAAAATACACAGATATGGAAGGAATTTCACAAACATGTTCTCATAAACACTATGACTTGATAAAAAATTTCTTCACTCATGAGTGAACGCATTCCAGCTGTTAGTGGCAATTAGAATCTAAATAAAAACAAAAATAACCATAATGAGCAAGAGACTCAAGACAGTCCAAACTTTGCAAGTTGTGCCATAGAGAATCACATATAATAAGTGTAGTGCGGGAGACCCTGCTCGCTGCGCCATCTTTCAGGCGGGGCGGCCTGCGGGGTCTCTGCTCCCGCTCCCCACACAAGAACGCAGGATATGGTGAGGCCAAAAAGGAACACCCACGGAGCCATAGGTAGAGGAGTCATACCACTACGGTCTCACTGGAGGCCGGGTTCACTGGACATGCGACCTGCCATCCGCCTTTCTGCCAACCGACCGACCGACTGACGACTCTCCTCCACTCTCGAATCTGTTCCTCTCCTGCTCTCCTCAGCTCTGCTCGGCTCCTTGGCAGTCCTCAGCTCTCCTCGGTAGCCGCAGTAGTTATACCAGCGGCCAATCGGCTAACCGGCCACAGCCGATGGCCAATCAGCCACAGCCTACGGCCATCCACCACCCGAGCCAGCACCTTTCCATGTGAGGCCGAGAGCCTATAAACTACTCTCTGGGGCTCTGTCCCCACAATAAGTGTACAACACATTTATTTATCTAATTAATAAAGGATACAAGAAGGTGTTTTGAACTCTAGAGAAATTTTCTTTAAGACATACAGTATTTTCAGTATTTTAATTGATTTGCTACATATATCAGCCAGGCTTTTTAATTGCAAGCATCAGATATTGACTTTGGATAATTTAAAGAGAAACGGAATTTGATAAAATAAAACTTGGTAGCTCACACAAACGTTAACACATAACTAGAATTAAGTTTGAAAGCTATATAGCCAATAGTAACATCAAAAGTTATACTCCCTAACAGTTGCATAAACACTCCTTTACTAATATCCTTGAAAACTGACACTGCACAGTGCTCCTCTGTTGTCACCAACAGAGGGCTGAACACTGGGGTTATTACTAAAACCACTGCTGGTGCTGCCACCTAGATGTGGATATAGCTGCCTTCCCTAATGCATCTCTCCTGAGAGTAGCTTCTTTGTAGTCACTGCTTTTTTATTTCCGACTGCAATAGGCTGCAATAATTGGTGAAGCCTAAGTCATATGCCAACACTTTGATTGATGGTGTGTCTCAGGAAGCAAGTCACTGGCAGTTGAATCTTCAGCAATGGGACATGAGTTGTTCCTGTTACATATGGAGGTAATTCGTATCCCATGGAGCTACAGTCTCTTAATCATATAAATGGATATAATTTCTCTCTTTTAATGTGATAGAGCTAAGAATCTCAATTTTTATTGAATACATAATAAATAGATTTGGTTATGAATAAAAAAACAAGGTAATAACTATATCTTACGAAGGCAGAAGTTTTGTGTATGGGATGATGATATCCAAGGATATTGAAATCCAAGTAATTCAATTAAGATAAAACCTTAGAAGACTAATATGGTCCTCTAAAATTGCATATAACAATCCATAATTAAAAGCCATTCCTTCTTCCTGACATACGAATACTGAATTTCTCTTGCCTTTCTTTTGTAACTACAGAGAAGACTGTCCTAAAGCTCAAGCATCTGAGAGATGCAGGTAACTGAAGGACCCCTAAAATAAAAAGACCTACAGAGGAAGAAAAAAATTTTCTTTAAAAAGAAAGTTAAATGTAATAGTACTACCTTCCTATATTCTTTTTAGTATGTAATATTCTACAATATGATATGATATTATATGTTATAATAATATTCATATGATTGAATTCTATGTAGAATGCGTCTACATAAATAAAATGTAACTTAATGTATATGATTGTATATTATAATCATATAATGGATTTTATGTAATAATAGTATATATTCATTCTAAATGAATAAGTATCAAAATTTGCTATTGTCAACCAAGAGCAGACTTCTTTATTTTTGATCTAAAACTATCCGCACAGCTTTTCTGACTCATCATATGGACATAGCTGATTTTTATTAAACAAACAAAACTGTGGGACATTACTCTTTTATTAATGCAGAGCAGAATAAATGGTAATTTCATGTGCTTTATAAAATTACTGCTTATTTTCTTCTTGGAGTCTATGAACTCTTCTAGGGCAGGAAGAAATATTATTTATCTTAAAATTCAGGCTGTTAAGCCTCACAAAGTGAATGATTAGATTAGTTAATGCTTGCTTGAAAGACCTTAAAATTATGCTTAATTTAAGAGCTGGTGATAAGGTCCAAGAAGAAAATATTAATAAAGTGAATAATAGATTATATTGGAACTATATAGTATTAATTTCAATACTTTTATTTTTAATAAAAGAAAGATACTAAATCATATATTTTACAACCATCAACCTCAACTATTGAAAGATGAAAAACACTGATATCTATTAGGGAATTAAGATAATCTCAGAATTTAAAGTGTAACAACAGTTACATAGATTATAATCATCCCTACCTAAAAATTTAACCCAGAAACAAAAGACCAATTTACTCATAATGGTTGTCCTACTCAGCTTGCATCAGGACTTTCCCACCTTATAGAATTACATCAAAATTTAATATAAATGTAAAAGATAAAATATGATTTTTAAGAGCCATTAACAGAAAGCAATGCCAACAAATATCACAACTGATTTATGCTTATCTAACTAACCAAAGTCTCATCTTCTTGTGAGATATAACTAAATCCTACAATCTCAGCAGATCATTCAGCCCAGCTTATAAAGTAAATTAGAAATGTTAGACAGACAATAAGTAAATCTGTAGTAATAAAAAAAAAATCAACAGTTAAAAATAGGTAAACGATGTTCAGTTTTTAACTATGGGTTAAAATTGAAGTTTTTAAACTAAATCTTCTCTAAAATTATTGCAGTAATAATTGCAGCAATAACTGCCAATAATCAAATATAATTTTTGAGCTTTGCATTGAGCTTCTAATTACACTTTTGTTTGCAGGATATCATTTTTACTCAATAATTGTCTTATCTTCTTATAAAATTAGAATGTTTTCAAATTTGATACAACCTTTTCAGATATTCTGATTAAGTTAGTTACTGCCTACTGCCCATTTTCTTGACTGTTCTTAGAATCTATCAGTATAATACTCAAGTATTCACAATAGATTTATACCATACATTTTAAAAATTAAAATTATGATATCCCATTGGAGCCAAACACATCGCTTTGGCTTGATAGGATATATTTCCAAGTTTCATTCAAATTATTCTATTAAAATATTATTCTATGACTTAATAACTATGATGTTTCATAGCAATATAAACATTATTTTTAATTTATAATAAAAAATTAAAAAGTTGAATTATTGGGGCCGGCCCAGTGGCTCAGGCGGTTAGAGCTCCATGCTCCTAAGTCCAAAGGCTGCCGGTTCAATTCCCACATGGGCCAGTGGGCTCTTAACCATAAGGTTGCCAGTTCAATTCCTCGAGTCCCGCAAGGGATGGTGGGCTGCGCCCCCTGCAACTAGCAACGGCAACTGGACCTGGAGCTGAGCAGCGCCCTTCACAACTAAGACTGAAAGGACAACAACTTGAAGCTGAGTGGCACCCTCCACAACTAAGATTGAAAGGACAACAACTTGACTTGGAAAAAAGTCCTGGGAGTACATGCTGTTCCCCAATAAAGTCCTGTTCCCCTTCCCCAATAAAATCTTAAAAAAAAAAAAAAAAAAAAGTTGAATTCTTCCTTCTGAGGTAGATCTCTTATTTGAGTCCATCACTAATATTTTTAGTGTGTGACGAATAGCAGCATTGTTTTAGCAAATATTAGTATTCATATCAAAGGTATAAAGTCTCACAAAGTCATAATTGGCTGATAGATATGAATTATTAAAATGAGTTCTTCATCATAACATTAAATTTATCTTAAGTTTATAGTTCAAAAATGTGTTGTTTGGATTCAGGAAAGGTATAAGCCAAATGTAGATAGATTAATTAAAACTTTTAATTAGCAACATTCAGATAAACATACCAAGTCAACTCACACATTCCAAATATCTCACACATTCCAATGAGAAAAAAAAGGGTTTTAATTATATCTGTATTATCAAAACAAGAGAAGCGCTTTAACAGGGTTCAGGTAAATGATTTAAAATTTTAATGAAGAGTCAAAGTATGTAGTAATATTGATTCTATAGCCCAGTTTTGGATCAGTTCTCTACATAGACTCAGGTAAGAGGGACCCCTACCAGCAACCTCATGCTTTAGACACATTTGCAAAAATAAATAATGTTAAAGAAAATATGATGACATTTAAATTCAGTCTCTGCTCTAGAAAATCATGTACTAAAACCATAAGCATCCCCTCTCATTACCAACATTACACCCCAGGGAAATGCAGACCCACATCCTGAAAGCAGAAGGTGATGGTCCTAATGCATGAAAATTTGTGGGTGTGCGGCCACTCAGCTTGGAATCAGACATTGTGTATGAGAGTGGAGGTTTTGAATTAAAAAAGCACTTAGGTAAGAGAAAAGATAAATTTATTATCAAAATTGGCTTTCCGTTAGCAGGAATGAGACAGATTCTTCCAAAACAAAATCAACAAGAAAAATAAGTGTCACTTTCTAGTTGCACTTAGTGTACATTTCCCTGCTCCCTTTTGTGTTCCAGTTTGTTCTTCTAGAGGAACCAAGAATTGTTGTAAAGATCTGTAAAGACAGATCTAGATACAGCGTTCAAGAAATATGATACTGAATCTTAGCACAGTCATCTAGTGGACACTGGCCATGAGTATTATGAGTAGTTTCATCCTTGTCAAAATAGTCTTATTGAAATAGTTTAGTGGTTACCAGAGGGTAAAGGGGGTGGGAGGTGGGAGATGAGGGTAAGTGGGATCAAATATATGGTGATGGAAGGAGAACTGACTCTGGGTGGTGAACACACAATGGGATTTATAGATGATGTAATACAGAACAGTACACCTGAAATCTATGTAATTTTACTAACAATTGTCACCCAAATAAATTTAAAAAATAAATTAAAAAAATAAAAGATTTATAATTACATTTTTAAAAATTCTATCTTAAATGTTCAATTTGAATGTTTGTTTTTAATTTTAAAATGTATGCTCAATTAGAATTTATATTTTGCCTTTTAATACTGACAAATAATTTTGATGACAAAGTTTAAGAACATGTAAAACAATTTTGCTTTTTTCAATTTTTAAATTCACTTTATATTCAATTTATATAGTTTTAAACAGAATTACACTTTATTTGTAAGACTTTTATATCAGCGTTAATGGTGGCGTAGTAAGGCTTCTTCCAGCCTTTAGGGGCATGACCTCCCTCTCATCCTGTCATCACAGAATTCAAATGAAACCACAGAGGTCTCTCCCCCTCCCTTTTTGTGAAAGATTTACTTTAGAGAACTTATAATTGTGATTTCTTCTCTGTCCCTTTGAAATGTAAATTTCTTCAAAAAGCCTCTTGACAATATTACAACCCAGGACTGTCTTTCTCAAGGACCTGGGAGCCATCTCTGAAGTAATTATCAAAGAAGGTAGCGCACCTATTTCCCAGTCTCTGTGGGAAGGTAGGAGCCCAACTTCCTTTGATACCAAAATGTAAAACTACCTCCTCTCCTGAAGATATGAGCAAGTTTATTTTTCGTTTAGGTAAGGATAATTAGCACACACAAATGGCCTATGTTTCCCCCCTCTCTTCCTTATCCTCACCCCTTCAGTTTTTTAAAACTCTCCTGTTCTTTGACTTTAGTGGAGTTGATTACAGACTCTGTTTTTGTCTCTCACTCATTACAGTAGCCTTGAGTAAAGTCTTTCTTGCTTGTTTGTCCAGTGCAATTTTTGCATTGACACAATTATCACTAGCCCATACATGTGTCACAATAATCAAATATAATTGTCTTTAATAAATTTAATGACTGCAATCATATTCTTATATTTTAAAATTTTGTCACAATGAAGTTATATTTGTTAAGGTAAATATATATTTTATTTAATAATTTATTAGAATGACTTATGTTTTTAAGTATTTAGATATATGGCATGGACTCCTCCTGGGCCCTTAAAATATTAGATGTGAGTCCATTATAAACAAATTTTGAGCCCTCATGTTAATCTATGGATTTTTTGATAACTGTGCCAGTAGAAAAAGTTTATCTGGAAGAATAATTTGAGATGTGAACAATTGATATAAGGAAGTAAGTTTTGTATAAAGTGAGTATGGGGAATGCTACCTATTAGTTGTGATTAAATCCTGATTTATCCAGGGACTATGGACAGTTGCATGCCTTCCTTGCTCATGAGGACACCTACAGTGAACTACTTCTCTTATCTTCACAAAAGAAACACATTAAAAAACAAAGCTCTTTGTTTTATGCCAAAAAAGCATTTTTTATACCAAAGATATTTCCTAAGTATATTAATGAATTTGAAAAGTTTGAACATTAATATTTGTCCTAACGAATAATGAAATTATTATCAAAACTGAAATATTCTGAAATATTCTCCATCTATTGATATTATGTGTGTTTGCTCTTAAAGCAGTGTTGATATTTTCCCAATGCCCCACCCTGAAAACTTTCTTAGTTATAAGAGAGATAAAAGAAGGTAAGGAGATTTCATAGATATTCAAAGAACTCAAAACAATAGAATATGGTATGTCATATCATAGGAAGAGTTATTAATTCCTTTCATAGAAAGTATGCCTTTAAAAATTACTCATAGTCATTACTCAAGGATGCATATTATTTTATTAAAATTGAAGTACATTAGTGTGGTTCCTAAATGTTAAGATATTAAATTTTGCTCCTGTAACCAGCATACATCATCCCATTGGTATAAATTATTAAAACATACACCTGGGTGGTGAACACACAATGGGATTTATAGATGATGTAATACAAAATTGTACACCTGAAATCTATGTAATTTTACTAACAATTGTCACCCCAATAAATTTAAAAAATAAATAAATAAATAAAAAAACATACACCTGGAAAACCAGGATGATTTTCTACTTTTCAATGGAAATGTTTCCACTTCGACAGATATTAGTAATTTCATAACATTTAGTTATAATATAAGGATAATTTTAAAATTATTATTGGTATACCTTTTAAATGTCATCACTGGTTAAGGATATTGTACATTTAGACAGAGCCTTCTGATCCATGAAATAATTTATAAAACTAACTAACATGTTGCATTTCAAATATGTTCAACTTGGATAATATATTTCAGAGTTAATATTAACATAAAAAATGTATTCTATAAGCTTTTCTTGGGTCACCATTTAAAAAATGTTTTAAAATGTGTTCTGTTCCCAGAACACATCCCTAAAAGTTATGGTCCCTTTCCGTCCTAATATAGCATACCACAATAGATTTAAATAGTTTGCATAAACTTGGAATATTCTGGTACTAAAAACAAGATGCCTAATGACACCATGGAAGTGGTATCAGCCTCTCCCGAACCTTACACTCACAGAGAAAAACATTTATAAAAAAACTTTTATAAAAACATTTTTTTAATAAAAAATATGATATCATAAAAATCACAATAATGTTTACCAGTTCTTCCTAATTTTATCCTCTTCCCAACAATCAGCCCCTGGAAGTATCTTACTTTTTGTCAAATTCCTGGCTGGGGCACAGAAAAAGAGAAAGAGGTATAGATTTTCTATCCTGTAGAATGGTTCACTAAACTTTTGTTAGAATATTAAACCTACCTGGGGTTACCTAAGCTCTGCAACATTAAACCTTTGTAATATTTGGAGTTCATACTATTTGTATTCACAACATGTGAAAAATAAAGTGAGAATTAATGCACATGCTATATCTTAGTAATCTTAAATTTAAAAATTATAACAAGTATATGTGTAGGTATATTAATCACTTCAAAATAAAATAATAAGTAAACATTAAACAGCTGGTATTATGTCATGAATGGCATATCTTGAAGGAAATAGATATGGAGAGAGGGGGTAATATAATGTGAAAAGTAAGCATGTTTATTCTAGAGTTGATCTAGCTTGTATGACTTCCCCCTGCTTATTCCCTGAACTGTAATAATAGAAATGATAATAATTTTGCCTTGGTAGACTTTTTTGTGGGAATAAAACTAAATAATGCATGAAAAGTGATAAGAAATTGCCTGGTGAAACTCTTAAGTTATAGTCATTTCATAATATGTTTTAATGTTAATGAAAGCATGGCAGATTAATGAAAACAGAAAATATAAAAAGTGTCTATTATATATAATTTATTTGTTGAGCATCATCTTAATTATGGTCTTTGATCTCAAAATGAAACTATGAAACATTTTATTCTGTGTGATTTTAATTGTGACTTTTTGATATAAACTATTTAATTTGTGGTATTTTGAATTGTTCTTTACTTCCTCTAGGCACAACTCAAAATAAATTAATATAGAATTCTTCCTAATGGTGCCCTATTACCAAAAGTCTTCTCCCATAAATTAGTTAGGAACACATACCACATCTGCACAACGGGAAAGAAGTTAAGGAGAATAGAGAAATGTATATGATTTACTGAAGCTGAAAGCCCCCTCAATTTCATGACTACTTGAGCATGAAAATTGCTTAAAAATATTTATGGTTTCAAATGAATAGATTCCACTCAGGGATACACACTGGGAGTCAAGAAACCTTAAAACTTATGAAAGTTTGTAACTTACAGATCCTGGGATAGAAGTAAATAAAAAGATTCAATTTATTTAGGAGTAGCATTCCTAAAGTACAATTCAAAAGACAAAACAGAAATTTGAGAATGAGGATTTAAAATAAAAACAAACCTAGTTTTAAAGAGCTAGTTTACAGCAATATTTATATTGAATGTGCATTAAATGAATTATATAAAGGTCATTCTTCATGTCACTGACACTCCAAATGTATATACACACATATATATGCTAAATTAAATACCTGCCAAAGAAGAGAAATCCAAGATGGCAGAGTAGCTAAGCACTGGGCCTGTGTCCTCCTGTGAACACATTAAAATTACAACTAAATTGTAGAACAATCAACCTGGAGAACCACCTCAAGTCTAGCTGAACAGAAGTCTTATGACTGAAAATATAAAAAGGATGCCACGTTGAAACTGGCAGGATGTGCAGAAACACAGAACAGGCCCTGAACCTCCATGTGGTGGTTGAGAATCAGGAGGGATAGCTCCACCATGGAGGTTCCCTCTGGAGGAGGGAGGGGCCCCAGCCCAGAGTACTGGTGCCAGGAAGAAGAGCCCCACAACATCTAGATGTGAAAATCAGTGGGAATTCTGACCGACCAGGTGGGACAGAAAGCAGAGGCAAAACTAGACGTCTTCTTAAGTGGCCCGCGCACAGATTCACTTACTTACAAGCACTCACCTTGGGCTCCCACAGAGGGATGGTGACCCGGGAGGTGTTGGGGACATACAAAGGGACAAACTGAGGTGTGTGGCTTCGAGGCAAAGACTGGAGGACAGTCAGCACTTTCCCTGTGTGAGGAAGCTTCCTCCTGGGCAGCCAGTAGGCAGGCACCATCTTTTCTGTGTTGAACCTGCCCACACCACAGCCAAATCTGAATCTGATTAGCCTGGTGAGCTCTGCTGTTGCACCCTAATGACTCACTGTGAGCCCCTGGTCATCCAACTCCATCATTGCCCAAGGCACTTTCTCAATGAGCAGCTAGCGCCACCCACATTGTACTCTTCTTGGAAAACTCTCAGAGTCTGGCAGGCCCCTGGTAAGCAGTGACTGGCCTCAGTGTGCTTTGAGACTCTTGCTGAGTAGCTCCAGGCTGAGCACTGGCACCAAACCAAAATTTACATTAACCTCATGACCACAACTCTTGCTACTCTAGTGACTCCCTGAGACCCTGCTTCACCAAACTTGCATACCGAATGGGGCACCAGGGGAGAAAAGACCCAGCACAGGGCAGCCCGCAGAGGAAAAAGTCAGTAGATTATGGTTACGGCAATGATTGGTAGAGTGGTGTCTGGAATGTCTACTTAAATGGAGATGTGTGCCATTTATTTGGGTTGCATTGGGACGATGATGGTGAACTGAGGACCACTATCAGTGGCTGATTCTTAAGGGAGTCAGAGGGGGCAGCAGGCCTCCGGGTGTCCTGACACTTCGTGGCACTATCCCAGGCCTGGTACTGTGGCAGACATCCTCAGTTCGTAGTGTGGCCTCTCCCACATGCCTCTAGGGTTAGCACAGGCAGCAAACAACTGTGGATTGCTTTGTAGCTTTTACCAGGTAGTCCCTGAATAGTCACAGGCAGTGGGATACCTGGGGCTACACTAGAGCCCTTCCCAAGTGTTCCCAGAACCAACATGCTTGGAGGTTGGCTTCAGACCACAGCAGAACACCACCCAATTAGCCTCACAAGTGGCACAGACAACAGGGACCAGAGCCCGCTGTGGTGAATCCCACTCAGTTGGGTAAGCACCCTCCCCACCCCACCGCACAGCAGTCCATAAGCTGTGGACATGGGCAAACCCCACAGCCAATCAGCCTGAGGGTCATTCCCACCCACTGATGTGCCAATAGCAATCAAGGCTCAACTATAACAGGAGGGCTCACACAACCCACACAGCAGCACCCAGAGCAGGTAACCAGGGAGACTGTTCCACTGGGCCCCCCAGGCCACCTGATACATAAGGCCAAGACTGAGAGACATAGTAGATCTACCTAATACATAGAAACAAACACAGAGAGGTAGCCAAAATGAGGAAACAAAAAAATATGCCCAAATGAAAGAATAGGAGAAAACTCCAGAAAAGAGTTCAAAACAATGGTTAAAAGGATGCTCAAGGAATTTAGCGAGAATTTCAACAAGAGAGAACAAGCATAAAAAGGGATATAGAAACCATAAAAAAGAACCAGTCAGAAGTGAAAAATAAAATAACTGAAATGAAGACTGCATTAGAAGGAATCACCAGCAGACTAGATGAGGCAGAGGATTGAATCAGCAATTTGGAAGACAAGGTAGCATTTGCTGTTCCAATTTCAAATACAGATGCATAGAAAATGACTTTTCAAAAAAAAAAAAAAAAAAAAAAAAGCTTAAATCTAATTTTTAAATAAATGTATTAGTATATGAAAAGACAAATATTTTCATTAAACTTTAACAACCTGTCAAAATACACATTAATTAACCTAAAATGCTCTAAAAATTGTTGTAATAAAAGTCCAATATGCATTAAAATATTGGCTATATAAGTTCAAACTGCAACTTATAATAAAATAATTCTACATGGTTTAGTCAAAAGTTCACTTTTGAGAGAATAGCAGCTGAGAAAGGAACTTAGAGATTATGAGGAAATAATCAAAATTAGAGAGTTTGGTCCAGAAGCAATGGTAACATAGCAGTAGAGAGACATTGCTCTAGAACCGATTCATAAATCTTGAAGTACCATTGTATTCACTAAGCTAATAATGATAAAGTGTTTCATGTAGTGACAATCTAAAATAATTTGGGAGAAAGTAACATGTAGTCAAAATACCCTTAAGTGTGTTTGTCGTATGATTTTCAACTAAATTAGCAAATTTAAACCATAAGGAGATATAACTATATCCTTATTAGAAATCGAAATACAAAATGTTGACTATACCAAATGAGGGCAAGGATCTAGATCATCAAGACCCCACAAAGAGCCTACATAGTACTAGAACATAGTTTAGTCTCATTCTTCAGTAAAAGGACAGAGGCACCTCGGGGAAATGCCTAATTTTAGGGCTGGTGCAGGGAAAATACATGATGAGCCTGTAGCAAATTGCAGTGATGGAAAATAAGGAAATGCTAAAAGAAAAAAAAATAAGTAAGAATACAAGTGCCAGCTTGAGAGTGCCCCCAGAGGCCAAAACTGGAACAATATAAGTAATGAAAAAGAATAGTTTTATATTAAAAACCCTAAGAGTAAAAGAAATATCTGTGACTCCATAATGATATGAATAAATAATTGAATAAAGTCATAAATATGGGACAAATAACAAATCTTTGCAGGATAATTTCAAATAACAATTGTAGAAGAAATGAAAAAAACAAAAATTCACCATTATAACACCATAGCACTAATTGCTATAAGCAAGGTCCACTATAACTTTTAGAAATCACTGGGTTAAACTTTAAGAGGAGACAGGATATTTGCATATCCTCAGACTATCTCTCCCAGCATAGTAATTAATTATTGTGATGGAATCAACACCTCCATAAATTATTGCACAACCCTCCCTCTTGAAGACAGTGCTTAATTCTCATTCTATTGCACGTGCGTTGTATTTAGTGACTCATTTCTTATGACCAGAGTATGGAAAGAAAAACAATAGTAACTTGTACAATGAAGAAGACTGGAAGGCCTTAACCAAGTGATCAAGTTTAGCATTACCAATAGTGAAGGTGATAGCATGTAACTTCTGATATAATGTCATTACAGGGGTACTTCACCTGTGTGACATTATTCCCCCAAGTCTGCAAACCCAGTTAAATCAAGGAAGACATCAACCAAATCCAAACTGAGGAACGTTCTACACCACATCTGACTAGTAATCTTCAATTATGAAAGACAAGACTGAGAAATTCTCATGATTAAATACAATATGATGTCCTAGATTGGTTCATGGGTCCAGAAAAGGACATTAGTGGGAAAACTGGTGAAATATGAACGATGTCTGTAGTTTTGTTAATTGTACCATTGTTAATTCCTTAGTATTGATAAAGAAATCATGATTATGTAAAATGCTAACTTCAGGGAAATCTGAGTGGAAGGTATGTAGTCACTACCTGTGCTCTCTTTGCTGTTCTTTAAATCTAAAAACATTTCAAAATAAAGATTTTTAAAATGAAAACAAGTCTAATACATCCTAAGACATTAAACAGGCCTCTTTCCTTATAATTTTGCCTGTCACCTCTGTTTATATCTGGTAGTATTTTATTCGTTAACTCTCACTATAAACATGGCTGTTTTACTAAATTACCTAGTTCATATGCAGTTGTTTATAGAATTCATGATGCCCCTACAGGGAAAGATCTGGTTCTCTCTTGCCATTTTTTAGCATATATAAATTTGAAGTCTGAAAAAAATCACTTGAGTAAATAATAGAATGTTCTTTCTTTCTGTGCATAAGAGAAAGCACTACAGACTACAGAATGTTCATGCTGGTTTGCTTCAGTATGTGGCACTTTGCATGCTGTGAAATTACTTGAATTATTTCAAAATTTTATCTATTAGTATTTTAATATGAAATGTGCAAATCTAGAATAAAACACCCCTGCATGTAATTTACATTGGAATATGCTATTGTTCAACAACGTTTTCAAAATAATTTCAGAAACATCTACTTACCATTTTAAATCATTCTTTAACAGGTATTAGTAAGAGTGTGAACATTTTTTGTTTGTTTGTTCAACAGATTACACCTGACTGTGACAATAAACAGAAAAGTAATTGGAGTGGCATAACATTAATGTCATGGACACAGTATAGCTTAGCATATACTGAAAAGATTTGAAAAAGTAACATTTTTTTCAAGTTAATCTGTGAGAAAATTTGTTTAATAAATGAGTATACTTGAACAGTAAGTGAAGAGAAATGCTCTTTTAGGTAATGTGGTTTTCTATCTCTGGTGTTGATGTAGGATGAAAAATTCAACTATATGCTCAAGAATATACATCTTTTATATATGCACAAGTAAGATCTGCTATCATAATAATATCACATCGTGATAAAACAATGTGGTCTTTATTTTCACTAGAATGGCTTAAGGAAGAAGGAAGGGGATGAGAGTTTCCCAGGCAACATTAAGATAAGTTAATTTTTAAAAATTTGAAAACAAAGAGAAAAATTTCCATTAAAAGTATAAAACTAGAATGCTGTCACCATACATCAAAATTAACTCAAAATAGATCAAAGACCTACATATAAGACTTGAAACAATAAATTGCATATAAGAAAACATAGGTACCAAACTTGTGGACCTTGGTCTTAGGATTTTATGAATTTGACCTCAAAGGCAAGGAAAATAAAAGCAAAAACAAATGAATGTGATTATATCAAACTAAAAAGCTTCTGTACAGCAAAAGAAAATATCAACAAAACAAAACAAAGAGACAACCAAACGACTAGGAGAAGATATTTGTAAACAACACCTTCAATAAGTGGCTAATATCCAAAATATATAAAGAAGTCATATAACTCAATAACAAAAAAACAAACAAACAAACATTCCAGTTAAAAAAATGACCAGAGGAACTGAACAGACACTTCTCCCAAGAAGCATACAAATAGCCAACAGATACATGAAAAGATGCTCAACTTCACTAGCTATTATGGAAATGCAAATCAAAACAATAATGAAATATCACCTCTTTGGTGTTAGAATGGCTACTTTCAATAAGACAAGGAATAAGTGTTGGAAAGATCATGGAGAAAAAGGAAAGCTCATACACTGCTGGTGGGTATATAAATTGGTATGGCCACTTTGGAAACCATTATGGTGATTCCTCAAAAAAATTAAAAATAGAATTAACATATGACCCAGCAATTCCTCTTCTGGGTATCTACCCAAAAAATCTGAAAACATTTATCCATAAAGATATATGTACCCCTATTTACATTGCAGCTTTATTCACAGTGGCCAATACATGGAAACAACCAAAGTGTCCTTCGATAGATGATTGGATTAAGAGATGTGGTACATGTATACAATGAAATAGCACTCAGCCATAAGAAAAGATGAAATAATGCCATTTGCAGCAACATGGATGGATCTTGAGATTATCATGCTAAATGAAATAAGAGAAAAAGTCGAGAACCATGTGATTTCACTCATATGTGGGATATAAAACTGAAAGCAACAAATGAAGGAAACAAACAAACAAGCAAAACTCATAGACAGAGACAACAGTTTAGTGGTTACCAGAGGGGAACAGGGAAGGGGAGGAGGTAGAAGTGTGTAACAGGAGTCAACCATATGGTGATAGAAGCAGATTTGACTTTGGGTGGTGAGCACACAATGCAATAAATAGATGATGTACTATAGAATTGTACACTCTAAACCTATACCATTTTACTAACCAATGTTACCCCAGTAAATTTAATTAAAAAAACAAAGAAAGTTATGAGAACAATTTCAACAGAGTGACTTGGTGCTGAGAGAGTTGTCTATGCCAGAGAGATCATTCTATGGAAAGGACAGTAGTCGAGGTGTGTGATTTGTTTCCTGGTGATGAGGGCACAAGGAAGAGAGAAGCATAGAGAGACATAACCATACCTTGTCTGGATCATTACCTCATCACCTCAGTTTTTGTGGATTTAGTAATGGAAATATTCACAAGCAGCTCTAACAGACTTTGAAATTGACCAGCTACAGGAACCAAAGAGAAACTAGCATCTATAGGAAAAGAGGGCATGCTATCTATTTATACTGCTTTCTCACAACCAACCACTTTACTGCATCATGTTTTTGCTGGGGGGTGGGGATAATGTAAAATTTAATAGGATATAGTTTTCAGATAGTCTATTGGTTATTTTTTAAATTTATTTGCTAACTCAAAAATTATTCTGTTTAATATGCATGAACAACTATGTTAGTCACTGGGTATTCAATAGTGACCAAATAAGGCATGATCTCCACCTCTGTAGAACTCATAGTCTAGTGGATGAAAAATAATTTTAAAAATGTGTAATTGTAATATTAATACAATTTTTGAAAGAGATAAGGGAACAAGAGGGAAAGAATACTATAACAATTTGAAGAGGGAGAGTTAGGAAGTCTTCTCTAAGAAGGTGTTAATTAAGCTATGGATAATAAAGAGAACACAGAATGCAAAAACTGTTAAGACAGAAATAATACCATGTACAAAAGTAGTGAAAAGAACATTGAATTTTTTTTTAAAATGACAATGTATATAAATTGTAGTAGGTAAGGGGAGAGTGCTGGAAAAAATGTCCACTAATTACTCAATAGTTCTTTCATTCAATGAATATTTACTCATTCACTAGTAAACCAATATTAGAAAAACATGTCTGGCATGCTCTTATGAATGCCTTAAAGTCTGGTGGGAAAGAAAGACTGTAATTACATTTTCACACAAACAAATGTAAATACCACTGGTCTATGAACAGTGTACTGATGGAAAGTGCTATGAAGGAACTCCTGCTTTGAGTCCTATGATAGGAACATTTGAGCCAGTAGGAAAGGTTAAAGTAAGCCCCTGGTCAAGTAAAAATTTTGCTGAGATCCGAAAAATGAGAAAACATTAGTTTGATCAAGTAAGAATATAATCATTTTCCAAGGAGAATAATATAGATGTAGAATGACCTTATGGTGGGAGGAAACACAGGAATCTCAAAGAAGTGAAAGGAAGCTAGTATGGTGAGAGAGAGCAGATTGAGGAGAGCTTGTATGACAAGGGCACAGAGAAAGATTGGGCCCAGACCATGATGGCCTCATAGGCCCTGCCAAAAAGTTTCATCATCATCATAAGAGCAATGGATGGTCTTTAAACAGGAGAGATTCACACACCCTGATTAAAGTTTAATAAATTTCAGTGTATAGTACAAAGAGATAAGAGGGGTCCAGTGTGTGCCGGTAGACCATTAGGGGGCTATTGCACATTTCTTTTATAAAATGATGATGGACAGAAGTGAATGAAGTTGCAGAAAGATGGGAAGATTAAAGATACATGTATGTGAGGGCAGAACAGGTAGGCATAAAAGATAAACTTGCCAATCTAAACTTAAACTTGGTCAATTACAGTAGCATTCACCGAGACAGGGAAGCATGTCTAAAAGGGGGAATTAAATATTCAGTTTTGAGTTGCCCTTGAATCATACGATTGAAAAATTCTCAGCTTATTCTAACTTCATTTCATTTATGTCTCAGCTCAAATGCCACTGCCTCAGAAAGTCTTTCCCTGAAAAGTTTAAAATAACTCTTGTAGCCAATAGTTCTACCACTCCAACTACTTAATATTCTATGACACTTCCTGACCTCATGTTTTAAATTTATTTCTTATTGTTATCTTCCTCCAGTAAAGTTTAAGCTTCGTGTGGGTAGAGGCAGAGTCTACCCCCTTTTTTTTAATTTCTTTTAATATAAAGTTTCTAGTAGGTGATGAGTACATGGTAGGTCATTAAAAAGAAGTGAATGAATAAATGAGTGAATAGGTGAATATGTCTATGATTGACTTGTAAGGACATTGACTATATAAACCTAACTTTCATATACAGAGAGATATCTTATTTTATGCAGAGGAAGAAAAATAATGAACAAGAACTATACCAACAGAATAAGTATTGACTGTGTCTTCAGGGGATTTATATTTAGAGAGTGAGTAAAGGTGATGCATGCTGCTACTCTGCCTACAAATTAATTTGCCATAAAAAAATAATGTCTCTGTTTTATCTGAAATTATATCATTATTTCTATAATTTGGACTTATGTTAAATTTTTATAATTTGGTTTAGGTTAAAGTAATATTTATGAGTTGATCTAAGACTCTAATGAGCCAAATAATCTAGAATCCCAGATTTTGTGTTTCTATTTAGGGATGATATAACAGGAAAGGGCTTTCTTGTTCCTATAAGGGCCCTAATATGGAAAAACAAACAAACAAACAAACAAAAAAAGCGTGAAAAAAATACAATTCCAATGTTTTGCCCAATAAACAGTAAAACAGTAATTTGATACAGATATTTTAGGTCAAAATGTTGTTAAATGATTGAAAATAAACTTATTTTATAGTGGTAACAAAATTAAAACAGGATAGTTATCTTCACAATGGTATTTAAGGATTGTGTGACTGAAATAGCTGATCCAACTGTATTGTTGTACAATATACTGTAGGCCAATTTTTCTTGAACCTAGATCTCCAATAAATAAGAATTACAACAAAATTCCATGAGTTCTTTAAATGAGATATACTATGACAGAAAATATCAGAGGTGAAAAAGGAGATTGCACCTAGCCCTCCCTACTTGGCCAACTTTGCAGAAGAGAAAATGCAAGCTGAGTCTTGGGAGATCAATAGGAATCGCCAAAATGGAAAAGTGTGAAGGGAACATAAAAGGGACCAGAGGAGAGTTTGTGAAAATGCATGGAGGTATGAATAACATGACACCTTCAGAAAATCTCCACATATTTACTACAGTTTTGGTTTGTTTGGAGGAATAGCTGAATTCAAGTCTGAAGAGAGAGGAAAGAACTGCTTAGGAAGGCACTGGCATGTTCTGCTAACTATTGTGGACTTTATACTTCATGAAATATGATGTCATTTTAGGTTTTTAAGTGGCCTGACAGCATTTGTATTTTTGAAAGGTCACTTCTAATTTGATTTGTAGAAAGGTCTATATATGAGCAAAGAAAGATACTGTTTAAAACTCTCTTTAAATTTTGCCATTGAAGCACTCCAAATGGCAGAGGAAAGTGAATCATACCTTAGGGGTCTAGTGGGGGTATCCCAACATGTCCACTGGTTGTAAAGAGGCATCAGGAGTTCAACTTTACGAACCAAATTCATGTAGGAAATATTATGTATGCAATTTTCATTAATTTTAACACTTATTCTCCCCTATAAAAGTTGATCCGAAGAAAGCGGAAATCCCCAGGGGGGAAGAAATAAAAAAGCCTTAGTTCACCACTTGGCATCCTAGTATATAACCACTGGGAGTAACAAACACCAATTTAAGTGGGACTACACTTTACAAAACGAAAAAGAGGGATGCTTACAATGTTGGTAACAAAGTGGTACAGGAGCATATGTAGACAATTGAAACAAAACACCAAAAAAAACAGAAATAACAAAGACACAAATGTTTTTGCTACTAAATTAACATATGAACAATTATGCAAGAAAACTTCACCTGACTTGAACGTTGTACCTATAATTCCATATGCCATATGTGGAAAATCACATTTTAAAGATACTGTCTGTATAGTCCCTAATTTACGTAAAGTCGTATTTTAAAAATTCATGTGTGAAACAGTCTTTCTCTCTGCTAATTATGTACTGTATTATGAAGTTTATAAAGTTTCCTTGAAATTTGCTAAAGTTTGCATTTTAACTAAATTTAAATTCTTAACTTTGAGGAGGATGCAATCCCAGCTCAATGTCTATGCCTCCACACATTTTTACTCCAAATACTAAAGTCAGGAGTGCCTAGCAAAAACCACTATATGCTTCATTATGCCAATTACATTTCTCTTTACTGAGAAACAGAAAATGTATTGAAAATTAGTAATAAATGTAGAGACTCATTTTTGCTCTTCTCTCCTACGAGGAGTTTGTACATCCTTCATTGTATGCAATCCAAATTCACACACTATCTGGTAGCTAAAGTACCATCTAGGTCTGAATCTCGTAATGTTATGATATACCTATATATGCATGTAATGTGTTATAACACATTTGAACGAACGTCTGCTTGGCTGGGAAAGGAAACCCGAATATGGAGCAGTGTCAATGAATATCGTCAGGTACAAATTGATGCTTTCTCTGTCATTGCAGTTTTCTTCTGAACTGGTCAATGCCATGATCTTTGTCTTCTAATTACCAAAACTCTGTAATCTTCACATGTTATATACTCTGTTATTTACAAGTTCTTGCAAGATATGCTGGACCCCCTGGAAAGTTGCTCCAGACAAACACTTTCATAGTCCACAATAGTCCTCCCACCCCATCTGATTAACAGAAAAGCTCTGTTTTTTAATTCCCAGTTTTGTTTCTGGGGACCAGTTGTTTCCCTCGTACCGTATGCTTCTTTGCAGACTCTCGTTGAGGTGTGCCTTGAACCTGCAAGTGTGTGCATAATCAGCTGATCGTCACATTCAGCCACACATTTCCCTTGAAAGCAACATCCAGGTCAAGAAGTAAAGTCATGAGGTACCCTCTGACTTGGTCACATTTATTCACTCATGGTAATTTCCATTTCAGGGAATTATTTTCTCTCCAGGAATCCAGGCTCATTTAGAGACACTCTCAAGGATTCAGTTTCCTAAAAGAGTTGTTCAAATATAACAAGACATGACAGTTATATAAACAAAATATTTGTAATATGAGGTAATAAATATTATGTGAAAGGTACTTGTCAAAGTGTTATTATAGGGAAAATAAGTTAAGAAACCAAAGAAGGGAGAAACAAATTTTGCCTGGAAGAATTAGGACTTATTTTTAAAGTTCCATTTGACAGTTTATAAAATTAAAAAGTAAAGGGAAAGAAAAGCAATGTTAAGTGAAGAAAAGAGCAAAAACAAAAGCATGGAGACATTAAAGTTTAGAGAAATTTGTTCAGGGCCTCAACATCACATAAACTGACTAGAAATGCAAATTCTTGGGCCAGCCCAGACCTAAAGATGCAGAAACACTGGGAGTAGAGACTAGTAATTTGTACATTAACATGAGCCCCAGATGATTCTGAAGTATGAAGAAATTTGAGAAATACAGAGCAGGTAAAAAACAAACAAACAAACAAACAAAAAGGGAATGATTATATGTAGCTCAAATGTAGGCCATAAGGGTGTATGCTAAAGACAGATTGGAGTTTTACCCAGTAGGCAATTAGGAGATATTTGATGTCTTAAACATAAGATCAGCATGTCCATCACAGTTTCAAACAGATAACTTAGGTGGCATCATAGATATTTAATCAGATGGGTGAAGAAACACCCACTGAGGAATGAATAAAGCTTGAATATGGATAGTAGCAGGATAAGGGATAAATAAGAGACAAACTAGAGAAGGGAAATTTCCCAGATAATGTGTAGTCTTTCAACAGGATTTTTTGGGGCTGGAGCTCTAAACTGAAGGAATTCAAATAGAGGAAACTGTAAGAACTTGAGCAGGTTGATGGAGGATGAGGTTGCTTACAGAGGCTTTGTGCTACCCTGCAAAGCAAAACTGACCTTCTTCTACTTACTTGTACAGCAAAGTGTAATGTGCAATACAGTGAAAACAAAGCAGAGCCACCACCTGTGTTTCTTATCTTTTTTCTGGCCTGGAATGGTGGAATATGGAGGTTCCTTTCAGTGGTGTCATACTGTCATACCTCATTTTTCTGTCCATGTAATTCTAAATGCAACATCATTGTTTTTGTTTTATCTATACATCTATTTAACCAAGATATATAAAGTACTTAAACATTTGCTCCAATACAGTAATGTAAGTGCCAATGGTAAGGTAGGGTAGGTGAGAAAAAGAAACTAAAGTGACAATTACCCTGCTATTTAATGGACTATTGTCCATTAAATGTTATTGAAATGTTTTCTTTAAAACTGTCATTTTTGGTCACTATTTAACTCAGAGACAAAACGTCTCCTTCTTACCCTCAATTTTATTGTTTCTTGCAATATGAGTCATTGACAAAACATTTTGGTGCTGTCCAAATAAATGCAGTATCAGTATTTTGACTATATAATCTAAGGATATATTTTCATATCATCAGTATAACTCTTCTTGCCACAAAACAATTGAGATTTAATGTATCTTCTCCTACCCACTTTGCACACATTTGCTCACATACAGAGCTTTGGGAAAATCCTTTAAAGCTGACTGCCTCAGCGGGAAGTAGTCCTTCTGTCTTTGCCCTCTGCTCCCAGCTAAAATGTGGACAAGACGGCTGGAACTTTAGCAGCCATCTGATAAATGAGACTAGAGTAAGGATAAAAACCATGATGATGAAAAGTGAAAACAGAAATTGATTAGGCCCTAGTTTTGTTAAGGTACTTCCTTACTAATATTGGATTGTCTAAGTGAACCTCTTACAAGAGAAACAATCTTATATAAACAAGTTACTGGAATTGTCAATTACCCACAGCCATACAGTTCTGTGATACATTAAAATTAACCATTAGCTTTCTAGATCATATATTTGTTTCCACCCTTTTTTTTCTCTCATTTAAATCATATCCAGTGGGATATTCTTATGTCTAAGTACTATATAGTGTCTTTCTTTTTCATTAAATGTTGGATTATAAACATCATTCTATGTTATTATATATTATTCTCCACAACATTTTTTCAGTTTCACACATTTACTGTAATTTATTAAACAACCACTGTAGAATAATTATTTTCCTTTTTTTTTTTTTTAACTGTTGTAAAAAACAATACATAAATGTATCAGGTTTTCAAATCCTACTCAGCATTATGTACTATTTAAAAAAAAAAAATAATGAATTTATCAAAAGCAATTCAACCAAATAGAGATTTATGCTAGGCAACTTTGTCTAAACAAGAATGCCATATTTGGAGGTGGGGTCTCTAAAACCAAGACCAACACAACTAGGGACAGTAATAGTATTAGGCACTAGTAACTGACAATCATAACTTGTGATATGAAGGCTCAGTCATGATTATAACAGTACAGAGGCTCATTTTGCTCTTGTGGGACTCCACCAAACATTGAAGAAACAGAAATGCATATTTAGGTGAGACTGTTGAGATAAAGAAATTTGTTATTTTGTGTGTCGTTACTTATCATATTAAGTGTGTTTTGAAACTAAAATAGCCTTATTTTGCATAGGACATATAATATCTTTTGTCTGTTTTGATAGTTTGAATGTGATGAATAAATAACTTTGCCTGTTGTTTTGCTTTCAGATTTTTCCATCACCACATTTGTTGTCTCATACACATAATGTGATGCTGCAAAATGAGGAAACTGACAAGCAAGCAGAACAGATATAATTGTTTGAAAATTTAACTTTGGAAAGTGGGAAAAATCCCCAAATTTTCCAAAAATGTCAGTTTCTTTTACTACATTATTTATTTGTTATTTTTATATTTGGTTTTGTCTTTTAAAAGCAATGCAACTTGTAAGTGTCAAGATCTCTCTCTAAAAAGATAGAAATTGCTCTAAAAAGATAAAAGAAACAGTAACTCTTTATAACAAATGGATATCTGGAAACATCTATAGCTTCCAACATTTTCTCTCAAAGTTGATGACTTCCTATTCATATGTACTTGGTAGTATGTTTTAGTCACAAGTACTAGGTTGTATTACATTATTTATAACTGCCATCTAGGTATCCTTCAGCTCCATGTTATATAATAATGGGAACATGCAAACTCACAAAACTCTGAGTTTCTCTTCAATAAATACTTGGGTGGTCTTTGGAAACCAAATCTGTGTGTGATCTTGAACTAACAAGCAGGAGATCGTAATCCAAAAGAGTAAAGGATCCGACCATCACTTTACATTATTACTTCAGTTTTTCCAATGCATTACAGTAGATAGACCTTGTTAACTGGCAGCAATGAACTTCCTATGGAAATAATTGGCTATTAGAAAAGGAAACACTGACTTATATTCTTAGGAAGCTATTTGTGATCTTCTCTTGAAGTTTGGCAAATCCTCAAAATAATAAAAGTAAATAATTTGTTGTCAAGTCTCTATGTATTGATATGCTAATGGAGTAAAATACACTAGCAGAAATAAAAGTTATTACTTATAGTTTTGTGATTCAACTTTGCCATATGAACCAAAAATAATAATGGTAATGAAATGCATAAAGACCTCACTACTAGAGAAACAATGAAAAAAGGAGCTGACATAAAATCACTCTAACTCTTAAGATCTGTAGCAACAGTTTAAAACAGTATTATTTTACACATGATAAAATAAGAGCATACATTCATCAAATTTCACATACCAAATTTTGAGCAAAATATGTATCCAAATGTCTCAAAAATGAAGATGGAATTTAGGACTTATGGGTGAATTGGAGTAGAGGAGCAAAATCGCTCAGATGGGTACAAAATTTTGGTTTTGAGAAAATTTTACTTGAAGTTGACCCTATTCTATAAAAAAACAAAAACAAACACTAAATAACCTTCCTGAAGTACGAAAATAAAGAGACGTATACATTTCTTAGAAATGTAACGGAAATATGAGCCACAAATTGTGGCTCAGAGGCAACCTTCACTTGAACTGGCATTAGTGGTTTCAAATCAGTATGGAGCTTAGCAGTCTGGACACTGGATTCAACTAACTGTTTCTGTTGCAAATGGCAGAATCGTCTCCAACTATTTTAAGTCTCAGTTTCTTTTTCTGTAATGGGGGAAATGATTTTAAAATAAACAATAACAAAAGAAACTACCTTTCGATTTTCTAGTCATTAAACAAACATTTATTAAGCACCCATATAGTGTCAGATACTGTTTAATTTACTGAGTTGCAAACAAGATGCCCACCTACTTGTAACTTACATGGACTGTGTGATTACTAAGAGTTGATGGAAGTAATGTACTTAACCCTGCATCAATAATCTACTAACTGTAAAAGGGATGTCCTATAATAAATAGTGTGATGATTACTATTGTTATTACTTCAGTGACTTGTAAGCTAACATGAAATCCTTTGTCATCTGATTAGTATAATATGATGTAATGTGGTAGAAGTAGAAGTGATCACCACTTAATGGCTTATAATAAGCACATTTATCATACCTCCTTAAATGATATATATGACTTTCATGGTGAATGAAATGTGCTCTTAGTTTGTACCTGTTGATAATTGCCCACAATCTGGAAATCTACATAAACATATTTAATCATTTTATTTATACAGGTTTGCAAGTAAGTATATTTTCTGGGAGTGAGCTTTTTTAATTATCAAAAGCTTTCAGAATCATAAAGTTTAATTAATTTTTTAAATTGGGTGAACATAGAGTATTTTTGTAGCTCTTTACATATTTATTACTCTAATAGATAATGCACTTTTATAGTAAACAACAATATATTTTATTCATTGAATCTCTGGGAAGTTAACTCCATTTTAAATAAAGAGTGATTTACACATTCTTGGAAGTATATTTGGGGGACAAAATTTAAATGCAGTGAAAAACTAAACAACTCTATCTCAGTGACAAAGAGAACTAAAAATAGCAGTTATTTATTAGTAGAACTAAATTCTCGCTCAGTTGATTCTATTAACCTTCATTTCTCTTTTAGTTCATTTATCATTTATTCTTCTCAATTTTTAAGTTCCTGTATAAATAAATATGACATTGCATATGAGTATATTACTTCTCTATGGCTGCTGTAACAAATTACTGCATGCTTGGAGAACTCAAACCATAATTTATTATCCTACAATTCTGTAGGTTAGAAATCTGACTTGGGCCACACTGAGCTAGAATCAAGGTGTTGGCAGGCCTGCATACCTTCTGGAGCGTCCCAGGAAAAGTCAGCTCCTTGCCTTTTCCTATTTGTGGAAACCGCACTCATTTCCTGGTTTTGGCTTCTTACTCCATCTTCAAAGCCAAAAACAGTGGGTAGAGTCCTTCTTATGATGCCATCTCTCTGGTTCTTTGCAGCCAGGATGGGTATCTGCTTTTTAGAACACGTGGGATTAGATTGGAGTCACTTGTCTAATCCAGGGCATTTTCTCCATCTCAAGGTTCTTAATCATATCAACAAAGTCCCTTTTGCCACGTGAAATAACATGTTCACTGATTCTGAAGATTAGAATGGGGATATCTTAGGGAATCATTCAGTATACTCCCTGCCATGGTCTGTGACATAAATATGCACAATAATAAATCATAAAATAAATAGGTGAGATGTATGTAAAAATTACTTAGATGGAAATATTTTGTATTAATTGTTCATAAAGCATACCAAAGAATTCCAAAAAGAATATATTACTTGCTAAAAATGTAATGCAATGTGCTTAGAATTTTTAAGTATCTTTATCTTTTTCTTAATAAAGGTCACATTTTCCCTTATCATTATTATTTACATTTATTCCTTTTTTTAATTGAGGGATAATTGACATACAACATTGTATTAGTTTCAGGTATATGACATAAGTATTTGATATTTGTATATATTACAAAATGATCACTGCATAAGTCTGGTTAACATCCATCACCATATATGGGTTACAAAATTTGTGTGCGCTGACCTTTAAGATTTACTCCCTTGGCAACTTTCAAACATGCAATACAGTATTATCAACTATAGTTACCATATTGTATATTACATACCCATGATTTATTTTACAACTGTAAGTTTGTACTATTTGATCCCCTTCACTCATTTCATACCCCCCCACCCACCACTCCACTGCCTCTGATAACCACCAATCTGTTAATCTGTTCTCTGTATCTATAAGCATATTTTTGTTTTGTTTTGTTTTATTTAGGTTCACCATTTAAGTGAGATCATATAGTGTTTGTCTTTCTCTGTCTGACTTATTTCATTTAAATGGTCCATCCATGTTGTTGCAAATGGCAACAGTTCATAATTTTTTATGGCTGAATAATATTCTGTGTGTGTGTGCGTGTGTGTGTATGCACATGTGCACATAATTTTCTTATTTGTATAATCTCCATCTCTCCTGTTTATGGCCAGGGTTATTTGGAATAAGAAAATTTTAGTTTTAGTGTGTCATCCATGGAGATATTAAAACGGAGACCATATCACAATCTTACACATGCATTTTTACACTACCGACATAAAATCATTGTAATATATTTAATGGATAGAACACCTTCAAGAATGCACATTAACCTAGGGACTGCTGTAAGAAGTAGGTAAACAAGTTCTCTCTTTTTTCTCCCCATGCCTTGAGCATCTCTGTCCTCGAAAGTGTCTCCAATTTTGGTGTCTGTCTTAATAAGGAGTTAATTCTACTCAGGTTTATTTAACCACCTTAGCACCACTCTGGGCTGATTGATGGTCCAAAGCCTGGTTGTTAACTGGATTTAAAGAATATTTTCATATTCCCTATAAGAAAAATAATTTACTTTTACTTATTTTTTCCCCCTGAATTATGTTTTTAGTTTTTCCACCAAACCCTAATTTATCTTTAGTTCTCTTATATCTCCTCCCCATAGTGTTCTGACACCTGTTTTCATTATGCACCCTGCTAGTACAGACACAGAGCAATCATTGCACACTTTATATTAATTGAAATGTCTTCACATTAAGAATAAATTCTTATTCATGTAAAAATATCCATGGCTTCTTACCTTTTATTTTATTTATTTATTTATTTTTTGGGTAGCAGTACGGTTTATTAAGCTGTGCCTTAGTACAGGCACTGGGGCTTTCCCATGGTGCTCTTGATATATGAAACCCGGATAGTCTGCCAGTTCTTTTTGAGCAATGACACTAGGAAATTGACAGCTAAATGGATATTATACACAAGCTCATTGTCTGTCATTTTCACATGTCCAACAGCGACTGCCAGACACAGCACCTTCTTCACCTGGAACTTGATGGTGGATTTCACTTCATCGACTTTGGCTGTCATGTTCTCATTGTGAATCAGCAAAGAAGGGAACACCCTGGCCTTATTCAGGCCTGGGCCCAGGATTCCTGGATCTGCTTGATCAGAGACTCTGAACCCAAAAAGGTATACTTTTGGCTAGCTTTTTGACCAGTTTCTGACTCTTGTTGAGTTTTCTCAGTGCCTCAGCCTTGGCCTGGTCATAGTGCTGCTGGCCCCCCGGAACACACAACGAGAACTTGGAGCAGGGAGTGGATTTAAGCCCAGAATGTCCACACTCACTAACAGCTAGTCTGGCTCCTCAAACTAGCCGGTGGGCTTGGCCAAGGCCTCCCTACGTGTCCCCTCTTATTTTAAGACCCAGGGTGACGTTTTATTTTACCATCCGCTACTCTATGGATTTACCTTTGTCTTCAGTAAGATCAACTTTTTAGGCTTCAGGTATTCTTCTTTTCCTTAATTAGGTTGATCTTTAGTAAATCCTAGTTGAATAGGTCATGTGATTCCTCATACATTCCACTTTGCTGCTGGTCTATTTATAGAAATTATTAATTCCCCTCTTTTCTCTAATGCCATCTTTTCACTGAGTCCAGTTCCAGTTATGGGGTCTCCATCTGATTCCTACCTAAATCCATAGCTTTGTCTCTGCTACTCTTTCCTAAATCTCTCAAACATGGACAGACTGCTGCTTTCTAACATCTTTCCTCTTTAACTTGCTCCCTCCTTTTGGAATTTTGCAGTGTCTGGGATGACCATTACTGCATGTTACTGTCCTCATGCTTGTGTTTCTCCTATCACCTGCCCTCTAGCCTGACTCAGGGATAGGTCCATTTTTAAAATTTATCATCTGGAAACAAGCAAATTGTCAATTTGTATCAGCTAATAAAATAGTATCACATATATTTAGGATAATTTCATAGAAATATAAAGTTATTGACCCCCACCTGTAATGTATCAGATATTTTGCAGATTCACAATAAGCAGAAAATAGAATCTTGTCCTCGAGGAGTTTACAGTCTGATAATGGAGACAGATGTTAGTGGAATAACCACTATAATGGCTATATAATGACAAATCAAGATAAATGTTCTGGAGTAAAAAATCACCAGACTCAATGAATGCATTATAAAAAAAGCCCAAGCTAGACAAGAGGGTCAGAGAAAGATTTCTGAGGAAGTAACACCTCAGCAAAAGTGTAAGGCTGAATAGTAGCTGAATATTAAAATGGAAGCATTGCTGGGGTATGAAGGTCTTTCTGGGAAAGGAGGTGGAAGAGAACATGGTTAAGTCTGAGGTACCAAAATGCCACTGTGCTAGAGTTTATAAAATCAGGGAGTGATACATTATGAAGCTCAAGACGATAGCAGGGACCAGATTACACAGAGCTTTACTGGTCATGCCAAGCAGTATCAGAATTTAAGCAGGATAAGTGCCATCATGATATTTGTAAAGATTACTTTGGCTGCAATGTTAGGAATGGGTTGGAAAAGGCTCAGAGTGGATGATGCAGATAATTTAGTTGGTTATGACATAATTCAACTGAGGGATCATGGAAGATTGGAGCATTCTATACAGAGTCTTAGAAAAGATGTGCTAATTACATGCAAATATGCCAGAATCAAATGTACAAAACAAAACAAAACAAAACAAAACAAAACAAAAAAAACCAGAGTTCCCATTTGAAATCTCTTGCAAATATTACTCTTGCATCTATGTGTTCTTATTTTAACTATCAGAACTATCTTGTGAGGAAAGCAGGTAGCTATTTTCCCATTTTACCATCAATGTAGCTTTAGAAAAGGCAAATGTCTTGTCCGAAGTAAACAGTAAATAGCAGGCAGAACCAAGCCCTTTTGAACCCTCAATTTCACTTATTTCTCCTTTTACTGCCTTGCATTCACCAAATTAAATACTTTCACTTTCTGTATCAAAAAACTATACTTACTCTAGGTATAACATTTTTCTACATAGTTTCATGCTAAACTGCAATTGCCAATTCTTCTGTTTCCTTAGGATCCAACTCTGCTGAGTACTTAACAGCAATGATGATGACAAACCCAGAATGCTATGTTGGGCCATCCCAGTGGTTCCATTTATCCTCTTTGACAAATGATATGTTCACTAATAATTTGAATTCTACATAACCAACAACTCACAAACATGCTTGTAGCTCAAGAAATTTTGAAGTGGATTTCAGAATTCATAAACACATTTTGGACAGACACCATCTTGCGCTCATCCCAGGGAAAGGACAAGAGGCAAACAGCACTCAGCAACAAATAAAAGTTGTTTTCTTCACTATTTTTTTTTTTTTTCAAAAAATGGTCAGTAATCCTAATTCATTAAATGTTGCAGAAAGGCTCAAGGCTCCTAACAGTTACAGCATTATACAATCTGAAAATTAAAATTGTGAAATAGTTACGTGGAGAAGAGAACAAGTTCTGTGCAATAAGCTAAAATTGCAGACACAGCACTTATATTAGGTTCTTTCCCAGAGATTTTACTGTTGTTATGTAAGAAATCATTTACTTATGAACTTCAAAGAAACTTTCTGAATAGATGTTACATTTTGAGAGACAGCACGCAAGTATGAAATACGTCTTACAATAATTTAATCAATGAACATTTGGGCAAATACAAACTCTGAAATAACTGGCATTTTCTTATTCACTCAAAATTCAAAACCTTTAAAGCTTCATATGATAAAAATCATTTAAAATTTTGTGGGGGGAAAAATTCTATCACTGCTGGAAACAGAAGCCTAAGCCCTATTTCTTATCATTGCAGTTACACTTTTCTTTTCTTTTTTGACTTTTTAATGGAAGTATACAGAAAATATTCTTCAATGTAATTGCTTTGTAATGCTTGGGATTTGGGGGAAAATTAAATTTTACAGGTTTCTTTATGCTTCTATCATATTCATCTACCTTCTTTATAATTAATTCAGACTTGCCAGTAAACGCTGTTATTTTGCCTCTCTTGAGAGGTTTCTGTAATGAAAAAATGGAAATTTTCTCCAGGTAAGCATATATAATTCAAAAGAAAATCTCTTGTAAAATTTGCATTATATCATGTATTATTTTAAGAGTTTTCTTAGGAATGACCTTTATTCTACAAAAAAGAAAACACATTTTAAAGAATTATTATAAAAAATTTAGTTTTGGCAGAGAGAGAGGAAAGTGAAAAAAAAAATCTAAATATAGACATAGAGCCTGGATTTACTGAGTGTGGCAAATCCAGTTACTTCAATGTTAGCTATTTATATTTTACACAATTTATGAGTGTATATACTTTACAGAAACAAATCTGCTTTATGAAATAAAACAAAATAATTGAAATGAAAAAAATAGAAAATAATTTCACTAAAGAAATAATTTTAAATTAAATAATTAAATGTGATATTACAGGGAAAGTGTCATTTAATATCTAATTGTGAATCACAAAATGTTCACTTATCCAAAATTATCATATCTAAAAACAAACAAGCAAAAAAAACTACAAAATATTTGATTATTTTCTGTCCTTTAAAAAAAAATGGTAGTTTAATTTCTGAAACCTCCTTTTGTCCCCAAAGGAGAGGAGTTCTCGTGATTTTAAATGTTTTAGGTTTCACTCATATGGCACAGAATAAGACTTGATTTTGTTGTTGTTGTTGTTTCAAGGAGCTATATACAAAGTTTGGCCAAGAGATAAGGGAAAAGATTGTGCCGAATTGTCATATTTCAAAATAAAACTTTAGAAGGTCTTTCATTCTAATTTAGGTGAAAGTTTTTGTGCTTTGATATATCCACGGAAAATTCTACACATGATTTATAAGACTAAGTTGTATTAAACATTTGTCCTGCATAAATCCAGGTCACAATTTGTAAGTTGCCTTATTGTATAATGGTGTCACCTGGGAACCAAGAAGTTTAAAATTGAAATCAATGGCATTGAAACCTGAAACTAGGTCTTGTATGAACATCATCATTTAGAAGTAAATTGCAACATCTCACCTTGTCATAACAAATGGAGAATATTGGAGAATATTGGTCCATCAAATTGTTTCTAGATTCCAATTATATTTTAAGTAATTCTACAATTCCACTGAAATGAATGTGCTTTATATTCTTTGTGTACAAAATTATATAAATCATCACCATGGCAACATGATTCTCGGGAAAAGGTATTTCAGAGCTTATAAAGTCTGAGGAGTAAATGTCAGAGACCAGTAATTCTGGGATTCTTGCTCTTTGAAAAGTTATATATATTTACATGAGTATTTAAATATATTAAATCATAGGTTACAAATATTAGTAAAAGTACATTTAGTTATGAGTAAAATTACTTGCCTCATTCCAACAGTACATGTAAAATAGTTCATCATTGTTGAGGGCTTCTGAAATAAAAATAAATATATCTTAAAATATCATCACATTTGTGTTTACAAATATATTCAATGTTCAATATCACCTTTTATTTGTATAGTGACTTTCAATTTTCAAATAACTTTTACATACATTGCAAATATTTTTTTAAGATGGTTTATTTTACATAAAGAACACTTGATACTATATAATTGTGCTACCTTTGATCATATAACTTTTATGTGCTAAGGAGACACAAAAGTAGTTTCAAAGTAGAATATTAGTCTTTGGACTTATACTAGCTGGTTTCATTTTAAAGCAAAACAGAAAGAGTTATCTCCTATTCAAATGCTAACCCCATGAAATTCTTGAGTTTTCAAAAAAGAATTATGGTTGTAGTCCCACATGCACAAACTGATAATGTGTAATAGTCTACTTCAATAAACTGACTGCCTGCAATAAAACTCAAAGTATCTCTGGAAGTACACATGCATATTCATAACCTCTCAGCAGACCTGTATTAATGCTTTTTTAAAACTGTATTTGTTTTGTGTTAGTGGAGAATTTTATATTAAAATATTCAGAGAACTGTATTAATACAAAAATCTAAAGCACAGATGAATTCATTTGAACACACCTAAAGTGTAGAATCACACAATATTTACATACCAGTGTAGGGAGGATATTTTCTAATATTGTTTGTAACAATCTAACAGAATGATTTGCCAAATTTCTTTTAAAGTGTTAATAAGAACATAAGCAAAGGACCTATATTTCGTAAAATGTATTTATTTAGAATTTTAGTACTTTTAGAAAGTGTTCAATAAAGTTCTACTAAAATGCTTGTTTGTAACATCAATACCATTGAACTGAGCATTATACTTTTTTGTTGATAACAGCAACATATAAAAACTATTATGCCAAGGGACATACTTGCAAACACATCAGTTAACATGTACAAAAAGTTTCTGAAAGTTCTTTAGGTTTTGATATATTATGCTTTCCTTGGGTATGCAAGGGGAACTCTCTTAAGATAAAATGAAAAAAAAATCTCTAATAGTCTTCTAAATACACAGGATTCTTAATTTACTTCATAGCTGTAAGACAGTCAGGAAAATAATCAAATTACATTTGTGGGAGGAGATAATCTTATAAATTATACTACTAGACAAGAGCCAGGAGTAATTATCAGCTATTTGAAGACATCAACCTCCTATAATTCTGTAGCTAAAACAACATAATTAATGATTGGCATATGCTATAAACTTATGTGCAATAGATTTGCCATAGAATTCTAATTATTTAATGTAGAAATTACTCTGTTAAGTATCTTTTTTTCTTATTGAAAATTAGCACAAGAGTAAGACAGTATAAATAATCAAAGCAAAAACAGTTATATGAGAAATGCTATTATTATATATTAGAACATTCAGTCTAGGATGACACAGAGAAGAACTGAAAATATAGTTACATGCAAAAATAACATAACAAGTAAAGCAACAGAATGAACTTGGATTTTGTGTATCAAATCTGTAACCTCAAGAACTAAAATAATACCTTAAATCAAAAAGATTTTACAAAAGAAAAAACGAAACAAACCTGACATTGTTTTGTATGTGGAAAAGTGATTTTTTTGAGGAACATGATTTTTATGCCTGGGAGAATAATTTGAAACACCATTTGTTTTGTAAAACTCAGGATACAAATTGTTTTTATTGAAACTGCTGATTTTTCAAAATATACTTAATTTGCTTTATTTTTTACTGCACAAATCTCCCACAAAACATTCATTAAAAAAAAAATGAAGTGAGATTAAAGCAAATGACCTTACGTATAACACACAAATTGCCGTGATTTACTGATTTAGAAAATTAAATACAAAACAATGAATACTTATTACATCCTTATCTGTTTCTTATTTATAAAAAAGAAGAGTACCATAAAAGAGTAAACAAAGACATGTAAAAGTCAAATAATATGAATACTTTATATAGTTATTCAAATCATCCACTTACTCAACATGTGTTTATTGAGAGCCTACTATGTTTTTCATACTGCAATTCACTAAGAAATAAATCATAAATCAGTCCCCTCAAGGAATTCTTAATGAGAAATTCTGTTTTCCTCAATTACTAAACATTTTTCTTCTGCTCAGAATGATTTGGAACAGTGCCTTAAGTCTTGACTTTACATTGCTTATGTAGATTCAGTTTCCATGGCCTTTATTTTTACAAGTGTCTAAATTCCTCCCTGGTATATGTAGGCTTCTAAGGCAGCAAACATCTTCAGTCCACAGGGGAACCACTTGGAGTGTTATTGCTGCAGTTCATTAAGTGGTGCCCTATTGGTTTAGAGTTAATAGGCTTTCTAAGCACCTAAGTCACTATCAGTGAGGAACTATGCCCATAGAAATGTTTACACATGGATAATGAGGTTGACTGCTAAAAGGTCAATTTGTTTTCTGCTTGCAGGTAAAGAAAGAACTACAAAGCATAGGTTCAAACTAACAAATTGTGGGTTTTATCTGTCATCCAAACAACGGAGTCCTCTTGACTCAATCATGACTCTCAGAATTCCTAAAAAGTATTGATATAAGTAGCACCTATTTGCAAATTTATTATTCACATTGGTGATCATAGTGTATTGTGTTAAAAATCCTTGTTATTTAAATAAAGTATATGTTAATTGCTTAAAAGTCCCACATTATTACAATCCCTCTTATGTTTATCTTAACAATATTGGATTATATACTAAAGAAAAGTTAAGCCAAAGGAGGAATTAACACTACGTGGACATGGTTCTCTAACGTAGATTTTGAGAGAGAGAGAGAGAGAGAGAGAGAGAGAGAGAGAGAGAGAGAATATTGCTTTGTGGAGAAAATAACACGCAGAGAAAATATTAGTTAAATTAAAGCTTATTTTATATCTTATACTTTTAATCTATAATTGATCTTTTATTTTTAATCAACTTTAAAGATATGAAAGAAGATATATATATATATATATATATATATATATATATATATATACACACACATATATCTTCTTTCACATAATTTTGGTATATAGATATGGAGCCTGTTTCTTTTTGACTTATTAAATATTTCATCAATTTTTTCAATCTACATTAATTTTTTAGTTGACAAACAAAATGCTCCATTTGGTTTTTTGCAGAATAATATTGCATATGATTTCTTATAGAATTTGCTTCAAAATATTCATTTTAGAGAATGGAGTTTAAAAAGTTTGCTTCTAAATAATTAAGACTTATAATTATTGTCATTCATCTACTCATTCATTTGCTCAACCAAAGTGTCCTTCAATAGATGATTGGATAAAGAAATTGCGGTATATATACACAATGGAATATTATTCTGCCATAAGAAAAGATGAAATAGGGCCATTTGCAAAAACATGGATGGATCTTGAGATTATAATGCTAAGGGAAATAAGACAGAAAAAGTATAAAACCATATGATTTCACTGATATGTGGCATACAAAACTGAAAACAACAAAAGAACAAGAAAAACAAATGAAGAAAAAAACTCATAGACACAGACAATAGTTTAGAGGTTACCAGAGGGTAAGGGGAAAGAGGGATGATAGATGAGGGTAAAGGAGGTCAAATATATGGTGATAGAAAGAGAACTGACTCTGAGCGGTGAGCACACAATGTGATATACAGATGATGTATCACAGAATTGTACACCTGAAATCTATGTAACATTGCTAACAATTGTCACCCCCAATAAACTTTAATTAAAAAAAAAAAAAAAAAAAAAAAAATATATATATATATATATATATATATATATATATATATATATTTTTATTTATTTATTTATTAAGTACCTATTATGGACCAGAAAGTATTTTTGGCTTCAGTGGTGTAGTTGTGAACTTAAAAGACAGTTTCCCACTTTTTTGGCACCTATACCCTAATGGAGAACCTGATAAATAAAATTAATGACTGAGTGAGTGAATGTATTAAAGAACAAACAGGTAGGAAGACAATAAATAGAGTAACATGATGCAGAAGTTAATGTTGAGTGAGCAGAGAAGGGCTCTCTGAGAAGGTGACATTTAAATTGGAATTAATGACAGTAGAATTTTACTCTGCTAAGATTTAAGGCAAGGGCATGATAGCCTTGAGACGCAGTAAGTCCAAAGGCCTTAAATTTGAACAAGTTTGGGGTTTTACAAGAAAAAAATGAAGTGAAATATATAAGTATTGACCATAGGAAAGGATCAGGACCAGTGTTATAAGAATGGAAATTATTAATCAATGGGCATACATTTGCAGTTAAGCAAGGTGAATAAGCTCTAGATATCTGTTGTGCAACATTGTACGCATAGTCAAAATAATGTATTTTATATTTAAAATTGGGTCAAGAGGATGGATCATATACTAAGTGCTCTTACCACAATAAAATCAAATTTAGAAAAATAAAATAAACTATTGAGGTCCTTACCACCACCATCACCACCCCTCCCCAAAAGAAAATGGAGTTAGAAAGGGAGGGAAATTGGGTAGGGTCTTGAAAGTCAAGGTAAAGAGTTTGGCTGCTATTTAAATGCAACAAGAGTTACTTGAGAATTTTTACTTGGAAGTAACACAGTTGGGTTGGAGTTTTTAAAAGATCAGTCTAACTTCTAGAGAAGAGATAATAAGGGACAGAAAAATAGAAGCAAGACGATTAAAGATAGGAGTCAAGGAGAAAATTTAGGATTTTTAGCTCAAGCATCTGTGTACATTTCTTGAGAGGAGCAATATTTATATGGCTGCCTTGATTGAATTTGAATGTTAACATTATTAAATTTGAGTAATTATTTTGAAAAAGAGTATAAAACTATAAACACATTTTTTGAAAATTTCTATCTTTTAAAAAATTAATTTATTGTGGATATAAAATAAAAATTCAGAACATCCTTGTCTAATATATCTTTAACTTCTCAGATGGAAGTTATTCATGAATAAAGTTTTGGCTTCAAATAAAATTTGGCTTCCATAAAATATAATGGCTCCCAATATCTAATGATATATCATGCAACTTTCTAAGGATTTCACACTGCTAAATATTTTACAGGAAAATCACCACTGATAATGAATGTCCTTCAAAGGATATATGTATTCTGATCATTAAAGGGCATTCAAGTTTTGTAAAATATGCTGAACCAAGATTTTTAAAAATATTATCTTCCTAAGAAGATGTCCTAAGCAGATTTGGAAATAAAAAGCACAGAGTCAACTTATCTAGGTTAGCATTCAAAATACTCAACTTTAGAGAAGTATTGTTCTGTATGATGTTGAGTTTAAGAAAAAGGTTATTCAATTTTTTGAGCAAACTGTGAAGGCTCTTTTAACAATATTGTTCTTGTGATGCTCCATTTCACTTGAATTTTTATAATACAATATTTGCCAACCCCTTTTCTCTCTTAAAAAGAGTTTATTTTGCTTTAAAGTTAAAAGTTGAAAATTTGAATAAATTTGCATTTTGGCAATGGGAAATTTTTCTAATCTCCCTCTAATTTTAAAAGAACTAGTCCAGTAATTCTTAATGATATAACTCTTTGTGCCAAAGGGGAAGCTTTTATTCAACTGTGATTCAAAGTAAAAACAAGAGGTCCTCTGTTAATGAATTTTACTGAAGTTATTATTTTCAGATAGTTAATTGTGCTAAGTGATATAAGTCAGAAAAGGAAAGACAAATACCACATGGTTTCACTTACATGTTGAATCAAAAAAAGAAATGAACAAACAAACAAAAAACAAAAACAAATTCATAGACCAAAGGGATGGCTATCAGAGGGAAGGGGGTGGGAGTTAGGTGAAAAGGTGAAGGGGAATTTAGTCAGTAATATTTTGATAGGTTTGCACAATGACAGATAAGTAGAATAATTAGTGGGGTGATCACATTGTAGGGTATAAAAATGCTAAATCACTGTATTGTACACCCAAAACTAATATAATTAATATGATATTATATACCAACTATACTTTAAAAAAGTAAAAAAGATAGTTAATTAAGAATATTAGATGTTTAAAATAAGGCTATTTGTTTTAATTTGAAGTCATTAACATTTTGTTATTGTTATTTATTTTAGGGAAACACTATGATAATTAAGGCACAAACCAAGTATAGCACAGCTAGTCCACAATAATAAGACGAGTCTTAACCTAAAAGTAATGCTTGAGAGGCAGACTGTACACAACATCCTCTGCTTGAGGTGTTAGGGACCATGTCTGGGCTGACTTTCCTTCTGCTTATGGCTGAAGGATAACTAGACAGAGGTTGATAGAGAAGAGGGAGAGATGAAGGAAACATGATGCAAGAGATAACAATATGAACCCAAGTTGCAAGAAGTATTATCCCCAGGGGGGAAAGGATATCAAAGAAAAATCAAGTCCATTGCACTAGATTTAATCTTTACCTAACATGATGTTAAAGTTGGGATAATATTTGATATTTGGATAGTATTCCTACTGGCAAACTTCCTTTCAACTGCCTGGATTAATTTTCTATTCTTGGCCTTTTATTCTTTTAATTCAAGATCTTATGCATTGTTAAAATGAAAAGCCCACAGGAGAGGGTAATGTATTAGGCAGGGCTGTAAATATATATATATGTATGTATATATATATATGTATATATATATATGTGTATATATATATATATATATATATATATATATATAATTACATTATATATATATATATATATATATATGACTTACTTGTTAAATGGTTACTTTTGAACTGATGCTTGAGTAAGTAGTTCTATCTTAGAATGGTAAACAAGAAGACATAAATTTGAATCCTTGGTTTTCTTCTTACTAAATATAGCATCCTGCATAAGATCCATATTTATCTGAACTTAAATTTTGTGATATACACTAGAGACAGAACATTTCATTTTTGGAATGAATGAAACAATTAAATGCTATCACACAAAAGAAGTATAAGAACTTGTTAAAGACAATAGATTGTCATAATATATCAGTTGAATCTATTTGACAAATACCAGAGATAAAGCTTTGTATGTTGGTTGGATAAAGCTTTTCACGTTCAGAACTTGGAGCTCTGGAAAAAGCTGAAAGGGGCTTATGAAATGAGGATGATGGAGCAGGGTGGTTTGTGGGTCACATAATATAAATATAAAGTTGTTGACATATGAAATATTAGAATGGAGAAATAAAAAGTACTAAATAAACTCAATTCATATTTTGTCTTGGGGAAGTGTTGAAATAAATGTTACTTGATGAATTCAGAAGTGTGAAAGATAACATTTCTATATTTTATTTAAACTCAAGCCCAGCTCTTATTGAAGTCTTCTCTGATTCTTAAGGTTGCACAATAATTTTAGAGGCTTAAATTGTTCTCCAAAAATAGGAAATTAAATTCCAGGTGTCATTCTATTGTGATCACTGATGATGTACTCTTTAGTCCAAGATCCCTTGTACCTGAGAAGCAGTAACTTTACCTCTATGCCACCTTTGAAACACATTTGCTTTCTATTACAGTCGTAACAAGGGATTACATAATTAGGTCTAAACAACACATATGCGTTGTCTCATAATTCTGTAGGTCAATAGTCCAGATTGGTTTGGCTGGTTTTCCTGGTTCAGGCTTCACAAGACCAAAATCAAGGTGTCAGCTGGCTAGAATCTTTTGGGGATGCTCAATAATAGTATGCACATTCATATTATTGGCAGAATCTAGTATTTAGTGGTTATAATACTGAGGTCCAGTTTCCTTGCTGGCTGTTAGCTGATGGTTGTCCTTAACTCCTAGGTGTGCCTCTCAGGTACTTGAACTGCATAATGTACAGTGGCACTGAAATAACATATTAAGTCTAGCTTCACGTATATATAGTACAGACACTCACAAATCTTCAATGCTACCATAATCATTAGTGTTAATATTCATTTTAATGCAAATCACTGATTTAGCCATTAAAACTACTTGAATGATGTCATAACAAGAATGATGAATGGATGTGTTGGCCATGGCTTTAGTGTGATCACTGCAAATGTTGAACGTAAGCCCTGTATCTCAGAGCCAGCAAGGGTATGTCAATCCTTCTCACACATGGATTGCCTTTTTCACTTTTTCTTCTGCCTCTCTCTTCTGATACATTTCTACAACTCCAGCTAGATAAATTATTATTATTATTATTATTATTATTATTATTATTATTATTTTTATTCATTTGAAGGCCTCTTGTAATTCAATGGGACTTATCCAGTTAACCTAGGATAATCTCCCTATTTTAAGGTGGATACCTTAATTACACCTTCACAGCAGTACCTAGATTAATGTTTGTTGAAGTAACCAGGGAACAAGAATTTTCCTGGACACCTTTAGAATTCTGCCGACCATGCACGGACATCTTGAATGAGATTGAGAACCTCCATGTTTAGACTTTACTCAACCCACTCACCTGCACAACTGTTTCATAATGAGGTTTTGCCTGACTCAAGGACTCTTCAGGGAGATTAAAGTCCCTGGTTATCTGTAAACCATAGACTTCTTTATTATCCCCAGCCTGTGGGAAATCTATCCCCTCACTTTCTCTTCTCCTTACTCTTTGTTTTACTGAACATAATATTCTCAATGAGATGAGGCCACCACAAAATTATTAGATATATAGCTTTAGTTGGTTTATGTTTTTTAAGTACTAAAATCTAATACCATCTATTCCCTTGGGACAAAAAATACAAGATTTCTGGCTACCTTCCTATAATAGGAAGGTAGAAGTAGAACAAATACAAGTTAGCATCTCAAGAAATTATATTGTCATACTGGAAAACTAATTTTGTGGCATTATTAATTTTTATTGGAATTGATTTGAAACAATCAGTTAGTACATTGACAGCAGATTAATGATTAAAGAAATATATGGGATAACTAGAATCAGTGAAACAGGTACATTCAAAACAATTTACAATAAGATTAATGAAGAAGTAGGTGCTTGCTATAGCCACCATAACAAAGTGTCACAAACTGAGCACCTTAAACAACAAAAATTTATCCTCTCCCAGTTCAAGAGACCAGGCTGAGATCAATATGTCAACAGGTCCATGTTCTCTGAGTTTTTTTAAGACTTTCTCCTAACTTTGGTAGTTCCTTGTCTTGTGCCAGCATAATTCCAATCTTCAGATGGTGTTCTCCCTTTATCAATGTCAGTATCTGTGTCCAAATTGTCCCTTTTTATAATGACATCAGTCATATTAGATTAAGGCTCACCCTAATGATTTCATTTGAACTTGCTTGCTTCTGTAATAGTTTATAGTCTAAAGTACTGAATGGTTAGAATGTCATCATATTTTTTTTGGAGGATGAAGATACAATTCAACTCATAACAGTGGCTTTCTTTACATTTAAAACAATATGTCATACTTGCATATTGACTTTTATGCTACCCTAGGTATTTCACAGAAAGAGCAGGTGTGTGGAGTTGAAAAAATTAGTGCTTGATTTTAAGTTCTGCTACTTATCTGTGGTATTCAAGCTATTGTGTGATTGGTAGAAATGTGGAAATGGAGAGACAGATTGAACATAGAGTAGCTTCATTACAAACTCCTGGCTTACTCTCCATGACAACACTCTTCTGGGATGATAAGACAACTAAATAACATCGCCCTACTATTGGAGTCTGGAGGGAAGTCCAGAGATAGCCTGGAGCCAAAATAAAGTTGCAAACCCATGTTCCCTAGAATAAGATATAATAATGGTACCTCCTTGCCTGTGGGTGTTATAGGCTTAGAATAAGTAAAACCTTCATAACTTAGAATAATGATTTCCTGTTCAAAGCAAAGTGAAATATGTTTTTAAAATCTGTGTGAGAGACATTTTTGAGAGGCAGTGAATAGGACTTGTTTTCAAGAGATCCTCATAAATCCACTAAGAGTAGAAAAGTTGACTGCTCAGGGCTGCTTGCTGCATGCTAACTGGAAGATGTTAGTTGTCCCAGTTTTTTGAATCAAAATGTTTTGAATCCAACAACTCCACAAAACAGTGCTTCTGTTTTGTTTTCTCCATACGGCATATTACATGTGGCTATAAGTAGAAGAAAGTCAGTTTTGCATTGCAGGGTAGCACAAAGCTCCTTCAAGTGACCTTTATCCCTCATCAGCATGCTCTGGTGCTTACAATTTCCTGTACTGGATTTTCTTTGGTAAAAAATCCAAAAAAATCCTGCTGAAAAACATACACTTTATCTAAAAATTTCAACATCTTTAGTTTCTCTATCACCTTCCCTCCATTCTACCAGACACTATTGATGCTAAAGCTTTATTCATATCCTGTTGGTCTCCAGTATTTTCATCAACCTGATTAAATGCCCAAAATATCATCAGTTATTATTTAAAAACTCTTGTGAACATGTTAATCCTAAACTTGAGAAATCACAGGTCTCCCAGTTGCCTACTGAGTAAAACACAAATCCTGTTTTCAGACCTACACTGCAGCCATCGCAAGTAGTTACTTTTTTTAAGACTTGCTCTGTATTTCTCAAAGGATGGTTCAGAATTATCTGGAATGCATGATTATTAGTCAAATTACTAGTCTCCACTCCCAGAGTTTTTTATTCAATAGGTCTGGGATGACCAAAGAATTTTCATTTCTAACAAATTTCAATGTGACGCTGAAGCTTCTGATACTGGGAATACAATTTGAGAAGGTTTTTTTTTCTAAACATGCATGCCTCCATGCTTTTTCTTTGCTGTTTTCTTTGTGTGGCTTTACTTTTTTTTCCATTCTTTTTTTCTTTTCTTTTTTTTTGTCAAATGGAACTTTCCTAAAAAAAAAAAAAAAGATCCTATTGTTTCTAGACAGATTTTGTGTTTCTTCTCTGTGTTTCTGTAACGAATGTTTTTTTTTTCTAAAACATTTTGATGCATACCTTTATCATAATAATCGTTATTTCATATTCCAATTATTTCATTTATGTAAGTGTCACATCTTTCTAGATTTGAACTTCTGTTTTAGTCAATTGAATCACTAGAGGCCGTCCTGTGTCTAGCCCAAGCTGGTATTTTCATTAATGTACATTCATTAAATGTATGAATGAATGATTGGATGATAGAATAAATGAGAGAGAGAAAGAAAGAGATCACATCAACTCTGTACTATCCGTTAGGATGGTTTAATTTATCAAACCTGCTAATAGAGAATATAAAAATTGAAAAAAATACATTTGATTTTGGGACAAGATACAAGAATAATCCTGAAACAAACAAACAAACAAACAAACAAACAAAATAAGGTTTGTTGGGCAGAAATAGCCTGAGTATGACCTCTGAGACTATTGGAAGTCAGAAAGATAGTGGTAAGATCTGAGCCCACTAGGACAATTAAAAAGAGGGTAGGGGAAGGAATAAAGATACACCTTGAACCACTTCTAAATAATGCCTACTTGTAACAATTTAGGCAATCAGTCACAGCATGCAAATATTGTTAAAAGGAGAGTAAGATTCTTCCCAGACCTGTCTTATTCTGAGTTGAGATATTCCAAATGTAAAACATTAAGTATTTACCCCCACCATCTACTCCATTGCTCCAGAATCACTGGAGTCTTTAAATAAAGTATAACTGGAATGATTCAGACATGGAAGAGCTCCCCACTTTAAATATTTTTTAGTCTCATCATTTATGGTGAATGAGTAAATTTGCAGAACTTGAGAAATGATTATTTAGGGGAAAGTATCTTAGAAAATAAGAATAGATGCATATTTGTCTTAAAATTAAACTTGGAAAACTTGATTGCTTATACTTTATATTTAGAATGTTTATCAACAAATCATTGAGTAATGTTATCCTTGCAACATATCATTTTGTTAAATTCAAATGATGGGTTACAAAAATAATCATTGCATTTTCTTCAATCACTATTGTCAGTTATTCTAATGTTTCTCCTCAATTATTCTGTAATGTCTTTCTTAGGCTGGTGATACAACACAAATTAGGAGACTATATTCCCCCTCCAGCAGCATCTTCTACTGTGATCATTGGACTTAGATAATCTCTTAAAAATCAACCAAAGTATCCTTCCACAGATGATTGGATAAAGATCTGATATTTTTATATATATATATGGTCCTATTTCATCTTTTCTTACAGCAGAATAGTATTCCGTATTCCGTTTTATATATATATATATACGGAATACGGAATACTATTCTGCTGTAAGAAAAGATGAAATAGGACCATTTGTGACAACATGGATGGATTTTGAGATTATCATGCTAAGTGAAATAAGACAGACAGAAAAAGTTGAGAACCATATGATTTCACTGATATGTGGGATATAAACTGAAAGCAATGAAGGAACAAGACAAACAAATAAAGAAACAAAACTCATAGACATAGACAATAGTTTAGTGGTTACCAGAGGGTAAAGGCGGAGGGGGTGGTAGATGAGGGTAAACGGAATCAAATATATGGTGATGGAAGGAAAACTGATTCTGGGTAGTGAACACACAATGTGATGTATAGATGATCTATTACAGAATTGTATACCTGAAACTTATGTAACTTCACTAACCATTGTCACCCCAATAAACTTTAATTTAAAAACAATTTTAAAAAACATTGTTTAAATATAATTTTGGATCTATTTCACACTCATTGATTCTAAAATGGGTCTGCTCAGAAATAGGCAGTCACTTAAAATTACCTAGTAGATCACAACCAAAATCTAGGTCATTTTCTGAGCATAAATTTTAAAAATAGAGAAATGAAAAGACCAAAATCAGAAGAAAACTCTGTCCCAAAACATCTTTATATATATATATATATATATATATATATATATATATATATTATATTATATATATATATAAATATATATATAAAAGGTCTAAAAGGTCTACTCTGTCTTGTTTAAACAGAACTATTTCTTGATCGTTCTCTCTCTGTTATTATCTTTTTCTCTTTAACTATATATATGTATACACGTATATATATACATATATATGTATATATATGTATATATGTATAGATATACATATATATATATATATATATATATATATATATATATATATACACACACACACACACACACACACACATACCTTCTCATTCACCATAAATAATATATGTATTATTGCTAGGGTATAGAAATATAATTGGGTTTTTAATTGATCACGTATCCTGCAACATTGCTAAATCTGCTTATGAGTTTCAGTAACTTTGTAGATTCCCATGGATTATTCTATATTAATGATAAAGTCATGTATGAATGGGGAGTTTTATTTCTTTCTCTCCAACATAGATGCCTTGTATTTATGTTTCTTTCCTTGTTGCCCTGGATAGATTGTTGAGTATGATTGCTTTGTTCATGACCTTAGGGGGAAAGTATTCAATTTTTCACCAAGACATCTGATGTTTTGTAGTTTCTTTTTATCAGATTCAGTAAGCTCCCTTCTATTCTGAGTTTGCTGAGAGATTTTATTATAAATGAATTTTACTTTACTCACAGGCTTTTCCTGAATCTTTTGATATCCTCATCTGCTTTTTCTTGTTTTGTCTGGTAATGTGGGAAATTTCATTAATCAGTTTTCAATTGTGAGACTGCACTTAGTCACACTGCATTATTTGTATATATTGTGATAACTGAGAAGTGAGTTACCATGATGTAATAGACGAAACATCGAAAGGTATTAAATTGAATTAAAATCTTACACTTGTGCCAAATTCAAAATTAATTATATGTAACTTAGGAAATAAGTAAATCATGTTTAAAATACCATATTATTTATTATTCACAAGGTATTTGAAAGTGCTAGTATGAACTCTTCCACAAATAAAATATAGTGCTATAAGTAGAGGCTAGAGCACAAGTCAGTTGTGTCCTATAGGGTACAAAGGCACGTGATCCAGCATGACACCTTACTGTTACTACAGGTACGATAGATTCCATATTATTGTATAGCTATGTTTTTGGTGTGAAGTGGTATTTGGTGGCCAGATGCCCTGGTAAAATAATTATTTAAATTATTTCACATCCAAATATTTATATATAGTCCATTTCAAAGAAGCCTAATCGACATAATGTAACAGAATAGAAAAGAAATAAAAACAGTTTAGAAATAACTTACTAAAAATGTCTGAAGCAATAATTAAAGTGAAAAATAAAATATATTTGATCATCATACACATCTTCTAGTGATCTAGAGAGAGAGAAAAAAAATTTGTTTCTCTCTGTAATCAATTTCAATAATGAATGGATGGATTTTTTTGTCAGTAAAAGTGTTTTGTTTTGTTTTTAACTCCATCATGTTATTTGACTTCAGTTACACATCTCTAAACATTTTATTGAATACCCTGCCTCTAATCATCCCCTTTATATTTCTGAGTAACCGAGCACCTATATTTTGGAAACTTAAACTTTATTCTTACCACTTGATTAGCTTCTCCACTGGAGCCAACATGCATACAGTCTCCCCGCAGATCCTGTGGTTATTGTTATGTCATCTGCAGACAGCCTCTCCGCAGGAGCTGCCATATCCCTGCCAGTCCCCCGCCTCTACCGTTTACTTGTACTGATTTTACTGCCAAGTCAGTGCTCTGAAAAGAGAATAACCAGCTATGAGCAACATGTTCTTTTTCTGCAGACCGACAGGGCGCACTTTAATCTCCTCTTGTGTCTCATAACAGAAGCTTTTATAACAGTTTTTGTTGACTGTCAAGACTATTCTAGCCCACTGCTTATGATCCAGTGAGGAGGAGAAGAATTTCACATTATTTACATTTAGTTGACAAGAAGGATGATGAAAATGAAATGTACATATAAGATGCTAGGGTATTCTTTAGAGTTGGTATTCTAATGGATTTCTTGCCTTAAAACATTGGGCACATGTAGATGTCTGTTCAGTATTTAAAGAACATAAATATGATACAGTAGCCCACCCCCTTATCTGAGAGAAATACATTTCAAGACCACCAGTGCTTGCCCCAAACCACAAATAGTATCAAACCCTATGTATACGGTATTTTTTTTTCCTATACATACATACAACTATGATGAAGGATAATTTATAAATTAGGCATAGTAAGAAATTAACAATAATAACTAATAATAAAATAGGACAATCATAACAATATGCTGTAATAAAAGTTATGTGAATGGTTTGGGGGCCGTTATTAAGTAAAATAGGGTTTACTTGAACATAAGCACTGGGACACCATGGCAGTTGATCTGATAACACCTACTAAGTAACAAATAGGCGGGGAGCATATACATGGCAGATAAACTGGACAAAGAGATGATTCTCTCCCAGGCAGGACAGAGCAGGACAGTATGAGATTTCAACATGCTACATAGAATAGCAGATAATTTATATCTCACAAATTGTTTATTTATGGAATTTTGCATTTAACACTTTTGAACCATGGTTGACTGAAACCATGGTTAACTGAAATTACAGACACCAAAATTGTGGATAAGGGGAGATTACTGTATACCTCATGAAGTGGAAGAGATGGATTCTAACTTAAATAATTCATGAATATATTTTTGAAAAATCTATCAATTTAAATAAATCATATTTCTACTCTAGGCCTGACTCCAGCATTCTACCAGCCATCTCTCCACTCCTTATTGTATAGCAAGATGAGGAAACCATTTTCCTGAATATGTAGAACTGGATAGTGGGAAGGACACTAAAATATTTTTAGTATGGTATATAGTATTATAGTGTAAATAATTGTTTGTTTGCATAGTTTGAAACATCACCAGAGCTTTTTGGAAGACAAATCTGTAACTGACTTGTGAATCCATCTATTCTAAATATAGCATCTAACGTCTGCTAAGCATTCACATATTTGTTCAGATTAATATGTTAGCCTACCTCTAATTTTGAGATCTTACCACTTGACCTTCTGGACATCAGTTTCTTTGGTAAAATGGGAAATTTGAAATATATTAGAGGTTACAAATTCTATATTTATCCTGCTTATCATCCATATTATGAGAATAAAGTATTTTTTAATTAAAGTTTATCATGGTGACAATTATTAGTAAAGTTACATAAGTTTTGGTGTATAATTCTCTAATATATAATCTATATATCACATTGTGTCATCACCACCCAGAGTCAGTTCTTCTTCCATCACCATATGTTTTATCCCTTTAACCCTCATCTACTAAACCCCTCCGCTCTTTACCTTCTGGTAACCACTAAAGTATTGTCCATGTCTATGAGTATTTGTTTCTTCATTTGCTTTTCTTGTTCCTTTGTTGTTTTCAGTTTTATATCCCACATATCAGTGAAATCATATGGTTCTCAACGTTTTCTGTCTGACTTCTTTCACTTAGCATAATAATCTCAAGATCCATCCATGTTGTTGCAAATGGCATTATTTCATCTTTTCTTATGGCAGAATAGTATTGCATTGTGTATATACGCCACATCTTTTTTATCCAATCACTCAAAATGGATCAAAGACCTAAACATAAGACCTGAAACAATAAACTCCATAGAAGAAAATATAGGTACTAAACTTATTGTCCTTGGGTTCAAAGAGGATTTTACGAATTTGACTTCAAAGGCAAGGGAAGTAAAATCTAAAATAAATGAATGGGACTACTTATATCAAACTGAAAGGCTTCTGCACAGCAAAAGGACCATCGACAAAATGAAGAGGCAACCAACCAAGTGGGAAAAGACTTTAGCAAAGAATGCCTCTGTTAAGGGGCTAACATCCAAAATATATAAGGAACTCATACAACTCAACAACAAAAACACAAACAATCCAATTAAAAAAATGGGCAGAGGACCTGAAAAGACATTTCTCCAAAGAAGACATACAAATGGCCAGTAGACATAAGAAAAAATGTTCAACATCACTAATTATCAGAGAAATGCAAATAAAAACCACAATGAGATATCACTTCATACCAGTTTGAATGATTATCATCAATAAGACAAAAATAACAAGTGTTGGAGAGGCTGTGGAGAAAAGGGAACCTTCATACAGTGTTGGTGGGAATTCAGATTGGTGCAGCAACTATGGAAGGCAGTGTGGAGGGTCTTCAAACAATTAAGAATAGAACTACCATATGACCCAGCAATTCCTCTCCTGGGTATCTACCCAAAATATCCGAAAACATTTATCCGTAAAGATATATGTGCTCCTATAGTCATTGCAGCTTTATTTGCGATGGCCTAGACATGGAAACAACCAAAGTGTCCTTCGAGAACATAAAGTATTTTTTTAAATTAAGATACAGATAAAATCTATAGTGTCTCAATGATCTCTTTCTATGTAATAAAACACCCCAAACTTCAGTGAATTAGAACAATTTATTACATCTTATAACTTTGTAGTTGAATGGGTGGTTATTTTTGCACATGGTGTAAGGTAAGGCCAGACATAGCCTAGAGATAAGATTGAGAGCTCAGCTGGGGCTATTTACTGGGCGTATTGTTTTTCCTATGTGTGAGCCTCCCCACTGGCTGTTTGGGCCACTTCATATTATGATGGAAATATTGTAAGATAACTGTTCCTAAGTGCAAGCACTTAGCACTTATCAATGCTCTACCTACATCACACTTAGAAATATTCTATTGAACAAAGCTACTCATATGGTAAATTCCAGAGTTATTGCGGAAGGTTGATTTCACCATTGGAGGCCCTCAAAGCAACAGAAAGACTTTGGGAAAACTGGAATCTGTGCTTAACTTACATAGAAGTTGATCCTTTTAAATGAACTGTGCGTTCTCTAAAATCCCTTTGTCATCACTCAGCCAACTTCATTGGTATGTACATACTTACTCAATCCCATAGGCTTCTGAGTTGTCTGTCCCTCCATTAAATGATTTCAACATTTTTTTTTATATGGCCTGGAATATGTGCTGTTAAAATTACCTTTTAAAAATTTGACATGTAATTTATTCAGTCAGATACTTTATAGGCACTTAATGCGTATCTTTATCAAACATTTGTAATACTAATATGAGATAATTATAGCCTTAAAAAAATCTCAATTGCTTTGATATTTTGCCAGTGAATTACTTGTGCATGACCTAAAACAACCTATTTTTTTTTTTTTGCAGTCACAATATACAGTGATTTATTTCTTTAAATCTGATGTTTTCATATACCTATGCCAATAGGACAAAATCAAAATGTGAAGCTCCATTGAAAATGTATTTTTCCAATGTGTACAATTTGCAAGTATAATTTGATATTTAATTTAGTCACTCTTTACTTTTGGCATGTGGTCAACTACACAAACCTCCATACTTTGTGGGAAAGAATAAATAAAAATTAGAAAGATATTAATTTTATATGTGTAAGTGACTTCATTTTTAAGTAAGCAAAAACCACGAATCAAGAGGTTTAAAAATATAGTAATCTACAATATCACTTAAGTGCAGGGATATAGCTATGATCCAAAGCTAGCTCAATCGATGAACCAATGATGTCATCAAAGGTACAGACTCCATTTCTCAACTCTGCCATCTGGAATGTTTGGTTTTACTGTTAATTAAGTTTACTCTTCTTTCAACAGTTGATCAGGTATAAGCATCACATATGGTTTAATAATTTTCAAGTGGAAAAAGAGCATAGGCTCTCTCTTTCTTAAGTCTCCAATTTTGGGTCAAAGAATAATTTTCCAGAAGTCAAACTGTGTACTATGTCTTAATTTTGATTAACAAGAAATTACTCACATTGCTATTGCATAACCAGCCATTAGCAAAAATAAAGAGAAATAGTTTACCATGAATGATTCAGATTAATTATTTGGGATAGAATGAGTCCTGTAGAATCAAGTGCTATGGCTATTACAATAGAATAGCTACTTTTTTAAATTACCCATGTATAACTTTTAATTATATAATTGGATGCATTTTTGGCTACAATATAGCTTATTGCAACAGAAAAGATGGGGAACTAAAAATCAGAAATAACTGGATTCTAGTCATTCTACCTCAATAAACTCACAACTCTCTTTTTAAAACCTTTAGTGTGGGATGTGTTCTTAATTCATGTCTTTTTTTTTCTAATCTTAGATAATAATACATGCATATAGCCTAACATCCCCAAAGGAATGAAGCAACTCCCCATAATCAAACACATTAACATTTCAACAGCAAAACATATGAATAATCATATTATGTGAGATTAAAATAAATATTACAAATTGCCTCATATCAGTTCTAGACAAGAATTGTCACCTGAGAGGTTATAAAAAACACACTTTAGAGCTTTTTTTGATTGTTTGACTTTGGAATTGTAGATAATAAGTTCCTTCCAGATAAAATTATGTGTACAAATTAAATAATTTTTAAGATTCCAATGCATACTCTATGAAGCTGTCATCTAAATTAAAACATAGGTACATTTTTGGTTTTTTGTTTGTTTGTTTGTTTTTGTTGTTGTTGCTGTTTTTTCAATTTGCTTTCTAATAGATACAAAATACACCAGTGACATTTCCAGAAATAAGGTACCCAAATTTCTCATGCGGAAGACAATTCTTAGGGCCTGGTTTACATCTTCCTCTTAATGTCACCCTTTGATCTAGGCAGAATAAGTGTGAGTGAGGGGGGTTTCTGATTTACTTAAATTAGCTTTATTTTTGAGAAAAGATTAAAACAGCACAACTAGAAATTAGAAAATCTTAAGTAGGTAAAACTTGTATTTCATCCTTTTATATCTTCCTTTATCTACTGTCAATCTCCACGTGCCCTCTCCTCTGTGTTCCTTATAATCTTGATACTTCAAGTCCTTTACCAAAGAGCTTTATGCTCTAAAGGTAATATTTACTCCTTCCACTACTCTCTATGGAATGTACATTTTTTTCAGTATGTCATGTGAATATTGTGAAATTGTAGGCAATTGGGAGAAAAAGTTAACATAGCAGAACAGAAATATTTTTAGACTCCTTTGAAAACTCCTGAGTCCAGAATCCAATGTCCTGCAGGACAGCTCTGGATTGGTGAGAAGAAGAGTTTGTGATCCTTCTATTTCCCTTTATGGAAGGTTGTCACCTTTTCATGGTCATTCTCCATTATGAATTTTTGAAGTGAAAGACACAATACAGATTTACACATTATTCTTTGTTTTCCCTCAATGAACAAACATGAGAAGAATAGAAGATGTGCTTGGATGTAGAACTAAATTGTCAACACTAGAGCAAATGTGCTTCTCAATTTCCCAAAGCTTTCAATACTAAACCTTTGAAAACATCAAAAGCTAGAGGTGGCTCAGAAGAAACATTTCCGTTTGTATTCCCTGAATTAAGAGAACAGCTGGCTTTAGAAACAGGACACCACAAAATGGAATTTATTTTTTTGGACTCACCAAATTTTAATGTCTGGTCCTCACTCAGCCTTGCAAGCTCAGATTCTGACATTTTGAAACAAAGGAAATTAATATATCTGTCTACTACCCTCACCATCGCAATACTAAGTACACAGTGATACATGTTTATAAACCAGGACAACAGTTTATTCACTTTCTTTTAGTGTGAAATCAATTACAACCAGAATATCAATCTAAGCTACAATAATGAAGAAAAGCAATTCTTTGCATAGAGTTTGTCTCCAAGGTGCGGTGGTTTAAAACACTCCCAACAACCAAGGAAACAATAATATTCAGCTAAGGCTCCTCCTATTCTAGTTAGAGCTCAACGTTACCATCAAAATTGACCACTGAATCACTTTCTTTATGCTTCCATGATAAACAATCATTCTTTCATTTTAAAATAATACCACTGAATTTATATTATTTTGGTTACGAGAAGCAGTCTGTCTCTTAGGATACACGTCTTTTCTCTTATTCATGTGTTAATTTTAATGTCATGCAATAAGAATAATACTTATTAACTGAGATTGCCTAGATTCTCACCTCCCATTGTGCCTGATAATTTTATACAGAAACACAAATATTTTATACAGTTTTGAAAGTTGAGTGAAGTAAAATTCTGTCAGTTTTCATTTTCACATACGATTGAGAAATACTGATTGACACAGTTGCTGCTTGATTCCTCCTAGTTCTTTTTTAAAAAGCTTCAATCTCCTTTTTAAACCTTAGGTAAAGTCTAAAACACTTTCGAAATTCGCTGTGAATACCCAGGAGTTAAATTATCGAGGTAACTTTAGCCTTCTACATCCTGATTCTATTGATTTCTTGTTCTCCATTTTCCATCTACATTTTATACTAACCATAACATTAACCTAAATATGAATCCCAACATCATTATCTCACTGTCCTTCATAAATAAATGAAATAAAAACCGGATGGAAGAAAAGGACAAAAAGAAAGAAGGAAAAGAAAGAGAGGGAAGGAAGGAGGAAGAAACACCAACCATTTTTGACAACTAAATATGTTGTGAAAAGAATTGGTATTTTAACATTAACACTTCTAAACATCTTAAATATCTTATTAAAAACTTCTGTTTTTGTTCTGTTTCTGAGGGATTTTTATTAAAATACTAAATAATACATGCTTCTAGTTTTATAAGAATAATAATATTGGCTTATCAAGAAAAAACAAAACAAAACAAAACAAAAAAACAGCAATCCTTTGTAGCAAATTTCTCATTCCTGATTACTATTCTCCAAAACTACATACTTTAAATTCTTAGCCATTTGCTCTGGGATTTATTTCCATACTTTAAAGTAATTTTCCATGCATCTCTTCCTTAATTTTCAGTTTTATAACTATCATTTGGATATGAAAGTTACTACAGAAGATAAAGATTTAATGTCTTATACCTACTCCACTTATCCCCAACATCACATATAGAAAACTCACAGGACTCCTCCTGTTTTCCTAGTCTATTCATACAATAATTGTGTTAAATTGACATTCAATGATGTTGTTGATTATTTTTATTTAAATAGAATCCACTATATACTATAATATTTATAATACTTATATAATAAACATTTATATTTATTCTTTAAATATTACTCATACCTAAGCTACCTGGTTTACTAAGATTATATTTTATTGGAAAACTTTTAGTTTTACCTGGAAAAAATTAATAATTATATCCCTTTTCTATTTTCTCACTTTTCTATATATCGCTCCCTAACTCATTCCCAGTGTTCCCAACAAAACTGAAAGTAGATATCAATGGTTTTAAATATATATGAGATATACCCTTAGAGTATTTCTCATTACCTTCCACAAAAACTTGGAAACATCTTTCCTGGATAATCAGTCTTCTTGTTTCTAATATGTATCAGTTGTTTTCATGGCCAGCTGTCCAACTCTTATTATAAAACTTCCTTCCTAAGAATTACCTCTGAATTCTTCCTTGTTTGAATCATGTGTTCCTTGTATCTATACCTTTCTCCTTTTGGTGTACTCCTGTGGATAATGAAGGGGCTCTATAATAAATCTGACAAGTCCAGTGACTGAAAGTAACTCACAGTGTGATCTGATGATAAATTCCTAAGTCACAGTGGGTTGCCATGCCAAGGTATATAACTTCTGTAGTAAAAGGTTTATCTTTGCCTTAAGCAAGCCCTGTCTATTGTTCTTGTGCATCTATGTTAACACACATTTGAAATGTCAGATTAATCCTCTTTTTCAGACACTTGTTCAGTGTGATCACGCTCCAGGTACCTCATAATCGTGTTAACGATCCTGTAATTCAATCTTCTCTATCTTGATTTCTCCCACCTTCATGTAATCTTCCTTATGTTCCCTCCTTAATTCAAAATGTATTAAAAACCAAAACAAAACAAACAAACAAACAAAAAAACTCCAAAACTTTTATTCTCCAGAGTATTTGAGACCTTGCTTTCCAGCAATGTTGTCAGTTTGGCTCAAACAAACTCTTAAACATTCTCTACAAGTTTTGATGTTTCTTATGTTGACAATCCCTTGACCACATCCTTTGGTAGTTTTTTTGAGAAAGCATAAATGGAGAATACATTATTTGAGAAAGCATCATACATGTCTGAAAATATCTTCAGTCTATTTTCACACTTTGTTAATTTTGATGGCTATACATAAGGAGGAAGATCCTTTTGTTGCAGAATTCAAATGCATTGCCAGTTTCCAGTTTTGCTACCTTAAAGCCCAGTGCCATCTTGACCCCTGATCTTATGTATGTAACTGGATTTCTCTCTTCAGAAGGCTTTTTTTCTTTGTCACCAATGTTCTGAAATTTCATAAACTTGCTTTAGTGTCTTTTGAAAAGCATTGTATTGAGTACTCAGTGAACCTAAATAATCTAGAAGCACATCCTTCAGTTTGGGGAAAATTTTATTATTTCTTTGATAATTTTTTCTTCTCATTTTTTCTTGTTTTCTTTTTTGTCTAGAACTTTCATTAGATGTATGTTGGATCTTATACATTAATTCTTAAAACAAACAAAAAAAACTTTTCATTTTCTCTTTCTCTTACATGTTTTATCTCTGTCTTTGATGTTGGAGGGTTTTCTCAAATGTCTGGTGATTCTGAGATGTCCATTAAATAATGAAACAGTAAAATGCTTATCAGAGTTCTCCAAATATAAGCTATCTTTAAAGTAAAACTTTCACACAAAATTAACTTTCCCTCAATCTTTTCTTCCTGGAGATATAATTCTAATGCTAGCATCTGGGATCCAAGGGGAAGGGGGAAAGGGAGTCTCACTATTAACTATTCTGGTTTTCATATTATCTCCCTCTTTCCAGTATGCTACTTCATCCCTTCCTCTCAAGTTCTGCCTGATATCCCAAGATAAGAAGGTAAGGCTCCAGTTTTCCACCCATGTGGAAAAGTGCCTAGAAATATATATTAGGTAGGGTTCTCTAGAGGAACAGAATCAAGATGATATATGTAGCCATTTATCAGAGGAGATTCATTAATAAGAAGTGGTTCATGCAAGTATGGGAGCTGAAAAGTTTCATGATCTGCCATCTGCAAGCTGGAAAAACCAGGAAAGCTGTTGGTGTAATTCAGTTTGAGTCCGAAGGCTCAAGAATTGGGGGTCAATGGTGCAAGTCCAAGTCTGAAGACTTGAGAACTAAGAGTGCTGATGTTCCAGAGCTGGAGAACTTGTATGTTCCAGCTCAAAGAGAGAAAATTCACCCTTCCTCTGTCTTTTTATTCCATTCAGATTCCTAAAAAATTGGATGATGCCCATCTTATTGGTGAAGGTGGTCTTCTTTACTCAGTCTGCTGATTCAAATGCTAATCTCTTCCAAAAACACCCTCACAAACACACCCAGAAAAAAAAAAAATTAGCAGCTATAACCCAGTCAAGTTGACACATGAAGTTAACCATCACAAGTGCACCCCTTGTCAGTCTGGCTCTCACTCTCATCTCCTTAAATCATACTTAATTTCCAAATAAAGACAATAGCAAGGTCATAGTTCTGCCAAACATGATACAACTATTCTGTGTACAACTGAAATCTCACTACTAACTTTTGCAGAAAAGGTGGTAAAGTCCTTGAATAATGTTTATTCTTCTGATATCCTGTGACTTAAGTACTGCGATGTAAAATTAACAATATTTTAATACTATGAAAAAAGTCAATATATCTCATGTTACATTTTAAGAAAATAAGAGAGGAAAGAAAACATATATATTTATTTAATATATCTACATAGACAAAGAAATGTATTCATAACTGTTAATCTAAAAATAAAGGCCAAAGTGACTAACAAAAAGTATTTATTTGAGATCCAAAGAATAGCTATTCAGGAAGCAATGATTCAGGCAGAAACTCAACTAGTGTTCCAATTAGAAGTGGGAGGAAGGGGGTATTTATGAGAAAGGAAAGGGGAACAATTACACTAATAAAAGGAAGGCATTTTTATAGGTACAGATAAGCTAACATAGTGATTTCATGCTAATGCTAAAAAATGCTCTTAATCTTCAGTCCAGTAGTCATTATTTATCTGTTTTTCTATTACTTTTGCAAATACCTGTTTGGGATACAATGCTGCTTTAGGCCCTGTCCAAAAGTTATTTTGTCCAGTTTTAACATTCCAAAGTTTTGAGGAGTAAGACCTGCAAGGCAGTTCCTCTTGTATACCAGCTCCAACTCCCTTTTAAAGTGTCTTTGTTTATAACATTTTTACAATAACAAAATAAGGAGGGAATACTCATGACAATTACAGAACAAAGTATTGTAACTGATCACGTGGTCACAGCTGGTATTTATCACTTCCTTCATCTAATGCCCATTCTGTATTCCCTTTGCTTTCCACAGGCAACCCAGCTGGTTGTGGTTCTTTGTCTTGCATGGTGACTTAAACCTTCATTCTTGAGGGGTCTGGATCATTATTAACTCATCCTGGATTGGCTGTTGTAGTTTTCCATTGACTTTAATCATAGGTCATGGTAATACTAAGAGACAAACTCCTTAAGGTATCTCCTATATTCCAGACTCTTCCGTGCCTCCACTGTGGAGTAGTAGTCCAATTTCTCTTTGGAAGTCAGTATCAAGCATCATGGCCAAGACTGTAGCTACCTTTTTTGCATGTGGAGTCATAGGTGTGAGAAGCTCAAAGTGGCTGGTGTGGGGAATAATCTTAACTTCCAATTCAATGGAATCATTGTTGTGTCTCCTGGTGGAAGCATTCCTTCCTCTGGAACTAAGACCTTTAGGCCAACAGAGCATAAGGTTGTGGAAACAGGAAGCAAAACTTTTTTCTAGTGTGTTATTAGGAATAATATTGAGTAGTAGCACTCCAATTTCCACTCCTTGATTTTGACATCCATGAATCCTGGATATCAGAGAAACAGCACCACATATTAAGTAATGATTCATAACATATAGGCCTTTGGGTGAACTTGCCCCAGTCCTGCAAGACATTGCCACTTAGCTGGTGCTGTAACTGAGTCTTCAAAAGGCCATTTCAGTATTTTATCAAACCAGATGCTTCAGAATAGTGGGGAACTTGGTGAGATCATGTGAAGTCAGTGAATTCAGTTATGAAGGCTGATAGTCCTGTGATCTGCTATTTGCAAGCAAGAGAACAAAGAAAGTCAGTGGTGTAATTCAGTCCAAGTCTGAATGTCTGAGAACCCAAGGAGCTGATGCTATAACTCCTAGTCCAAGTCCAAAGACCAGACTAGTGGTATCCCAGAGCAGGAGAAAATGAATGTCCCAGCTCAAGCAAAGAGAATAAATTAGTCCTTCTTCTGCCTTTTTGTTCTATTCACGCTCTCAAGGTATTGGATGATGCCCATTCACACTGGTGAGAATGACTTTTACTCAGTCTGCTGATTCAAATGTTAAACTTTTGCAGAAACACACTCACAGACACACCCAGAAACAATGTTTTACCAGCTATCTGGGCATCCCTTAGCTCATTTAAGGTGACACATAAAATTCACTATTACAGAATCATATGCTTTTAAAGACGTTAAACCACCCCTCCTATTTTTAGCCCCTTGCTGCTGCCGTTGGAGAAGTAGGATGATGTGTGGTACAAACATGGCGTGTTTCTTGTTTGTTCTACAACTACAGACCCATCTATCATCTTTCATTTGTTTGTCAGTTACCACTTATCTCTCTGTTTCTATAGCTTCTAGATATTAACATCTCTACTATAATATAACTCTATTCTCATTATTTTTGTTGTTCACTGTTAATATCTTTTTTTTTCATTTGACTGTCATTTTAGTGAGGTGTTCTGGAGAAAACAAAGATAAATCACTGTTCATCATATTTAACCATGAATCTCTCACTGTTTTTCATACATTTTTCTAATCCTTAGAGTGATAATTTAGGATATATTTTTGCCTGTGCAGGTGAAGTTCACAAGATTTCATAATTTTCATTTCAGTGTCCTTTTCTTTCTTTTCCTTTTTTCTTTTTCTCCTTCTCCTTCTTCTTCTTATTTTTCTTCTGCATGGGCTGTTCCCAAAAACAAGCATGAGCAGGCATAGACCCTTCCCTCAGAATGATCACATCTCCCCTCACCTCCCAGTGCACTCTGTCTCTCCTTACACTGAGAAAGCAGAGCCAGGTGGGTGGACCTGACAGTGGGCTAGTCCTAGGACACAACCTTATGTTGGTGGGAAGGTTGGAAGGAGACACAGGGTGGGTGCTGGCATCCACTGGGCAACCTGAAGACTGCCATGTCACCTGGGCCACAGAAGCCAAGGTCCCCAGACTGCCTGTACCTGCACATGGCCCTGCTGGCCAGGCAAAGTCTCCAGAACCCTGGCACTGTTCAGCTCTTTTAGACAATCTTGTTCTTAAATGTTCTTTTGTTATACTGCCATGTTGCTTAAGCATTCTCTTTTGTTTTCTCTTATCTGATGAACCTATACCAAAACTCCTGTTTCATTTCATGCAGAGGAGTTTAGCTATATTATATATTGTCTTTTATTTCTCACTGGTTCATTAAGACACATTTTATATAATCTATATTTAATCTAAATTGCCATCAATTTTAGAAGAATTATTATATCATTCCCCACCAAGTAAAAAGGCCAACAATTGTAACTTCAAGGCACTTTAAATAATAAAACATCTCTTGATTTTAAAATAGTAAAAATACTAATATTAGCATTAATAAAATATTGTAAAGGGTTTATCCTGTTATTTTTTCAAATTAAATATTTTCACTTAGAGAGATTCTGATATCGACTAAAGAAAGTGTTCGGCATAACAATCTCACTGAGGAATAGCAATTTAAGTGTTCTTATATTGAATTTGGTTCATACCTAGAGTTTATTGAAGCCTGTAAGTCAGGAAGAAAACCAAAGCATTAAAACTCCCACTTCACAGATGCAGAAAATTTGAAGCTATATAGTTTTCATGAAGGGTATTTTGCTTTCTTTTCAGAGTATTAACTGTGTGGTGTTTAATTAGTTGTACTTTTTAAAATCTACAATTAAAAAATAAACAAGTGCTAATTTAGCATTGTTATCAGTTACCAAATTTAATGTTGGTTATTTATTTAAAATAAAATGTGTGGAGTAGCAAATATTTTTCTTTCATATATCCATACAAATCAGATGTAGCCATATAGTCCCAAAAGTTGGTTACAGAGTGGCATTTCATTTTTGACATAATAATATTAGTTAAATAACATGACACATTCTATCCAAATAAATTTTCAAATAATGAATTATTAATGTTTATGGGACATTTAATTAAATATTCTATAAATCTAATATGCTTTTCATATAAAATGCTAAAGAACTACATAAGTTGCTAGCAACATTTTTTGCTAAAGTTTTTTATTATTTTTCTGTAAAATTATTTATTTGTCATTATGTTTTCACCTAGAAAATGGAAACACATAAAAAAGGAGTAAAATTTGGGGTTTCTTACACTGCTTAAGTGCCACTTCTTTGAGAATAGTTATAAGTGAGAAAATGCAATACTTAAGTCACTATGTCTTGTCATTTAGAAATACATCAACTTAATTTTTTCTTCTTATCATGTTGTCACCTACTCGTAGACATTTTTATGTTGGATATATATTCATATTATGCACTAGCCAAGAGTAAGTATTTATTTAAATGATATATTTTATATGAAGTTAACATAAATTTGTTAGAGACTGAGATTTGATAACTGTTGTAAATAAACAGCTCACATAATTAATGGATAACAGTGTTACTCCAAATAGATCATTTAAAGTGATATGGGATCTGAAACAATTTTCTGTAATGTGTTATTAATATTAAATTACACAATATAGTTTATATGAACTGTATAATTAAGTCCTATTGGATGTCCTTTATTTTTATATGCTTCAGAAAAGTTTTATTAGTTCTAGAAAATAATTTTCAGTGTTCAGCACAACACATTCTGAAGATAAAATATCTTTTTAATCCCTGAAGAGGAGTCACTTGAAAGAGCAGTGGTCCTCAGAACAGTGGTCTCCAATTCAAATATTGGAGGAGTGCCATTAAGACAGTGTGAAGAAGCTGGTTAGTCCTTCACACACACACACACACACACACACACACACACACACACACACAGTATAAAACTGGATAAGATTATCAAAAAACATCCTTTCAGGCTTTTAAAATTGCCAAAGGCAGATAACCAATTGAAAAGAGTATATTCTTAGAAAACCATTAGAGCTTTGGGTAAGAACAACACTATGCTGCCAACTCGCCTGAAGTTCCTGCCATCAACACCTTCAGTTCAGATGACAAGTGAAGTAGCCTTACAAAGACGAAGACTTCAGGGGAGGGGAAAGAAAGGGGGAACAGGCCAGAAACTTTGCTTCCAGAGGAAGCAAAGTGTTATCAGTTAAAAGTGACAAACATTATAGAAAATGAGAATTAGAAAGAAACAACATCTTTGCTAGCCTAAGGCAGCAGTCCCAATTGAGGTAAGCAGGAGACTGACCGAAAAATTATGAAGAAGATCCTAGGAATGAGAGCCCCAGATGCTTGAGTAAAAGATGTACACAAATTATTTTCCAGTAATCTATGCAACCACTAGTAATCCAGGTAAAAGAAAATAATAATAATAATACAAAGAAAAAGAAGAAGGAGGAGGAGGAAGAGGAGAAACATTTGATCAGTGACATCAACAATTATATACCATGGGGGGAAAGATTCTGCAGTTTGAGCCTAGATAAGTTATTATAAAAATAAGAAAAATTAAACAGAATACAGATATACTATATGTATTATGTTATCTCACATTTCTACTTTTCAATTAAAAATTATAAGACATGCAAGGAAAGAGGAAAATGTGACCCATAATCAGGAATAAATGCAACCAATAGAAACTGACTCTGTATAGGGATGGGCATTAGATTTAGGAGTCAAAGACTTCAAAGAAGTTGTAAATATTTTCAAAGACTTAGAGTAAATTATAATGATAACTCAACAAATAGGGGATTTCAACAGAGGGGTAGGGGGGAATACAAAAGAAAACCAAGTGGAAATTTTAGAGTTGAAAATAAAATGAACAGGAAAAATTCACTAGATTGAATCAACAGTAGATTTGCTGCTGCCGAAGAAAAAATAGTGTCCTTGCAGACTGATCAATAGAAATTAGTTCATAAAACAGAGAGAAATAAGATTGAAGGAAAATAATGATTAAGCTTCAGTGACTGTGAAACAATTTTAAGGATTACAGCATAGTGTAGTGGGAGTCCTATAAGACAAGAGAAAGGGCTGAAGAAACTTTGAATAAATAATGGCTAAAAATGTCCTGAATTTCTGATGAAAAGCACATTATTCCAAATAAGGTATGTAGACTTTCCAACCCTTAAGGAGGTGAAACATAATTCCTCATTCTTTAAGTGTAGACTATCTATAGTGACCTTCTTCCAAAGAAAGTATGGGATGGGTAGGGGAAAAAAAGTAAGTTTACATCAAGAAACTTTGCAAATGCTACGTACAGCCAAACATACAGCCAAGTGATCAAGGTTAACATTTATGACGGATAATCATATTAACAGTTCACAACGTAAATATGATGTGATGATAATGGCAATTTATCTTTGTGATCTTTCTCCCCAAGACACATCATCCACTTTCATCATGGGAAAACATTGGAAACATCTCAACTGAGGCACATTTTATAAAATATCTGATCAGTAATCCTTGAAAATCTCAAAGTCATCAAAAACAAGAAAAGCTTAAGAAACTGTCAACATCAAGAGATCCTAAGGAGATATGACTACTAAATGTAATGTGGTGTTCTGGATAGGATCTTGAGAAAGCTAAAGCACATTGGAGAAAAACTGAGGCAACTTGAATAAAGTCTGGACTTTAGTTAATAATGTCTCAATATTTGTTCATTAATTATGACAAATGTAGCATACTTATGCAAGATGTTAATAATAAGGCAAATTGTGGGTGATTTGAGAACTCTCTATAGTCCTTTCCCAATACTTAATTTCATTCTAAAACTAGTCTAAAATTAAAAGTTCATTTAAAATGAGTGGAAAAAAATCATCTACAGATCAAAGCATCTCAAAACTTCCCAGGTAGTACAATAAAACACACAGTGAACCACATATAACAATCATATCAAACTGCTAAATGACAAAAATAAAATTTTGATAGCAGCAAAAGAAAAAATACCATTATGTATAAGGGAACAAGAAATGATTAACATCTGTTTAAGATATTGTATCCAATAAAACTATATATCTTCATAAATGGTTTTCTTAAATTTAGATTATACTAGTAAAATAGGTTAACTGAAAACACTCATGTTATTTGTACCAAAAAGGAAAGAACCATAGGTTCTTAACTATGACTCTTAGCCCCAAAGAAGTTTACAAAGTTAAATTTTCTCTTCATAAGCCTTTCAAACCTTAGGTTTATTTTTTTTTCTTCACATGTTCTGCCCTCTTCACCATATGTCTTCAACTAGTTTGACATAAGTAAATGTATTTAAGGACAAATAATCATTCTCTTAAGATATTACTACACTAAATGACCTCAAGTTCAATATTGTGCAGTTTTTTGGGTTTTTTTGTTCAAATGTACATAAACGCAAAGAAAAAGCAGGAATTAATGAATCCTTCTTCTCTTATGCAGAGAATGAAGACTCATTAAGGATTTCTAGAGTAGAAAACGATAAGATAAAAGAAAGATATACTTTGGGAAGATTAATCTTGCAGTCTCTGTGTATGGAATAAATTAATGATTGAGGAAATGAAAATCAGTTAATAGAAATCTGTTAAGAAGAAATTTTCTGACAATACTGAATGATGCGATCTATACAAAGAGATTGAATCAGAAGGAATAATAGATGCTTTATAAAAAAAAAAAATGAGGTAGGGAATGCTTAGACCAAAGTTAAAAAGAATGGGTCATTAAAAAATGAGAAGCTATGAACAGATATTACTATGCAAAATTCTCTATATGATGTGATACCATATAATCTCTTCTGCTATGTCCTTTTTCTCTTTTACTCAAACCTGATGCTCCTTCCAACAGAATTATGAACTGTTTTCTAGTTATATCATGAACTTATTATCTCTGAGGACATTTACTTGAGCGACACATTCCCTACACTTTGCAGTACAAAGAATTTCTACATTCAGCTGGATCATTCATTCTTTGAGTAACACTAAACAGGTATTTATGGACTCACTACTTAATGAGATAGAACTATATTCTGTAGCTTGCAGCTTACTGTGGAAGTGAACTAGTAAATGATTCTAGTAGAGCATGGCCAGTGATATAAAGGTATGTAAACACAGTGCAAAAGCACCATTGGTGTTAGGTGGGCAAGGACCAGAGGGGCTGAAAAGAAAGAACAGGGAGAACTTGCTTCAATGAAAACAATTTAAATTTTATCCTTCAAGGTCTATTTTTCTACATTAGTCTGAATACAAAAATGTAAGGCTACTTAAGAAGATTAGGCATATCTTGGTGATTCTGTGTTAATGAGACTTTAGAGAAGTTTAAACAAGGAAAACTACCATCAAGTTTTGGATGTTAGTAAATGATTTTGGCAGATATGTAGGAAGCATTTAGGAGGGTTGATTTTAGCAGCATATCGAACAGATGGAAGAGCGATTTAGGCATCTAGTGTTTCAGGGCTGAAGATAAAGGGGACAATATTAGGTAGGTGCAAAAGTAATTGCAGTTTAAAATTTTAAAAATTTGCAAAAACTGCAATTACTTTTGCACCAACCTAGCATTTATAATACTATATACTTGAGAGGTAGTATAAATTGTACCTGCTCATTGAGACTTTCGTTGATCATTTTTAGGCAGAAGGGATCTCTCTCTTGAATCACAGCATCTTGCCCATGTAGCTTAAAACATATTGCTATCAATTATCATTATTGGTATATTTTGCATTTCTGTCATCATTCAGACACACACACACACAAACACACATTTCCGTTGTGTGTACAGATGTGTGTGTGTATTAGTTTATAATTTACTTGTGCATGTAAGATCAAATTTATCCAGAAATTAATTGTTGTAGCGAGTTGTTACTCAACTGAACTAACTAAATATTTGAATTAGGTAAACCTACATGATTATACGGGTGGCTATTAAAGAGAAATTTGGTTAACATAGGTCTGTGTAATAAGCTAGAATTCACCTTCAGGGTTCTGGCTGAGTCATTAACTTTTTTTTTTTTTAACCATTTTCCCCTTTTGCCAAGTGTAAAGTGAGAATAATAATGGTTACCTGCCTCAAAGGGGTGTTGTGAAGACTAGTTAGTTGACAATTTTAAACTATTTCGAAGATGGAATGTACTATAAGTGCTCCAAGGAAAGTTTTTAAAAGCACAATGGAATAAAACCCTTGAAACTTAGCATTAGGAAATTTAGTATGTCTTTTAGGCTGGCAATCTTCAACTGTTACAGAATTCTATGGGAAATTAACTCCACAACATTCTTTATTTTTTTGCCTGTTTTCTACTTTTTTCTTCTGTAGCTAATATCTGCCTAGTGACACAATTCAACAGGAAAGATCCAGTTATGCCATCTTTTGAAATAGATGTTACTCATAAAGAAATAAATGCAAAAAAGATTATGAAATGGTCATTAATCACACTGAAAAATTTACTCTCTTCAATACAGCACCCTATTCAGAATTTACCAGAACTATTTAAAATTCACTTCATCATTGAAAATTTAAGTATATAGTTGTAGTTGCCTAGGAGCAAATGCTCATTTCTGTGAAGAAATGAACTTTAATATTTTTTTCTAAATATCAGAACTAAGTCAGAACTTCATTTTTTCAAAATAATTGCTTGTGTTTTCTTCCAAATGCCAAATGAAATATTCAAAACTCTGAAAAAGATATCATTCCCTCTAGTCATTTTGATTGAGAATATTTATACATTTTACATATTTACATACTTTATTTTTAAAATAGAATCCATATGTATAAAGGATAAAACAGAAGAACTGCATGCTTGGCAATTTTTGTGAGAAGCACCTGCTTATAAATGGAACATAATAATCAACTGTGTATGTGCTTTAACAAAGAAATACATCTTCACTAACCCATGTTTGGTAATTTAGAATATGGGGACATGAATCAAATTTTTCAATATTTCCTAGAAACAAGCAAAAACATTGAGAATAGAAAGAAAAAAAATACCTGGGTAGAAACAAGCATTTAATGCTACAATTAATCAGTTCTTGTCACTAAGAGCATGTCAGACAAAAACTATTAGATTTTCCACCCCAGTACAATAAAAAAGGGCATATGATATTTATTTATTAAACATATTATAGTACATGATTAAAACAGCAAAGCAGAAAGCCCCAAAATCTAAAATATATTTACTTATTTTTAACAAGTAAATTTATTTACATTTAGAAAGGTGTTTTAATTTCAAATCTGTATTAACATTGTTCATAGAACATATCTTCTGTTTTTAAAGATCAATTAGATGTTTATTAGAAACTTTAAAATACCTAGAAATTAGGTAGGCACCACAGTGAGTACATCACAATGATATGATCATATCTCTGGCAGCCAATAATTTAGTTAGAAAGAGAATATTAACAGATGTGGACATATTAAGAAATAATTAACTGATTAACTAAGCACTGGTGATTTTAGCACAAGTGTAGGGTGTGGGAAAACTAGAAATGAGTTTTGTGGAGAAAATGGACTTTAGAACAATGACAATAAGTTTGATGCATGGAAGAAAAAATCATACATTTCAGGTAACAGTTAAGAGCAAGCTGACTTCCTTGGTTGATTTATTCCTATTTTACACTCTTGTTGATGCAATTGTAAAAGGGGTTGATTTCTTAATTTCACTTTCTCATGGTTCATGTTACTGTATAGGAATGAAACTGATTGCTGCATATTGATTTTGTAACCTGCACCTTTCCTGAACACACTAATTACTTTTAACAGTTTTTGGTGGAGTCTGAGAGAAAAATATTTGCAAATAATATATCTTATAAGGGTTGAATATTCAAAATAAAGAACTCACACAACTCAATAGCAAAAAAAAAAAAAAAATCAGACAAACAATACAATTTTAAAATAGAGGAATTGAGTAGATTTTTTTTCCAAAGAAGACACACAAATGATCAACAGGTACACGCAGAGGCAATCAACATCACTAATCATGAGAAAAACGCAAATAAAACCACAATGAGATGTTGCCACATACCTGTTAAGATGGCTAGCATCAAAAAGACAAGCGATACGTTTTGGAAAGAATGTGGAGAAAAGGGAATTCTTGTGCACTGTGAGCAATGATATAAATTGGTGTAGCCACTACGCAAACCAGTATGGGGAGTCCTCACAAAATTAAAAATATAACTACCATAAAACCCAGAAATGAAAACAGGATATCAAAGAGATATCTGCACTCCTATGTACATTGCAGCATTATGTATATAGTCAAGATATCGAAACAACCCAAGTTTCTATGAAAGGATAAATGGATAAAGAAAATAAAATATATGTCAATATATAATGGAATATTATTCAGTCTTGTGGAAAACAAAAAAACAAAAAAAACTTTCTGCTGTTTGTAATAACATAGACGGAACTTGAGGGCATTGAACTAAGTGAAAGAAGCCAAACAGAGAAAGATAAATACTTCATGGCAACTTTTATATGTGAAATATGTGTGTGTGTGTGTGTGTGTGTATATATATATATATATATATATATATATATATATATATATATATATATATATGAGACTCATAATAGAGAGTAGAAAAGTGGTTGCCAGGGTCTGGAGGGAGGGGAAATTAAGGAGAGGTTGGTAAAAGTGCAAAGTTTCAGCTTTAAGATGACAAAGGTCTGAGGATTTAATGTAAACATGGTGACCATAGTTGACAACACTGTACTGTAGAATTAAAATTTGCTAAGAGTACAACTTAAATGAGCTTAAATAAATAAACTGAGGTGATGGATGTGTTAGTAACTAAATGGGGTAATCTTTTCATAATGAATATGTATATAAAATACTCTTGATGTATACCTTAAATGTCTTACAATTTTGTCAGTTATACCTCAATAAAGCTGAAAAAAAGAATAAGTCGTAAATTAGAGATATAAAAGAAATCTACATTTTATAGCTGGAGAGAAGACAGGATAGACACAGTATCAAATGGAAGAACTATAATAGACTTGAGTTAGGTATGCTAAATATAGATTCTAAAGAATTAGGTAAATAGAACACAAGGCTGTTAAACATTTCTGTGTTAACACCACTGTATTTTCAGCCCCTACAATGGTTTTACCCTATGGTAAGAGCTTAATAAATATGTGTTGACTCAGTAAATAAATGAAAGATGGAGTTGTAACTTGAAGTGGTAAGCAGTATGGATCAACTGTAGCTCTGCGAGCAGCAGAGTGGCAGGATGAAATGTGTTTAGAAAGCTTATTTTGGAAGTGGTTATGTGAGATGACACTAGAGAAATAATTATATGGCACTGTTGATGGAACCATTTCTATTGGAGGTTGCTGCTTGATGCAGCCGTATTTTGAATATCTCATCACTTATGCTTTCAGATGCAACAAAAAAATCCAACATTACAAATACTATCAATTGAATCAATCTGACATTTATGCCTTATGATACCTTGCTGAGCTATGACAGCATTTGCATTATACATAAGCAGCGAACCAAGAAGGAAAGGCTTTGCATCCACTACATTTGGCAACAAAACCATACAAAACAAATCCATTCTCCATTTATATTAAAGTTGACATCAATGTTCCTGTGCCTGTAGAAAATGGAGGACAAAAGAGGAAAAAAATCTCTGCTCTTGAGTTTTATGCTTAAAATAAAATGAACAAAAATAAACCTAAGACACAGTGACAAACATAATAAACAATAAATAATCTGCCCTTTCATTAAAAATATGCTTGTCAACTTAGACCCTAATTTTGAAAGCATCAAGAAGCAAGAGGCTTGCCCAGTCAAAACGGTGGAGTAGGTAAATGCTGTGCTTACCTCCTCTCACAATCACATCTAAATTACAACTAAACTACAGAATCACCATCATTGAGACCTGCCTGAAGTCTAGCTGAACCAAAGCCCTACAACTAAGATCATACAGAAGAAACCATCTCACGACTGGTAGGAGGGGCAGAAACATGAAATGGGCTGGCCCCACACCTGCATGTGACCATTAAAAATCTGGAGGGATATCTCAGCAATGGATCTCCCTTCCCCTTCCCTGGAAGACAGAGGGGTCCCAACTCTATACCAGGCTCCACAGCCCAGGGTTCCACTGCCAGGGAGACAAGTCCCCATAACTTCTGGATGTGAAAACCAGCAGAGATTATGGTTGAGTATGACAGAAGGCAGCTGAAGTCCCAAGTGTTCCTCTTAAAGGATCCATGCACAGACTCACTGACAGACTCACTCGTTCTGAATCCCAGCACTAGGGCAGGACCCTCAAAGGCACCAGGGACATACAGGGAGGAGCTGAGTTGTCTGCCTACAGGGCAAGGGCTGGAGGGACAACTTACTCCCAGATTGAGGAACAGGCAGAAGTCATTGTTTCTTTGTTGAGCCTTCTACCTTCCCTCCCCCCACCCCCAGCGTGCAGACACAGGTGGCCACCATATCTGAGTCTCCATCAATCTGGCTATCACCTTTCATTTACCTCACATTGGTGATTATCTGAGAAACTGCCCCACCAAAATTGCAGGCACCCCAAACTGCTTCCAGTGGTTATTTCGTATAAAGGGCCTGTTGTGGCTCATGATGCAGTCTTTCTTAAAATCTCTCAAAGTTTCACAAAATCCAAACAAGCGGAATCTGGCTTTGGCAAGTCCCATACCTTTGGCTGAGCAGCCCTAAGTCTGGGACTAGTGGCAGCTAGCCTTGGTCACACCTTGGCCTTTCGAAACACATTCAAGCACAGCCTGGGCAGTGGCCATCTGTGGATTGTTTTGTGGCTCATGCCAGGTGTCCCCAGGCAGGGCACAAGTTGTGGATGAACTTGGCCAGCAGTAGGCCTCCTCCCAGGAAGCTCTGAGGCTGGAATTCCTACTAGCCAGCTTCAGACTGAGTTGGAGTTTCATCCCATGCTTCCAAGGATTACACACCAAAAGTGTTGACTGGGCAGACACCAGAGCCCTGTTAAAGCAAATCCTAATATGTAGGGTCAGCTGCTGCACAAAAGCTCCTCCACTGTAGTCATTGATAGTACTCACAACAAATCAACCTGAGGGGTCAATCCCTCCCAATGATGTGATGTGCAAACAGCAACCAAGCCTCAACTACAACAGAAGGGCACACACAATCCACCTTGAGCACCCAGCTCTGGTGCTCATGGAGACTATACCCCTGGTCCCTATAGGTCACCTACTACATAAAGCCAGCCTATTAAGACAGGGAGGCATAACAGCCCTATGAACACATAGAAATAAACACAGGGAGGCAGCCAAAATGAGGAGATAAAGAAACATGTTCCAAATAAAAGAACATCACAAAGCTCCAGAAAAAAGAACTAAACGAAATGGAGACAAGTAATCTACCATACACAAAGTTCAAAACATTGGTTATAAGCATGCTCAATGATATCAGGGAGAACTTCAACAGAGATGGAAAACATATAAATGGAGATAGAAAACATTTTAAAAAAAAGAACCAGTCAGAAATAAAGAATGTAATAACTAAATGAAGAATAAACTAGAGGGGATCAACAGTAGATTAGATGAAGCAGAAGATTGAAGCAGCAATTTGGGAGATAACATAGCAGAAAACACCCAAGCAGAGCAGCAAAAAGAAAGAAAGAAAAAAAAAAGAATCCAGAAAGATGAGGATAATTTAAGAGGCCCCTGGGAAAACATCAAGCATAACAACATTCACATCATAGGGGTACTAGAAGGAGAAGAGAGAGAGCAAGGAAATGAAAACCTATTTGAAGAAATAATGACTGAAAGCTTCCCTAATCTGGTAAAGGAATAGATATATAAGTACAGGAAGCATAGAGAGTCCCAAACAGGATGAACCCAAAGAAGCCCACACCAAGACACACCATAATTAAACTGCCAAAGGTTAAAGACGAAGAGAGAATCTTAAAAAGAACAAGAGAAAAGCAGTTAGTTACCTACAAGGGAGCTCCCTTAATACATCAGCTGATTTTTCAGCAGAAACATTGCTGGCCAGAGGGATTGGCAGGAAATATTCAAAGTAATGAAAAGCTAAGATCTACAACCAAATTTACTCTACCCACCCGGGCTATCATTTAGACTTGAAAGACAGATAATGAACTTCACAGACAAGAAAAAGTAAAGAAGTTCATCGCCACCAAACCACCAGTATTACAAGGAATCTTAGAGGGACTTCTTTTATATATATATATATATATATATATATATATATACACACACACACACACACACACACACACACACACACACACACACAGAGGGTACCAAAAAAGTATACACATTTTAAGAAAGGAAAATACTGTATTAAAATTGTAATACTCAATATATACTGATAACAAAAGATGAATACAAGTCACGTTTGACTTCTGCAATTACAAGAGGTGCTCAAAGTGGTTACCATCAATGTAATGTGTGTGTGTGTGTGTAATATAAATACAATGTATTTATATATAATATATGTTATATATATGTTAAATATCAATAATTACTTGAAATAGAATGGCAGTGACTACATATCTATCAATAATTACTTGAAACTTAAATGCATAAAGTTCTCCAATCAAAGACAGAGTGGCTGAATAGATAAGAAACCAAGACCCTTACATACACTGCCTACAAGAGACTCACTTGAGACTGAAGGACACACATAAACTAGAAGTAAAGGGATGGAAAAAATATATTTCATGAAAATGGAAATAAAAAACAGAGAAACAAACAAACAAAAAACCCAACCACTAGGTTAGCAATATTTATACCAGATAAAATAGACTTTAAAACAAAAACTATAACAAGAGACAAAAAGGACCCAGTAATACCATTTCTGGGTATTTATCTGAAGAAATCCAAACACTACTTTGAAAGGATGTGTGCATCCATATATTCATTGCAGCACTGTTTACAATGGCAAAGATGTGGAGGCAGCCTGGGTGTTTGTCAATGGATGGATAGATAAAGAGGGGGTGGTACATATATACAATAGCATACTGTACAGCCAGGGAAGGAGATAGGTTCTTTCCAACTGAGGTGACATGGATGGATCTGGAGGGTATTGTGTTGAGTAGAGTGTCAGACAGGGAAAGACAGGTGCAATGTGGTTTCACTTATATGTGGAATCTAAAGACAAAATTAAAGAATCAGAACAGAAACAAACTCATAGATACAGAGTACATTTTGATGGTGGCCATATGGGAGGGAGATTGAGGGAGTGGGTGAAAAAAGTGAAGGGATTAAGAAGTACAAATTGAAAAAAAAAAAAAAAGAATCCAGAAAGATGAGGATAATTTAAGAGGCCCCTGGGAAAACATCAAGCATAACAACACTCACATCATAGGGGTACTAAAAGGAGAAGAGAGAGAGCAAGGAAATGAAAACCTATTTGAAGAAATAATGACTGAAAGCTTCCCTAATCTGGTAAAGGAATAGATATATAAGTACAGGAAGCACAGAGAGTCCCAAACAGGATGAACCCAAAGAAGCCCACACCAAGACACACCATAACTAAACTGCTAAAGGTTAAAGACGAAGAGAGACTCTTAAAAAGAACAAGAGAAAAGCAGTTAGTTACCTACAAGGGAGCTCCCTTAATACATCAGCTGATTTTTCAACAGAAACATTGCTGGCCAGAGGGATTGGCAGGAAATATTCAAAGTAATGAAAAGCTAAGATCTACAACCAAGTTTACTCTACCCAGCCGGGCTATCATTTAGACTTGAAAGACAGAGAATGAACTTCACAGACAAGAAAAAGCTAAAGAAGTTCATCGCCACCAAACCACCAGTATTACAAGGAATCTTAGAAAGACTTCTTTAATATATATATATATATATATATATATATATATATGTATATATATACATATATACACACACATACACACAGAGGGTACCAAAAAAAGTATACACATTTTAAGAAAGGAAAATACTGTATTAAAATTGTAATATTCAATGTATACTGATAACAAAAGATGAATACAAGTCACGTTTGACTTCTGCAATTACAAGAGGTGCTCAAAGTGGTTACCATCAATGTAATGTGTGTGTGTGTAATATAAATACAATATATTTATATATAATATATGTTATATATATATATATTAAATACATATGCAATAGAATGGCAGTGACTACATATCTATCAATAATTACTTGAAACTTAAATGCATTAAGTTCTCCAATCAAAGACAGAGTGGCTGAATAGACAAGAAACCAAGACCCTTACATACGCTGCCTACAAGAGACTCACTTGAGACTGAAGGACACACATAGACTAGAAGTAAAGGGATGGGAAAAATCTATTTCATGAAAATGGAAATAAAAAACAGACAAGCAAACAAACAAAAAACCCAACCACTAGGGTAGCAATACTTATACCAGACAAAACAGACTTTAAAACAAAAACTATAACAAGAGACAAAAAGGACCCAGTAATACCATTTCTGGGTATTTATCTGAAGAAATCCAAACACTACTTTGAAGGGATGTGTGCACCCATATATTCATTGCAGCACTGTTTACAATGGCAAAGATGTGGAGGCAGCCTGGGTGTTTGTCAATGGATGGATAGATAAAGAGGGGGTGGTACATATATACAATAGCATACTGTACAGCCAGGGAAGGGAATAGGTTCTTTCCATCTGAGGTGACATGGATGGATCTGGAGGGTATTGTGTTGAGTAGAGTGTCAGACAGGGAAAGACAGGTGCAATGTGGTTTCACTTATATGTGGAATCTAAAGACAAAATTAAAGAATCAGAACAGAAACAAACTCATAGATACAGAGTACATTTTGATGGTGGCCATATGGGAGGGAGATTGAGGGAGTGGGTGAAAAAAGTGAAGGGATTAAGAAGTACAAATTGAAAAAAAAAAAAAAAAAAGAAGTACAAATTGGTATTTACAAGATTGTCATGGGGATATAAAGTAAAGCATAGGGAATATAGTCAATAATATAGTAATAATTATGTACAGTTCCTGGTAGATACTAGACTAGTCAGGGAGATCACTTCTTAAATTGTGTAAAAGTCTAACTACTATGCTGTACACCTAAAACTAATATAAAATAATACAAAATGTCAACTGTAATTGAAAAATTTAAAAAGTAGGGGAAAAGGTGAATGGGAACAAGAGGTTCAAATTTCCAGGTATAAAACATATAAGCCATGGGTATATAATGTACAGCATAGGAAATATAGTAAATAATACTATGATAGAATGGTACAGTGTCAGATGGTTGCTGGACTTATCATGGTGATCATTTCTTTAGGACTATAAATGTTGAATAACTATGGTGTACACCTGAAACTAATATAATATTGTATGTTTGCTGTATTTTAATACAAAAATCTTTAAAAAAAGGATCAAGATGCTTAACATTCAAATATTTGTTTTGATGATTTAAAAAAAAAGTGATAATTAATTTCTGTTCCTCAGTTTCATCTTATTTTCCTTGCACTAGAAATATTCAGAGCTATGATAACCTAGATGTCTTGATTTTATCAGTAGTAAAATTTTTGAATGCTAATATTAGTAATTATTTTTGTTAATAATAAAAGTACTTTACATTAACATTTGTATACAGCTTTATTTTTACATATATTATTTTTCAATTAGCCTTAGTAAGCAATGCTTCGATGGGGCACATTTTACTATCTTTATTTTACAAATGGGGAATGCACTAATCAGAGATACTAGATAATTTTATGTCACCCAATCATTGTAGAACTAGAGCCTTGTAAGTCCTCATTTATGTCTCCCCACCACACTGCTATTCTCCCTACTGGTTTCCTCTCACTAGGGTCTTCTTTTCCTCCTTTAATTTCTGGCTAAAATTAAAACTTATTACTGGAATATTGAACTTGTCGAAATTCATTATTGACCTAATTGAGAATAAAACATTTTGTCTAAGCTTACATGGATGAAATTCTACTGTATTTTCAACTTGGGAACAGAAGAATTATATTAGATAATTTAATACCTTGCATAAACATATGCACTGTGATATAGCCTGATCATTCTTTCTCACTCTTATGATATAGGAAATTTAAAGCAAAGAAGATCAACTGGGCAATTACCAAAAGTTTTTCTGGAAGCCATATTTTTAACTTATATATATATCTCTAAGCCCTGGCATAGGTAGTTCTGTGCTTTCTTAATTAGTAACAAATTCAGATTAAAATTTAATAAATATTGTGCTACTCTATAGAGAAGTTCTTTTCTTTACTCTTCATCTATTTGAGTACTTAATATTGTTACCCAATATTAGCTCCTAATTTAAGAATTTAAAAGGTATTGTTTGCTATACAATCAGAATGTCACTCTAAAATGTTAGAGTTTAATTATTACAAAGGTGGTAAATACTGGCAAAAATTCACTTCTATGGAAATAATAAGCTCCTCTTCCGTCACATACCAGAAGCAACATAAATATCTTGAAATTAATTATAAAATTAATATAAATAGTCATGTTAGAGTTTAGGAGAAAAATAATTCTAAAGGCATAAAATTACTGCAGTAAGAACTGACTAGAACCTCATTAAAATAATTAACATAATTAAGGAGGGCTCTGCTTGGCTCTGGAAACATCAGGAAAGCATATTTTGCACATGTACATTCAAGCACCAAAATATTTGTTGTCTGCTCTTAAAAGCAAAAATAAATTTAAAAAAAAATCCATGTATGGATATGAATGAATCAGGTTGTCTTAGTAGAATTATATTTTTACACATTCAGATCACAGTGACTTTCTTTATTTTGATTCTGTGCTTATCAAACACATTTCTGATTGTAAATTGACTTTCAGTCTAGCATCTGTACAGATAACATCTTAGTCATATTCAGGTCTTTATGGTAGCTTGCTGAAGTATAGAAAATGTGCTGATCCACCTTGAGTTCAGGCATTAAACATCTATCTCTGGGGACCTGGTTAATGGGAGTCTATTCCTGTGAGACAAATCTATTCTTAGTGTGTGGGTACATCCAGTGTTAGAGCTTACCAAGGCTAAAGAACCGGCTGAAGGCAGCTGCCTTGAACACTGAAGAATAATGAGGTCATCATGGAGTGAGCCAACACCTTTCTTGCAAGCCATGTGCTCAAGGCTACTTTTATTTCAACTTCAATATTGAGCATTTACTATGTTTTCAGATTCATGGTAATAGTTACTGAAGAATTCAGATTTAGAAGACTTTATGTTCCTTTTCCAAGGAACATAAAATCTTAAAACCGTGCAATAATTTTATTCTTGTTCTAAGAAAGGCAATAATTGAGAATTTTAAATATGTAAGTCAAAATAGTGTTACGATTAGAATACCATCTTAAGAAGAAAAACATGCCAATTTCTTTATTTTTACATCAATATGTAGGAAGAAAGCTTTCCCATTCAGTTTCCATACAGTGACCAGAGTGATCATTTTAAATCATACTTGGTAACTCCTCTGTTAAAAACCCTTCAAAATAAACCTCTATTGCGCTTAGAACCAAATGCATTATCTTTAGCATGAACCTGCGTCTATTTTGTGCCTAACTGTCCATGCTCATCTCACACTACTGTACCCCTTTCTAATCACCTTTCAGCCACAATGACCTTTTTACTGTCTTGGGTCAGGTTCCCTAGACACAGATTCTGAAAAAGAGACATGTGCTTAGGCAGTTTATTGTGGAGTTCTATTGGAGCTGAAAGGAAGTTAAAGAACAAGCTGTTTAGGTAAAACAAGATAAACAGGAATGAGGTGAAAACCAAAACCTTAGTTGGTTCCACAGAGAACTCTAGAGCTTGAATGACCTTTCAGATTTGTCCCAAGTTGAGGCAAGCGTCCCAGGCAATGTCTCCATTCTGAAGGGAAAATCTAGACAGTGCCTCATACCATCCACTATTGTCTGGTTTCTCTGAATGGGTGAATACCTCCGTAACTCAGGGCCTTTTCACATGTTTTTCTGCTCCTTTTTCATGAAGGCTTCCTTTCTCCACCTCCCTATCACCACTGCATGAAAGATTTATTTAATTTTTCGGATTATTATTATTATTTTTTAATTTTATTAAATTTATTGGGGTGACAATTGTTAGACACAGACAATAGTTTAGTGGTTGCCAGAGGGTAACGGGGGGTGGGGGATTATTTTAAAAGTTATAAATAACTCAGAATGTGTTTCTCTGATCCCTGAGTCTAAATTACATTTGCCTTTCAAACTCATTCATGGCAAACTGTACTTCATTTTTATATCAAATTAATAAAATATGTAATTATATGTTTTGTGCATGGATTTATGTTTAGTATTGTTCTTCTCTGTTTGTATTATATTGTAATTTTGAAAAGTATAGGTTTTTCACATCTATATAGTTAGCACATAGCCCCAGTGACTTAAACATCACAAATGCTTAATAAATATATTTAAATAAATGAACAAGTCATAATTTTTCTTTCCTTCAGGCTCTAGTCATTGCTGACATTTCCCATTCACTATAATGATTAAATTTAACTCTGTTGATTTTTTTTATGAATTGTATGCTTTTTGTATTAGAAGTGTCTCCCTGATATTCTAACACAGAAGGTCTCAAATTTGGCCTACATTAGAATCACCTGGATGGTGATACATATATATATATATATATATATATATATATATATATATATATATATATATATGATAACTCTCTGTAGTTATCTTAAATTTTCTTATGAGGAATTGACTCACATAATTATGGATGCTGAGAAAGTACCACAATCTGTGGTTTGAAATCTGGAGACATAAGAAAGCTGATACTGTACTTCAGTTTGAGTCTAAAGGCCTAAGAATTAGTGGAGCTGACAGTGTAAATTCCAGTCTTCAGGTAAGAGAAAATGAGATGAGATGTCTCCACTCAAACAACGAACCAGGAAAAACAAAGGAACAAATTACTCCTTCCTCTACCTTTTGTTTTATTTACACCCTCCATGGATTGGATGCCCACCTGCATTAGAGAAGGCGATCTACTTTACTGAGTCCACCCTCACAGATACACTCAGAAATAATGTTTTATCTGCACACTCCATGGCCTGTCAAGTTGACACATGAAATTAACCATCACATCTATGTAGCAATAAAATTTATTTATTGAATATAGAAAGATCCTAGCTTTACCTGATATACATATCTTCATTTAGTTATTCGGAAATGTAAGCTAAATCTAAGTTATGTCTTTCCTTATAAATGTTTGCAAGCCTCATATAATTCTGAACATTCGTCTTTTTGACACTATCCTTACACAGATTTATCATTCCTATTTAGATTGGGTACTGGCAATGTGCTTAATCCAGAGGTTATTTTTGTTTGTTTGTTTTTAATTCATCACAGAGTACCCTGACTGCCACACTTGACTCTAAGTTTATTTTAAACATTTTCTTCATCCTGATGATATGTGATTAGTCAAAAGCTACCTATCTTAGATCCAAGATGGCAGAGTAGATAAACACTGTGCCTGCTTCCTTCTGTAAACACATTAAAATTATAACTAAATTATAGAACAATCAACCTGGAGAATTATCTGAAGTCTAGCTGAACAGAAGCTTTATAACTAAAGATATAGAGAAGAAGCCATGTTGAGACTGGTAGAAGGGGAAGATATATGAAAACGGGCTGCCCGGCCACAAACCTCCATGTGGTAGTAGAGAATCATGAGGTATATGTTGGCTGCAAAGGTTCCCCCCAGAGGAGCCAGGAACCCCGGCCCAGAGTACTGGTGCCAGGAATTGGACACCCCCACAACATCTTGATGTGAAAATCAGTGGAGATTCTGACAAACCAGGTGTGATGGAAAGTTATGAAAAACCCAGACATCTTTTTAAGGGGCCCTCACACAGACTCACTCACTCACTCTCAGGCACTCACTCTGGGCTCTGGCAAAGGGTCAGTGAATTGGGGGTATTTAGAGACATATAGGGGTCAGACTGAGATATGTGGCTTCGGGGGGGAAATTAGAGAACAGTGGGCATTTTCTCTGTGTGAGTCATGCTCCCACTCAGCCAGCAAGCAAGAGCCATGTTTTCTATGTTGAGCTCTTCCCCACCAAGGCTAAATCTTAACCTAATTGATCTGGTGAGCTCCATAGCTACACCCTGATGACTCACTGGGAACCCACCCTACCCAACTCCCCCAACAAGGGAGCTACATTCTCCACAAGCAGCCAGCCCTGCCCACACTTCACTGTTTCTTGAAAAACTGTCAGTGTCCACAGGTACTAGGTGTGTGGCAACTGGCTTCAATGTGCTCTGAGACTTTTGCTGAGTAGCTCCAGGTTCAGCACTGGCACAAAAACAGAATCTACATTAACCTGATGACCACAACTCTTTCCACTCTAGTAACTCTCTGAGACCATGCCTCACCCAACATGAGTACCACACAAAGCTTTATCGATAAGTGAACTTTAAGGGAGATGGCAGGTGGGAGCAGGTCTCAGAGTGTCCTGGCTTTTTGTGGAGCTACCCCAAGTCTGGTACTGGTGGCAGACATCCTCAGTTCATAGTGTGGCCTTTCCCACACACCTCCAGGTTTAGCACAGATAGCAAACAACCACAGATCACTTTGTAGATCCTAACATGTATGCTCTAGCCATTCACAGGCAGTGGGTGACCTAGGCCTGCACCAGAACCCCTACAAAGAGGCCCCGGGACCAACATATTCGGAGTTTGGCTTCAGACCACAGCAGAGCATTACCAAATTAGCCCCACTCGTGGCACCCACAAAGGGCAGTCTCAACAGTCACCAGAGCCTGCTGGGGTGAATCCCACTCAGTGGGGTAAGGTCCCTGCACAGCAGCCTGTAAGCTGTGGATGTTGCCAGATCCCACAGCCAATCAGCCTGAGGGTCACTCCCACCCATTGATGTCCCAAAAGCACTCAAGTCTCAACTAAAACAGGAGGGCAGGCACACACAATCCATACAAGTGAAACTCCTAGAGCATCTTGAGCAGGTGACAAGGGAGATATGCCAAGGCCCACAGGGCACCTACTATATAAGGCCACCTGGCCAAGGCTGGGAGACATAGCAGACTTACCTAATACATAGAAACAAACACAGAGAGGCAGCCCACATGAGGAAAGAATTGTGTCCCAAATGAAAGAACTGGAGAAAAATCCAGTAAAAGAACTAAATGAAATGGAAGCAAAAAAGTTACCAGATACAGAATTCAAACCAATGGTTATACAGATGCTCAAGGAACTTAGTGAGAATTTCAACACAGAGACAACAAGCATAAAAAAGGACATAGAAACCATAAAAAAGAGCCAGTCAGAAGTGAAGAATAAAATAACTGAAATGAAGAATGCACTAGAAAGTATCAACAAAAGACTAGATGAAGCAGAGGATTGAATCAGTGATTTGGAAGACAACGTAGTAGAAAACACCCAATTGGAACAGCAAAAAGAAACAAAGAATCAAATAAAATGAGAATTGTTTAAGATCTCTAGGACAACCTCAAGCATAACAACATTCACATCATAGGGGTATAGGAAGGAGATGAGAGAAAGCAAGGGATTGAGAACCTATTTGAATATATAATGACTGAAAACTTTCCTAACCTGATGAGGGAAATAGACATACAAGTCCAGAAAGTGCAGAAAGTCCCAAACAAGATGAACCCAAACAGACCCACACCAAGACATATTATAATTAAAATGGCAAAGTGTAAAAACAAAGAGAGGGGTGGCCGGTTAGCTCAGTTGGTTAGAGCATGGTGCTAACAACATCAAGTTTGCCGATTTGATCCCCGCATGGGCCACTGTGAGCTGTGCCCTCCTTAAAAATTAAAATAAAATAAAGTAAAGTAAAGTAAAGTAAATAAAAACAAAGAGAGCATCCTAAAAGCAGCAAGAGAAAGGTAGCTGGTAACTTGTAAGGATCTCCCATAAGATTGTCAGCGAATTTCTCAACAAAAACTTTTCAAGCCAGAATGAATTGGTACAAAATATTCAATATGATGAAGAGCAAGGACCTACAACCAAGGGTACTCTACCCAGCAAGGTTGGCATTTAAAATCAAAGTTCAGATAAGGAGTTTTCCAGACAAGAAAGTTTTTGTCAACTCATCTCTACCTTGTTTGTCTTAACCTTGTATTTCTTCTAAGATATCTATATATTCCATTTAACCAAGTCCTTCCTTATAAAGAAAGAAATAGCCCTTCCTCTTATTATTCCCTCTCTTTTCTAACAGGGCAGTAAATCCCTCTTTTATGTGCAGAATGAAGGTTTTAACTATGTGGGAAGATACTTGATAAAGTTACGGATGAAATCAAATGACTCTAACTGTACAGATAAAGTAAGTAGTAGAGCAGTTATACATTTATTATTTGAATAAATAATTTCAATAAATCATCATTAAATTAATAATGTATTAGTATAATATATCAATACAAAATATTAATATCATTTAATTGATAGAAAAAAATAATTTTTATTACATTCTATGTTCGGGACAATTTCTATTTGTTTTCATTTTTATTTGTTTTATTTAAAATATCTTAATGTCAATTTGAGATACTTATGAACTGTTATTCTAATTGTATAATCCATTTTAATAAAATTTCAGTGGTAGGTATTTTGGAAGAAAGGAATTTTTATGTTTGCAAAGTAAACATATGTTTAGAGAGACATAATATGGTAATAGAAAAAATATCTAACTTAGTTCAAATGGCTTGTATGTTCTATAATAATTTTGAAATACTGATTTGTAAAATTATAACAAGCAGAAACATATTCTTAACTAAAGTGCTAACAACTAAACTTAACCTATGTTTAACTTATTTAACTTAAGTAAGTGCTGCAATTAGAAGGCATGTATTTGATGGTAGCACATTATTTTAAAATTGTGAGAAACTAGAAAAATAACATGATAGTCTTATATTTTGGTATATGCTGAACATGGTTAAGAGTGGCATATTAAAATTACAGCTATATTTTTAAACTCCATTTTTATGCATTATTTGGCAATATATGAAATGTTAACTAGAGATAAATATTTCATCCTTCTATATTTCCATTTATATACTGTAATATTATCTACTACACACAGCTAAATGTTTCTCCTAAATATCAATGATGCATTGCTGTTAATACATAAGTGCTAATCAACAAATTAATACAAATCTCATGATGTGTTGAAGATTATAGTGTGGTGAAATGTGATAGAACATAAATAAATGAATGGATGAATAAATGAATGAATAAACAAGAATATGCATTTAAATTAATTAATGTATGAAAATTAAAAAAATAAGGTTCAGGCCAACTTAGATTATGTTTTCATTAAAACACCTTTCTAAGTTGCTAATATTTCTTTTCTTTTTCTCTAACTTGCTAATATTTAAACTGAGAATTAAATGATGGAAAAGACACAGAGTTGGAGGAGATTATAGCAGGCAGAAGGAATTACAACATTGGACTGATGTAGGGAAACAAGCATTGTGTGCCCATACCCCATAAGCAAGGTGAGCAAGGGATTGACCATTGTAACTGCAGGTTGCTCAGGGAAGATGACACTGTCATTAGAGGCAGTGGTGAGGTTTTTTTTGTTTGTTTGTTTGTTTTGTTTTGTTTTGTTTTATTCTAAGAGTAATGGGAAGCCATTGAAGTGTAAGAAGCAGAAACATGAAAATGTTCAACTCATATTTTATTGGTTACAGAAGAAGAGATCATTCACTTCAAGGGAACTATAGTTGAAAGATTCCCAGACAAAAGGAGGTATAAGACAAAACTCTCAAAGGCACCTCAGGAAATAAATAATAAACATTTAGAACTTTTGAGTATATTTTATCCACAGGGTACCAAAAGCAGATGACAGCTGTTTCAGTTAACTAGAAATTTTCTCTTGCCCCTCTCCTCCCTACTACCTGTTCAAACTCTAGAGCTGCCATATACAGCCTGTGAATGGAGGGAAAGAAGTAAAAGAACAAGGTCGGGAAGCAAGCCTCAATTATAGGAGAAAAGCTTTGAATTAGAATAGTTTTTAAAACTAATGCATTGTACACTTGAAACCTATGTAACTTTTACTAACAATTGTCACCCCAATAAATTTTAAATAAAAAATAAAAACTACTAGAGTGGACATGATTTTTATCACATATAAGTGACAAAAGCTTTGTGACCTACAATGGACTTTATCCTGTGAAGTGCAAAGCTAGATACCAGAGATACAAGTAAAGTCATTCTTACATACACCTTATTGAGCCTATCTCTTTAAATACTACATTTGAATGCTGAAAGTGCAGGAGTTGGTCATTTCATGAATTGGAATTTAAATTATGTTTTATATCATTTAAGCACAAGCCAATTTTCTTTGAACCCTAGGCTTGAAATGTTTGTAGAATGAGTTCCACATGAACATTAGGACAGAAACTTCCTGAAGACAATAGGCTTTGCCATTCTTGCAATCTTGCTGCACCCCCAGTGCTTTGAAGAGAACCTTGAACATAGTATGTTACTTAATACCGAATCACCTTGAAGGGACTAGGTAGGACTGCCTGACTCCTATCATCCTCAGAGATTTTTGAAGTAAAATCCTCTTATTGTGTCTGTACTTGATTCTGATGACTGAAAATATAGCCTAAATCCTTTAAAGAAGAAATCTATACAAATCCCCTTCTAAAATATTTTAAAACAACACAATTGTAATAGAAAAACAGAGCAAAACTCTTTTATCAGGAATTTATCCAGAACTCCTCTGCAAAAAGTGCTATTTACGATTCTATAGACAACATAAACCTACAAAGCCACAGTCCTAGCTTTAATGATCTAAGAATTCAATTGTTTAATGGGAGCATTATGACTGTCTTTAACTCATTTCTTAGGAATTCACGTTAGCCCAGTTGGGAAAAATACTTTGTATGATACCATGAAACATGTACAAGTAAGTCATACCCTTAGAAGTCTAAAGTTTTAACAGTAAAATTGGAGAATTTTGAGCATCTCTGACAAATTGGTAAGGCAAGTCTATTTGATTGAGGGTCCTAGGTGAGAATTCGTCTTTAAGGCAGAGACAGACACCCAAGCAGACAAGGGATTAAATAACATTGCCTAATATTAAAGGCTGTAACTGTCATTCAAAATTGTGTCACAGCCTAGGCCAAGATTTGGGGAGAGTGGAGTTAGACAACTAAAATGGAAAAAGGCTTTTCACTAAACCTCTGTAAGTCATTGGTGCTTAATCAATATTCCTTTGGTGCTCAAGTAGAAAAATAAAGTTCTCATGGAAAAAAACTCTTCCTTTCAACTTCTGCACCAAATAGAACATAACTCGTGTACAAAAATACTGCTTCTATCAATACCAAAGAAGTCCAGAACATTGGCAGTAACTGCAGTGCTCAGTAGAATTTGTCAATAGCTGAAAGATTCAGCACAGTGCAGAGGAAATGAGAGGGATAATTGGAGAAAAAGTTACTTATGCCAGGAAACAATAGTATCTGTATCTGGTGAGATATCATTGTATCCCAAAATGGAAACTAAATTTGACATTTATGGAATATTCAATGGAAGTCAAAGGGGAAGATTTGAGGGGGAAAGTGGCTGAAAACATGTGCTAGCTAATGGGAAAATGTTTGAGAAATGACAAATACTTTTAGATGGGGACTTCACAGGGACTGCTATGCTGGTGGTTAAAAGAATCATTGCAACACAAGTTTCAGTTAAGTTGATAGGTTCATCACTGGGAATATGCAATTTATTAATTCTTTATGTTTCCTTTCTTTCTGGTACTCTTATCTCAATAAATGATACCATCAGCCCTGTATTATCCAAGTCAGAAAACTGGTAATTGTGTTAAAACAAGCTCTTCTCACTCCACACATGGTATTGGCACCAAATACTGTACATTTCTACCTGCTACTAACATGTCTTGGCAAATGCTCTAATTTAAACTTTTGTTATTTATCACGTGAATTGCAACAAAACCCTGAGTAGCTCTTCTGCCTCCAATAATTTTCCCTATTATGCACCAGCGAAATCATTGTAAAAATCCAATTTTTATCATTTCAGTCCCCTCTTTAAACCCTTTAAAATCTTTCCAATAATTTCAATATAAATTCTAAATCCTCAACATATTATCAAATTATTTCAAAAACTAGACCTTGCTTACCACTCTTTTCTGGAATGTCTCAGCATTCATAATTTATTGAATATAGCTTATTCTTTCTTATTTAATAATTTGTACATTTGTGTTCAGTTATAAAGCATATCCATGCTCACTGAACCACCAAATAGTCATTCTTCAATTTTTAGCTTACATATCTTCGCCTCTAGGAAGGTTCCATAGTTTTATCCCCATTCATAGTAGTAACAAGACATTTTCAATTACAAGTAGAAACATAAACTAGCTTTAAACAACAGATTGGGGGTGAAATCAGAGGCTCAAATTTTAAGAAACATGCCTCTCTAGCTTTTTGGCAAAGTTTGCTTCTGTTTGGTTTCATTCATGACTTAGTTTAGGGGCTTAAAAATGTCATCAGAAGGCTGTTGGTCTGGACCTCTTACCTTTGCTGATCTTTGTTTGGTTTCCTTCTTCTGCAAGTGTGGTCAATATGACTGAGGGCAAACACACATTCATGCGATCTCAGCTTTCCCAATGTCTGTGTCTCGATAACAAGGCCAGAGAAGACTTGAATCGGCCTGACAATCCCAGATCCGAACACAATGTCTTTGGATTTGAAGAATGCACTCTTGGGTCACAGGCTCGCTCATACGTGGTAGAGGATAAAACAACTGACAGTCTTATAAGAACAATGTGGAGTGGAGATGGAGATATCTAAATAAACCAGAAGATTAGACTTAAAACACACACACACACACACACACACAAAGTTACGATAGTACAATAACCCCTTTTTCTCCCAAACATGGGCTAGTCATATCCCCTGTATTCTCTGTGGTAATTTACATACACCTTTATCATGAGGCATATCTTACTGTAACATGTTTTAAAATTTCTCAGACTCTCTAATAGTAAATTCCCCGATGATAGAATATTTGTTTATTTTTTTAATTTATGTTTCATTAATACTTTGTATGGCCTGGCAAAAAAGAAAATAGGCATTGCCCAAATGTTTGATAAATATAATAAATATGTCAGAAACTCATAGACACAGACAATGGTTTGGTGGTTGCCAGAGGGTAAGGGGGGTGGGGGGTGGGGGGTGGGAGATGAGGGTAAGGGGGATCGAATATATGGTGATGGAAGGAGAACTGACTCTGGGTGATGAACACACAATGGGATTTATAGATGATGTAATACAGAATTGTACACCTGAAATCTATGTCATTTTACTAACAATTGTCACCCCAATAAATTTAATAATAAAAAAAAATTGGAAAAAAAAAAGAAAATCATAACATCTGCACTGTTTTTTTTCTTCAATTACACTTAAGGTCTGACTCTGCATTTGCCTTTTGTATTTACTTAACAATGAAAAAGACTAATTTTGTGCTTGTTAAAGTCCTAATTGTATGAATTATATATTACATTAAATATAATAAGTTTCATCACATTTAACAGTGGCTTTCCCAGAGACAAACATCCTTAGAGACCCAAATATTAAACATTTTCTTTTTATAAATCTCAGGATATCAGGTTTGGAAAATGTGAGTATTGCCATTTAACTTACATGATGCATTGTATATTAGAATAGCTGTTTTTCTATTTGTGTCTTTGTCAGTATCTATGTTGAATAACTTTTAAAAAGAGCATGAATCTAGCCAAAACCACATCATTTTTTTTCTGATTATATGGCAGAGGAAAATGCTAGTGAATTAACAATTAGTAAGAGTACATTTAAATCATTATTCATTTATGGAATTGCATTAATTTCCAAATAATGTGGTATCAAAGGTGGATGATTCAAGGCAAACCAGCATATCTTGGAGTCATTCAGTCCCTCATACCAATCTCTCATTCATTGTCACCACGCAGAGACATTTCGCAATCTGAAGAAAACTCATTATCAATCAGATAACTGGATGACACATATAAAACAAATAAAACAATACTATTAGTTTAAAGTATTAAATTATCAGAAGACCAAAAATATCGACTTATAACTATTTTTGAGTCTATTCGCTATGGAAATTCCAAAACGCCTTTATATTAATTTTGTTTAAGCAATAGATAATTTTCAGTTATTTGTCTCATTCAGAACAAATTTTATTTTTCACTTTTTGATGGCTCATTTACTTTAATGCAGACAAGCTTAACAACAACAAAAAGCTTTTTCTCAAAATATCAAGTTTATTATCTAGTAAATGAAAAATGTAAAATTGTTTAATATATTTGCTGCCTTATATTGTAATCACTGATTCATCTATTCATGTAATGTACAGTTTTTAGATACAAGCAAGAACTAAACTGTACTGTTATACATCGGGCTATTTAGTTGGTAAGAAATATAATATCTTTGGTGTATATGTAATAGTTACTTGTACATTGTTCATCTAATTTCTTCATGTTTATAAAAAAATATGTATTCATTAATATATATGAGTCAGTACAATATAATTGGTTAACAAAACAAAGATTCTGCAGTCAAAACCTAAAGTTCTCTTACTGTTATCTATGTATTAAAACATTCTGAACCTCAGTTTATTCATCTGTCAAAATGAAATGGTAATAATGATATGTAACTCTAGGATTATTGTGAAAGTTAAGTTTTAATTTATACTGTTTTTTTTTTTTTTTTTCTATCAGTGGACATGATGAAAATAGATGAGGTATACATTCTCTACTAGTATCAAAAGAGAAAAATGTGGACATTCTTTTCTTCTAAATAACTATACATTTACAGTCTAATACAAGAAGCAATTAACTTAATCAATATGTAATTATTTTGCAAAGTAGATAGTTGCCATGCTTTCATTTTAGTAAATAACTAGGATACAGAGTAAAAGAATTTGAAACTAAAAATCTGTCACATTAGGTTTTAAAATCGTCCAGTCAAAATAAAAACCTTAATTTTAAAATGAAATTAAAATATTTCCAACATTAATTTTAAGTGTTCAGGATCAAAGTGCATACTTTTTATTTAATCTGAATTGTTTTTGTCTTTATTGTATCTACAGACTTAAATATTCCCTTAAGAGTCACTGATATAGAACCCACTGGTACGTTAGTCTCCTCGGGAATGCTGCTTTGGGATAAAGATGATATTAAGCCATATCACTGACTACCTAGTGTTCATGTACTCTGAGGAAAAAATATGACTGAGGAAAAAACAAGGCAAGCTATACACATAATTGTAGATTTAGGTAAGATTATATGGAAAACTGCTTTTACCTCGCCTGGGAAACCAAGGTATTATGTAAAAGCTATGAGTAGATTGTGTATGTGAGCTACTCAGTTGAAAAAGTGGCTAAAAATAAACATATATGGCTTTGGTTGCATGGCTTTGTATTGGATGGTGAAGAAATCGTTACTGGAGGCTGGAGTGGCAGTGATTTATTTTATTTGGTGGTAAAATATTTTGTAAAAAAAATCACTTGTCATAACTTGGAAGCCAGGCCACATTCCTTAAATAAGCTTTTAACTTTATTCAAAAAAATTGGAAAACAAGATGTAAGGAGTGTTTCTAAATTGCTATGGGCAGCTTTTAACAAGCTACTACAATAAAAAAAAAAAAAATACCTCAGAAAATAATGCAAAAAAGAATAAAAGGAAATAGGGGTAAAAGGAAATTAGAATTCTAGAAATCACAGAATTTTGGAAAGTTGGAATACAGAACTGATTTTTCTTTCCATCTAGTAATAGATAAATCTGAGATATTTGAGCAAGAAAGGCCAATTTCATTCACTCATGTTTGAATCAATTAAGATTGTGCCCAACAGATCTTTTCAATTGTACAAAATGGTTCAAGGAAAAAACAAACAAACAAAAAAACTAAAGACATGGCTCTTTCATACTGGGTCACAGGTTGTTTCCCTATCCACAGCTGAGACCAAGGTCAGCAGGCATGTTACTCAAGACATGATTCTTTCTGGGGTTCTTGGTGGATAGTGCTGGTAATAGGACCAAGATCAAATGGGACTGTAGACAAGTTTATAGGGGGAAAGGATTGTTTCCAGGTCTGTAGCTAGAACGATTGGTGAGCTTGTCACCTGAGCATGGGCCTGCCTTCTCAAAATAGCACTCTTCAATCATGGGCTCCATCAGGGTTTCATAGTCTCCTACCTGAATCTCAAAGTTCCCACAAGGCATTTTTATCTGTGAATAGCTGTCAATTTATTGTTGCTGTGGGGGCATAAGAGCATCAGACCTCCCATTTTGGCATCTTGCTGCTGTCCTGACTATATTAATGTTTAAAATTATTTTCTTATCTATCTATCTATCTATCATCTATCTATCTATATCTATCTCCACACTTTAATATCAGGCTAGGCATGTAATTTGTTTTAGTTAAGAAAGGTGAGTAAGAATGACCTACATTACTTCAATGCAGAAATGTTAAAGGTGAACACACAGTTTGCCATGCTTTCCTTTCTTTTTCCAAGATTGGCATTGTCTAAGAGACAGTTCCTATTTTAGCCTGGGTACTAGAGTACACATAAATGACAAAAGCCAGGGCAGATATATTTTTTTTTTTCCAAGATAACAAAATGTAGCCTTAGTTAACAGATACTCAAGGGAAAAAGCCTACATTGCCCATTTCTATTACAAGCCTGAATCTTACATAGTTTCACTCTCATATTAAGAGACAAATCCATATCACACTAACCAAAGAGAAGAACCAAAAGAAAATAACTTAAACTAAACTTTTGCACAATGCAGGCATGTGAAATATATGCTTAAGAAAATGTGGCCAAATCTGTGAAATTTTACTTGATCAGTCAATACAACCCCTTAAAGTAAAATATGCGTTCACTTGTGTAACAGCAATGCCATAGAGGCCATTATGAATCAATAATAACCTAGAGTACAGCCTCCCCATTTGGTTACCAACACAATGTCTTCAAACAAATTCAATTTGAAATGTTTTCTACATTTTAAATAATTTTCAAAAGTACTTATAATCATGCTTTGTAATTTCAGTGCAATTTTAATTATGAAAAGCATTTTCTCTTGGTTATTTGATCAAAGTCAATGCATGTTCTCAACAATAAAAACAAAACAAAACAAAAAAAAAAACCTTAGTGCTAGCTAACAGCAGCATTTTATTAAATGCCTTATAAATACATAGATGCTCCTTACCAAGGCCCCATGAGCTCTGTTTTCTTCATCTGTTCTACATTTCATTTTGCAGACATTTCTTATGCCTGCATACATTGCCACCATCACTCAAGATCTTCATATTTTTACACTGAGACTTAACACGCTATGAAGACTGAATGGATTTTTTTTTTTTTTTGACTTGTTAGCTCTGACAGGCTGACCTGCCACAGACAAATCCGAAATATATTTCCTCTACTCTACCAGTAATAGTGGAAGATATGGGTAGCACAATTCATAAATATTGATTTTTACTGTTACCCAGTTAAGCTAAGCAATCCAGAAGAATATGCAAAGTTGATCTTATTTTCAGATTGGATTTAAACATTTAAGCTCTTCTATAGTCCACAGCTGGTAAAAGTTGGGCATGGGGCTCTACCACATTCAAATGAATGGACATAGGACATTGGTTCTAACAGGAAAAATAATAGTTTACATTTATAAACCACAGATAATGTGTGTGGCAAAGCCTGAAACTGAGCATCAATATTGTGGTCTCTTTTTTCTTCAGGACTCACAGCAAGATGTGGTATTTCTGCCTCCCTATAAGTTAATAGTGGCCATTCTCCTGGGTTCTGGCAAATGGAATCTCGCTGGAATTCAAGAGGCCAGCTCCAGATAACCTGTAAAAAATGTCCCATGTGATGCTCTGTCTCTTTCCTCATCTGTTTGTGGATTTTTATGACATAGATATGGACAGAGCAATGCAATGGAAGAACTCTGAGTCAGTTCTTGTGTTGTAAGGATATTGTAAGGTACAGTGTATTTTTTGGAAATCAGTGATCAACCCCTGTAAGTCCCTTAAGCGGGACTGAAAAATAAATTTCAATTACTAAGTCACCGATGGCTACTGGAATTTTGCATTTGTTATAGAAGTTAACCTTCTCTGACTAATAGAATATGTTAGGATCTGTTTCTAAAGTATTTTATATTTTATCATAATTATTACTCATAACAACCACATGAAGTTGAAATCCCCATTAGCAGATAAAGAAACTGAAGCAAAAATAAGTTAAGTTGTCCTATATGTCAGAGATGACAAACTGGCAAAATTGGAACTTGAACCCAAAAGATATGTTTCAAAAGCCAGCTTTCTTAAACATTTTGCCGTCTCTTGGGACATCCCCAAAAGGCCAACTCTGTCTTGCTTGGCAAGGGAATTTCCATTTAGACCTTTTTCTCCCTTTACTCTCCCTTGTAGTTTCTCATCACTTTACCCACTCAGTTTCCTCTGCTGTACACCACCTAATTTTCTGCTTGGTCATAGTCATTCTGCTCTATCAGGTTCTAATGTCAGATGAAACTGGGGCAAGACAGAGAGGACTCAAAATGTTTTAGATTCAGAAAAGTGGTCTCAACATCACATTTCCTCTCCAGGTCAAGAATTTATAACACCTATTTGGCATTATCAGAATTAGTCTCATCTTCTAATGTCTCCTATGAGTGGTGATACTCAGAATCTATTTTGAGTTACTTTCCCATTAGCCTTCTTCATCCTTCCAGCTTCCAGCAAGATAAATTGAGCAGAGAGGAAGGAAAAAGAAATTCAGGCAAAACACTTAAGGTCATCAAAATAACATTACCCCAAAACAGATGTTTTGTTTGTTTGTTTGTTTGTTTGTTTCTTTTCTCAATTTTCCTGACACAGTTTTGGAAGAATCATCATTTTAAAATATCTAGTCATACCACTCAGTAAGTATTTGTCATTTCATACATTTACTAATATATCATGAGATTTGCTCTATGTAAAAGAAGTAGGTGATTTGGGAGATGAAAAGATGGATAAACAGCATTATCCCAATCTCAGGGATGTGAAGGGGTAAAAAACACAGGTACAACAATAATTATAGCATAAGATAGTGTGCTGAGCTCTATGGACAGGATATTTTGGTATCTTATAGACCCAATCTAAGTAAATATATGTAAACAATATGCTTGCAATTACTATCAAACTCCAGAATTTTTTTCTCTGTATCTTTCTCCATGTAAAGATGAGATTGACCAAACGATCTCACCTTCATTAAGAGAATATATACAAACATGTTTAATAAATGTTCAGTTGAGAATCCTTCCCTCAGTATCATTGCAGACCAAAATGCAATCAGTTGCCCCTGTCTGGTTAATTATTACTCTGACTCTCAGCCGTAATAATTGGTTCACTGATGGACACATGAAATAGGATGAAGCAATCAGTATTTCCTGAAACTTTTACCAAACTACTATTTTTCAGAAAAAAACTACTATTTTTCAGAAAAGGAGCTGTAACGGCACTCAAAGCATACTCTTATAATTTAACTATCAGCAGCAGTCTTGCTGGGCCACATGGAGAGAGGTTTCCTGAAAACAACACTAACAAGAGGAATCGAGAAACAGAGATTGATGACCTTGGATAAAGTTATGTCTGAAGCTGATCACACTTCCTTAGAACTCTAATAGATTAATATCTGCTTGGAAATTTGTAGTAGGTATTGACTAATATCCATAGCTTGATAGTGAAGTAGAGGCCTTGATTCCTTGAACCTGCTGCTGGGAGAATGTAATCTTAGACATTGATCATAGTTTTCTCTCTTTGTAGGAACTTCCAATTCCATTTTTCTCTCCACCTTTCAAACTTTATTCATGATGGTTTATTCCCAAAAGTTCTGATTCAAAAATACATGTAAAAAGGATATTTCCTACATAATAACAACAATGAAGCTAGAGAACTATTGATCCTTTGTGTTTGAATCTTGCAGGAATTAGGAAATCTACCCACGTTTTGAAAATATTAGATAGACAACTCCTGGGTTTAGAATGACAAGACAGATATGTTTTTCTTGGGCCAATGACAGAAAAATATGGAGACATTTTTTTTTGCTTTTGCTTTATAATTTTCTTTTAGTTTGTTTGTGTTTTTCTTGCTTTTAACCCCAGCTACGTCTCACTCCCTTACTCTTTGCTCTAGGTTGTAAACAAGAACCCATCTCTTGCACTTTTTTTCCCTTGTAAATCAAACATCTTCAAAAAAAAATAATTAAAATGAAGCAATGCAGAAAGTTGAAATGATTTTTTTCAAGTGGATTTTGTTTTTAAAGTGATGGAAACATATATGTTAAACCAGGTGTTATAAATTCTCAGCTGGTTTGCAAACCCAAATTAATAATCATGATAAATTATCAATTATCATCAATAGTATATACAGACTTTACTTTCAAGGACTCAATTGCCCAGTCCAAGTGATTGTCAGTGCCCCTTCTCATTCCTGGTTTTTACATTTTCATTGGAGACAGTCCTTATCAATTTTCTTATCATTGCAAGGAGAAGGGCTTGAGATCACAATAAGCTAGCAATGAATGGGGGCATCACAGTGCAAGTAGGCCAGTGGATGTCCCTTTGCCCACAGTCTGCCATCTTTATAGAAGTGGGCACTGAAGAAGCAGTGGCACCATAAAGGATTGATTTCTTCCACTCCTCCTCAGGCCAAGCACACTCAGGATGCTACATTGTCCTCTGCAGACGTTTTTCTAGTGTTCCGTGATTTAACAATTCTCACCACTGATTGAAGACCTCTTTGGATCAGTGTGGTGAACTCAAGGAAAGACTGAATAACAATGGGCGCTACGGACGTTGACTTGCATGTTTCAGTGCCTGCTGATTCCTCAGGGACCTCCTTATCTCTAGCTTACTTGTCATTTGGCCTCACTTATTTTTCTATCACACTGAACATTTTATTATATATTATCTTGTATTTTTTGCTTTTTTATATAAAATATTTAACTTTTTAAATTAAAATTCTAGAGTTTTGAGTGTACAAATCATGTCTGATTTCTCCAATGTATTCCTTGCAGTGCCTAAAACAGTTAAAATTAAGAATGCTATTAACTTGAAGTTGACTCAAATATGGGGAGGAAGGAGTAATGGGCACTTGTATTAGTTACATTATATTACTGATGGACTCTTAAAAAAGGAAGGTAATATTTAGTTGCATTTTGTTGGGTTTTTTTAGTTCATTTAATTTCCATTCTCGAGGCAATTATATATCATTTCTTGAGCACAGAAAGACACAAAGTTGATATGAATATTTCTAAACCAAGTTAAAAAAAAACTGTATTGCATAATTCAAAATCCAAAATGTCTCCAAAATTGAAACTAGGAATTTTCTATAGCAACAGTGTTTTGTTTTGTTTTGTTTTGTTTCAATCTCTTTTATAAAAGGAAAGAGGGATGAAAAACTATTAGCACAATGGTGTATTAACAAAGTCAATTCTTATGTTTAGCATCAACAACTATAGTGAAATAAGATTTGGTAAAGGGATAATTGGGACTAAAGGGGACCATCTGGACCCATCTTTTCTAGCACTGCTCTCATTCTCTTCTGCAGTATTTTTGGAATCAGCTTGAGATATTTCAGAGAACAGAAGTGTTCCAAAAACTAATTTCCTTTGCAAGGGTGGAAAAATAATTCTGTTCTCACCTTCTAAATTCTTCTAGCTGGGCCAATAATCAAATTAATATAAGACAGATTAACAGGAGAAAATGTCCAAAAGTTATTATGAATGTACATTTGGGGATGTCATAAGATCTGAGACCTAAAGATGCATTGGGAAATTAAAGTTTATATGCCATTCTGGAGCTAAAGGGAAGAGGGGAGGAGGTGGGGTACAGTATGGGACTTCAAAGGGCAGGCAGTCAATTCTCATGGTAATGAAAAAACAAATGCTTGATAAATAAATGTTTGCTGACCCATCTTTAACAATGGAACACAGACAGGACTTTGAACAAATGGGCCTTGCTAAGTTACTCTCTATTGCACATTAGTTTATATTAAACTATAGTTATCTGTGATGACCTTCTTGGAGCTGGTTCTTTATCTAAATTCCTTTAGGCAGGTAAAGGGGGAGGGTCAAAAGTTATTTCTGTATCTTTTGTTCCTTAATAACTAGCTTAAAATAATTAATATCCCCAAAAGCATATTTTGGGATCAAAAACTGCTTCCCTTCAACTTTCTACCAGCTCTTTCCTCCAACCAGTTTCATCAGCTTGATTAGACATTTGGAGTACTATATCTGTGCTGCAATTAATGGAGTGAGCGTTATTGAAATTTCTGATTTTGATGTACTCATCTAATAGTAAAAATTTTAAAGTCATTCTACTCGAAGGTTATTTTATAATTGCTAACTAGCCCTAAAAGGGTTTTTGAAGAATAATATACTTTTTGTGGTATAATCGATAACTTCTATGATGATTGTCAAGGAACACTCAGATTTATACAAATTGTTTTGATTAGATAATCACTACATAAATGAAAACAAGTAGAGGAAGTAAATTTGTGCAAATATAGTTATACTGAAACAAATGGATCCTTTATCTGATGAGCACATCATCAAGATTGCTCAACTGCAGGCCAGGGGTGGGAATAAGGGAAGTACAATATCCATATTATGTTTATTTTGAGAGTAAATTTCTTTCTTCCTCCCATTTTTATTTTAAGCTGTACTAAGGATTTGAATATTAATTTATTTGATTCTTTTATATAATAATACCCTGCTGTTGAAGTATGTCCTTCATTATTGTTCAAGATTATGATTTTTTTATCTTCAACTTCTAGTTTGCAACACAACCAAAGATAACCATAAAATTAAAGATTAAAAAATTAAATATCCTCTTAAAATTTCCTTTATACCAACAATACCAATTTATTTTGAATGTCTTGATTTTCTGTTGAAATGTATTAACCATATTCTAAGTATCCTGAAAAATTTAGTCAGCAAAGAATAATTATTGTCTATGATAAGTCCTAACAATGATCTGCTTTTTATTTTAATTGATAGAAGAGTGCATTTGTCTCTTTGTGTAATATTTTAGCATAGATTCCCCTAATACTAATGAAATTGTATTTCTTCAATTCTAAGTCACTCATACCCATAATTTGAAATAATCAATGACCTTTTACTATTATAATTGGCATACTGTTTTTCTATCTCAGTAAAACATAAAACAACATTGACCTGTCGTTGACAACATCATAGTTTCAATAAAATAAGGTAATACAAATATTCAAACAAAACATAAAAAATTTACTTTGAGGTATCTCATCTTCCCCAGATTTAGCTACATAAACTCTGAATTCTAAGACTCAAATTATTTATTTATGAAATGATCATTTCAGTGCTTCTGTTTTTCTCTCAGTAAAATAACTTTGATTAAGAAAAAAAGGATAAAACTAAAACTTACTTTTTAGATCACTATTTTTAAGAGCAATGGGTTATATTCTCCCAAATAAATCTCTTATTAATTTGGTTCTTAAAGGAATCCATTATTTAGGAAAAGTAGAATTGTTTGTGAAAGATTTAATTTGTGAGCCTATTAGTGTAACCAAGCAAAACCTTTACTTCATTAAAATGACTTTTTTCTTTCTTCTTTATTTGAACTGTTTTTGTCTAGTCTAATAGCACCATGACTCACTTGCTTCTTTTCTTTCCTTATCTTCCACCTTTGCACAAGTCACATCATCACTCATTCCCTCAATCACTAAGCCCTTAGAACCCTTTCAAAAAGTCTTAGAAACAAAGGCATAGGTCTGTTGACCACAGAAACAGTTTCAGTCAAACTAAGGAAAACATCTTAATCTCAGTTGTGTTTTAGCTCCAGACACATGAAGGTGGAAGGACTCTACAAGCATTCCCTCCAAACCAGACAGAACTCAACAAGACTGATATCAGGAACTGATGCAATAAACAACTGCCCCCTACCCTAGCCCTGACCAATCAGTAGAACCCACAACCCCAACTTCCTTAGCTATCATGACTAACGAGTTTTCCTCCACACAACCTACCATGTTTTCCCCAAAATAAGACATAACTAGAAAATAAGCCCTAGCATGAGTTTTCAGGATGACATCCCCTGAACATAAGCCCTAATGCATCTTTTGGAGCAAACCTTAATATAAGACCTGGTCTTATTTTCAGGGAAACATGGTATCTCCTATAAGCCATCAGTGAAGCCAGCTCTTGGAACACTGGCTGGGTCTCTGGGCTTCATGTCATTCCCTTAAATAAACCTTTACTTTCTTTGTTGCAAACCCCCTGTTCATATTTCCTTTGGCTTTGATGTACGCGGGCAAAATAAACCTCCTTTACTTTGGTTACATTAGGAAGACGTCAAACTTAGTTTTCTGGTCTGAGCAATATATATCATTGTTTTGTATACTTTTTTTATTTTTCTACATATATTTTAAGTAAGAATATTTGATGCATACACATACATAAAGATAAATGTGTTATGAATATAAAAGTGAAGGGCTCCTTGTATAAAGAAAATATATGTTTTCTGTCATATTAATCTCTGGACTAGGTTTGCTATTCTTGCCAAGTGCTTTGGGAAAACGTACCCCCAAATGCTCTGCAAAAGCTGATGTTAATCACTCTCTTAGTTAAAGTATATTTCCTCAGACTGGTGACAGTTATTGGTTCTGACCTAAGATAGTGCAGTCTCAGTGGAATCATGAACATTTAATTTATTAATCATTGATAAATAGTTGGAGAAAGGAAGAATCCCTTCCCAATGAAACTCACCGTAAAGGAATATAGAATCCAGAGTTTCTAGCAACCCTCATGTGACCAGGATAGAAGACCCTATTACTTTGGTAGAATATATTTAATTTTATGGAAAAATTTCCTCATTAAAAATTTTAATTTTGCAAAATGAAAGCAAAAAACCTGTTTGGAGACAAAATAATGCACAACGCACTCATCTGCTCTGTAAAGTAATAGACATGGTTTTCCTAATTGTAGATAATGATGCCTGTTTTATTTCAGACATTCTTGTATCTTTAGTATTATATTATCCTTGAAAAATAAAGCTATTTTTCTTGATGTGCATATGCATTGATAAAATTCTTTACCAATAGCAGAATGATCCTAAATAGCAAAGCCCATCCTTATTTTAACTCTGAAGACTCATTGTATATCATTCATTTTTCTTGATTTTTATTACTACTATGATGGGGGAAGGGAGCTTCCATGGTTCTATATACTAAATGCACAGACATATACAAACATATAAATTTACATGGTAAACTTTTGGTATACATTTTTTTTTTGAATCTTTCAATATTTGTGCAAAGGCCTAACTACTATAAATTACTGTAATTTCATATAGTGATATATTTGTATGTATTAATTAAACAGAATTATCACCAATCTTCAAAATCTCAGCATAACAATCCGTTCAGCCAAAGGGAAATATTAAGTTTTATGACTAATAGGATTTAGATATCTGTTACTTCTGAAATTATATTTATCTATCTAATATATTTATATTACATATATAATCTAAAATCATGCATATATGTATATAATTAACACTAAATTTTAAAATATTTTTTAAAAAGATACAACAAAACAAACATAATACCTATTTTTTTATGATTTTTAAACAAAAAAGTCTTAGGTTTTAATACACACGTTGTGATAATAACTACACTAAAACAATTTCCCAGATTGTTGTATGCTTATTTAAATAAGTCTAAAATATATTCATTATCCTTAGGCAACATATTCCTTAAGGCTAAATCTTTCACAATTTAAATATAATTAGAATAGGTTACACTAAGAAAGCCCTAGGCAGAAAAGTAATCCATAAGTATACAAGTGTGATCAAACAATACTGTGGATGTTTAAATAATAATAATAATAAGACATTATTACAGTGAAAGACACATTGCTATTAGTCTCCTTCAAAATACTCCCCTGCGTTTCAAACACAAATATCCCCTCGCTCTTCCCACTTTCTAAACCAGTTCTAGAAGTCCTCTCTCACAAGTGTCTTTAGTTGCACTGTCATGGCTGCCTTGATGTCCTGAATTGATTCAAACGTTTACCTTTCATGGTCATTTGACTTTGGGGAAGAGCCAGAAGTCGCACGGTGCCAGTCAGATGAATAAGGTGGATGAGGACACACCATAATGTTTTATATTTGAAAGAAATCGCCATGCCAGAAGCAATGTGTGACATGGAGCCTTTCCATTGTGATCACAAAATATGGTGAATGCTGCTGCTGAGTGCCATCCAATTGAAAGTCAGGGATCTTTAATATAGGAAGTGGTGCATCGTACCTTACTAACAGTGTGTGACAAGTTTCAACTTGGTGCAGTCAGTGGGGTGTGAGCTACAGTTGAGAGAAGGTGTGTTCTAAAGTATGTCATAAATCATCCTCCATCATGACAACACTCCGTGTCACACAGTGTTTCTGGTATATGGCAATTTCTGTCAAATATAAAACATTACAGTGTTCTCATCTACTTTATTCACTGGATCTGGAACCGTGTGAATTCTGGCTCTTCCCCAAACTCAAAATGACCATGAAAGGTAAACATTTTGAATTGATTCAGGACATTGAGGCAGCCATGACAGCAAACTAAAGATACTCACGATAGGAATTCCAGAACTGCTTCAGAAAATGGCAAGAACAATGGGTAAGAGAGGTTGAACTGAGGGGAAGTATTTTGAGGGGGATTAATGGCAATATGTCTTCTACTACAATATTTTGTTTTTTAAATTTAAACATACATTGTATTGTTCACACCTCATAGTTCACTGATGGAACTAATGTTGAGATAAGCAGAGATAAAATTGAAATATAAATTGTCATCTCCATTCCAATGTCTCTTCAATTCTAATTTTCAATATGCCCTTATCATTCATTATCTGTCTAACACTCAAAGGTACAATTCATTTATTTAAATTATATTTTCTGAGTGCTAACTGTGTGCAAGGCACAATTCTAGGCACTGGTAAAACCTGAGTGAGTAAAATGGATGCATCTCCTGCCCTCATGAACTTTCCACTCTATTAGGGGGGAAAATCAGATAGGTATTTGTTTGTGATAAGTATTATTGCAAGACATAAAACAGAGTTCGAACATTGCACTATTTTAGTGAGGGTGGTGAGAAAAGACCCCTTTGAGAAAATGACACTGAACAAAGACCTGAATAAAGTGTGAAGAAGTACCATGCTACTATCTAGGTAAAAAGAATTATTTGTATAGGGAAAACCAAAAAAATGTTAGGCATGTTTGATTTTTAGCAAGTCCTAATGACTCATAGCACTAAAACATATTGCCTTTTGAATCTTTACACACCTAATCATCATTATCTGAATTTTGGCTGACATAGATACCACTCTTTCAGATCATATTTAGCTGTCACATAATGTTGTCACACAGCTTCCTGCCCTTCTGTTCCCTCACGCCTACCCCTAAAAAGAAAGTAGAGTCTGTGAGACTAATCCTTTCAGGGACTTTGCTTCACCTTTGTGCTTACACCTTGTGTCTCCTTGTTTGGCCCCAAAGAATGGCTGGCTAGCCAATGACAGGTAAGATTCCTCAAGAGAGGAACAACCTAAGATGGATACAGTCATGTGGGGACAACCAGGAGAACTCACAGGGTTGATAGAGGTGGGCATAGACCCCACACCTTCCCCAGTCTAAGGAGAGCTTCTGCCTCTGTAGCAGTATTCCTTCCCACAACCTGCTTAGGAAGTGATTCTAGATGTGATAACAACAGTTCTCCATCTCAACAAGTTTCAGCATAAAGGGTTGTCCCCTGGGGAGGTACAAACGACAATTACTAATACACCATGGAACTTTCAGCAGGCATGGGTGATTGGTTTGAACCAGTTTTCTGGTATGGTGTATGAGACTCACAGACCGTAGAAAAAATCATGCTACTTCCTTGTGTGTACATCAATAAAAGCCACAATGTGGCCCAATTCGGGGCTCTCAGTCCTTTGAGGCTGTGAAATCCTTTGTCCCTGTTTCAAAACTTCCTTGACTTCTGTTTCTTTCTTAACCCTTCACCCCCCCTTCTCGTTCTCTCACTGCCCGTGTTGCGCTAAAAAGAAAGACGCAAAAACACAATATAGTTGTTTTTTTATCATGGGAAATTAAACAAAATGTTTAACTTTTTAAAGTATTTTAGACTTTAAAAAAAAATCTTGATGGCAATTTTGAATGGTATTTGTGTATACACACACAGACACACACACAGACACACACAAAGTCTGACAGTTAAGTTCTAGAACTTGTTGCAACAATGTTGCTAAACTTTTTTGATATCAGAGAGATTATTCATTATAAATTTGTACCAACTGGACAAACAGTTAATCAAGTTTACTATTTGGAAGTGCTGAAAAGGCTGCGTGAAAAATTAGATGACCTGACATTTTCGTCAACAATGCATGGCTCTTGCATCACGACAATGTACCAGCTCACACAGCCCTCTCTGTGAGGGAGTTTTTAGCCAGAAAACAAAGAACTGTGTTGGAACACCCTCCCTACTCACCTGATCTGGACCCCAATGACTCCTTTCTTTACCCGAGGATAAAGGAAACATTGAAAGGAAGCCATCTTGATGACATTCAGGACATTAAAGGTAATATGACAACAGCTCTGATCGCCATTCCAGAAAAAGAGTTTGAAAATTGCTTTCAAGAGTGCACTGGGCTCTGGCATCGGTGCATAGCTTCCCAAAGGGAGTACTTCAAAGGTGACCATAGCGATATTCAGCAATGAAGTATGTAGCACCTTTTCTAGGATGAGTTCGCAAAATTAATTGGCTGACCTCGTGTGTGAGTGTATGTGTGTGTGTGTGTGTGTGTGTGTGTGTGTGTGTGTCAATACGTTTAAAAATACATTTTCAGCTTTTAAGAAACTATACAACACTCTCAGATACCTTTTTCTACAATTTATACATTCTGGAACATCAGCTTTTAGGCACACTAATTATTACATATGCTGTGCATTTCAGCTTGACTCTGGGCTCCTTCCATCCATTTGAGAAGAACATGGCCCAGGTAGCCAGTGAGACTTCAGGTTGGAACCTGGCACCAGAAACAAATTTGAAGTTTACTTGTAGCCTGTAGCTAAAATGGCCTGAACCAGTACACCAAGAATGAGAGGTAATTGATCATTGATTTAAGGTTTTTCTATTACAGCAAAAGGAAATAGTGTGTGTGTGTGTGTGTGTGTGTGTGTGTGTGTGTGTGTACACATATGTAATATACAAAGGCATTTCAACACACCACAGTTGAGCCTTGTGGAAACCAGAAACAAGTAGATATAGGAGAAATCCTAGTGATCCAATAGCATCTGGTGACTTGGTTTTTTGTTTTCCTCTAACAAATGGGAATCTTACTTGCTACTCCTTTGAAATCCCCATTTCCATGGTTTTGTTTGTCTCTATTCTGAGTTTCTCTTACTTTGTCCTTATTTGTATCACTCCCGTTCTGAGTATCTCACATTCAATTTTCCCAAGAGACTAAGATTTGATTGAGCTAATCAGTTATTATGGAATATTAAGCATTTATCTCTCTTATGTTGAGCACATAGATGGTTATCTTTGCCTGAGATGTTGATTCCTAATTTAATTCATTGTGCTCCATAATAAGAATGTCATATCAAACAAAAGAGGGCATGCTACATAGAAATAATGGCCTATATTTTATCCCTTTTACCCTCAAATATAGGCAGTTATTTATATGTAGCATGCCCTGTTTTTTGTTTTGTTTTGTTTTGTGTTTTTTTTTTTTGATATTACACTCTTATTATGCAGCACAATGAATCAGATAAGGATTCAACATTCTAGGCAAAAATAACCAGCTATAGGCTCAGCATATGGTGATGGAAGGAGAACTGACTCGGGTGGTGAACACACAATGTGATATATAGATGATCTATTACAGAACTGTACACCTGAAACCCGTGTAACTTTACTAACAATTGTCACCCCAATAAACTTTAATTTAAAAAAATAAAATAACTGCCTATAATACAATTTGAAAGTATCGATGGAAAGAGAAAGTATAGGCTCCATGTAAGACAGACATCTGACCCAGACGAAGAGAAAGAGAGGGCTCCACAGAAAATAACCAAGTGGTATCCTGCAGTTCCTTGAATATAAGTCACTCTTTCATACTTAGATCTGTAGAGATCAGTCTCTTTAAGGGAAATGCCTTTCTTTTCTTCTCTAGCTATTGTCTGGGATTCCACAACCACTGATTCTTGTAAGAATCACAAGAATGTGATTTAAAAAACAAAACAAAACAAAACAAAAAAACTGTCTCTGCAAACTCCAAATTAGTGAATACTGAACTACTGCTCCCAGGGGAAATGCAGGGTTAGTTTCCTGTGAGTCTCTGATCACATTTTTCAACTGATAAATACATAACTTTGTTCTATGTTTGTTTATGTTTAAAGATACATTAATATACTTAGAGCCATATAACTCAAGCCTCAGTGTTGCTTATTTAATTTGCATATTTCCCCAAAAAAGTACATCAAGACTTCTCATGCTTAGGTACACTAGAAAGTACTTCAGCACTGTGTTTGGGGGCCACTTTAAACAATGAAATAACGACAACTACAGCATCAACAACAACAAAAAGGTTGAAAATATGGCTCTAAATAGACTGGGGAAGGGAAACTTGTTTACAGTATGAGAGCTGAAATAAGAAGGTAGAGTATCACCTTGTTTGACATTTTGTTATCTGCGCATGTTTTTAAATGACCAAGAAATCATCACTGAGTATTAATTTGGGGAATAAATTTTAGTGAGTAGGTAAATTTGCAAATGTGGAATCAGCAAATAATGAGAATCAACTTACCATCTATTCATGACATCTATTCACTCTTCTATTCTCTGCTTCTTGCTCTTCTTTCAAGTCCTTGTAGAGTTAGTCAGTCCTTCCTAAATGCTTCCCCAGCACTTCATTTATACCTTCTAGTATAACACTTGATTTACTTGAATATAAATCATTCTTTTTCCAAAACTACACTGTGATCACTTTGAAAGTGTAGATCATGGGTTAACGCTTTGATGTTCCCAGAGCCTAAGTGTCTGACACATAGTAGGCATTCATCTAACATCTGTGGATGGAAGGGAGGAAAAAAGAGACAAGGAAGGAGGCAGGATTGAAAAATTAGCAATCCATTCTTAATAAACCATTAACACATAACTCTCTTAACAAATCTCTATGTTTTATTCTAATTCTATGTTTCCAGGAATTTATTCTAATTCTATGTTTCCTTTTTCCATCATTGAAATAAGAATAACCATAATAATTTTTACTTATTTTTCAGGAATATCTGAAAATATTCAAGGGAAACAATGTATTATTTTGAGCTCATGGAATGTCTTATCAAAATTTGAGCCCAGTGATATTATTAGGGTGTTATAATTATTTTTACCAGGGGACAAAAAGACCATAAACCTTCTGAATTTGTTCATTTGCTTGAGGTGGAATAAATGTAATGACTTTTTTAAAAATTGTATATTCTTGGATTGGAAAGGAAAAAATAACATACCTTTGATATTATACCATGACCCATAAGTAGCCCCATCCTGTCACCATCACCATGCTGTACCCTCTTCTGAGAGCAGAAGCAAGTTTTCTATTGGTTCTCTTGCTTGAGTTGGATTGTGCCCTTTTGACGCTCCCTGCCTGAGAAATATTAACTTTGCACCAGATTTAATACACATATGCAAGGTACCAGACTGATTCTCTCTCTTCATTCCTCATTTCAAAAGGCTAGAATAAGATTAGTAAAAGCCCCTGCTGTTCAACTGTATCCAATTAAGATCATACAAAAAAGGAAATGAACCAAAAAGTGGTGACAAAAAAAGTGATCACTTATGGATAAATGGGTAAAGGGAGAAGGTTTATCTCCATTTATTTAGGACACACTTTCTACACCATCTATAGATATTTCTCTCAATTTTATGTTAAGGGATTCATCATGATTATATAAAACACAATCAAGGTTATCTTCTTTAATAAAATACATGATTCTTTTTATTTGACTATAAATGTTTTTTTAAAAATTTGAAGAAAAGTTGTCATATTCTATACATAGCATAACTTTAAGGATCACATGATTCATGTAAAATAGATGAGACATTAAACTGTTTGAAATTATTTCTGCCATAGGGCTACTTTGTAATTTAGAAGAATCCTATGATTATTATGAAGAATAGAAAACAATGCATTTTACATTCTCAAGAACACAAAGAAATTAGGTGTTTTACATCTTTCAAAACAAGTTATTAAAATAAAGCAGCCTTCAAGTTAACACAAAGGAATAAAGACTTGTTACACCATTTTAGGTATTTATAGATATTATGATTATGCTAAATTTGTTTTAAAATACTGGTTACCTAATAATTATCAATATGTGACTATCTTCAATTACTTGTGTATAAGTTGTTTGTTTACATGGGGCTTTGTAGACTTAATACTGGTTATGCTCAAATGTGCAAAAAGGTCATGACCAGAAGTCAGCAAACACAATCATAAGTTATAGTATTTCCATCCTGGCTACATTTTCTTTACTACTTGAACAACGCACAAGACTAGTCGTGTCTGAAAACATTTTTATCTCAAATTTAGTGTCCCTAATATCTGTTACCAGCTTTTTAATAATCCAAAATTTAGTGACTTAAAACAATGGTAACATTTATTTTGCTCAAGGATCTGCAGTTTGGACAGGCTTCAGTGGGGAAAACTCATTTCTGTTCTCTCAGAGGCACAGAGACCGAGGGCTGGAATCATCAGAGGCTCACTCACTCACATGCTTGGTACTTGAAGCTATTAATCAGATGGAGCTGCCACCAGAAAGCCCAATATGGCTTCTTCACATTATGGCAACAAAGATACAAAAGTATCTCAGAAAAGAAAGATAACAATGTGGAAGTTGTATTGTCTTTTATGGCCTATCCTCACCTGTCATAAAGTGATATTTCTGCAGTATTCTATTTAACTTAAGCAAGTTACTAAGGCAGGTCCATAGTCAATAGGACGGGAATTAGACTTTACATTACAACAGCAAGATAGGAGAAATATATGTGTGCATCCATGTTTGAAAAATATAATTTGCCACAATCTCTTTACCTTAAGTAATACGCATCTATCCAGTTCTACTCCTCTATCTCATGTTGTTGTGGCTATTGTTCACCTTATTGTTTGAATACTCTATCTAATGTTGTTGTGGCTATTGATCACCTTACTGTTTGAATACTCAGCAGGTAGGACAATTGATCGTGTTCCAATTACTTTGAGTGAGAAAAAAGTATTTCCTACAAAAGTGACAAAACTATGTCTTGTCTATCAAGTGCTAAAGCTACAATTTTTAAGTGGTTATACTCAGCTGGATAAACCTATTATTACATTTTTGGAAATTCCGATACTTCTTTCCTTCATTTCTGATGTCTGAATTATATAACATTTACTGCAAAAAAATAAATAAATAAGAGGATTGTAAGAATTAAATTCAATAATAATAAAACAACATTCCCAAAATTGCAAGTAAATAAACCATTGTTCTCTATAAATCGATCTTCAGTTTATACTTTTTAACTGCCTTTTGTGGCTGATGATGAAATTATTTTGATGCTAAAGTTATTTTCTAAGGAATATTTCAAACTAGTAATCGCTGATGTTTCTTGTCACCTGTAGCTGTGGCAAAAGACTGCTTCCATATAAATGAATGAGAGAATGCATCATAAAAGATTTATTTCTGCTGCCCCGTTTTTCTTATTTATTTCTAACATTCTGCCCATTTACCATGAGCTTCCTCACATTTCAGAAACAGCTAGTCGTCTTTGAGAACAAATTGTGCTATTTACTTCTGTCCTCAGAGAAAACGAATGGTTTAGTGGGTGAGATGTCCAGAACAATAAGAAAAACTTGTGCTGTGTATTCCCAACAGAAGAAATAGATCTTCTGTAAATAACTCCCAGCACAATCATGGCAGGTTTCAGCACTGCACAGCCACATATATATATTTTTTTCTTTACATAACTTCAAAGCTTTTCAAAAGAAAAATCAACTGACTGTTATTATGCAGATACATAGACTCACCACAAAGTCATGGAAATAAAATATCTTAACCAAACTGTTTTAGCTATATTTCTGTATAATTTAGTACATACACACATACTAACTTTCAACTTCAACGACTGAAAACAATTTAGGTGAAATGAATACAACTAAATAATATTAAAAAAACAAAAATAATTTTATTTTCTGTACAAATTACAGTAAATTGATTATGTTCAATAAATTATTGTGATATATATTATTTCAATCAAAAAGAAGAGCTAGATTCTAGCATTCACTGTGTCTATACCACATGCCAGACTTATTTGATAGGACATTTACATATTTATAAAATCTTAATTGTCACAGATATTTTATGTGATAGACCTTTTTATTTTCATTACACAGATGAGAAAATGGAGATTCATAGAAGTTAAGCTTACTCCTTCCCCCATCCAGTCTCCCCTAAAAGAGGTAAAAAAATAACTCTTCCCAGGAAATGCATTTAATTCATGATTTTGTGTGGTTAAGAAGTAATGTGACCTCTGATGATACAAAGTTTGGGAATCTCAAGACCACCCTCATTTCTGACATCGATTGCAAGTTTCCCCAAGGGTCCCCAAGACCATTCTTAGGTTCAATAATTTGTTTGAAAAACTGACAGAACTCAGAAAATCTGTTTTATTCATTGTTAGGGCTTATTATAGTGAAAGAATACAGATTAAAATGAACCAAGGAAAGAGTATACAGGGCAGAGTCCAGGAGAGATCAAGTTGCAGAGTTTCCACTCTTCTTTCCCAGTGAAGTAATGCAGACACTTATTTCTCCCAGCACTGATGAGTGATGATATACGGGGAGTCACACCAATCAGGAAAACTCATCTGAGCCTTGGTGTACAGCATTTTCATTATGGCTCAATCATATAGACATGGTTGGCCACCCACATGGCTGACTTTAGTCTCTAACCCTTGCAGATGTTGAGCTGACACTGAGGGGCACAAGGTCGCCTCCCATAAACCACATTGTTAGCATAGATTACTAGGCATGGCCAAAGACTACCAGGTAAACAGACATTCTTATCAAGGAAGACAATCCAAGGGCTTAGAAATTACCTCCTATAAACCAAGGGCAAAGGCTTAACTTCTTTGGTCAAGGTTGATCTTTTTTGCTACAGAGTATTCCTCACTCAGTAAATAATGAGTGGCAGCATACTCAGTGATACGTACCTTAATGATTAACCAATAACAGCAACATGCTTTTATAAAATCTCCTAATGGGCAGTTGGGTTGTATTTTCATTTTGAATAATAAGGTGATTTATTGCACAATACCCTTTCTAAATTTACCAAGGATTGTTTCTTAAATTATTTTTTCTTCTAAATTGTATAGCAGGGGAAAGGATTTATGTAAGTCCCACAATGAAACTCTTTGACAGACTACTACAGTTTCCAACTTTACCAAAAAGTATAGAACCACATAATTTGAGTTAGAAAAGACCTTATTATCATGGACACCTCCTGTTTTCTACATGCTCTGAAGCACCAGTTTGTCATTGTGGTTTTTTCCAACCATGATTATCCTGTATGGGAGACTCTACTCCGGAGATCTGTGCAAAGAGGTATGAAAAGATTAGGAGGCTTACCTTCAGGAAGCGATCTGAATGGAGACTCTTGTATTCTTACATGTCTATAAGATAGACTTTCCCAAGGAAGTATACTCATTTTATTTGATTCTAGTTTATATTTTAGTTGAGTTCATTATTATTGAAGAACAATTTCTAGTAGAACAAATCACTATAAAAACCTCTCTGTGACATTCTAAAATGAGGTTTTCAGATGCATTTTTAGTTACAAGATAAAATTTAGAATACAGTCCTGACCGACTCATTTGTTTTATCCTACAAAAATATCATGTCAGCAAAAATTTCATCTTCATCATTATATACTGACCTATTACTGTGAATGCACGTGTTTATTTCAAATAAAGTGAACACTTGGGTATAATGGATCTGATTATATAGAGCATGTTTTGGTTTAAGAATAATACTATCCCACAGAAATAGAGACTTCAAAGAGAATAAAGTTTTCATAGGTAAGCAGCACCTAAAAAATTCTACTCTCAAGTGTCTTGGTAAAAAAATCAAAGCCCAATGACATTAAAGATGTTCTTTTACTTATTTTTTAAATGCTATTATCTCTTCTTATTAAGTGACTATTATTAAATCACTGTTCAATAAAAAAATATGAAATGAAGATGTAAAACTATGACTATACATAGGAAGTATACTCTGACTACCTGTACAATTATTTCTGACACAAGATTTATTTCATGATGGAGTTATTAGTTTTAAAATTCAAGACTCATTTCTTTCATGTCTATATCCTTTTTAATTACTCAGTAATAGAAACTATTGTATTCCTATTTGGTTGAATTGCAAAGAAAGCAATTATTTGGGGAATAGAAGTTTTAGGTATATTTCTGGACAGAATGGAGATAAAGCTTGCTGTCTCCAGTGTCAGATTACATCAAATTATTTGGAATCATACAGTTTAAAAGAATAATGAATTGTGATTCATTTTGACATATATGTCTGGTCTGAATATAATCTGTGATGTGTAACATGCTACGTTTCAAATTTAAGAGAACAACTTGCTTCCTTGGGAGTGGTACAGTATGCTGCATGAGTTTCCCAGATACATTATGTTTTTCATTGTGAAATTAGAGCAGAGACACTGGGTTTACCATAATAAGTGAAAATTGATTAGGCAATATTTAGAATATTATGGTTTTATATTATTATAATATTTTCAATAACCTTAATGTAATGGATAGTTATTACTCCATCATAATTATTTAAAACCCTTTCTATTATTGGTCAAAATCATTTTATATTTATATTTTCTAAGAAATATAGTAATATTTCTCAGATGGTCTTTTAAATCATAAATCAAAGCTGAAAACCATTACTTAAAGGCGTAGTGAGTATAACTATTCCATACACTTAGGTTTAAAAAAATATATAAAACCATCAAGTGTAGTGAAATATTTAACAATGTTGCCCTCAGATTAACATTAGATTATTTCACGTGTTTCTTGGCTCCAGTATTATATTTTTGCTTGCTGTTGGTAATAGTATTATATTTTCTTATTATGTCCCTAGTGTTTTGATTTACTAAGTCTTGGAATTACTTAAAAAGGTGATACCAATTGGGATTCAGCAGTGTTGTAAATGATATAATTGGTAAGGGACTTAGATGACTTAAAATTTCTAACTATTATTATTATTATTATTATTTGAACAAAGTTTCAGAAGCTACAGTCACTATATCAATAATGTTAGAATATATCAGGAAGTGAATATTTCCAAAATCAGCAGAGTATACTTGTTTTATTATCAGAGTATTACCTTAAGAATCATTAGGTAGGTATAGGGATAATAAATCCTATAAGACAATGGTATTTTCTAAAAATGAACTGTTAACATGGCTTCTGGTATGTCCAAATAAGTGTCTGCCATATTGAACCTCAGATAACAACTACAAAATCTGATTTTAAAAAAATTTATATATATATACATGTAAATATAAAATGATTTTGATCAATATATGTAAATATAATTAAACAGAAAGAAGCATGTTCTATTGGAATTCCAACCTTTGGAAGAATGACATAACATTGGGTGAGTTATACATTTGAAGGGAAAGTCACAATTGGTACAGCTGAGAGTAGCTAAACCTCCTATCAAAAAAAAAAAAAAAAAAAGAGACGAATTCAATATGAGAGAGAGAGAGACAGACAGACAGAAAGAGAACTTCAAGTTTTCTGAATTTCTGGTCAAGTCTCTGGTTGACAAGTAGAATAAACGAATCTGGACAACTCAAAACAGCCTAGCTAAAACTGAACTGTAATTTGAACTGCTGCCCAAAATACAAGCAAGATTTTCAATTTGAATCCAACCATGCTAATTGCTTGCTAAAGCAAACAAAAAAACAAAAAACAAAAACAAAAAAAACAAAACAAAACAAAAAAACACATCAACGTTTTTTGAAGGAATATAATAGAATCCTGAATCTCTGTAACATTACATTTACAATGTCCAGGATTCAATTAAAAAATTTTCTCAACATTATGAAGAGCCAGGAAAATATATCCTTCAGAGAAAAGACACTCAACAGAGACGAATACCAAGATAACACAGATATCAAACTTAGGAGACATGAATTTTAAAGCCTGTATCATATCTGTGCTCAAAAATAAAAGGAATGTATGGTAACAATAAATGTAAGGACTGAATCATAGCAGATAATTGGAAAATATAAAAACAACAAAATATATTTTTTTGAACAGAAAATTACATTATCTAAAATAAAAAATATATTATCTATGGGCTAAAAAGCAGGATGGAGATGGCAGGTAAAGAGTAAACTTCAAAAGATTATTAAGAGAAATTAAGCAATCTGGAGTATAGTGAACAAAAATATTGTATTGATATTTAAAAAGAATTAAACTCATACATACTGTTCAAGACAAAAAAAAGTGTTTCAGTGAAATTTTCCTAATTGATACTAAACTTTAAAACATATGTGCTATTTAAAAAATAATAATAAACAAGCAGTTAGGCAATGTTTGTTTTCTATGACCCATTTCTTTAATCATTATTCAGCAAAACTAGAGTTACTTTTACTTTATCTGTCCTCATATGTAAATGTTATAAAAAAAAAAGTAGGAAAATATTGTTAAAATACTCCAAATAGTTCTACTGTTGTAACATTATACTGAAGTTAAAATAGTTCTGACTGAATCCCAAGAACATACATGGAAAGTACCTCTGAGTGACAACTACGTTTTTTTCAGATGTTTGGAAAATTATAATGAACTCTAAATTTAACACAAAATTGTCATTTAATTAAATGCTTATTTAATATTACAGGCCTCTTTTATTTTCTTGTAGCTAATTCTTTCCTTCATTTTTAACTATTTATTTCAATTGGTACATTATTGTTTTATAATGTTATTATTTAATATCTACTGTGATCTAATATATAATTTATATGTAACAGATTTGTAGGGAAAGCTTTAATATTCTTGAAATCTTCTTGTTGCCTTTCGCTATGAAGAAATGATAAGTTGTGCTTTTACTTTTGGCTCAAGCCTTCAAAGATGCTCTAATGTGGCACTTATATAAACAGATTTATATCTTGGAGCTTTGGCTTTATGTTTGTGAAATTTAAATGATTTCTGGCCAACAGTCTAATAATAAAGAGAAGCTGTTGAGTTAGAGACTGCCAATGTTCCCAAGGTATTTTTTTTGGGGGTGGGAGGGTTCAGGGTAATGGGAGAAAAGGGAAGAAAGGAAATATATTTTCCTGTGGATCACATGAAGAGTACTCAGGAACTCAAGACAGAGCCGGCAGGAGTTACAAGAAGCTCTCAGTAAAGAAAAGCTGGATGCCAGAAGAAGCAATTGTGAGTGATCAGGTAGAGAAATTGTGTCTTTCACATTAAAAACCAAAATTTCAGGTGAAAAATGACCAGTGATAGGTGTTTTCAAAAACAAATATACGGTGATGAAAGGAGAACTGACTCTGGGTGGTGATCACACAGTGCAATATACAGAAGATGTTTTATAGAATTATACTCTTGAAACCTATATAATTTTACTTACCAATGTCACCCCAATAAATTTAATATATTTTTTAAAGCAGTAGACATGAGAGAAAAGATTTAGCTTTTAAACATTAGCCAAGCCAAAGAAGCACAGAAAACAGCTTGATAGTGGCACTCAATAAATACATTTTCTACCCCTTACTTTTACACTGCCTCATTGCTCCAAACTTAAAGCAGACAAAAGTAGCATATTGAGTGAGGGAGTGGGAGCAAAAACTCTTAATTTTATTGTCTATGTTTTTGAAAATGCTATTGGATCAGAATTATGAGTATGTGATAAAAAACCAACAACAACAAAAACACTCCCATAAATACTCTAGTTATGTGCTTTCTCAGTATTTTTAAACCCTCTGAACAAAATAGTCCATTGGCTAACTGTCTGTCCAAGAATGATGAAGCAAATTACGGATTCTGTGGCTGCTGTTTTCTGAGTATGTGGATCACACACTCTGTGATTGTTTATTCACCACTGCTAAATCTTCCCTTTTATAAGATCTTAGCTTTTACTGTACATTTCTGCAAATCCCATTAACCCGCCATGCTTTCCTGCTTAGATCACACTCCCATTTTATAGGCACTTTTAAGTTTCATTTTAATACATTAGAGTTGCTGCACTACAATGCCCCCTTAAAAAGATTTCTGTACTTTACAAAGTCAGTTTTCTTGACTTTTTTTTTACCTTTTGCTTAACACTACAGTAATGTAGCATTCAGCCGTATAAGAAATGTTCTGAGGTGATTTCTTTTCATTAAGAAAGTTGTAGGTCTTTTGTACCATTCTTCAAAAATTGATCTAGGGTGACCTTGGCCTTATCTTATTAAATTACTACATCAAGCTCTCACCTATACTATTAAAATCATGAGACTTTAAGTATTGCTCTATCACCATCTCTGATACACTAAAGATTGAACAGAGATAGTGTACGATATTTCTAACCTGGCATTCAGTATTCAGGTCTGTATATATTTCAAAGTATAGTTGTGACTGTCTTGAGGTAATCTAGTGAATGTAAGTTGAATATGTTGATATTAATACTGATTCTGATCAATGTTCATGAACTTGTAAACTGGATATAGATTGCAGTTGAGAGTCAAGGACGAACTAAAAAACATTAATACTAAAATGTGTTGAAATAAAACAAAAATCACCAATGCTTAATGTACAGCTCAGTCAATTCTGCCTTGATGTCAGGTGGATTATCTATTATGTTTTCCAGAACTTATTTAACTCATTTTCCACTTTTCCAAAAGCCTAACACTTTGCTCTATGCAGATGACAACCCTCTTATTATATTGAGAGAATAAGGGAATTAATGTGAGTTCTCTAAATTTTACCCTGTCCACTTCAAAATTTCTTTGCATTTTTCTTCTCACAGGAAGGATTTTCCCTCACTCTGAAAAAGTGTACATTTTATTTATTCTGATTTTATTAATAATTTTCTTCTTCTTTTGCATGTTTTTCTATACAGCTACCAAAATACTTTTCAACTTATAGGTTGTTTTTTGTTTTGTTCTGTTATTTTTAGTTTTGGTATCAAAAATGGGTCATTGAGGTTTGTCAGCTGGACTTATCCTTTATGCATCTACTTTGAAACTATTGCTTCTTGGCTTTGGACTTCACCACTTCATTAAATTACTCTTTTAAAGGTGACCAATGTCTCTTATTCTCTGTCCACATTCCTTTTGACTACCAGGAACCATTGACACTACTGGTCATTTCCTTACAGTTAAGTTGAGCTCTGCAAATAGCAATTATCTACCAATTATGTCCCCGGAACTGATTTATCCATATAACCACTGATTTTTATTTTCCTTACATACATCCTCAGGCTGCTTTGGTAACTTAGAGTTTCAGGGCAATTGAGTATCAAATGAGACCTTAACTACCCATGTTTAATTGTCAGAGAGAAGGCTTCATCTTGTACCTTCAAGGCTACTATCTATAAGAATACGCTCTATACAATGATAGAAAGGAAATTAACTTCTGGTGGGCAACTATAATTCACACATCAGCTTTTCAATGAGGAGAGATTAAGAGAGGAAATATTTCTGTTTACACTTGTATTATAATATTTATGAATTCCCTGAGAATATAAAAAAAAATTATGATGCTGTTTTTCAATATCCTGATTTATATACTTTTAATTTGACTATTACTTCTAGCCTAATCCCCAACTCTTTGCAGTTTCCTATTTTTCTGAAATACCTCAAAGAAAAAAAAATCTTTAAACCAATTCACTCACCTGCCTCTTGAAGAGATAATGCATTTTAGAAATTCTGTTTATCGTGAAATTTATATAATATCACTTAACATGAACTTAAGATTTCTAAAGGTTATTTACAGCAGTCTCCAGATACATGAATCAGATGATGTTAGCACATATTATCTAAAAGATCAATACTTAACAATCAGACCCCTTCTTTCTTTTTATGCTCTGAAGATCTATAAGATAACATACCCAAGAGTAGAATTTTGCAAGTACTATCTATTAATTGTATAAACTTAATGAGCTCTATATCCATTTTAAGTATGATAATTCAAATTTCACAATTATGAACCACCAAGGGCATTTGCTATCAAAAGACAATTTGCGTATAGTCTATTCTGTGCCTATCTTCTCTCCTTTGGCAGATTTAAATAAATGAGGTTATTCAGAACTCCAGTACACCACAGTATTTATCTAAACTTGTGCTGACTATGCAGGTGTCATGTAGAATTTTTTAAATGCTCATGTTAAAACCAGAAACCTACATAATCAATTTACAAATCATCCTTCATTATTCCAAGTTTAAATTAAGAAAATGATGCCTAAAGGAAATTCAGACTAACAATCTGCTTCTTGGTCACACAGTTTCCACAGGGAATTTATATTTTATCAATTTCTTTAGGGCATCATTGCCTTACTTTAAACTTGAAGAAATAAAGAATGAATTCTTTATACTGTGTATTTGCATAATTGGACATTTATAATTTTTTCTTCGTGGAATATAAGTAAAGCTTCCCCCAAACTGATTTTTTTAAATCATATTTTTTTCCTGTAACTTAAGGATGAGAAACCAAACAAAGCTAACAAAAATAACTTTCTTTTGACCCATTTTAACATCATTTTATCCATTTGTGAGACTTCTTCAATAAGTTTGTTATTAGGCATATGCTATCCCTTGTGACATGAGATGACAAACATCAATGACATTGGTCAGATTAGACGTCTCTGGAATACCACATCTCCTGTGGATAATATGTTGAGAAACTGAATCACCTTTTGTGACTGAAAGTCAAACATAAAGCAATATCTAAAATGGATAATGCTAGAAAATGTGTGAATGTCCAGACAGTATGAATAAGGGTGCCATCAGGACATAAAAAAATACTTAAGAGAAAGGCTAATGGAGTCCAGCAACATAAAGTCTAGGAACAGACAAGAAGAAAAACCTCAATAGACAGCAAGGAAGAAGGCATGCCACAGGTCTGGTCCGAGCCCAGACACTTGGTAGAAAGAGTATATATGTATATGTAATATGTATGTATTAAAATGTTTTTTTTTAAATTATCTCATGGTATCTCATAGTGATTTTAATTTGCATTTCCCTAATCACTGATAACTTTGAAACTATTTGCTTGCCCATAATCTCCATAGTTGTTCAAATATTTTGCTCATGGTTTAATTGGATGTTTTCAGGTGACCTTTACCAGATTTGTCTTTCAAAAATATATTTGTTTTATTGAAGATTAATTTATTTATATAGGTTGTTCATATTATTCCCTCATTCTCATCTCCATGTCTGTTGAATCTGAAGTGATTTTACTACTCTCATTTCATATATAACAATATGTGTCTTGTTTTCTTGATCATTCTTGATAGATTTCTCATTTTACTGATCTTTTCTAATTACTTGTATTTTTTGTTTTATTGATGGTATTTATTTTTCTTCTGAAACCTTTTTCAATTACTTCTGATTTATCTTTATTGATCCCTGTATTCTGCTTATTTTGAATATAAGCTGATCCTCTTTTTCTAGTTTCTTACAGACATACTTGTTTAAAAGCCTAATATAGACAATGCTTACCAAGTATTTAGCAAATACTACATTTCTAAATACTAAATTAGCACGTTAAAAATACCATGCCTTTTTAACTTTTATAGTCTTTATAGTGTAGAGATGAGAGATTTGCACATAGTATGTGCTTAATATAAATTCTCTCAGTATATAATTAAATTGAAATTTACCATCAGTTTGTGTCAAAGGATAAGGAATTTCAAACATGCTTTTGACTTATTAATGACTTTCTAAAGTAGTGTGAATTTTAATCTCTGCAGGTTGTGAAAGATACTTCAATTGACTCAAGCTGTCTTCTGATGCTTTGAATACTAATAAGTCCCCTATAGGCTCATATTGGAAAGGTCATGAACCTCAGTCTTATTAGACGATAACAATTAAGATCAGATTTGATTCAATATGTCAACAAAGGTGTACTGAGCACTTATTTTGTGCAGGCATCATTCAAGGAGGTGTGAAACTAATTTCAACAATGATTACAGACACATACATACCATCACTATAATGGGTACTCTAGCTGTAAGGCCCAGGACAAAATGAAAGGTATTTGAACTAATATAGTTGAACTAATATATGCAGTTTAATTTTTCTTTTACTTCTTGACAAATAAGAAAATAAATTACATAACGACTTGATTTTTTTGCATGATATTTGCATGACTCTATCATTTTTACTTCATCTCTAAGCACTTCTGTGCCCTTTTAAAGTATAACACACCCACTTTGAATATTTATCATGGAAATGTGAGTTAGTATATGAGTAATGCTTTTCAAACTGTGTTTCAAAGTTCCTACCGTGTTTCCCAAAAAATTAGACCTAACTAGAAAATAAGCTGTAGTATGATTTTTCAGGATGCCATCCCCTGAACATAATCCCTAATGTGTCTATTGAAGCAAACCTTAATATAAGACCTGATCTTATTTTCGGGGAAACACGGTAGTTCCTCCAGATATAAGTTCTATATATTTCCTCCCCTAAGGTGTAAGTTTGTGTTTTTCTTATCCCTGAAGAAACTTTTAATATCTTAACTTGCCTATAATGTTTTATTTTGCCTACGACATCCAGTGTTTTTCAAATTTATTTAACGATATACATATGTCTGGTTTGTTTGTTTCATCCTTGAGCACTGGAGTATTTCATTGGAGGAATGATATTCAATGAAACACTGTTTTGAAAACATGGATATTGAGTTATCTCAAAATTGTAAAAAACAAAAAACAAAAATTAACTATGCTAATATTCCTGTCGAAGATTTAATGAAATCCCAAGCAAAATCTAATGAGTTTTTGTTTGGTGGAAATTAACAAAGTGAATCTGAAATTTAATTGGAAATCCAAACAGTCAGGAACAGTCATGGTACATTAGTTATCAATTGCTATATATATATACATTGCCCCCAAACTTAGAAGCTTAAAACAACATTAATTTATTAACTTACTCTTTTATGGATCAGCAACTTGGAGTGCACTTCTTTGTTGGTCCCACCTGAACTCATTCATGATTTGAGAGTAAGCTCATGGCTTTACAAAGGCTACACGGTCCAAGTATCAGTCACTTTTTAGTGGTTGGCACTGGTAAAGAGATAGGGTTCTCTCTCTCTCTCTGTCTCTCTCTCTCTATCTCTCTCTCATCTCATCCTCTAGGAAACTAGCTCAGATCTCCTTATCCAGCTGTGTAAAGACAACAAGAAAGAATAAGTGAAAGCTTCATGATATCTAAGTTCATGAGCTACACTGTAATGACTTCTTCCATATTATTTATAAAAAACAAAACAAACAAAAAAAAACAACAACAACACACACACAAAATAACCATGAGTCCAAACGAAGATTCAAACATAAGGGCAATGGACTTCATCCATTATGGGAAAAGCTAGAAAGAATTGGTGGCCATTTTTAATGCACCACAAAAATTTCAAAAGAGATGAAAAAGTTCAATACTAGCAGGTATCAAAATTTATTATAAAGCCACTGTAAATAAGATCGTAGATTTGTACAATGACAAACAAATAGACCAAAAGAACAAAGTAAAAATGTACAGAAACAGATCCACACTGATTTATTACAAAGATGAGCCTGGAGTACAGTGGGAGAAAGGTGGGGTGTATCTGGATTTAGCTTTATGTTTGCTTCACTTTTATAGGATATATTTATTAGATATAAAATTCTGTGTTTGAAGGATCCCATTCTTAAGATCTCTTTTAACCTCTTTAAAGGCATTGTCTCTAAATGCAGTCATACTGGGGGTTAGGACTTCAACATATGAATATTGGGGAACACAGTTCAGTCCATGAAAAGGAGGAGGAGGAGAGAGAGAGAGAGGCACTTAGAGAGAGTAGTTTACAATCATCATAGTAAAACAGTAAATTTGGGAAAAAATAATCAGTGGGTGTTAAATCTCAGAGGGCTAAGATTCCCATTGATAGCAGGGTGTGTTTTTTTTTATGGTCTCATAGTGTATACCTCCAGATTGCCTATTGGTTGCAAGGAGAAAAATAGTAACTATACAATGGAGAAAAAAAGACAATAACTCGACTTGATATGAATTAACATCACTAATGCAGAACAGAGGGACATCACATGCTTCCAGATGTGACACCCTGAGAAAGACACATTGCTTTTATAATATTCTGGCTGAGGAGGCATAAATGCATAACCTGAATCTATTAAGCCTGAGGAAGAATGAGACAATCTCAACTTCAAGGACATTCTATAACATAACTGCATTCTTCAGAAATGTCAGTGTCGTGAAAGACAAAGAAAGGCTGTTACTATTCCAGAAGAAAGGAAAATAAAGACGACAGCCAAATGCAACATATGATTCTGAGCTTGATCCTGTAGTCAAGTGGAAAATTATTTTTTAAAAAGGCATTATTGGGCCAATAGAATAAATTGAAATATAGAGTGCAGATTAAACTACTGTATTAATTTAAAATTTTCTGAATTTGTTAAGTGTACTGTGGTCATATAAGAAATATCCTTGTTTTTAGGAAATATATACTGAAAAATTTAAGGGTCAATGGGCATGATATGTGTAACCTGAGATTCTTCTTAGATTCAACTAGTCATTCAGATTCACAAGATCCTCACAGGCCACACTTGGTACTACTCTATTCAGAAGCACCAGGGTGGGACTTGCAGCTTCCCAGAAGTTGGGTATCAAGAATCATTCTTCTCCAGAAGTCTGTGCTGCAGTCCAACATCTCAAAGGCTATAAGACATGACCTATATCAGGAGGTTGAAAGAGCTGATCAAGCTTAAAAGTTTCGGGCTCCACAGGAACCAACATCTCTAATAAAAACTGCACAAACAGTGCTTCCAGGGTCCCTACACAGGATATTCCAGTTATGAGTCGTCACATTCAGGGAAACTCAAAATATGGTTTACACTCAAGCATTCATGCTGTTTACCAATCCCAATCATGTTTTACCATAAGCATTTTGTAACACTGTTGACATTCCAACACTTATCAGGTAACCCAGAGGAACAGAGCTAGAGAGTTCATCAAAGGTCAAATTTTCACACAAAGGATAATGTTTTTGCTAAACCTTTGATCATAGTAACCAATTCTCAGGTGGTGCATAAGAAATGATAATAGTAGTGGTTGTGTGTGTGATTCTGTGTATGTATGTATACAGGACAATGAGAAAACAAATGTAGCAAAATAATAACAATTGGTGAATCTGGATAAAGAGTCTGTAGGAGTTATCTGTACTATTTTTTAATCTTTTCTGCAAGTTTGATAAATTTTCAAAATAAAAAGTTGTTTTCCAAAGTGGAACATAATATTTTTAAAAAGGGAGTGAATGCATTTGTTTGAAACAGTGCAACTTTCTTTTTAAAAGTAATTTTTGACTGCTTTATTTCCAAACAACCCAGATACAATATATAAATTCAGAGGAAAAAAACAGTGTCTTTTAACTTCCATAGTACGTATGCAACTTGCAATAATTTCTCTGGGCTTATAGAAAGTCTTTGCCTTTTTAAAAATCACTGATAAAAGACAAAATATTATCTCCTACTTAGACTACCTAGAATAATAGCATTCAAAAAATGCTAACATACGCTTGAAAAAATCTGTTCTCTTTTTCTCTACAGTGGTTTGCACATTGTAAATAAGTCAAATTTAATTATGCAGATGATAGAAAGCAAGGCATATTCTGTCTTTCCTAATTGGTGCAGAAAGTTGCCCTTCAAGCTTTGCTGCCTACAATCTACAAATAATCTGCAATTCTAGACACTTTCACAGAGTTCAAAAGTGCAGTCCACTTCATTTTTCATCTATGAATACCTGGATTGCTCTTATAGCTGTTAAAGAAAATAAGAATAAAAGCCTATATTCAAGCAATGAGGCCAGTTAGCATGGGGTAGTAATGAAATGGGATGAATCCCTTTTACAAATATTATTTCTGTATATTCTTTATGATCAAATATAATGAAAATATGGTGTGTCAGAGGAATAAATGTGGAAGTAAAAAACTGTAATGTTTGAATTAATTTATATTGTCAAATTATTTAATAATCCCACTGAAAGATTTTTGATCATGGACAATGCATTAAAGACATATTTTAAAAGATAATTATACTTTATGATTTCTTAATAATTTACAGTCTTTAAACATTTCATTAGAAACTTTTTTTTTGAATTTTTTGGGGTGACACTTGTTAGTAAAATTACATAGATTTCAGGTGTACATTCTGTATTACATGATCTATAAATCTCATTGTGTGTTCACCACCCAGAGTCACTTCTCCTTCCATCACCATATATTTGATCCCCCTTACCCTCATCTCCCACCACCCTCCCCCCTTACCCTCTGGTAACCACTAAACTATTGTCTGTGTCTATGAGTTTTTGTTTCTCATTTGTTTGTCTTGTTTTTTGTTGTTGTTGTTTTTGGTTTATATACCACATATCAGTGAAATCATATGGTTCTCTGTTTTTTCTGTCTGACTTATTTCGCTTAGCATTATAATCTCAAGATCCATCCATGCTGTCACAAATGTTCCTATATCATCTTTTCTTACCGCTGAATAGTATTCCACATGTATATAACCGTAACTTCTTTATCCATTCATCTATTGAAGGACATTTTGGTTGTTTCCATGTCTTGGCCACTGTAAACAATGCTGCAATGAACATTGGAGCACACGTGTCTTTATGTATAAATGTTTTCAGATTTTTTGGGTAGATACCCAGGAGGGGGATTGCTGGGTCATATGGTAATGCTATTCATAATTTTTTGAGGAACCTCCACACAGCCTTCCATAACAGCTGCACCAGTCTGCATTCCCACCAACAGTGTATAAGGGTTCCTTTTTCTCCACAGCCTCTCCAACACTTGTTACTATTTGTCTTGTTGATGATAGCCATTCTGACTGGGGTGAATCTCACTGTGGTTTTTATTTGCATTTCTCTGATGATTATTGATGTTGAGCATTTTTTCATATGTCTATTTTCCATTTGTATGTCCTCTTTGGAGAAACGTCTCTTCAGGTCGTCTACCCATTTTTCAATTGGGTTGTTTGTTTCCTTGTTGTTGAGTTGCATGAGTTCCTTGTATATTTTGGATGTTAGCCGCTTATCGGAGGCACTGTTTACAAAAATCTTCTCTCATTCAGTTGGTTGCCTCTTTATTTTGTCGATGGTTTCTTTTGCTGTGCAGAAGCTTTTAAGTTTCATATTGTCCCATTAGTTTATTTTAGCTTTTACTCCCTTGCCTTTGGAGTCAAATTCATAAAATGATCTTTGAACCCAAGGTCCATAAGATTAGTACCTATGTAGTTTATTGTGTTAAGGTCTTATGCTTAAGTCTTTGATCCATTTTGAATTAAGTTTGGTACATGGTGACAGATAGCAGTCCAGTTTCATTTTTTTGCATGTGGCTATCCAATTCTCCCAGCACCATTTATTGAAGAGGCTGTTTTTTTCTCCATTGTATGTTTTTTGCTTCTTTGTCAAAAAGTATCTGCCCATATTTATGTGGTTTTATTTCTGGGTTCTCAATTCTATTCCATTGGTCTATGTGTCTGTTTTTCTGCCAATACTGTGCTGTTTTGATTATTGTAGCCCTGTAGTACAAGCTAAAGTCAGGGAGTGTGATACCTGCAGTATTATTCTTTTTTCTTAAGATTGCTTTGGCTATTCAGGGTCTTCTGTGGTTCCAAACAAATCTGATGATTTTTGTTCTATTTCTTTAAAAAATGTCATTGGGATTTTGATGGGGGTTGCATGAAATCTGTATATTGCTTTGGGTAATATGGCCATTTTAACTATGTTGATTCTTAGAAATTTCTTCAGTAAACATGCCTTAAACATTTATTACATTTCTAAATGTGAGGAATCATTGGAAAAAAAAAATCAACTCTCTATGGGAGGTATTTTTATTTTCAGTTCATAAATAAATAAAGTTAAGGGTAAATATTACAGTCTAACCAGATAGGAAAAGAATGATTTTCAATATAGAGAATATTTCTAGTTTTTATATTTATGTGCATATATTCTTTTTATTTTGATGTGTAGGACTGCATGTCAATATTATGTGGCACAATGCATGTTGGTACTTAGATGACCTTCATAAGAATAGAAAAATCAAACTTAACTGTCAGCAGTGCGTCCTTCTTCTGACCCTGGTGCAATGGGATTTGGATGCACATATTTGTTCATTTTAAATGAGTCTGAGATAGACTCTCTTATTATGTTATATTAAAGATGGAAGGAGCACTGACTCTGGGTGGTGAACACACAGTGCAATATGTGGATGTATTATAGAAATTGTGCAGTTGAAACCTATGTAATTTTACTAATCAGTGTCACCCAAATAAATAAAAAAAAGTGCATTTCAACAGATAGTGTTTCTTTTTTGAAAAAAAGTTTGGATATAGCCAACACTACAACATGAATGTTATGTAACCTAATAATGGAAAATTCCTACATTTCTATAAATTTTCAACAAATTGTGACCACAAATACTATTGCTTATTATCTATCCTCACAGTAGTTTTGTATTGTAGATATTATCTCTAAATTAAAGATGAAGAAACTAAGGCTCAGACCTGCTCAAAGACATACAGTAAGTAAGAAATAGATATAAAAGTCAATATCATATCTGATTTCCAAGTCCAGTACTCTTTTCACCTCACCAAAAATAAATAAATATTGCTTTCCTCCAAACTTCTGTAAAGTAAGAAAGGTGGGAAATTAGCTGTCTTACTTTATCACATAAAGTTCTTTAGGGAAGAATGCAAGTGGCCAAGCCTTTAAGTCTGAGAAAATTTGACTTTTATTATCCCAAGAGAGATTAAAGAGTCCTTAACATTTTTAAAGTCTATGCTCAATGCAATTATGCTGCATTATCCTTGAGTGCTGCCAAGAATTGAAGAGCAAGTAGCCAGAGCTCAGAGAAAGTTGAATTCCTGTAGACAACGACACAGAAGCAATGAGTGGCTGGACCTGCATCTTATTACTGCCCAGCACACAGTGGTCTCAAAATTAAGGTAGAGGCTGTGAATGCTGGTCAGTGAGATTCCTGAAAAGTGTAAAGAAAATGCTGGTTCTAAGCCTGGCATGCGCAGTAAGTGGATTCCTTAAGCTGTCCAACTACCTACACCCAAATACACCACATAGACGCAGGCAATGAGCACCCCGGCACTGTCTTTCATGGCCCAAAGAACAAAGCATAAGCTCAAAAAATACTCACAATCAGTGTGCCCTGGAGTCAATGGGAGTCTGAGTTTCCCAGAGAGCAGAGTTTGACAGGACTTCACTATGAAATGTGACCATGGAGCAAGAGTAAGGAAGATGTGTGAAGCCAGAAAGGAGGGAGAACCCATACAAAGACGTGTACTGCAGTCATCAAACAACCGCTTGTTCATCCAAACAGGATCCCATGAAGAGTCAAATAAAATGCATCTCAGGACTGACATTGAGGGAAATGAAAGAAAACAATTATACACCATTGGTCAAAGGTTGTCCTCATAGGGGTATAGTCACCAATTTAGGAAATGCATAAGCTGTTCTCATTGTCTCTACTTCAACAGCCACAGCAAAGCCCCAGGGTAGAAACAGGAGTAGTTTGCTACTTGGGCTGCAGGACTGGTTATAGCAGCGGCCACTATGTTCATATCCTTTATTAATTCTCATCCATTACAGACTTGACACAAAGGGGAAGGTCCAGGTCTGTCTTTGAAAAGACTTAAGGGAAGAGGATGATGGGCTCAACTCTGCATTGCTATACTGGTTTGTGAGGATACATTTTCATTGGTGTCTACCCTCATCTGGCATTTCTACTGGCCTGTGTTTCTGCCGATATCACCAAGAGATCTGAGTCCTCACTTTCTTTAACCTTGTCAAGTGGTGACTGCTTTAATTGCACATTTGCTACTTAGTGTCTGGGCTAGAACATAATTTTCCACGTTCCTGTTGTCTATCAAAAATCCTGGCTCCTGATGGAAATCAGAGTTCAATTATTCCTGCCAATATAGTAAGCTTTTTTCTGTGCCTACTGGATTACTGGCATTAAGAACCTCAATATGACCAGGTGTTAATTTTGGCTTCAAGTTCAGTGAAACTTTTGTTTCATTCTCTTGAAAAGGGAGCTCTAATTTTAGATCTCATGTTCTCTATTAGATCAATTGCATTTGACTGTTGAACTATATTAAAAAGTTAATGGGTCCTACAGTTAGGCATCCATTGGATCACCTCCTTGCCATAGAAATACATCACCTCTTGGGAGACAACGTTGTGTATGAGATTGTGTCGAGAGACTCCTGTAAGACCTAAGAGTGCAGGACAGTAACTCTGGCAGAAATAGCACAGTCAGGGAATGCAAACTCATATCCAGAGTAGATGTTAACTGAGAAGAGAGGGAGAGAGGGACAGGCAGAGTCCTGGATCTGAGATGAAGTATGTTCAGACTGTACCTGAATGAAGCTAGTTAAAACCTACACAGAACAGTTTGCAGTAGCAGTGGCTCAACGTGTGTAAAATAGTGCATACGATATGTTTAATGCAGGATTCTAGGTATTGAGGGAGAGGAAGAAGTTTCTTAACATTACTGAGATTTGATTTTCAAAGATTTTTTTATTTCAAGGAACAAGGCAGAAGATTGCTAAAATGTGTATCCTAAACAATCCCAAAAGCAACTATAAAGATTCGATGGAGCTTTTCTGTGGCTGCTTGTTTATCAGATCCTTGACCCATTTGGTGACATTTGGACAACTATGACAGGTGCTCATTCAAGACTAAGTTATACAAATTTCTGAGTCAAGGACTGTGCTCTGAAACACAGCACTCGCTGATTTTGTTCTCCAGGAAGCTGCCTTCTCAATCAGCAGCCTCTCCTAAAAGTTAGAGACAGGGTTTCATTAATCTTAAGGTAGCCTGCCCTTCCCTTATGAAACCCTTGATCACTCACTGGTTTAACCATGGTTCTCTCTCTCTCCTTGTTCATCATAAAAATCACAACAACATGACATTTCAGCAGCTGACATTTGTTTTTCTATAGGGAGACTCCAGCTCACAGTAAAAAATAGAAACCAAATGCTTCCTTCAAATTTCTCAAATTTCTTTCTTTGGCTGACTTGCTGATAAGAATATTGTGGAACACATGCTTATTTATGGTTGATGGCTACCAAGATGCTTATAAAGGTGAATTCTCAACGGGAATGAATGAACCAAAGGAAAGTGCATATGTAATTTCAAACACCTGGAATTTTCCTCTATATTCGTAGGATCTGTGCATATATACAAAAGGTGGTAAAATTGGAAATAAAATTTTAGCATTTCTCTTCTTTGAGTGCCAAATCAATTTTGGGGGGATGTGAAGAAGGGATCTCAAGAAGAATAGTTTAGATGATTTAATACAAACACCTTCGTGTTAGAAAATGGAAGGAAAATGATATACTGTGATAGTAATACAATCTACAATACTGTGCAAGAACTAATGCACACAAGACATATACAAAGAATGCTATTAAATAACATAAAACAAAACATGACCAGGAGGAAAATATAGCATGAGGCTGGATAGAAATTTTTAAAAGTAAAGATTTTTATTATTCTGTATTTATTACATAAGATACAGTTATGATCAGAATCTTTATAGCATACTTTTGTTATTCTTAACTTGGTGGATTTATAATTAGATTAATATGTAGTAATAGACGTTTGAAACAGCCAAAGATGTTGAAAAGAAAGAATGCATGCATACCGTGTGTTAAAGTTATTTTAAAATTTCAGTAGTTAAAAAATTGATTTGAGAGTGACAGTGCAAGAATAGATACAAAAAGAGACCGGTTCTTCCAAAAGCAAGATATTGAGACAGGAGCCATTGTGAATGTATTTTATACGAGAGTTGGCATTCATATATCATTCATCTGAGATTATAAACCTCACTCTTAAGAGCTGCTTTATCAACTTCCAAATTATGTATATGCCCTTTTGACATTCTTCTAAAACAAAACTAAAGAGAAATGATATTACACCACATGAGTCCATTGATGTCAATATTTGTTGCAGGAATGGAGAGTAGGCATGGGAAAGATAAGTTATTAACATTTAAATGCATGTACTATGGGTTATACAATATTTTTAGGTTTGTGCAATAAATTGTGTAATACAATCTTGACTGAATTCAATAAATAAAATCTCACAGTGTTAGGTTGGATTTCTAGAGAAGCTCATGATTATTTGAGGGCATGCAATTGATTTGGGAAGTAACTCCTAGAGACACTGATGAGATAGTGGAAAAGTGAGACAGAGAGAAAGGAAGGAAGCCAGTGCAGGTGGTTAATGAGCAGATTTCTGCTGTGGAAACCAAGGCTCAATTCTACTGGGGATTTCTGAAAAAGTGAATATAATTTGACTGAGTTGTCCTACTCTAGAGCAAGGAATTTGAAGTATTTATCCACAAACTCCCATATGTGATTTTTGAGGATGATCCCCTCAAGGTCCTTAACTCCCTGGGACCTTTGGATTACTATATACAAAGGCTGAAACCGGTTTTGTAGTCAGCAAAGTGTCTTAGGCAAAGAGGGGTTGGTGTTTTCCATAGAAGCCATTGACATTTAAGGAACATGATTTTACATAACCTGTAAAAGACTACATGTAATGGATCAGTGCCTGCTAGAGAAAATGGGTAGGACATGGACAGCATCTGTTATCCATACCATATAAGGTTGCTTGGTTTATATTTACAATTCAAATAATGCAATCATATACAGTCATTATCACAGTGCCCAACAGAATCAACAATATTCCTACCCAGGAGAGAAGCTTCTATTAGTTTTGGAGAAAAAATCCAACACATAGAAATTTAGCCTCTGTGCTAAATGTTATTTCAAATCAGTGTTAGAAATGATTCATTACATTTTAAAAGGGTGATGGGATCATTAATTCCTAATAGTGGATAATTGTTTTTCTTGCTGTTCAAATCCATTTCCCCTGCTCTTGTAAAATTACTCAAATTTTCTCCTGATTTTACTCTCATGCTGCTCCAGGGGTGGTGCATGCAGTTTTAGGGGGGAGGAGAAGCCCACTCAGCAGCATTTGATGACCTGACCATGTTTGCTTTGGGAATGAGCTTTAGACTAAATACAAAAAAATGAGAATTAATCCCAGGACTTCTATTCAAATTATGAAAATAATTATCTCTTTTCCTTTGGATTGGAAAGTGGGAGCTGTAAACTTAAGAATCATTAGTCAAGTTGACATGAGTCTGAAAATAAAGGCAAAACAAAACTAAGAGATAAAAAAGTTTTAAAAGACCAGGTACTGATGTAATTGAAACCTGAGGATGAAGGTCATTTGAACTTTGAGGTACAGGTCAGACTGAGATTAGACCTACCACTGGCTGGTTACATGACATAAACCAATAATGTTCTTTACGTTGCTAAACAGTTTAAATTGAGCTTTAAATTGGTTAGATATATAATATTACTAGATTGGAGAAAGGAAAATTAGATCTATTCCTTGTACCATTATTTCTATTTCTTCAACTTCTAAAATGAAGATTAAATGGTGATTTAAATTTAGACATGCACTAACAATCAAAACAGCTAACAACAACAACAACAAAAACCCACTGCAAAATGAACAAAGTATTCTAGAAAAAATATGGAAGACTAGTTCTATAATCAGAATTGTGGACTTTCTTGGCCTAACTCTGAAGATAGTAACATAAGGGTAAATATTATATTTAAAATTTTAACTTCAAAAGATGCTATGAATAAATCTGAAAGACAGCATACTTAGGAAAATATTTTTAGAGGACAAAGTACTAATTTTGATAGAAAAAAAGAGCTTCGACAAATCAAGAAAAACTAACTGACTACATATAAAAGTGGGCCATTTATGTTAAAAGAAACAATGGTAGATAAAGATATAAATAGATGCAAATCTAAGTAAACTGATTAATTAAAAATAATTAGAAGATATTATTTTAACTATCAGATTTTTGAACATTAACAAAAAATTAGCACTTTATTTCAGAGTTTAGTAAAAAAAGCAATATAATTTTTAGAGGATATGCAGTATGCTATAACCATTTGAAACAATTCAGCAATATACCATATATTAAAATATAAAATATTCATAATCTAATAAGTACTTTTACATTTAAAAAGTATCATATATAGAAGTATTTGTGATAATTACACAACGTTCATTTCAATATTATTGTTGATAATAGCACAAATATTTAAAGGAAGCAAATGTTCACCCATTTTGTCATGAATTACAGTGTTTTACAGTTGTAAAAAATCAGGAATATGCTATAACTGATAATTTTGCAAGTCATGAAATTATAGCATACTTTTACCTTGCATGTATGCATTATAATTTTAAAAATTGTAATTAGCATGCATCATTTTTAATAATCAGAAATAAATTCCCTTAGTTAACTAAAAAGGGTAGTAAGAAGATTTGAGCCCATTAGTCTATGCCAAATGCTATAACAAATAAATAATTTCTTTGTTTTTATTAAATTTATTGGGGTGACATTGGTTAATAAAATTATATAGGTCCCAAGCGTACAATTTTTCCTTCCTTTTTTTCTTCCGTTCTTAAATTTCCTGAGGGCTGGAGAATAGGTGGGTACTTAAAATATAGCAATTCATTCTTTCATTAATTCTGGAAATTTAAAAAATGATTTCTGTGTGCATATTTTCCCTTTTATTCACTCTTTCCCCAAAGTGATTCTGTAGTTAGATTGCTGGATGGAGTCCACAGAGCAGAGTTTAGAAGGGCTTCCTCAGACATTGGCTTTACAACATATTATGGTGAATTCAAAGTGAAGTATTGACAAGGGTTCAAAGCCTGATGATTGCCTACACTCGGAGCTCAGATGGATTTCTTTTGGCAGCAGCCACCTCTAGTCTCCATAAAGCTGACTCATGTTGGTTCTTTATACTCTCCACAGGCCCCAAAACTTCCAGTCCTCCCACCAGCCTGAACTTGATCTCAGGACGATCTCTGATTTAGGCTGCCGAAGGACCCACAGGCCAATTACTTTCCTTTTTCTTTTCTATTCTACATGTACAGAACTTACATCTCATCTCATTCTTTATGCCCAAGAGTACAAAAGACTCATGTTGCTTCTTTTCTTCCACAATAGAGGTTGATTTCTCATCAGAAAAAGAGGCCCAGACCTTACAAGGATAAAAGCCTCTTTCACCTCCTCCACCTCCAACTTAGCAGAGGAGCGCTTTGCTTTCACGATAAAATAAAAGTTTAACATGTCAGTTTTCTGTCTACTTCAATCTGAGGAAACAAGCCAGGCAGCACTGCTGGGTCTTTTTTCTTTCTTTCTTTCTTTTTTTTTTTTCCAAATGTTTGTTTCAGGTAACAAGAGCATGACGGCTTGACAGGAAAACTATGAAGCAGGAAACCAGGGAATAGCGTGTACCAAAATACTGATACAGAAAAACAATACAGAAATCAAAGTCATTAGTACTTATATAGAAAAAAGGTATTAAGCTATGGAAGAATTTACACAAAGCAATCCACAAACCGCTGCAAATATTTGAAAATACTCCATGATTTGGAAATATTATTTTTATCTGGTAATATGCCACTTAAAATACACATAGATAGATGATAGATAGATGATAGATACATAGATAGATAGAGAGATAGATGATATAGATACAGATATATAGATAGATAAATAAAGATATATCTATCCATATATGGAGATAGATAGATAGATAGATAGATAGATAGATAGATAGATAGATAGATATCCATATATCGATCCATCGATATATGCATCCATATATGGTTATTGGTATATACATATATACATAACCACAAAAACAGCAAGAGTTTCTTTATTAAATATCAGTATATTGAAATTAATATATTCACCAGCATGTCTAAAAATGTGTATATTATGCAGATAGATCTTATAATCAATTTTGAATTGACAGCTCAATGAACTTTTCTTTAAACTGTCTACTTAAAGATACGGCCAGTTGTCAGTTTTGAAGTGAAGTTATATCTGTAGTCATAACTCCACTGTCAAATAAGTAAGGTTGGTGCTAAAAACAGGAAAAATAATCATTTATTCACAAACCCATTCATTTGCTAAATATTCATTAAGCATTTGTGTTAACCAAATAAATATCTGCTCTTATAGAAGTTTGTTTCAGTGTAGAAACTTATGAATTATAATTAAATATAATTAAGATTTCAATTATATATAATTTATGTGCACACACACATAAACACTACCATATATATATGGCACACACACACACACACACACACACACGCAAACACACATATATAAGAATTTAACTGTAATGCTGGAAAAAAAGATACGTTATTCTACATCTATAAAACGGGATGCAAATTGGTGACATTTGTGCTGCAATCTGAATTGTAAGTTGACACTACTTAGGGTCGGAATCTATAAACATTTTATAATTCCTGGATAACAGTAGAAATAAAGTAACTTTTCATGTCTGATTCAAATATTCTGGTGTTCAAAAGTGAAAATTATTAAAAGACTCATTACCATGATCTGAGTGCCAGCTTTTAAAGAACTCAGATGATCCAGACATCATATATATCAAAACTAGACCATATCTCTTAACTTTACAAGAATTAGTTCCATGAAATCCATCTTCTACTAAGTTCCTGGTAAAGTTCATCAGGGAGAACTTCTTGTGCTTACCTTGGCAGGGGTTTATAAAAATTCTGTTAACAAATCACAAGTCTCTAATGTATTTTAAATATATTTTTTTTTCTGTTTTGGTAGGCATAGTAAGAAACAAGAACTCATAGACACAAACAACAGTTTGGTGGTCACCAGAGGGTAAGGGGTGGGAGTGATAGAAGTGGGAAAAGGGGATCAAATATATGGTGATGGAAGAAGAACTGACTCTGGGTGGTGAGTGCACAATATGATATATAGATGATGTATTACAGAATTGTACACCTGAAACCTATGTGATTTTGCTAACTGTTGTCTCCCCAATAAATTTTAGTTTTAGAAAATGGCAAAAAAATAAATAAATCTAGTGTCCTCATTACCCTTATTTTATTCAGATGGTTCTTTTTAGGTTACCATAACACTAACCAAGCAAATAAAGATTGTAGTACAGGAATTATTTTGTAGGGTAATCCCCATAGTCTTGTCAAATTTCTTTTAGTCCCTTTTATAGTCCATTTGTCTATTTTCTTTCATGAAACAAATATTTTTGAAAATGAACAAAAGTTTCTCATTGTATTAAAAGTGAAGTTTCTAAGTTTGAAAATTGCCACATTTTAATAGCAGCTTTTATAGTTCTATCAGCAAAATTATTAGCTTTAGTCACTTCATCTTTCGGCCTGTGTGTGAGCTTCATAATGAGTTACTGATATCTGAAAAGGCAATTGTAAGTTTCTAATGGAGCAGCTATAAATTTTTCATGGGATATTTTAGTTCTTGTTTTAAGTAGAAAATCCTCTATTTTAAATTTTTTTTCTATGTTATGTGACAGGCACCAAAGATACATTATTTGTAATGCACTTTTCGTATTAAATCCAGAATCAAGAATTGCAATTGTAGTAACTACTATTAACTCTTCTGCTTACACAGACTTAATTCCAGACAAAACACAAGCTTCTAAGTTTTTATAATAAGTCACAACATAGAAAGCCTTGCCACTGTTATCCCAAGTTCATGACCCATCAGTAAACATTATCAAATATGCACTATGAAAAGGAATATCACATAAATTAGGCAAGATTTTTCAAAATTAGAGATACCTCAAAGCTAAAGAAGAGACTATAGCCAATTTTAGTTTTTCAAAACATTCTTCAGATTATAGGGCCCATACCAGAAGATCCAGAGAATTATTTAATTGCCCAGTCAGAAATTTTGTTTGTTATACAAAAGCTGTAATCCACTATCTACAACACCAGACTAGTCTCCAAAATTGTCTGTTTTATTTTTAAATAACTAGAGAAAATAATAGGAGAGTCCCAAAACCTTGAGGTGTACTCTGCCATAAATACTGGCCTTCTTCATAAGCAAAAGCAAAAGCAAACAAGAATTCAGACTGGTCCAATGGAGGAACAGGAGAGAAAGAAGGAGGGAAGAAAGGAATGGAAGGAGGGAGAGAAGAAGGGAGAGAGGGAAGACTCACAGAGCAAAGATTATTTACAGAGATGCACTTGTAGATAATAGCAGCAGAGTTAGAAGTCAGAATAGTTCAGAAGAGTTACAGGGTTAAGAACTACAGAGATTAATGGCTAAAATCTTTCACAAATCTATATAGGGTTGACCATCTTTACTAAATTTTCCATCCTTCTTTACTGGAAGCAAAGGAGTATTATAGGGTGAGTGCCCCTTTTAAAATTATCCTTGTTTTTCTAATTATTTTATAACCAGTTTTATTTCATTTAATTGAGCACTCAAGAAATAACACTCTTTTACGTACAGGTATGGCCTATCTTTTTGGTAAGGTATTTTATTGGTTCTATATCTCAAATTAAACCCCAATATCTATTCCCTAAGACTTTGATGCTTCCATTTGTTTCAGATCAGGGTGCTTTTGCAGCAGATATGAGAAAGTAAGAATATGTGTTTCTCAGTAAGAGGACATACCTGTACGGGAACAGTAGTGAAAAAGGAGAAAAGGAGAAGGCTGACCCAAAATACTAACAACCTATATTGGTCTTTACCAAATGAAAAGGAAGACATATCTGAGGAAATTGCAGGATAAGTAACACCAGTATCTATCAGAAGATCAAGGATAGATTGCCCTGGGGAAAAGTTATGGCATAAATGGTTAACAAGTTTCCACTTCCAAGATTCCCTCAGTCTGTTAATTTTGAGCCATTTGGCAATTATCTCCTAGCTGGGGATTTTGTCCTTTTGGCTTTCCTATTTCTCTTGTTTCTGTAATTTCTGTATCTTACAGAATTTGTTTTTTGTTTTCTTCCACAATCCTTTTCCTAACATCCCAGCTCCTTGCAACAGTGACATACAGTCTTCCTTCTTCTTTCCTTGCCTTTATAAATTGGCCATAATAGGGATTATTCCCTTTAGTAAAGAGTTCTATCTGAGCAGCCATTTTTGCAGTCTTTTTTTTTTTTTCCTTTGCCTTTCTCTAGATTGTCCTAAAGCTGAGTACCTGATGTCAAGATTGAAGTAATTATCTGTCCTGGCCATCCTACAACCTTAATTTGGGGTTGGATAGTCAGCAAGAGAACGCAGACAAAAAAATGCTAAGACATGAGCATGATTTTAATCTCTCCTAAGGTCCATGCCAGTGAATTTTGAGCTACAACAAACTGCTAATGGAAATCAATGGGACTCACCCATATTCTCAGTATACCACTGCGTCTTATCCCAGCTCACCGTTAGCAGAAAGACTTCAAGTGCTCCCCTTCGCAGTTCGTCTTGATGGGTTTTTAACATCCTTAGTTCTTCCATAGTTGTGGGAGGTGGACAGTCAGAATTTCTTGGCTACAATATCTTAGATGTGATCATTTCATGGACCCCAATGTGCTTGCTTCATCAAAAGAGCAGAGTAGGCTGGTAGCTGAATTCCATGCAGTAGCCAGGGCTCTTTTCCAAGCGTGGGGCTGTAAACTGAAAACATTCTCCGGAGTACTTCTGCAGAGGGAAAAAGAAGCTTTTCAGTGAGTAATTCCCATCAATGAGGAATGCATGTGGGTAACATGGAAATCCTGGGCAGCTAGCTTTTCAATGGCATCAGCTTTGCAGATGATTCAGATGGGAAGAGCTGGCATTCCAGGCGCTGAGACAAGGAAAATGTAAATTAATGGCATCTGGTTTTCTTTCCCTTGTTGATCGTCATCAGTTAAAACCTTGTTTATTTGCCTTTTTTCAAGCAACTAGTTTATCTACTCTCGATCCTGTCCCCTCCATATGAGGGCACAGTCTTTTATTTAAATTCTCAATGATTCCCTGATCAGGGCCCTTTGTCATCTCTGTTTTCCTACATACAAAATGTATGAATGATAAGAGGGTCTTGGAGATGAAATAAGAGCTAAAACATTAAGTGGACTCAGGACTAAACCACCAGGCACTCAAACCTTTGTCCTCAAACAAAGCAGATAATACATTACCAGCTAAAGATATTGTGCTCTCATCTATTTTACAGGGGGTATTAATGCTAATTTATCCAAGTTAAAAGAACTGTGTTTAGATCATTCTAAGATTTTCATATACCCATTCCAATGGTGATGGAAAGATAATAGCTCTTTAAGAGGAACACCTGCAGGCAAGATTTCTGGCTTCCCATGTTTTCCAACCATAGACGATCCTAATGGAATTCCACAGCCCTTATTACCCATGCTTTTTCACCAGTAAAATCTTGAATTTGGAGAGGGTGGTTCATCTGTCTAGTATTCACAAGAGTGGAAAGATAAAATGGAGACCTTTTTTTGTAATTCAGTGTTTTACCTGACTGTTGTGTGGGCACTAACCAACAGCCAGGCCATTTAATTCAGGAGACAGCGTAAAACCTCTTCGACAAGGTAGAAGAGAAAGAAAACAAATTATTATTGAGTAAGTGTTAAACCAGAATGTAATGCTCATCACAATCAATTGTAAAGAGATTGCCAAATAGAAAGAAATGTCACCTTTTCATACAGCCAAGCATATACAACCCATTATATACATGTTTTAAGACAAACAATAACTAGTCCTTCAAGTAATAGGACTTGACGGCACCATTTGTCACACTTACATCCTAAATGCACTTGGTAATTGGCATGACCATTGACATTAACTAATTGACTTTATGTTTTTATATAATGCCGACATGTTGTATCGGGCCATAGAGAATGAGGTAGATGATTTTAGTGTGGCATTTGTGTTCATCTAGTCAGGAGCTAAATGAGGATTGAGATTTATTGTTGCTATAGTTACCCTCAGTGCTCTACAGCCATCCAATTCCTGCCGTGGCATAGTATGTTTAAACTGGGGGTTACTCAGCTGGAAGTTCCTTCCTCAATGTCTGCTCTACCCTTGGCATTTAGTCTTTTTTTTGCACTGTGCCTCATAGGGAATATCTGTCTCCTGCGGTTCTCCCAGCTGTATTTGATTATTATTTTTACACATAGCATGTTAGCCTGCTGGGGAGGCTGATATTTGGATTAAGCTTGGGTTTTAAAAATATACCGTGTCTCTGAGCATAGGATACGTGGTCCTTACAATTATCTTGCTCTTCTTCAGCTTTAATGCTGGGATTAGTGCACGTTCTGCCCTCCCATGGATAGAGAGCTTTTTTTCAATCTTTCTCCAACAGCCATGGGTTTTTATTAGTGCCCTATGGTTAGTGCACTAATAGCTTTTTGTCGCCCTTGCAGCACTAATGAAAGGTCAAAAACTCTTGCCCTTCTCCCTTAATATTATGGCTTTTTTAAAAATTAAAGTTTATTGGGGTGACAATTGTTAGTAAAGTTACATAGGTCTCAGGTGTACGATTCTGTAATTCATCATCTATATATCACCTTGTGTGTTCACCACCCACGTCAGTTTTTCAACAATAGAAATAAGGAAGATAGGTCCAGAAGCTGCCCTGTTTCTCTCCAGGCTAGTACCAGGAGGAAAACTTTCTCAGGATTCTCCTATTAAAAATTTTTATAGCAGATTTTTTGTTATTATCATTTCTCTTTTATTTAAAAATGTTCATATTTTTTATTTGAGAAAAATCAGAATACATATAATGATCACAGTTTGAGAGTTTTATCACAGCCTATTGACATTTGTTTATGAGAAAATGACATTCCATGGTACTATAGTCCACTTGTACGATAGAAGATGTGCCCAAAACTTTGTGAAATCTGTGTGCTGCTCAGCAACAAATCCACTCAATTGTTGTGTCCCATTTCTATAACTACTTATGTACCTGGGTTCTTCTTCAGAGTCTAGAAGTGAACCATTGTTTGCATCATCATTGGAATTTCTCTGAGTCATTTTAATCTAGACCTTATTTGTTGCCCAAAAGTGCCTTCCTGATTTTTAACTTAATTTCTTGCCTTTGGTGCTTATTGTAAAATATCCTTTCATATTTTTTCCTCTCATGAAATGGCTTTCATTAACTACAAGTATATACTTACAGAAATTATGTTTTATTCATTTCCTTGAGAAACTCAAGTTAAATATCATTATAATTGGTAATTATATTTCTTCCTCTGTGTGATTATTATATACCCTCAGGGCTTGTTGATCTGCCCTAGTCCATCTGGCATTATTGGTTGCCTCATCATATATTAAGTAATACTAATCTCATCAAATATATTAGCATGATGTGCAATATCTGATATTATGAATTATAAGACATTTCTTAGTGGTTATTTGTAATAGTAGACATGAGTTAATTTAATTATGTGAATGTGCATCGCTAACAGAAATCTAACTTGACAAAATATTATGCAAAATCCATTCTGTAATATTAAATGTTGTTAGACTTTGCCACAATATGATGTGTTCACCATCCTGGGTAAATAAACATTTAAGAGAACTGAGTTTCAGAAAGAAATATAATTATTAATAAACTAAATTAGTGGAAGATATTGCACCAATTCAAAATAACTTGTTAAAATATGCAAAACTACACATTTCAACTGTTGTTTTTACTTTTGATTCCTAATGAATATATGTTGCAGTTATAGGAAATCCCAATGTGTAGCACCACAGACTTATCTACAGACAATCATTTTCCTTTACTGTTGCAAATTTGACCAGCTTCGATAAAGAATCTGAAAATATCAGAAGTGGTGCCATCTGTTCTTATGTGAAAAGGTATTTCTTTTTGTTGTCACTAGATCACCCTTGCTTTTACTCTACACTTTGTTCATGTGCTTATGTGATAAACAGTAAAAATACTTCTGAGAAAGTATCACTATATACACATACACACACAGCAATAAAAGACAAAATATGATTGATGAATACTATTTTCAGAACTATATAAATAGTCTAGGTTATTTATTCAGTGCATGTTTTTTTGTTGCTACCAGGTATGACATGCTATGATGGACAGTGAGATACAAAGATGATTACTGATAGGATCTTTCAAGCATCTTAGAGTTTAATGGGGCTATAAGTAATTTTTCTAGGAGGAAACTATGAAATTCAACTCAATAAAAAAAGGTTATGTTTGTTGTTGTTCTTATTTTTGTCACAATTTGGGACGTACTATATGTCTGTCTTCCTTTGTACTAATTTTTAAAAAAAGGAAAAATAAAATAAAATTGCTTGGTATAAATTAGGTGTAAAGAACTCTATCAAAGAAATGCAAAATTACCTGAGGGAATCTAAATCTCTTCCAAGGTAACCGCAACGTCACTGAATTTTTCATTCATCTTTCGGAAGAACAGACTTATAAAAGGAGAGAGGGGGTAGTCTACCTTAAAACCAGAAGTGAAAAGTTGGCATAAATAGCAGCTATCCCAGCATTGTCAGGGAAGAGGACATCTTAGTCAAGTAACAAAATACCCCAGTTCCATTGAAATGACTGACATTCTTAGTGTGTAATTTGATATTTCAGGCAATTTTTGACTGATTCCATTACAATTTTTTAATTAAAATTTATTGGGGTGACAATGGTTACATTTAATCTACCTAATTTGTTCTGATTCCAAGATTACCAATCTGAGCAGATTTCTCACAAAATAAAATCCTAAATAATCAATGCAAAGTTTCCTAAGACTGTGGCTTTTACCTACATGAGATTAAATATCAGTATTGGCTATCACTGTATCAAATATTTGGGTGAAGCAGAAAGACTCTGAACTCTCAGCAATAAACCAAACGATTTAAAGCTGAGTGATGATTTCATTTGCGTTTACATATTGTCTCACCCCTGATTTTGGAGAGTTATATGAGTATATGAACCAGAAGATTACATATGAAACTTTGGACAATGTGAGACATCAACAACATAATGGCATACATAAAAATGTAAGAAGATAACTGGGACTGACCTGGGGGAAGACAAACACCTTAACCACATTACATGTGCAAAGTTCTTACTGTTACATTTATGACATATCATGTGAAGAAGGGAAAAAAAAAAAGAAGAAAAAAAAAGCTTTTCTAGGCGAACGAGACATCAATTCTGAAATAAATCAAAGTTCCTAGCTTTGGCCATGACTCTGAATATAGCTATCACTTTGCTAAATACATGGTAGTAATCCACAAAACTGAGAATCCTCCAACAGCATTTCAGGGTAGGGAGGGGTGGTTGTTAACTTTGTTTCCTAGAAATGAATTTTCATTATCCACATGCATTATTGCTATTATGTATCATGTAGGTCACCCACTCAGCAATGGTGACTAGATCCAGTTGAGTCATCTTTATTGTTGTCTAAACTTTCATCAGTGTAACTCATGAATCTACAATCCCATCATTGTTTCATTTGTACTTGCCATGGGTATATTCTGACCTAATTTTATCTCCTCAAACTTTCTGAGTTCCATGCTTGAAATTTCTCCTGACTGCTACCAGCCTTCAGAAAGTATATGTCACAGAAAAAAATAGCTGAACCATTTATCCAGACTACTCATGTGGAAAATACACTGGGTGTAAGATCAAAGTATTTTATCCCAACCACTGAGTTTGTTCTTTAGCAGCTGTAGCAACTGACACGAAGTAAACTCCCAAATTTCAGTTCCTTATTAAAATGAGATAAATAATGCATTGTTTTTCCCCAAATAACCTGCCACATTAATGTGTCGCCATAAATATAACTCTATTCTTTGCAAATATAAAAAGGCTTGCTCAATCACAGGAACCAAATCAGTCAATGGTAAATTGACACCAAGGCACTTAAAACACTAATAAAAAATTCCATCATCAGGAAGTTTTCCTCTACTTTTGGTTGTTTGTCATAATGTAGGAAATGCTTCTACATAATTGACTTAATTTTTTATAAATCAAGGTAATATATAAATCAAGATAATTTTTTTTATAAATCAAGGTATGTGCTTATTTATAGTCCATCTACTTCCATTAAAGCAAATGAGTGTATGCATCATAAAAATGTAATACAGTAAGATCAGAAACTATTAATAAATTATAAAGACAATTTGTAAAGAAGGAAAAAGGCAAATATAGGACATTTTGATGGCAGAATTATGCAACAAGCAAGCACAAATTATCTTTTGGATGTATAACAATAGGGTATAACCATGAAGTCTTGGGCTCTAGTTTTTAAATTACATATGAATAGCTATGTAGTCAAAATAAAATAAAATAAAAAATAAATCCAATCAGTGTGGGAAGCATTTGTATTTAATTCCCTGGGATTTCAGTTCCACATAGTAAGACGCTCAATGCCAGGACAAGGTCACTTGTTTGGGAGACCAGCATGTAGTGAGTAGGCCTGGGCTTTGCAGCCAGACTGCCAGGTTGGACAGCTGACTCTGCCCCTCATTATTTCTACAACCTTGGGAACTTATTCATATCTCTATGCCTCTGCTTTATTACATGCAAAGACCCTCAGAAAGTTTACCTCATAGCATTGTTTTGAAGAATAAATGGGTCAATACATGTCAAGTACTTAGAGCAGCTCCTGCCCACAGTCACTGATCAATTTCAGTGTTTGTTAGTTGTTGTTATTGTTGTTGTTGTTTTAATTAAATGATAACATCATGAAACTTTCCCTTTAGAAAAACTCCTCAATACAGGAACCTCTGTACAAGAAACGTATATTGATTACCCGCACACTGTTCTGAGAAAAACCTGTGAGTTTAATTTAAATCTGGATGCAGGTGCAGCAGGCTAGATATGAGTTTTAGTGATATAAGATGCATGTACCATCTTGATTAAATGTAAAAAAAAGGGGAGACAATTTGCTTGCTATAAAGAGACCAATCAGTGTGACAGGGTGTGTGTGTGTGGAGAGAGTGGCGAGGAGGTGGAGTGTACAGTGCCCCTCCACTCCCCACCACTTCCTGCTTCTACACATGCAGTTTTTAAAAAATACTGAATGATTACATGTATCTTGCTTAAGTTTTGTTCATTAATTTATACACACCCAATTGAATAAAGCAAATCTGAAGGGGAACAATATAAAAAATGAATGATTGAGGCCACAGTCACAGGAAAATGTGCTATGGATGAAAAGGATTCCTTTTCTGAATCATAATGTCTGTTATTAGATGTTATCCCAGGAAACCAAAATATTGGAGCTAATATAAGACAGAGTATCTTGAGAGGACTTGAGCCATTTCTCCAGGGAGCTGCCATAGTTGTAGTAAGCAGTATATATTGCTCTGGACCAGTAGGTCTAAATTATAGATGCAAATTTGAATTACCTGGTAGTGAGATTTTTAAAATCAGAAGCTTAACCACATCCCCAAATATTTGAATTTAATTGGTCTAAGATTTGCATAAGGATATTGCTCTTATCAAAAGCTGGGATACATACAGTTTGATTACTGTACCTCCCTGGGTGATTCACACTGATGAAGGTAATGGCAGCAAAAACTGAATCAAGAATGTTTTTGTTTGTTTGTTTTTACTTTTCTCTTTTAGTAACTGAAATCTACACTTGTTCTTTTGGACTGAGTAAGTAAATACCAGAGATCATTCAGGATCTCTGGTTAAAATAATCCCAAAGGGACAGTTCTCAAAATAGGGTCAATGTCATGGTAACTTTATTTAGTATTTCAAAGTTTTTGAGTAGGAAGTATCAGACACATACATCTATATTATTTTGTATGCAATCCCAGACTTATATTATTGTCTGAGTTAGGAAATAATAGTGCACATTTTTGTGTATATGTTAAAAAATCACAAATACTTACTACAATAGCTTGATTTCTCCCAGGAGGTTTTTATATTGATTTGAAAATAGAAATACATTTCCACTTACTCTATAATTCTTACCTTGATAGACAATACAAAAAATGAAATAATGTTCCTTTGGCTGATAATAGTAAATCCCTAATGGTAAAGATAGAATATTTTGTAGAACTGGATAATGACATCAAATTCATCTCTATGTCATTGAAGGGCTTAGAACATATATCCAAATTCAAAGGGATTTTGGAATAGAAAGGATGCATTGACTGGATTTTTTTTTTTCTCTTATAAAGGTAGTAGGCTTAAGCAGGAACCCAATGTCAAACCCCTGTTACACAGGTTTTACCAAATGAAAAGGAACAATTGATACAAATGGCAAAGGAAGAATTCTCTCAGAGGTAGACTTTGCAGAATATCTGCATACATAAAAATTCTAATACTAATAATAAAATCTCAGAAAAAGAAATACAAAAAACAATGCCTTTTGCAATTGCAGCAAAAAGAATAAAATACCTAGGAATAAACTTAACCAAGGATGTGAAAGACCTATATGCTGAAAACTATAAGACATTTTTAAAAGAAATTAAAGAAGACACAAAGAAATGGAAAGACATTCCGTGCTCATGGATTGGAAGAATCAACATAGTTAAAATGGCCATATTACCCAAAGCAATACACAGATTTAATGCAATCCCCATCAAAATCCCAATGGCATTGTTTAAAGAAATAAAACAAAAAATCATCAGATTTGTTTGGAACCACAAATGACCCTGAATAGCCAAAACAATCTTAAGAAAAAAGAATAATACTGGAGGTATCACACTTCCAGACTTAACTTGTACTACAGGACTACAATAATCAAAACAGCATGATATTGGCAGAAAAACAGACACATAGACCAATGGAATAGAATTGAGAACCCAGAAATAAAACCACATAAATATGGACAGATACTTTTTGACAAAGAAGCAAAAAACATACAATGGAGAAAAGACAGCCTCTTCAATAAATGGTGCTGGGAGAATTGGATAGCCACATGCAAAAGAATGAAACTGGACTGCTATCTGTCACCATGTACCAAAATTAATTCAAAATGGATCAAAGACTTAAGCATAAGACCTGACACAATAAACTGCATAGAAGAAAACATAGGTACTAAACTTATGGACCTTGGGTTCAAAGAGCATTTTATGAATTTGACTCCAAAGGCAAGGGAAGTAAAAGCTAAAATAAACAAATGGGACTATATGAAACTTAAAAGCTTCTGCACAGCAAAAGAAACCATCAACAAAATAAAGAGGCAACCAACTGAATGAGAGAAGATTTTTGCAAACAGTGTCTCTGATAAGGGGCTAATATCCATAATATACAAGAACTCATGCAAGTCAACAACAAAAATCAAACAACCCAATTGAAAAATGGACAGATGACCTGGAGATATTTCTCCAAAGAGGACATACAAATGGCAAATAGACATATGAAAAAATGTTCAATATCACTAATCAGAGAAATGCAAATAAAAGCTACAATAAGATATCACCTCACCCCAGTCAGAATGGCTATCATCAACAAGACAAATAGTAACAAGTGTTGGAGAGGCTGTGGAGAAAAAGGAACCCTTATACACTGTTGGTGGGAATGCAGACTGGTGCAGCCGTTATGGAAGGCAGTTTGGAATTTCCTCAAAAAATTACGAATAGCATTACCATATGACCCAGCAATCCCTCTCCTGGATATCTACCAAAAAAACCTGAAAACATTTATACATAAAGATATGTGTGCTCCAATGTTCATTGCAGCGTTGTTTACGGTGGCCAAGACATGGAAACAACCAAAATGTCCTTCGATAGATGAATGGATAAAGTTGTGGTATATATACACAATGGAATACTATTCGACGGTAAGAAAAGATGATATAGGAACATTTGTGACAACATGGATGGATCTTGAGAGTATAATGCTAAGCGAAATAAGTCAGACAGAAAAAGCAGAGAACCATATGATTTCACTGATATGTGGTATATAAACCAAAAACAACAAAAGAATAAGACAAACAGATGAGAAAGAAAAACTCATAAACACAGACAATAAGGGTAAGGGAGAGGGGTGTGGGAGATGAAGGTAAGGGGGATCAAATATATGGTGAAGGAAGGAGAACTGATTCTGGATGGTGAACACACAATGGGATTTATAGATGATGTAATACAGAATGTACACCTGAAATCTATGTAATTTTACTAACAATTGTCACCCCAATAAATTTTTTAAAAAATCTAACCACCAGAAAAAATTAATTTTATGTGGAAAATATAACTTAGGTTCTATATGGATTGTCAAAAAAAGAACTACAAAACATGCACACATTGTGTGTAAATCAGCCCTTTTATGTCTGTTAATATTGTGTTTACCATTTAGTCAATTAAGTCTTCTTCAGAGAACATCCAATAAATGTGAAATAAACAAAAAGACAAGTTGTTTAATTTACTCAAATTTTATCTAGTCAGTTCTTGTAGGCATTGCCAACTATCAGTTCTGTAATTCTTATAAAACATGGTTTCTTTTTAGTAACTGATTGGAAACAATTGTGAGATGTATTGAACTTTATTTAAATTTGATCCAACCAAATGTATATTAGGTTGGTGTAAAGTAATTGTGGTTTAAAAGGTTAAAAATAATTGCAATATATTTTAGTCTTCTCTCATTAAGTTCCTCAATGGTGTTTTCACATTTCAAGTATTCAAGTAACAACTTGAATAATATCACTTCTTTGAATGTCAAGAAGCAGACATTCAAAATCATGTGGCTTTGGGTAGAGGTCTTCTTCAGGCTCCTAGGCTGAGACCTCTTGTTGGGAGAGGGAGAAATCCTGAAGACACTGTTCCCGACTCTCATTCAGTACCCATTACATTTTTATCCCTTGCTCTTTCCTCTAGCCCTCCCACAACCCCAGAGCCTTTTGTGTCCCTCAACAGTGAGATAACCACTAATTAACCTGCCCCTTGCCAGATGCTCTGTTCCCTGGAGGAAGATGGAACAGGAGAAGTTGATGTGTTCTCCAGTTTTAGACTCTTGTTTATACCATCATACTATTATAGTACATGATGAAAGGTTTAACTCATTTTGGCTTGCTGGCCTGACATCTGACCGTGCAGTTCTCTCTCTCTCTCTCTCTCTCTCTCTCTCTCTCTCTCTCTCTCTCTTTCTCCCCCCGCCCCCCGCGCCAGCTCAGCTGAAATCCTGACACATCCTTAAGAAAGATATGAATCTTGTACCAAAATATGAAAGAAATGGCAAAGTCGTACCCATTTTCATCATTTCTTGATTATTTTAATTTAAAGGATTTAGGCGCAAGTTAATTAGTAATTGCTTTTTAAAGTTGGTGAGAAAACTGTGAGAGGTTGTTAGCAGTGACTCAGATGGAATAATATCAGAGTAATAGGAAAGTGGAATTTTTAAATGAAGAATGACAGTTATAATTATCATTATTTTACTTTAAATCTGTAGAAATTCATGATTAATTTATATTTAATATAGTACTACCTACATAATTTATTTCTCCATTTCAGTATTATTACTTCCTAATTTAATTCTGTTTTTAATTAATTTTGCAAATACTACATGTTGCATCTTGTTTACCAAAAGTCTTCAATCCAAGAAAATAATCACTTTATGCCCTGAGTCTGCAATGCTCCTAGGGTTCTTAGTAATGGATGTACATCAGAATCACCAAAGGGATTGGTTTGAATTGCTAATAACTAAATTTTACACTCAGAGATTTTAATTAGGTGAAAGTGAGAAGTTCTCTAGGAATGTACAGTTAGAGAGAGAGAGAAAATCCAGCTAATGCTAAAGCGAAGAGCAGTTAAGAAACAATCCACTACTCCAAAACTCCAAATTAGGAGCTACATTAGGAACTCTTTCCAAGTGTCCCTCTTCACCATCAGTAATGTACTCAGCTTTGCCCCGAACTCAGAATAGTCCTTATTCTAGGTAGGAATTAGACAGTGACTGTTCCTAAATCACTGAATTATCTCTATTTCTAAACCTTATAACTCAAACCAAGCCTTCAGCCTCCCAAGACTGGATTTTTTGCCCTAAGTCACATCTTCCCAGACAGACAAGACTCTCCTTCCCATAATGGACTGTCTATCTCTTTCACCACATTGCCCTGCTTCTTGGATTCTCACTGATTACATACTTTTCACCTTGCTACGATGATCACCATGGTTTTCACATTTAGCCTGAGTTTTAGCTAATTACCTTCTATGCTCTATTCATTTTATACCATGCTCTATTTTTTTTATATTTAAAACTTATCTCTGGTCTTTCTCTCAAGGAAAGACAATCAACCTACATTCTCCAATAACAGGCTCTTCGAAACTGCTGCTTACTCCTTTGAGTATTTATACACACATCACAATCTGGCCACTAAACCTCAGCTTTGAAACAGGTAAGAGGCATTCCCAGAGACAGCAGGCAATGTGTCACATTTACACTTCATAAACTGACTCTAAGGAATATGACAAAAATAATTTTTCTATGCATCCCCTTTGAAGATGATATTATTTTTCCAGAAGAGGGGATAATACCCACAAATAATTCAATCAATGGTAGTTCATAGACTAATTCATTAACCCTCAGCTGATTTCACTTTGTTTTCTTTTTGAATTTACCATTACCTCTTCAGTATCAGTTGGTTGACCTTGGAAAATGTATTACTTCTTTGAGCCTCAATTTATTACCTTTTCTTTTGGAATAATAATAAGTAATATGAAGGCATCTTATGAGGGCCAATCATAGTTTCCACAGTTTTACGTTTCATAAAACCATAGCACTTCTCCAAACTTCCAGGGACTCATGTAGGGTTTTTACTTTCTTCCAAATAAAAACAAAAGCAAACCCCACGACTATCACATACTATTAGGTAATAAAATAAAAGTATTCTAACAACAACAAATGATATAAATTCAGAATAAAATTTGAATTTTATAAAATTAAAACATATTCATTTAGCTTTTAAAAAACTTTAATTGATATAATGTTTTTCTATTTTACTTTGGACTTTTGAACATTTTGTCATATACTGAGCAGTATGCATGCAGTAGTACAATATAAGCCATAGAGCAGGTGTTCAAGGCTGATTATTTCTCCTTTCTAATGGTGCAATTAGCTAGAAAATTTCAGGAGAAAAATTGTTTTACTTAGTAAAAGATCAAAATTTCCCTCCTCACTCTTTAGACAAGTATAGATATAAGTACTTATTTTTATTGTTATTACATTTCCTGTATCACATAATGAGTCTCATGGGTGACTCCTTTATTAATGTTAACACAGTCTTCTGAGATAATTTTTATTTCAGAAAATGCAAGCTATTTTTGAATCTCTATTACATTTATTTCAAGGAAACACAGTAAGGGTGGGAATCATGATACTCATGGTATTTCTATAAAACTTTGAAATTTGGTGATTATTATACTCGAATGAAAACATTAACCATAAAATTGTATAATGATATTTTACTATAATTTTAATATCTCTTTGAATATAATGCATAGAATTCTGCTAAGTATTTAAACAGAAACATTTTAAATACTTCAAGGAAGGACTTTCTTGATCTTATTATTACTGTCTATTAGCTTTTCAATAAGATAACCATTATTTTTTCAGATAGTGTTTTCTTTACAAGACATAACCAACTGTTCAATGTTGTAATTCAAAAACAGTCTTATTTTCAGAAAATAAACATTGTACATTTACTAACAGACTGTGTTCCCTAAAATATATTTAAAATAATGTAAAAATAAATATATTACTTTTATTTATTTTTGTCCCTGTTAGTCAATTAGCTGAGTAAGAACTGTTATTCATTGCATCATCTTAAATTTTCTACTATGCCATCTGGACAAATGTCAACAAGTGTCAACAAGAACAGATAGCATTAAAAAAAAAACTTTGAGAATATTTTCCAGAAATACAATTTTGTTATCTTGTATAGTTTAATCAGTTTCTCCTAAAGTAATTTGTTAAGACATGTAAACATCAAAAGTTCATATAAAGATGCACAAAATAAATTTTCAGAAAATGCATTTTTTTGCTACCTTAGAAAAGAATTTTTATTTAAAAAAATCAAAAAATAAATCTATAGAAGAGCACAAATAAATGGAAAGTTATCCCGTGTTCAAGGACTGGAAGAATTAATATTTTTAAAATACCCATTTTACCTAAAGTGATCTATCAAAAGTCCAATTGCATTTTTCACAGAAATAGTAAAAAAATAAAATAAAAAATAAAAAAACAACAATTTTAAAATTAATATGGAACCACAAAAGACCCCGGAGAGCTAAAGTAATCCTGAGAGAAAAAACAGAGCTGGAGACCTCATGCTTTCTGACCTCAAACTGTATTACAAAGCTATAGCAATCAAAAAGTATGGTATTTATATAAAACAGACACATAGACCAGTGGAACAGAATACAGAGTCCAGAAATAGTCCATGCATGTATGGTCGACTAATATTTGACAAAGGTGCAAGGAATACACAATAGGGGAAATGGTGTCTTTAATAAGTAGTGTTGTTAAAACTGGATATTCATATGCAATAGAATAAAATGTGACTCTTATTTTGCACCATAATGAAAAACAACTCAAAATTGATTAACAATTTAAACATAAGAGCTACTACTATACAACTCTTAGACGAAAACACAGGGGAAAAGCTCATTGACATTGGTCTTGGCAATGATTTTTTAGAATTGATATTAAAAGCATAGGAAACAAAAGCAAATTTCTTTTTTTTTTTCTACACAGCAAAGGAAATAACCAGCAAAATTAAAATACAACCTATGAAATGGAGAAAGTATTTGAGAACCATATATCTGGTGAGGGATTAATATCGAAATGATAGAGAGAAAGCATAAAACTCAATAGCAAAAAAAATTTATACCCCATTTAAAAAACCGACAATGAACCTGAATACACATTTTCTAAAGAAGATATACAAATTACCAAGAGGTATATAACAAGATGCTCAACATCATTAATCTTCAGGGAAATGCAAATCAAATCCATAGTGAAATAATCATCTCACTCTATTAGAATGGTTATTATTCAAATTTAAAAGATAACATTGATGAGGTTGTTGACAAAATGAACATTGTTGGAGGAATGTAAATTGGTACAGCCATTATGGAAGACAGCATGGAAGTTCCTGAAAAAAAATTAGAAATACAACTACTATATGATCTAGCAATACCACTCTGGGTATGTATTTTAAAAATAAAAGTTGGTATCTCAAAGAGATATCCGCCCTCCATGTTCAACACATCATTATTCACAATAGCCAAGACATGAAAACAACCTAAGTTCCATCAATGGATAAATGGGTAAAGAAAATGTGATATATATTAGGATTTATATTATATATAAATATAATGTATATATTTTTCATTTAAGCCTTAAAAAGAAAGAAAGAAAGAAAATCCTGCCGTTTATTACACATAGATGTACCTGAAGGACATTATTAGAATAAAAGGACATTAATAGAAATCAGTGGCATCATTCAGAAAAGCTCTTGTAAAATTTTACAGCCTAAAATCACCTCCATATTTTTTCTCTTTATCTTTCTACTATTAATGCACAATTCTCCTTAGATTTCAGAGTTCAAGAAGCATATTAAAACATTCAGTTGTAGTTCATTTATATAGCCAGGTAATGATCTCTAAGTGAAATAACCCAGACACAGAAAGACAAACATGGCATGACCTCTCTTATATGTGGAATTTAAGCTTTAAAAAAGTAATCAAACTCATAGTAACAGTAGAATGGTGGCTATAAGAGGATTGCAGGGTGGGGGTGGTAGTGGAGGGGAAAGATACTGAACAAAGGGTACAAATTTTCAGTTATAAAATGAATAAATTCTGGAGACCGAATGTGCAGGCTGAGGATAATTAATAGTAATATATACTTGAAATGTGCTAAGAGAGTAGATCATAATTCTTCTCACCACACACAAAATAAATAAATAAATAAATAATAATATAACTGTGAGGTGATAGAAATGCTAATTAGTTTGATTGTTCTAATCATTTCACAATGTATACATATATCAAAACATCACATTGTACACCATAAATATTTACAAATTTTTTGTCAAAATAAATTAAAGTAGGTCAATAAATAAATAAACAAAATGCAAATATTTTTATACAAAGAGAACTTTGCAGCTGGAGTAGTGTCATATAAAATGATTATGTCTTTTTAATAAAAAAAAATTAATAAAACAAAATTATGGAAAGTGCTCAAATTACAAATGCCTACTTTACATGGATGATTTCTCAAAATTCTTTAGGTTATTTTCTGACATTTGACACACCTCTTCCCATAGCAACAATGTTTCAAATGTTAGGCCAAATTGCAGAATCTGATGCAATTCCGAATGGGCATAAAGTATGATATATTTTCACAATTTATGTTTTCATCAGGATTTTAATAGAACCTACTAGTATAAAACATATATAAATATATAACATAAGATATACAGACATCATTAAATGATTATATAAATTAAACGGAACTCAATATTTTAAAACGATTCTTGAATTCTGGAATCTAAGGAGAAGTATGTATTAATAGGGACAAGATAAAGAAATAAAAGTATGGAGAGGTGATTTAGGCTGCAAAATTTTACAAGACCTTTTCTGCCTGATGTCACTGATTCTTACTGATTTTTTTTAATTCTGATACAAGTATTGTACAAGCACTCATTTGTGAAACATTGTGATTGCTATTTATTTGTGACTATTGTCCAGAAACTCGTAAACAAAATTTCAAAAGAGGCGAATAGAAAGGTCCCCCACACACACCTGTGAAAATATTTGAATAAAGAAAAAAGGAGAGGGTAGGGAGAAAAAAGGTTAGAACAGATTTGTTTATGCAGATGTGTACAAGTACATAGTTTTCTAAAATTATAATAAATTGTGAAACTGTGCAGAAAATGTTAGAAGGGAAAGCTGGACTTGATGCCTGGGTCTAAACACTATTGGTCTAAAAAACTTTGGTGAGCTGATATGGTATGTGTTTTTGTGGAATGAAAATAAGAAAGAATCAAGGATAACTAGTAGATTTTTTTGTTTAAAAAACTGAGTGGGAGTTGATGCCTTTCATTGAGAGCAGAAATATCAAAGAAGGATCTGGCTTGAGGGAGAAAGCTCAAGATTTCTGTGTTGGACACATTAAACTTAGAAGTTTAAAATGTCTACTAGACATTCCTATTAACACCAGGGATATATGAGCAAATAAAGATTTGCACACCATCACGAGGTAACTGGAAAACTGTGGAATTGGACAAAAACGCCAAGGCATAAATTAAAAATAAATTTCCCTGGGTCACTCCAGGTCAACGAGAAGAAGAGAAGTAAAAAATTCTGAGGAATAGTCAGTTTGGAGCGAAGCAAAGAGAAATACCACAGAAGTCACATGGTGGAAAAATTCAGGTGTCATAGAGTAGCTAACTCTTTCCAATACTATTAAGAGGTATAGAAAGTAATAACAAAGAAGTTAACATTAGACTTAAAACTATCAAGATTACAAGTCATTTTAACATAAAAAAAACTCAGTGAAATTGAGGGGCATAAGACAAATTAATAAATGCTTAGAAAAAGCAGAAGGTTACTCTACACTTGGTAGATAATTTGAGACTCTGAGAAGTAGATAGATATAGCTGATCTCTCAAAATATCCATACTGGATTATAGTGGTACTCAATGGTTTTATTTCATGGGATAGTATAATGGGTGTCCCAGTTTGCAAAAAGTTGGGATTCAAACATACTTTTATATGTCTGATAAATGTTGATCTGGGCTTTGAGAAAGGTGATTTTCCAGAACTTCCTGGACATTTAATTTTTGGTCTTTATTTTGGTTAGAAAGAGCAATAAGCTGAACTGAGGGTGTACGTAAATGAGGAAGAAGTTTGATGCAGCCCACATTTAAAATAAGTCATTTTGTAAATAATCTAATATAACACCTTTTTTAAACTAAGTACTATATATAATGAAATAGAAGTTTCTTATTGGGAATTATTTTTTAATTCAAATGTGTTGAACCTTCATAACCGATCTAACTTTATTACATTATCCACAGATCACTCAAAATCAACATGTGCAACATGAATTCAGCAGGTGTTTACTTACAAATCTACTTATTCATCTTCTCTCCTGTTATCTACCCAGCTAGCCAAACTGGGAACAAAGACATCATCAACCTTAAGTCATCCCTGCATCCATCACTAAGTCATGTCTATTTTATTTTCTAAATATTTCTCTAATTTATGCACTTTGCCTTAACATACAGTCATCATTTTATGACAGGCCCTCTGTATCTTCCATTCAGTTTCCTAACCAGACTCTCTCCCTCCAATCTTGTTCTGCTATAGGAGCAATTTACTATCCTCTCTGCAACCAGAGTACTCCAAAATAAAAATCTGATTAGTATACACCCTTACAAAGCCGTTCAAGGGGTCTTCATTGCACTATGGATATTATTTTTTTATTATAGAAGAATATTTAGAAATAAAAATTAGAATTGAACATATTAGATTGTGCTCAAAATAAGCATTAGAGTTAAATAAGACATTATTTACATAATTTATAACTAAAATTTAAACCGAATGAATAGACATCAATTTTGCTACTCCTTCCTTTTAACGTTATGGTATAACCATATACAGTGAAAATCTTTTTCATTTCTTTGAATTCCTTGTATTTTCTCACTCTAGAGTCCAAATTATAGGTAAACCTTGTCAAGTGTGGAGAGGAAGAGGGCGTTAGGTCAGCTATGGGCACGGTCAAAGAGGCCAGGAGCCAAAAATACCCCTCTGCCAAGTCAGAACCCTCCTCGCATGATAGAAACTGGGGCCCCTGGCATTTCCCAGAAAAGGCAGCGGACCTTTGGTGCGATGAAGAGCTCCGGATGCAGCCGCTCACGCCCGATCTGCGCTGGGGGGTCGGGGGGGGGGCTTGCTCATCTGCCACCTCACTCAGCCAACCCCCATCCCAAAAATCGCATATATGCCTCCCTCCCTCTACCCTGGGTGCGACTTCGCTGGCCCCGTCTGCTGACCAGTGAACCTCGCCCGGAAGCGCAGAATAAAGCACTCACTTTTCCCAACCCGCCTGACTCTCACCCTCATTATCTCGCAGCCACAAGCCTTACAGAGGGAAACACAAGGACAAGTATCAGAGTAATTGAAAGACCAAGGACACAAACAGCTAGTTTATATGTTTGCTCCAACTTGCTGCCCGCTCACTCACATGAAACAATTGGCAGGAGAAAGTCAAGTTTCTCAGGGACATCTCAGCATCTTATGTGTATTTCTGCTTTAAAGGAAGCAGAATATAGAATGTGGTAATTGCAAACCATCAAAAAGTTCATGGGGAATTAGGATTAGAGGAATGGCGGCAGCGAGGCAGACTTCTTGACTTCTCCTCCGGATATTATCTCAAACGGAACATCTACAAGCCATCAAAGGACTCTTTGCTCATCACACAGAACAGCTAAAGACTCAGACGAGGATTACTTGAAGGTGGGCAAATTGGGTGAGCAGGGGAAGAAGGAAGGGAGCAAAGTAGAAACGCGGCCTGCATCCCCGGTTGCAGAGATGCAGGGGATCCCAGGATGGAACAGAGACTACAGAAGCCAGGAGGTGGGCTCTTTCCCAGCATCCCACAGCTGATCTCTCCCTCAGAGAGGGCAGCATATGCAGCATTTGAGGCAGTAACCTCAGCTGAGACCTCCAGCTGGGCCCTAGGTCAGACAAAGGACATAAACACCATTCCTGGGCCCCTCCCCCCACTCTCCAATCCTACCCCTGCCCTTCCAGAGACTTAAACTGGCTCCTGAACTGAGGAGTATTGTCAGATTACAGAGGAGCCCTAATGCTCAGGTTCTGGGAAGACCAGCATGCTGCTCTGACCCAGGGAAGAGGCTGGGAAGAGTGTGATTTTGCTGGGGGTGGGAAGACTCCCCCACCCCCAGCCAGCACCTTTTCTGGCCTGCAGGAAGAGTGTGACACTGCTGGGCTGGGAGAGAGAAGACCCTTCCATCCCCAGCCCACACCCTTTCTGGGCAATTACAACTGTGAAGACATTCCCAGAGATCAGCAGTAGGTGGCAGACGCAGCTCTGGGCTTTCAGCAGCTCAGAAATCTCCCGCCAGCCACACACACACACACACACACACACACACACACACACACGGAAAAAGTGCCCTAAGTCTCAGGAGAACTGGGCACAGGGCTGGTGGTGCTACTCTCAGTGTGCATATGTAAACTGCACTGACTTTGTAGAAACTACCATCCAGACCCCTTAGCCCCACTCATCTAAATCTGCGGTCCCAAGGTCACTCTGGGTACAAGGTGACTGATTCTGCCTGCACAATATGCAGAGGACACTTTGGTACAGCAGAGGACAACCTGGAGATTACTTGGTGGGCTTAAGCCAAGACTGGCGCTACTTTTTTTGTTTTATTTTGTTTTTATGTCTTTGACATCTTTGCTTGCGTTGAGTGTGGGGTATCGGTTGTTTTTACATGTGAATGTATTTGGTTTTTTCTTTGTTGTTGTTGTTGTTGTGGTGGTGGTGGTGCTTGGTGATTTGCTTTGTTCTGAAATTGCGTACATCAAGGCCCAGCTTAAGAGGCACAAGATTCAATACACCTAGAGGCCAACTCCAGACCAAACCAGAGTACTACCGGCTTTGACTTAGAAGTGACACACCCAGAGGGAATACTCTACAGGCACAAGAGCCCATAGAGGCCAAACCTCATTTAAGTGGTCAACCCTCATGCAACAGAACATCCTGCTGTGGGCAGAGCCAAGTCTCACAACTAGTCAGCCTAGGAGTCAATCCTATCTACTCACAAGTGAAAAGCAGTTAAAGATCGACGTAACAGGACTATATACACAGCACAAGAGTCATCTTTGGAGCACATGCAGAGGAGAAGAAGGAAGTAGTGCAAGTCAAATATAAAGGACACATACTACATAAGATAACCCAGCAAGAACTAAGAACCCTAGGGGATCTACCTAATACATCGAAGCAAACACAGAGTCAGCCAGAATGGGGAAACAAAGAAATATGTCCCAAATAAAAGAACAGAAGAAATCTCCAGAATTGGAACCAAATAAAATAGAGATAACCAACCTAACATAGACAGAGTTCAGAACACTGCTGATAAGAATGTTTAAGGAGCTTAGCAATGACATAAAGAAGGATAGAGAAATCATCATGAACAACCAGTTAGAACTAAAGAATACAATAACTGAAATAAAGAACACACTTGAAAGAATTACCAGGTTAGATGAAGCAGAGGATCGAATCAGTGGCTTAGAAGATAAGTTAGCAGAGATCACCGAAACAGAACAACAGAAAGAAAACAGAATAAAAAACAATGAAGATGGTTTAAGAGACCTCTGGGATAACATCAAGCACAACAACATGCGCATCATAGGAATATGAGAAGGTGAAGGGAGGGAGCAAGGGATCGAGAACATGTTTGAAGTAATAATGTCCGAAAACTTCCCTAACCTGGTGAAGGAAACTGACATGCAAGCCCAGGAAGTGCAGAGTTCCAACCAGGATAAACCCAAACAGGTCCACACCAAGACACATTATAGTTAAAATGGCAAAGTTTAAAGACAAAGAGAGAATCCAAAAAGCAGCAAGAGAAAGACAGAGGATTGCATGCAAGGGATCTCCCATAACACTATCAAATTACTTTTCTACAGAAACATTGCAGGCCAGAAGGGAGTGGCAGGAGATACTCAAAGTGATGGAAAACAAAGGCCGACAACCTAGATTGTTTTATCCTGCAAGGCTATCATTTAAAATTGAAGGAGAGATAAAGAGCTCCCCAGAAAAGAATAAGCTAAAGGAATTTATTACCACCAACCCAGCATTGCAGGAAATATTAAAAGGACTTCTATAAACAGAAGAAAGATGAAAACAATCTAACTACAAATTTTTAAAAAGGCAATAACTATGTACCTATCAATAATCACTTTAAATGTAAATGGATTAAATGCTCCAATCAAAAGACATAGGCTGGATGAGTGGATAAGAAAGCAAGACCCTTGTATATGCTGTATACGAGAGACTCACGTCAGATCAAAAGACACACACTGGCTGAAAGTGAAGTGTTGGAGTAAGATATTTCATGCAAATGGAAATGAGAAAAACGCTGGAGTTGCAATACTTATATCTGACAAAATAGACTTTAAAATGAAGAATATATTAAAAGACAAAGATGGACACTATATAACAATGAAGGGATTGATCCAACAAGAGGACATAACCCTACTAAACATCTACACACCCAACATAGGAGCACCTAAATATATAAAATAGATATTGAGTGACCTAAAGACAGAGATCAACAGTAAAACTATCATAGTAGGGGACTTCAACACACCTCTTGACAACAAGGGACAGACAACAAGGGACAGACAGAAAATCAATATGGAAACAATGGCCTTGAATGACGCATTGGACAACTTGGATTTAATCGATATTTTCAGAGCATTTCACCCCAATGCTACAGAATACACATTCTTTTCAAGCACACATGGAACATTTTCCAAGATAGACCATATGTTAGGCCACAAAACAAGTTTTGATAAATTTAAGAAAATTGAAATCATACCAATTGTCTTCTCTGACCACAGTGCTATAAAATTATAAATGAACTACAGGAAAAAAAAACCAAAACTGGAAGACACACCAATTCATGGAGGCTGAATAACATGTTACTAAATAATGAATGGGTCAACCAGGAGCTCAAAGAAGAAATTGAAAGATATCTTGAGACAAAGGAAAATGAAAACATGATGCCCCCAAATCTACGGGATGCAGTGAAAGCAGTCCTAAGAGGGAAATTCATAGCATTGCAGGCCTACCTAAAGAAACAAGAAAAATCACTAATCAACAGTTTACCTTCACACTTAAGAGATCTGGAAAAAGAACAGCAAAATAAGCCCAAAGGGAGTACAAGTAAGGAGATAATAAAGATCAGAGTGGAAATAAATGAAATAGAAACCAGAAAAACAATACAAAAGATCAGTGAATCCAAGAGTTAGTTTTTAGAGAAGTTAAACAAAATCGACAAACCTTTAGCCAGACTCATTAAAAAAAAAGAGAGAGAGGACCCAAATTAATAAAATCAGAAATGAAAGAGAAATGACAATAGATACCACAGAAATAGAGAAAAATTTAAGAAATTAGTAGAGCAACTATATGCCAATAAATTTGACAATCTGGAAGAAATGGACAATTTTCTAGAAAGATACAACCGCCCAAGGCTAACTCAAGAAGAAACAGAAAACCTGAATAGACTGATTACCACCAGGGAAATTGAATGAGTAATCAACAATCTCCCAACAAACAAAAGCCCTGGACCAGATGGCTTTACAGGTGAATTTTACAAAACGTTCAAAAAAGAATCATCACCTATTCTCCTCAAGCTCTTCCAAAAAAATGCAGAAGGAGGAAAGGCTCCCAAACACTTTTTATGAGGCCACTATCACCCTGATCCCCAAATCAGGCAAAGACACCACAAAAAAAGAAAACTACAGGCCGATATATCTAATAAACATAGATGTAAAAATCCTCAACAAAATATTAGTGAACATAATTCAGCAATACATTAAAAAGATCATATACCATGATCAAGTGGGATTTATCCCTGGTATGCAAGGGTGGTTCAACATCCGCAAATCAATTAATGTGATACACCACATTAACAAAATGACAAATAAAAACCATATGATCATATCAATAGATGCAGAAAAAGCATTTGAGAAAATCCAGCAGCCATTTATGTATGATAAAAACCCTTAAGATAGCGGGAATGGAAGGATCATATCTCAACACAATAAAGTCCATATATGATAAACCCACAGCTAACATCATACTCAATGGGGAAAAACTAAAACAATTCCCCCTTAAGATCAGGAACAAGACAAGGTTGCCCATTTTCTCCACTTCTATTCAACATAGTGCTGGAAGTTCTAGCCACAGCAATCAGACAAGAAAAAGAAATAAAAGACATTCAAATTGTTAAGGAGGAAGTAAATTTGTCATTATATGCAGAAGACATGATACTATATAGAGAGAACCCTAAAGACTCCACCAAGAAACTATTAGAGATGATAAATGAATTTAGTAAAGTAGCAGGATACAAAATTAATATTCAGAAATCAGTTGCATTTGCATACACCAATAATAAAGCATCAGAAGGAGAAATTAAGAAAATAATCCCATTTACAATTGCTTCAAAGACTATAAAACACCTGCGAATAAATTTAACCAAAGAAGTAAAAGACCTGTACTCAGAAAATTATAAGACACTGAAGAAAGAAATGAAAGAAGATAGAAATAGATGGAAACACATACCATGCTCATGGATAGGAAGAATTAATATAGTTAAAATGTCCACATTGCCTAAGGTAATATACATATTCAACACAATTCCTATCAAACTACCAACGACGTTTTTCACAGAAATAGAACATATAATCCTAAAGTTTATATGGCACCATAAAAGACCCCGGATAGCCTCAGCAATCTTGAGAAATAATAACAAAGTGAGAGGTATAACGATACCTGACATCAAATTATACTACAAGGCTACAGTAATCCAAACAACATGGTACTGGCATAAAAACAGACACATAGATCAATGAAACAGAAGAGAGAGCCCAGAAATAAATCCATGCCTATATGGTCATTTAATCTACGATAATGGAAGCAAGAATCTACAGTGGGATAAAGACAGTCTATTCAATAAATGGTTCTGGGAAACCTGGACAGACACATGCAAAAAAATGAAGCTGGACCACCCCCTTACACCATATACAAAAATAAATTCAAAATGGCTTAAAGACTTCAATGTAAGATCTGAAACCATAAAATTCCTAGAAGAAAATATAGGAAGAAACTTTACAGACATTACCTGGAGTAAGATTTTTACTGCTATATCTCCTTGGGAAGCAAGAGAAAAACTAAACATGTGAGATTACATCAAACTAAAAAGTTTTTTTACAGCAAAGGAAACCATCAATAAAACAAAAAGGGATCCTACTGAATCGGAAAAGATATTTGCCAATGATATATCCGATAAGGGGTTAATATCACAAATTTATAAAAAACTCACTCAATTCGACTCAAAAAAAAGAAAAGAAAAGGAAAAAAAAAAAACAATTGAAAAATGCGCAGAGGACATGAAGAGACATTTTTCTAAAAAGGACATACAGATGGCAAACAGACATATGAAAAAATGCTCAACCTCACTAACCATCAGAGGAATGCAAAGAAAAACCACAATGAGATACCACCTCACCCCAGTCAAAATGGCTATCATCAATAAATCAACAACAAGTGCTGGCAAGGATGTGGAGAAAAGGGAACCCTTGTGCACTGTTGGTGGGATTGCAGATTGGTGCAGCCACTATGGAAAACAGTATGGAGGTATCTCAAAAATATGAAAATGGAACTACCTTATGATCCAGCAATTCCACTCCTAGGTATCTATCCGGAGAAATCCAAAACTCTAATTCAAAAAAATTTATGCACCCCTATGTTTATTGCAGCACTATACACAATAGCCAAGACATGGAAACAACCGAAATGCCCATTGATAGACAAATGGATTAAGAAACTGTGGTACACTTATACAATGGAGTATTACGCAGCCATAAAGAAGAAAGAAATCTTACCATTTGTAACAACGTGGATGGACCTAGAGAACATTATGGTAAGTGAAATAAGTCAGACAGAGAAAGACAAATACCATATGATCTCACTTATATGTGTAATCTAAAGAAAAGAATAAATGAATGAACTAATCAGAAACAGTCTCAGAAACATAGAGGAAAAACTGAGGGTTGCTAGATGGCGGGGGGTCAGGGGTAAGGGGGAAGGTGAGGGGATTAGAAAGCACAGTCAGTAACCACAAGATTGCCACGGGGTTATGAAAGTTAATTTGGGGAATGTAATCAATAATGTTGTAAAGATTTTATAGGGTATCTGATGGACACTTGTCTCGTTAGGGAGAACACCTCAGGGAAGATGTAGATATCTGATCACTGCACTGTACACCTGAAGTTGAAGCTGAACAATAACGAATGTCAACTACAAGTTTACATATATATATATACATATATATATATATATATGAATGTATATGGTTACAAGAAGCAGAGTACAGCATTAGGAATAGAGACAGTGGAAATGTAATGGCTCTGTGCGATGTCAGAGGGATAGTGGATGGGGGGAGGGGGGTTGACACAGTGTGAGGGATATTAATGATAAATGTCTAACTATTACTTTGTTTTGTACACCTGAAACTGATAAATAAATTAAAAAAAGAAAGAAAGAAAAGAAAAAAAGAGGAAAAAAAATAAAAAACCTCATCCAACTGAGGAAACAAAAACAAAAAAAGTTCATGGGGTGGAGGATGCAGCGGTTGAAATGCAGGAAAGGAATATGACCCACTAGAGAGCTCTCCTCCTAAAGAAAGTGTATAATTTGCAATAACCTCAGAGGTAAGATGGAAATGAGAGTCAACCTTTCTATGTCAGAGATAAGCCTGTTTGAAAAAGGGAATTATGAACCTACAGAAAAAATATACTCTAACAATGTATATTATTCAATATCATCATTATAATAATTGAAAAATCATGGAATCTGCCATTGAAGAAAACCAACAGTTTGTAAAAATTTGATATGAGCCACGGAAGGCCATGGGCTGAGGAAGTGGACTGAAAACGCAAGTAGAGTCCAAAGCATAGCAAGAAAGTAATGTGAATGTTTGATCTAAGTGATATAAACTGATGCTTTCCAAGCCCAAAGGGAACTGACTGGCAGACACCTAACCTCTCACAACTTGCTGAATCCACCATACATTAGATGGCAAGATGCTGCCCAACTGACAGAACTGTGCTTGTTTTTCAGAACACTCACTTGGAATCTTATAGAAGTTGGATTCCATTGGTATTTGGTTTAATTTTCCTACCCTTACCCCTTAAAGAAGCAGAGACTGATAGCAATAAAGGTAGAGAGTGTCATAATTATTCCATTGCAACAATTTTGATATACATTTTTTTTTTTTTTTTTTTTTTTAACTAGGGTTAACCTATTTCTGTTTCCCAAGCAATGGCCTCAAAAGTACTTTACTCTTTTTTTTTTTTTTTTTTCCAGGACTTTTCAGATGTCTCATTTTAGCCATGAACCTTCAATTCAGAGCAAATTACTTTAACTCTACTCTTAATTATTTTTCCTTTCCTATGTCTTTTTCATTTATTGGTCACTTCACCTCCACCTCAAGCAGCTGAGTTTTGGCCCTTATTTCCCCTTATACCAGAGCACATTTGGTTTCCCTGACTCTTGTTTTTTTTCATGTGAGGCTGCTTAGACATCATTTTCTTCTTTCATCACTTTAATTTTCTCTGCAGAAAACATGTAATTTCAACTTCCAAACAATCAAAATTATCAAAATTGTCCTCGCCTTTAGCTTATGTACCAGCCAAACCTTCACAGTCTTTTTCGTTTTTCCCTTATAGGGTACTAACATCTTTTAGGCAAGTATATTGCTATTACCATCCATTTTTATAGGTTGGTCCTGGGGATTGGGGTGACTAAATATTAGTATGATTTATAGATGAGAAATGCTCTCATTTATACCAATACTTTCATCAGAGGGGTCACCCTATTCATCAATCATAAAACTTCTTAGACAAGTGTTTGGACCTGTTGGCCCATGTATGTATATTCTGAAAGAATATGCAATCTTTTTTACTGTATTCTGGTGGATGTGTTTATTCTTGGAGAAAGAGTCCAAAAAATTCTATCAGAGATTTTTAAAAATTGGCACCATTTAAAACAGGCCTATGATCCAAGTTATATCTTAGATGTGAATTTTGAGTGTCCTAATCTTTTTATTTCTGCTACCCTGAAACAAAATTAATCATTATAAAAATGATAACAAATTGTTAGAAAGGGATTGGACAAAAACAATAAAAATAAAACAAATATTTTACCATCTCAAAACAGTATTTAAATTAAAATTCATCAGTATTTCCTAGTGTACTCACTGGTGTAAATTATCAAATAAAATAAAATTCAGGAAAACATTTACTCTCTGGAACAATTTTCCACTTACTTGTATTTTGAGTTGAATATTTAAATTTAGATTTTTGTGGTACAATGTTTAATTCTAAAAAATCTAATAAAAATTGGTAATTAAAAAAATATGTTTAATACATAGAAATAAGGGTCCAGAATGGATACAAATTATTTTAACACAATGCTTATGTTTTCTCATAAACTAAAACAGAATATTCCTGCCTGACATTCCACCCACCTCGTTCCGTTCTTCCTATGGCTGCCCTGTTGTCCTCTTTCACTTTAACTGTGGAACTATCTCAGAAAGTCCATTCTCTGATCTTATTGTCTAAATTAGGTCACTTTTAAAAATCATCTTTCACATTTGTTTGTTTCTCTCCCTAAGCAGCATATCTCATTTTATTTGATTATTTGTTTATTGCTTAATCTTCCTTACTAGACTAAATTCTGTAAGATCACGTTTTTTTGGTCACTACCATATCCCCAGCATCTATCAGAGTGCATGACATATCTTAAGTATTCATGTTTTTTAAATATATTAATAAATGGTTTATTTCTAGGTCTCACTATTTTGGTGGCCACTGAGTATCTTGGTTCTGGTATTCTGTGATCTGTTTTCTTTTACAGAAAATGTTCAGGCCATTTCCTATTGGTATTGTTTTTTATAGGTCTTTTATACTTGGCATACTTATCAGTCAACCACAGGCTCCTGTTTCCTAGGTTTGAGGTTTTTCCCAAAGTATTACTACCTTCACAAAAGTTTAGTATGCTGCAAGTAAATGTCAGGCCATTTGTGTTTAGGCACTCTCCAAATGTTGGTTACTTTGCTAATTCATTGCCTATTGTGACATTTGAATTTGCTTGATTGATTAGAAAGCTCTTCCCATCTTCGTGTTTTCTGTCTTAAACTCTGGGTCATAGTACGTAGTGGCTTGGGATCTTGCATCTTTAAGCTGTCTGAGTTTGTCACATCTGTGTTTATCTCTTAGGAGCCTATATTAGGAGGTACTGTAGAGGATTTTAGGAAACCAGAATTCTGAAACTCTTCTGTTTTTTCTCAGATATTTCAGTCCCCAATACCATAATTCCAGTTTGCGAAAATATTTGCTAATTTTACTTTCAGAATGTGATAAGGAGTGAATTTAGTCACTGAAGTTCATCAAGATTTGTGTGTAATGCATTATTATGAACCATTCCAAATGCAATTAGCCTTGTTTCTCAATGTCTATGCCCCGTTTGCTACCCTGAATTATAGCATCTCTCAACTGCACTCAAACAGTATCAAGAACTAACTTTATAGCCATGGGGATAGGAAATACAGTTGCGGATATAATCTATAATGTTGTAAATATTATATAGGGTGCCAGATCAGCACTGGGCTTATTAGGGAGACGACTTCATAGACTGTGTAGATGCCTGACCACTGCACTATACACCTGAAGCTGAAGTTGAATAATATGGAATGTCAAATATAAACTTATATATATATATATATATATATATATATATATATATATATATATATATATTTAAATATTCTATGAGAGATACATACATATGGTCATGGGATGTGCAGTACAGCATAAGTAACGTAGTCAATGGAATTGTGATAGATATAGGATGTCAGAGGGGTAGTAGATTGGGGGCAGTTATCACTTTGTGTGAGGTGTAAATGTATAACTATTACATTGTTTTTTTACACCTGGAACTTAAAAAAAAAAAAAAAACTAACCTTAAACTCTACTTTCTTGGTCTTTTTGCTACCAAGTCATGTAAACCCCCTAGATATAAACATAGCTGAAATCCCAAGGAGAAAAAACAGTGAATAGTTTGACCAATTGCATCAATCACCACCCCACATGTGGCCATGAGTGAATACTTATTTTTCCCCACATACGACTTCCATGCATCAAAAAATATCACTTAACCCATCTGTCAGAACTCTACTATATTATTGAAATTATACACAAATAAAGTTTTTCACTTGATTAAATTGTGGGGGACAGGGAGGGGTGGAGAGAATCCCAAAGCTTCAGACAAATATTTCCAATAAGTCAACTACCTGTAAAGGTTGTACTTCAAATGATCCAGTTGACTTAGTTTATTTACACACTATGCATCGCTATCAAAAGTGCAAATTCAAATACATAAATAACAATTTGTGTGCTAATCATACATGTTGCAACACCAAGTATCCCATAGGGCCACTGATCATTTAGAGGAGAACACAAGCTAAATGGAATTTTTAACCTGATATTTCATTATATATTATTTCCATATTTATTCCAATGGGTTCACTTATTTTTCTAGTTATATTATCCATACCCCACTCTCATTAAAAATATATATTCCTTTGCATAATGAAGTCTAACTAATTTATATATGGTGATAATTAATCAAACTAGATTTCTTGAAAATTATTTTTGTTCTAGTTTCAATATTGGATCTATAAAAGTTTTTCCTTAAAACTGGACTATACTAAATAAATGTCCATTTTTAATAATACATATTCCAAACAAATATGCTTCGCATACGAATGTCCAGAAATCAAATTACTACTACATCTGGTCATTTACTTATTCTTTCTCTTGAGAAAACAGTTCATGTCACAATAAGTTGATGCATGGTTAATTCCAAGAATCAATGAAGATCTGTTCCAGCCATCTGTGATGTTGTAATAAGAATTCATCCATAAAGACAATGGCCACTGAGTTGTAATAATCAGATAGGTTGTCTGAACCTGGCTATAACTACAACACCTAAGGTGACAGATTTAGGTACTGAGATCAAAAGTGCAGCTTCTCCATATGAGTGGTGTCTGTGAATACACTAAGCAACCAGTTTGTCTACCATCTTGAAAAACAAGCAAATGTGTGGTACAAATAATATTTAAATTAAGTGATCCCAGTATAATTTTTAAAAAATGGGAAAACACTTCTAAAAGTGTTGCAAAGGACATTTTAATAAGAAAGACAAAATATGGTATAAAGCTAATTATAGATAAAACATTGCCATTTTCTTAAATTTAAAGAGGCCTATAGCAGTTTATATACTATATATTCCCATAGGGAATGAGATGTTTAGTAATGACCATCTCATTATTATTCTAATGATTAGGAAATCAATGCTTTCTTATAAAGGTAATAACATATTATATCCAATATGGATTGTTGTGAAGACTATCAAATTTACATGCTTGTTATAATACAGGCAACTGAATCACAAAAGACAAAAAAGAAAATGCGTGAGAAACACTAGAATAATTTCAGACAACATCAGTTTAGAGTGTTCTTTTACTAGGCCAGAACCATGTTTCATCCATTTCCTGTCTCTGAGAGTTGGCAGCAAGTACATTTATTTGAAGAATTCACAAAAGACATCAAAATTGGAGTGCACATACTGAAATTCTTTAACTTATTAAATATGTAGCATAGAATCAATATTATGAGCAGATCAAAATGCTTGGAACAAGTAAATTAGTATTTTCAGGAGTAAATGCTCAGATTACTTAGACCTTAAAGAGAAGGACAAAACACAAAGGCAAAACAGACCAAAATGTGGACTGGTTTGCTCTCTTTATCCGCAGTACTGAAGACAGCTAAATGTCTCATGATATGTGGCCTTCTCCTAGTTTCTCCAGAAATAGGACCTCTGTTTAGTAAAGTGATTATATTAGGAAAGCATTACTTGTGACATAAACGTTAATTAGTTTAAGGTTCACATGTGATTTAATTAGTGCCATTTCAGGGGAAAGTTTGTGTTGGAAATTCAAAGGTGAGGGCCCCACAGAGAAAAGTGTCAATAAAGAGAAAAACATGAGAGGTAGAAAGAGTTAACTCAATCCTGCAAACCAAAGAGAAATTCTGTGATTCACTGAATCAGTAGTTGTGTCCTCATTGTTTTGTGTGGCTTACTCCAGCATCACTGCTTTGAAAATACAGGTCCACAACTCTGCTGGTACTCTAAAGAGGTAGTCCAGTAGACCCTATTTCTAATCACACATCATAGGCCTTTCCAGGGAAAAGTAACTATGTTCAGAAAATCACTTCCAGTTTTCTGGGGAATCCAATCAGGAAAATTCCCTACTTTATTCCTTGAGGGGTTTTTCATTTTTTTTTCTTCAATTGATGAAGATAATAGTTGCCAACTACCCTTACCTAAGTGAATCATTTTGCTTTCTGACAAAAATTATGAATGTGGGTAGATGAAAATATATGACACTGATTTTTTTATTTATTTAAATATGTAGCATATGCCCTTGTTGAGAATTTAGAAACTGGAAACTAGACAGAGCTTGCCATATGTTAAGTCCTGATAATACCTTGCTATAGCTTCCTCCCCACTGTGTGTGTGTGTGTGTGTGTGTGTGTGTGTGTGTGTGTGTGTGTGTGTTTTCTGGGTGTTAGTAATATAAATACATACATTTTGTAGAATACCTTTTTTGAAAGCACAGTACAGTATTCTTTCACATATTAAAGGTGTTGAGTTGTGTTATAATAAAGTAACCTACTTAATCTTATTTTAACGGGTGTTTAACATATTTGAGAACATTAAAAAAAATTTTAAGAGTGTTTCACAGATCACCAGTTGGCTATACATTCTTGATGTGTGATATACTTTGCTTGTACTTCTTCTTCAACTGAAAAAAGGACAGCTCCAATTTGGTAGGGTGTTGGTCATTATAACCTGCATGGAAGCCTGCATGAAATGTATAGGGCAGTGCCTGCTAGAATTAGAGGTGAGGCTAAGAGGATGTAAGGTGAGTCATAAGAAGCATTCATTGAAAGGAGTGTCCCTAAGGATATTTTAGCTAATCTCTGAAACATGGATTTCAATATTTTCATAAGAAAATGGCGACATTTATTTTTGTAATTAGCAAAATTAATTAGCAAATTGCAATGTTGATCGGTAGCTTTAAGAGTTTAAAGTGCCATCTCTCACATGAGGTCCTTCTAGCTAAATGTTAACTGACTACTCTACAGAGAAAGTAACTGATCTGAGCAATGGTATCACCTCTCATCTGGGATGTAATTTAATCTGACACACACACACACACACACACACACACACACACACCCCATACACACGCACATGATATAGAACTGCCCATGCTGAAATATTATTCAAAATATTACAAACACCATAACAAATGTTATTTGGCCATTATATGCACTTGAATTTGTAATCCCTCTAGGGAAATTCTGTGGAGTAGAATCGTCTGTTGACCACTTCATAGATTACTGTCTAGATTGTAGACTCTAGACAATATATTAGCTGATTTATAGTCAGGAGGCTATCCTCATGAATAAGATAATGGAGTTATAATCCAAACATGATGACCTAAATGTAAACAAACTCTAATTGCCACTTCTTGTTTAGACTCAGAAATTCCCATTAGAAGAGGGCTTTGCATGTGATTGCAATTCTAAGGCTATCCAGAGAAAAGACGGTATAGTAAGACAATACCTTTCTTGAGTTCACTGAAATATTTGGTAGAAATGTTTTCATTAGCATATGTAATCTATACATCTTAATCCAAGTTTATTTCAGGAAAGTAAATAATTTGTCCTGACACATATAATCCTGTTATCTCAACATGATCCATATAAAAAATTCAGAATGCCTAAAAAATTATTCTTAAATTGAAAAGAAATTCTGTCACTAGTTAAGCATGAGTCTAAATTCTGTGGTTAGCATTGTTTGAAACTATTTAACTACATCTTTATCAAGTGCAGTTGTTGAAGAAAACTGTCATTGTATTGAAATAGAATGAATCTAATTTTGGAATTCTTTTGCATCGCTCAGGTTCTACTTAAACTCATTCATCAGGACTAAACAACTATTAAAAGGATGTAACTGTTGCTAATAAAATGATTCCTGTTTTCAATAAGAAATGAGCTATTCTTTACTTCACTTTATGTACAGAATTAAAATGAGGAAAATTAATCAAGTGCATAAGGAAATTATGACTACAATTAAAACTGTATACCTAATCTCTTTATCTTTAATAATTTTTGGGGAAAAAGTTGACATAAGGTATTTGGCTTAATTTGGCTCAGGTAAATAATGAAATTATGAGAAGATTGGCTTATTTTAAAGCCTATGAAATAAGCTAGTCAAGGCTCAATGATCACTAGGGTATGGACTTCCTCATGGAACAACTTATTCATTGTCTTACTGCTCACCAGCCCCCAATACACAGTAGTCACTTGGTAATTTTTGTCTGAAAGATTAGAATCCAGTTATTCTCTGCCACTAAGGGCCCTCATTTTGTTTCACTGGTTCTGTTTTAAACTGCTATTAAGACTACCAAATGAGCGTTTTCAACTTAAAAGAAAAATAAACCAAGTCTAATTTGAGATGTTTTCTAGCAAGAAAGAACACATTAGGCGATATTAGGACAATGAAATATATACCCATAATCCTAAATGAGTAGTTCACATTTACTTAAGTTCTAGGAATACTGAAACATTCATACTTAAAGTTAATTGCAAAATTTCATCCACAGTAATATAATAAACAGTGTGGGCTCTTTGTTACACTATTCTTTTCATTTTGAATGAAAAACAGAAAACACTACATTGTGAAAGTTTTATCAAAGAGGGAAGAGTTTTAATAAGTCGTAAAACAGAAGTAAAACATGATTATTGTGCTAACACTGTGTTCTGTAAAAAAAAAATGTGACTGTATAACACCTGCAGAATAGAATAACAAAAAACATTTTTATCACAAAAATTAAATTAAAATGACTTAAGACATGTTAGTTAATTTTATAAGTACACATAACAATTTTTTCATTCATCCCCTCACTAAGAAACCAAACCCCTTGAAGAGGGGGGAAAGAAAAAAAAAGTAATAGAAACTTAACATAGAAGCTGATACATTTTGATTGACAATTCACATGAATTTTTTCTTGTCATCTGGGGAAAAATATATAGATTTATACCAGTTTTTGTCGCATTTAATCAGTATAATTTTAAAACAGGTATATTATTCAAAATCTATCACAATAACATATCTAGAGAAAGTCATGTTGTTAAATTGGTATGTGTTGAAAAATGAAAATGAAAAACAAAAGTGATACCTGCCTGGATTACTAGAAGAATGTAAGAACTAATCAAGGAATTTAAACCTTAACTATAATTTTCAAATGATAAAACTATTTAAAAAGAATTAGACTTGTAGCTGTTAAATAAATCAAAATTTCTATTTGTTCTAATAAGAACTTCAAAGTATACATGAGTTACTAATTTTAATATACTTTCAAAATCTCCTTTGATGTTCATAATATCCTATAAACTAAATTCATTACTTTCTTTTTTTTTTTTTAATTTATTGGGGTGACAATTGTTAGTAAAATTACATAGATTTCAGGTGTACAATTCTGTATTACATCATCTATAAATCCCATTGTGTGTTCATCACCCAGAGTCAGTTCTCCTTCCATCACCATATATTCGATCCCCCTTACCCTCATCTCCCACCCCCCACCCCCCGCCCCCCTTACCCTCTGGCAACCACTAAACTATTATCTGTGTCTATAAGTTTCTGTTTCTCATTTGTTTGTCTTGTTCTTTTGTTGTTTTTGGTTTATATACCACATATCAGTGAAATCACATGGTTCTCTGCTTTTTCTGTCTGACTTATTTCGCTCAGAATTACTCTCTCAAGATCTTTCATTTAATGAGAAAACTGAAGGCCATGTAAATAGCTAGAGGTGGAATCAGTGTTCAGAAACAGATACTTTTAGCTCCAGATCCAGAAAATCGCCTCCAAACTAGAAGAGTTTTTTGTTTTTTTTTCTTTTTTTATTCATGTGTTTTCTTGCTAGATTTGCTGTGAATAAAAGGTTGCATGAGGTGGGCTCCATGAGATGGATCTCATTTCTTATCTGAGTGTTGGTTGTATAAGAAGTTCAGTAAAAACTCATCCAGCTTTAAACATATGGTATGTGCACTTTGTGTAATCAAATTAGTCTTCACAAAAATACATACATTAATTAATTAATTAATTAAATGGTTTTCCTCTCCCAGATTGCGCTTTTCATTCAGAGTAAATATGAAAGTATTTATCATTCCTGACAACGCCCTACATAATCTAGCCACCTACCCCACCCCATCCTTCCTGCTTTATTTTTCTTCTCTATTCAATACCTATTTTTGTTCAGGCAATTTAATATACTCTACATCTAACTCACTTTTTTAAAAGCTTTATATCTCCGCAGTAGAATAGAAAAAACATGAGGCCAAGAATGTTTGTGTTTCATTCACTGCTATATAATCTATACCTGGCACACACTAGGTGCTCAATAAATACACACTGAATGAGTGGATGAATCAATCAATATATCAACAGTGGAAAAAATGCACACAATTGCATTGCGCTCATGCACTGTATTCTCCTTGTAGTCCTACTATATCTTATGCAAACTTCTGTGAAAGCAACTCTCTCATTCGATTGTAGTATTATTTTCAAAATTTTATTAAGATAATTGCAACATGGGTGGACCTTGAGATTATTATGCTAAGCAAAATTAGTCAGGCAGAAAAAGTCGAGAACCATATGACTTCACTGATATGTTTGATATAAAACTGAAAGCAACAAAGGAACAAGACAAAACAAATATAGAAACAACTCATAGACACAGACAATTGTTTAGTGGTTACCAGAGGGTGAGCGGGGAGGGAGTTGGTAGATGAGGGTAAACAGGGTCAAATAAATACATAATGATGGAGGAAGAACTGACTCTGGGTGGTGAACACACACTGTGATATATACATGATGTATTACAGAATTGTACACTTGAAACCTATGTAATTTTACTAACCATTGTCACCCCAATAAATTTTAATTTTAAAAAAGGTAATTGTATATTCAATGCAGTTGTAAGAAATAATACGGAGAGATCTCATGGATACCCAGCTTTCCCTAAAGGAACATTTTGCAAAACTATATTACATCACAATCAAAATATCAACATTGTTACAATACACTGATTTTACTTAGATTTCACCACTTTTATCTGTACTCACTTGAGTATGTGTATGTATTTAGATTTATATAATTTCATCACATTGGTATAGTTATACATTTCCCCATCCCAGTCAAGATACTGAACAGTCCATCCCCACAAAGATGCCTTAAGTTGCCCTTTTATAACTACATCTATCTCTCCTTCCCACTACACTCTCCTTACCCCGAACCTGTTTCCATGTCAATAATTTTATCATTTTAAAAATATTATGCAAGTGGAATAATGTAGTATTTAATCTTTGAGAACTGATTTTTTTTTTTTCATTCAGCATAATTACCTGGAGTTTCATCTAATTTGTTACACGAATCAAGAATTAAATTCTTTTGTATTGATGAATAGTATTGCATGGTGTGTATGTACTACAGTTTCTCTAGCCACTCATCTTTTGAAGGACATATGGACTCTTTTCATTTTGGGACTGTAACACATAAAATTGCTATAAATATTTGTGTACAGAGTTTTGTGTGAAGACAAGGTTTCCTTTCTCTGGGATAAATTCCCAGGAGTATACATGTTGGGTCATATTGTAGTTGCATATTTTGTTTTATAAGAATTTGCCAAAAACCTTTTTACAGTGGCTGTATTAGTTTGCTTTCTTACCAGCAATGTATGAGTGATCCCATTTCTTTACATCCTTGCTAGCATTTTATATTGTCACTTTATGTTTTATCCAATCTGACAGGCGTGTAGACTCTTTTTGTTTATAAAATGGTATCCCATTATCTAAAAAACTGGGGACCTGATAGCCAACACTGTATTATCCATTTCTGTATTTCTAGTGCCTGACATACTGCCTTGCACATAATGAGTCTTAAATAAATATTAGTTAGAAAAACAAATGAATAAGTTAATAAATGAAAAAGACCTTTTTGTACTCTTAAACTTTAAAATTAAATGTATTTAAATATTATATTAACACAAAACAAATGAGAGCTAAAACTGAAATCTATACTGTAATTTAAATTGGCTATCACACATATAACTAAACAAAGGAGATATTTTCATTATGTTAATTGAATTTCACAGACATAGTGTTTGAAATGATGGTGATATCAGCTGATTAAATTCCTGAAGGCATTCGCTGCATTATAAATAAGTATGTAGTGAAAAAATGGTTTCTGGAAATTTACTGATATTATTTCACAATGAAAATGTTATCCCAGGATAATCATTATAGTTAGTTCACAATAGAGTTCTCATTGAAACTAAACATACTCTAAGTGAGTGATTTTAGAGAAGATAATGTTTCATACTGAGTAATTACAGCATCATTATGCTATATTAGCAATACTAACATATTCACCTCCATTCACAAAGCAGGTTAGCTATTATGTTAACAGCGAAAATTACTATAGGCTCCATACAAAAAAAAAAAAAAAAAAAAAAAAAAAAAAAAATCTCACCACTGGGTGAGAAAATAGAATTTTTTGTCTAGTATTCATTTGAAGCAAAATACTTTTATCATTCGAAAATGTGAATTGGCATGGAGTAGACAGTGAACCAGCTGAACTCGAGGTTTCATTTCTTTTTAATTTAGGGGGGAAGAAATATGAAAGGCTCAAAATGAAATTACTTCATCAGAATTCACATTTGATTTTCATCTTTTCAGATGCCCAGATGCATCGATGCTCAACTGACTATATTCCCAGCTGCATTATTCAAGGATGTTATTCAAGAAGGAATACTTGCAATATGTGTTACACTGAGTAATGAGCTAATTAAAAGAAATTCACAGCTGGATTTTTAGAAAGCTTTGATCTTAATTGTAAGGTGCTAAAAATGCTTGTTGGTTGGATTTTGTTCTTTATGCCCTAAATCTGTAGTCTTCCCTTGTAAGAAAATTGGTAAGAACTGTTCATGAATGAATGAGTAAATCCTTATCTCTGCTCTCTTTTTTTCTGTTAGAGGTTAATAAACTATATATCATACCTATTTTTGTTTTTCATTTCAAAGAGATCCCCTACCTAGGAATAATGTTAGGAGTGCAATGCTATATCCTCAAGGAAAGTTCTGTCGCTTATGGTAAACTAAAACCTCTATATTTAAAAATACGTGTTCTGAAAACTGTATTCCTCTAATTGAAGACATAAAATGTTTGCAATGTTTTGCATCGAGTTTATTTTTTTTCCTCACCAAACTGTAGGAATTTATCTTTGCTAAAGTGTACAGAGTTAGATTTAGGCTATATGAGATCTAGTGGGGTGGAATGGGGAGACAAAGATAATAGGGGAATCTAAATTTAAAAAACATATATGAAGGCAAATATAATGGACCATATGAAAAGAACATTGAACAAAGAAGCAGCAATAGAATAACGGAGTTCTAAGCCACCTTGGTCACTGACAAATAGTGTGGCCTGAGAATCTGCCTCTTAGGTTCTGTATATAATTTTTTTTCAATTAAAATTTATAACTGTGCAAGTTAGTGTCTTTTTATTCCAGAGGCAAGTTATTTTGTTGAAAACAACTCGAATTTACTCCTACTGGCTTAAGCAGAAAAGGGGAATTTAATATAAAGGAAAAAAGTGAACCTTAATTAAACCTAGGACAGACAGTGTAATTGAGACTTGCACGGAACCAGAAATCTACTAGGATAATAGCCTTTCCAGAGCTACCTGGTTTCTTCTTTCTGCTGTGCTCTAAGTTTGGTTCTGGTTTTGTTTGTTTGTTTGGTATTCTCTCTCTCTCCCCACCCCTCCCTCCTTCCCTCCCTCTCTCTCTCTGTCTCCCTCTCTTTCTTCCCCCCACCTCAGCCTATTTTCTCTCTGTGCTTCATTGACTAAGTCCTCATAGTCTAAGTAGAATTGATATACCCTTAATACCAAGTCCAACTCCATAGATAGAAAACAGATTTGTCAAGTATGAATCAGAACCTAGCCCTTTGAATCAACTGACATTAGAGATGGGGCATATGGCTCACTGTCTGTTCAGCAGGGATCCTGGTATCTGCACCGAGAAAGACAGTGAAAGAATGGAACAAAACGATGGAACACGTCGACCTCAATAAGGAGAGACTATTATGGAATTTTGGAGTTGCGAAATAAAAGTATTTTCTTTATGTATGCAGCAACAAAAATGTTGTAAATGTGACTTGCATATACATATATGTTGGTTTATAAAGTTTAATGAAAGTAGAGCTGTTTGGAAAAGAATTGATAAATTTTTTCTAGCCTAGATTGCTTCTTAGTCTTAGGACTAATTTAGAGTGGTCTATGTGCCTAACCTGACCATTTCATGTCACAGTTACCAGTGAATTAGTCACACAGCTTCTTTCTGACTTTCCATATTTATATTCAAAATTCTCTACTCTTGATCTTATTTGAAAATGAACTATTAGGCAAGTTTTTGATGATTTCCCTTTCCTGTAAAATAATAACGTAAAAAGAAATAAAATTAATCTTATAAAAATAACTAGATGGTGTTTTTTTAAAAAATGAGTATTTATATCTGTTAAAATTAAGTTCAGTGAACTCAGATTCTCATTTCTAAAAGAGGTCCATATTCTCAGGGCATGGTTTATTCATTAGTGTGGGCCACCTCAATTTTCCCTTGAGCTGTTTATTCCTCAACTAGTTGATGGTATACTAAAATGTCTGAATTTAAATTATATAATTTTTAGTTTTTGAATGAATTTAAAATAAAATTAAAGTATATAGCATTTTTAAATTTTAAAGAGTTTTTTTTCGTTTAACTGAAATTTGTCTAAAACCTTAAATATATGAGATAATTCAGATCAATATCTGTCATCTGTAGATATATAAAAACTATCATTAAGCATTCTGGGATGGATGTGATTTATTTAAAAATGATCATAGTAATGGAGCAGTGGATTGATTTCACTAGTTAATAATGGCAATACAATAATGAAAATAATAACTATTATAACTTATATTTGATATCGCTTAAATGTTTACAGAGAACTTAAAACTTGTTTTCATGTGACCTTAATCAAAAAGGTGAAACAAAGATAGGAATTATTATTTACTTTACGTCTGAAAAGGATTCATATAAATAAATTGTCTTGACTAGTACCCATATAGCTATACAGAATCAAAACCCAGACAGGTACCCCAACTCTGATTCAAATTCACCATTCTTTCTATTATACTACTCATTTAAAAATAATCCAACTGGAATAATATTTTTTCTCTAATAGGAGCAATAAAGATTGCTTTGGGAAGAGAATTATAATTTCCTTTCAAACAATTGGCTGAAAAAAAAATCCTAGAATGTAATTTTGGAACTCAACTATCCATAATTTCTTTGGTGCATTACTTATGATTTATGTAAATTCTTCTTGAGCCTATTTAGAATTTCACCCTGAACTAAATGATATCCATGAAATCACTGAACACTGTAATTCTTTTATTGTCCCCATTTAATCGCAAGGCTAGAGTCTATGCACTAGAGTTCTATGATTTGTAGATTACTTTCACATCCAGTGTAACTCTGTTTTCTAAGATTTTCATTCATTTTTTTGAAAACACTAAATAATTAGGTCCTATTTAATTTAGGCCAACTTAATTGCGGTATGATTAAAGCCTAAACCCTAGCTCATGCAGAAAAACAACTATCAAGATTAACAACTCTTAATAAAATGTTATACTAAAATGTCTGAATTTAAATTATATAATTTAATTTAACTAGAATCATTGTATTGCCTATACTAACACAAAAGTTAAACGTATTTGTAAAAAAATGAAAACATATTTGATGTCTCTAATTTTGAAGGCTAGTATCTGAAGCTAAAATATTTACCATAATAGCGGCTAATGTGCAGAATGTTACTGATACATACATTAATTCTTTCGATTTTCACAACCATATATGTGCAGTTATTTTCTGATTTTACAGATAAAGAAACTGAAAAACAGAGTAATTAAAATCTCTCTCTCTCTCTCTCTCTCTCTCTCTCTATATATATATATATATATATATATATATATATATCTAGCAAGCAGTAGAGCTGATATTTGAATAAGCAGTCTGGATATTCTGCTCACTATATTTCATTATTAGGATGTATTACTGGCTTTCAATGGAAGTAAGATGATCCTCAGGTGTTTTCCTGCTAGCACTTATAATAAGTACAGATCTACTGGTGGGCACCTACTAGAACCTGACTAAACCATTCTCTACCTGACAGACAACAGGACTCTGACGCTACTTCTGTAAATTTCTAATAGCTTGAGCTTTCTTCCATTGCCATTCTCTGAAGACCTGACACTTGCCTAACTATCCACAAGAGTATCTTTTGTCCTGGCTATGTTCTTTCAAACTGAAGGCTCCATCTGGTTTTGGATGGCCTTCCTTTTCTTAACTGAACAACTTAAACAAAATGTTAAAATCAAGACATTACAGACTGTTGACAAAGAAAAAAGGGAGACATAGTCATCATTCAGGTGACTGATAAACCAATTTGGGGGTCATAAATGGATATTTTTTTTTAAAACAAATATTCTTATCTTCTTATGTGGATGAAAAATCCGTAAAATTTCAAACTTCTCATGCCAGCTATAGAGAGAGTTAGTATCTAGGTCACAGTATCACAATTTGTAGTGGAACTAGCTTAGATGGGTCCAGTTCCTGGGAGAGAATCAATCATCTCATTAAACTTGAGAATGGCTCTTTGCTATCTATCAATCTCTGTAATATAATTAGACTAACAACTTCATCTTACAATATAACTTATTACATAAATAGACTGACCATTGCAAGATATTTTGCAGTATTGACCATTTTCTAGCTAAATAAAGAAATCGAAGTGATCTGACTGGCTAGTTGATCTTCTGCAAGTAGCATTTTTACAAAGCAACAAAAAAGCATGTCGATGTCTAAATTGACTCTTCTAAAGCTCATCCTCTGGTACTAGTGACTTGAAAAGTAAAGTCTCCTTTTTGTTTCTCTATAAATAGCTTATAAAAAATAAAATTTAAGTTTGTTTACACATTTGATTAGTCAAAATTTTAAGTGGTCAGCCATGTGGAAAAGTGTGACTTGTCCAGGCAAGAATGATATGTACTCTATCCAACCTCCATAGCACTATCTATGGTAAGTACAATAAATATTTGTTGAATCAATGTGTTAGAGTAACAGTTCAACAGCATTTTTATGAGGAAAAAAAAAAAACTACTGAAGTCATAGAGGTCGTGTTGCCAGCATTATTTTCTGATGCTAAAGATTTTATTGTTTCGCTTTCATGTAAGATCTAATGTACAAAAGCTCAGAAAAAAATAATTTATATATATAGAATATATAGATTATATATATGCATATATATACATATATATGCATATATATAATCTTACATTCTGCAAGCCATTAAACATCACATCAAAATTATATTGCACATTTATGCAATTTTCATCATTTTCCTCTCAACTGTTGATGTTAAGAAATCTGAAAATGCTTTATAATTTTTGGAAATCTGTAGCATAAGAAAGAAAAAAAGCAAAATTCACTGGGCGTATGTTTACAAAATAGTGCTTTTTTTTTTTTTACTTTATTTTATGATTATTTTCAGGTGTAAAAAACAATGTTATAATTAGACATTTACACCCCTCACAAAACACCCCTCACAAAGTGATAACCCTCCTCCTCCAATCGATTATCCCTCTGACATCATATATAACTATCATAATTCTATTTAGTCTCTTCCCTGTGCTGTACTCCATATATATATATATATATATATATATATATATATATATATAAAATTATAGTTGACATTCAATAATATAGTAACATTTTTAAAGAAATTGTCTGACTAATTTAGTAGTTGTCCATTAAAAGTATAAAGTAATTCTGTTTTTTCCTTAATTACCAAGTACATCTCTGCAGGGTAAATCAACCTACGTACGTTTTAGTTCAAATGATTATTTGAACACATGATTTGTGCTGTGCATTGTACAATGTTTAGCACCACTCATGGCCTCCTCCCACTAGATGCAATAGCATCCTTACTCCAAAGTTAAGACAATAAAAGCACCACCATAGAATTCCAAATGTCCTGGGAGCAAAATCATTGATTAAGAACCACGTAGCAGTATAGGCAAAACCAAGGGAAAATAGTTTATTTTACTTTATCCTCATTCAAGTCTAGTTTCTTCATGCTTGGGAGTGTTAAAGACATAAGGTAAATGCAAGCTTTATAATTATGACTGCAAAGCCTGGGTATACACTTGATAATGCTGTGTTAGCAGGGATTCTCCATTGCTGCTTGATGCAAGTTTTCAAATTTCTTCTGGAAAATAGAAATTCATCATCACATCTACCTAGAATTCTGAGCTCCTGACAGCTTGGGTAATTGAGGATCTCAGTCCTCACTAAGCATTTACTAAAACTCACATATCATTATATACAGAAAATCCTACATAACTAGTTCCATTAATTTGTGGGGTCACTCAGATGCTCTCCTAAGTTAATTCTGGGCTTAACATTTGTTCTGGAAGATTTACAGGATTTTGAATTCTTTAGACAAAAGATAGTTTTCAGGGCACTTGGAACTACTTGTATGTTTCCTCTCCTTGACCAATACCTGGAAACAAATAAGGTTTCCTGGAGTTTCTCTGAAATTCAGAGAAAAAGGCTAGCATTAGCATTAAAAAGAGGTAAGATCTACCTATCATCAAAATAAAACAATGGTCTTCTTATTATAGTGGTGGCCTCAGAAGGCATATGAATGAAGAAAACTGGTCATTCACTGAAAATTGAATCATATTTTCCAATTTAGCACAAATATTAATTAGTTAAATATTTTTTCTTTACTACAGTGAAAATCACATCACATAAAGAAGAAAATGAAAACTAAATATCTGTATTTTAAGTAATCAAAATTATTGATTAAAACTTACTTTTTTCTATCAGCACACAGATTCAGACTTGCATATGAACTGGCTTACACACGATGAATATTAATGATGTCTTTTCTGTTTATAGTGTCTGATTTTTAGAATGAAAGATCCATGAGAGTTAATAGACAAAGTAAAAATCCCAAATGACAACAAACCTTCCCTTTAAGAAATTATATATATATATATATATGTGTGTGTGTGTGTGTGTGTGTGTATATGTATATATATATATATACATATATATGTGCATATTTTAGTTTTAAAAGCTTTATTGATATACTCTAATGTATAAAAATTCTATATATTTAAGGTGTACAACATGACGTTTTGAATTATGCAAACATCATAAAAGTCACCATGATCAAGCTAGTTAACATATCTATTACCTCTACATAGTTACCATTTTCTGTGTGTGTGGTGAGAAGATTAATGTAAGCTCTATCCCTTTGTGCAAATGTCAAATATACAATACATTATTGTTAACTATTGTCACAAAAATATAGAATAGTTCACGGATTAGCATGTCAGCATTTCACAGTGGTTATGCTAATCTCTGTATTGTTCCAATTTTAGTACATATGCTCCCAAAGTGAGCACAAAAAAAATCTTATGTTTGAAAAGCATTTATCAATCTTTATAATCTTATCCACACCTACATTCATCAAAATAATTTATGTTTATCACTATTTTAACTTTTTTCACTGATTACCATCATTTTTAATATCATAACATCCCTATTTTTGAATTCTAAAATATGAGCCATCTTTCTAAGATGACATTTCTTTTTCTGAGTCCTAGCTTTACTGATAATGAATTACAACTGCTCTCATAAATGAAAGAAGGGAAGTCTTCAGAGAGGAAATCAAGAACAAGAATATGAGCATGCCCATGAGAGGAACCAATAAAAAGATAAGTGGAAAGAATGAGAAGTATGAAAGCAGCATTGGTACATATATAAATCATACCAAATTTTCTTCTAAGTGTATTAGAAGAACCTTGACTGTGGATAGGAAGGGGTGCTAGAAACAAGGAAGTCCTATCTTCCTGAGCTTCCCCAAACTATCTAATCAAACTCTAGAGACGATAAAATTAAATAAAGACCTTATTAATTCATCATCAGCTGGTTTCACACCTGAAATATATATATACAGGAACAAGGGCCTACTGACTTCCCTTTCCTGTACCACACAAGAACTTTACTAACTTTGCATACAGAAAAGGATTGTCAGAGTTTAGTGATTCTAGCTCCTTAAGAACTTTTTCTAGTATTCCACCCACTCCTTTTATGCTAGGATGAGCACCTCTCCCTATATAAATAATCAAGCTTACATTTATTGGGATCTCTGGCAGACCTCACGGTGACTTGAATAATTCTTATCTCTTGTGTTCAGCCTTTTATGTTATCTCTTGTTGAGGGTGCAGGGGACTTGTGATCATCTTATAAGCAATCCCATGTGGCAAAAGGGATACGGTGTTACAGACTTAGTATTAAGTTATGTGCTATAAGACTCCATCTTAGGAGATTGGTGCTAGATACTCTCCGTGCAGGCTTGAAGTAAGCAGCCAAGTTGAAGATGCCCATGTGACAAGAAATGTGAGCTGTCTCTAGAACCTAAGGCAGACTCCAGCTCACAGGCAGGTAGGAGCTGGGGCCTTCAATCATATAACTACAAGGAATAAATTCTGCCAACAACTCAAATGAACTTGGAAATGGATTCTTCCCCAGTCAAGTCTCCAAAGGTGAATGCAATTTTGCCAACACCATGTCAGCAGCCTGTGAGAAACTAAGTTGGAGGATACCTGGACTTTTAACCCATGAGAAATAGGAGATATTAAACCTGTGTTGTTGTAAACTAATACATTTGTCTTAATTTGTCATGCATTAAACAAACAAACGAAAAAACCAATACAGGACCATTCTTTAGTCTATGGCATTGCATTTCTGTGGCTTATCTCATCTATCCAGTTCTGTTGCTTCTTTAACATGGAAAGGTAAATACTTTTCTCAGGTTGTTATAATCTGCTAGAGTTGGGGGCAAGGGTAGATGACCATGGAAAAGGGAGGGACTTCCACCCAGCCTATGGCTTGCTTTCCTCCAAAACGCCTACAATTAAAAGCATTCACAATGAGAGTTTAAAAATTAACCAATGCCCTTCCAATTAATATAACTTTTAGTTTATTTTATGTGTAAACATATCTTTGCTTTTTCTGTTAGGTTAACGTGAACATTTTTCCTCTTTCCCTAGTCTAAGGTTATCAAAATAATGATGAAGAGGAAGTGAATTAGAGATGTGTATCTATAATGAAAATGAGCATATAGGTAAAGGAGCAGCTTGGTAATCCCAAGAGGATGAACTAGGATATAAGTATAATTTGCTAGTTTTAATACAGCCACAAGTATAGAAAATACAGATGGTGATGACACTGATTATGCCATGGGAAAGGACGTCCACATTTAAAAACACCAAAGAAGAATATTACAAGGAATGATGCATTAGGTAACTTCAGGAGGGAGTTCAATTCACAGTTCAACAAAAAATTATTTAACTGACTACTGGGTGCCAGACACTGTGAATTCCTTGTCATTGGTGGTGACAGAGCAGAAGTAAAATATGATACGGGACATGTAACCTCCTGTCCCATACCTGGTTTCTGCATATTTTTAAAGGATAAAATAAAATCTGTTTATATATTTATACACATGCTAATAGTGTATACATGTGATAATACCAATACTATTAACTCCAACCAGTGGTTCTCATCCCTGGCTGAACAATAGAACCTCCTAGGGAGCATTTAAAAGCTGCCATTCCAGGGATTCCATCCAGGCCAATTCAATAAGAATCTCTGGGGCTGGGTCCTCAGCAGAGATACTTTTTAAATCTCCCCAGGGGGTGATAATGTACAGTCAGGGTTGAAGAATCCTGCTTTAAACTATTGATAGAGATTGATAGAGTTTTACTTTGTATTTGTAGATTTTGCCAATATGTTTTTGTATTGTTTAATAATTCCCTCAAATACCCATACTTCCTGATGAAAACTTAGTGCTTTGTATTTAAAAATTTCAAAGACCTCTATTTGAAACTACTAATAAATCCTGATTTGAGAATTTGAGGAATCAAATTTGTTTTTCCCATTTTCTTAAATTTGTTTTTATTTTTTAACACTTTCCCTGTTATAGATCAATTTTTCCATGGATATAAGGCAATTTTGCAACATTAACTCTAATTATAATAATTAAAGCAGTTAATGTGCATTAGGTCCTATGTTAGTTTATCTACACTTTCATTCCTCAACATCACAAAACATGTGTAAAACTAGATATATTCAAAATAATATTATTTCATCATGCTAAAATGTATTAGGCTTGTAGGTAGTATCTTTTATGTAATATATTGTACATACAGCTATTTTGCTCATTGTTATAATTGTGAAGTAAATATTATACATAGATTTGATTTCAACAATTCTGTCAGTATCTTTAATCCATGTGATATAAAATGTCTGATGACAATTTCAATTGTCTCCTATTAGGCAATTGTATCAAATATGTTAAAACTATAAATGAACTTTCCTCTAGTATTGCTCATGAGAAGTCTGTTGTTAATCTGATACTCTTTCAAATACTCCTTCAAATAAATGGAACTTTGGGGATTCTCTTTATTCTACCTTGAAAATTTGTAATTTCAGGAAAACATATCCAAATTGGTGTATTATTTAGTAATTGGGCTTAGTCTTCCTTTCAAACTAATAGATTTCGTTTATTTTCAACTCAGAGAATTATTTTCTATTAGTTTTTGTTTTGTTTTTCCTTGTTCTCATCTATTCTCTCTGTTCTCTCCTTACGGATTGTTTAATTGCACAGATATTATAGCTCCCAATTTTTTCTTCATGTTTCTTATCATTTCTGTTTTAGTAGTTATATCTCTGACTTTTTGTAAAAACAGTTTGAAAAGACATGTTTGAGAATTTTAGAGAATGTTTTCTCAAAAAAAAACACTGTCAGCTCCCTTTTCTAATTCACTAATTCGATCTTGTTCATGTCTCTCTATTCTGGATATATATACATATACATATACATATACATATACATATACATATACATAAAAATTGTAATACTCAATATATACTGATAACAAAAGATGAATGCAAGTTAAGTTTGAGTTCTGCAATTACAAGAGGTACGCACAGTGGTTACCATCAGCACCCAGACACTTCTGATTATGGTGAACTACTTCTTGAGCAACATTGACCAATGTTGTGTACATTTTTTTTGGCACCCCCAGTATATAAGAGGTCTAACAATTAGGTTTGCAAACTTGTTGCATTAGCAACGATGCTAACTTTTTTGATATCAGAGGGATTATTCATTATGAAGTTGTACCAACTGGACAAACAGTTAACCAAGTTTACTATTTGGAAGTGCTGAAAAGGCTGCAGGAAAAAGCTAGACAACCAGAACTTTTTGCCAACAATTCATGGCTCTTGCATCATGACAATGCACCAGCTCACAAGGCACTGTCTGTGAGGGAGTCTTTCACTAGTAAAAAAATAGCTGTATTGGAACACCCTCCTGACTCACCTGATCTGGCCCCCAATGACTTCTTTCTTGACCCAAAGATAAAGGAAATATTGAAAGGAAGAGATTTTGATGACATTCAGGACATCAAGTGTAATACTACGATAGCTCTGATGGTTATTCCAGAAAAAGAGTTCCAAAATTGCTTGGAAAGGTGGACTAGGCACTGGCATCAGTGCATAGCATCTCAAGGGGAATACTTCAAAGGTGACCATAGTGATATTCATCAATGAGGTATGTAGCACTTTTCCTAGGATGAGTTCATGAACTTAATTGTCATGCCTCGTGTGTGGTGTGTGTGTGTGTAAATTTTATATATATATATATATGTTGTCACACAGCACCTTAACCGTTTGTCCCTACCATCCTTTCCTTAAGGAAAGAGGGTTGCGGGGTTGTCCCTCTTAGGGGTTGAGTTTTATAGGTTTCCTCTCTTGGTCCCAGTATGCTGGGTCTGCGGTCAAAGACGAGTAAGATTCCTCAAGGGAGGAACGACTTAAGCCAGACGGGACCCCAGGGACCCCCATGAGCTAATGTGAAACTAGGAGGGATGCCCCTGCTCCAATGCTTTCTGGAAGCTGCTGATGCATGCTTCTGATGTCCGGCACCCTATTGTGCTAAGGAACGTTAACTGAGCTAACTTATCTCGCTTCCAGCTTAACTCATGAGGTAATTGCTCTGAGAAACCTACTCCCCCAGGGGTTGTACACAGCGCACCTTGATCATGTGGGGACAGCATGAACAGGTTGCTTTGGGACAATATGATTGGGTATTGGAAATATGCTAATTGTATCAGTGGTGTGAGAGTCTTACAGACCCTGCCCAGAATCATGTGATGCCTATTGTAAAAAAAACAATAAATACCCACTACGACCAGATTCGGGGCTCCAGTCCCTTGAGGCTGTGAGTCCCTTGGTCCTCTGTGGTTTCTTTGCATTCAGTGTCTCTTGTCTCTTTATTTCTATAATAGAATTTAGCCCTTGCCGCCTCCCTCGCTTTCCCCACTGCTTGTGTTGTGCAGGACGCAACATATATATATATATATATATATATATATATATATGACTTTTCTTATGACAATTTGATTTTTTTATACATTCAATATCATCTAGATTGGAGACTTATTGAGACAGTTATTAATTATACATTTAAAAAAACTTTTCCTCTAAGAACTGTTTTGTTGAGATGTGTCAACAATTTTAAGAGTTTACTGCCTCTCTATTGTGTTGTTTTCCTGAAATATTTGATGAGTCTTGTTTTATAGGTGTAGATTTATTTTTCATATTTATAATTGGGGCAGGGAATCAGAGCAGTCATAGATGACTGGAACATATGTTGGCACCCAAATGAAAATCAGTGTGTGCTGGTGGTAAACAGAGCTCCATTAGAAGAGCATTCAGCTGGTAATAAAATGTGGATGGTGGGGATGTGAGATGAAGTTACAGGCTATACAGGTAGCTTGACTTATGGTTGTCAAAGTCCATAACTGTCCTGGGCATTGGATGTCTGGGCACTTTTTCTACATCCTCAATATATCTATCTGTCAGGGAAAACCCCTATGGCAAGCCACTTCATTATCCAGAAAGAAAAATCATTTTTGCAATTCTGTTCCTTCCCCTACTGTTTTTATGAAAGTACAGAATAAAATTGTACTCTGCTGCTAGTCTTTTAGTCACATGCTTCGGAATGTAGAGCCAGTGCTTCAGCCAAAGAGTAACCAAAACTGCTCTCACCTACTCAGCATACATACAGTAAGGCAGAGTTACATCACCGCTTTTATAGATAGTATCTAATTACCTTCATTAATATCCCAGGGCCTCCTTTCTACTCATTGTATTTGTCAATTCTAGGCTTAGAAATGTTCTATTTTTCTCCTTCTACCTGAGATCTAGGCTGTGATTTCTGAGCCCTAATTTCTCTGTCCCTCTGAAATTATTACGTACTATCTTCTAGGCGTATCTCAAAAAGGCCATTGTATTCTGATGACACTTGCCATTTTATAACTGATAAACTCTCTCATTAAAATATTTCCTGAGATTTTGATGATTGATTCATATGCTCGCCCTACCACCTTGATCTAATCTCTGACCTTCCATTTACAAAGCAACTCTGTCTAGCCATAATTTTTATTTCTCTGTAAAAGGATTGTGCTATGGTCTTTGGAACCTCTGTATATAATTGGAAACTACAAATACTAGAGAACTCATTTAAAGCTGAGGCTTAGTAATGTAATTTCATTAGAAGTAGCAGTATTGATATACCAGAGACAGTCATATTTTTTTCTGGAGATGTCTCAGATCTCAGATGGTTTGAAAAAATATCAGTGAGGGAGGTGTTGGAGGTGTGGTAAAAGGATAGACTCTACCTTATATGCGTTATTCTAAAGTAGATTTAAAATGGATCAGTAAGGTTTTGTCCATCTAATTTAATTTAACATTGAATTTGTACTACTTGTTACTCAATATTAAAATAAGAATATGGTTATTGCATAAGACTCATGCTATCTCTAGAAGTCCTCTTCTTTACATTTCCCCTCTTCCAAAAATGCAGAGAAGTAACTAATATGGTTATTTAATGTAGGAAATTTATAGAAAATGGTTTTGTTTCTCTTGCAGACTATACTATTTTTTTGTTGTTATTCAGTTACAGTTGACATTCAATATAATTCTAGTTCCAGGTATATAGCATAGTGGTTAGATGTTTATATAATTTATGTAGTGATTCCCTTGATTAGTCTAGGTTCCACATGACACTATATGGGTTTCTTGACTCATATTATGCCTCATTGGTCCAATCTATCGGGCAGACAACTTTGGGGTAGCTATGCCAGTCCAACTCAACAGATTCAAGTCTGTTGAAAAACAAAGCTGGGAGTAAGGCATGCTGTTTCAAGTCAGTTCTATTTGACCATGTTTATTGAGACCTTAGTATATATAAAGGATAATAATTAATGAATGGGACTTCTATATGGAGATGAACATTGAAGAGAGGTAAAAATCGAGGGAGTGAGAGTCATTCAAAAAATGATCAGGATTTAAGATAGAACTGTGTCCAGAAGAGAAAGTATCAAAAGATACAGAGCAAAATCAATTAAGAGTGAAGATTGCTACAAGAATTTCAGAGTCAAATGCAGTAAAAAGGCTGGCCAGAATAAACCCTAAGAAAGAGGTTTGTGATTGATAAATCAATTTTTTTTGAGAAAGATTTTAGTGCGGGCTGTTGGCACGGACCACATTATGTGATGGAGTAGGTTGTAAAATACTACAGAATATAGCCTATATTTTCAAAGCATTAAACATAGAAAAACAAGAAAGAGGAGAGCAGAATCCCATACACAATATCTTGGGTTCTTGGAAATCAAGTGAAGGAGTCATTAGAGGAAAAGAGAAACTAAAGATACAAAGGGAAATCCTGGGAGGGCTGGCAAAGATAAGATCAGTTGTTCAAATAGTTCAGATAAGTGTTTCTCTGAAACTGGAGAGAATAAAATAATTTAAAATACGGAGAAGTTTGAAGTGAAAAGTAGAAATTTGAAAGAATTATCATTGGATAGTTTCTATCATTCTATTGATGTAAGAAACCAATGCCATAGGATGAAAGTGAGGGCTTCATTTGCTCCTTCAGTAAAAAAAACACGCATGAAATTTATATAAATTAGGCGCAGTCCAGATGATTGAAGATTTGTTGAAAAATGAAATATGCATGATTTCTGCTCCAGCACAGAAGCCAAATTAAAAGATAAGAAAACAGATCAATACTACAGCTTTTAGCAGAGATAATATGTTTTGAAAAAGAAAAATACACAGTGAGCTGAGATACAAAAAGACAGCTGAGAGAGGGGATCAAGTTGTAAAACTAGTGCACTGAGAATTCTTCCATAAGCAGTTAAATTTAAAATGAGACTTGAACGATTAGATGAAACTAGCCAAGTGAAAAATGGGATGAGTCATTCCAAGTGAGGATACTGATAAGAAAAGGCTTTCCAGTAGAAAATGGTACAGCACATTGAAAGAACGTAAATAATTTAAGATTAATAATTTAATTTAAACTAAAGTAATAAGTATGTGAGAATGTGATGAGACATACTAAGAAGACATATCAAACGATTATAATGGTTAAAATTTGTTTGAATCCTGATTTAAAAAAATCAACAATAAAAATTGCAGGAGAATTGGGAAAACTGAATGAAAAATGGATATTTGAGGATACTAAGGAATTACTGTTAAGGTGTTTATGTATAACAACTGTGTGGTGGATAATTTTTATTAAAGCCATATATTTTACAGATATATGCTAAAGTAAATATGAATGAAATACCCTTATGTTAAAAATTCTCTAAGACACAACACAGCAGCAATGCAGGTAGGGATGTAGGGGTGTAGGGAATGTAGGTGAACAAAAATTGATAATGAGCTGATAATTTTTGAAGCTGAGTGACAGGCAAAAAAAAATGTTCATTATACTAGTGCCTTATATGTTTGAAATCTTCCATTATAAAAAGTTAAAAAAGAAAAAGAAAAGATTAAAAAGGTGAATGTATACTAAAAATGTAGGGCTTGAAACTACTGTGGTTATAATAAAATGTTTATTTTTTTATATATTTCATTATATATTTTCATCCCCTAAATACTCTTTTTAAACTTTAAATAACATGTTTGCTTGATATTTCAATATGCAATGATAAGAGAAATAAACCTTTGATACCTAACTTTACTGCCTTAATTCCACCAGCCATTCTGCATTATTCCCCTTCAAACTCCTGATTAATTCTCCTTCAATCATTAACCATACCCTCTGAATATTCTTCTATTTCTTTCTATTTAAATTCTATATATTTTAAAGGCTCATAAAAAAACTCATATTTTCTAAATATAAAGAATATCATAAGTCTTTATATTTATTATGATTTGTAGTAGGGCCCACAGTAAATGTTTTACAAAGTGAATGGATTTATGAATTTAATATTTTAGAAAATGTATCCAGTGATACTAAGCAAGATTCAAGGCTACTAAATAGAAAACTATTGGTATAGTCTATGAGAGACTTAATTAACAGGAGTATTAAAAAAAGTGACTATGATAACTGAATTGAATACATAGATGTTAGTTGAATTAGAATTGTAGAAAAAGGGCTAAAATAGTTTTATGTTTCTGTTTAGGCAATGAATCTAGCTAGCCTAAGACAATATTTTAGACATGAAATATTTAATTAGGTTTAGTCAACTTATTCACATCATTAACATTGAAAGAAGGAGCAAGTGTGCTTTCTTGACTGTAATTGATGTAAATATTGTATCGTTTTCAAGAATTTAAATCAGAAAGGTCAGCTTTTTTTCCTGTAGATATTGTGAATGGGTACAAGTAAATGCTAAATTATTTTGAATGAAAAATAAATATTTTTTAGACATTATTTCTTAGGTCATATATTGAGAACTTAAAATAAAGGCAGAAACATCCCTGAAAAAGTGATGCTGCCACATTCTTAACAAGCTTAAATATGCTTAAACACACACCCTCTCAAAGTAGGGTGTAACTGAATATACACCTCTTTTTACAGGTTCCCATGAGGAGTCATAATGATAAGATATAATGTAACAGTCAAAGGTACATTGATTTCTTTAAAGAAATAAGAAACTATGTTATCATAGTGTATTTGTTTTGTGATGCTACCAAAATTCACATTTTCATTAAGATAAAATCTGTTTATGAAAAAATGAGTAACCCAATTATCTCATCCCATGGAAAAAATTATCACTACAACACAGAAATCAACAGTACTCATAAATATTTTAGTCAAGCTACATCTCTGCTCTTTACTTATCAATTTACCTACTTAAAGCTGTCGATACTCATTTTCTTTTGCTCTGTCTCAATGAAGATAAAAGGATGACTAGTCACTATCCACTAGATTTTAAAAACGCATTAAGAATTCACATATGTGTCTAAAATTGTTTTATAATTTGTTTCATTAATAATTCATTTATCCTTTCCCCCCTTTGTTAATAATATTTGCCTATCAGAGCTGAATTTTCCAAGAGCTCTTTTTCTAAAGTGTATTATTAATAAAATAATAATGAAAAATGTATTTACTACTTTTGATTCAATAAATATAAGAAACCATCTAAATATTTACTTTAGGTACTTTTAAAAAAATGCCATTTTCTTAATAGTAAGTCATTAATAGCATAAAATATAAAACATTCCATTATAAAGACCCACAAAAAACATTTTATCGAAAGAAAATTCTTAGAGATTGAAAAGTCATAGGAAAGGTAGTTGTTGTTTTTTTCTACACTATCTGAAAAAGAAACAAAAATTATTCTAAAGTACAACTAGAGCATTTCTAGAAATATAATTTTATTTTTATTAAGATATGCTTAGCTTAAAGAGGCCAGTTAAATGACACAAGCCAGGAGAAACTTACTAAATGGATAGGTTTGTCCTAAACTAAAGGTACATTCTTTTTTTTTTTTTTAATTAAAGGTACATTCTTATTCTTAATCCAAATCAACTCACAATTCTTTATTTTTTTATCTTTTCTTTTCAAGAGAAAAACCTATTGTATGTGATGAGGAAGAGGATATTTTCTCTCTCTCTCCACAGCAATAACTGTTAAACATGCAATACTTTTATTGTTTAATCATACTCAAAATAACTTCACACCCCTCAATTTAACTCTGAGAATAATGATAATGGTTATTATAGCTATAACTTGGACTATATCTACTGCATATGCTAAATGAGTTTTTGGTAGTAAATCTGAGAGGCTTTTTAAAAAAATCATCATTTTACAAAAGAAAGTGAATCACAGAAAAGTTACAACTTACCCATAGGCGCATAACTAGATTGAATCAGATCCCAAATTATAACTGACTCTTTGATTCTAAAGTGGGCACCTAGAACCAAGCATTATGCAGGTTAGTGTTTAATTGGGAGAAAAAAAAAAAAAAGATAAAGATAACACATGGAAAATGAAGCAGCAACTAAATTAAATTGGAAAACCAAAGTAAAAGAAGTAGAAATAAGTATCTCATAATCCCTCATATTTTATGCAGGTGACCATTTTTCCTAGCATTCATTTAAATGTCCTTTATATTCTACTGAAAAAGAAATTCTGAATCAGACAGAAGACCGCATACATCATGACTGGGAAATTACTTGTAAATTTTATAGACAAGTGTGGCATTCATTAAAGTTTTAAAAAGTCTTGCACTTTAGTGCATTTACAATATGTAAATGATGAATTGTGCTAGTAATTCTTTCAACCCATTTCACAGCGGTTCTTACTTGACCTCTTAAATCGTCACTAGAATTTTTTATAGAGAGAAAAAGGCAAAAAACTTTGTAAAAAATTTCCATTCAGCATACAGTGTTTAACCAAGCTGATTTTTCATTATAAAAGGCATACATAATAGTTACTAATAGTTCTTCTTCTTATTATTATTATTATAACTATTATTAACAATTCTCACTATTATTATTACTACTAATAGTTCTCACAGTGCCAGCCATTGTGCTTAGTGATAAACATACATTTATATACCTTAAATAAAGCAAATTAGACATAAAATATACGTTATTCTAGAGAGGTGCTAGCTCAGGCAAATTTCAGTGAGTTATTAGGTTGGTTCAAACGTAATTGCGTTTTATGCATTTATTTTTAACCTTTGAAACGGCAATTGCGTTTGCACCAACCTAACACTATTTGATATCACTCATGATGCAAAAACTTTATAATAGCAAATGAATTAATTACTAGAATATTTTAATAACTAACTTTGGTCATGAAAAGGACAATTTTCCTTTTTTTGTCCTGTATATACTGTGACTCTTGAGCAAAAATTAAATTGTATTATGTGTTTTTCTACTCTCCAGATCATAATTCATACAAACTTGTGTTCAATAAATGTTTATTGAACAAATGACTCAACCAACAGATTAAGTTGTTATGATATTGAAAATTATAGATTGGTAAATGAATGCTTAATTTGAAATTGAAATCCCTGAATATGAAACCTTTCCTATAATTTTTAGTCATGAGAGTTAGAGAAACCACTGAGACTCTGTGATTCTCTGATTTTAATCTAACAAATGGGGTCACCAATGCTAAATCTCAAGAATGCTATGAGAATCAAAATGAGACAATACAAGCAAATTAATTTTATTAACTTCAAAATTATGGCTATGGATATCTGGGTTCTCATTTATTTTGATAATTCATAGAAATGACACAAGCTATTATAACACATATTACTATCTCAGTTAACATGAGTCAGATTCTACAGGTACATACATGACAGCAATGGCACGGTACAATAAAGAACAGAATTAAGCAATTTATATTTTGATCTGATTTTGTTATTACAATTTATATCTTTTCTATACCATTATCTTTGCAACTTAGATTCTTCAATTGTAAAATAAGAATGTAATACTAGAATATTTCTATATTTTCTCAATTCTACTAGGCTCTTAAGGATTCATTAGTGGACATAGTAATATTTCAACTGTGCCAGCATTGGCACCTCTAAACCCCTGTGTTGTTAAAGGGTTAACTGTGTGTATATATTGTGTTAAATGATCAGCACAATATGTCTAGTTAACATCCATCATCACACATAGTAGTTATAATTTTTTTTCTTGTGATAAGAACTTTTAAGATCTATTCTCTATTCTACACATTTATTTCTGTGATTGCTATCACAATAGACCAGTGCTCTCACCTTTTACTGCGGGGCACACCAAATGCCATCAGTGCAGTACTCACTGTGGTGTTTACTATAGTGACACTGCCAAATCCATTGTCCTCCACGTTTTTCAGTGTCTCTTTTATGAGATACAATGTTCTCAGGACCAGGACAAGTTTTGCTTCTTATGAGCAAGTCACATTAATTTTTGAGATAATGACACTGAATTACACATCTGATTATGCATTTTTCCCTTTCCTTTAGCTGTTAAGAATATCAGAGACAAATATTTAGTCTGCATTCAATAAATATTGTAGGAAATTATGAGCATATTTCTAAAGCAAATCTTTTCTTGGTTTCTAATTGGTTTTTTGTTTGTTTGTTTTTATTTCTCTCTCTCTCTCGCGCGCGCTCTCGCTCTCGCTCTTTCTCTTTCTCTCCACCTCCCTCCATCCCTGACTTTCTTTCTTTCCTTCCTTCCTTTTATTTCCTTCCTTCCTTCCTTCCTTCCTTCCTTCCTTCCTTCCTTCCTTCCTTCCTTCCTTCCTTCCTTCCTTCCTCCCTCCCTCCCTCCCTCCCTCCCTCCCTCCCTTCCTTCCTTCCTTCCTTCCTTTCTCCCTTCTTTATTTCTTTTACCTTTGTGTGTGAATGTGTATACCCACGGTAAATTATCTTTCTTAGTTTTTACTTCTATTTATTCTCTTTTTATTTTCTCTTTATCTGCATGTGTGTGTGTGAAAACATTGTAAATTATCTCAGTAATATCTGCCTATTAAGAGATTCCGTTTTGACTTACATAAACCACATCTGAAAATCAATCTTAGTTATATTTTAATCACCCTTAATTTTAGATCAAACAAAATGATTATGCTTAGCCACTAGTTTTATTAGACTTTTGGGGGCATTTAACAACTTACCTCCTTCATTTATGGGAATATGTTATTTATAATATGTCTACCTTTAGACTCACCATCATCTCTGAGTCTCCTTCTCCTGAATTATTGTCATTTAGAACAATTACAGAGTCTCTTGGGATTCTGATGTCAAAGTGAAAAAATAATAGTAAGCATGTAAATGATTAAAATATATTTATGGTAACAAATATTTTCAGAAAAAAATTAAGTTATCTGCATTTGCTTATTTTTTAGATGGCATAAAAAGCCTTTAAGTCAATTAAATGGTTATGTGGAGGACAAAAATAAAAATTAGGAAACAGATACAAATCACTTAGAGAAATGCAAAATTCCAGGTTCAGAGCAGGAAATGTAGAATTATCCCTAGCATGGTTTGTTTATTTGTTTGTTTGTTTGTTTGTTTATTTGGTTTTGGTGATGAAGTTTGGTTGCTTTTTATCCTTAAAACCAAGGAATGCTATCAAGGTCACTGAGGTCATGCTAAATGGATACATGAACCAAATTGAGGAGGGTGATAGGAGAATTTGAGCACAGGCTTGTATTGTGGCAAACATTCATTGCAATATGAACCTCACAAATATATATCTCATCCATAAACCTCTGTTCCCATAAGCCACATTCAGAAACCAAATAAGTTGCCAATGGTGTTAATTCCCAAGAGCTACAACATGAAATCCCCTCTCCCAATTACTCTTACATAAACGAAGGAACTGCCTTTATTAACCTATCTATGCCTTTTTCTATATAATTATTTTTACCTTGCTTCAATATAAAAATATTTGAAACACCTAGGGATTATAAAAAAAATTTTGTCCATATCTATATTTTATTTTCATTCACAGATCATAATATTATTATATTTTTAAAATAATGTATAGTTCATTTTCAAGTAATAGTTTACTAGTGACAGACAGGATAACATTATTTACATAATTTGTATTTCTTTTCAGTAGGGGAAAATATACCAAACCACTGAAATTTCACGACCTAACTTTTCTTACTCTTAAATATCAGCTTCTAATCTGTCTTTTTTTTTTAGTGTCTGAACATAGAATGTTTTAAAAGACTTACAAATTTCATATTTTCTTGTTTAGTAGAACTTCCATATCATATTGTTCCATTCATCATTCCATTTGTTGGTAATATTCAGTATTGCTTGTTCAGTGAGTTATATTATAAATCCTATCCCTCCAATACCAAGGGAACAGTTCTGTACAAAGTACAATGGTGGACATTTAATCATAAAAGTATAAATGCATGTATACAATGTGTAATATTGTACAGGCTACTTATTTCCAATTTATGGAATGACACTGACAACTGTTAGAGAAATTGCTACCATTTGCTTTATTTTATTTATTTTAAATTTGTTACAATATATACCCAGTGATAGTTTAAAAGCTAACCAAATATTCTTGGAAATGAAACAAATTTGTGAATACTTGACTGACTCATGTAGAAGTGGCCTTAATACTCTGTCATGTTTACATGGGATTTATAAAATAGAGGATAGAGATAAGTCAACATTGTATAACAAATGTGTAAATGTTGCCTAATGCGTTAATCAAAACAAAGTTTTTCTAAAACATGCTGGATCTTGAGGCTAAAGAAATATATTTATTTAGAAAAATGATATCAGAATGACAATATGTACTATACTTGATTTAAAATATTTAAGAACATATTTTATTAACTTAAATCTGTGTTAAGAATTCTACATTATTTCATTTAAAAATGCAAATCAATCAGTAGAATTAACTTCAACATTTCCTTTTACCCTTCTAAATCTTCTTCCATCACCTCCCACCTATATGACACTGAGCTAGGAAATAGGAAGAAAGGAACAAAAAAATTCTTCCTTTAGTTATACATTCAGATTCTGCCCCACAGGTAAGAATCTCTTTTAAGATTTTTATTGGCTGAAAAGCATTGTAAATAATCATGTAGATTTATTGTTTCAACTTACATCAGCTATTACTAAATTTTGCTTTATAGAATATTCACCCAAAATCTTAAATGTACTTTGATTCCTAAGGACACTTGTAACTAATGCATTGATGTAAAACAGCAGTCCTATTCTCAGAGATATTTACAGGAATGACCTGAAAAATTTCTTTCTGAATATATATTTTTGTGAAGATACACAGAGCACCTGTTTCTTGGAGACTCCCGTGCATATTGTCATAGCAGCATTAAATTAAAGTGGCTAAGAAATAACTCTGTAATGTTATAATGCTTTGTTTCAATATTTCATTTATATGTTGGAACACAGAACACTGTTTTATTATAACATGTCAGTATTTGTGTGTGTGTGTGTGTGTGTGTGTGTGTGTGTGTGTGTGTACAATGTATTGGTTTGTTTGTATGTTTGTTTTGTCTTGATTTTCTTTTGTTATTCCCCAACATACTAGTTTGGGAAACACTGAAATGACATGTAGTCCATAGCTGATATCACAGTAATGAACAATCATAGATAAAAATGCGTGATGAAATAATAAGTCGCTGACATTTTAAGAATTTATATTACTTGGTTCACCAGATCTTTATGCAGTTCTAACCTCCCCAAAAGCACAATTCTAAAATACCTTTACTTGAATTCATACATCTTACTTGTTATGAAGAATATTGTCTTTTAAAACCCCAAAAAATGAAAGAAAAAAAAAAGTTCTATACTAAACTTAGTTACCAAAGGAGAGCAATAGTATTTTAACCATAATTCTTGAAACATCAATCATGCTACTTATTTTTAATAGCATTTATTTATTTAAGCCTGAAAATTGTTATTATTTTAAACATTTTTGATAAAAATGTGAAAAATGCATTAAATATTTATCTTCTTTCTCTAAGGATGTAGAACATAGTTTTATAATTCCTTAATGATGCACTGCTAATTTTCAGACATTGTTAAAAAACTTTAGTATCCTCAGGAATAATTGAAATATAAATTCTATTAGATCCAAAAAATAATAATGATAATAAGTAGCTTTAGCTTCTATGCTTATACATTTCTGCATTTTTATTTTATTTTCTTTATTAAATTTAACTAATAAATAAAAGCATCTTTAAATGAATAAGGTGTTAGGTTCTAGTACCAGTTTTACCAACCACAGGCGCAAAGAGAAGTGTAGAGATGGAAGAGTACAGGAACAGAGCTTTTCAGAAAACTGACATAAGAGTGAAAGGACTTCCATGAAGATTTGAAGTGCCCGCCTATACAAAGGCCTTATATACATATATAATTTAATAACTGTTTAATAACCAGTATGGTGCGGACACTGCCTAATGAGCATAAATACTAGCCTCAGCACTAAAGCAGGATTCTAGAGATCTCTATGTAGGCCCTTTTGTTGCGCCATTATTCTTAGAGTACAGGACAAAGGCAGCTGTGACTGTCAGGGCATTTGAGCTATTTATAAAATAACAAGTATTGATGAGAGTGTGGAGAAACTGGAATACATGTAGAATGTTGGTAGAATGGCAAAATTGGCATAGCTGCTATGGAAAACAGTATGTAGAGGCCTCAAAAAAACTAAAAATAGAAATAAAAACATGATCCAGCAACCTCACTTCTGTGTATTTCTCCAAAAGAATCAAAAACAGAATCTCAGAAACAGTTGAATTCTCATGTGCCTTGCAACATTTTTCACAATAGCCAAGAATTGCAAAGAACCCATGGATGTTTGAATGAAGAAAATGTGCTATAGACATACAATGGAATATTACCTGACCTTACAAAGAAGGAAATCCTGCCATATGCTACTGCACGGGTGAACTAAATAGTATGTGAAATAAGCCAGTCACAGAGAACAAGTACTACATGATTCCACTTATATGAGATAGATAAAGTAGTCAAACTCATAGAAGCAGAAAGTGGAATGTTGGTTGCCAGCAGCTGAAGAGAGTTAGCAATGAGGAGCTGTTGTTCAATAGGTTTAGAGTTTCATGCATGCAAAGTGAGTGCGTTCTAGAGGGCTACTGCACAGCAATGTGCATATAGTTAGCAATACTATACTGTGTAGTAGTGTTCAGTTTGTTAGAAGGGTCCATCTCATGTTATGTGTTTTTGACCACAATAAAGAAAAACAGAAATGCAAAGGAAAAATGGAGGGTGGAAGGGGTAGCTAGACACTGTTTATTCAGATAATTTGTTTCCCTGAATAACATTTAAAGGCAATGCTACCACCACTATCAGGCCATTGTAGAGATAAGATGGGTTACAGTGCAATTTGGATTTGTAATTCATTAACGTAGTATAAGACTTCTACAGAGTAATAGTGAAGCAAGGTATAATGCTATTTTGTTTTAAGGAATTATCAATTTGTTTTAATAAAACCTCCTGGTTAAATCAGATTTGCTTGTGTATAGCTTTACATATTTCTCCAGTAAGATCAAAGAGGAAAGAGGTTTTTGTATTTTGTTCAGTGTTCAATTCTAAATAGACTAGCATGTACACAAAAAAACCGAAGTGACCTTTTAGCTGACAGTGTAGCTATAAAACAACACAACAAATTACTAAAAAAGAAGTCAATTTGTATATGCTTTTTTTTTTATCTGTGGTGAGTCTGTAATGTACAGTAGAAAGTATAAGGGCTTTGTTTCTAAAAAGACCTAGGGACATCAGGTTATATATATATATATATATATATATATATATATATATATATATATATGATTCCTCCCAAGTTAAGCTTCCCTGAGACTCAGTGTAGAAGGTAATCCTTATGTTATCTTGAAGGTCACTACTCCTGCCACCTGGGCAGCAGCACTTCCACACAGGGATGACTTACACAGTGATGTGTGCATTCCCTGAAACCGGTACTCTGATTACAATTGCTTGAACCCCAAGTGACTGTCTAAACTGTCCTGTGCATTTAGGTTTGAGATCCATAGATTTTTAGTAAATAAAGACCTTCTGGTTGTAACCTATTTTTTTGTTCTTTCTTATCCCCTGCCCCCCACATAGCTCAGTAGAGCAGATAAACTCTCTCTCTCTCTCTCTCTCTCTCTCTCTCTCTCTCTCTCTCTCTCTCTCTCTCTTTCTCCCCTCCCCCCACACACACAAATTGATGAAGGGTGGATCCTGATGGATTTCCAGGCCCTTTCTGACATCCAAATGGTTTCTTGCTCTCATTTTAACATAGTAAATTCTCCAATTCTCTGACTCAAATGCATTTCTGTTACTTGCAGAGAATGGCCTTAACTCACCCTTCAGTATCTTAATATGTAAAGAATAAAAAATGTTGCCTTACTACCTTGCAGGATCATGAAACAAAATAAGTTAATCTGCTTAAGGGTCCAATAGTCCTTAGCGCTATTTCAAGGTGCTCAAGAAATATCAGCTATTATTTTTTTATTTTATTTTTTTTTTTACTTAGGGTCTCCTCTAGGAAGCTAATGAGGTAAAATCAAAATTTAGCTCAAAGCATTATGCACAATAAATCTTTTACAGCCTCATAACAATCCTGCAGAAATCTATGACCTCTATTTTGAAATGAGCACCTCAAGCAAACAACTTCCCTGAACTTATTTTTTTCAATTTATACAATGAGAATGATGATTCAATAGTAGCTATTACCAAGTTTGTTGGGAGAATCACATCCAATCATGGGCAAGAGTGGCCCACAAAAACCGCAGGTGATACTGTTATGTTGAATGTCATTAGATAGTCCTTTTGAACACAATACACCTTTTAAGATTTGATTTTTAATTCCTTTTGGGAACTGGAGAACATGCCCCACATATATCTCAGAGCTTCTGTTACATCAACTTGTCCTTTTGCAGCCTGGAGATTGTTTCAGTGCCTTGTACCCATCAGCCTATCAAGGAGCCCTTAGAGCTCTGACATTGTCCACTAAGCTATTGTCTAGAAGACGGAATGGGGCCAAGATTTATTCAACCCCAGAGAGGAAACTGAGACTCAGAACCAGGTTTGGGGGTTTCGTTTTGAAGCTGGAGTTTGAGAAGGGAAAATGAAGAACTGAAGTTAGTTCATAGAGATAATTACTTTCAGTGAGAGAATATATCCTATTGTAAAACATTTCTGTTCCTTAGGGGAAAGAGGGCAGTAAACAATGGGGAATATGTCTCAAGAAGAGGGACCAACTGAACTGGCAAATTATCGGCCTCTATAAATAATTTCCGAAGATTCTACAGAGATCTGTGGACACTCATAGTAGACGCAAAGAGAAAGTTCATGGAGAAAAATATAGTGCAGAAAGTGAGGACCTAACTTTCTAGAAGAAGAGATCAGCAGGAAAATTACTATAATTTTTCCAGCAACATCATCCTTATCTTTTCTATTTTAACTTCTAATACATTTAGGACAAAATTATTGCAGTTTTCACAATAACTCTGCACCTCATAGCTATTTAGTAGAGTGATTTCTCAGGTTCTGAGTATGTGATTCAGGTAAGTGAATGAGACAGTCTTATGCCCTCAATCTAATCTCCTCCTCCAACAAATTAAACAGCATAGTAATTGGTTCAAAAGTTATTTTTTATTAGTTATGTCTTCAATTACAGGTGTAACCCCATCAGACTCATTAATCCACACTATTTGTGCTGTCACTCTATCATAGTGTTCATATGTTCTTCCATTACTGCATTTTTCTATAATTATAGGAGCATCCTTTACAAAAGAAAAGAAAGCCATTAGAAAAATGAATTATATTTTCAAATGAGGAATTTTAATTAATATAATTTTTACCCTTTCCAGAATTTTGACTTATTTTTGGCCATAGTTATGCATATCTTCAGCAAATTCAGGAAAGTCTATGAATTTAATTTAATTATAAGTGAAGTTTTTTGTGTCTTCCATGTACTCAATATCAGCGAGCTGAACAACCTGAAAGGCAATCGTGTATTTCAATAATCAATAGTATTTACATGAGATTTAAGATATTCAACATAATATATACATTTCATAGTTTTGAATTCATGAAAAATGCATATATTTCTCTCAAATTGTTTCTAGTAAAGATCAATCATAGCATCAAAGCATTCTTTAACTGAAGGTTTTTCGAAATTTTAACAACATTGCTATATCTTTTGTTTCACAGGATGTTATAAACATTTCTCCAGGGGGTCAAAGTAATTGTAACTGAATTAGAAAAACATGCTGTGAGGGTTGGCATTATCACATAAGAAATCACACATAAACATAAATAAAACATTGCATTTTTATCATTTCTGAATATGCTCTCCAAAGTCATGAGAATCATCATTGGAAAGTTTAGTTTGTAATACTAATCAGAATAAACTAGAGGTCCAGTGCTACTGTCAAAACTAAATCATAAAATAAATGAAACAATTACATACATACACCTGCACTCATTCATCTTTATCATCTTATCTAAAGTTTCTTCATATAACATATTTAAAAATTCAGAATTACAAAAAGCTGTCCTCCAAAGATAAGTCCAGCTCTTATATTATGAGAACTAGTCCTGAGTTACAGCTGTTCAGCTAGTGACTATAGTTTCCTGCATCCAGGAATGGTCATATGACTAGATATTTCCAACCTAATATGTACTGAAGTGCTACGTTTTGTTTCTGTACTGAGGTTTTTTAAGAAATGGTTATGCCTTTCTCAGTCGATTTATATTTCTCAAACAAGAATTTTGTTTATAGTTTAGCCTCTATAAACGGTTGCATTAATTATGGTAATACTAGCCATTGTAGAAAAAGCTTAGTGACTTCATTTGTTCCTTGCTTTTATTGCATTCCAATATGATGTTTTTTTTCTCTGTCTTCTTTACTGGGTACTTTTCCTCTTCCTGATCTATAAATGTTGTAGTGTTCCAAGACACAGCCCAGGGCTGCATCGATTTTTCACATGATCTCATAACAACATTATGGCTTTAAGAATCCTCTATGCTCTGATGATTCCCAAGTAATACCGCTAGTCCCCCTCCAGTCTCCAGATTCAGTCTATTGCCCACTCCACATCTCCACTTTGACTTTTAATAGACAATTAAGACATGCAGTTTGTACAAAAAACAAACTTTAGATTTTCTATTTTCATCCAGCCACCTACCGACAATTGCTCCATTCCAAGTCTTTCAGAACTTAGTGGCTGACATTGTTTCCGTTTCTCAGGTCATAAAACTCCAGGAACCCTCTTTTGTTTTATAATTCATATTCATCTATCAATAAATCCTTCCTTCTAGCTATACTTTATTAAGTATATTAGTCGAATTTCAACCTCCAAATTATACCTTAATCCAATCAACTTTGATTATTGCAATACTACTAGTAGCCTATCCACTCTGCTGCATGCATCCTTGCTCCATCTAATTATTTTCTTTCATAGCTCTCAGATGTTACTTACCTGCCCAGAAACATTCAGTGCCTAGCCATTAAGGTCAGAGTAAAAGTCAAAGCCCTTAAAATGATCTCCACTAACTAACACAACCTTCCCAGCCTCCTTTCTTCTTTACCTCATATACCAACAACTATATTTACCAATCACACAAGCCATGATCAACCAAATATCATCTTTGTTCTTGCTGGTCACTGTCTGTAAATTATCTTCCCTAGATGCCCAAATGTTTCACTTTCTACAGGTCACTAGGCAGATGTCACTTTACCAGAAAACCTTCCCTGCAACTTTACACTCTAGTAGGAGTGTGTTAATAGAAGAGGTGATGGGTCATTTAAACCTGAGGCACAATCTGAAAAAGACCACAGCCTTCTTTTCTGTTAACCACTTCCAGTACACAAGGCTGAAAGAAAGATTCAGTAGAATGAATGAAGTGAAAAGCTACTCTTTAAATGTATATAGCTCCTGAGGTATTGCCATGCTGTGAATTCTTATAACTGAGAGAACAGTTTTAAAGAAAAGGCAAATGCAATAATAGTGGCTAAAGACAAGCTAAGTGAAATTAGAGAATTTGGAAGTAATGTGTGATGAAAAAGAAGGAAATTGTCTTGACTTCTTGTGAACTTGCTAAATCCTTAGACGGTGCTTTAGAGTTGGGGAATGTCATATTCAAATGATTTATAATTTTAAAGAAATTATTTTCTGTTTATTTAGTATATTGTTGTACTTACTGTTTTGTTTTCATAATCTGTGCCAATTTAGATAGTTATTGTCATGATAAATTTGTTCTCCTTACCCACCTTTCTAGAGGGTATATTTATATTGTTTAAAAAGTCATAGTTTAGGGGTGGCCAGTTAGCTCAGTTGGTGAGCGTGGTGCTAATAACACGAAGGTTGCCAGTTCGATCCCTGAATAAGCCACTGTGAGCTGTGGCCTCCTTAAAAAAAAAAAAAAAAAAAAAAAAAAGGTCATGGTTTAAAACTACAGGTTTAATCTTTTATAGTTTCCAAATATAATTTCTGATATATTAATCTCTAATATTTTTCAGAAAATTCTGTAGTTATCTCTTTCTCAGCCTCCTATATTCACTTTCTTTTTAATTTTTTCCCTAGTAATATTTATCAAAAAACTTAAATGATAACATTGAGAATAACACAGAAATTTGATATTTTATATAAAATATCAAACATCAAATTTCCTTATCCTGTTAAGGAAATAGCAAAATATCTCAGATTTTAGAATAAAATTGCCTACCAGAAAAAGAAATAACTTGTATGTTTTCTATACTTGCTTTCTAAGTGATGATAATAAAGTTCAGATACATGTTTGAAACTAAAGGAATGTCATATTAAAAATAATTTGCAAAACTTTGTTGTTACTTTTTCTAATCACTTTAATGCTGAATGTACTGTCAGTGACTTCCACAGATTACTGGGTGCCAGAAACTTCTGATCCACTAAACTCTTTAACATATTGATGAAGGACTCTGTGTCTTTGTTATTAGGATCTATAATATAAAAAACATAATGTATACCATAATTTTATTTATAGTTGGATATTTGCTGTTTCCCAATGGTTATATGTTCATTAATTAAATATAGAACGAGAGCGTCATATACCTAACATATACAATTAGTAAATTAAAGTCAATTGTAGCCAAAGGAATGCATATTAAAACTATAATACATGTAATTTTTAAAGTTTTTAGAGAAACATAATCACTAAATTTGTTCTAAATTTCTGGTGAATCTATAGATAAATTTTTCTAAAATGTGTGTCATTTTTTAGTTAAACTACTTAAGTTTTTAGATATATGTTAGAATATTTTTAAATACTTCCCATACATTTTAGCATAAAAATAATTTAAATTTATGTTGCTCTATGTGATTTTTGCAAATCAGAATTCTCTCTTTTCAAAGCACACTTACTTTTGATGGAATTTTGTTCCTGCTGACATTACCATTGCCTGACCTGTGTAAATAAGTATTTACCAATGTTTATATATAACACCCTAATATTCTTTTTCAATTTCACTAATCATATTTGTTTTTCAGGTTTCCCCCCCACCCCGAAAAAATAGATTTACAACAGTATTGAAGGCATTCAGATAGTTTCACATTACACAAGTATTATTTCTTCATTTTCACTTGCTAAATTTAAGAAACAAAAGGATTGATGTAGAAGAGGGAAAAGGGGATTGTTCAGACTGACCCCCAGCTGTTCCAAGATTTGTGCCTGCGAAGCCTCAAGCAGAAACAACACACCAGGTATCTGAGTGGGAGACAAAGGTGTTTTGATATTTACAGATGGGGGAGAGTCTCCAGTGGTGGCAGACAAGAGGAGCAATGATCCGCATGCAGGCAGAGAACAGGCAAGGTTATACAGGTACAGCAAAACAAAGAGCATTTTATGGGAGAAATCATCTAGCAGGCCCTGCTCGTAGGTACACAGTGTCCCAAGAAGCTGGGAGACCTTGACTGCTGGCCAGCAAACAGAACTAACTGATAAGCAATGTTCCCATAGAGTCGGGAGACCTTGACTGCTTGCCAGCTCATCTGTGGGCCAGGTCCCTACAGGGGTCAAATATATGGTGATGAAAGAGAACTGATTCTGGGTGATGAACACATAATGTGATATATAGATGATGTATTACAGAAATGTCCACTTGAAACTGATATAATTTTACTAACCAATGTCACCCCAATAAATTTAATAAAAATTTTTAAAAGATTGATGTAACAGTTTGACATATACACAATTAAAGGATCACTTTTCCTAAATAATTTTAATCTCAGAATATTTTTAATTGTCTTCCAGATGGTAAATGCATATTAAATATGTAAAAATGTATGTTATTTTATTTTTTATTCTCACCTTCTTGAAAGCATCAAGTAGATATGAATGGGAGTTAGTATAAGTGTTCAAACATAAAATGACCAGTAAGATGGATATGTAATTATTTGAAAGTTTTGTGAAGTTTATTAAAATATAATGATATTCTACTTGCTAAGTAATAATTGGTAGTAGTAGTATAATCATTTGTGGTAGGAGAGCAAAATACTCCAGGAATAAAATATAGATGTTTATTTTGAATCTTGATGCTAATTCTGTATATGGATACATCACCTGGAACTGTAAATTCTTAAAATAAGTTTGATTTAACTAGATCAATGGTTCAACCAGTGGATAATCATAGATGCATTTGAGTAACATCTCTAAAACATTCTGCAAAATTCAGTTTGTATGTGCTTTTTTTTGGGGGGGGAGGAATCCACATCTGTTATCAGATCCTCAAATTGTTAGGGATTGCCAAAAAAAGATAAATTTGATAAACTAAAATTGATTACCCACATGGTTCTTTTAATTTCCAAATTTTTATGAGTCAATTAAGTGGAGTCCATAAACTCCTCCTAATTTGAAATAACCGTTAATACCAAAAAGTATAAAACAATCTGTTATGAATAATTTGTACATATAAGAAAAACATAATTTAATGTGAATACTTGGAAAACCAAACCTTAAACTGGAAATAATCAGGTGTCTCTGTGTTGTGAGAACTGCACTGTTAAATATCGTTTCCAGAGTAGGTGAATGTTTCCTGCTAAATTTGGCTTCTAGTACTTGAAAGAGATTGAGAAAACAGAGAGAAAGGCTGAGAGTGTGTAAGCACCACTATAAAACTATATAATTAAAGAGAACGTCCTTTGTAAAGAAAAGTCTGTCTCACCCGCATTTGTTATCTTTTTGTCAACTTTATAGCCATGGCCGTCTGCAAAAAAGCACCAGAAATGGAAAGACTCATTCAGTGGATGCCAACAGCAGCCGTGCTGTTCACACACTGCCTGTTAAAGCATCACAAAGAATTGCATTATTTGCCAGTTTCTATTATGTCAATCTCAAATTTTCACATAGCACTTCCTTTAGTCCATGCCAATAAAAATTATCATTGCTCTGTTCCACAAAATGTGCTTTATCATGAAACTCAGTAGGGTTTGGTGGATTAAAAAATACAATTTTGTCAGAGAGCCAAGGACTTGAAGTGCAAATCTTCCACATTAGCAAATAAGTAATTTAGTTAGCATAGCTTAGGCTCAATCACCACATCTGAAAAAGGGTTACCATTTTACCTACCTTAAATGGTTAGGATAAGTATTAACTGTGATGATAGATGTGCTGACATGGTATATGGCATGCAATAAATGATAAACAAATGCTTGGACATCATAATACACTACATATAAAATTAGAACTTGGAACTTTTGTGTAATTTTTTATAAAATTCTGAACTAAAATATCTATATTTATTGTTCTTTGTTACGTAAGTAAATAATAATCAATTAAACTGCTAAAGATTAATCTTTGCAAATCAGTTGCTTTTCAGGAGAAATACATTCAGAGTCAGATTCTCATGCAAACACACCTGTGATACGTTCACATATTTACAAACCATAATGTAATAAGCAATAAGGCCTTTATGAAATAAAGTAAAATGGTTTCACGGGAGAGGAATTTATATAAATATGCACAGATACTACATCCAAATTGAAATAAAGATAAATCACAAAGATTAAAAGTAATATTTTTTAGTACTTTTAAAGTCTTCTAAAGATGAAAAAAATATTATCAGACATGGGAGGTTATTATTTTAAACATCTGGCAAGTATTTCTTTTTCATTCTTTTTATCGTCAATGTTTCAAATTAAATTCATCCACTATCTAACACATCATTACTTGTGTCTGTTGTGGGGGTAGTGTGGTGAAATGTGTGGATAAGTGTATAAAACTGTGTTCTGTCTTTTCTCACACTCTGTCTTCAAGATAAAAAAAAAAATCTTGATACATTACATTGCATTATTTCAAAACAAGTAATAAGAAACATTTGGTCTCTTATTTTGTTTTCTGGTAATAAATGGGATTATTTAATTTCATTTACCATGTAAATTTATGTAAATTTTGATAGCATCTTAACTTCTACTTCTAGTAATTTGCTTGGCAAAGTATGTTCCATAATTTATTTCTCAGTGTTTTGACCACAAAAACTGTTCTGCCAATTAAATTATGTTGTGAACAATTTCTATAAATCAAATGAGTTATATTTTTAGTTTCCACGTTTCCTGACAATATATCTGAATAATGTTGGTAAAATTAAATGAAAATGAACTCCGGACTTATAATTCCCTAAGCAGACAAAACAATTTAAGCCATATAAGCAAATCTAAATCTAGCTTATTTCATGAACATTCACAAAATTTAACTTAGGCCATTTCTTGTAAATACCTCTGATAATCATGAAAGAAATTTAAGTCACCTTCTTAAAGAGAGTATGAGACAATCACTTATAACCTATCCCCTACCATCTGGAAACCTCCCTGTAGTAACCAATCTTTGTGGTTACCATATAGCACAGTGAGGCCCTTAATGTTTAACATTATTTTAAAAGAGCGAAACAGTAGGCCCCACTGATGGTTTTTAATATTGTTTTAAATATTTACCAGTAAAAATAGTATAACAGTGGAACTAAAAACATGATAGCCCTTTTCATAATGTTTACTTCCCTGAGACTGTTTCATGAAGACTTAATAAGTTTAAATTACACACACAGGCAATTTTAACTGGTTTTAGTCATATATGCAGTCCAGATAGTCTCATGTCCCCATTACTATCTTAAGTCTGTATCCTTGGACAGCTTCTAGCAAGAAGTCAAGTGAAGCACACATTCCAAGGACAGGAGAAAGGGTGAGGAGCTCCCAGTTGCCCAGGTTTAGCTCACAGATCAACTAGCTTTGTTCTTGATGACCTCCCTCAACAAGGGAAGAATGCTGGTGCTACTTAGAATTTAATATCATGTGCTATAAGTATCGATACAATCGTTTCTACACTGAAAAATGCAAAACCAATAATCATAGATATATTTTAAGCTAAACACTATTAAAGCTGATTATTAATTTTAATATTTAAAGTAGGGCACTGGAGCAAAGATAAAATAAATGTAGGAAAAAAGGTAAAAAAATTAAAGAGTTTTTAAACACAAAATCTTCTGTGTTGAAGATTGTTCCACAAGTCCAATCCTGTGTTTGCTGACAACCATAACAGAGATGTGCATAATTAACAGTGTCCACAATAGAAAAAAAAAAAAAAAGAAAAAGAAAAAAAAAGCTTCTTCCCAGAAGAACCACAGCTATTTCTGAAACTAAGAGCAAAGATATTTTGCCCTCCGTGGTCTCTAAAAAAGAGAGCACTGTGAAGAATATTTTCAAAGCTAGGAATTAATAAAGCAATGAGGTTCATAGGGCTGTTTCCTATTTTATCTTTATTTAGGCTGATGGTGCAATCCAAAATATTTAGAAAATTAATTCTGTGAGTAGCCACAAACGTAGTTCTAGCTGTGCAGCTTTTTATGGAATGACTTAATTCAGTTTTACAGTGTAGAAGAACAGAGAGAATGTATATGCTTCAACTATTTCTCCCTAAGTTTTATTTCCCTCATATGAGGACAGATATATTATTGTCCCTGCAGCGCATATTACGTTTTGAAGGCTCAAATTAGCTAGACCTTGGAATGATACCTCTTATGAAAACGAGGAGTCTATAATAAGCTATACATGAATCTAAGTCTAGCAAGTCTACTGAGAAGAAAGTAAAATCTTTCATCGTGCAGAACAAGAAAAGATTTCCTTCAAAACAACTTTGGATCATTTTCAGCTTATGGAAAGAAAAAGGGACGAAGTCACAAAGTTTTATGCCTTAGAGTATGGGGACAATAATAACAACCAGAAAAATTTTAAAGGCCTTACCAATTATTCCCTTGCCCATGAAAAAAAATATCTCAATAAGTCATTGACAGAAATTTTAAGCAGTTACTATGAAACTGCAGCCAAAGTTTACCAAAACTTGAGATTTTTAGAATAATTATAATTCATTTAAAAGTAGAGTAATAGCTTCTTAAAAGTTTACCTGTGTATTTCAAGTAATTGTTCTGAAAATACTATTTCAGGCAGTAATGAAATAGCATTATCTTGCTTATTTGTTAGCCCTCTGTAAAATTCCAAGAAAAATTATGTTCTGAACCAGGGTTTCTCAATCTCAGCACTAAAATGTCCCCTGGGAACAAAACTACCCCCAGTTGAGAATAGCTGTACTATACCAATCTGTTTTGCAATAAAATGTTATAATTTAATTATAATTTTAATTATAACAATTTATTTAATTTTCCTCTAAAATTTGTTTTGTGTACTTCTTATTCATAATATAGACACACAGAAGTGTGAAGTCAATAAATTCATAGTGATTTAATGAAATACTAATCAGTAATATATGTCTTAATAATTTCAGAAAATGCATTTTGTTTGAGAAGTATTTTTCAAACCATTTTTACATCTTGGAAAGTGCAGATTATTCCTACTACTCTATGAAGTTAGCACAACAATGGTAATTTATAAATAAGATGTGACCCATGTTGAGTGGGCCCAAACTTCTATTACTCCATTAATATGAATTAAGAAATGCAGAAATAATGTGTGTTAGAACTTCAAAACACAAAATAAAAGTGATAAGCTTACCTCACAGAGTAGGGTTTTTCTAACATTTTGTCACTCTGAACTAAGGCTGCCAGAATAATGGTCAAGTGAACAAGTATCCTTATCTATTAATAGTTGGCATAGTTACTCATATTGCTGTTACCAAATCTATCAGTAGAAAATATTAACATTTTTATTAAAAGATTAAAATTTATCATGGCATTAAATAAGGCTGCCATAGACAAATCAGTCTAGAAAGCTTAATGTTGATTTCTTTGTGGTTTTTACCTCACTCATTTTTTTAATTTATGTTTTAGCAGTTGCTTTACTAAAATAACTATAGTAAAAACATATAAAATGCTCTTTTATGCTTTCCTTTCAAAAAACAAAAAAAGCATTAAAGATCTCATTTTGGGATTGTAAATAAATTAATTAATTCAATGTAGGAAAAATGTCTTTAAGAAAAAAAAAGGGGCGACCCGGGTGGCTCAGTTGTTTAGAGTGCCAGCTCTCGACAACAAAGTTGCGGGTTCAATTCCCGCATGGGATCATGGGCTACGCCCCATGCAACTAAAGATTAAAAATGGCGACTGGACTTGGAGCTGAGCTGCGCCCTCCCCAACTAGATTGCAGGACAACTAGTTAGAGCTGATGGACCCTAGAGAAACACACTGTCCCCCAATATTTCCCAATAAAATTTAAAAAAAAGAAAAAGAAAGGAAATATTTTACTAAGAAAACATTGTAGGATAAAATTAAGTAGTCAATTCAAAATCACTTTAGAGTGAACTGGGAGAAAATGGAGTAATCTTTCTTTATTTGGAATCTCAATCATTGAAAAATTCAAATAACGAGATACATATTTTTCACCACAGCATCGCAAGCTAGCTAGATAGACCTGACATTTTCTCACATAATGTGAATTAGTGTTTAATGACTAAAGGCAGATTGATCTATTTCCCTTTTAAAATTTCTCTTTCAAGATCTATACAGAGAACATAGATACTTTCATAATCACAGTTCAACACTTGGTGGTGCCTGCATTCGTTTAGCAATTCACATTTAGTATATGGCCCCAATCAGTAAATTTCTATATATGTGGAAAGCTACCATCACAGCCAGAGTCTACAATGTTGACAAAGAAGCATGATTACATCCTGAATGGTCTCCTGCATTAAGTAGTTAATCAATTAACTCAATTGACATAAAATGTGTCCTCACCGTGTGCCCAGCACCAAATAGTTACAGAAGATGTATGCACGATGGAATACTACTCTATCATAAGAAAAGATGAAATAGTGTCATTTGTGACAACATGGATAGATGATAAGCAAAATAAGTCAGGCAGAAAAAATTGAGAACCACATGACTTCACTGATATGTGGAATATAAAACTGAAAGCAACAAAGGAACAAGACAAACAAATAAAGGAAAAAAAAGAAAAAAAAAAAACACAACTCATAGACACAGACAATAGTTCAGTGGTTACCGGAAGGTAAAGGGGGAGACGGGATAGTAGAAAAGGGTAAACGGGGTCAAATATATGGTGGTGAACTTTCTGAAGCAGTTCTGGAAGTCCTCTTTCGTGAGTGTCTTTAGTTGGGCTGACGTGGCTCCCTCGATGTCCTGAATCATTTTGACTTTGGGGAAGAGCCAGAAGTTGCATGATGCTAGATCTGGTGAATAAGGTGGATGAGGACACACCATAATGTTTTTATTTAACAGAAATTGACGTAAACCAGATGCGATGTGTAACACAAAGCATTGTCATGATGGAGGATGATTTATGGCACACTTTAAAACACACCTTCTCTCAACTGTAGCTCACACCTAACTGCACCGAACAAGTTGAAACTTGTCACACACTGTTACTAAGGTTCAATGCACCACTTCCCATATTGAAGATGCCTGCCTTTCCACTGGATGGCACTTGGCAGCAGCATTCACTATATTTTGTGATCACAACAGAAAGGCTCCATGTCACACATCACTTCTGGTACGGCAATTTCTGTCAAATAAAAACATCAAAATGTATCCTCATCCACCTTATTCACCATATCTGGCACCGTGAGATTTCAGGCTCTTCCCCGACCTCAAAATGACCATGAAAGGTAAATATTTTGAATTGATTTGGGACACTGAGGCAGCCAAGACAGCGTAACTAAAGACACTCACAAAAGAGGACTTCTAGAACTGCTTCAGATAGTGTCAAGAATGATGGGATAAGTGTGTACAAAGCAACGGGGAGTATTTTGAGGGGTGTTAATGGCAATGTACCTTTTACTGTAATACTTTTTTTTTTTTAATTTAAACATTCACCATAGCTTTTGATCACACCTTATACATATAAAATACACAAAACAGCATAAATAAAAATTGTGAAACAGAAGGAAAATAAGGATTAGACAAAGCAGAGTCAGATATAACTAAAATTTACAGAGTTCTATGCCTCTTCCTTTCATTAGGTGTATATTTTGTACAACCTTTCCTTTTACCAGCCAATTTGTGAAAGGACAATTTTGTAACCACATGACTTTTTACAGAAATAAAAATATATTAACTGTGCAGAAGAAATACATGTATACAAACAGAGATAATAGTTTTCCAATGATCCACATGAAAGGCACAATGTTATGTAGTAATAAATGGTCTTCTCAGCACCCTTGAAATAGACACAACTACTTTCATGGGTTTTTTTCCTTATAATTGAACTCTGTACAGGCTAATTTTATTCACTAAGGCATATTTCAGAAGATCTATTCTGAGAGGTATAGTAATGCACTACCCATATGCATCTGGTTCCCATAACATCTTATTCATCATATATTTCTGCAAATTCCACTACACTGAAGTTCCATGAAGGAAGTTACTGTATTTTATCACAATTAGTGCCATAAGGAGTTGTACAGAATTGAGAAAATATTTAATAAGTTTTCAAACGACAAAAATGCTTGATATTTAATTTCTTGAAATGTCAACTTTATAATCACAATAGACTATGGGTTAAAGAGAAGTTCTTATTAGTTAATTTAATAACTTGTTTCTAGGTCATTTTAATAATTGCTTTATATGACTTGAATTTAAATTCCCAATTCAATAATCCAAGGATTATTCTCTTTTCTTAATAAACAAGATGCAACATCTCTATCATTCAAAATCCAACCAATCCTAATACTATGGTTTAATCAAAAAGTTAGGTTCTTTCTTATTACTTTTAACAGCTAGTACCTGGTCTTTACTATCAAAAGGAACTATATATATATATATATCAATATATCAAAGATGCTGATGACCAAAGTACCTAAAACTGATTAAATTGATTCTATCTGATTAGGCTTTCAAATAGGCCAGAAAAAAAAAACAATAAAATATATCTTAGAAACTGTTTTTTTTTTTTTACATATTTGAAATATTTCTATCGACCTTATAAATTATCTGTTAGGGAAGATGAGATTTCAAAATTTTATCCCTTCACTGACCTTTATCTTACCTGCTTAGTGATAAGCTCTGGGTTATCTCAATATTAGTCCCCACTCTTTGTCCAATCTGTCATTCTTTAGCTCCATACCCTGCTTTAATTTTGTTCGTAATACTGTCACTACCTCATCTTTTATTTTATACTAATTTTCATGTTTATTTATTTTCTGTCTTTCCTTATTAGAATGTAAGTTTCATGAGGACAGGGATTTGACCCCCACTCCCCCCACCCCCTGCTTTATCTCTAACACTAAGCAATACCTGGAATGTAACAATCAACAATGTTTTCCTCAACAAATATGTACAGCTCACTGCTGAAACTAGATCTTTACATGATTTAAATTTCCTTTTTTATCCTAACATCCTGCAATACAATGTATTCTCATTTTTTTCTCAAGTTAGTCATGCTTTTTTTCCTCTTGAGTTTCTTAATTTATTAAGTATCTATTATGTGTTCTTCTCAAACTCTCCAACAGAATTACTAAAGCCCATTCAATAATTTTTTAGCATTGTTGAATGCATCAAGCAATTTCTTTTATTTTTTTACAATGCCCAAACTGGTGCTCTATTTACACGTTGGTCTAACCTGGTTTCTCAATAGACCAGTTGTATAGCTGCTGTCCTGGTCTTACTGGGAATTCCCTTTGCCTATTCTCTGTGTCGTATCCCTTGTTTCCATGACATTTCTCTTTATTCCCCTGTTTTATGGAGCAAACCCTTCACTTCTTCCTGGAAAACAGACATGGTATTATAAATGTGGCAAACTTCCTCTAGGGTGGCTCCCCAGGATCCTCACCACTTGGTATCTATGACTTTGAGGAATCTCCCCTTGACTTGGGTGGACCTGTGACCAACTTCTAACCAATGGACTATAGAAAATATATAGGATAGGATGTACATTATTATATACTACTGTTGAAGCATCAGTCTTGCTGCAGTGTCTCTCTCTGTCTCTGCTGTCAACAACCATGTGACTGGAGATGTGGATGCTTTCCTAGCTCAGCTTCCAGAGGAGAATTAATCCCTGGCCAACACCTTAATTGCAGACTCGTGAGACCCTGAGAAGTTGTACCTCAGCTGTGCTTGGACTTCTGATTCACAGAAACTGAAATAATTAACATGTTTTGTTGTAAACTGCTTAGTGTTTTGGTAACTTGTCATAGGTCCTAGAAAATTAATACAGTAGGTAACTTTGTGAATCCATATGTGTCTGAAAATTTTCTTTCTACCTTAACATATAATTTTGGATTGGCAAATCTTAAATTCTATAAAATAATTTTCTTCCAGAATTTGTAATAAATTTTGTCATTGTCTTTTAGCATTCATTGTTGTTGAGAAATACAATTCTATTCTAATATCCAATAATGAATTTATGCTTTCTTCAGTCTGCTAAGTCTGTAATAATTTGTTTATATACTTCACAACTTCCAAAAAATGTTTTTATACCTCTCACCTGGTGCTGTCTCCTTTATTTGTCCTGTTCTTGTGTGTTTATAAATTTTCAAAATTACTGTTTGGGATTAAAGTACATGCTATGCAATTCCTCTGTTTAAACTAGCTATTTTAGATGCTGCTCTTACATATTTTATTTTTTTGGCCTATCTGGGGCTATTGGGTGCTACCAATAACTTTATTTTACTTGCCACTTCCCACAGACATTTCTTATGAACAAAAGAAAGTCAGAGGGCTTTTTTTTCATGAGATGAGCAGAAAATTATTTAATGACTCATGTACATTGGCACCAACCAGCACCTGGATTTTCTTCTTTTTTTATTAATGTCTCTGTTATTGGCCACCTGTACACTCTCATGTATTTATTTTTCTTTCCCTCTGTTTCTTTTTTTTTTTGAATGTATCTTCCTTTCCCTGTAAGAACAATGTTGGTATACAAGAATAAAGAGCCTTATAAAATCAGGAACAGAACACAGGAACACTCTGAGGAGAACACATTCCTCCTGAAATTCCTAATACCCACTTTACCATAATAAGTACACTTCAGAGTTTTAGTATAATTTGTACTGTATTAAATTCAAAGATGTCAATAGAAAGATGTTTACAGTTGTTTATTCTGGTAAAAAAAAAGACAACATGATTATTTTGAATGTCTTGAAATTTTAAATATTAGATCAAGGTAGTCCACTCTCAATTTCTCATTTTAAGTGCAATAATGCTGTGGACTCCCTAATTGAAAATGTTAGGCAGTTCAAGAATACTACAGAGAGTTTGTGCTATTCGAAGAATTATAATTAATCTATTTCGTGCATGCTCTGAAGTTGATCATATCATGATAAATTATAAGGTAAATAAATTTATCCTTTGGTACCAGGAAATTATTGGGGGCGAATTGGGGAGCATACATAGAAGTAAGCCATAAATAATTCACATATAAAAAAGTCCAGAGTTACTTATAGCTACTTTCTGAATATCAAATTGATCACAAGATTCAAGAAAATAAGTTAACATTCTAAATGGTTCTAGGGAGAATTGCCCTTGAATTTTGGTTTATTTTTCATGAATTACTTTTATGGCTGAATCATAAATCCCTAATCCTTAATAGAAGTTGAGTTCCTTTTACAAAAAATATATTCTGAATGGCTAGCAATCATTCTATTTTTATACCTGAATCACAATATCACAATTGATGTAATACATGGAAATTCATGTAACATATTTTCAAACTCCTGGAACTAACTGCTGCTTATTAAATTTTGATAGTATCCCTCCTCTACTGGTTATATTTTTTGTTTGTTTGTTTGTTATTTACTGTCAACCTAGATTCCATCACCAAACAATTTTAATACGTGGGCTCTAAATCACCCGTTATTTCACTTTCCTAGTATCTTTTCCCAAAGTTAAATTAATATGTGAAATTATTTGACACAAGTCACACTGTAAGTTAGTGAACCAGGCCTAAATCTGTCATTCACATTCCTGATTCATTTTATCTAAACTTTTAAACAACACTTGAATACTTTGAGCCTTTTTTTTCATATGTCCCATTCTTTATCAGAGCACTCTACCACTTATCTTCCCAACACTTTATTGGTTTCCTATCATTAAAGCTGTAGGTAATTATTACTATCTGCAAAAGCTATGTTTTATTAGTTTTTAAGAGAATTCCATTTGCGGTTATATTTAATTTTTCCTGCTGTGACCTTGTACTTTTTACCATAAATGTGTATAGATGCCATTAGTCCTTCCATACCCTTTCTCACCAAACACATTGTTTCATATTTTTTCTGAAATATGAAGAGCATTCAGAAGACATTTCTGAATATCTTCTACAGTAATGAGCAGACTATATAAATTATTGAAATAAAAGTATATATATATAAGTTATATATATATAAATAAAAAAAATAATAAAAGTATATATATATAAATCCTTTCATCTTCAAAATTTTCAAGTAGTAAGAAGACACAAAAACTAATTTTAAGCTATGCATATTACATATCTCAATGTTTTCTCATTTTACATTTATATTGAGTAAAGCATAGGACTGTTCCCTAATTTTTCAGTATATAAACTTGCTAAATTCTAGCAATACCAAAAGGTAAAGACATAAGCAAACATCCCAAAATCAATATGAAAGACAGGATCAAGGAAGTTAGTAAAACTTGAGTTTATCCTGCACCCTTTGGTCTCAATTCATAGGCAAATCTAGAACAACATGACTCATGTAAACCAGTTTTACTGTTACTGTAGTACTCTTACTTTTGGTACAGAATGAATACAATTTATAAAAATTTTGTGCAGAATACCAGTCTAGAAAGTGTTGGCATTTTTTTCTTCTTCTCCTTCTTCTTCTTGATGGTTGTATTTCTTTTTTTGAATCTAAAAGTGCTTGGATTTGAAGGCTTTTCTTAGTTCTTTCCCATTGAATCAAAATACTCATTGCTCAACTATCACAGTATGTACTTTCCACTCTATCAAAGCCAGTTTCTAGACACCTGCATCTGTATAGTAGAGTGAATATCTGCTAGTTTTTGCCTCCTAAACATCCTCTCTATTTGAGAACTTCATTTTGTCACCTAGTCAAGCTGTCCATCTCATGGTTCTGGGTTCCTAAGAAGTGGCCTGGCCATCTGAGAAAGATCAGCCAGTCAGAAAATCCTATCCACCTGGTAATACTGATTGATTCAGGGATGGTTGACCTAAGTGAAATAAATAAATCATCTCCCAAAACTCTGCAGATGCCATGAAAAAAAAATTATGTTCTCTTTCCTAAGATTATTAACCATAAAGATGCTAAAAGCCTAGAGATACTGATGGTTTCTGTTTACTATCATGCATAGAAAGCTTAACTGTAATAAAATGTGTGTAGATACATGAGGTTAAACAATCATTCTTATGTTTTAGGATCAAATATTAAAAGATAATCACACTTTATTACAGAATAAAAAACAGGAAAATAATTATTTTGCCTTAAATATTTTAAGAAATAGAGCCTATATATCTAATTCCGAACTACATAACATTGTCTTGCATATAAGAATGAAACAATATAATCAATATTTACAAGTTATTTTTATTATAAAACCTAACCTCACTCACATAATAGAGGATATTAAAATACCAACCACCCCCCATGGGATAATCATTTTGATTCTCAATCATTTTTCAATATTAGTGAGCAATCTAATTATTCCACAGTGTTTGCTAACATGGCTGTTTACTCAATACTACTGACATTTTATTATAAGCATCTCTGACCTATATCTATTTCTAGTAAGCATTTGCTCTGTATTAAGTACAAAACCAAATCCAATGAGATCAAACATAGCTAGAGGAAAGAAATAGCACAAACAAACAAATAAAAAAAGAAAGAAGGAATATAGAGTCTAGCTCTGGATATTTCAGTTATATTTTATTTTCCGTCATTAGAATTTCTTTACATTTTTTCTTTTCTTTTTTAATTGGTATAAATAAGAATTAAAGTACAAATAGTATGTTTATATTGAAATAAATTAGCTACATAATGTAAAATAAAATGTTAGCAATCTGAGATTGGCTATAAAATAGCTTTAATTTGAAGTCAAGGTAGTTAGTTACTCATGAATTTTAGCAATTCTATTCCTTAATGAAATTAAATTAAAGTATCTACCTTCCCTAAAGACAGGTGTTGAGGTCTTCCTGGTTTGTTATGAATTTGGTGAGGATGGCCAGAGTGGTTTTGTCTGCAAACTTCTCACTTGGGGTTGGACAATGCCAAGGCTCAGAGAAATTAGTGATACAACCTGAACTGGACTGCATCTTTGGGTTCTTGATTCACTTTTTTTTTTCCATACTATACCATTTTATTTTTGAGATTGGATAAAATGCTCTATTTTCTTATTTACTGCTCCTCTCTGATGTTTTTTGTTTGTTTGTTTGTTTGTTTGTTTATCAACTTGGGATTTTTTTACTTCCTTTGACTTTACGAGATCACTCTGCTTTTTAATTTCATCTCTACTAACCCTAAATGATCTTCAAAAGTTTCTTTTACTCTCTCAAGTATTAAAGGCTGATCTTTCCCAGATTTTTAATCTTAGCCCATTGTTTCTTTTATGTTATGCTCAACTCAGGGGTGATTTCATTTACACATTTAATTTTAACCAGTATACTGGGTAAGAGAATAACTTTTGAACCAGAAAGAGCTGGGTTTGAATATTTAACTTCACTATTTCTAATGGTAGGACCAGATGCCTGATCATTTTCTACCTGATCCCCTCCTTCCTTACACATTAAAATAAATAAATTTGCTCGTTTTAGTAAATGCCTGTTGACTTATCTCTCTAGCAATTCCCCCTTTATGTTCTGGAATTTCCCCCCATTTCCCTGTTTCATCATTCCAATATCTCAGTTGATGGTACCACTATCTTCCCAGTTATGAAGCCACACAAGAAAATCACATGGACATCGCAGAGCCAGCTCTTCTCCACTGCTGCTCTTCTTTTTGCAGCTTAGCTCTTGAAGATTGATCTACTTTGTGCCACAATTCTTTATACCCCTGAAATTTTCATTCCTGCAAAGTTAAATGTAGCGCAACTATGTCAAAGTGGTTTATAAAATTCAAAACATCCAGATATTATTAATCTCAGAGCTAGCAGGCTCTATTTTCAAACACAACAATAAATTTATCTGAAAGGTTACCGTGCTAAAATTTAAATGCACATTTCTGAGATATCTAGTAAGAAGAAAGTTGGCCACTGTGCCATGGTGATTCAGTAAAATCAGTTTGTGAAGTCACAAGTTAGTGCTGCCTTGTTGATCCAGCCACATACAGAACTTGTCCAGCAGTCTTGCAAACTCAGGAGAATGATTTTTTTCAAGTCACCAAGACTGATTTATTTTTCTCAAGCAGTCTGAAAAGTCAGAGTTATAGCCTTCTTTAAATAATTCAAATCAACTTCTTGAAATTCAAGCCAGATGTACAAAAATAAATATCTGAAATGAAATTCCATAAAACCTTTCATTTCATTCTTAGTTTAGACAATTCATGAATGGCCTGAGAAGTCTATGGCATGGTAACGTACAACTTTGCAGTGGAACAGATTTCAATCATACACATGCTGGAAATCTTACATGTGGAAGGGAGGCATTTATCTGGGAATTGAATCTAACTTACTATACAGCATCAAAAATTCAATGCAGTTTCCCTCTTTTCCACTGCGTCTGCTCCTTCAACAACCTTAATGCAGGGCTGAAGTATGTTACCTAATGTTTTCATTGATAGTGTATATGTATAAAATTTTAAACTTTGAATCCTGTGAATAGGCTTACAAAATTTTGGTTCCTATTAAATAAATAATCCTCTCTTGGAAAATAACCAAAATAAAACAAAACTATGTGGTGCTAGGAAAACTGTTGTTTTATGGTCATTCGGAGGAAAAAAAACAAAGTTAAAGAAAATGTGATTTTGTTTCTGGGCATAGAAGAAAAAATAAATGAGACGTTAATTATCTTTTCTAACACTTTCCTAAAGACAATCTAAGCAGACAATTATAAAATGTCAATTCCAAATGAAATTGTAGTACCATTATAATTATAGGTCTATACATTTTTCTAACATAATATTAGTTACAAAATATTTAAGAAAAACATAAAGAAGAGTATAAATTCTATTGGGATTTTTATGCTCTGACACAAACATAAAAAAATAAATATTCTATCAAAAACAATGTTTTGTGCTTGTATATATAAATACTGAGTTTTCTAGAATGGTGGTCATTAAATGTAAATAAGTTATTTCTGGGTGGTATAATCTGGGGTGATTTAATTTTTTTTTTTTTTGTAATTTCCTGATTTTCTTCATTCAAAAATTGGCAATAAGTATATCTACTTAAATAGTAGACAACTAATGAAAAATAACGAAAAACTTTTCTATTACCTTTAAATATTACATAGGCATTCTAAAGATGACTTGTTTTTATTGTGTGCTTTTATCAGCTCTAAATATTAGAAAGTCGAGATTTCAAGTCAATTAAGGTTTCTCTCTCTCTCTCTCTTTTTTTTTTTTTTTTTTTTTTAATACTTTTTGACTGGCATAAGTGTAGGGAGAAAATGTTCTCCATGAATTATCTATCTTAACATCCCTTCTCAGATAAAGCTAGACTTAACGATGAAATCATAAACCCTGCTTCACATTTCATGTATTTTATATGCAGCTCTCATTTTTTTAGTAAACAAAAAAATTGATCAAATAAAAAGACATTTATTCAGTTTAAATTTATTTGTGATAATAATTGCTAATAATATCATTGAGTTAAATTTATTGATCACTTTCATATGCCAGCCATTTATTATCTCTTAGGTAAATGTGTCTATAGTTTATAGTTGAAGAAAGGAAGACTTAGATGATTAAATAATTTAGTAAATGTATATAACTAGTAAGTGATACAATAATAAGAATTTAAATCCATGCCCACATGACTCTTGTGTATATGATTATTTTAATATTTTTTTCTGAAATTAAGACAAGAATAGCTAAGCTATGTGAAGGTGTTTCTGTGTATCACACTTTATTTAAATTACTTCAAAAGATCATTTCCTTTAATCCATACAAATATATAAGCTAGATACTATTATTATCGCTTTTTACAAATAAATAATGTGTTTGCAATGGTAGTTTTTGTGATGATATGCGTGGCATTATTTGAGTATTTGTGGTGATTTCAATACCATAAATATAAAATGCAGCATGCAGTTTCCAAACTTTTGACTTCATAACATTGCTCTTAGCAAGGACAATTTTGTTTCTTTTAAGGAAAAGTCTATTTTAAAAGTTAACAATTTCTGAAGAGATAAAACACATTTCTGAATCCAATTTTAAACCAATTTACACCTATTAGGATGAGTTGAACTGAAAAAGGAAGCATCCATATTTTCAGTGTGTCTAATGAAAATGTTTACTGTATTTTGATAATCCAGGGGTGAGAATGCTCCTTGGAACACCTAAATTTTACCACGTGCATGCCTAATTAAATGAAGAAATCCATCAATGCCAAGGTAAATATACTGACTTCTGTTTCCCTATAAGGTACATCATTTAAAATAGATAGAAACAAGGAAATGGAGTGCCCCAGGAATGTTCATGTAAAATAATAACCATTCTATTAGAGAAAACACTTTCTTTTCTGCCATTCCCTGTTCATGCAAGTGCATGAGAGAGAATCAAACCGAAACACTTTGTAGCCAAACAGCTGAGATTCTAATCCCTACTCTGCCATTTTCTCACTGCCTGCCCATAACAGTAAGCATCCTCATGTTAAACATAGAGGTAATAATATAAATTTCAAGTGTTGTCAGGAGAGCTAAATAAGAGTAAGTAATCTGCAAATAATATTCATTAAGTGCCTAGTCAGTGACTAGACACTCTTTCACGAGTTAGGGACAAATACCCTGCTCTCATTCTCAGAGTGGAGAGACAGGTAATACAATAATTTTTAACTAGTATATATAGGTGTCTTATGGTAATAAGTGCTGAAGATGAATCATGGAAGGGTGATAGCACGTGCAGCGTTGTGGTCAGAGACAATCTCACTGAGGAGGTGACAATGGACAAAGACCTGAAGTGGGTGATGGAGCTACGTGTCGTCTTACCAGGAGAATAAGAAGTGTCCAATGGGAAGACGATGTTCAAATGTCTCAAGTGGGAGGAAGCCTGGCATTTTATGTGGCACAAAATAAATGAGAGTAATTGAAGCAGAGAGTGAAGGAGAGTGTGACACAAAGTAAATGTGAAGAAGTAGGTCTACACCAGATCAAGAAAGCCTTGAATTCATGTTAAGGCCTTATTCCTACCCTAAGAGTAAAGGGAAGACATTGATAGGTAAGTATGGTGGTATTTCTGTTTTTATTAAAAAACACTTTGACTTCCATAAAGAGAATAGAGAAATTGAAAATTGAGGAAACTGAGGAAAATAGAGTAATAAATGGACTACCATGGTGTTCCCTATGAGCCGTAACATTGGTTTGTACTATGAAGGTAACAGGAGAGAAGAATGGCAGAAAAACAGATTGAGGACCTAGAATCGACAGGGTTTGGTGACACACATTAGATCTGGGGTGTAATGGAGAAACCACTGTCAAAAATGTCCTCCAACATTTTGGCATGAACTACTGCGTAAATGGTGGGGTCGTATTCTGAAATAAAAAGTAATGGGTGGAGAGCTAGTTTGGCAATTAAAGTGGAGTTGGGACACTGGGCAAGATCATAAGTTCAGTTTTGAAAAGCTTGCATTCGAAGTTTTTGTGAGATGTCCCAAGAACTGAAAAGAAGGAAGTTGAATACACAGGTTGAAGCCCATGGTAGAGCTCTGGCCTGGAGCTTAAGGTGCTGAAGTTTGATATGATAAACAGCCAGAGAAGCAATGGCATCAAGGATTATCCAGACTTCAACTAAGGACAACAAAATGTGTTGTTTAGGGCATGTGGAGAAGTTGAGGATCAGGGCATTTACAGACTGTGAAGCTGAAATGTGTTAAGGCTCAGAGAAGGATTAGGAGGTGGAGAAGTAAAAATCTGTAACAGGGAAAAGAATGTAGTGAAACTTCAGGGACTGTCTCTAAGGTTAATTTACATATTTCTGCTCTGAGCCATTGCATGTTAATTTTAGAGACAATCTTACTTCCAAATTCTCAGGATTTGCATAACTGCAATCTCTATGTTTTGATATTGTTTCACATTTTAACTAAATACATCAAGTGAAATTTGAGGGTTAACGTGATAAATACTAATTTTATATTACCACTAGATAATTACTTTCCCAAGTAATTATCATCTTTGTCATTTTATACATATTATATTCATGTATTTCAAGTATAAATTTGACCTAAGTGATCTATAATACTTTTTCCTAAACTTACTACTAAGAAATGAAATACTAATTGATGAGTACAAAGTACAGTAATATGCATTTTCTTTTCCAGTTAACCTATTTTATTGTAGTCTCATTTTTAAAGTAAAATGGTTAAGTGGCCACTACATACTGTGAATATTCATATGAAATGAAAACCAATATTCATATCCATAGTAAACAGAAAATTACATCAAAGAGGCTTAAAACATTTACTAAGGTAACATTAAAGAATGTGAATAACATAATATTTCATAGAAGGAAAAGCTCAACTAGACATATGACATGAATGTAAATCAGTAATAAAATGTGAAAGTGCTGGTTAATTAAGGGAATAATTATTTTATTTAAAGGCAGATAATTTCAAGTCTTGCATGATATATCAAGTTTAAAAAGGAGCAAACTTATATACAGCTAAACAGAAAATTTTTTAGAATTACTGAAATACCTAAGAATATGACAAGGAGTTATAAAAACAGACAAGAAGCAGAAGAAAGAGAATTGTAAAAGAACACACTTCAGTTTATCCAAACTTTAATTGAGTTTTGAATAAAAAGTACAATTTCAATAAAAAAAGTACATAAGGAGAAATATATTTAAATTTTTAGAAAAGACAAAAGATGTATTTTGTAGGATATAAAAATTAGGAAAAACATATGAATAACTGCAAACCATAGTACTCAGTCACCATAAGATACTACACATACTCTAAAGAGAGATTGTGAGAGGGTTTGTTTATTGATTAGCTCATCAACTTTAATCACCTTTTGGAATAAAAGAGATGTATCTTGAAAAATAAAACATATTATGGCCTAATGAAATATTTTATTTTCTCTAGTGTTATACACCATTATTAATTTTGACACATGTATCTATAAAAAAAAAAAAAGTAATGACAAAAAATAAGAACACCTGAGTCTCGTCTGCAGTCTTTTAACTGCTTAAAAGATAAATCTCACATTTCCTACTTAGTTGAAGCAAAAGTTCTCCCAGAGAGAATCCTATGTGTGCAGTTTCTCTCAGACCTTTGACGTAATTAAAAAACAAAACAAAACTTGAGATAGACTAGGTTAAACATTGTGTTCCTTGTGGCGAGCACGGTACCCATGAGTTTACTCCTCCCTTATTCTTGAATTTCTTCTCATCCAGCATAACTTTCTCAAAACTATGAGTAAAAGCCATTTTCTCTTTTTTAATTATTAAAAATCCTATTTTTTTCCTAGTTGGTCAAGCAATTGTTTCTATTTATGTCAAATATTTTTTTTATTTCAATAACCTAATAATCAGACAAAAATACGTAGGATATGAATTATTTTTAGGTTGTAGACGGAGGGCATATTTATTGGAAAACAGAAATGTGCACAATATTTATATAGCTCAGAATTAATTTCAACATTATTGATTCTTTTGTTTTTACACTTTGTACTGTTCTAATCTTTTTAGCATCAAATTATTCAGGAGGATGATCTCTATATCACTACATATAGATATATGTCACATTAATTTGTTAATAGTGGAACTTGCTAATATATAAAAAAGATAATTTCTCTAAATATAAATCCATGTGATAATAATACTGAGAAGGCAATGAAGATTCTCAGTATCAACAATGAGGCAAAAGGCAGAAAAAGAGAAGCCAGGGGGAAAAAATATAAAACTCACAGATATTGCTGTTTGTTTACAAAGATGTTACCATCAATTTTCCAGTCCTCTTTGGAGAGAGCATATACCTTCACTCCTTAAATTAGGGTTTGTCTGTGATTGTTTTCACTAATTTTTATCAATTTCTGCCTCTTGGGACTCTGAGCTTCCATATAAATAGTTCAAACAACTCAACTGTAGAGAGAGTCCATAACGATAATCAGTGAGATAACAAGTGGAAGTGAACATGTCATCTTAAATTTGCAGCCAATCAAACCTTCACATGACTCTAGTCCCAACCTCCACCTGACTCACTACGTGACACAACAAACACAGCCTCTTGAAACTATGAAAGATGATAAAGTTGTTGTTCTTAGAACACAAAATTTTGGGGTGATTTTTTTTATATAGCAATAGATGAACAAAAACAATAGGTAACACCATTTCTCTTTGGGACTGAAACCAAGAAATCTAGAGACTAGATGGAACACAGAAGTCACAAGTAAGCAGAAGCAAAAGTTGGAAGAGAAAAGGCATTGGTAGCTTCTATAGAAAGCTAGTCATTAAAGAAAAAAAAAAAAGGAAGGGCGATGGCACACTATTAAAGCTGCTAATTCTCTAATGAGCCTACCTGTACTCCTTTCTTTTTTCCTATGCTCTTTGACTTACTTGTGCATTTTACTCACCTTTATATACAATAAAGCCTATTGCCTGAGTTGGTCTCTTGCAATCTGAAAGAACCTACAATCTAAGACATATATATATATATATACTCAAAGTTGACTGCCAAAGTTATTACAATAGAAGTGTATACATCCCTTCGAAAATGTTCAAAATCAAGTGTCTCAGAAACTTGGAAATAACTCTAAATTATTCTCCTTCTGCCTAATTTTCTGCAGTTCACAGAGGACCACATGTTACAATCATCCTAAGATTTATCGGAGTTCAATAAGAAAAATGAGTAAAAGCCTCACTATTTTCCTGGATGGTGAATTTCACTAAATTTAGTACCATGTTAGCAGATTATGTTTAGAAAAACTCATAGCAGATTTAATCACCAGAAGTAAATTAAGTATAAAGAAATTTCTATTCACACATATTAACCCTACAGTATAAATATAGAAACCCAAATTAGAGGTCTACTATATTCTGTTATATAAGTTAATATTAGAAATTTGTTCCCAGACATTTATATACATTTATTTTGTTTTCAGAATAGTCATGTTACACAGAGGAATGTACAAAACATTTAATGAATAAAGCTTAGCAGTGGAAGTTACTGTATCTGAAACTATTTCTAACTGTCAAAATATAAAGTAACGCTGAGCAACTTAATAGCACTAGAGATTAAAATGATACTTTTAGCATTTAAAAATCTTATTGCTAGAATACTAAGCTAGGGATCTGAGATGGTGGAGTAGATAAACAAAGTGCCTACTTCCTTCCATGTATACATTAAAATTGCAACTAAATTATAGAACAATCAACCTGGAGAATCATCTGAAATCTAGCTGAACGAAAGTTTTATAACTAAAGATATAAAGAAGCTGCATCAAAACTGGTAGGAGAGCAGGAGATGTAAAACAGTCTCGCTCTAAACCTCAGTGCAGCAGTTCAGGAGGGATATCACAGCAGTTCAGGAGGGATATCACAGCAGTTCAGGAGGGATATCACTGCAGCGGAGGTTCCCCACAGAGAAACAAAGGACCCCAGCCTCACACCAGCATCCCCAGCCTGGAGAATTGGTGCCAGAAAGAAGAGCTCCCACAATATCTGGCTGTAAAAAACACTGGGGACCCCGACCATCCACGTGGAAGAGCAGATTGAGGAAAACCCAGACATCCTCTTAAACAGACCATGCACATCTTAAACAGCTCACTCCCTCCCAGGCACTCACCTTGGGCTCCTATGGAGGGTCAGTGACTCAGGAAGTGTCAGAAGCATACAGGGGCGGACAGAGGTATGTGACTTCGAAGCGAGGGCTGGAACACAGCTGCCATTTTCCCTATGTGATGTCTTCCTTCTGTGCAGCCGGCAGGTAGACACCATCTTTCCTATGTTGAGCCCACCCCCTCACGGCCAAATCTGTATCTCATTGGCCTGGTGAGCTCTGCAGCTCTGCCCTACTGATTCACTGGGAGTGAGTTGCCCCACCCAACTCCCCCAAAGCTGGAGGCAATTTCTCTGAGATCAGCCAGCCCCACCCACATTACACTCTTCCTTGGAAAACTATCAGAGTTCCACAGATCCCAGGTGGGCAGCAGCTGGCCCTGGTATGCTCTGAGGTTTTTGCTGAGTTTCTCTAGGCTCAGCACTGGCACCAAATCAAAATCTACTTTATCCTGGTGACCACAACTACTCACACTCTAGTGACTCTCTGAGACCCTGCGAACTTGCATACAACACTAGACTTTATCAGTAGCTGAACCTTAAGGGAGCTGGCAGAGGGCAGCAAGTCTCAGGGTATTCTAGCTTTTTGAGGAGCTTCCACAGGCCTGGTACTGGTAGCAGAAATCCTTGGTTCACAGTGTGGCCTTTCCAATGTGCCTCTAACTTTAGCAGAGGCAGCGAACAATAACGGATTGCTTTGTAGCTCATACCAGGTAGTCCCCAGCCGGTCAGAGGCAGTGGGTGACATGGGCCTGTATCACAGCCCCTCCCAAGAAGCCCCAGAACCAACATACTTGCATTTTGGCTTCAGATCACAGCAGAGCACTGCCCACTTAGTCCCACAAGCGGCACACACACAAAGGGCGGTCTCAACAGACACTAGAGCCTGCTGGAGCAAATCCCACTCAGTGGGGCAAGACTCCTGCACTGCAGCCCATAAGTTATGGATGTAGCCAAACTCCACAGCCTGTTAGCATGAGGGTCAATCCCACCAACTGACACAGCAATAGCAATCTAAGCTCAACTAAAACAGAAGGGCGCACACAACCCATGCAAGGGACACTCTTGAAACAGCTGAAGCAGGTGACCAGGGAGACTGTGCCAGGGCACCATAGGACACCTACTATATAAGGCCACCTGGCCAAGACTGGGAGACATAGAAGATTTACCTAATACATAGAAGCAAACACAGAGAGGCAGCCAAAATGAGGAAACAAAGAAATGCATCCCAAATGAAAGAACAGGAGAAAACTCCAGAAAAGAACTAAACAAAGTAGAGGCAAGCAACCTACCAGAGACAGAGTTCAAAACAATCATTATAAGGATGCTCAAGGAACTTAGTGAGAACTTCAACAGAGAGACAGCAAGTATTAAAAAGGACACAGAAACCATAAAAAAAGAACCAGTCCTCAGTGAAATATATAATAACTGAATTGAAGAATGAACTAGAAGGACTCAACAGCAAACTAGATTAAGCTGAGGATCTAATCAGCAATTTGGAAGACAAGGTAGCAGGAAACACCCAATCAGAAGAGAAAAAAAAAATATCCCCCCAAAATGAGGATGGTTTAAGAGACCTCTGGGACATCAAGTATAACCAACATTCACATCATAGGGTATCAGAAGGAGAAGAGGAAAAGCAAAGGATTGAGAACCTGTTTGAAGAAATAATTACTGAAAACTTTGATAACCTGGTAAAGGAAATAAACATGTAAGTCTAAGAAGTGCAGAGAGTTCCAAACAAGATGAACCAAAGCAGACCCACACAAAGATATATTATAATTAAAATGGTGAATACTAAAGAGAAAGAGAAAACCGTGAAAGCAGCAAGAGAAAGGCAACTAGTTACTTACAAGGGATCCTCCATAAGATTATCAGCAGATTTCTCAACAGAAACTTTGCAGGCCAGAAGGGAGTGGCACAAAATATTCAACGTGATGAAAAGCAAACACCTACAACAAAGACTACTCTAGCTAACAAGGCTGTCATTTAAAATTAAACGACAGATACAAAACTTCCCAGACAAGGAAAAATAAAAAAAAACAGTATTACAAGGAATGATAAAGGGATTTCCTTTAGATGGAAAAAACTTAAAAATATCAAAATTATGAACAATAAAATGGCAATAGCTACATATTGATCAACAATTACTTTAAATGGATTAAATGCTCCAAGCAAAAGACATAGGAGGGTTGAATAGATAAGAAAACAAAACCTTTAAACATGCTGCCTTCAAGAGACTCACTTTAGATTGAAAGGCACTCAGAGACAGAAAGTAAAGGGATGGAAAAAGATATTTCATGAAAATGCAAACAAACAAACAAAAAACACAAAAAATTCTGGGGTAGCAATATTTATATCAGACAAAATAGGCTTTGAAACAAAGACTATAACAAAAGACCAAAAAGCACCCTATAATCCCATTTCTGTGTAGCTATCTGAAGAAACACACAATACTCCGTTGAGGGGACGTGTGTATCAATATGTTCATTGCAGCACGTTCATTGCATCAATATTTTCATTACAATGGCCAAGATGTGGAGTACCCTGGTTGTCTGTCAATGGAAGAATGGTTAAAGAGGTGACGGTAGATATATACAGTGGAATATTGCTCAGCCATGGAAGGGAATGGGTTCTTGCCATCTGTGCCAGAATGGATGGACCTGAAGGGTATTGGGCTGAGTGAAGTGTAAGACAGAAAGACAGATGCAATGTGATTTTGTTTATATGTGAAATCTAAAGAACAAAATAAATAAACAGAACAAAAACAAACTCATAGACACAGAAAACATTTTGATGGTTGCCACATGGGAGGGGGGTTTGGGGTATGGGTGAAAAAGGGGGAAGGGATTAAGAAGTACCAATTATAAAACAAATAAATAATGGGGATGTAATGTAGAACATAGGGAATATAGTCAATAATATTGTGATAGCAGGGTACAGTGTCAGATGGTTGCTAGACTTATCATAGTGATCATTTCTTTAGGTATATGAAAGTTGAATAACTATGGACTACCCCTGAAACTAATATAACATTGTAAGTTAGCTATATTTTTAATAAAAATCTTTTTAAAATTTCTGAAAAAAAGTCTTATTGCCATTTTTATAGGAAATTTTTGTTGAATAAATAAACACCTTAAAAAAACTTATTTATTTCTTTCAAATATGGTTGTTTTTTCCTTTGTTGCCATTTGCACAAGTAGGAAATTTTGCTGTGAGTCTTTTAGGTGTTTTCAAAAATTTAACGCAATTGCATTTTTCACATACAAACTAATTTAAAAATATATTTTTTTATAAAAAAGAGAAACCTAGAGAAATATTTGAAAGTAAGAATTCTGAATAGATGATATATATTCATATAAAACAGAGTAAATATAAAGAAATTCTGAACACAGGTAAATCAGTAAAAGTTGATGAATTGTGACAAAAGCAGTCAGTTTTTGTCCTATATTAATTATGCCTTTTGTTGTAAAATACAAATATGAGAACACCAGTGATTGAAAAAAAGCAATAAGACAATTCTGTCAAAAGAATTTTTTATCTAGCAGTAGATAGAAGACATAAATATTTGAATAACTAGATTTAAATTTATGATGTAAATATCAGTAAACCACATGAATTAATTGACCATGCCATCATATGAATGATTATCAAATGAAAAATGTATACAATAATCGAAAAAAGATGAAAATATGTTTTAATTGGTTTAAAAAGTTACATGAATGTCTTGAAATGTGATGAACACTGAGAATTTTCTGAGTAAAGGCCAGGAAACACCAAACAGATTCAGATATATAGAGAAATCTTTCACTACACAATGACCATGTGCCTGGTACAAAGTGCTTTCATGCTGCTATTAAACTGATGAAATAGGTTACTTTCTAACCTCCTTTGTATAGATGAGGAAAATGAGGATTAGTAAGCTTAATTGTGGCTGTATAGTGTATCAGCAAAAAATGGGGTATCTAGAGTCATTTCATCTTCAGTATTTGCTAGAGACATGTATGACCTTGGGCAACTTATTTAATTCTGGGTTCCTTACTTTCCTCTTTTATAAAATGGAGATAATGATATGACATACTCATTACATGTTAGTGAAGAAAAATTAACATCATATTTGTAAAGTATCTTACACAAAATAACTAGTTAAAACAACTATTAGTATAACCTGTGGCCATTCACCTTGTATCATGTAATATGGTTTCAGAATCAGGAATTTCGACTTCACAGTCACTGTCCTTAACTCACTATGTTCATAGTTTCCCCTTAGATTGCAGAAAGAGTATCGTGATAAGCTAATAATATTAGACTTGAATTCTGTTGGAAATAAATGGAAAAGCTTTTAAGCATACAAATAAGGAAACAAGAAATCATGAAAGTGAAGTTTGAGAACAATTTAACTGGAGATAGTGATCAGGATAGATCACAGGAAGGAGGGATTGAAGGCAGAGAATTTACTTGAGAAGTATTTTAATGATATTAACTTTAGGTGATAAGAATCTTAATTAGGTGATACTTATTCTAAAGAAAAGACAGGACATAATTGGCAGGTACTACGGTGAAAAAAATGTGGACAAGGCTGGAAAAATGAGGCAGAAGAGAGTGAACAAATGAAAAATGACATCAAGGTTTTCAAGTATCTGAGTTGGAACTGAGTGCAAACAGTTTGAATTTTCATTAAGAAAGTTAATAGGAGATGCTCTTTGGAAGAAATGTGGGGACATATGTGATTTGTGAGCTGTGAACATCTTTTGGTCCTTATTTTGTTAGTTACAAATGTTATATGTTCAATTTTTAATTGTGTGAGTCTCAGAAGACTAAAATACCAGTCTGATCATTCATGTAACTTAAAGGGTGGTGGTGGTAGAAAATAGTATATGAATAGATTTGTTTCTATATGTACAAAATAACCAATGATTTGTAATAAGTTAATACATTGCATCGGGGGCAAATTAGTAGTTAGTACTAGTTATTTAAGAGAGCAATTTCACAACTTATATGCTTTTCTTTATTTTTGAGCCATGTGACTACATTATTTTATAAAGCTGCATTAAAAAATGTACCCCAAAGACAGATTGATACATGAGTTTGGTATTGAGCAGGAAAATATTTCAGAGATACAGAAATGGTATTTTATCTCATTGAGAGGGTATTGAAACCAAGAACATGAATAAGATCATCAATATAGAATGAAGAAAGAAACTATCAGAAGACTATAAGCTGAAAATACCAACATAGTTGGAGCAAATAATTTATAGAAAGAAAGCTCCATCAGGATTTTACTATATAGTGTCATATAGCTTCAGGAGCAAGTGTAAGTATATCTGTATCTGTGTTCTACAGCTAATGTTATAAAATAATCTTTGTCCAAGATACGACAATTACAGTTATGCAGAATTAGGGATCAGATAACAATAGTAAGACAGCGAATTCAAGAAAGAAAATACAGGAACTAAATCAAATCCACCAAAGACGGAATCAAAGACTAAATCAAATCCATCAAAGTTTCTATTTATCTCATCTAATAAATCCCTCAAATTTATGTAAACTATTTAAATATACATATAGAAATACATACAAATAATAAGCATAGAACAATAATTTCTCACAAAATGAATTCACCTTTGGAGCTAATAACTTGATCAAGAAAAATAAGGTTACTGGCACCCAGAAACCACGTTTATGCCCCTCTAGTCACTACCTTCATAAAGGTTAGCACTTTATCATGGCTTCTATCATCATCAATTGGTTTAACCTGCTTTTTGATCTTTATATACTTGGAATCATATTGTGCATTTACTTCTGTTTGTGGCTTCTTTAACTCTTATGGTAAAATTTACCCTTTTAAGTGTATAGTCTGCAAGTTTTGAAAAATGCGTACATCTGTGTAACTGTCAACAAAGGAAAGACACAGAACAATTCCATCGTTCCAAAATATTTCTCTGTGCCCCTTTGTACTCAACCCTGACAACAATGATTTGTCTTCAGTTTCAAAGTTTTGCTTTTACTGGATTTGAAATAAATAAAATTAGAGTAAGGGGCCTTTCAGTTGGCTTCCTATACATAGTATAATGAATTAAGAGTTTCTTCTATGGTTTCATAGTTCTCCCTAGTTTATTTATTTTTATGGTAATAAAATTGTTTATTTATCTGTTCCCCAGTTGATAAACATTTGGTTTTTAGTTTTGGGCTATTATGAATAAAGCTACTGTAATATTTGCATGGAGGTTTCCCTGTGAATAGAAGTCTTTAACTTGGATAAATACATAGGAGTGAGATTACTTGGTCATGTGATAAATGAATACTTAATTTTTAAGAATTTCAAATTATTTTCCAATGTGGCTGTCCCAGTTTGACTTCCCACCAACAAAGTTTGAGAGTTGCAGCTGCTTGGCCTTTTTGTCAGCATTTGATATTGTCAGTTTTCAATTTTATTTTAGCCATTTTGGTAAGTGTGTACTGTTATCCCACTGTGGTTTGAATTGCATTTCTGCGATTATTTATGATGCCGGGCATCTTTTCAAGGGTTTATTTGTCATCTGTATACATTCTTTGGTGAAGTGTTACTAAAGTCTCTTGCCCTTTTTTAGTTAGTTTATTTTTTATTATTGAGTTTTCAGAATATATATATATATATATATATATACACACATTTGGATAAACTTTCTATACCCGATACATGATTTCAAAATATATTCTCTCAGTCTGTGGCTTGTCTTTATTTCACTCTCTAGGATGGCTATAATAAAAAAGAAAGACAATATAAAGTGTTAGTGAGGACATGCAGAATTTGAAACCCTCACATGCTGCTGGTGGGAATGTACGACCACTTTGGAAAACAGTTTTGAAGTTTCTCAGAATGCTGAACATGGAGTGATATGATCTAGAAATTCAAGTTCTAGGAATATACCTGAGAGAAGTGAAAACATATAATTTGTACACAAATTTGTACACACTTATTACAGTAGCATTATTCATAATAACCAAAAATTGAAACTAATTCAAATGCCTATCAATTGAAGGATAGAGAAATAAATGTGGTATATCCATATAACAAAATATTATTCAGCAACAAAAAGGAATGATTCATTGATACATGTTACAACATAAATGAATCTTGAAAACATTGTGCTAAGTGAAAGAATTCAGTCACAAAAGACTACGTACTGTATGATTCCATTACTACAAAATGTGTAGGATGGACAAATCTATAGAGACAGAAATTAGATTTGCAGTTGCCAGGGAATAAAAGCAGAATGAGGTGTGGCTCCTAATGGGTATGGAGTATTTGGGACAATGATCAAAACAATCTACAATTAGATACTAGTGATGGTTGCACAATTCTGTGACTATACTGAACACTGACTTGTACACAATAAAATCATGAACTTTATGTTATCTGAGTGATATTGCAATAAAACTGTTATAAAATGAATTAACATTTGCAGAGAACAAAAATCAATAAACTCAAATTGATTATTAATATTCTGCCAGTCTCCTTTGTTTGTTTAACATGTAAGAAATACACAAATTTCATCTGAGAAAGTAAGAGATTTATTATGCATGACTCGTTATACTCTCTTCTAGACATAAGCAAATAGCGGTCATTAAAGGTAAGAATCACTTGCTTGTGGATACATAATTTTTTTCTTCCTTCAGTTTCAGTTCTGGAGGCCCTTCTGCTTTTGCTGATTCAAGAATCTTCTCTGTGTCTTTGCCTCTCACCGATATGGTTCTTCCATTGGCTTTCTGCTTCCATTGGTTTAGAAGCCCAGAGTTGAGCCTCCTTTGAATTGTTTTACTGGGCACAATGAGAGAGTTCTCACCACCCAGGAACTGAAAGAGTTTCAGGAATGCAAGCTAGATCTATTCTTCACATGTCTACACCTTTCCATCTCTAATGTTGCTCCTATATTAAAAATCAGTTTCCTCTTAACATTCTTAATGGGTAGGGAGTCAGAAATACTTCATTCTATTTTCCTCACCTCATAGAAAAAAAAAAGAAAAAAAGTTATTTTCTTCACTCTGGCTTTTTCAGTACTGTAGTTGGGAGAACAGGGCACAAGACTGCACTTTTCTTTTTTTTTTTTGTTGCCTTTGTCTTTTTACTGGCAGTTTTCTGGATCCAGAAAAAGAGTAAGACATCTGTATTTCATCCTTGATATCTTATTTTCTTCCTTTTTTATTATAGCCACAAGAATGAGCTTTAATGGATGATTTATTCATCTTCTCTACCATTAAACCATTAAGAGCTTAACAAAATTTTGAACTTCATAATTTTTTTTTTTACATAGTCAGCACATTTATTAGCACTTACTACTACATACTGAGATGTTGGACATTGGAGAAAGGAAGGTATTCCCTGTTCTTTGGCTTCAAAAGCTCATAATGTAGGATTTCAACTTTGAGTTAACGTAATAGAGGTAATACTATGGGAACATGGAGGGAGACAGAATTAATTTTGCTTCAAAGAGTAAGAAAATCATGCACATTAATTTGACAAGTGAAGCTTAACTATAATATGATAACGAGTTTGTTGAGAAATAAGGCGGGAAGAAGCAACATTCTTGGTAGTGAGGGGAGGAAGAAACAAAATGAGTGTGGGAGATTAAGTTAAAATTAAAACTCTTTACAAAAATAAGGTATATCTTTCCAAAATATTCCATTTTTATCATGTTCTTCAGTAGAACTTTACACGTGTGTTTTTTCATTTGTTTGTTTGTTTGTTTGTTTGTTTGTTTTTTCCCATTCAGTTAAAGCTTTGTGTATGATGGTAAGATTTTGGGGTTTTATATAAGGATTATCATTGAAGACATGTAATCAAGAAAATAAAATGATAAGATTTGTAGCTTAGATATGTATTGTATTATGTAGCAACTGGGAAAGATAAGAGAGATGAGAGTGGAAACAAGAATAAATATTTAGGAAGTTCTAAAAAGTGTTTTTGGGTTAGAAATAACAGGAACCTGAACAAGAATAGAGAGGAGATAATAAACTGGAGAGGGATTTAGACTATAAAATACATAAGATTTATTGACATGCGGATCATTTTATTTTGTATTACTGCATGGTCTCCTTGATGTAACCATTATCAAATTAATCCTTTTAGTCCTAAAATCAGATCTGTCATATTGATTCTGTAAGTCACTAGAAAATATAGTGACTGCCATACATATATACTTTATATGTATATTTTGAAGTACAGCATTAGTCACTACTTATGGACAAAGAGTATAGCCAAGATCATGCATTATATATCATTCACTACATATCACACCATTAAATATTGAAAGCAGAATTCAAATTCAAGTCTGTTTGACTCACAATTGTATGCTCATTGGGTAGCCAAATTCATAAGTCACATAAAACAGAGTTAATACTCATACAGATAAAATGAGAATAGAGTAGCAGGCCTCACCTGTTAACATCTCTCTCTTCATTTATCCAGAGGAGGTTCTGCAAAAATGTTAGGGTTCTTGAGGAGGTAACATTTCTAAACTATCAGTCTATACTATTCTATATATTGTGGAATCTATAGCATGCTATCTCCCTGGAGAGAACATAAAGCAAGTAAATTTATTTTAGGTCTATAAGGCGTCATATTTAAGTATGTTACTTATCAGTGAAACAGTTTTTAATTGCAGAACCCTCAATTTGAACTCTTTTTTTCAGTGTTGGTAAAATATATTGGCTTCCTGTTAAACAAAGGATTGTCAACACAGGTTAAGCTTCTGTCTTTCTCTTATATTTAGCTCCAAATGTCAACAATGAAATTGCATATGTTTTTATGTGTAGTTGGTACTCAGTAAATACTTGTTCATCAGTTATTATAGTGATTATAATGCTTTGTCAGGTACAGACATGATTTGGTCTATGGTTTTTAGAATCTTCTGTGAATACTTATTTCTGGCAGGGAGTTATTTTATCAGTTTGATAGTGGTTTGTTCAAGTAGCCTCAAACACTATCCATTTTAGCCACTATTTCCAAAACTGCAACATTAAGATCCATAAAAATAGTTGCATGGATCAAAACTCAACTCTCATTTTATGATTTGATGACACTTTATTTTAGGTGATATGACTCATTCATTCATACATTCATTAATCTGACAAGTATATATTGAGGACCTCTCTATGATAAGAATAGTTCTAGCCTTTAGTAATAAGGAGGGGAATAAGCAGGGGCGCGCACACGCGCACACAAACACACACACACACACATCTTTCATAGAGTCCATACTCTAGTGGAACAAGTCAAAATATAAATAAACATATAAATAACTTTCAAAGAGCGTTAACTGCAATAAAAATTTTAGTGGAGTAATGTATAGAAAGGAAGTTGGAGCATGGCTGTTTAAAACAGATTATTTAAGAATTTCACAATCTGTGAAAAGAAAAAGAAACCGTCTATGCAGATATTCTTCACAAAACTGAAAAGGAAATGGAAAGACTTTAAATGGAAAAATCCTGGAGTATTCAATGAGAAAGCATCACTCATGATTGAGAGAAAGGTAGAAGTTGGGGTTCCATAAGTATTATAGGCCACAATGTTATTTACCCATCCCCCAACCAATCTTTCTTTTTACTCCAATTTTCCATGCAGTTAGCTGCTGACCTGAACTAAATGGTGAGAAAGGCCCTAATTTGTGTAAGGTTAATTCCACCATATACACGTAAACATATGACTCAGTTTTGTCCCATAAGGTATAAGGAAAGCTAGTGAGGTAGCATCTGAGGGAAAAAAAATGCTTGCTCCTATGAGAAAGCTACAGGAAAAAATAAAATAATGATACACCAAACTTTCTTCTTCCTCTATCTACACTGCCCAATATGGTATTCACTAGCCACATGTAGCTATTGATTACTGGAAATATGCTTAGTCTCACTTGGGATGTGCTGCAAAATGAAAAGATCACACATTGGATCACAAATAATAAAATAATATAATAAAAAATATTTCATTAATAACTTTTCTATTGATTACATGGTAAAAGTAAAATTTTGTATATATTAAATTCCTTGCAGGACATGTGGTCCTGTTTGAAATGTCCAGGGACTTATTTGGTCCACACCAAAAGGTGCTTGAAATTTGTTCCTGTTGAAAACGTCCACACTTCAAAAATGTTGCTAGGTTCAAATAGCTTATTTATAATGCTTATTTATACTTTCGGTTACAGCATTAATACATAAAAAAGTACTATCATGTTTTCTTAGTTCAATAATTTTGTTGGGTGGCTGTATTGCCAATAATAGCTTGTTTTGCCTTGTAAGCCTAACTGGTAGTGGTGCATTACCAGTCAGGTAGATGGGCTGGGGTTCAAATCTTGCAGAAAAGTTGACCAGATGTCTCTATGGACATTTTAGACAGAACCAAATATCAAGGATCTTTGTGGCATGGACCAATTGTCTTTATGGTCGTTTTGAACAGGACCAAATATCTGCCATTCAATTAAGTTAAATAACATATATACTTATTAATTCCATCTGTCACATTTTACTTTTTATGTCTTTTTGTGTGGATATTAAAGAACTTAAAATTATACATGTGCCACGAATCTGTGGGTCACATTGTATTTCCTTTTGGTAGGGCTGCTCTAGACTTTATTGTATTTGGAAAAGGAGCCTAAGCCAGGTGCAGCCATTTTTACACCAACCTAAGGATGGAACCTGAAAGATGGAAAAAATATGGGTCCACGGTGTATTGCAGAGTCATGAAATTAGCCAACCCTACTTCTTGACTTCTTATATGAGATAACTGCTTGAGACAGTGTTAGGCATTTTGTTCTCTGGAGCTGAAAACATTCTTAATAAAACAAATAGTCGAGGAAACAGACCATAAAAAGTTATATGGGCAGAAATTAGTTATTTAATTTTTTTTATTACAATGAAAGACCATAGTCAATATTTATGTAGGGGGAATGATATGATGTGATTTACACTGAAGCAATAAAGTGGATATCAGCTTCTGCTATGAGAGCCAAACAATCTCAGATTCAGTCCTTAACTTATTTCCTTACATTACTTGGGCAGTATTTTTAACCAGACTTACCATTACCTCATCAGTTACATATTGCACTCTCCTTTTCCCCTTAATCTTACAAACAGAAAAAATGATTCTATCGCATTCTGTACTTCATGCTATGGTATAATTTTTTGTGTGGGCAAGACACGTATTTCATATTATTCATGCTCTCCATTTTATTTCCCATCCCCAATTTCATTCTTCTCTGCAGTCAGTCATCTACTCTCATGTATTTAAATACTTCCAGTTCAGCTTCCTGATATTGCTCACCTATATGTGATTCTGTGAAAAAAATGTATCTTTTATTTTGCATGAATGAATTTCAAAAAACAAAAATTACATAAATGTTTTGAGCACAATTGTTTTTCATTTTACTTAACATGATGATTCTAAGTTCTACCCATTGCAGTATGTAGAATCCTATTTTTTCTTTCAAACTGATGCATAGTATTCTATCACATGTGTATATTTGATTTATCCTTTTCAAGAGTAATGAAATTGTTACAGTATGATTAGGGTCTAACTTGCATTTGAATCCAGTGTAGTAAATAATATTCTTTCTTTTCCAAGTAAGAAAGATACTACACATAGATGTCACAGATGGAAAAAAAAATTAGTATACTTCACAGGTGGCTCCAACCCATCCAAGAAGAAAAATGGGGAGAATCGATTATATTACCAAAAGAAAGAATTTTCTTCTAACTGCAACTAGACATTGATGGTGTTTCAAACAGAATTTAAGATAGCTCCCATAAATCATCACCTCCTGGTATTCATGCCTTTGTGTAATTTCCCCCCTTTATGTGTGGACAGTACCTGCCAATTACTCTAATTAACAGAATATGGAAAAGTCAGTGGGATGTAACTCCTATGATTAAGTTATCTTATATGTAATTCCATCCCACTACCAGACTCGCTTCAGAGATTCTTCTTGCTGCCTTGACTAAGGAGCCATGTTAAGAAAGTATACATGGTAAGAAATTATAGGTGAGGTTCTTGGAAGTGAGGGCCTAACACCCAGCACGAAGGCAGTTCCTCAGTCCTACTGATGTAAGGAAATTAATTCTGCCCACAACCAAAGTGTACTTGGAAGGACATCCTGCGCCAATCTAGTCTCACAATGAAAACATAACCCAACTAACTCCTTGATTGCAGTCTGTGAGACTCCTAGTAGAGGAGATAGCTAAGCAGTGTCCTGCCTCCTGACTCTTGCAAATTGTGAAATAATGAATCTGAATGGTTTTGAACTGCTAGTTTTTTTTAAATAATTTGTTATTCAACAATAGAAAACTAATTTGGGATAAATTGTTTTAATGGACTAAGTTCCCTGAGGCAAGTCAGTGTTTCCTTGCCCAGACAAGGGAAAATTAGTGTGTCTATAATAAATATTATAAGGTGAAATAGCAGTAGTATAGAACAGAGGCACAGATTGTCTTAGGTTTTTTAGGAGAAATAAGTATAAGAATCTATTGTTTATGTGGTAAGATAAAAGTAACTTACCATTCCTTCTTAAAATGAATACCTAGAAGCCTTCACACTCTTATATGTGAAATATGACACTGAAAACTAAATACAATTGCTGTAGTAATAACCACATTGCAGCAGATCGTTTATGTTTAAAGCTAACTTGATTTAACTAATTTCATCATGGGGACCAAAATTTATGGTCACAAAGTGACTTAGGCTCCATAAAGGGTATAATCATGAGGAGCTCTATCAGGTCAGACACTATCTCTGCTTCTTTGCTACCATAGTCAAAATTGAAGCCTATTAACCAAAAACCACTAGAGGTATAACTTTAGTCAAAAAAAATTAAATTTATTGACTCATTGCAAGGAGGGAGAACAAACTCAGGAAAACACTGAGTGTCTCAGTGACAGAATGCTAGGGAGGTCTTATTATAAGATTTGGGCTTGTGTCATTTGAATTGGGGTAAGTTTCATAGAGAATGGCTTTGCTCTGTATTGGGTTCCTTCAGATATCAGGACAAATTTATGATTGATTATATATTTTTAAATATATTTTTGTTAATTTTTAAATTACAGTTGACATACAATATTATGTTTTACGTGCACAGCATAGTGATTAGATATGAAGTGGTCACTCCAATAAATCGAGTAACCCTCTGACACCACACATAGTTATTACAATATTACTGACTATATTCCCATGCTATACTTTACATCCCCATGACTATTTTATAACTACAAATTTGATGATTGTTTATATTAATAATGTCCCCCCAGGGGGTGGAAGAAATGGAATAGGACTAAAGCTGCAATTGATTTAAAACAAAAACAAAAAAATAAGTCACTCATATTAACCCAGAGAAACAGGTGTTTGGTATTCTTGGGATCTGGATAATGTTTTCATTGTTTTCTGTCCTCAAAAGTGATTAAGAGTTGCCTTGTTTTTGTCTTGCTCCATGGTGGTTACCGGTTGAACTTGTCTGATGTTGTTGTTCCGTGAAAATGTTTATTTTCAACAACAACAAAAAATATTGCCTAACCTTTAGAGACACACCAACTCCAAGCTGAAAGGGGTCAATGGTTACTCTTTTTCTTTCTCAACGACAAACTGAATGTGCTTGTGCATACTTCTTTGTGCACCTCTGTGAGAGCATATCTTGGGTGGAACTTTGAGTCAAAGGGAATATAAAAAATTATTTTCACTGAATACTGCATGATTGCCCTCCAGACATGGCTGCAGTCATTTAAAAATCCCACCTGTAGTGACTATGGATTCTTTTCTAGCACCTGGTTTTATAACTTGGTCTGTTTGTCAGTTGCCCTCAATTGCTATACTATTTCTTAAAAAGTCAATTTAATTATTATCATCACTATGTCATTATTATCATTATTATTTCCCCTGGTTTTTATATTCTGAGTTATGAATTATCTTAAATATTCCATTGTAACAATATTTACTTAGCTAGAAAATAATTATATCAAATTACAGATATTAGTTGATTAAGTAAATTCAAAACAACCTAAGTATTAAAAAAATTACCAATGAATGCAATTTTAGACCATGATTTCAAGAGTCCTCCAATCTGAATGAATGAATGAAGATGATTATTCAACTAACTAAGACAGAATAGAGAATAATATTATTTTTTCCTATATATAATGCAAAGCTAGAAAGGAAAATTGGATTTCTGCTGTGGACTGAATGTTTGCATACTTCCCAAATTCATGTTAAAATTCTAATCCCAATGTAATAGCATTTGGATTGGAAATGACATCTTTGGGAGGTAATTAGGTCATGGAGGTGGAGCCCTTATGAACGGCATTAGTGCCCTTATAAGAGAGACACCAGAAAGCTCATGCCCTTTCTCTCTGCACTCCACCATATGAGGACACAATAAGAAGATGGCCATCTGTAAACCAGGATGAGGGCCCTCACTAGATGTTGTCAGCACCTTGATCTTGAACTTCCCAGCCTCCAGAATTGTGAAAAATAAATGTGTGTTGTTTAAGCCACTCAGTCTGTGGTAATTATAGCATAATGTTACAGTAACCCAAAATAACACAATTTCATTTTAGAAAATAAAGAGAAAATTTATGTTGTATGCTTATATACATCTTATTTTCTGCTTCCTAATTAAATATGCATACTAAGAAATAATTAAATCTGATGATAACTGTTGGTTAATAACTTCAATCTACTAAACTGAAGAAAATATTGTATACAATTACACAAAAATTTCACTTAATTAAAAAAATCAGTTGTTTTAATTATATCTTAGTTTCACATATATTTAGTAACTAATTTACAGTTTTATCTGATACTTAACAAGGTTAATTAGAACTACTTAATCCTACTACATATGTTTAAGAAAATGAATACAGACCACAATAATATAATAAAATTAGCATTTATTTTGATGTACACTATGCAATAACTTTAGAGAGATGTCATGAAAATCATATTTTATACAATTATGAAACCAATGTAGAGAAAACATTATAAGTATGGTGAAACTTGTATCCGGATGTTAATTTCCTTTTGGCAACAGGAATTGATGGTAATCTTCATGACCAGTTGATCTCTATTGGTTTATCTAGAGTAATATTTTTCACTGTCAGATCAATATTTAAAATCTAAAAATAAGTAAAATCACAATTAGTTGTTTAATCAGAAACATTTTTCAACAAAGACTATTTCCATAAATAAAAGTTCTCTAAGTATACAAGATATACTCTGTTTTTCTTGCAGAGTTCACAACTATTTCAGCAATAATCTCACCCAACTAACCAATTATACAGATGATGAAAATAAATCCTAGAGAAGTGGAATGGTTCTCAAAAGACAGTGAACAACTAAGACTATTAACATATTACATTGATTTTTACTTTACTTTCTCCATGAGTCCTACATATGGAGTTATTTATTATTGCACTGTATAAATCTCTATACTTCCCACGTTGAAATATTACCCAGTCATGCACATACAAATTTAGATTAGAAATATGTTTCTTTTTATGTCAATGTCAAAAGATTTTGGGATGCTGAATTTGTTATCAATGATACCAACTTTGGATGTGTTACTTTCTCTCACTGGACAGAATTTCAATCAGACCATATAGGGAATATTTTTGGAGGTGACCAACTGAGCAGCTGCAGTCAATCACCTGTAATAGTTTTATATGATGATCTCATTAGACCTTACCATTGCTTCTTTTTCTCCAATACTCTCTGTGCCTTAGCTCTGAAAGTTTGGATTCAATCATCAAATATGCAAGATAAAGAAAATCAACATTTGTTCACTGCTTACTGAGTACCAGACACTCTCTGAGGAGCTTTATAAAATGTACTCTTCACTAAAACACAGCATCTTATTACTTATTTCCCACATTTTATAGAAGAGTTTGAAAGGTTAAACTTCAATGATTTTCTTAATATCCATTAGTTTGGTTTGAAACTGATTCATCTTACACCAAAATCTAACCTAGTTTGTTTTTTTGTTTGTTTGTTTGTTTGGTTTTTATATCAAAGTGAAAAGTAGTAAGTTCATCACAAAGCTTTTAATACCAGGACAAAAGGCAACTAAGTACAACTGCTGCTAGGAAAATGTTTTAAAACTTGTACTGACAGAGCAATTAAATCATCCTTGCATATAATTCCAACACCCATGGAGAAGGACAATCAGGTAGAGAAACTGACCACTTTCTCCTATTCCCATATATCTATAAACTTTGAAAACAGTAACTTCTCATAAAAATGTATTTTATTTAAATACACTTAGAAAGAGCCACTCCACTGTTAGTAAATATGTTATTTTGGACTCACTGAGGTAATGAAGCGTTGTAAAAAATTTCATCTTAATACTTAAAAGTCTTTGTGAATGTGTTTGAAAGCAGTGGAATGAACTTTTATTTATAAATGGTGTGTTTTTATACCAAGTATTTGATCAAACTGAATTTGCAATAATACTTGATATGTTAAAATATTTAACACTGTTCAACTGACTGTATTCAGTTTATTTATAGTAAAAATTACGAGCTTTAGTTTTTACCACTGTAGTAGCAAATAAAGAATAAGAAAATATATAAGGCAAACATGCTTTTTCGATCTGATGAATACAGGTAGTTCAACAAAACTGATTTCTAATTGTGATTTTTAACCATTGACTATTCCTGGGGAATTAATTTTTCTTTTCAAGGACTGTTTCTGGTCTGCCATGAGATCACTGGACTAACTCAGTGATTCCCTTACTGGAATTTTAAAAACCAGTAAAATTTTAAAGAGAAGAAAAATGAGGGTGTGGCTCTAGGTTATCAACATTTATTTTAGCAAGGAAGGACATTAAATATACAAAACTCTAATATCCCAACCTTGGTATCATTTAAAGAAATAAAAGTATTTTAATGTCAAAGTAATAGTTAAGACTGTTCCACATTAAAGGGGAAATCCCACTTGACTACAAAACAGTGGTAACGATAGGACAGATATTAAGTTTAAATTGGATAAAATGGCCCCTCAGGTGACGTTCAACCATCACATCCCATAAAATCTATAAGGACCTAAGACTGTGTCCAAGACATAATTGCTACATTTTTAGATGAAGTCAGGCTAACAAATAGCTACCGTGTAAGTTAAATTCATTTTCAGTGATTGTTTGATTAATAGCTAGTTGTTTTCATTCCATTTTAAACACAAAAAAAGTATGTGCACAAACACTCATACAGGTTTAGCAGTGCAGATGTAGCCTTAAACTTGGACCAAACAATTATAACAGCTGGTTTCTAGAACACGTTTTTGAAATCTACCTTTAAAGTACATAGAGTCACAGAATTTAGGATTGGAAGGAATTTAAGAAATTGTTTACTTGCATATTATTATTTACTTGGAAAGAAAAAGAATGCCTGAAATTATTAGTTCAAAGAAAAAAGCTAATTACTGGCAGCAATGGGACTTTAACATAAGAATTCTGATTCCTTGTTTAATCTGTGAATTATATCCTCATACACCTGTATATCAAATTATTCATGAGTGCTAATAGACAAACCTATTAATGTTGCAAGGATTTTCAAATATATTTTATGTAAGATATATTAAAAGTTGAAATGCAGACACTTTATTTAAAAAAAAAAAAATTTGAGGCACTTTACCATATAGAAATGACAATGATTTAGAGGTTGAAGGTAAATTTAATCTTGCTTTAATTATGTCAAGACAATTTTAAAATGGGTGCCATTAGCTTGCTTTGTATGAGAGGTTACCAAAGATGATAATATGGAAATAGATATGAAAGTTTAATGAAAATAAACAAGAAAGGTTATAGTTGACTATTTTACTTTAGTGATGAGAAATAAAATGTATCTAAGTAGACAGTTTGAATAGCTCCATTAAAAAATATTTTCTTATGTCACTTACCTTCTTGTTTGGTTCTAGAATAAATTTAAGTGATTCTTCTGTTCCATCATATACGAGATTAACCTTATTAACAGAAGTCGTTGCTATTCCCCATATATGGATGAGTCCAAGCCTCATTTCATTTGTGTTTAGAGAAGTATATTTCAATACAGTGCTTGTCAAAGTGGTCTACAAAGACAAATAAATACTTTAAATCCTTCATTTGAAAAAGTAATTAAATCTTTTAAAAAATTATATATATACATATATATATATATAGGATAAGCAAAATATTTCATAGTGCATCAAATTGTTTATTCATGAGTTATGTTAAATACTAAATATAAAATATGTAAATATAAAATAAACATAAAACATGGCATAAACTTCAATTATTCTTTAACACAATTGCATATGAATGATCTGATATGAATACACACCTTGTTTAAATTAAATTGTACCAAGAAATATAGGTCTTTCTCATAGGTGTCTGTAGAAAAAAAAAATAAGTGACATATTTATATTTCCAAAGAAGAACAATAGTAAATATTAGTATACTTTACTGCTCTTTCCCATTAAAAAGAGTACCAAAACAAACAATGCATATCTAATTTTTCTCTAAGTTTATTTAACTTGTTCAAACACAGTCCCAGGAGCACTGAAATACAAAAAATGAATCACCAGAGAGTGCTCTAGAAGGACACAGTAGACAATGAAATAATGCTTATAAAGGAAAATGAATATGTCGGCAACATATTTCAATGTCATTTGAGAAAAATATGCAATTTAGAGATTATGACAGGTCAACTGTATTAAAACTGATAAAGCATAGTGTTTATATCCATACCTTTATATAAAATATAATCTTACTGTATTTAAAATTAGTTTACAAAATAATCTCACAGATATAATGTATTAAGTGCTTATTATTTGTCAAATTTTAAGTACTTTATCACACTACTCTGAAATATGTATTATTATTACTCCGACTGTATAGAAGAGGAAAGGACAGTGAGTCTCGAGAGATTAAATAAGTGGCCAAAACTGAAACAACTAATTACAGATGTTCTTTGACTTATGATGAGGTTGTGTCCTAACAGACCCATCAGAAGTTGAAAACATAGTAAGTCGAAAATGCATTTAATGCACCTAAACAATAAATATCACAGCTTAGCCTAGCCTACCTTAAATATGCTCAGAATACTTACATTAGCCTATAATTGGGCAAAATCATCCAACACAAAGCTTATTTTACAATAAAGTGTTAAATATTGGAATTTATTGAATACAGAAAACACAAAACGCAATATTGCAAAAATACTGGCAACACAGTATGCAAAAATACTGGCAACACAGAGTATTGGCTGTTCACCATCGTGATACTGTGGCTCGCTGCCACTGCCCAGCATCAGGAGGGAATCGTGCAGCCTATCACTAACCCAGGAAAGCATCAAAATTCAAAGTGTGGTTTCCACTGAATGTGTATCGCTTTCGCACCATTGCTCAGTCGAAAAAAATCCTAAATGGAACCATTATTAAGTCAGGGAACATCTGTATTATCAAGGTCTGGAATCAAGTCCAGTTTTCCTTGACTTCTAACATTGTGTTTCTATGTAAAATCAAATGAGCATATGACAGAAAGGCAAAAGTAGAGTCAAATGCATGATTGAAACAAGTGTTAGGAAACATTAAAAAAAAACAACGCATTTTAATTCCCTTTTTGACTCATACATGCCACCATTTTATTCAGTAATCCTCTGAAAAATTGCTTAATTGGAGATTAATTTTGCTTATACCAAAATTAAATGATATTCTGTCTAAAACGTTCTTTCTTTTTATACTAATGCATTATGGGTTTTTTAAAACTTTTTCTTTCAATTACAGTCGATATTCAACATTATATTAGTTTAAGGTATACAGCACAGTGGTAAGATATTTATATAACTTAGGAAGTGAGTCCCCAATTAGTATAGTACCCAAGTGGCGTCCTACATAGTTTTTACAATATTTCGACTATATTCCCTATGCTATACTACTTTATATCCCCATGACTATTTTGTAACTGCCCGTGTATACTCCTTAATCCCTTTACCTTTTTCACCCATTTCCCTAACCCCTTGCCCCATTTGGCTACCATCAGTTTTTTCTCTTTATCTATGAGTTTGTTTGTTTTGACTGTTAATTTATTTTGTTTTTTAGATTCCACATGTAAGTGAAATCATACAGTATCTGTCTTTCTCTTACTGACTTATTTCACTTAGTGTAATACCTTCTAGGTCCATCCATACTGTTGTAAATAGTAAACTTTTAATGACCCATTAATATTCCATTGTGTGTGTGTGTGTGTGTGTGTGTACCACCCCCTCTTTATCCAATTATTTACTGATGGACACTTAGGTTGCTTCCTTGGCTATTGTATATGAAATGTCTTTGTCTCTTGTTAGTCTTTGTTTTAACGTCTATTTTGTCTAATAAAGTATTGCTAACCCAGCTTTATTTCTGTTTTATTTGCATTTGCATTTTCATCAAATGTCTTTTTCCATCCCTTTCAATCTGTGTGTGCCTTTCGATCTGAAGTGAGTCTCTTGTAGGCAGTATATGTTAAGGGTCTTGCTTTCTTCTCCATTCAGCCGTCCTATGTCTTTTGATTGGAGCATTAATCCCTTTAGATTTAAAGTAATTATTGACAGGTATACCGTTATTGCCATTTTACTATTCATATTTTTTTACCTATTTTTTTTTCCATCTTAAATAAGTCCTTCTAAGATTCCTCGTAATACTGGTTTGGTGGTGATGAACTTTAGCTTCTTTTTGTCAGCAAAGCTCACTATCTGTCCTTCGATGCTAAATGAAAGCTTTGCTGGGTAGTGTAATCTTGGTGTAAATCCTTGCTTTTCATCACTTTATTTCATGCCGATCCCTTCTAGCTGCAAAGTTTCTGTTGAGAAATCAGCTGACAGTCTTATGGGAGCTCCCTTGTACATAACAAAATTCTTTTCTCTTGCTACTTTTAAGATTCTCTCTCTGCCTTTAATCTTTGGCAGTTTAATGACCATGTATCTTGGTGTGGGCTCCTTGGGTTCATCTTGTTGGGGACTCTGCGCTACATGGACCTACATATCTATTTCCTTCTCCAGGTTAGAAAAGTTTTCAGTTATTTCTTCAGTCAAAAAGGTTTTCAACTCCTTGGTCTTTCTCTTCTCCTTCTGGTTCCCATATGATGCAAATATTGTTACTCTTAATGTTATCCTAGAGGTCCCTTAACAATTCTAATTTGTTTGCCTCTTTTTTCTGTCCAGATTGAGTGTTTTCCACTACCTTGTGTTCCAAATCATTGATTGATTCTCTGCGTCATCTAATCTGTTGATTCCATGTAATATGTTCTTTTTTTATGGTTTCTATCTCTTTGTGTAAGTTCTCACTGAGTTCATCTATTCTTCCCCTAAGTTCATTGAGCTTCCTTATAACCAGTATTTTGAACTCTGTACCTGGTAGAATGCATTCCTCCATTTCTTTTTCCTTTTTTCAGTTCTTTTTCTAGAATTCTGTCCTGTTTTTTTGTTTTGTTTTGTTTTTCATCTGAGACATGTCTTTTTGTTACCTTATCCTGGCTGCCTCCCTGTACTTGTTTCTATGCATTAGAAATAATACGTCTCCATGTTTTGGCAGGGTAGTCTTATGTAGTACGTGGCCTGGGGCCCAGTGGTGCAGACTACCTGGTCATCTGAGCCGGGGTTCCAGGGTTGTCACTTGTGTGTGTTGTCTGTGCCCTCCTGTTGTAGTTGACCTTGACTGCTGTTGGAACGTCAGTGAGTGGGATTGATCCTCAGGCTGACTGGCTGTAAGGACCAGCCATGACTGTAGTGGAGGAGCTGTTGTGCAGGGTCTGTCTCCATGGAGCAGGATTTACTTTAGTGGTGCTCTGGTGCTGGCTGAGTCCAGCCTTTGGGTGTGTCATTTATGAAGTTAATTGGGTGGTGCTCTGGTGTTGGTGGTGCCATGGAGTATGTTGGTCCTGAGGCCTCTTGGTGGGCTCTAGTGAAGGCCTAGGTCAGCCACTACCTGGGCCAACCTGGAAAGAGCTACAAAGTGATCTGTGGTTGATAGCTACCTGTGCTGGACTTGGAGGTACCTGGGAGAGACTATGCTGCAAACCAAGGACAGCTGTGCATGCTTTATTTAATATGCACACAAAATATAGTCTTAAATTTTAAATACAGAATTATAAGCTCAGTTCTTAAGGGCCATTTTAAAAGTATAGCATAATGAGTTAAAGGAAACAAAAATGGCAGCTATTAGGAGATTATGAGCAGTTTTGTTGTTTTTCATCAATAAGGGAAAGATACAATATATGATTTTAGTAAAGGGTACACATATGTCTATTTCATCATATAAGAAGGACAAATTGATGTTTTACTAAGCTATACAAATTTATTAGCTATAATAGTTAAAAATTTACTTAATGTACACAAGTTTCAAAATAAGTTTATTTTGGTTTATCTTTGATTTTCTTAATAAAAAAGACTATGTCAGCAAATAATAATATTCCATAAAATTTGAGTGTAGTTAAAGAAAGGAATCATTTAGATGGGTGCCCAGAAACTAGATTAGCAAGTCTTGCTGTGACCAAAAATTTTTTTGGAGATTCTAATATAAAAAATCTAAAAACTAAGCGTTTCTTGTATATTGTTGCTGTTTACTGAAGAAATTAAAGGGGATTTTTTGAAATATTTACATTGATTTATAACAAATGTAGTGAGATTATAAAATATAACCAAAAAAGTAGGTATAATTGTCTAGAACCATTTGGTTTGTTGGATGAAGACATAGAGAAATATCTGAATTATGCTGTTTTTTGCCAGTAATAAAAAGAAAAAAAAAATGTAGCATGAAACTTCAATGGGTAAAGGCCATACCAAGTCCCTTCATCCATATAGTTTATTAGGAAGAGCTGGAGGAAATAATTCTAAAATAAGCTTTGTCTTCCTTGCTGTTAGAATGAATTTACTCAATTTATTACATAGTAAGATTCAAGGACCCCAAGCCAAGGACGCAAATTGTGCATACCTCAACTTTACAGTCCTGGGAAACTATAGAAAATTTGAAGTGCATCCTGCTGGGCCCAGGTAGAAAAGAAAGGCTGCAAACTCAGTAGTACCTTAGCTAATGTGTTAATAATGAAGGTGAGGGCTCTAAAAGCATAGCATTATAATGAATTGATTTTTCTACTTCTAAATCACAGATTACTAGGAAGAGTTTTTTTGTTTGTTCAAGAGTCTTGCTTATTACTACTATATGATTTTTATGTCAACTTCCTGATATACTTTATTTACTAATAGATTCTTACGTTTTTATGGTTGCAGACCATTGAACTATGATTTACTTGAAAACATGAAAGATACATGCCTTGGCTATTAATGAAAATTTTCTCATATGTGCATAATTTATTTAAATTGCACTGAACTGCCCCATGAGAACTTCAATTCCACACAGATGTTAGTTTTATGACTAAGGTTTGTATCAAGAGAATGTTCAAAGCTCTCACCTAGCAGAGCTGGTACTGCAAACCTAATCCTCGACCAGTATTTACTTAACAGCATAATAATCACTTTGGGACATTTTACTCAAAGACAGAGTCCTGGACCTCTTCCCAAATTAATGGAATTTGGATGGGCCTTAGAGTCTGCCGTCTTTACAAACTACCTTAGGTGATTCTGATAACAAGGGTCAGCACAGAACATGCTGCTAAAAGTTTAGCTGTTCAGTCTGGTCTTCAGGAACAACCATGGAGTAAATATAGAATTAAGTTTAAATCCTGAATTTTTTTAAATAAAAAATGCTGTATATTAAAAACAAAAAGCAAACCACACAATGATGCAAAAGCGATACACATTCAGTAGTCAAACAAACTCGAGTTTTGTTTCTGGACTATCATGTGCTTTGGAGGCATCCTTATGGGTCACTATGCATGCATGGAACATAGGTTTTCAGCCTAGTTGACCACACACATATTGAATGTCCATTATATGAACAATGTTGGGCTAGCTTCGGGGAGTACAAAAATTATAGATATACAATCCTAGCCTACCCAACTCTCCCAGTTATCCAGACATTTACCCTAGAGATTAACAATATTTAGAATAAGAAGAAAGTCTTTAAATATTTGTAATGCTATTTTTAAAGTTGTTTCAACTATTTATTAAACTATTTTAGCTTTAAATAATATTATTAAATTTTTATTTAGCTTCCAAAGTACAATAATAGGTAACATAAAAGTAATGTTATAATATGTATATTATCAATTACATTTATCTACTAAATGGAACACTCACCTATAGTCTCTCCATCATCCCAGAACAGAGATCCTTGTGCCATCTGTTTGTCATCTGCAGCAACAATGAGCTTCATGTAATTTTTTCGACTATAAGGGAGGAATATAATTTTATTGATGTTTACAGAGCAGCATATGTCTTGTTAGGATATGACATCTATGTAAGTATATGAGGGGACACAAGTAAGAATATCAATTAAGGAGATGGCAAACTGTTTTAGACAAAAAAATAAAGCCCTTTCCTTTTTCTCATGATTTAATGGAATGATATAACCCAGAAAATTCTTGCTATATTTAATAAAAATATCATGCATGTCCTTTGATCTCAAGGGTTCACCTACTATAATAAATCAGAAGTGGCCTCATTTATAATAATTAAAACCATATGAAGTTTATTCATATATTTATTACTTCTGTTAATCCTTGACCATTAAAAATGAAACTATTTTAACAGTGTTTTTTATCTCTCATGTCTAAGCCTTCCTCACATTTCCATATATAAGCCACAGAATTATCATTGGCAATTGTTAGTAAGAATGTGGAGAGTAATCAGCAAGCTGTAATTCCTATCCTTGGAATGGGTGATATCTCTCAAGCCTGTGACTATATAGGCTTGTCTGGGAACTAAATATCTGCTTTCATGCTCACTGTACAAGTGAGGTGGTTTGACAGCTTCATATTGCTAAGGAAGGATTTCTTAGACAAATTATGCTTAGGTATTTGCCTTTTCTAATCCCAAATGGTGAAGGCAGTATGTGCTGCTTTGGAAGTCTCCTACAATATCCAGAATATGTAGTTTATATCTTCATAGCAACTTGTATTTTCCATGTAAAGATGTTCGCATATTTTAGCATGTATATATATATATGCATATATATGTATGCATTTCAGTTCAGTTTACTAGGGTAAAAGATAAGTATACCTTATTAGCAACATTGAAAATCTGGTTTAATCTACAATTTTCCAACATATTTAAAACCTAAGATTAAAAACAATTTCACAAGTTGCATTCTAACACACACACACACACACACTCCTCTCTCATAACAGAAGGATTCTTCAAGGAACAACCTACGAATGGTCCCCTCCAATTTTCCTCATCTTTAATTGATACCAGGGTAGAATATTGACAGACATGGATCTGGAGAGTTCCAGAAAAAAGAAAGAGACTATTGACGCTAACTAGGGTTGTCAGCCTAAATATCACCAAGAGAGTGGATACAGCATAAGAACAGAAGAGGAAGAGAGATTAAGTCCTCTAGAATCTGAATGCCTAACCCAGGAATTTAGGGAGTGGAAATGGAGGCTCTGTGGCTGGTATAAGAGATTCACTCTTACATCAGTCACAGGAGACATAGTGGAACCAGTATCCCTGATAGATCGTAGATATTGCTGAATGAGAGATAGAAGAGAATATCAGGTAGAGTATTCTGGGGCAAAGAAGAGAGGGTCTTAAACAGATAATCAGTTATGAATGGTAATGGATAGAAAATTTGAGTTATCAGTCATCTTTATATAAGGAACATGTTTGGTTCTTCGGTGGGTAGCAGTGGATTTAGCAGAGTGAAGGAGTAATGATACCAATGGATATCTATATTTTCATAAACTAAAGTGAGGCAGGGGATATTTCACAGGACTGACAGAGACAGGCAGAAAAGGGGGGACAGCAAAGATGGAAGAGAAATCCTCTAAGCAATATGTGAGTAAAGTTTTAAAATGTTCATTTAAAAACTATGTTTTCATAAAGTAAATAATACTTCTCTCCATATGTCAGAGGCAGAGAAAACAATAAGGACTTAGGTAAGGCAATCACTCAAAATATAAGACATTCATTTGTCAATACCTTTGCATATTTAAACAGAGGTCATTAAGTTTTAGTTGGTATATTAGTCTGTTAAACTTTCTTACTATAAGAAGAAATATCATGTTTGAAGATAAATTTCCATGAGTCTCTCAAGTTTCTGCATATCTTACATACAGAAGCACTGACAGTTTTTCTTCTGAACTATCCTTCAAAGCATGTTTTTAAATTAAACAGTATTGGAAGACAGGGCAGTGTTTCTTTAATTAATTAAAAAAATTGTCTAGTATAATAAAGATAATGTCTCCCTTCAAAGCAAAGAATGGACAGGTTTGCTTATAACCCATTATAAAAAACTGAGTTTCCCTGAGCTTGGCGTTCCTTAGCTGTTGACACAAACCTCCTGGATGTGTAGAATCTGCCTTGGAAACTCCATGTCACCCTCATGGGACTTGAGGGACAGGGAAAACTGAAGCAAACATAGAAGTCACATTTATGGATATGCCATGTGTAAGAAAGGTCATTGCTTTTGATACAGCATCCATGAAACTGGCAGGCTAGCTTGTAAGCTTGGTAGTAGGGTAGAATCACAGATTCTTCCTAGTACTTGACAACTGTAGGTGATATATCTTAAAACTTAATCTGAGTTCTGGAAACACTTCACTTACCTGTGAAATGTGTTTTGAGCAGGCTCTTGACATGGTAGGATGTAACCACCACGGACATGCAGGTTTATTTTATTTAAAGGAGCTTCAAATTTATTAAACGTTCCTCTCACACCAATATCTTGGCCCTGGAAATGAGACGGTTGGAAGGAGGAACAAAAGCAGCAAGAAGTATAATCATCAGAAATATTGATACTTGATGGGACATATTTATAAAATTAAATGACACACTTTCAATTTTAAAACAGACACAAACGTTTGTTCAGAAAATCATGTTGTTTAAAGCATATACTTAGTCCTTAGTTTATTGATAGCTTTGAAAGTAATGTACCACTACTTGTTTTTGTGGTGCTTACATTCCAGAAAATGTGTGGGTTTTGGAAAGGTCATGAAAGCTATTCCTGACTTGCCACATACATTATTATTTGAAGGACTGCATTACCTTTAATGATTACTTTGTATATCCAATAAAGAGCAATGACCTTTTGCTTTACAATGTGTACTTTCCATGTTTACTTGGTGAAGTAAATCAATGACTACATAACAAACCATGGCAGAATAAATTAATTCTCTCTCACTATGTGTTGATTTGTTCAGTTATAATTAGCAAAAATATCTTACTCATTTTAAGTGAGAAGTAAACCAAATATGTTATTAATGAAAAAGTTAGGATCAAATTGTTACCCATTTCTGTTTAGTTAATTCCCCAGAATTCCTTAATTACTTACCGTATGGTAATCAAACCACCGAGTATTAGGAACGTAGCCTTCTACAATGTTAGTATCCTGGAATTTAAAGACATAGTCATTAAAAGCATAAGTTAGGGAAAAATTATTTTGTGAACAAAAATATGTGGTAGAACTTACAGGTTCCAATACAGGAGTAACCAAAAATGCCGGGCCCCACAAGAACTGTTTGAATATATTCCAGGTTGGCTTCTCATTATAGAACCTTGACAAAATATTTACAAATAATTTTTAAAAAAAGCACTTTATCTCTTGTGAATACCGTAAAATATGCATTTAAACCATATTTTGGAATATGGACTTTTGTGGCTTGAAGTGAAAATCAATCAGTAAAAAAATCAAAAACAATTCTATGACTTGGAATTCACTGTGCACTACAATGCTCTATGAGTAAACTCCCTAACAAAATGAGACAATTGTGATAAACGTGTAAGACCAAATGAATGAGAAATCATTTTTGAAGAGAACTCATGGAGGTACAAATATTAACTGTGCTTAGTAGAATACCAACAAAGTAGAAAATAAAAATTATAAACACCCTGGAAGAGAAATGTGAGACAAGCATGCTGTAAGCACATTGATTCAGTAACTTTAAAAAAAGTTTGCTAATGTTACCTCAATAATAAATAAATAAAAATTCTACCAAAAAAAAAAAGAGTTTCCTTGTCCTACTTAAATTAGAGCTCATGAATAGTGGACTTACACATCCTTAAATGTTCTTCCATATGTTAATAAATTTCTGAGTTTGAGATATAAATGGCAGGAAAAAATAAAATTGTTTTTTATGGTTTGAGACTAGACACTATTAAATGTCTGCATTTTTTCTCTAATTAAAATGGAATATCTGTATGTGTTCTTTTGTTTTTGTGTTGGTTTGTTTTACTATAAACTGAGATTAATGCCAAGACATACTGCTGGGACTACTCTTCCATGAATTTCCCCCAGGCGTTCTCAATAGAACAAGAGTCTGCATAGTTAATAATAAGGTTTCTGGTTGAGCTCTCAGTCCAGAGCTACAATCTAACAGTTCTAGGAATTTTACAGGGAGATGACAAAGGTGGAGAGTCTGGAACTGAAAGAGGTAAGAGATTAATAAAATGTTACCAGAAAGAAAGACAGGATTATGGTTTAATAAAGCAACTAGAGAGGATAATTTCAACCTACGAATAAGTTTTGTTTTTAAATCTCTTTTTTTAGAAAGCTGAATCTTTTATCCTATTATTAGAACAGAAGGAATACTAATCAACTTATTACATTGATAATTTTACCTTGGATACTACTATTTCATTTGAGTAAATATATGCTGTGTACTTCTTACCGGTTTACAAATAGTGCAATACAACAAATCACTTTATTTAATTACTCTGGTAATATAGAGTACACAAAAAGGTAGGTATACTATGATTATTTCAAAGTGTGGTTTTTTTGGTGGTGTTGTATTTTTGTTTGAATTGTGCTTTGTTTTCTTTTAACATCCACAATAAGAATCAGCTTGTACTTGTCTTAAACATAAAACAGGATACAATTTTTGCAACTATTTTCCATACAACAGAATTTTAAGATTTGGCCATATGTCAGCTTGAGCTTTAAGAAGTAAATCCAAAACAGTTTTCTAAGGAGAATGTTAGAACTTTTAGAGTACCCCATTAGCACACATCCAGGAAGAGGTGAGAAGGTCTTCAGTTAGGAATTTATATATGGTAGATTTGCTTAACTGCTGTAAACTTCAGTTAATTTAATCATAACATGGAGATAATATTATTATGTTGAAAACTTTTCAAAAATACTCTATGTAAACCATCTAGAATAACACCTGGTATACAGTAGTAATTCCTAAGGAGAATAATTACTTTTTTAATAACTGATTACTGTGTTTCATTTTTAATGACATATGTTAGTATGTTTATTAGAATATTTATTTATGAAAATGTTTGTTAGCCCAAACTGTATGAGATGTGATTGAAAAATATGGTGAATGTTTAAATAAAAAAAAAATTACAATAAAGATACATTGACATTAATCCCCCTCAAAATACTTCCCCTCGCTTCGAACACACTTATCCCATCGTTCTTGCCACTTTCTGAAGCAGTTCTGGAAGTCCTCTTTCGTATATGTCCTTAGTTGTGCTGTTGTGGCTGCCTTGATGTCCTACATTGATTAAAAACGTTTACCTTTCATGGTCATTTAGACTTTGGGGAAGAGCCAAAAGTTGCATGGTGCCAGATCCGGTGAATAAGGTGGATGAGGACACACACAATTTTTGTATTTGACAGAAATTGCCAGAAGCAATATGTGACATGGAGCATTGTCCTGATGGAGGCTGAAGTAAAGACACTCATGAAAGAGGACTTCCAGAACTGCTTCAGAGAGTGATAAGAACAAAGGGATATATCTGTTCAAAGTGAGGAGGAGTATTCAAAGTGATTAATGACAATGTGTCTTTTGCTATAAAATATTTTTTTTAAATTTAAACATTCACCATATTTCTTGGTCATACCTTGTATATTAAAATAACAATGAAAATTTCCAATTTAAAATAGTGTATATTGTAAATATAAACAAATAAAATAAAATAGTGTATATTATATAATAGACATTATTATATAAATTAAACATAAGCTATCTGTGGTAGGAAAATAATGTACTTACTCATGCAAAAGTGGTCGAATAACAGTGCCACCATGAGCATGAATTTCATGCATCTGTGTATAGAAGTAGGGCAGTAAAGTATATCTAATATTAAGAACGTTCCTTGACATTTCAGAAAAAGTTTGATTCCAGGAAACAGGATCTTGTCTCTGAAACAAAGCAAGTTGAAACAGACATAAACTTTGTCTTTGTTTAAATCATAATTTTCAGTTATGTATTTGGAGAATAAAAAGTAAGAAATAATATTAATTCACTGTCATGTGCTATAAACTATCTTCAGAAAAATCATATGCAATAATCTTTCTATTTAATAGAATGGAGAGAGGGAGAGACAGAGCATAATATTAACACATTAATAAAAAGGAAAATGTAAGCTAAGCCCATTGCTTAATTTAGTTTAAGTGATTATATGCAAAAAGCAGTTCACATTTGACTAGGTGACAAATACATTGTCAACTGTGATGACACTCAGTGTAGGGGCAAAAAGTCTAGGAGAGAAATAAAATGTTATACAAAAGTGGATTGAAATAAACAGAGACATGCAGAGCCCATCATGGTAACCCTGTACATTACATTGTGTGTTCTCATGAAACATGAATAAATTATGGTAATAAAGAATTAATAGTATAGAAGAAGACCTAATTAACATTGGGCAAGAGAAAAGAACATGCCCCAGTCTGTTCTAGAATATACACTCCAGATAAAAAGACTAAAATCAGTACTGGAGAGATTAAAATCCTGTTAGAAAATGTTGTTGCACTAAGTGGTTAAAAATAATACACAGTTAAAGTGATTAGTATTTTATGTTTTAATTTGTTCCAGGGGAACAAACAAGGCTGCCACGTAACTCCAGGGAAATGTTTTTTCTTGATATCAACAGGAATAGGACCCAAAGATTCCAACTTTTCTAGATTTCAGGAGTAAGAGTGCTTAAGTGGTGACTGAGTGTTATTACTGGTACATGTAGTGTTAGGTTAGGCATAATCTTAAAAATTAAATGTTCCAAGCACTATTAAGCTATATCTGATCTTATTGTTACTAGTTTCAAAGTCAAATAAGAAGAAAAAGACAAAGATCATCTCTGTCATTATTGACTTCACTGATATCATTAAGGTTTTAAAATGTTGATACATAGCATATACTTAACTCTAAACCATATGTTCCTAAATTCAATTACATTACCTCATAATTAAACTTGAATTGAGGCTTCTGTTCTTTAGATTTTTATTTAGAAATACTTCCTTAGTCTTTCCCTCCTCCGTTTCATTTTCTCAAAAACTCCAGGCACATTCCCATCTTGGGTCTTTCACTTGTTCCCCCCACCAAGTGGAATTCTCTTTCCCCAAACATTTATTTTGGTTTCTCTCTCCCACTCAAGTATCTGCTCTAATGCTAACGTCATTTTATCCAATAGGACTTTCCTGAGGACTCCTTCTAAAACAGAAACTCCATAAACCTCTATCACAAGCTTACTCTATTTTTCCTTCATATGCATATATTTGTACCTGACATTTTATATAAATATATATTAAATATAATATATACATAAGTATAAATATAAATATACACATACTTACATATTATCTTTATCCTTCCTATATTATATGCAGCAGTAGGACAGAGGTTTTGTAAATATTAACTAGTAGATTCTCAAAGAATACTTATTGAATGAATCCCTATCCAGGCTTCTATTGATACATGTCCCCCTCTTCCAACATTATAGCTTTCTAAATTGTAATACTGACAACAAATTTTCCTCTTAAAATATTCTTATTCCGTCAAGTTACGTCTCTGTTACCCAACTTTCAAATTCTTGCAAAATATGGTACCATGCTGCCTTCCTACCTTATATAGATTTTCATTTGCAATTTCTAAAATAAATCTTCCCTTCTTTACTGTCTAAAATTTCCCAAGAGTGACATAAAGATTTTAAACACGTTGTGAGCTCTACCATTCAGTTATCAGGGCTAGAATTCACCCTTTAAAGACTAGCTCTGTCTACAAGCCTTCCATGAGGTGCTTTTGATAATTTCTCTGTACTTCACTGAAAGTCAGTATCATAAAATTTAAAGCTTAATGAAATATCAGGTCCAATTGTTCACATTCTTCTGTAATTTTTACTATTATCTCCCCTTTCACTCAAAAGTTCCTCCAGACAATTTAATAAAGTATATAGCTATGTTACTACAAAGAAATAACTTCTCATGATTCCCTTTTTCCTTTTCCTCCCTCAATTTCTCAACTCATTGTTTTAACATTTGTCTTTTAAATCTCCCTACTTCTTGTATTGATACTAGTATGTCAAATAACTTTCATTTCCATTTATGTAGTTTGAAGCTGATTATCTTATTTCGTTCCAGTTTGGAAGAAGTTCCAGAGGCAATGTTTTTCCCCCTACTGCTCCAAAATTATATAGAACAGCAGTAAGTATTCCAACTTAGTCTTGAACCCAAAAGTATAAATAAGGACCCCTAAGCCCAAATTCCCAAAATGATGGGCTTAGGGGTCCTCAGTAAACGTACAGAGGTTCAAAGCATTTATCTGGATATCAGTCAGGGAGGGTGAATTCTATTCTAAAACTTCTATGGTTAGTGGGGTGAAAGGAAGGAGAGAAAATGCAGCAATTACATACCCTAGTATGTGCAACGTTGTGATTTCTTGAATATGGATAAAATGCTCCAAGTTGCATCCAGCGGGCACAGAGCTGATATTCTGAGTTGTTGAAGAAACCACAGATATCTGCTCCAGTCTAAAATACATTGTTATATTTAATTAATTTTGTTTGTTTCTTAATATTTACAAGTTGTGAAGACACAAGGAATAGAGCTACTTACATATGATATTCCAAAGAGACTAAATTCCATCATACCTAAAAAATAAAATATGGAAAGAAATCTTAGAAAGCTATTTCATATGTTTTAATACTTTTTATTTATGAAGATGTTCTATTTCTAATATCAACCTTTAATTCAATGAAACATTTTTTCAGATTATTAACATACATTTCTATCATTTATTCTTATAATAGTCATACTTTTTTACTTTGTAGTGTTAAGGACATTTATAAAAATAAGACACTATATGCTTTCTTGAAACTTGCAAGATGACATATTTAGAGAACAAAATCGTTATGAACACCTTATAGTACAAGAAGAAAGTGGTAGTGGTTTCCTAGGTTTCATGTTTTATAATAAAAGACTGTCTACGTAATTGTTTAGTGATAGATCTTATCATTTGAAACAAATGGAATTATCCTTAATAAGTAAAATCCACTGAGGAATGATCACTTCATTAAAATAGAATGCATATGATATCCCAGCTCTTCATTTAAAGGATTATTTCTAAAAATTGATTGTTTTCCTCGAATCCTAATATAAACAGTAAAGCATTTTTAAGACTGGATATGCAACAGAAAAGTATCCATTTCCTCTTTAAAATTACGTCTCATTCACTATCTATCCAACCATTGCCAGAAAACTTAAAAAATTTAGTTTGAAGTGCTTCGTTATTTGGCATCAATGAGTGATCTTTATTCCCTAGAATCTAGAATTTCTACCCATTTTTATTCTTAGCTCTAGATGTTATCTTTTCCAGCTCCTGTCCTTTCCTACCAGGAAACTAAGATAAACAGGGATGAAATTATTTTCTTAAAATAAAACAGCTGGATATCAGTTTCTACACAGCAATCCCAGATTCTGCTTTCTGACCCACTGCCTTGTCATTGTTCTACTAGTCAAAAAATACGATGCCGAAAGCATATTTCTGAGACAGACTTCTGAAGTATATAAACAAACACCAGCAAAAGTGAATACCTAATAGAAAACTCAAAAGAATAATGAAAAATGGTGACTTTCACATACCGATGATCGATTTTTCCAAATTGTCCCATCTTGCGTAGTTGTCTCCAAGCCAATGTCCCCCCCACTGACCGCCAGTAGGATATGTGGAACGAGAAATAACAATTCCTCTTTTGCCAGTTGCCTTCTGCAATGCACTAATATAAATGAAGAAGGATCCATGAGTCTTTACATGAGGTATTTTCTTCAGATATGTCTGGTTATGAACATTTCATTTAAAAATGATTTAATTTATGGTATCTATGTTGTCTCTTATTACAACAGATCTTTATCTGAATATTCTCTCATTACCGTGTTTCTCTGAAAATGAGACCAGGTTAATTTTTGCTCCAAATTAATTTTTGCTCCAAAAGACGCATTAGGGCTTATGTTCAGGGGATGTCATCCGGAAAAATCATGCTAGGGCTTATTTTCGGGGAAACACGGTATACTATAACATCCTCACAGGCATGAAGGATATCATTCTTTTCATCCAGCATTTACCAGATTAACATACCTAAGTGACTTACATTTATTTGTTCAATGAATACAAGTTAATAAATAATGGTATTATCAAATCAACTTACTAATCATTTTGTGAGTTTTTTCAATGTACTCATTTTATTCTACTTAAATGTGTTCTCCTGAATAAAGGTCTAGACTCTATTGATTGCTCCAACCCTTCTCAATTATAACTTGTCAACATTTAATCTTAGCATTACTCTCAAGAGAATCTTTGCTATTATACTTCCTGTTATAGAGGCAATTTTAAAGAAAGCAAGGCTTTCCTGGTCTTAAAAATAAAAGTAAATGTTCTATTTCAAAAACGGAATCTATTCAAAGGCAGATGAAGGGAATGGATTTTACAAATCAGGTCTTTTTTTTTTTTTTTTTTTTTCTCCTTTCCTCACTCTTTGGAGAAATTTTTGAATTAATGAATAGCTCAAATCAAAACTACAGGAAACTAAAAATGTTTTAAACAGACATAAGATGATATACTGAAATGTTGATAACAGGAATAATATTGTATTTACTATCTTAAAATTTCCTACTTTTATGTATGTCTCTCTTTAAAAAGATCATAGAAGATAATCATATTCATTTCTTTATTTTCTATAAATAAAAGATCCAGTCGATTTAGGAACATTAATATATTTGATATGCATCACATATATCTGCTGGCATTTAACAAGCAATGAATGCATATATACAGATAATTTAAAAAAATTAACTATGAATTTTAAAATATACATGAAAATATATTCTAAATTTAGTTAATTTGCAAAAAAAATTAAATTTATTTAACTATTATAAAAATTATTTACAAAGATAGAGTTGTCACAAATTCTTTTTGTGTTTATATGCAAGAAATACATATTTTTAAATGATTGTTTTCTTTGTGTTCATATGCAAGAAATACATATTTTTAAATGATTGTTTTCTTTATATGTCTTACTTTTGCAAATTTTTTACTGAAGCTTTAAATTAATAATTGACATGTGCCTTGTTAGATTTTTGATTGAGAATAATTCTGCATGAAGCATTTCCAAAATGATTTTCTCAAAGAGAAATCTAACTTCTTGCCTTAGAAAAATATCCTCTGTAACCCTTCAAAGAATATTTCTTATTTGAGATATCACTTGTCATCACTAAAATATAATTTAAAATTACAGATTTTCTAAATATTTCTGACACATTCCAAATTTACAAATAGTTTAGTCAAAAGGAACTTAGTTGGATTTTAATAAACACTTTCAACCATAAGACAGTTTGTCCTTTGTTGCCAGATGACTTTGGAAAATTTAGATTATAGAATTTTAATGTTGTGTTACAGAAGTATTCTTATTGGACATTTTTGTTTGTTTTGTTTTAAATTTGTTATTAAAATATAGCTAACATAGTAATTGTATTATTTTGAGGTATACACCATAATTATTCAACATATATATACCTAAAGAAGTGATCCCCGTGATAAATCTAGCAACCATCTGACACCATACCATGCTATCACAATAGTATTGACTATATTCTCTATGCTGTACATTATATCCCCCGGACTTATTTGTCTTATACCTGGAAATTTGAACCTCTTTTTCCCCTTCACTTTTCCCTCCATTTTAAATTTTTCAGTTACAGTTGGCATTCAATATTATTCCATATAAATATCAAGTGTACAACATAGTGGTTAGACATTTATATAATTTAAGAAGTGTTCCCTTGACTAGTTTAGTACCCACTGGGCACTATACATAGTTATTACCATTAAATTGACTATATTCTCTATGCTTTATATTCCCATGACTATTTTATAACTACCAATGTGTACTTCTTAATGTGTACCTTTTTCATCCTGTCCCCCAAACCCTTCCCAAATACCACTCTGATAAATCTAATACCCATCTGACACTATACATAATTATTAAAATATCATTGATTATATGTCTTATGCTATATCCTACATCCCCATGACTACTGTTCAACAACCAATTTGTAATTCTTAATCCTGTCTTCTTTTCACCCACCCCTAACCCCCCCCATCCCATCTGGAAACTATTAAATATTCTCTGTATCTATGAGTTTGTTTCTGCTTTGTTTGTTTGTGAATTTTGTTCTTTAGATTCCACATACAAGCAAAATCATACCACATCTGTCTTTCTCTGTATGGCATACTCTACTCAGCACCATACCCTCCAGGTCTAACCATCCCACCACAAATGGCAATGACTCATTCTCTTCCATGACCAAGCAATATTCCATTGTATATATGTATTGTCTCCTCTTTATCCATTCTTCCATTGACAAACACCCAGGCTGCCTCCACATTTTGGTCGTTGTATTCTTGGTTAGTAGCTACGATGTTAGACAACCCAAAATTATAGAACATTTCTATAATAGCAGAAAGTTTTATTGGACAGTGATTAAAAAGATTTTTTACTCAAAAAATGGCCTGTGTTCCATTATCATTTGGCCTTAAATAAGTTTGTTTAATTAGGACATTAAAATTTGAGAAGCTCAAGATCATGCACATATACTCTAATTTGCTAATAATGGGCTTAAATAATTGATTTAGCCAAGCTTCAATGTCTTAATTAATTACATGAAATTATATATTTTTACTCATTTATTCATTCAAGACTATTCACTGAGCACCTACTATTTGTTAGGGACTGTGCTACTATGAGCTGAGTACGAGGTGGAGAATAATATAAAATGGTTCAGGATTCTTTAGGAAATGGGATGGAAATTCAAAGCAGTGATGCAGATGAGAGAGAGAGAGAGAGAGAGAGAGAGAGAGAGAGAGATTGAGAGAGAGAGAATGAGAACACAATTATTCTACGTATCATGAAGGACAAAGTAAGCTATAGAGAACCTTGGAAAGGAAAGTGCTACCAAGATCGGCAGAGGACACTCAAAGTAGGTAACATTAAATCTAATACCTAAAAGATAAGAGAGAGTCAGAAAGGATAATTATGAATATTGCTTACTCATAAGTAGGTTTCATTTGTGACCATCCATATAGATTGTGAACGTTGTAATGCAAAACTGGTGATCCATCACTTAGAATCTGCTCGGTTTCCATACACATAGTTCGGGAATGTAATCCCTCAGATTTTTTTGTGAGTTCTAGGGAGAACCAATGAAAATATTAACATATTATAAAGTTCTCTACATTAAAATGTATAAAATGTAACTATAGTCTTTTGGCAAAAACATTAACTTTTGTTTTAAAACATTATTAACTTTTTAACCATTTGTATACTTTGTCTTTGCTAATTACAAATGAAAAACAGTCTATAATTGTCATTGATCATAGTTACAATTGTGACTGAAAAATATGTAAAAATTTTTACTATATTAGGTTAGGTAACAAAAATGTTACTAATTGACATGAATTAATAAAAAACACAAAAATAAGTGTACTCCCAAAAATCAACAACGGGAGTTTTTATTCACTTAGATGAGAAATACTGTTTAAATAAATTTAAAAAAAATAATTAGGTAACCTAAAGCACTGAGGTTAATAGCCAGGCAAATGCTGTACCAACACTACCTTTTGATTCATTTTTTCACAATTTAAAGTGCATTTTTCAAAGATTTGCCATCATTTTATGTTAACAGTTTACAAGTTTACTGCCTATATGACAGTATGAAGATAAACACTGAATTACTGGACATTTCGCTCTCAGGTCAGGGATAACCAAAATAATTTGTATTCTTTCATATTTTTTTATCCTAGTAAAAAAACATTTACAAAATAAATTCATAAAAGCTTTATATTTTTGTCATAAAGAATACTGAATATTTTCAGATCTGGGTATATTCTTAAGAAAATCAAAGTAATATTTTCAAACAAATTTAGAAATGTATTCATATAGATAAAACATGTTTCTTAATTTTTCTTCCTAAATCAATTAAATAATTTTGGTAATGGATCGAAATGTGGTACAGTATGTAGTTGGGTAGTGAGAACTGGGAATGTAAACCTTGTTCCGTACATCATACGGTATACAAACCTAATTAATAAATAAATAATGATAATAATATGATAACATCACAGGCAAGCAATAATATTGTACCTGGGAAGTAAGGTGGATAATTTAGCTCTTTATTTCTGCATTGATTAGTAGTTGTTCCATGTACAAAACTTGATGGTTCATTCATATCCTTAAAAGAGAGAGAGAGAGAAGTAAATAGAAACAAATTTAGAATATATATTCTCAAAAGAACTAATTCAGAGTCAATAAATTAAAGCAGCATATTTGAATAATAATAATTATTCACTATTCTAAAAAGCAAAAATATAAGGTATATCAATGATGCTAAAGAATTTAGCTTAGCTCAGTGTTTAACATTTTACAATTCATGTCTTCTTTCGACAAATATAAAATGTCCTATTTTCCCTCTGTAGACATAATATACATATAAAAGTGATTTTTTTCTGAGTTTTCTACACACAAACTTAAATTATAGTAGTGAATATTTTCCCACATCTTCCCTCCAACACTCATGCCTCAAAATCAGCCTTGTATCAATTTCTTAAAAAAAAAAAAAAAAAAAAAGTTTGTAGTTTTTAAAACCACAAGATATAGTTTACAAATACAGAAAACTTTAAAGAGTATCTCTATTGAGCACATATTTCAGGATCCTAGTAACTGCACATAAAGGGACTATCATCTAAATAAATAAATTAGCTACCTTTTAAAGGTGATTAGTCTACCTGAAAAAAACATTATCTTTTCTAGATCAAATTTTGATTCTTGGAGATAGTTTTAATAGAATCCCTTATAGTACATAACTTTACAATCAAACAAACCTGTATTTCCCATTAATTAAAAAATCTGTGCTTTATATAATTTTATATCTTCAAGGCTTGCACATAGTAGCACCTTTATAAAGGTTTCTTCAACAATAGTTTAGTGGTTACCAGAGGGTAGAGGTAGGGGGGTGGTAGATGAGGGGAAAAGGGATCAAATATATGGTGATGGGAGGAGAACTGACTCTGGGTGGTGAACACGCAATGTGATATGTAGATAATGTATTACAGAATTGTACACCTGAAACCTATGTAACTCTACCAACAATTGTCACCACAATAAACTTTAATTTAAAAAAAAGTAGAAAAATGAGTAAATTAATGCATACCAGTTTAAAAATTCAACAAAGAAAGTCACCTCTAAAAATATAGAGAAGTGTAATATAAAATCTCCTGTATTAAATTATTTACTTGTGGTAAAGTCTTTTTTATGCTATCTCAAAATTATATTATTAAAAATTTTATTACCCAGTTTTTAAATTTACACCTATAATTAGAAATTGTTTGAGAGATAATTTTGCCAAATATGTAATTATGATTTCTTACACCAAAGACAGAGTTGAGTGTGAGATTTATACCTACACTGAATGAAAATAAAATAAATGTTTATAAGCACTTATAAATAGTTAGAAAAAAAGGTTACTTTGGTTCCTTGGTCAAGGTGAATATATTCTACTTGAAAATTCAGGAAATAGCATTCATATACATAAAACTGTATATTAGCAGTCCTTTATAAAGAAAGCTTTATGGAAAAAGGAAATGAGCTGATTTTCACAAGGAATACTTTTCTGACACTATTAAAATCCAGTAAGAACTTTGTATGATCAATATACAATTAATAACTTAGAATATAAATTAGTAAAAGTTGACTTACAATCCACAAGCCATCAAACTTCATCTGGTTATTGTAGAAATCTATAATTTCCCTTTCCCACCACTCTGCTGTGGAATTCCTGAAGAAATCTGGAAAAGCTACATGAGCTCTGGAAGCCTAAAAAACATAAGGTTCAAACCCACATATATAAAATCATAAGAGATTCTACATTTAGCTCACATGGAAACATCTATCCATCTGGGAAAATAAAGTTATACCTTTACCTCGTTAAAAAAAAAAAAATCATAAGAGAGACCATGTGTGTCTAAGTCAGACATTTATCTATCAGATTCATAAGTTGTGCACAAGTGATAATGAAGGCAACCTGATATCAACTTTAATTACATAAATGTATGTGATTTCTCTCCAACCACCCCAGCAGCAATGGAGAGTAAAAATAGAGAAGAGAGCAGCCTTGGGATCCTATATAAATTGTAAAGAAACAGTTCAAAACACATAGAAATATATTTGCAGTGCTTCTTAGAGTGACGGGGAAGTTTTTTCCTCTTCATCTTTACAGGCCTATTCTGCAGCTTTACCTTTGTGGAGCATGGTGGTTTAGCCTGTTTTTATGATAAAAAAAATTTGTGTTTACCTGGCTTTCTGCCCTTCCAGATCCAATATATTGTTCCATCACCCCAACTTTTTATTTTTCTCTCTCACATCTAACCCTCCCAACCCCACCAGACAAGAGATGATTTACTCTTTTATCTACCAAGAAAATTCCCTACTTGCCAACCTACCCATATAAATTCCAAGGTCAGAGTCTGTGTGTTAGCAGAGGATTGACCTTTTGCAGGTAAATCAACTACCTAAAAGACACTGCATCACCTGCATGTTTCCTGTTATATTTTAGGACTATGTAGTAACTGCCAGAACAGTCTTCTCCATGAACAGTATATAAAAGGGCATTGTGCATAAAGAAAATGCAGAGAATAGGAAATATAAGGATTTGCAAAACATATATCATGGGTATTTTCAGAGTTAAAAGGAACTTCATTTAGTCATTTTGCCCCAGATTATATTTTACTCATAAGGAAAAAAGGCTCAGTGAAGTTACAGTCAATGAATATTTTCAATGCTAGGATCTCCTGTAGATCATAATGAGAAATAGTAAAAAAGGGAATACCACATTTTGTTTTGCAATTTCCATTGTTCTGCTCTTTCCACAACTCATTTATTTTACTGTTTTTTGCTTTGTTTTGTTTTCAGTTGGTTGCTTTTATTCTTTTAATAGAAATCATTGGTTATATCCAGGAGTTTCATCAGGTACATGTGATCCAATATGTTTATAGCTTTTATGGAAGAGTATCCCAGGTGATTCTACGTACGCCACTGTAAATTGAAGCTGCCCTCCAAAATCTATATAAAGAGGTCATGCCTACCTCTCCAGGGTTGCTAATAATACCCAAGATTAATGAATAGAACTCCAACTGAGATAAAACTCTGACTTTTTTTCCTCAACAACCTTTATTAGATTCTGTAATCCTTTGACTCTACTTTAGAAATAATTTGGTAAGTTTTAAGTAAATATGGTATTGAAATTTTTCACACTGAACTTGCATTTTTACATGAACTTATATGATTTAATTATCATGATGTGATCTACCTAAAAAAATTGCCAACTATGAATTTCATTTATTTTTTTTTCTATTGTTTTGTTAGTATTTATTTCATTAATTTCTGGTCTAATCTTTATCATTTCCTTTCTTTGAGCTTAGGGCTTAGTTTATTCTTCTTTTCATAGTTCTTGGAGATACTGACTTAGGTTGTTTGTTTGAGATCTTTCTTCTTCTTTAATGCAGACATTTATTATTATAAATTTTCCTCTTAGTATTCCGTTTGCTGCATCCCCTATGTTTCTGTATGCTATATTTTCATTTTGCTTATATCAACATATTTTCCAATTTCTTTTTTAATTGCTCTTTAACCTATTAGTTGTTCAAAAGTGTGTTGTTTAATTTCCTCATATTTGTGAATTTTCAGGTTTTTCCTCTGATATAGATTTTAGTTTTACACCATCATGGCCAGAAAACATACTTGGCGTGATTTCAACATTCTTAAATTTGCTACCACTTGTTTTGTGACATAACGTGATATATCCTGGAGAATGTTCCATGTGCTCTTAAGAAGAATGTGTATTCTGCTACTGTTTGGTAGAATGTTCTGTATATATCTATTAAGTTCATATGGCCTGTAGTGTTGTTTAAGTACATTGACATTGCTTCTTAATTGATTTTGTCTGGTTGTTCTATTCATTATTGAAAGTGAAATGTTGAAGTCTCCTCCTATTATTTTATTACTGTGTACTTCTCAATCCAGTCCTGTCAATGAATGCTTTATACATTTAGGTTCTCTGCTATTAAGTGCATATATATTTATGCTTGTTATATCTTCCTGAAGACTTGATCCATTTATCAGTATGTAATGTCTCCTGTGAGAATTTTTGACTTAAAGTCTATTTTATGAGATAAGTATAGCCACTCCTGCTCTCTTTCTGTTGCCATTTGTATGGAATATCTTTTTTTTTTTACTTTTTCACTGTCAGTCTACGTGTGTCCTTAATTCTAAACAGAGTTTTGTGAAGACAGCATATACAAAATTGACAAACTGCTAGCTACACTACCAAAAAAAAAAGAGAGAGAGAGAGAGAGAGAGAGAGAGAGAGAGAGAGAGAGAGAAAAGTCAAGTAAATTAAATCAGATATGGAAGCTGAGAAATACCATATAATGCCACAAAAATAAAAAGGATCATAAAAGACTACTACCGTGTTTTCCTGAAAATAAGATCTAGCCAGCTCATCAGCTCTAATATGTTTTTGGGAGCAAAAATTAACATAAGACCTGGTCTTATTTTAATATAAGACCCAGTCAATTAATATAATATATGATATAATATAATAAATATAATATAATGTAATATAATAATATAATAAATATAATATAATACCAGGTCCTATGTTAATTTTTACTCCAAAAGAAGCATTAGAGCTAATGGTCTGGCGATGTTTTATTTTCAGGGAAACGTGGTATAACAATTATGTACTAATAAATTGGATAAACTAGAAAAACAAACAGATAAATTCCTAAAATTATAATTTAACAAGACTGAATCATGAAAAAAATAGAAAAATTGAACATACCAATTACTTGTAAGGACATTGAACCGATAAACAAAAATTTCCCAACAGAAAAAGTCCGGGACCAGAGGGATTCACTGGTTAATTCTACCAAACATTTAAGAAAGAATTTTTGTCAATTCTTCTTGAATTCATTAAAAAAAAAAAGAAAGAAAGAAAAAAAAAACTGATATGAAGAGAATTCTTCTAAACTCATTTTAAGAGGCCAGGATCACCCTGATTCCAAAGTCAAAGACACCACACACACACACACACACACACACGCACAGAACAAAAACAGAAACAAAAACAAACACACAAACAAAAACGAATACAGAACAATATCTGTGATGACTATAAATGCAAACATCCTCAATAAAATACTAGAAAACCATATTTAATAGTATATTAAAAGGATCATACTCCATGAAAAAGTGGGATTTGTTTCTGTGATACAAGAATTGTTTAACATATAAAAATCAAATAATGTGATACACCACATTAACATAATAAAGTATAAAAATCACACATGATCTCAACAAACATTGCAGAAAGATGTTAGACAAAATTGAACATCCTTTCTTGATAAAAACTCTCAAACTAGGAATAGAAGGAAATTACCATAACACAATGAGGGCCATACATTAAACACCTACATCTAATATCATACTGATTCAGGAAAAAAAAGTTTTTCCTATAATATCAGAAACAAAGCAAGGATGTTCACTCTTGCCACTTCTATTTAACAAAGTACTAACAATCCTAGCCAGAACAACTAGGCACAAAAAAGAAAAAAAATAAAGAATCCAAATTAGAAAAGAAGAAGTGTCTCTGTTTGGGGATGACATACTCTTCTATGTAGAAAACTCTATAGTACACACACACACACACACACACACACACACAAACTGTTAGAACTAATAAACAAATTCAGTAAAAATGCAGAATAAAAATAAACATGCAAAAATCAATAGCATTTCTATACACTAATGTGAACTATCTAAAACAGAAATTAGGAAAACAATTGCATTTGTAATAGCAAAAATACTTAGGAATTTACTTAAGTAAAGAAGTGAACAATTTATATACTGAAAACTACAAAATGTTGCTAAAGGATATTGAGAAAGACACAAACAAATAGAACAGATATCCCTGTTTATGTATTGGAAGAATTAATATTGTTAAAATGTCCACACTACCCAAAGCAATCTATAGATTCATAGCAATCGCTATCAAATCCCAATGGCATCGTTTACAGAAATAGAAAAAAACAACAACAATGCTACAATTAATTTGGAAATACACACACACACACAAAAACCCTAAATAGCCAAAATAATCTTGAAAAAATAGAAAAAAGCTGGAGTCATCACATTTTCTCATTTCAAAACATATTCCAAAGCTATAGTAATTAAAACAGTAGGTACCAGCATACAAATAGTCACACAGATCAATGGCACAGAATAGAGAACACAGAAATAAATCAACAAATACAGACAGAGTTAACTGATCTTCGACAAGGGAGTCAAGAATATACAATGGGAAAAGGATGGTCTCTTAAATGATGGTGATGAGAAAACTGGATATTCACCTGCAGAAGAATGAAATTAGACCCTTATCTTACACTGTATACAAAAAAATGAGCTAATAATGGACTAAAGACTTAAATGTAACATTTGCAACAGCAAAACTTCTAAGAGAAAACATAGAGGAAAAACTTCATGACACTGGTCTTAGCAAACATTTCATGGATATAAAACAAAAAGCAAAAATAGGCAATTGTCACTACATCCAACTAAAATGTTTCTGCACAGCAAAGGAAATAATAAAGTGAAAATGGAACCTACAGATTGGGAGAAAATATTTGCACAAATATAGTATATAAAGAGTGAATTGCCAAAGTATATAAGAAACTCACACAAACACATGCACACACATACACACACACACACAATAACACACTTAAGAATGGGCAAAGATTTGATTAAGCATGTTTCTAAAGAATACATACAAATGGCTAAGTCAATGAAAAGATGCTCAACTTCACTTATCATTAGGGAAATGCAAGTTAAAATCACAATGCAAGGTAAAATCACCTCACACCTGCTAGGCTGGCTATTATCCAAAATATAAAAGATAAGTATTGGTAATGTACGGAGATTCCTCAAAAACTTAAAAAATGGAACTACCATATGATACAACAATCTCATTTTGGGTCATTTATCGGAAAAAACTTGAAATCAGATTCTCAAAGAGATATCAAACTCCCATCCTTATTGCTGCACTATTCACAAGAATGACGGTGTTAAGATAACCTAAATGTCTATGAATGGATGAACTGATTTAAAAAAAAAGAAATGTAGTATATACATGTAATGGAATACTATTCAGTCTTACAAAAGAAGGAAATCCTGAAATATGCGATGACATGGATATTATGTTGAGCAAAACAAGCCAGTCACAGAAGGATAAATACTACATGATTCCACTCATGTGAGGTATGTAAAATAGTCAAATTCACAGAATCAAAGAGTGGAATGGTGGTGATCAGAGGCTGGGGTCTGGGGCAATAGGGAGTTGTTATTCAATAGTCATAAAGTTGCAATTATATTCTAGTGATCTGATGTACATCACTGTCATTGGGGTCAGGAATACTGTATTGTGAACTTAAAAACTTAAGAGGGTATATGTCAGGCTAAGTGTTCCTACCACAATAAAAAAAATCTGCTTAATTAAACAAGATAAAATGTAAACACTGCTTAATAGAGTGACTGACATATGTTGGCATACAGGGAAAAAAAATTAATCTAAATATAGTCTGACATGATCATTAGAAAATAAGCCATCTACTTTTTTAAGGAAAACCATTCACATTGAATAATTGGTCAAAGTGATAATTAAATCCAAGTGCTGACTTTCTTTTCATTATATAGTTCATGAATGTAAAACTTACATTAACAGCTTCATCTTCAGACAGACTTTCATTTATTGTTACATTAGGTAAATCTGGCCAAACCTATAAAGAAAGAAGAAATTGGAAAACAGTTTAAAATAAATTCAGTATGATGTGACTGGGTTGTAAATAAATTGCAATAGAGTTTTAGAGGCATATTATGGACTCAAGATCACAGATCACTAGCTCTTTCAGTTTGTTTTTTGGTTTGTTGTTTTTTATTTTTTGGCAGTTTTTGTTTTGGCATATGCGCTATTTGCAAGCCATTCCTATTTGCCATACTATTTTTTTCTTTAATAAGGCAAATAAGAACAAAAAAAGCCAATCTTTCTTGTAGGTCGTGATTTTGAAATCAGTACATATAATCAAAGGTCTGGTCAAGAAATAATATGAGAACCATAAATTAAATTTAATTTAATGTAGTGTATTGTTTCTACAATTGTTTCTACAATTATTAAAATCTAAAAACAATAACTATATTTTGATTTGAAAGCTGTTAAAGATCTGACTTGGATAATGCCATACTGAGGCAAATATCTTTTTGATTTTCACAGTTAACACCAAATTTTATTTTCCTTCACTCCCATTTTCCCACCTCACCTCTGCCCCTGCCTCCCTGCCTACCAATGTTTTCCTCCACCGCAACCACAAACACACAAAACAGAGCCCAAATTCAATCATTCTGAAAATGTAGGAATTTAAATCTATGCTGTAGAAACAGAGTCCCATGTAAAAATGTGAATAATTACCAAACAAATAATTACCTACAAAGGATTTGTTGCTGATAGGGAATAGTGAAGGAATGGAATAAGGGATAGAAATTGGAGAAAATGTATAGAAATATAGAATGACAAAAAAATAGGAAGGAAAAATCTTTTTCTATGGTCAACATCATACTCTCTAATTGCATGTTTCTTAAAATATGATCTTTCACTACGTTTATCATAGAATTTTTTCTATTTTATTTTAACCTTTTTATTTTGAAGTTATTTTCAGACTTATAGTAAAGCTGCAAAAATTATACCTAGAGTTTTTGTATATTCTTTACCCCACTTCCTTAATATTAACATATTTATAACTAGTGTACAATTATTAGAAACAAAAAAAATTACATCAATAAAATACTATTAACTAATCTACAGGCCTTGTTTGAGTTTCACTACTTTTATCACTAATGTCCTATTTTTGGTCCAAGATCCAAAAAGGATCCCACATTGCATTTAATTTTGTCTCCCATTACAGAATTTTTTTCTTCATTTTAGTTATGAATAGTGAATATTTTTCATTTACTCTTTTTAAATGCAAGCCAAATCAGGATATTTCATATAATATATTAATATACTCAGGTCTGAATATTATTCATTAAATGCAATACAGTGAATTATATTCCTTGTTCAAGTCAAGAATATAAGTATAGCCCTTAAAAACATTGTTTATTTTATTAATGATATGTTTTTAAGAGAAGTACAATCATTTAAATGACTATTGCAGTATAGAATAATGAATCGCCATCTTATTAATGGTAGTTTTATAATGAAATAAGAAATACAATAAAATACATTATAAAGATGAAACAAATAGTATTTGGACATACCACTTGTATGAATTCTTTCTCGGTTTCTAATAATTTGGATTGAACTTAAAGATTATATATTATTTTGTTCATCAGCTATGAAACCTTCACATTTTGTATAACATATCACTCCCTCTCAATATGTTTTTAACAGTTTTTTAATTCAACAGAAACTTTCAATGAAATAGCATATTTACATGTATTCCATTTCAAGGTTAATTCAGTACCTTTGCCCAACAAATATCACTGGTGTTAGGCCATTTGACAAAGACATCTTTCTCCTGTCCTCTTGAAAATGTAGGGTAAGGCTTCGTTTCATTTCCTGAAATTGCTGGATCCTAAAATTGAAATGAAATGCAAACCAGGTAACTATGTAATAAAAGTGGAGCCTCTTGGTAGTTCTTAAGGAATATTATAAATTTCCATTACTACATTATCATTATATTATGCTCACACGGACAGAGAAATGGACTGATGATATAAATTTTGGTGTTCTAGCTAGACTTCTAAATACCTTAGAAGAAAATTTTAAGAACTTTTGAAAATGTATTTTACTATGATTTCAAGCAAGATTACTAATATTTTTGTTTTATTTCTCTAGTGGTATTTCTGGCTGGGAAGCTTGCTTCCTGTGAGATATTGATAAAATATTCTCCACACCGAATCACCAACTTGAAGGCAAATTTTTAAACATGGTGAGCATAAGAAGCAGTCCTAGAGAATGATTTGAGAATTGTCTAGGAATAGAAAATCCATCATTACTTTGTGATAGCTTCTATAAATTGAGGCCAGTTTACAGCTTTGGTGATCACTGAAATCTAGCTTGTCTTTGACTCCCAGCTTTAGCCTTAGATCACTAAAGCTATCTCAAGTATAAAGGTATCCTGGTGGCAGCTCACATAAATAAAATAATGTGTTAAAAGAAGAAAGCTTTTAGATTTGAGAGTAGAATCTAAAGTTATGTACTTCCTATTTTTAAATACCTTCCTGTACCCTCATTCTAGGAGATTAAACTTAATAAAATCAAGATAGTAAGACTCAGATAATATAAAATATAAATACTGACCAGGATAATAATGTATCTCATTCCTTCACCTCTTATTTTGTCAACAAACTGAGGAAGGTCATGGAATCTTTCCCCAATTGTAAAGTCTAGTTGCCTTTCCATGTAATCAATGTCTGTGTATTGAACATCCTGAAAAATATGAGAATTGTGGTAGTGGGGTAAGAAACACAAGTGTAAGTGAGTAACATTCTATCATACTTTTAAAGTATAAGCAATATGGAAGTTCCAATGCCTCTTCACTCGATCCGAAAGAGAATTAATCAAGTAATGCAATTCTCAAGGAATAAAAGTAGCATGTAAACATGCAAAATATTTTAAGTTCATATAAATGTTTTGTTTTGTTAATAGCTCATTTAAAAATTTTGATTTAGAAGTAAAAATTATTTCAAATCAGTATATTTTGTTATATAATTCCCAAAGGAAACAGTAAGATAGGATTAAAGGAATTATGAGGCTATGAAATTATGTTAAATTGGAATTTTGTACATAACACGGAAACAGGTGTTGCTCTATTTCTGGAAACAAAGCAAATACAGAATAATTTCAAATAATTCTAACATTGCACAAGGGGAAGAGAGAATTATTAGTATTCTATTAATTATTATCCACCAAACTCATTTTTAAAATAATACCCAAGCTTAACTAAGCAAAATATTACTTAGAAATAAGTATTTACAAATATGCTTAAACTAATAAACATTTGAATGTTATGAAAATTTTAATTTGGGCCTAAATAACAAATTTGTTAATTCATTTCTGTTAATAGACATTAGCTCAATTTTTCTTCTAGGTGTTGTAAAATATTGGGCTGATATAGTGGATATCCCTTGTTATAAAAAAAATGGAAAACTTCCCTTTTTATAAAAAAAATTGACATGCATATTTCTATATCATCAAACTATACGGTTAATATAGGCATAATAATATATTCAGAAACCAAATATTGGATTCTACTACATATACTAAGGTCTTATAATGTGGTCCTTCTCATTCTTCTTAGAATGAATTTTATATACACCATGCATTCTATATTTCAATGCTTAAGTGTTACCAGGAGGATCTCTGGGATTCCTCAAAATCACTAAAAAATAAAATTACAGGGATCGATTATTTCTGGATACTTAGGAATATTTTCCCAAACATTGAGAAAAGAGGATATTCTTTCAGCACTCTAATTCCGTATTCTAATATCACAACTGCCAGCTATTCCAGGGCAAAAATCACCGTTTCACATCCAATTCCTTTTCTGTAATTTGTCACATCAGTTGATGAAACACGTTCTGGGGACCCTTACTCTCATCTAAAGAGAATACGGAGAATATGTCTGACTACCTATGCGACCCAAAGTTTATGAAAGAAATGTAAGTGCACAGTGACTTGTTTAGTACAACTCCAGGTAGTGGAATTAGAGAGAAAGAAGAAAAAGAAATGGTATTATCCCTTTTACTTTATCAATCAGATGAAGACATTTTATAAAAATCTATCCAATTCATTAGGTGCTACTAAAAAACTAAGCCTTAATAATTGCCAAATGCTAAAAATAATTTTAAAGTATATAAGTGCTTAATTATTTCATTCTATTTTTATAAATGATAGGTAACACTGTCTTAAAAGTTGATATACATACATAGGGGATCTGAGCAGTCACCATATCATCATATACTTGCTGAACTTCTGAAGTATTTCTGTATCCATAACGACATAATTGGAATCCCAAAGCCCAATAAGGTGGCATGACTGGTCGGCCAATTACCTTTGAAAACAACAACAAAAAAAATTATTTGTGAAGTAAGAGAATTACTTACATTATAAAGAAAACTGTATGCTTTTTAAAAAACAAATTTCATCATACTTCATGGTATTGCTGTGTTGCAACTTCTGGAGTTGGGCCCAGAAACATATAAAAGTCCAAGATTCCTCCAATTATGCGGTAAGTTAGAGCAGGAGTTGGCTGAAACGTAACATCTAGAAATCCAAAATATGATTACATTTTTATATATGTATAAAATATTATTTTTATATAAACTATGAGAAATTAAACAAATGATTGTTTTACCCATTGCATTGCTGTTAAGTAAGAGAACTCCATGAGCATGGCTCTCATCTTCCAGAGCCATATAATAGGGATGAAATCCATAGGAATTTAGTTTATACTAAAATAAAAAGAAATTAAACATAATATATATTTAGATATTAATACCATGTGAATTTTCTCAATGTGATATTTAAATTCACTATAAGATTAACTCTGGAAATTTAAATATTCCGTATATGCACAAACTGTTTTAATTAAACATATTTCCATTAGAAATTAATTTTTCCATTATTTGAACTGTCACTGCTTTAGAGAATGCCAATAATATTGGCATGTTCTAACACCCACAAATGTTGCCTCATAACTCATGTAAAACCAATTGGTATTAGAGTAGTTGGATTTCTTTCTACATGTTATGCGTCCTAATTTATTTTACAAATTGGTACTTCTTTTTCAATAATATAATTTCCTAAAAATAATTAAAGTGATTAAGGTGCTCAACATCTTAAGTACTTGATATGGTAATATCTAATATCTAAGTTTATATCATAATTTATAATATTTAAAATAACTGATTTATATTTACTATATATATACTATATATTTATTATATATACTATATATAATATATGAATATACTATATGTAAATATATAAATATATAATATATATACATATATCAAACAGATATATAAAATATAAACATAAATATTTATAGTATATAAATATATATCATATATTTACATACTATATATAACATAGTTCATATTTATAAAGTGCTTAATTTCTTTTTTAGCTAGATCTTTTTATTTTTTAGAATAAGAAAACCTACACTCAGGGTCATGAACTGACTTGCCAAAGGTCACAAAACTTGTAAGTTGATGATCCCCAATCAAATTGTCATCTTTGGGCCACATTGAGTCCTAGTAAATTAATAGCATGTGAAGGAAAATTTACATATTGAGAATAAAGATTATATTAACCTAATAATACCAATACTAATGTTAAAGGGTTTTAAAGATAAACTGTGGTAAAACATATTTTATCAAACTGTTATAAAAGAAAAAAAAACACTTTTATAACCTAAATTTGAACTATTGTGACATAAATAAAAGTTGTTTGAGCACCTAACAATATAAAGTGGGTGCAATAGTATAAATACTTTATAATTTCATACTGAATATATCCTTTAATTATGCATCACATGTGGAAAGTGGAAATAAGCCAGTATGTTTATTAAAATGTATTTTTTCATGATATGTCTAAAATAATGATAGTTAATATTAGTTGTGCAGTGCATTAAATATTCATGAAGTGTATTCCATTAATAAGATGCTCATTTAGAAAAGTGACATTAGCCATAAAAACATTTTCTAAAGATGTAACTAGCAGTATGGACTCATAAAAATGCACAACTACAGTTGGGTGACCTGAAGGAAGAAGCATCAAATCATTATTGAAGAAGTGGGAAAAAAGCTAAGGAAAATCCTAGTCAGTTATTTTCTAAAAGCTGAGCATAAACATGGATTTGGCAGGAAATACTGACTGAATCTGAATGTCCTTTCTATGTAGTTGAAAAGGTAAGGAATTGGGTAACTACGTGATTTCTCGCTGCACTCAATGTTATTGATCCAACCCTCTACTTTCACAAGTTATTAAAGGTGAATTTTGTGTGTGTTTTTCAGAAAATCACTATAATATTAGCCCCTTTATCATTACTTCTGTACTAAAGTACAGGCCTACATGCTGACTGGGATCATAATCATGGTCTTAGTTGCCTCAGGAGGAAGTCAAATATCGGTACCTACACCAGGGGGTTGGTCTCTTGTGAACATTCCCCAAGTATGCCAGTTTAAGTCTCTCTTAAATGCTGTGTGCTCCGCTTCCCCAAAACCATATATATATTCTGATGGCAGGCGGGTAGATATTTGAATGAACTGGTCATTAAAAGTAAATCCAGGTAGGTGAGAATCCCAACTGAAAACACAAGAAAATAATTCTACTTCTGTAAACATTTACAAAGTAGTATCGCAAGTAACAGTAGTAATTCTTTCTTGAGTGATCTAAAAATCAGTCATATTTTCCCTATATACCTTAGTTGTACCAAGATGCCGAATGGAAATAGGTAATAACTCTAATACATTTTTATTTTGGCTAAGTTAAGGAGTATCTAAAATATGTTTCAGATATTCAGCATTATTGTGATGAATCATAATGTGATTGATATGATTACATATGTTTACATTTAGATACACATTCCTTTTAAATATAAAATTAATATGAAGTTATAAATAATGTATGACCTGGAAGTAATATATGTCCAAGAAATTGAAAGTTATCCATTTTCCTGTTCCCTTGAGATAATCACAGTAAACTATTTTCTACATATAGAATAAAAATTAATCAATATTAAAGTAAATTCTAAAGCATAATGGGTATTTGAATTTCAAACTCTCCTTACTTAATACTCCCAAGAATTGTATTCGTCTTTTATTTTGTATTTATAAAAAAATCAGTGTTTACACAAAAATCCAGAAGAAATATGTTATAGAGAATGTATTATTTTTCTAGGTACTTGCAAGAACATAAAACAGGAGGAAAAAAAAATAAAGTTAGCAACATAAGGAAACATAAATATTACAAAGAATTTGGTACATATTTAAATTTTTATATTAACTATTTTGGAATAGTATTTACTAAAGAATAATGATTCTAAATAACAATAAGTATGTCTTCGTATCAAAAATTTTTTTACAAAATGACAGCTTATTATTCTTTGGAACAAAAATACTGTCAAAAAACAAAACATAAAAAAATACAAACATACTTTTCTTCATTTGTAACCATCCATTTTTTTTAAGATTAAGATTTATTTATTTTTTTAGGATTCTTCAATTTAATGGAGTTCCAATTCCAACTTTTTATAGAGAATAATAAGTGCTTTCATAATTTTTTTTATCTTTATTAAATTTACTGGAGTGACATTGGTCAGTAAAATTATATGTTTCAAGGATAGTGATCCTGACAATACCTGAAAACATCCTGACCACATCTTCTAAAGGATAACATAGTAAGATTATATTACATAAAAGTATCTTTCAATATACTATAGTGTGTAGAGCATTTCACAAAAATAAATATAACTTTTGCTTAAATTTATTCATTATGACATAAAAATACCTATATCTAGAAGTATGTAACAATTTCCTTTCATCAATACCTGGCAGAGGTCGGCAGAGGTCGTGTTAACTCTATCAGATTCCAGGACCAATAAACCCTATTTCAACAGTTCTAATAAATAGCTACATAACACATTTCCAATTACTTATTTTACCAATACTCATCCTGCTTTACAAGAGGAGTATTGGTTTGATTCTCAACTTGATTACAAGAATAAGTCTGATATTTAATAATAAAATTAATCAAATCCAAAGTGTAAATTAAATTTTAGACAATCCTTAATGGTAGTCCTATGATGTGCTAATTGTTTTGCTTAAAAATTTTCAAATAGGCCAAGTTATTTAAGACAACTGAGACCTTTTTCAGTGTGATGATACTCTAGCACAGTGAAGGCTGTGAAAATAACCATCGTACTTTTCCCGTTAGTCTAAAATCAAAATATTGTTCATATCAAATAATTCAAACACTTACATAACTCTTCCTGTGCTTCTCCGTCGAATCCGGATGCCAAAAGGATATTCCTTGATTTCAACATCATACAGTCTACTTTCATAAGAACTTGTTGGCGTAGTTGGGATGTTTAATGGTACTGGAACTTCATATCTCTTATTATGGGGATCATAAATCTATTACAGAGAAAGGATGAAAACAGAAATGTTTTGCTCTTATTGCTGACATATGTAAATATCATTAAATAGTTTGGATTGGTTTAAATAACAATATTTAGAATTTTTTTTATGTAATTCTTAATTCTATTTCTATGGCCCATATACCTCTATTGAATTCCACATACATACATACTTTGGTAGCGGGATCAAAGTATGTATTGCATTTTATCTTTTTAAAATATTTTGTAATTCATTTTTCCATATGATAAATGTTTCAATATTTTGTCATATGCATGATCCTACGAAGAATACTAATGTTAACTTATGTTTATTCATGTCTGTATTTCCTCAGTACATTTCTTAACAGTGATAGTATTAGATCAGAGTGCACTAACATTTGTAGGGACCTTGATAGCTACTTGTAAACTGTTTTCCAGAGTTAATGTATCAATTAATATTCTCACTAAAACATGTACTCTAATACTGTTTTATGTTACACTAAAAACATTTGCTTTAAAATTGTTATCTGTTTACTTGATGATGAGGATGAACCTTTTTCTACATAATTATTCAACATTCCAATTCCCCATTCTTTGAATTTGCTTTTTGTTAGTTTGATTTTTAATGGGCACATTTTAATACTTTTATTTCCAATTTTTATTTATTCTTCTGTTAACTGTCTGCTTATAGGATTTTAATATTTTTCTTGTTTGTATCAGTTGAAATTTCTTGCCATTTATGATATAGGTGTCAGATATTTATACAGTTTTTGTTTACCTTTTAATTGTTTATAGTGTTTACTCATGTTGAAACATGTTTAATTTTTATGTAGGAAATATGTGGTTTGAAAGACATATACTAGCCAGATACAAGATAAATATGCAGCTATTTTTTTCTTGGGTTTTGTGATTTACTTTACATATTTATATATATATATATATATATATATATATATATATATATATATATACACACACACACATACACACACACACACACACATTTTTTTTATGCATTCTTTTTAAAGAAACTGTCAGGTAATTCTAACTGCAGGTCTACTGTTTCAATTTTGTAAATTTTATCACTATCTCTTTTTTTTTTAAGTTTCAACTATTGCCATTCTCATATCTTTATTTTTAAAGATGAACTTCAAGGTTATTCTATTAAGTCTCAAAAAATATTCCACTGAGATTTCTATGGAAATTATTCAAAAGCATAAACTGGTCTAACATGAGTTAACTTTTTAAAATTTAAGTCTTATTTAGGAATTTTTAGTACTTATTTAATGTCTATCAACATTTTGTAAAGTTAATTTTTCTTATAGACAGTCAACTTATTCCTATGATATTTTATATTTTATTGTTTATTTGATTGTCTTCTCATTTGCTTTTGCTAATGAAATTTGCTACCATTTCAGCTTCTAAATGGTGAATGATAGTATACAGTAAAGCATTTTTTAGAGACATTATTTTATATCTAGTCATTGTGCTGATCTTATTATTTGTAATAGTTTTTTTTAAATCATTCCCTTGGAGCTCTTGAATAAAACAAAACATCGGTAAGTGTTACTGTAAAAGACATTGTTTTTTCTTTTTTATGTGTTCATGCTTTGGCCAGAAAATTTAGATCACTATTTAAAAATAACGGAAATAGTAAGCATCCTGTTTTGTTTTTTGTTTGTTTATTTCAAGGGGGCTACAAACATAGTCCATTCTATATTATTTATAGGTAGCAACAATTTAAATATCTTCTAAAAAATTACTACATGTTCACAAGTTAGCAAAAATGAGCTTTATTTATTGTGCACCTAACTATTTATGACATGAGCTGTGTAAAAGAAAAAAAAGCTTTATTTTTATAGAATCAAAGTGTCATCAACCCAATTAATTCTTAAATTACATTAAAAATCCAATCACCTTTTAAAAATCTCTCATCTCGAGAGATAAGTCATGTATATTATAGTTTATATTAAACATACCTTAAACTGTAGCATGTCATTTTTATGATATTTCACCTCCACACGAAGAGTTGAGATAGGTGTAGAAAGTCGTTTTATTCGGAGGTTTGCAGTATTCAGCTGGAGGTCAGCTGTTACACCAATTGGTGAATACTGAGTTGACTGGACTAAATAAGAGTTGTCATGCCTAGGAAAGTAACACTCAGGTGCTTTGGATCCAGGAATCTGAAAATGTAATACATGTTTAAAGCAAGAAATTGTAAGCATTGTAATATTTGAGTCTCAAAAAAATAAGGTAGACATATTTAGTTACAGGTTGTGTTGTGTGATTACAAATTTTATTGTTTAATACAATGAAATTTCAATAACAGAATAAACTATCTAGTATGCAACCCAAAATACCATATTCTTAAATGTTATATAGAATATTTATATTTTGACTCTAAAGATAGAGCAGAAGGATAAAATAGCATAGCATTTCAACTCAAAAAAAAAAGAATAATTATGTAGGTTTCGCAGCAATTAAGTATATTACTCATAAATTTTGACCCATGCATGTTCCTACTCTTCATAATGACTATTGCCTTTTATATGTAAAATGGCTCTACAAAAACCCAGAAGGGCATGTACTTAAAGTTCTTTTCTTTTACTTATAATAAAACTATATAATGCCTTATTTCATGCCTGTTCCTTACATTGGTCAATAACATCCTGACCAGTACTTGAAATAGAAAGTGTGGCCAAAGATCACAACTAATTGGTTTATATAGCAGTAAAAGATAGGATCTATGAAAAAGAATGATAAACTGTAGCAGTGAGGGCTACTTGCCCTACCATAGGCCATTCTCCATTCTTATTCATTAAATTACACTGTTGGGAGAAGCAATGTGCCCATCTACATTTCCCAGCTTTTGAGGAAGTTGTCTATGACACCGAAAACTGCCTTAAAGGAAAATGTTATAAGCTGACTAATGAGGATATCCTTTGTCCTTCCACCTTCTGGGACTGAAATGCATATATAATGGTAGAAGCCAAAACAACCTTGAAGATGAAAACAAATGATAGATATGGACATTGATGACACTGAGTGTCCAGTGTAATATCCCTGAGATTCTTATTTGTTAAAAAACAAAACAAAACAAAACAAAAAACATATTTTGTTTAACCAAATTAGATATTAGATTTCGGATGCTCCCAGCTTCAAGCAATTCTTGACTGATAGGACTACTACAGCAGTTTGTTTTCCCACATTAGAATATAAGCTCTATCAGGGAAGAGGGTTTTTGTTAATTTATTCACCTAGAACAGTGCTTAGAAAATAAGAGGTCTCAATAAGTATTTGTTCAATGAATCAATGAGTAAATAGCATAGTCTAAAGAAACATAGGGTACCTTATCTGTACCCTAAATTTTCATATTTAATGGACTTCTTATGTCTGACATCCATATGTTAAAGCTTCACTCGGGATTTATAGATGATGTAATACAGAATTGTACACCTGAAATCTATGTAACTTTACTAACAATTGTCACCCAATAAACTTTAATTAAAACAAATAAAAAACTTCACTTACTTGACCTAAGAATCTGTAGGGTGTTAAAATTAAGAATAGTTCTGGGAAAAGTAAATTTTTAACATTTTCTTATTAGAAGTTATTTCTGCTTTAGTACTCATCCTTTAGATTTGATTTGATAATGGAAGTGAGTATGCACTAAATGAAATGGGGGATGGATATGATTTGAAGGAAGAGCTGAGTTTTAAAGAGAAGATATTGGAGACATGGAAAAATACTTCGCTATTTGTCTTCTATTGATTTCATAATCGTTTTCCCTCCTCACTTCGTTTCTTCAATTCTTCCCTAAACTTTCCTAATGGTGAAGATTATGCTGCATTATCAACATTGGAGAGAAATAGGGACAATTTCTCTGGTGGCAATTATACTGGAGAAAAATGGGGGTAGTGTCTCTGGGGGCAACTACATATTTCCTTATATAAATGCAAGCATTTCTGGGAAGTTGCTAGTAGATGTGTCTTAACTCTTTCCAGTCATATAACACATACATTTAATTTCCTGGTTATTCAAAATAAATGCTTCTGCTGAGAAAACCCAGTGATGTAAGCAAAAGCTGAGAATTTGACACATAAGTATAGCAAGATGGAACTCTTCTTATATCCCTTCCTGTAATAACTTCTGCCATCTACATCCCTCATCATTCTGTTGAAAGGATGACCCAAATAATTGGTTAGAAGTTATCACCTCTTAGTAAAACAGATATAACCCATCAATCAATTTCAGAACTTTCAGTAACTTGAGATGATGCTTTGAAAGATTGTTCCCTACCAGCAATATCTTGTTTAACTAGGATAGTTAGCTATAACCAACATTTAATACAGTGCAATAAATATAGTATTATTTTATTAAATAATTTTACACTATCCAAAGTGCCTGAAAAATCAACTTACAGTTCCATTTAGTCTGGCATTTAGTAAGCTATGTCTTTGTAGTATTAACTAAGATACAGACAAATTTTATATCAGAAGTCCTAATTTCAAATTCTAAATGCTTATTTAGATAAATTTGGAATATATACTATATAATTAAAATTATAATATGTAGAGTTTAACTGAAATGCTTATATGAAAGGCATATCATGAATCACAATTAAAATTCTTATTACCTTGTCCCATTTACAGCCACGTTCTTCACAGTTTTCCCTAGTTGCAGAGTCTGCGCCTGGGTAACAATTAAACCTTTCGTTTTCTGAGAAACTTTGTTTCCATTGAATGGTAAAGTTTTTTCCCAGGTTAAACTTGAGACTGTAAATTAGGAGACTCTTTGAAGACAAAGAAAGCATTAAAGAATATTTTTGACCATTGTACAATTTAAAAATATTAAATATCTATGAAATATGGCAACCATAGCAATTCGTCAAATCAAGTTCATAAATAGTTTTAATATAATACTTAAAGAACAGAATAGAAAGGAGAAAATATGTTATGACACTGAAATGAACAGAACCTCAAGACAGAAAAACTATGAGACTTGTAGACCACAGATGAAAAGCATTTTCTTTATATCTAGACATGAGTTCAATTCACAGTTCTGCCATTTAATGTTCATGAGTCTGGGAAAATTGCTTATCCTCAATTTTCTCCTGCTGTAAATGGGGACTCCTACTAAAAGGTGTTACATAGAAAATGAAATGTGAAATTTAAAACACCTAGCGCAATACCTGGGGTATACTATGCATTAAGTAAATGTAAGGTCCCTCAAGGAAAAAACAGGGAAGAAAAAGTTGACCAACTTGATTGGTATGGAGGCTCCCAGAGTCAGAGGAGTGGAATATGTATTTCTTTAATTTCGTCCCTAAGTTTATCCACTGGTTAAAATATTTGAGAAACAAGTTAGAGGGGTGATAATACATACTAGGTTAAAAAAAATGGGAGAATATCTTTATATATATGCATGCACACACGGATATATATAGGTCTGACAATTAAGCTTGTGAACTTGTAATGATGTTGCTAATCTTTTTTGATATCAGAGGGATTATTCATTATGAATTTGTACCAACTGGACAGTTAACCAAGTTTACTATTTGGAAGTGCTGAAAAGGCTGCGTGAAAAAGTTAGATGACCTGAACTTTTCACCAACAATTCATGGCTCTTACATCACGACAATGCACCAGCTCACAAGACACTGTCTGTGAGGGAGTTTTTAGCTGGTAAACAAATAACTGTATTGGAACACCCTCCCTACTCACCTGATCTGGCCCTCAATGACTTCTTTCTTTACCCGAAGATAAAGGAAATATTGAAAGGAAGACATTTTGATGACATTCAGGACATCGAGGGTAATATGGCAAAAGCTCTGATGGCCATTACAGAAAATTGCTTTGAAGCGTGGACTAGGAGCTGGTATTAGTGCATAGCTTCCCAAGGGGAGTACTTTGAAGGTGACTGTACTGATATTCAGCAATGAGGTCTGTAGCACTTTTTCTAGGATGAATTCCCGAACTTAATTATCAGACCTCACATGTGTGTGCGTGCGTGTGTGTGTACAAATATATATATATATATATTCTAGTGCACAATTATTTATATTATTAGGATATTACAAACTTTTGTTTGGTTATTGTTTATATATTTCGAAATAAAATGAGTAAAATTTATCCTAGAGTTACATTTGCATTGCTTACTTTTTCATATCAACTTATTTTCATAACTCTGCACTCAGGAATGAAAATCATAAAGATTAGTCTAAGCGCAGCAGAATTAAGAAGGTATATGGATTAGTGCCTGTACAAATCCTTACATTAGCATAAAAACAAACACTGACATAAACTGAGATGGCAAAACCAAATAAAATAATTTTTGTATTATATCCTCTTTATAATCTTTGTTAAAATCATAAAGTTCTCAATAAACCTGTAGTATTTAGTTTATATTGATTAATTCCTATAGCCCTAGGAATATATGAATTATAGCATATTTACTAAATAAAAAAATAATTAACCAATACATATTTTTATAAAAATTAATAGCAGAAAAATTCTGGGCCAAGAGGCATAGGACTTAGACAAAAAAAAATACTTCAAAAAAGTATTCTATACCCAAACTAATTCTGAATTTATTTATGGTTTTACTAATAATTTAGTATTATATAAAGTGTAGAAAAGTAAATGCGAATAAAAATCACATCAATGTTTTAAATTATTACAGTTTAACATTTTAAATACATTAACTTATTACTAAAAACAACATTATGATTTAAATATCACATTTTGTGGATGAGGAAGCTGAGATAATGAGAAATTAATTTAGTATGTTTAAATGCACAGACTGCGGGGTTGGAATTTGAGCTCAATTCTCTGACAACTTTTCCCTCTCTAGTACACTTGTTAAAAAAGACAAAAAATACAAGATAAAACATGCCTTGTATTAGAAGGTGAGGGTATAAACAAATTTTGAAGAAAAAAAGTACAAGATATATTGAGGACAATGAGAGTTCATAAAAGGAGAAGGAAGAATAATTTAAGGATTAAATCATTCTTGGATTTAATCATGGATTAAATCAATATATTTAAGAGTCTTAAATGAGAAGCTAAAACATTTAGAATCTTTGTTGTATACTAAAGACGAGTAAGTTAAAAGTTTGGGGTAGGAGAATAGTATAAGAAAATACAAGAAAGACATATATGTCATCTCAAAGATACCTTCAGCAGAGAGGAAGAAGTAACAAGGAGTCTCCTTAATGTTGACATCTAAATATAAACTGGAATGACCTAAAATGGAATATTGGCAGCAAGAGGGAAAGAAAATAAAGAAGAAAAAAACAAAACAGAGATATATCATGAAGAAAAAAGGTCACAAAACCTAAAGCCTGGTTATATCATGTTAAATGTGAGAGTATATGACAGCTAAATATTTTTAAAGATTGTATTTACCTGGTTGGAAGCAGTATAAGTGAAATTGTCATGAACTTGCATTGGTTGATTATCTTCCATCACTGTAACTTCAGTAACAGTATCTGCGATCCCAAGGATTTTTATAGTCTCAAATGCTAAATTGACTCCTTCCTGGTATGATGAATGTGTACATATGCTATCTAATTTGTTCTGAGAAAAAAAAGTATATCATGTTATATATTAAGTAGAAGGTCTTTGGATACAAACCTGAAATAATAATGCAAGTATGAAATAGGAAAAGAAGCAATCATCAATCATACCATTCCCACCAGCTCTCCACATCCAAGTAGCATATATAAAAACACTTATTAGTAACTCTTCTCAATTTTTTTGTATACATGTCATAAGATTTATTATCAACAGTTACCTAAATTACTCAAGATGCAACTCATATACAGCCTCTCATTCTAGCCCTAATGTTGATGAAGAATAACTTAGCTTTGACAAAAAGAGAATATATGAAGAAATCCAACATCTACAAAAAACATCACTATTAATTATTCAAAATTTAACCTTGCATATAGATTTTCATTGTCACCCCAAATCTATGACAATTATTGCTGTGACTGATGCATTCAAACATTTTCAAATAAATTGAGATTATCTTCCTAGGGCCCCTTGCTAAAACTAGACATAGCACTTTAAGAAGTTTAAAAAATTCTGTGCATTAATTTCATCATCACCAACTGATCTATACATATAAATATAAAAATTTAAGGTAACAGTTTTATTTATAATTTCATAATTTATTTCTTTGCATTGAAATCTGAAAGTAACATCTTTCCCAAAAAATAATCCATAATAAAGGCATAACTCAGACATTAACAAGGTATATATTTAACTATGCATCCAAGAAGAATGCTTACATTAGAAACTGAAAATGTATATAAAATGTAGTTGCCATTTTGTATGGTATCTGAAATAGAAAAAAAAAACAAAAACAAAGTTGTCAGATTAAAACACAATGTTAAGTTCTCTGCTCTATTTTCAGTTGTACAACACTTGAGAAATTTGAAAAATATATATATTATTTATTAATAAAGCAAATTAAACAGATTCTTCTTTTAAGTTAAGGTTTTTCTTAAATTATCTTGGTTTTATATTTTCCCAGGGAGTGAAAGTAATGAATGCATATTTGCCTAGTTTAATTTTCCAAAGACTGCTAAAATATTTCTGTAAATTCAGAGAAAACAAAACTTGTAAAATATACATAATTGTAAATTTATTATTTGAACAACATTTTATCTCTTTCTAGTAAACCATGTAACATTCTTGGGAAGACATGGCACACTAATTTTATTTTGCATCTTTTAATTTTTTTCATTATTTGAAAAAAGAGTGAATCTGAAGACATGTTAAAGATTGACATAAACTTTAATGAAAAAATGGAATAAGTAATGATTTTCTGCACTATACATGTAAGAAATTTTTTATCAACATGTTTCTTTAACAGGTTTTAAGATTATGACCAAAATAATTTGGAAGAAACAATGAAAATATAAAGGGAATCTTAGGATTTACATAAGATACTTTTAACAACATGAATGTAATTAAAATTTTAAGCCTAGGAAATAAAATTAGAATCAGAACTCAATTGAAGATCATTTTATTTGCACGTTTACTTACAAATTATTCAGAAAATTTTGATTTAACTTTTCAAAATGTATAACTATATAGGTACCACATATTAGACAACTGATTAAATCATGTCTCCATAGTTTTAACCATCCTCTTATATAGAACTAAATTGTCAGTATCAATTTTTACAAATAGAAAAAGAAATATATTTGGGAATATTTATATTATTTGAGAAATAAGAATAACCATATAATCAAGTCCCATAACTATTAATAGAAGTATTGTCTCTACAACATCCTTTAATGATGATGACACATAAGGTAATTCTGCTGGTGTCCACTTTTTACAGAATTTTTATGTAGTAAATGCTCAGAAACTTTTCTTACAAGAGAGTTCATTCTAGTGTGCTTAGGCTCCAAGATATTTTAGAAAGAGCAAGAAGGCTGGTGTGCTGGAGTAGATGGCAAATAAAGAGCATCAGGGAATAACTGTGTGTGTGTGTGTGTGTGTGTGTGTGTGTGTGTGTGTGTGTGTGTGTGTGTGTGTGTGTGTGTGTGTGTGTTTATGCGTGTGCATGGGTATGCCCATGCACAAATGTGCAAATCATGGTCAGTGCTCTAGAACTTAATAAAGACTGTGGCTCCTAATTAGGTGAAATGGAGACTCATTAGATGATTTTGAGCAGAGATGTGATGATTTGAATCATCTTTTGAAAGAATGACTCTATCTGCTGGATTATAAGTAGAATGTAAAAGGGATTGACAAGAACTATAGACCTATATAGATCCGTTAGATAACTACTGTAGTAATTAAAATGAAAGATAGTGAGGATAGTTGTGGAGCTAATGAGAGGACCCAGATCAAGGCAGAATCAAGAAAAAACCCCAAGTTGTGAGAGAGAGGTCAACTCTAACATTTTTGACATCTTGTACAAGTAAAGATAAAACTACCATCAACTGACAAGGGGAAGACTCTAGGTGGAGCAGATAATTTAGTAATTTATTTTCACAGATAAAACTTAAAGAAAAAGAATATTTTCCATAGACTCTACATTTTCAAATTATAAGAGTGTATGCCAACAAAAAGACTTCTTCTTGAATTTATTTAGAGATATTTAGATGTTTCATATACATTTATAGGCATATAGGATATTCTTGAATAAATATGAGAAGTAGTGAATTAAAATAGATGCTAACTATAATTTTTATATGTACATAGATTAAAAATATACCTAAGAGCCCTCTATTAAAAGAAATAGGATACAAATACTTCACAAATTTATGAGGGTAAGTGTAATTGACTAAATCTAAACAAATAAATTTACTATGGCATAATTAGATATTAGCAAAAATGTCTTTTTTTTATTCCCTTGGTTTACTGAATTTTCAAGTTTGGGCTAATGCAATAAAATTAAAGACACTTAATTGAAATAAATTTTAAAACATTTATATAATATTTATCAAATAATTTTGCATTATTAACTATAGTTTTAATGTTGGTTTAATTTTTAGAGTAATAAAATTTTATTTTTAACCACTACAATAATTTAAGACAGTTGAAAATATAATTTGTACATCTGAGAATTTATGAACTATTTTAATTAAAAATAATTTCAGAATTAAACTATCTACACTCATCAAAGACTTTTACAATGGACCATTGGATAAAACTACATATGGTAATTAAATATATAATTTAAATTAAAATATTAAATTTCATAAAAGAACCTCAGATCCTAAAACAGATAAAAGACAGGAAATCAAAATTAATATTTAGGACATTTTTTAAATGTATGCAACTTTATAGCAGTAAAGGCAAAATATCCCAACATCAGAATGAACATTTGAAAGTATATGCCTTTAAGACTTACCTTTAGTTTCTCCATCATCCCAGAAGAAGTCTCCTTTTGCTGTGTTATCATCAGCTAATGCAACTATAAGTCCTAGAGGGTTCTTTCGACTGTTAAGTAAGTTTGTGTACATATATGATTAAAAATAAATTTGCAATAGTGAAATATCCTATAAATAAGTCCATTTCAAACTAACAGATTTGTAGGAGTTCTTATTCACATGAGCACATGTTATTAAGATAATAAAATCTATGTCTATACTTATTAATAATTTTTCAATGAGAAAAATAATTTATATACTTAGAAAATAAATAAAACAAATGGCTATAATACATAAAATAAATATAATAAATATAATACAGCATTTCTTGGAGGCTGCACCAGCAATTTTGAACAGTATAATATATGAATTCAAACAAAAAAAATTAAATGTACCCTATGAATGCTCAATTCAATGTGTATTTGCCACATATCAATTAATCCTAAATTGCAATGTATCAAGGGTACAACTTATATATAAAATAATGAAAAGTATAATATAAAAAATTTAAGTGCTTAATGAATCACTAATAATCTTAGAAATGAAGCTAATTCATATGAAATGAGATGTGATGACTAAAAATGTTTTTCTTAGTTATATAATACTCTAGGTTTTTAAACCTAAATAGCAGCCCTGAGGCTTTACAGTTCAGGCAACTGCTATATACAGAATATATTCCTTCCAGCATGCATTCACCAAAGGGTATGTTTCTCTTGTTTAATACTGTTCTAGAGTATAACCAATTTTTTCTGAGAAAATAGTCATGAAAGAGTTACGGTATTAACATAATCAATTCTATAATGCCTAAATAATTAAATTACTAACACACATCCACTCACTAATTAACTTGTTCCTTCAACAAATATTCAGAGAAAATAGGGAGGCTATTCTGGGTCACTATTATTGGCCTGGGCACTTAAGCAGTGAAAAGTCAACTTGCTGCCTTCATAGAGTTTATAGTCTAGGGGAGTAAACACACTACATACAAGAAAAAGTAAATACTATAATTCCATATATTCTTAAAGTTATGAAGGAAATATAGCAGAGTAAGGAATAGTGTCTGACTATCTGTTCAGGAATATGGGGAAATATGTGGGTTCAATATGATGACTTCTGTGCCCTGTACCCAGAATAAACTCCGCAAGATGGAGCATCAGAATTTTCAAATTTCTTTGTTTTTTCTAAATATTTCTGGAATTCATTTTTACTGAATAGTTTAGTTTCTATATGTTCTTTGTCTAAACAGAAATATCCACCTCATTTGTCAACTTAAAAGTAAAACATTTTAGAAGAAAGTAAAACCTTGTGACATTTAGGTACTAAAAATCTAAATATTTAACAACTGATACTTTTATCAAGTATATAAGTTACTTTAATATTTCATAGTTTTATTAAGAATCAGTATTTGACTTTATAGATATTCTATGGAGAATGTCTATGGAGATATTCTATGGAGATATCCTATGGAGAATGTACATTTTTAGCACAGGAAATACAATTCTAACATAATTATGTTTATTTTAAAAATAACTTTGTATTAATATACATCATTTGATTCTTCTTCTTATAACCATGATGGTTACATTTAAGAATTTCCTCCACATGTCAAATATCTTCTGGTGAATAAACATTAATCTTTGATTCATAAAAATATGAAATATTAAAACTTGAGTTATATTTCGGATTTTAGTTAATGATTTTCCAGTTTACCTTGCAGTTGTAGTCACAGCAGGTTGTTGAATGGGGATAATATAACCTCCTCTGAGATGTAATCCTATTTTATCTCCTGGAAGATGCATATCAACACGTTGTTTTTTCCATGGCCTTTTTTCACCCTAGTATTTGAAAGTTAAAAATGTTTTTTATTATTAGTGAAGACTTTAAACCCCATTTCACAAAGATTAAAATTTATACATAGAAATAATTTTATTATGAGTAATTCATGTTATCTAAATAATTCATGTCATCTAAATCAATGTTAATATGTTGTTTTCTAACTTTTAAAGGAAATTCATCTTTGTTTTCATTTTACTGAACAAAGAAGGGGGGAAATAAGTTCACTTTCTCCAAAAACAAAAACAAACAAACAAACCAAAAAAAACAAACAAAAAAACCAGGAAAATCTATTTCCTTTCTACAATAACTAACATTCTTAATTAGCTCTATTTTTATTATTTGTTTTGTTTTAAAGTTAACCATGTCTTTAGAAAGGATTTTTAAAAAATCAGTTTCTATAAAAATAAAGGGTCTGTTAGCAAATACAAGTGACATGCACAGTAATTCCTTTTAAAATCAATACTTCCCAAAAGGTCTTGGTCAATTAAAAAAATAGGTTGTGTATATGAATGCTGTTATGTTGCCTTGTCAAGGTTGAAATAAAAATATTTCCCAAACCTTTGTACTCTATAAATACAGATGTTTAAAATTAGCTCAAACTCAATTCTTCTGACAATAAGATAAATATGTAAAAAGGAAAAGTATTAAAATACCACTACTCCTTCCTAAAATTACTCTAGAACTTTTATTTTCACATTTTGAAAATGAGTAACATAACTGTTTATGTAAAGAATACAACATGATATTAATCATATACTTGTATACATATACAAGTATACAAAACATATACTTGCTCATGAGTAGCAAAATGTACAAATTGCTACACATTCAAATGTAGAATTCTTCTTTTTATAACAGAAATACTGAAAGTAGATATGGTATTTGTTTGGAGTTAAGTTTCCATGTAAACATGTTTGGGACTATAATACTGGTGAGTCTACTATTATATTAAGGATACTTACAGTTTCAAAATCATACCAAGTAGCATCAGGAATGTATGCACTCACTGTAGTTGCTCCCTGTAATAAAGCAAGATAATTTATGCACATATCATATATAATGTATATACGTTCATATATACATATTTATTTTTACCTAAAAACTGAACAAAAAAGAATTACATCAAATACTAAGCTGGGTTTTCATAGTCAAGGGTAAAAATTTCCTTTGTATTGTTAAACTCCAATATTTCATATAAACAGTAACTGAAAGACTATTATATGAGTTTTAGATAACATCACAACATAAAATATGAGGAAAACAAAGATGAAATTAATTTAGGTGGCAACTAAAATAATGCATTTATGCATTTGTATTATTATAATCTACCTGGTAATTGTGAAAGTGAACACATGTTTCTGTATATTTGCATGGGCATAAAGACTGTTTAATAATAGGTAAAACCAAACATCGCACTCTCCCATAGATTCAATATTTTCAAATGATCAGCTACTTTTTAAGTTCCCCTTTACATACAATGTAGTAAAATTCCAATGTCTATGTCTAATTAAATGAGAGTTTATTGTTATTACTATAAGATTTGAATTCAACTCCATGAATAAAGTTTTATTTTTCAGAATAATACATTTATACAGTTTCTTTTTCTTAGTCACACATTATGTATTTGAAAAGTATAAATCTACTTGATATTTTTTAATAATTTTTCAAATGTTCTTCTAGTTTTTATAATTCAATTCAACATTGATCAGGTTGAAACAGTCTATGGAGTAACATCTATTATGAAGATGTTTTGTAATTTATTGTGGATTTGGTTATACAAACTTCTCGTTAAGTGATAAATTCATTAAATTTCAAAACCTACCTGTTTCAAGACAGGAGTAATAAGTAATGAGGGGCCCCATAAGAACTGAGTGTCCTCAATCCAGCTATTCGTATCCTGATAAAACCTAAGAATGACAATATTCATGGTATAAAGATAAAAAAAAAATAAGTTTATCTAAATTCCTTGTTTATCTTTTCATTTTTTTCCCCTGGGAATGATTATTAGCTTTAATTTTACTTGTTTGATATGTCATTTTGAATCTATATTTTTTACATCTTTATGGTTCATCTCACACTGGAGAAGGAAGAAAGGATGAAGAAAGGGAGAAAAGGAAAAAAGGAGTGGGTAGTTAAATAGTTCACCCAAGACTCAAAAAAATCTATTATATAGGATAAGGTCACTCTTTATCTGTCATAAACAACTATTCTGTTTAATTCATTTTCTCATGTAAGAAGGGTTCATAAAGATATATGAATACCTTTCATATTCTACTTTCTTCCCTTTAAACCCTTTTGGTTATAAACTCTCATTTTGACTTAGTTTTGAAAGGGACATTAGACATTTCTTGAGGAAAGGTTCTGCTGTGGTCAAGATATACAAAAACAAGCACGATTTATTGTGTTGCCCCTATACTATGCTCTTGGTCTATATTTAGATGACTTTCACAATATATACACAATATGTTTTCAATAATTCTATATTTAATCTTGCTTACTGATATAATTTCCCTAACATATTGTTTATACCTTTTACCTTATGAGTTCTATTCATCTCACATTTGTAGTTTAATCTCGTCCAAATGACTAAATTAATTATATTTGCTGTCATTCTACAGTTCATCAAATCATTTATATGAATGTAAAAACAAGGAGCAGAAATCTACTTAACATCTTGATTTATTTCCATTAAGTTTTTAATACATGTGCAAGCATAATCTGAGAGATATCAAAATTCTTGAACATAGTACTCACTCATGAAGAAATGGCCTTGCTACTGTTTCTCCAAACATGTGGGCTTTATAAAACAGAGTATAGAGGAAAGGTAATAAAGTATAGCGAATATTCAAATAATGCCTTGATGAATTAACCAAAAGAGAATTCTGTCCGAAAAATGCTGGATCTTGATGCTATGGGACAAAAAGATAAATTAAAATGAAATGAGAAAGATAAATTATGAGTGAAAAATAAAATAGAAACATTTAACCTATTTTTGAAAAGCAGATTATATACAATTTAGCTTGTTATAAAGAGTTGAAATTACTCCTATCTCACCATCAAAGCGTATAACTATTTCTAGTTTTTATGCTCTTTTATTTGGATATGTGTTTTAATTAAACTTTATTTTAAAGTGGATATTGATTATTTAAATACACGCACTTAGAGAAGATAACATTTTAACAAAGAATTTTTTCACTAATATTGTTTGTAGTAGGTTGAACTATTGGCTCAAATCCCCATGGTGCCTTGTCCCACACCTTTGCTAAGTACCTTTGCAGTCCCTACCATAACTCCAGGTGGAGGATACTTCTGCACTGCTTAACTTTGTACTCAGCTGAGTGACATACTCTGGCCACTGGAGTCTTCGTACATGTGAAGCATTCAAGTAAAGGCTTAAAATGTGCTTGCCTGAGGACTTGCTGCCTTGTGCCTTGCCATTACCTTTAGAAGAATAAGTTCAGGGAGTCTGCTAGTCAAGCGACACAAGGAACAGAGCTGCCTGGCCAGCCTGCAGATTGGCAACTTGAAGGACAGACTCCCCACTGAACCTAAACTACGTCAGCTGACTCTCAGCCAACATACAATGATGTGAGCAAAACCTGCTTAGATCTCCTGCTTTGCGGAACAAAAGTAGCTGAGAGTACCAACTACTGTCTCCCTGGATTCACCATCACGTTTACCCTGAAGCTGTATTTCCCTGTGGCTGCTCCTAGCTAATTAATTAGCTAGGAACAGCTAATTAATTAGCTAGGAACAGCTAATTAATAATAGTGGGCATACTATTCAGGCCCATTTCTGGGAGACTTTGCCTTGATGACTTCCCACTGGGCTGACTGATACTTCCTTAGAATCTGGAATTCTATGATGTAATACGTGACTGCCTATCAAACCTCCTTCCTTGCCTTCATCTCATCAGGTTCAGACCTGAATTATGATCCGGAGGTTTTCTTCACTTTCTCTTGCTGGCCCTCCCCCTTTATCCTTCATAAGTATTTCACCAATAAATCTCTAACATGTCTGTTTTGGCATCTACTTTTGAATTACACAAATAAACACAAAGCACAATGTAATTCATATCAGGATCCCCCATGAATACAAATTTCATGAAAGCACAGCTGAGGTAGATTAGAAATTGACTAATCTCCAATTAATATCATTTACTTCTGGTCTATATTGTCTCCTTTCATGTTGAGTTCTGTGTAGTTTTCTCTCTTCCCAAACAGAATTAAGGCTCTATATGTAACCAATATGTGAACAGTGAATAATCTCTTAACTAACATGTGCTTAATTGACTTGATGGTTTTACCAAATTTCCCTATTCTCTCTGAAAAATATCCCATGGGAGCCCACAGCATGAATTCTCAGGGCTGGTAGAACAAATTAGTACGTCCCTATACTTCTGCTCCCACCAGTTAAGATGCATGTTTTAAAAGTGGTAGTTTTATTTTTTTCCCAACATGTCATTCAGTTTTGCTTATTATAGAAAGATTCTGGATTCAAACTGCTTTGCAAGTGGCTTGAATACTTTTTGTTTCTTTAATGAACATAAATAAATAAATAAAATAAAATAACCTGGAAATTCTCAAGAGTGTATTATATATTTTATGAAATAAAAATTACCTGGAACTTACATTGTTAGAATCCGGACTCAAAAGTCTTTGGTTTTAATTTAAAACATTGTGATTTTAACACATTTATATATGCTTTAGGTTTAATTAAAAGATGTTATGACTGCATTATGTTTCATGATTTCCTCATTTGACCATTTTTTATATACAAAATATTTATAGGCATGTCTTCAGAAAAGGACTTCTAACTCTTCATCAATTATGCTACAAAATTTCAGACCATATCTTCTATAGATATAAATTTAAGTACATTGCTAAAAATAGAATGATGTTTTATTTCACAACAAGGAAAACAAGAGTCAGATACCTCATATCCATCAGCATTATGGTTTCTGGAAAATGGATAGAACGCCCCAAGTTGCATCCATCTTCTGCAAAGCTCTTCTGTGGTTTCAGCCACAAATCCACAGATATCTGCTCCAATCTAAATAACAAATATATCTATTATTTATAGTGTAAAGATTGTGAAATTTGCCCAGAGCATTACATTTTTTGCCTCAATGAATTTTGTATTACTTACAATCTTTTGTTTTACTGCATTTGTATACTCTTGCATGACCTTGTTTCTATATTTTCCGTTTTTGTTACATACTTGCCTCTAATTGCATTATTTTACTCTCTTTTCTTCAGAATTGTCTCTTTACACCCTTTCTTAGCCTTCTATATTTATTATCTCCTATGATCTAATCATTAATTCAATGTATAAAGTAAAATTATAATATTAAAATGTGTTGCTTCTTACTCCCTAACTCACTTCTCATGATTTGGTTTTTCCATTTATAGTATGTTACTATAGGAGCAAAGTATACCCATATAAAATTGCATACCCCTTTCTTCATGAACACTCCAGAAAGACTATTATCCTTTATTTAGTATTTACTGTTTGCAAACATTTCTTTGTTTTTCTAAATAGTAAATATGTATCTATAAACAATATATATTTTTTCACATTTATTAATTTATACAAATGGCATGTTGTATGCATCACACTGTTTTTCTTTTTTTTTCAAATAATTATTTTTGTGAGATTTAATTATGTTAATATGGCTCTACTAATTCTCTATTGTATAGGATCCCAGGACTATAAAAAAATGATTGTATGCAATTTACATACAGTTTTTTTAATATCTAAAAAAACTTACTTTATGTCATGATAAATATGTACATTCATTATTATTTCCTGGTTTATTGGAAATGTACATTGTTTAATCAAAACTGGTTGTAAACATTTGTAGGCACAGTGGGCACATGAAATTTCCCATCACTCCATTTTCTAGCCAATTCCTGATATTTTCAGACTTTTAATTTTTATCACTATATATATATATATGAAATATCTCTTACCAAAGTTTCTGCTTGCATTTCTCTGATTACTGGGGAAGTTAAGAACTTTTTCATATTTTTATTAAGTCTAAATGGATCTCTCTTTCTATAGAACCACCTGTTTATATCCTTTGCTAATTTTTCTATTAGTTTTACTTTCTACAGATTCATAATAGACATTTTAAATTAAATATTAATCATTTATTGGCTATATAAATTGAAAATGGCATTTCCCAATTAGTGGGTAAGTTTTTTACTTTTAAAAATACTCTTTTGATGAACAGAAGTTTTCATTTTGTTGCAGTCAAATTTATGTTTCTTAATTACTTGTGCCTTCTGTGTTATGTTTAATAAATTATTCCCCTAACCTCATGTCGTAAAGTTACCTACTTATATTTTCTTCTAAAATATTTGAAGACTGTTTTTCACATATAGGTGTTTGATCAATCTGGGATTGATTTTTGTGTATGGTGTGAGACATGAATCCATTTTGTTTTATTTTTCCAACATATAATCAATTGCCCAATATGAATAGTTGGTACTTTCCTCACTGATCTACGGTAATAGTGTTATCATTTAACAAATTTCCATTAATGCATGGGCTTGTGCCTTTATTTTTCCATATTAATCTATTTGAATAGCTACAGTCAAGTATCATTGCGTTAGATTATGGTTTATCTTGTAGGGCAAATCGCCATGCTCTTCTCTACTTCTTCAAATTGGCTGTCTTTCACATGAAGTTTAGAATAATCTCATATGTTCCCCAAATTCCCTTTATAGTTTAAATTAGAATGTCACTGAATTTGAATAATAGTTTGGGAAGAATGCATATTTCAAATATATTGAGCCTTCTCCAAGAACATGGTTAATCATTATTTAGTTATTTAGAATTTTCTCAAAAATGTCCAAACATTCAGTTTTAACATTTACTACTGGTTATTATTTAATCGATTGCTGTAATAAATAACACCTTAATCTTAAAATACATTATAACATTGGTTATTTTTTCTTCCCATTTGGACAAAACTTGCCATAAATCGGTCTACGTCATTCAAATTTTTAGTGTCGCCTTTGTACTTCTAATTTTTTCTCTAGAGACTTTCCTTTTATTATATTAATTTCTTTTCTTACTTTTATTATCTACATCTTTCTTTAGGCTTATTCTGTTTTTCTTTTTCTATGGTCTTAATTCATGCACTTCACTCATTAATATTCAGCCTTTCTTTTTTTAATCTAAGTATTTAAGGCTGTAAGTTTAACTCTAAATATCAACATAGCTGATATCCAACAGATTTGATATGAAATACAATTATTAGCATTCAGTTTTAAGGGTAACCCTATATTTCCATTCGGTTTATTTTTTGACTCATGAAATTTTGATAATTTTTCAATTTCCAAATTCAAGACTCTATGTGTATGTGTTAGCTTTTTTTTTTCTTTTCTTTTTTCTTTTTTGTTGTTGTTGGTTTTCATTTTGTTCAGTAAAGTAAAAGAAAAAATAAACCACTGTAGTTTCCTAATATCTTTTACATTTATTTTGTTATGTAGTAGCCCTCTTTAGTGTTGAATATTAACACTGAATTCTTTTTTTTGTTGCTTCATATAGACTTACCAAATGTCTTATGTTTAGAATTGCCTAATATAAATTTTCTCCATTTTTAAAATTTGAAAACGTCTCTGTCATTTTCGTTTTTAGATACAGAAAAAAGCTTTATTTTTTAACCTAAACTAACAATTTCATATATTAAATAGTTTTAGCCCTTTGGCATTGACTTTAATTACCAATATATTTGGATTTTTCCCTACCATCTTATCTGGTGCCTTATATTTATTATACAAGCTTTTTCTATGCCTTATTTATATTGATATTTATTTCATGAATTATTTTGATTTGATTAAATTTTGTTTATTCCATTTTCTCACTATAAATGCTTGAATGTTAGACATTGCCCACATTCCTATTTTTCTCATAAATTACCTCAGAATAAAGATTAAATTTACTGTAACATTTTAAATCATTTTATTGAAAATCATTAAGATAATATTACAAAATTAAATGTAATTCACAGCTTTCATAAATAACATTGGGTGAAACTGCTTACCAAAGGCATTCCGAACAAACCGAACTCTAGCATTCCTGTAATAGACCATTCCATTTGCTCCCATGAAGCAGTATTGTCTCCTAACCAATGGGCAGCATGCCTCCCAGATCCAGCAAAAGTTGATCGGGTGAGAATAAAGCTTCTCTTGTTCGGGAACACTTTTTGTATAGCTCTAAAAATAAAATAAAATCAATAAATAAGATTTATTTTAAAATAATACTGATACTTAGAAATTCAAAAATCTTAATTTCAAATGCATATATTGCCAAGCCATAATATTGGCAGCTATTTTATCAATCGTTTATACCAACTTTGTCCTTAGCTACCAATATTTACTTATTTAAACACATTCTTAGCAAACACAAAGGGAATCTTTTAGAAGTGATTCATACTTTGAATTATTTCTTCACCAAATTAAATAAACAGGTGTGTTTTGTATCAACTCAACATTGTTTTTGAAATACATGGTTTAAACTCATAGAAATGTTTTTAAATATAAAATGTAGTAATCTGTACTTTACCCAATACGCATTTTTGTGGCAGAATGATGCTCATTATATATTAATATCTGCATTTTCAAATATCAAGCAATGTTGGGATAAAACTTACAGATTTGAGAAATATTTTCATTTTGCTTTTTTCTATAAGTTCACTATCCACAATTTCTAGGATTTTCATCTCACCTCTATTGGTATCTGAGTATTATTGACCTTTTTTTTTAACATAAATGAGAAATAATCAGGAAAAGTTACAAAAGTTTAATTTAGTGTACAAAGTTATTCAGACTACCTTAGTAAAAATACAATATTATTCTCAGGTGCTTTTTCTGTATTATTACCTTTATGATATTGAACTATAGTGTTGCTTTTTCTTTCTAGAATGTGCATGTATTTACTTATACAATGTAATATACAATGCTCTACTGAGTTTAAAATGTGAAGTAAACAAATAGTTGAAGTCAGTATATAAAAGTTTTGATATTATGGTATGATTGGTGACCAGACAAATATATGTTTGAATTAAAAAATTAATTCTAGTTGTTTAATTATGTGAAAATTAATAATTTACTGAGGTCAGGATCTGAGTTTTATTGATTATTACATTATAGGTCTTTATACAATACTTGCAAAATAGTAGACAGTTAAAATATGATGGTCCCCATCCTTTGCTTAGTATACTTTTACTTTTTATACACAAGTAACACATTGAATTAGAAAATTACTTTGGGAGATACTACATAGAAAACTACATTTTAATTGAAACCTCTGCTTTTGAAAAATAGTTCAAGACTTGTTCTAGAAGCACTGTTCTCTCGGGCTAATTGCGAAGTTTATGCTTAAAACAAAATTATATTCAGAGTTAATAAACTAAGTCAAAATTTATGGGGTAATTTAAATCTGTGAATTAAACATGAATTACAGTTAAATACATACATAATCTTGTTCTTGATAGCTAAGTTCCAAATTCATGAATATTACTAAAATAATGCTTTTAACATGATATTTTTTTACGCTGAATATTATCTTTATTTACTGTTGCTATTTTCAAACAAATTAGTAAATTATCAAATATATTTCTAGACAATAAATAAGAAAGATTTCTGAATGAAATCGCACTTACTGTTCTGTGGCTATAGCCATGCTGTATCCATAGAGGCTGTGAACATCATAGTGTTTCCCCCAGTATTGCACAGAATCCATGCAAATTGTTTTAGAATACATGAGCTTGTCAAGAATATCTTAGATAAATTATATAAGAAATATTATTTTAGAAATTATTTGCCATTTTAAACTTTGTAATAAAAGATATTTTGCCATTTAAAATTTTGAAATCCATAAATGATGTGTTATGTACTACCATACTCAGTTAAAAAAACACAGATGACAATTTAAGCTAAATTCCAACTAAGTCTCTACCCTCCACTCCTGTTGATTAACCATTATATTTGCACCTACTTAATAAATACTCTGCTTCCTAACTTCAGTAATAAATAAATCCAAAACAAAAAAATAGTCTTTACAGGTATATGTAAGTATGCACATTTGCATTGTACATCAAATAGCTATAAACCCATTTTAAAGCTTTATATAATAGTTTTCTTAAATATGAACTAAGTCTACACATGTATACCTGTCACACAATTACAAACCATTGAAATATTTGCTTTTAAGTTTTTTATTGTGCTTTAATTTGCAGACATATGTGGTATTATTGTCATGTTTCTTCAGATGTCCTTATAGAGATGTTTCCCCTAAGAACACTTCTTTATGTTTTTGGGGGTTTTTTTGGTGTGTGTGTGTGTGTGTGTATGTGTGTGTGTGTGTATTTTTTTACCCACTTTAATGACGAAAAACATGTTTTTTAGAATATGTGGATTCTAACTATTCACATCAGGTACATTCTAATTATTGTGTAAACTTTCAGCAAAATGCTCATGAAAAAAATCGATCACTTATATTATGATTTCAAACATTTTTTTGTTCCTTTTAATTATTTAATCATTGGCAAATGATCAGTGGTTAAAAATAAATTAATATGCTATGCCAAAATTTAAAATCATGCTCTTTTCTTTAGGCATATTTTGGCCTAAAGGAAAACAAACAAAAATATTGATTTCAAGGTCTCAAAATTATATCAAATTTTTGATTTAGAAATATATGCTAGACTTTAGGAGTCAATGAGGGAAATTATTCTCAGTTATTGGTAGATAACCAGATGAAATTTACCAGGAGTGAAAGGTGGATAATTCAGTTTGTTGTCAGCGCATCCTTTCTTTGAACCTTGAATAAAGCTAGAAACTTCATTCATGTCCTGAGTAGGTATAAAATGAAGAACAGCAGATTTTAAGTAGTTACAAAATCATATGAACAGAAACTCTCCAGTTGTTTGCAAGTTTTTTTTTGTTTGTTTGTTTGTTTGTTTTATTGTCTAAGGCTGACATGACATTGTTTTAGTCTTAGAAGACAATATAAGCTACTGACCTAAACACAAACTTGGTTAACTATACTCACTACTTGATTCTACCTTGGGAATGGACAAGTCATTATATTGAGAAAAATAATATTATTTGCTTTTTCATGAATGTAGAGCAAATAACAGAGATATTGTACATTCAGGGATTGTATACAACCAAATAAATGCATTTTTTTACCTAGTTGTAATTATACATATAAAACACTAATTATAAGTGTTAAGCAACTGTCTTTTCTAACTAGTTATATCAGTCTTCTCCCTGTCAGTCTACCATTGTGCACATTTATTTATTCAACAAAGTTTGTTCATTTAGGCTGACATTTATCTAGTTTCTATGATACACATTACTTGAAGCCAGGCACAGCACTCTGCCTAGACCACAACTTCTACACTCACACGAGAGAATAAAAGTGGAAAAAGACAAATAGTAGTGTACTATTTTAATGAAAATAGTTATGACCTGACTGAATCCCTGGAAGAGTCTCAGGGAACCTTAGGGCTGGGGATCACAGTATGAGAACCAGTGACATAAACATCTCTTGGAGACAGATTTGTGGGGTACTGTGTTTACTGATTTTCTTGCCATGTAAACCTAGGCCCCACTCTTATCTTGCCACTTACTAGTTCAGTGACCATAACCATGTAAGCAAAATCTTTGGACTAAAAAAGATAATGGATATAAAATAATATATTACATTACACATGGTCAAGAAATATGTATTTTTGTCTTTCTCTGTTAATTGCATCTAAGGATTTCTATAAATGTTTAAGCCATTATTTCTAACACCTCTGTTGTCTTTGCTCTCACAAAAGAATCATGCCCCGTCAAGCCTCTTATAAATTTTGTTTTCCTCAGATGTATATTTTTTTTATTACTCTTCTGTTCTCCCATCCACACATGCTCAGATGGAACTAATGTGAGACACAAAGGGTACTGAAAATAATAAATTTCTCATTGTGGTACTAATTTTAAAAGATAAATTTTCCATTTCCCAAATGTTTCCTTAATACCCACAATGAAGCAAAGTTATGTAGTTATTCTAAAGTATACACTGGGGTTATTTTATTAAAATTACCTAGACTATTCAATTTTTTTCTATGACAGTTTAGCTCACATCATTTTTCAAAGTGATTTTAGTATTTAAACTTAAAAGTTTTTAAAAAGCATGGGATCTAAATTAGAAATCTAGTAAATTATAAAACTATTTAAAAATTTGACATAAAAATAAAATTTCATCAGTTAAATCACAACACTTATTTTTACTGCATATTCATTCTATCAGAAAAAAATAATCTGAAGGAAGTGAAAGGATTAAAGAAAGAGTAGTAGGATCTGGCAATTATTCAGGCAAGATCTTTCCACTGCTTATGCACAGTATGATTAATTCAGTGATATTTAGAAAGCTCTGGAATCATACTAATTACCATATTTGTTTTGTTTTGTTTTTAAGCATTAGTCAAAATCCTTCTGCATTAACATCAGAACCACTCTTCCTTTCTCTGATGCTCTTCCTCCTCCCATTCCCTCCCTCTCTTTGGATATAAATCAGGTATATGAGCCTTAAAAAAGGTTGGAAATGGAGTACTCTCTTTATCTAGCACAGTCAGATTCTGTTTCACTTTCTAAATTGTCATTTATACTCCTAACTCCACTCTAATTGACTCAAATTGTTTCATAAGCAAGACAAAAAGGAATGAAGACCTTTTAATTTAAATTAAATGATACAATTGAAATCAGAGCTAGACTGAAAACAAAACTCGAGAACATAGTACAATTATTTTGTTTCTACCAGCAGCTAGGTATTATAACTGTGATCTCACTAGTTTTTTGTTTTTGTTTTTGTTTTTGTTTTGTCAAGTAACTAAAGCCTCTCCATCTTATCTATTACCATCATAGGAATCCTGAAGATTATGCTAACCTTTTACTCAATTTCATGTTGTCAGCAGAAAATATAATTTTGCTATCTTTTTATTCCCCACAACCTGCCTCATATATTAATGGTGCAAAATAAAGACTAGTCAACTAAACAATTGTTTGAATGAATGAATGAAAAGTAAACAAACAAACATACACATAAATACGTAAATAAAATAATGACTGGATGCATAATAAGCACTTCAGGGAAATACAGATATTGTATACACAAACAGCTTAAGAAAATATAGCTATCCCTTGGGTATCCATTATCGCTCCTTCCAAAATTCTGTACAGTTATAATACCCTTGAAAAAAAATCCTTGATGTTTTCTTTTTCCATGCTTATTAATTTTTTTTTCTGTAATATAGAATTCCAGGATCACCAAGTAGTTTCATTCATGGGGTTATATTTTCCATAACAAAAAAACACTAAATAACTGACTACCATCTAGCATTATTCTGTAAAATAAACCTAACAGCAGTCCATCCATATTTACAAATATAAAACTTTAAGGAAATTTTTAAACATTAGTGTTTTCATTTAATAAATGTACCTGTAATCTAGGATTTGAGTTGTTATTGTTGTTGTATTTATATTGAGATAAAACACTTGACATATTGCCAAGTTTGATTTGTTATATTCTGTAACTTAGAAAAAGTTTCTAAAGAGTGGGGGTTTCTTCTGGTTCATGTTGCTGCAATTGCTTGACTACTGTAGACTTCAATAAATGTTTCTGGAGTTTCACTACTATGGGATTATCCTCAAATCCTGGTAAATGTTTTCCAAACAAATTATTAGTTATAAAGGTACAACACCTTAGTAACAGAAATGAAATGTATGCTATGAATTTATTCTATTACTGAAGAAGAAAAATCTCAATTTGCAGTTTTTAGTTTTTATTCTTGTCTAATCCATGAACATTGCAGGTATGATATTTATACATTCTAGAAAAATATTACAAGAGATCTTAATTTTGTGTTCAGTACATTATATACATCAACTTAATAATTATTTAATTAAAAAATAATTCTATTTTCAATGTTCAAAGTCACTAGTTTAAATAGCTACTTACTATCCAAAGTCCATCATATTTCACTTCTTTATGGAAAATGCTGCATTCATTTGCCCACCAATCAATGCAATTTGGATTAGTGAAATCTGGGTATACTGTCAATCCTGGCCATACCTAGAAGAACAGATCACGCACATATATACATAAATTGAAGATAGATAAATAGATAGATAAGAATTCAAAATAATTGATTGGAGAATAATAATAATAAACATTAAAGTTATAATATTATACTTCTTTAGGTATATATGATCCATGTACCATCTATGTTTACAATAATCTCAGGACTATTTTAAAATGCATTTAGGGGAGAGTAAAGTAAAGAAAGAGGAAGAACATGTAGCATTTATGAAGGGAAAAATAGAAAACCATGAGAGGAGGCTGTTATGTTTTCTTCAACTAAATTTATTTCCTAATAGGTTAGGTTAAAAAACAAACATATAATATTTTCATTGTATGATACAAGAAAGTACATTGGTTAATATCCAAAGGTAACTGCTTCCAAAATTTCAAGTGAAAAACTCCTTGCATATTTATTTTTTAATTTAACAAATGCAAATATGAAAGATATTATGTGCTGGGCACTGTTTCAAGCATTTTTATAACTCTTAGCTCATTTATTCTTCACTAGAACTTCAGGAGATAAGTACTATTTTTATCATCACTTTACATATGAGGTAGATACTATAATCAAAACTATTTTACAGATGAGAGAAGTGATAAACAGGGAAGTTAAATAAGTTGTTCAAGGTCACACCACTAATAAGTGGGAGAGAAGGAATCCAAACCCAGGCAATCTCATACTGGAGTCTATGCTATTAAACACTACACATATTATGCTGCCTCTTTATGATTTATGCTTCTTCAAATTATTTTACTTACCTATTACTTAAAATAATGACATTAGTCAAGAGGAATTAAATTTCAGATAAATTGGGATAGATAGTAGTTTCATATCCCAATTATGCATATTGGCCACCTGATCTGCCCATACCCAACTGAGCAGATCTTAGCAAAATGTATTCTTTGACTTATTAATTGGCTTTATGGAAAGGATAATCAGTTTTGTTTCCTGATGGAGCTCATAACCATTAGAATAACTTTCAGCAGAAATTTTAACTTTGATAAGTGAGAAAAAAAGTGGTGGTTAGGGTATTCATCATTTTAAATAATGCCATAATAAACGTGTTTTTTATAAATTCATACTTTTTCTTGTTTTATTCCTTTTGCTAAATTACAGAAGTGGAATTACCAAGCCAATGTATATAGACATTATCATTTTTGATATGTCTTACAAACTTGTCTCCAAAAGAATATTTACCCTGGTTAAAAATTTTGCATTTGGGAGCTAGGTATCTGATTAACTTTGTGATATTAGGAAAGTTACTTCAACTCTCTGAAATTCACTTTTTCACCTGTACATAAAGAACTTTAATCATATCTTTCTTATTATTTTATTGTAAGGATTAAATTTAAACCATAAAACTTATTACACAGGATAATGTACTCCATTTATATATGCATTATTGTACATAAAATTAGCAGAACTTTGTAATAATCTAACTTATTTATCATATTTTGTTAGCTTTAATTTTAACTGTGTATAGCACTAAAAGTTATCTGTATTCTTAGAAAAACTGTTTTAGAGATACATGGACTATTTTTCCTGTCTGAAATTTCTCTACACAATTAAAATAGAAAATTCCAATTTGAAAGTGAATACACACACGTGTGCACGCACACACACTCTCAAATGTTATTGTATACAGCATTAGGAATAGAGACAGTGGAAATGCAATGGCTCTGTGCGATGTCAGGGATAGTGGATGGGGGGAGGGAGGATCACACAGTGTGCAGGATATAAATGATAAACGTCTAAAAAAAAATCAAATCTATGCCTTTCTACTTTTTATATATTTGGTTTGAGGCATTGAAAGCTAAAGACCACCATTAAAATATTGATACCTTCTTTAAGGATTGTAATATACTAAAATAAATTCTTAGTATTTTGAGAACATTTACTGAATATAAGTGTCATGCAAAGCTCTATACTGAGGTACTAAAAGGAAGTATGCAATAAGTAGACAGTATGTCTTCTAACCCATAATTGTTTATAAGCTAAAAAGTGTCCTTTCCAGTGCTGGAAAATTATAGCTGACCGGTACCCTGAAGGATGCACACTAATCAATTTGTCTACAGGAATTTCTTGTGAGCACTAAATTAAATGATGTTTCAAAACAGCTAGTGCAGTATGTCATACTCATAGGTGTTAAGCGCTACTCCATAAATGGCAGCTATTTACTTCACTTTTTTGTCTTCCTCTGACTATAACCTTGTCAGTCTATAGAGCAACTATTGTGCAACTATGAGGAACGCCGGTTCCCTCTTCTGCTGATAAATTCTTTTTTGCATTGAGAGAAATCTGAATTTTCTTGCTTAATTGATGTGCATAATAAAATATTATAGAAGCAGGAAAAAAAACGTTATTGTAGCACAATAGACCATCTTATCAATACAACTTTAATAAGCACTATAATTTACCTCTCCAATGAGAGCTGTAGTTCCATCTGACTCATTTACCCACACATGTGGTACATTTCCCCTGGTATAGGTTTCATATGGTGCTCCATTGGCACGATTACTTATGGCAATTCCAGGGTCCTAATAATAGGAGAATTAGGAAAGATCACCAAGAGCAAAGATGCATTAGAAACCTAGGCCAAGATCATCCACATCCTTGTATTCCCAATTACTTTGTGCAAATGTAAAAGTTAAACAGTGAAAAAGGCTAATAGAAAAGAAAAAAAAAAGATTCATTTGAAATATGGTGTTGGAGGAAAGATCTACCACCACCAGGCCTTCTAGAAAGATAAAACAGGTGGGTTCCAGAGCAAATTAAGCCTGAAACCACTGAAGGCAAAAATGACAGAACTGAAGCTGTCCTCCTACGGGCATAAAATAAGCCACAGGTGTGAGTCTATAGGAGCTGATCAGGATTGTTGAGTCCAGGACATTGTGAAATCCCTCATTCTTAAAGTCACCAGGAGTCAGAGTTTGACTGAATGGCATATAACTTACTTAATAGAAAGAAGAAAAAAAAAGGAAAACATAGAAAAGCTATTAACTTATAGAAGTATAAATAGTAAAATTGTATTAATATATAATCAGTCATTACCAGGATGATGACATATTTCTGTCCATGAGCATGCAAATCTTCAACAAATTCAGGGAGCCCTTTAAAGGTAACATTATCATAAGTAAAGTCTTTCTTGTCTTCCATATAGTCAATATCAGTGACCTGTGTATCCTAAAATTTAGCAGAATATATTTCAATAAGTAGTACTGAAATAACTCTAATAACTTCCACCTTTAAGTTCAATGAATTTGTATTATAAAGATAATGATTAAAAAAATAAACTTAGATTCCTCTTATTTCACTAAAGATGCAATGATACTATTTATAAAACTAGTTTTTCTAATTCTAAAGTACAAAAGCATTATATGAATACTGACATTTATTTCAATGATGATAATTATATATTATGACATATGACACTCATCATATAGAAAACAAAATCCTACACATTATGTAAAATACATTAAATTTGTATTTATTGAAAAGTATATAAGCTCTAAAAATAATCTAAAAAAACTAAATATGATTTTATTCAGTTAAACATGTATTCTGTCATAATGTAACTCATAATCAGTTCTCAAATTTTCATGTACATCTGGACATTCTGTATGGTTATTAAATGTACTTAATAAAAAGCAGCATAATTATATATATATATATATATATATATATATATATATATATATATATATATATATATATTGTATGCACACATATATAATCCTGACGGTTTCCTACATTTATTATTATGTGACAATATTTAACTTGGTATACATTCCCACAAAAACTTTACCCCACTTACAAATGGTATGCCAGCATCCCGATTTCTTTTTACCACTTCTTTCACTACATCAAGTGTCTTGTAATTCCAGCGACTCAGTTGGAATCCAAGACTCCAGTATGCTGGCATTGCGGGTCGTCCAACAAGCTTGAAGTAAATGCACATTTAGTAAGTTTCAATACAGAACATTAAAAACTAATATTAATATGCTTCTTATTCTATCTCTACCATTCATTTCAGTTTAATTATATATTTCAAATAAATATTTAGAGTTTTATCATTTGAAAATGTGTCCTGTGTATTCTGTTAGAATTCTGTTATTAAACACTAAGTTTATGTTTTGTCACTCTTCTTTATTTTGTGCTGAAGAATTAGAAAGTTATCACTTAAGAAAGCAGCATTTGCAAAGAGATATTTTACTTAGCACAGAAAGTAAAAGAAGAGAATAAAAGAATAGCATCAAAGAGACATGAGAAAAAGGCAATTGTCCAAAAATACTTCCACTTCTGTAGCAACAAAATGAATGAACTGAATGACCATCATGCAAGAAAAAAGATATTTGAAAGTATACAATTTTGTAATAAAGTATATGTTCTACAAGGTTCCCACTCAGTTATTTTATAAGGTACTTATCTCATTCACACGTAGGCCTTGATCCTCTCCAAGGGGCCAAATGAAGCCCCTTCTCCTACTTCTCAGTGGCCCAAGCAGGCTCAGTGTAGACCCGCAACACAATATCAGAGTCTCATCACAGCAGAGGGCACGATTTTGCGTTTTGCACGTGGAAATATGTTTGAAACTGATTTTAACTTTTTTCACTAAAAACTGAGTATTATGTTCCATTAAGACAAATAATCTTATTTGGCATAATGGATATTCTTTGGTCTAGTCATATACCAAGGATGCCAAAATAATGTATACAAGTGGACACTTTGGTCGATGTTACTCAAGCAGTAGTTTGCTGTAAAGTCAAACATGACTTGTATTCATCTTTTGTTATCTGTATATATTGAGTACACAATTTAAATAGTGTTTCAATTTCTTAAAATTTATATACATTTTTGACACTGTGTGTGTGTGTGTATTCCATGTTTTTTCCATCATGTATGTTTAAAAACTACTATGGAATTTTTAAAAATACTCACATTGGGTTATTGTATTCTATTCAATTTAAGCATTAAATTTATTTTTAAAGCAGAGAACCATATGATTTCACTGATATGTGGTATATAAACCAAAAACACCAAAAGAACAAGACAAATAAATGAGAAACAAAAACTCATAGACACAGACAATAGTTTAGTGGTTACCAGAGGGTAAGGGGGGTGGAGGGTGGGAGATGAGGGTAAGGGGGATCAAATATATGGTGATGGAAGGAGAACTGACTCTAGGTGGTGAACACACAAAGGGATTTATAGATGATGTAATACAGAATTGTACACTGAAATCTATGTAATTTCACTAACAATTGTCACCCCAATAAATTTAAAAAAAATTATTTTTAAAAATAACATTAAATAAAACTTTCAAAAAAATCAGTGTTTTAAAACTCTATTTATAAATATTTTAATGGTATGTGAAATCCCTTTAAAGATTGGGACATATGATTGAAATTTCTTTGTAAGTGTATGTGTGTGTGGTGTTATAAATGAGATAAGTTGTAGTTCATGAAAGTTAATAAAATATTTATTATATATTATATTAATTTATATATTATTTATCTTACAATTCATATGTAGACATTTTCTTTAAACCTTTCTGGATATTCAAATTAATTATGTTTTAAATTTTAACACATTGAGATGACTAATAGGTCAGTTTATACAAAGAGGACAATTTATTTTTCTTCAAACAAGAAACAAAATTTCTTTTGCCTACCCTCTACATAATTTGAGCCTAATTTAAATGTAGCAGTGATTAATATTCTACACCAGTGCTATATTCTACACCACTGTTTTATGTTGTTGCTTAAATTCAAATTTCTGGTTCTACCCATAAAATTGTGTAAGCTAAATAAAGTATTACTATACTATATGAATGCTTTATTCACGTCAGGTATGACTCAGACTCAACTATTATCAATCACAGCTTTTTCTCAGCATGTAACAGACAACTATCCCAACAAATATTTCACAAATACAATCTTAAATTTCTTCAAACAATGAGTTGTCCTGTTTTGTTGTTATGATAGCAATACACTAAGTTTATATATAGGACAGCCTAGCAGTGGAGTTACAATTTCATATACAGACTGTAAATTTTGTGTTCTTTTCTGAAATTTACATTTATAAAAAGCAATTTGGGAATTGTGAGACATTGTAAATTATTCAATTGTGTACAACCCTAGCTACTCTCATTTTAGGCTTTTGGATCCTAATTAAAGACAGTTTTTTATAGTAATTACTTCTCCTTTGACATTATTTTAGGAAATGGGAATTACATGTCAAAATCCATATCAATAAAACAAGATTTTAAAAATAGGCATCACCTTAAATCTTATACCAAAAAAGAAATTATTTATTTTTCAATGATAGCACCAGGGATTATATATGCCAGCAGTTACAGGAGAACAATTATTCGGAAAAACTTTCTGAATCAGGCTCAATGTAAGCCCTGGATTCCTCTCCCCTCTAAGGTCCATCTTGTGTGCTCAGGTACACTAGCATGGTATTTAATAGGTGACTGGAAGTCGCTTAAATAGTAACACTCGGATGTTACACTTCAGACTGTGTTTCAAAATCTGCCCTTCTTCTCCTGAATGTCAGAGCAATTTCCCTGGTGTTTGTTTACCTACTATGCATTAGCAGTAAGTTTTGCTAGCCTTCCTCATAATCTGGCTGCCTCTAGGATTTTTATCATAGGGATATATGACATATACATCCATTGCCTGTCCTCAGTCTTGAAGATAAGATACTTTCTTACAAAGAAATCCAACTCCTGAATTCAACTGCCTAGAAGTAAGAAACAATTTTATATCAGAAATATAGATACTTAAATAAGCATAGGCTTCACTGTACAGAAAAAAATAAAAACCACTTAGTCATATCTTAAAAACGGTAAGGTTTAAAAATATATTTAGCTAGCAGGCCCCAGGTATCTTAAATAAAATCACTTAAATATGCGAACATATTAGAAGAAACAAAGTTATGGTAGAAGAGAATTTTATAAAATAGATCTACAAAATATATTTTATAAAATAGATTTGAAACACACCTCTTGATACTGTTGAACTACTTGTTCTGGTGTATCTCCTAAAAAGATGTAAAAGTCCAGAATGCCACCAGTAATTCTGTAAGTTACTACTGGAGTAGGCTGGATGAAAATTTCTACAAACAAAAATTGGGAAAGCATATGTATATTTAAAAAGATACATAGTGATAAAATAATTGCAGTATCTATTTAAAGTACTTTGTATTAACCACATAATTTTACATTGTTTTTAAATAATTATGAGGAAATAAGATACTAAATATGGGAAGAATACAAGAGAAGAATAAAATGACAATATATATGAGGTTTATGACAAGATATCCCAGATGTTTTTTATTACGGATGTTGGCTATAGCTTTCCTGAAAATTGCATAGCATGGGACAGAGGATCAATCATTTCACAACAAAAGTATTTATTTCTAAAATTGCATTTTAATTAGTTTAATTAAAGAGTCTTTGAAAGATCATGCTATTACATGTTAATTTCTGAGAAAAAACATAAAATTTGATTTTTGTCTATGTAAAAATCTGATTTTTCTATATTACTTTCTAAAGTAATCTCTTTGATAACAACATAATATTATTGTTCTTGCTGGAATATTATTAACTCTGTGGCTTTTGGTTCTCACTGATTTTGAATAGGTATTGCACTCACATTAAACAAACAAACAAACAAACAAACAAAAAACCCCATAGATTCTACATTACTTGAATTATTACAAACTAAAAAAAAAAATTATTCCTTCTTTCTATCCCCATATAGACCTTTCTTTTGTTTTCATTTGTAGTGGCAATCTAAATTATTTTAACAAACAAGGCTGTGGGAATGGGAATATTCATTTGCATGGATGTGTTTCAGTATTGCTCTGAAGGGAAAGAAAAGTGCCTGAATATCACAACATAGCCTACTCTCCCCAAAACAGAGCAATGATATGCAAAAATCCATTGTCTCACTAACTATACAATAAAACTTGCTTATAATAATTTCACATACTAAATCACTAACAATGATACACAATATCTATGATTGGAACAAAAATAGTAATTGTAACATTTGAAGATAAATCTTACTTAAATATATTATTAAATAAATTACTCTTACCCATTGCATTGCTGTTCATTAAGAAAACACCAAATGACTTTCCAGAAGTATCTTCAATGCACATGAAAAATGTTTGATGGCCATATAAATTATTATTATTCTATAAGGCAAACATTAGAAAATTAAATTTTTAAGTCTATTTAAAATAAAAATACTATATGTTTAAATTGTACTTTACAAATTCCAATTGTCTGTAATTTACCTCTTACATCTCTATACTAAATTTCTCATACAAAACAATGTAGCAAAAAATATCTAACATTTTAACTGTAATATAGTAAGATATAAAATCTATACATTATACTATTAATAGATTAGGTACTTGTGCTTATGTTTTATTATGATTAAATTGCTTTTAATAAACTATTCATAATAGGGTAATGGCATATTTAGCCACTCTGCTCCATGTATACCCAAGGCACTGCAGGGAAATCCCAGTGATGTCCACCCTCAGAACTTTTGCATATCATTTGTTGAGAGCTGATGAGTAGATGGAATGGTGTGACAAACTGGAAATACATTTATAAGGTAAAAGAAATAAAACTTCTTCCTGATTGGATATGGGGGTTCAAAGGAAAGAATGTGTGGAAAATATCTATGAAGTTCTCAGCCTGGTAAGAATTAGGTGTTTATTACAGATAGTGATGCTGTAATAAACAGCATCAAAGATTGGTAGAATTTATAAGTGGTTCTGTACCAAATGAGTTTTTTAAAAATCAATTCTGGGATGGCTGGTTAGCTCAGTTGGTTAGAGAGTGGTGCTGGTAGCACCAAGGTTGCTGATTTGATCCCCACATGGGCCACTGTGAACTGCGCCCTCCTTAAAATAAATAAATAAATAAATAAATAAATAAATAAATAAATAAATAAATAAATAGAAAATCAACTCACTTATCCATTTTTGGGAATGAAATAGTTAGCATTGACATTTTTTAAATCACTAACATTTGAATCAAAGCAATCATGAATTAATAAAAAGTAATTTTTTAAATGGTATGGTCTTTATCCTGAAGGAGCTCATATTCTAGAAGTATTGACAAATGCATACACAAATCACACTGTGATGACTTTCATGCTAAAATACGAATAAATGGTTAGAAAGTAAATACTAATTCTACATTGGAGAGTTCGAGAGTTCTTATGAGGTTAAACCTCAAATGAGTTCTCAGTGACATTGTCTAAGTGATAAAGAACTTCAGTGTTTAGGACTTACAAAGAGAACCAACCCCTTGTGCAAATATGTGAACTTATAGAAGATTATCATATGTTATGGAAGAGAAACAAATGTTCATAGATGCCTGATATGATGTCTCATAGATAGGCAGATATCATATCATACAAAGACATGTATGACATGGTAAGAGTTTTGAATTATTCTAATACAATGATTAGTTATGGATAGGTTGAAGTACAAGAGTGGAAGAAAAGGAAATAAAATATAAAAATCAAAATCGAAAGAAATTATTCATTAACTGGTAACATCTACTGAAACATTCATAAAATCTGTTGGTCACTTACTGAGCTAATTTAGGACTTTGCTATCAATCCTCACCCCTACAGTAAATAAGCTTCTGGATTAGGTATTACTGAAGGGTTTCAAATAGGCTAAAATTACCAACTGCTCCAATATAATGATTTTATTTATAACAAGAAATACAGTTCCTTACATCACCAGGAAGTTGATCCCGGGTAAAAATTGGCCATGTTTTCCAATATAAATCATGACGAAATCTCTTATGAATATGTTCCCCAAGACCATAAATATAATCACTGGGAAGTCTGGTTGAGATCTGTAAATACTGATCAGAGTACACCAGGGGACCGATACTGGTGTCAAACCTGTATCATGAAAGAAATAAATAAATGATCTAGCAATATATAAAATATTCTATTACATAAGGGTCTATGCTGTCATCCAGAATAGCACATTTTAAATGCTAATCTTTAGCTGCGATCACTTCTTAGGAACACATGAATTACACCATAACAAGAACTTGTTAATTCCACCAACAAAATCTGCTTCATCATCACCAATATAATCCTTAACATGCACATTCTCTCCCTTAATCTTCATCACAATTCTAAAACATAACTACTTTTATCAATCCCATTTCACAAATGACACAAATTGGGAAAATCAATTCATGTTTTCTAAGGTGACAAACTAGTAGACAGCAGAGCCAGATTTCAAACCCAGTTCTGCCTTGCTCCAGAGACAGGGTTTTAAAATACAGTATTATACTGGCTTCCACATCTCTAACATATGTACTAAAATTAAGTTCAAAATCATTTTTCCAAAAAGAAAAAGTTGATATGTTTCATGCATATCAAATATATGCATATATTATACTATGTGAAATGTTAAATGACATCTAATAGTTTTGTGATTTAACATAAAGTCAATTGCAAATTATGAAAATATATTTAAGAAAAATCATTGCTGAGGTTTGCTCTTGATAACTGATTAATTAACCTCTCTTGGAGATGCAAGATAATTTATTTTGAAAATTACTAAATTTCTTTCCACAAATATTTCTTATAATACATTCATAATGAAAGCATTCAAGGCTATATTTAACTTAACATACACAAATAAGGAAAGTCCTTTAACATTACTTTGAAAATTATCTCCTCTCTGAATAATAACTATCTGATCCTACAAATTGATCCTACTGAACATGATAAATAATTGGGAAAGGACACAATAGGTGTTCTAGGTGCACAAAAATATAGGAAAGGCTAAAATTGTATCAGTGATGCTCTTCACCTTCAGCTTTCGTTGGCCCCGATGTCCATTATTTTCCTTAACATTCTTGCATCTTTCATCCACAGGAAATAAAACCCCTTTACCATTATAGCTTTACAAAGATGTCCACCTGCCCTCTTTGAGGGTGAAAGTTATTTTCTGAAAATGACTTAAAATTAAGATTCTTCTAATTCTATGATAATAGAATAAAATCAAATAGCTATTTAAACTTACATAAATGTAAAGTAAGATAATTACTTACAAAGTTATCTTACTGCTTTTTCTAATAACTTTGAGGCTAAATGGATTTTCTGTAACTTGCACATCATACAGTGTATCGGAAGCTGTGGGACCATTAAATTCTTTTACAAACTGATGAGGAACTTCATATCTTCTATTATTTGGATCAGTAATCTGCAAAGATTTAAACAAATTGGCATATACTTGATTCAAAACTGTTATTTAATTGTCCAATTCTGAATTAAGTATTAAATGCAAGTTCCTAATAGCAAGTAATACATTTAATAATTTTATAGATGAGCTAATAATCTAGTCATAAACTTAATTTTAATACGTTAAATAGCTGTGCATAGAATTAACTGTATAACTTGTTAAGAAATAAATAGAATTAGTTGGTTATACAGGACTGTATATAAAATATGTTTATTGACTGATGTAAAAAAAAATGATAATATTACAAAATATTGATTCTTGAACACTAGGTTTTTGTGAATTTAATTATCCTTGTTGCTTTTCAATGTTCACTGCCTCAGAAGTACCACACGAATTTTCAATTCTACTTTAATTAAAATCTCTTAATTCCTGTGAAATTGTCACTAAAAACATAATGTACAAAGAATACGGTGTTGTTTTCACTTCCACATCCAAAAGACCATACTAGTAAACTACTTGTAACAAAACCCCACAGAAATTAATTTCTTTAAAATCACGAGTATAAGTGATACTAATGAAAAGAACTGGTGAATGTCACATTTATACAGCACAATTAACACTTCTCAAATTAAATTTTAAACTAATCCTTAATCATAGTCTGTAGCTGAAATAATAAAAATTACTAAAGTTTATTGAGTGTTTATTCTTCTCATGATACTATATCAAATGTTTCATATTGAACTTATTATTCAATTCTCCTAAAATAACAGCCAGAGGAACTATTTCTTACATGTGAGTAAACAGGTTCAGAGAAGTTGAGTAACTAGTCGCTAGTCCTTTGCTTTGGAATAAGTATTTCTTGAAAAAGAAAATATCTAGGTAGGGTGAAGGGTGTGCTCATAAGGTGCCTTTTATTATTAAGTCTTTTATAGAAATCTCAAAACACAAACCTTGAACCGCAAACGATTGGGTGTCTGACTTTGAGTTGTGAGGAGAACAGTGTTAATGTCATTTCCAAATAGGGTAGGTGAAGGTATCCTGTTTAGTTTGGCTTCAAGTCCTTAAAGAAAGGGAAAAAAATTATATTAGTGATGTCTTTATTTATAAATATTAATAATTATTAAATATATTTCTTAATTTTATAATTTTATTGCCTTTATCATAAATAATGACCTTTTTAATTTGGAAGATACAATCATGAAAAAATAAGTCCTTAATATAAACAATCTGAATATTTTTGTATACATACTTTCCATTTGATTCTATTTAAGATATTTTTAAAAGAAAAATTTAACACATGATTCTTTTATTCTATTTAAATATATTATATTGGATCACCAAAACAGAACAATTCTCACCAGTATTTGTTACTGTAATTTTCTCAGCATTATAGCCATGGTTATCTACGAAGAAGCACCAAGGAATACCAGAGTTATTCCCTGGCCTCCAGCAGCAACCTCGCATTCTACAGATGGCCTGATAAAACATTTAAAAAGGAGTCATATGATTAATACTATTATCATATGTGTCAGTCTCTACTTTTTAAACATTCATTCATTCAAACATTTACTTGAATTTTTAAAAAAATTTTTCTTCATGTACATACTACGTTGAAATATTACTTATTTCTCTTGGGATAAATAGATATTTGATGGATTGAATTAATTATACCTTATCAAAGACTGATGCTCTGAGTTGTGATTTATCAAATTCACATACCAGTGCACATTATTGTAAGCTCATGTATTTTAAAAATTCCTGCCCTCTGGTTAATTATAATCTATTCTGTTGTCATACAGTCAATGCAAAAGAACTGAATTATTTATGTGTACAAATTATGTATCAAGCTGCACATAAGGTTATAAAGAAGAATATATGGCCCTATGTAAAATGTTTAAAGTATTTATTTCCAGATAATTATTAGTTCAATATTTATTTAAGTTACTTAAACTAGTTTATGTGCCAGCTGTTCCAACCAGTTGCTGCCATTATATGCAATGAATGAAGCAAAATACTGAATTCTCAGTAATTTTAGGATCTATATGGAAAGATTGCGTGAAGTAGAAGACAAATTGTATACGGTTATATAAAAAGTTGAGCCATATTATGACGTTATGTGTTAACATGGGTGTAATTAAAAACCTACTTAATATTTACACTTAATACTGTGACTACTTCCTACTTTGAAAACCTATAGTTTTTATTTTAATGGCTATTTGCCTTGGAAAAAAGTGAAAACCTCCACTTTTAGTAGCTGATTTGTACATGTTAACTTCTCTCCTATTTAATATCAAATTAAAATGGCATCAGATACACATGCATGTGTACATTTGCACACACACACACAAACATATATTTTGCGAATGGAAATATAATTAAACCTGACCTTTTGGAATCTAAAGTATTTGTAACTTTTAGTCAGGTAATTTCATCTCTAATTGTATAACTTATAGAAATACTCCCAGCAATACAAAGAGATAATTGTATAAAAATTGTCATTCACAATATTCTTTATATTTTTTAGTGTTGGTACAAAATGAAAGGTAGAATTAGACATAGATACACTGATTTGTAAAGGTGTAAAAGTGCTAAGTTTTAAAAACAAGAGATAAGCAAATTATAATCATACTTTGCTAAAATTATACATATATATATACATATGTATGCATATATATATATATATATATATATATATATTTTAGCAAGATATGATTATAATGTATAGTGTATACATATATATAGGTAGTAAAATGGAGTTACAGGAAATTCCTCCAAACATACTCTACTAATTTCCTACAGCTCTCATGACAGCTATGAACAGGATGGTTTGAGTCAACACAAATTTATTCCCTCACAGTTCTGCAATCTAGAAGTCCTAATTCAAGGTGTTAGCACAACTGTGCTCGCTCTGAGGCTCTAGTGAAGGTTTCTTCCTTGTCTTTTCCTAGTTTCTGATGGCTACTGGCAATCCTGAGCAGTCCTTAATTTGAACATACATTATTCCAATCTCTACCTCTATCTTCACATGGCCTTCTTCCCTGTGGTTCTCTGTGTGTCATCCCTCCTCTTGTAAGGATACCAGCTGTTGAATTTAGGGCCCACCCTAATCCAGTATGACCTCATTTAACTAATTACATATGCAAAGACCCTATTTCTAAGTAGTATCACATTTAAGACTCCAAGTAGACGTAAATTTCTGTAGGACACCATTCAAAACAAAACAAAACAAAACAAAACAAACAAACAAAAACAAACAAACAAACAAAAATATATATATATACATACATATATATTTAATGTGTATCCCCATTGTTTATATTAATATATTAATAATTTTGGTTTATTTTAACTTTCTCTATTTCAACTTCTTGTCTCAAATTACCAAATCATGAAAAAAATAATTTTCAAAAATAAATCTGCATTACTTTATTTTTTTATAGATACTTCTTAATGCTATCATTTCAAATACTCAAATGAAGTAGAGAAATTCTCTCTCAAATGTTCTATATTGTCAAAGGTTATACTTTTTATTTTTTTTAAGAAGTCAATTTGAGAGGATAAAATTTTAGGAAGGTTTATAAAATTAACAAGAGCTTGTCAAGTATGGAAAATATTAATTTTTTAATTTCAATTGAACATAGATACAGAAAAGCAAGTTCAATATTTTTTATGTTTTATCTGTTTATACAGAACTATAATAAGAAGAAATACAGACTACTTGATGGTTGCATCTTTAAAAATATGGACCTGAACTAATATTGAGCAACTATATTAATACAATTATTACAATATATATCTATTCATAAAAGAAAAAAATTAAAGACTTGATGCAGACCTGTGTTGGAAATTGTTCTGGAATGCAGTTTATTCTCTCATTGATAGGATCATTTAGCTCACTCGGACATTTTCCAGAACTAGGATACACAGTGGTTGTACGAGTTGTAGTCGGAGTTGTAGTAGAATCATTACTTTCTAGAAAAGAAAAAGATCAATGACATATAACATGGTACCAAATTATCTTTTTTGTATTTTTCAAGTAATGAATACTTTACATTAAAATAATACATGAACATATATATATATATATATATATATATATATATATATATATATATATTATATATATATATATATATAAAATGAAACTAAAAATAAATTTGACATTAAAATAGAATGCACAAATTCAAATCCTAGTCCTCAAAAGGAAAAGTTTCAAATGATATTTAAAGATTGACTATGCAGAGCCCTGTTGACTTTCTTCAGAAAAACAAAATATATTCACAGAAAACCTTGAGGTATATTCCAAAGGAAACAAAATGTACATTCCCACCATACTTACAATTTGTGTTTATAGATGAAGAAAGAAGATGAAGAAACATGGATGGGAAAAGAATTAAAGGAGAACATAGAAGTGAAAAGAGCAAACAGGGAATCAAAGAAAAGTAAATCCCAACTCTATATAATAAAGAGTAACTCTCTAACAATCAGATATGGGTAAGATAAAATTGATTGCTTCACAATGTAGTGAGCTTTTGATTTCCTGAAAAAAGGTAAAACAAAAGACTAACACCTGTAGAAAACCCTAACTGTGGTAGTCAAGAGAGATTGATGAAAAAAAGAGAAAGTAGATTAGGTGAACCAGAGTAGTATGCATCGACTTTAAATTAGGACAGAATAATTTAGAAAAAAAAGATAACCACCACAAGCCTTGTTTCACTTCCCCGCCCCCTCCTTTTTTCTTATACAGCCTCTTTCCTTACCAAAAAAAAAAAAAAAAAAAGAAAAGAAAAGAAAGAAAGAAAGAGAAAGAAACTTGAGCCTAAAACAAAGAGGTTATTCCCCCAAACCCACCCCACTGAACCGTCTCCCCTCATCCCACACCCCTCAGTTTTGCAAGTTTCTGAAGGCCAGAGCTAAAACTTAGGTCTTGCTACTAATTAGAAGAACCTCACTAGTAACAGTAAGTTTATTCCACCTTCCATTAACAACTTGATACTTTTGTCTCTTTTCTATTTCTCAAACAGCATAATGTGAGGAAGACAATTTTTGCCAAAGCACATAAATCCTTAATTACAAAGGCTCTTCATTGAAACCACTAGAATATTATGGATAAAAAATGTTTTGAGTAATTATGAAACTTACCCAAGATCTTTCTTCATATTTCATCTCATATAGATTACTTTTCCAAATCCATAACTATCATGGCATAAACTTTATATTAACTTCACTCTAATGTTTAAGTATTTTTTAACATTACTTACCATCAACAGCAGGTGTCCTAGTCGCTAAAACAGCAACTAGGGCAATAGCTATTATAGTAACTATAGAAAAGAGGACAATCAGGGTGATTTCTAATCCACTAAATTTCTTCCTTGCCATCTAAAGAAAGAAAGAAAAGGAATATATGGTTGCAATGTAAATATACATAGGGACAAAAAACCACCATCATTATCATAAAATTCATTCGTTTGTTTTTAACTAAGCACAACACAAGCAGAGCTGCAAACAGCTTATGCTAAGTGAAATAAGTCAGACAGAAAAAGTGGAGAACCATGACTTCCCTCATTGTAGGATATAAAACTGAAAGCAACAAAGAAAAACAAACAAACAAACAAAAAACTCATACACAAAGACAATAGTGGTTACCAAAGGGTAAGAGAGATGGGGGGAGGGGGAAGAGGAAAAAGGGGTCAAATATATGGTGATGGGAGGAGAACTGACTCTGGGTGGTGAACAGACAATGAAAAATATAGATGACCTATTATGGAATTGTATATGTGAAACCTATTTAATTTTATTAACGAGTATCACCCTAATAAATTTAATAAACAATTAAAATAAAGAAATAAATGTATAATATAAAATAATGTACATTGGAATAATGCAAACAACACATTCAATTTTAAATAAAAGGAGTGGATTCAGGATGTGCATTATTGTACTACGAAGATGGAAACATAAAGAAAATAAAAGATCTCCAAGCAGATGTGTCTTGCTCTCTCATTTTGGAGCATTTTTCAAGGCAAACAAACCTCACATTTGCACTATGTTCCTTAATTCTCACAAATGCCCATTATATAAAGGAGATGCTGTTATTCACATTTTACTCATTAGGAACTTTAAACTTAGAGAAAATAAGTAATTATTCTCAAAGTCAAACAATCCAGTTCTCCCTACTCTAACTATTGTCTCCCAATTTCCAACAGTTTTTTTTATAACAAAACTGTGGAATGATTATAAATATAAATATGTGTGAAAGGATGTAAATATAAATATGTTAAAGTGTAAATATAAAATATTGCAAAAAATGATGTGTATTATTTGTGTATATGCTGTATATACTTGGGAGTTATAGCTTTAAAAAAAAATTGAAACTATATGATCTTCAAGTTCCTTCCTCAAATAGCAAATAAAATATACCAAACTCTCATATCAAAAAATCTGTATTTATTTTAAGATAACATTATGCATTTGAGTTAGCATACAGAGGGTATCTAAATGTAGATTAGGAAGAGGTTTTTTCTAGTAACGGTCTTTAAACTTATTTGTTTAATGTAGTTTTGACCATACATCTCTCATCTTTTCTAGTCTTCAAGTTTTTATGGTTCTTCTGTGTTCTATGATTTTTATATAAATCTTAATTCACAGACATATACCCAGATAGGAATTTAGAATACCCATGGTAAATGCTTTAATACATTCCTGGTTTAAAAAATCAAAATAAATTTTGTCCTCTCACACTAGTCCCTCCTCCTGTAATTTTCTATCAGTTCAAATACTAAGTTGCCCCACTCTAAAAACTTATTTTCCCTCTTCCATATCTCCATTCCACATTCAATTATTCAATTAGTCCTGCTGAATTTACCTCCAAAATATTTCAGAATTATACCATCATCCTTTGCCCATAACTACAACTTCTTTGGATAACATGTCCTCTGAGCACATGCCATTTTATCTTCCTTCAATCCTTCCATATCTGCTCTTCCAGGTTAGTTCCAATTTACACCCATTTCCAATGTCATGGCCTTTGTGAGCCCATTCCTACTCTTAAATACAAAGTAAACGTATACTTTTTCCATTTTACCATGGCACAAAGCATATCTATTATAATTATTATGCATATGTTAATTTCCTCTGTTGGATTATTGTATTCTTAACAGCAAGAATTGTGAAAGTAGTTCAGAGCCTGACATTGAATAAGTACAAGCTTAATTTTTTTAATATACTTTATGAATTAATATTTAAAGATTTCAATTATGTAATTAACAAATATGTAAGCTATTTATTTCATAGGTAATCTTCAGAGAACCTAAATGTAAACTAAACTTTACAGGTGATATATGAATCTATTTAGAAAATGAAACTTGGTTGCTCAATGTTATATGAGAAACAGTTGCAATTAATATTTAACTTTACGTAAGTTTAAGTCTCAGTCAAAGTAATACCCTAGTTTGGCATCAAAAAGCCAATAAAAATGATTGTGTTTTTCTTTTGTTAAAGAAAATCTAAAAATGCATACTGTCATGAAGCAAACCCTCTTGTATCTAGGAAACAAGAACCAAATTAATGCACTAAAATTAACATACTCATGAGCACTCACAATCAATACTGAGATTGTTCATATGCTGTAGGTGGTGATTAATGTGATCATATCTTAAATCACAACAATTTTAAGAAAATATGTTTGGAAAAAGGATGTATTGATGTCCTTTCTCTGTATATTTATTTTCAAAATGAGTAAAACTTTATTAGATGGTAGTTTGTTGACTGATCTTTAAAAGATTTACTAGAAAATATTAAGTATTTTACAAATGCAGCATTCTACTCTGCCTATATATTTTTTCTTAGATAAAATATATTTAGTCATACCGCATTAGAGTATCTTCCAGTATTTCAAAAGAGTTTTATCCTATTTTATTTCATACAAAGCAATTAAACTAAATCTGCTATGACTCCACTTAAGTCTGACAAAAAGTAAAATGAAAAGCTGGACAAAAAAAAATATTCTCATATCTTTAAAAAAATTAGAAATAGTCTCTCCTGTTTTAGTACAAGGGGCTATATATTTAAAATAGCAAATGAAAATGTGATATCTTTGCTATTTTAAACAACTGCAAATACACAAGAATATTGCTAACATAAATTAAAGAAATACAAAATTACTAGGAAAATTAAAGTAACAAAGACATATTATCCATAAACTTACCTTATTTCATAGCCTGTTCTGTTTGCTATGTTGTACCAGAGCTGGGTGAGGCTGCCAAAGTAATGATAGTGGGAAACTGCTCAGGTATATAGTGAGCTACTCATAAAGTTTTACTGCCTTCTCAACCAGCCTATCACTACTTAAACTTATGCTCATATGCAATTATAAAAAGCCTTAACCCTGAAAATAGTTCGGGTCCATATTTCTCTCTGGGAAGCTAATTTAATTAATAATTATGCTTTCAAATAGTCTTTGATTTCTGTAAGCTATGAACTAGCCTAAGAACAGAAAAGTATTTATTTGTATTGTTTTTTCTCTTTTCAAAATTTTACTTCTTTCATTACTTAGGTGTTGTTTTTAAGAACAGTTTTATCTCATTGTATGAAATTTAAACTCTCACTGGATAGTAGAGAGCTGGAATTTGGAAAACATTTGCAGGACCTAACAAGAGACATTTCATAAAAAGCAATGCTTAATTAAAAGTCATCTCCTGTGAGGCATTATTAATCTTAAGGTCAAAGAACTTACCAAATCCATAAGAATACAGTGTAAAGTAGAGATATCTTGTTTCCCCGAAAATAAGACCTAGCTGGACAATCAGCTTTAATGCATGTTTTGGAGCAAAAATTAATATAAGACCCGGTCTTATATTATATTATGCTATATAAGACCCAGTCTTATATTATAGTAAAATAAGACCGGTTTTATATTAATTTTTGCTCCAAAAAGATGCATTAAAGTTGATTGTCTAGCTAGGTCTTATTTTCAGGGAAACACAGTATATGAATAATCCAGAAATAAAATCAACATTTTATTCATCTGTTTATTTATTATGTAAAGCACTAATGTATCAAAAGTATATTGTAAGCATTTACCATTTCATATAGCAAATTTATAGTATAAATTATGCTACTATTTTAAGCTAGTATAGTGTTTATGAGCAGAAGATTCAATGTAAAAGAGCTGGGTACAAATGCCAGCTGTACTACATATACCTGAAAAACCATAGGAAAATTTGTTAATTTATTTAAACCTACATTTCTTTATCTACAAAGTGGAAATAATAATACCTATCCAAAATGTCATTGTGAGAATTATATGAGATAACATCATTTATTATTACTGCAGATACGCTGTCATGAAAAGATGCAATGTGACTCTGAAACAATTAGTATCTAAGTTCTGTACATAATCTGGCTATTATCTTTTTAAAGGAATACATATTTTTTAAAATGTGTTCACACAGAGTAGAACAACTAGTTTTATAGGTGACCTGAATGAGTTTAAAAAGAAACAATGAAAAAAAATGTATGCATGGATTACTCTAAGACTCAGGGGAGATATAAAGAAGAACTTCCAGTATATAAAGAGCAGTGGAATGGTCGTCATGGGCAGAACTAGTCCCATGTAATAAAAATTATAAGTGATTTATTCTCTATTCACAGATCACATAGTTACACATGTGGAAAATCTCATTAAATCTACCCAAATCTAGAACCAAGATGTGAGTGTAGCAAGGTGACAGGATATAAGCTCAATATGCAATGTAAATCATGTACCTATATAATAATTGGAAACTGAAACTAATATATAGATAGATGATAGATAGATAGAGATAGATAGATATCTAGATAGATATATAGAGCTATATATCTATATATACCTGTATAGAGATATATAGATATATAGATGTATACCTATATAGAGATATAGAGATATATAGCTCTATATATCTATCTAGATATCTATGTATAGAGAGAGATATACATCTGGCATACAAGGTCAGACAATTTCACAAACTCATCTTAGAAAAAGTGCTACACACCTCATTGCTGAATATCACTACGGTGATCTTCAAAGTGCTCCCCTTGGGATGCTATGCACTGACATCAATGTCCACCCTTCAAAGCAGTTTTGGAACTCTTTTTATGGAATAGCCATCAGATCTGTCATCATATTACCCTTAATGTCCCGAATGTCATCAACATGTCTTCTTTTCAATATTTCCTTTATCTTTGGGTAAAGAAAGAAGTCATTGGGGGTCTCACTCATGATTTGCTATTTTATGGGAAAAGTTGTATTTGTCTTTGTAAAGTCTGCATTCTTGAGATGTGAACTGTGGAATTGGATGGGGAAAGGCTGATTCATTATAAATATAAGTTATCATAGAACCAATAACTTAATTTTCAAAACCTGTCATTTAATCATCACTGAAATAAATGGACAAAATAGATTGCTCCCTATTAAATTTCAATCATATGATATGTAAAAAAAAATTCATGTAATATAATCAGTGCTATAAATTTCACATAAAAAGGAACTAATACAAATGAATGACTGAGAATAATCTTTATAATTATCATTGTAAGTATTGTAAATATCATTGACATGACATTGTATATTATTGAAAATTATGTATAACTCTTGAAAACAGTCTTAAAATTTCCAGCTTGTTAATAATTTTCTGTACCCTGTTTCCATATTTTTATTCTAGCAAATTTATTGTAGGAAGAAAAAAACACTTTTGGAGTATGGAATATTTATTCACATATTGGAAATAGCCAATGAAAAAGTCTAACTATAAACTTTAAAGTAAACAGACCATGATTCCTCTGAAATGGCTACTGAATGTATACATTCCTGAAACAGAAGTTTCATAAATAACAGTAGAGAAAAATAAAGTGACTAAGGGTTGTTCTAAAATTAATCTGATCCCCTTAGTAAAATGTACCTACTTTTAATTAAATATTTACTAGAGATTTAAAGCTTTTTTTTTTTTTTGATAAATAAGCTAAGAACACTAAAGCCAGCTTAGAAATTTGCTTTCTAAATTCCTCTGATGCAATTTCTATATTGTTAAGAATAATCAGTAAAAATTACATTGAATTCTGTGTTTAACAAGTTTCCAATTCTAATCCTGTAAGGATTTTAACAGTGGTAGTAAGTTCTCAATGAAACACAGACTAAACACCTCAGTTTCTTATTTTTTAACCTATGTAACCTAATTCACAAAATATTTATTAACTGGCAATTACTAAAAGTGAATTTTAAATCAATTTAAATATACATTATTAGAAGGTAATGAAATACTGCCTGTGAGTGAGTATCTCCAACATGTAATCTTTCTTGGGCGGCCGGATGGTTCAGTTGGTTAGAGCGCAAGCTCTCAACAACAGGGTTGCTGGTTCAATTCCCACATGGGATAGTGGGCTGTGCCCCCTGCAACTAAAGATTGAAAATAGTGACTGGACTTGGAGCTGAGCTGCGCCCTCCACAACTAGGTTGAAGGACAATGACTTGGAGCTGATGGGACCTTGAGAAATATACTGTTCCCCAATATTCCCCAATAAACTTTTTTTTAAAAAGTTGTAACCTTTCTAAATCTTCAATTAAGATTACATCAGATATTTTCCAATATTCATTTTAGTATTCATCCATATCAGAATTAGTTTCATCAAACATAAGTTTTTAGGAAGAAAATACAGGCTAAAGTCTCATTTAACTCATAAGTTTTCCAAGCCAATGAAGAACCAGTGAACTAGAAACTCTGCCCAGTTCTAACGCTCACATTCACTACCTTTTGAGTTTTTTAGGACCATTCTAATGCATTGATAAGTTGCCAATGCCACCTCTGCATTAAGGAGGATAAACAGATGAATGGTACTCCCATTTCTACAATCAATGACTCATAAAGTATGTGAGACCTTACACTGGTGCAAAAGTTTGAATTTATTAAACTCTTTATGACTCAGTTCGAAAATTGTCCAATTAAATGAGAATGCAGGCCATAATCATACTATTTTAGGTTCTTAGCAAACTTCCCTGATGTTTTCAGAGTACACAAAACAAAACGTTACAATACTAATACTGCAATTATTTCCCTCAGAATGTTGGAGAATCTATAGCTACAATAACTAGTATCTGGGGTTAATTTTACATTTGGACTACACTACTTGAATTATATTAAAAAGAAGTGCTAATCCAGGAAAAATCCGTGTGTTCCATGTCACCTATAATGCACATATCTCATTAACAGCTCTGCTGTTCCCAGCTACCCAGGGAAAACACCTCAGGAAAATTATATTCTCGGGCTCTGGCTAGCCATTAGGTTGCCAGCATAAAACTAAAAACTTGTAGCAAGACACGTTTTGCAGGGAATAATACATCAGCTTTTTCCACAAACACTACGTTCATTGTTAAAAACTTTCACTTTTTGTAAATTTTAACATTTTGGTTCTCAAAACATAGTTTGTTTTACTTACACTTCAAAATGTAGAGATTCTGACTTCCACCTAGAATATAGAAATCTGAAAACATTGTAATGCTACCAATTTTATAACAGAAAAGTTGGATCTTCAAAAACACAACTTTTTCTTGAACTTATCAGCAGTTGATGGGTTATAGGTAAATCTGTTAACTTGAAATCTAAGTTAAATTAGAAGACTGCAAAGACACATAGGACACGAACATTTGCTTATATGGATTATTTGAACACTGACATTATACAAGCCAATAAGAATTCTGCTAAAATTTGTCATGAGTTGCTAAAGGTTGAGTGTGGGCTATCATAGGTGTAACTCTGGGAGCCAGAAGCAAAGGGGATTTGCATCTACTCATAAACTCTTCTTATGTGTAGAACTGGGGACTAGATGGGGAGTCTTGAGAAATCCTCCCTGGTGAGGCAGTCTTAGTGGAAGGAGATTGCTGGCACTGCAAGAAAGGCACAGTATTGCCACCTGCTCTCTTTACTCCCCCACAGAGCAAAGGTCTTCAGACCTTGGGAAAAGGCAATAAACTGAGGAGTTTTGGGGACATAGATGCAGACCTACTGAAGTTGAGGGATGGGGAAGGAATATGTCTTGGATCCATACCATTGGAACTGTCTCCCTACAGCTGGGTATGGGGCAAAATCACTGAGAAGGCCAGGCCTTGAGACCTAGGGATAGAGCACCTGTCTAAAGCAGAGGCTAAATCATAGCAACAAAAAACATTCACTGCCACCAAACTAGCTAAAGAGCATTGAGGAATAGGAAACAGAGGTTAACAGGGGTTCAAAAGCATGGAGACCTCCAAAACAAAGGAAAAGACAAAACCTGATTCTAAGGGTGGAGCAGGCACTGAGAAAACACACTCTGTAATCGTATGCTTCTTGTCTCTTCTTTTTACTTGAGGACTCTTCAAAGGTAAAATAACTCCAGAGAAATCTGAAACTTGTGGTACAATTAAGGTAACCATAGCAACAACAAAATCCAAATTCAGTTTAGCTCCTGATTTGATCAACATAACATTCCACAATAAAGGATTAGCAGGAGCAAAATGTACCCATTTCAGGCTTATATATTATTTATCTTAGTTTCTACTAACCAACAAAATATATCCAAGCTAACTTTTAGTATTGAACATAAATTTTTAAAATTTACTTTTCAATTACAGTTGACATAGAATACATTAGTTTCAGGTGTACAATATAGTGATTAGACATTTATGTGCCTTAAAAAGTGATCATCCCTGTAAGTCTAGGTGGATGACACCATGCATAGTTATTACATTTAATTGTCCAAAAATATTTAATAGTGTACATCCATTAGATCATGTATGGTGTATGACACTTCTCTATTTACTATTTAATAAATGTATTGTTAATAATGTATTTACTGATTAAAATGTTATATCGAAGCCAAATTTCAGTGATGTAATTGGAGATAGGTACATTCTATGAAATTTGGATACCAGAAAGTATTCCATAGGAAATATCTTAGCCCATGCTTATATATGTTGAAGGAATTAAAATTCCACATAAATAATTTTTAATCAAAACAATGAGAGAAACAGTGAATATTTATCAATTAATAAAAGAAAAATAAAACAATATTATTAATGAGGTACCTGCTGGTAAAACAAAAACTTTAAAGAATATGAATCAAATATAAAGATTTGATTTTAACAAAGTCCTATTAGCGATCCCTACTAACTTATGCCTAAAATATATTTTTTAAATATACTAAGGAAGAGGAAAAATATTTCCAATAAATAGAAAAAACTTAACCTGAACAATTATCAGGATTCAGGCTGTATAAGGCCAATACTGTTTTGAGGAACAAAACTTATCTAACAGTATCAAGGTAAAATATTTTGACAATCCATCATAAAAATGGAACTTTTAACCCATAATTTTTGTGTACTTCTTTACCTCTCAAATTTGCTATCTTGATCTGAACTTTTTTACTATGTTCTTTATTAACCAACATATGCATCCTCTTTATTGAATATCGTTATGGTTGTCTTTAGTTTTTATACTGGCAAATTTATATTACAGGATACAAAATATAAAGATGCCTTCGCAGAATTCAGAGAGAAGAGATAAAAATATAGAACAAATGAGAGAGTAGATTTTAAATAAAAACAGCAGAGATTTGAAGAGTTACATCCATCGATCAAGATGGCAGAGTAAGTAAATGTTGTGCTTATCTTCTTTCATGAGCACATCAAAATTACATCTAAACTATAAAACAATAATCATTGGAAATCACCTGAAATTTTACTGACAAAACCCTACAATTCAGGACATACAAAAGAAGCCACCTTGAGACTGGTAGGAGGGGCAGAGATGCAGAACAGGGTGGGCCCACACCCACATGTGACCATTAAAAATTGGGAGGGATAGCTCAGCTGTGAAGGTTCCCTCCACCCCAAGAGGCAAGGGGTCCCAGCCCCTCCCTAGCCCACAGCTCCAGTGCGGAGAAGAAAAGTCCCCATAACTTCTGGTTGTGAAAACTAGCAGAGACTGTGGCTGTGTGACACAGAGGGCGACTGGCATCCCAGGAGCACCTTTTAAAAGGACTGCACATGGACTTACCCACCGAAGGAATCAGTGGCTCTGAGTTCCAGTACCAGGGCAGCAGCTGGAGAGGCAGCAGGGACATACCAAGGGGCAACTCAGTTGTCTGGCTTCAGGACAGGGACTGCAGGGCCAACTTTCTCCTGGATGGAGGATTTGGCGGAAGCCATTGTTTCTTTGTTGAGCCATCCCCCTTCCCTGTGTGCAGATGAAGACGGTTGCCATATCTGAGTCTCCATCAAGATACCTAACACTATTTCTTTGTCATGCCCTAGTGATTCTGAGACCCCACCCCCCTCAACTTTAAGACACCCAAGCCACTTCCAGTGGCTTTTCTGTACAAACCGCCTATCTTGGCTCATGCTGCACACTTTCTTAGAGTCTCTCAAAGGTTCATGAAAGCCAGACAAGCAGCATCTGAATTGAACATGCCATGTACCTCTGGCTAAGCAGCCCTAAGCCAGCATTAGTGGCACCAGGCCTGGTATGTGATTTGGACTCTCAAAGTACCTCAAAGCACAGCACCAGTGGCAACCATCTGCAGATTGCTTTGTGTCTCCTGCCAGGTGGCCCCAAGTGGCGCATGCACTACAGCTGAATTTGACTTGCAGTAGGTCCTTTCCCAGGTGGCCCTGGGGCTGGCACACCCAGCTACAAAACAAGCTGGAGCATCACCTAGCCACCTCCATGGATGATACACCCAAGGGGAAGATTGGGCAGTCACCAGAGTTCTGCTGAGGCAGATCCTGCTCTGTAGGGTCAGCCCCTGAACCACAACTTCTCCACTGTAGTCACGGCCAGTCCTCACAACCAATCAGCCGGAGGGTCAGTCCCTCCACTTGACATGCAAATAGCAATCTAGACTCAACTACAGGAGGAGGGCACACACACCCACACAAGAGACACACCTGGAGTGCACATCCCCATAGCAAACCTTATAAGGCCACTCTTCTAGGACTAGGAGACATAGAAGCCCTACCCAATACATAGAAACAAACACAGGGAGGCAGCCAAAATGGGGAGACAGAGAAACATGTCCCAAATAAAAGAATATAACAAAGCTCCAGAAAAAGAACTAAACAAAATTGAGACAAGCAATCTACCAGACACAGGGATAACTTCAACACAGAGATGGGAAACATAAAAATGTAGATAGAAAATATAAAAAAGGACCAGTCAGAAATAAAGAATATAAAACTGAAATTAAGACTACATTAGAGGGAATGAACAGCAGATTAAATGAAGCAGAGGATCAAATCAACAATTTAGAAGATAAGGTAGCAGGAAACACCCAAACAGGACAGAAAAATGAAAAAAGAATCGAAAAATATGAGGAGAGTTTAAGGGGCTTCTGGGACAACATTAAGCATACCAACATTTGCATCACAGGGGTACAAGTAGAAGAGAGAGAGCAAGGAATTGAGACTCTATTTGAAGAAACAATGATGGAAAACTTCCTTAATCTGATGAAGGAAATAGATATATACAAGACCAGGAAGCAAAGAGAGTCTCAAACAAGATGAACCTCAAGAGGCCCATACCAAGACATATCATAATTAAAATGCCAAAGGTTAAAGACAGAGAGAATCTTAAAAATAGCAAGAGAAAATTTACTGTGTTTCCCCAAAAATAAGACCTAGCTGAACAATCAGCTCTAATGCTTCTTTTGGAGTAAAAATTAATATAAGACTCAGTCTTATTTTACCATAATATAAGACTGGGTCTTTAATATAATATAATATAATATAATATAATATAATATAATATAATATAATATAATATAATATCATGTCATGTCATACAATTTAATGTAATATCAATCTTATATAGGACTGGATCTTATATTAATTTTTGCTCCAAAAGATTCATTAAAGCTGATTGTCTGGCTAGGTCTTATTTTTGGGGAAACAGGGTAGTTAGCTACCAGAGAGCTCCCATACAATCATCAGCTGTCTTCTCAACAGAAACTTTGCAGGCCAGAAGGGATTGGCAAGAAATATCCACAGTGATGAAAAGTAAGGACTTACAACCAAGATTACTCTAGCCAGCAAAACTATCATTTCGAATTGAAGGGCAGATAAAGAGCTTCCCTAACATATAACCATATAACACAAAAAGTTCTGTGTGTGAGTTTGTGTGTGTGTTAAAAAATGAATGCAAGTACTCTAAAAATTTCCATTATCCTTTTCTTATATAGCATTTTTCATGTCTTTTAAAACATATATTTTGGGAGAATATGAAAAAAAGATGCTGGAAAACAAATTCATTAGAATGTATATATTCAGTGTGTGAGATGAAAAAGATGCTTGAGGCATTACATTGAGTCAAGTATCTTCAGTATGAGAAAACTAAAATTGAAAATTTGGGTTAAATTAGAAAATAGTCAAAGAGTCAAAGATATTAATAGCCATGATAAAACTGGGGCAGGAGGTGGGGGAGGGAGTGATTAGTCCCTGATCTTAAAATTATTTGCGAAACATAAAACAATAATTAAATCATGAATTAAAAATCTGATTGCATCTATCATCATATTATTCACATCTCAAAGACACAACTTGTCCTAATTAGCAAGCACTGGACATAATATGACTGTCCCTAATTATAATTGACTGCTAAATGAAAATTTTAAGAAAATGGAATAATTTGCATTCACTATAACTTTATAAAATTTGGCAATACAAAATAAGAAATTTATTTTCAGTTGATTCAGAGTCATGGAAAGCAATGCATTCTCTTTAATTAAAATTTACCTTGAACATTTTAAGAAAGTGCATATTACTACAAAATCAGGATACTTTCCTGTTGTTTAAAATTTCCTATACGAAAACCAGGTAGTTTTTTTGTGTGTTTTTTTTTTTTTGGGGGTAGGGAGATCTTCTGTTAGAATTTAAAAAGCTGTACCTAACTGATCTATAAATAAAATGTTTCTTTGTGCCAGTATATTCTTTAAAATATAATTAGATTTGCACCTTGTTTTTCTAGACAGGGTTTTAAGGAGGTAGAATTTTCACTATCTGAAAGTGGATTCTTCATATTTTTCATGATTGTCAAGACAATATTGAGCTAAATCTTAAGAGACAGAAAAAAAAATGTACTAACTTTCAAAATTACTTTCAAGCTCAGTTCTTTCTCAATATCCTATCCCTCAGAGAATGCCTCCTTTAATTGTCATCTCTATACTGAAAACTACTAAATTTGTTTTTCTAGCTTATCTTCTCACTGAAACTGTAGCATGCCTAATTTTTCACTGTATATGTGAATTCACTGTATAGGTATATTCATCTTCACATATTCATCTTCACAGCTAAATTGCAATATACCTAACATTTTACTGTTCATCTTTACTTGAATGAAATTTCATACTTCAAAATTAACAATTGTGAATTCAAATTCAACATTTTTCCTGTCAAATTTCTCCTAAAATAATCCAAGATCTTTTAGAACCACTATTTCTACAGGAACCATCCTCAAAAATCTACCCACTGCCTTCCATGCTTCAGTTCTTGCATGGAGAGTTTTGATTATCTAAGTTCTTAAGGGTTTTTCTGTTGTCAGAATTTCTATAACCTTTTAAAAATACATTTAAGATTTGGTAAATCTTTCTTTGTTCCCTAATGCTTTCAAGTGTGTAGGACTTAGCCTGGAATATTATGTATCAAACAACTTATCTAGGTAATCTTCAATCCTTACCATACCCTGCTAAGTAGAATTTATAACTCCCATTTACAGATGGTTATGCTGAGACGGAGAGTAATGTGTACCTCAAAATCAAACAGTAAGATTTTGGTTCAATTCTACTCATATTTATAATTTTTAAAACTTTCTACAACATACATTTTCTCCTTTCATATCAAGGAACGTTCTGTTTTTCTTTAAATTCTACTCTGAAGACAGATCAGATACTTCATAAATAACTGTTGGTTGACTGGTAAGTTAACGAAAATGGTCTTGCAAAAACGAAACCATTCTATTTAATGATACCTAAACACCAGCTTGCAGGGATAATAACATCATTGTGCATACATGAGTTTATCCTGGGTAATTTATACGCACAATTAAAACCCACTGAATCACAGATTATATACACAGAGTAATAAAATCTGAAATCAAAAGACAGATTGCCAAATGTCAACATGTAAAATGAATATAAGACAAAATATTGGAGAGGGTGTTCAAAAAGGACATCTTTGATAAATGTCAAGTTGCGTATAATGTCTCTTGTATAATACCATTATTTAATTTTGTCATTTTAGCAAAGTATCAAGCTCAGGAAACACTGAAGATCATTCAACATAGTCTCTTTTGCCTTAAATAGAGATTGGCTAAACGAAAATGATAGTAACAATATCACAAAACCCTTCCTATTGAAGGGAAGGCCCCAAGACATGGGAAATAAGGACCATCCCTCAGGATAAAAGGGAACAGGATGTCTCTTTCCTTGTTCTTAGCAGCTACATGAACTACCAGAGATGATTCACAAGAAAGCAGCAGAGTTGTCTAACAGCGCTGACAGCAAACTAAGCAAATCATTCCTAGGCTTTATCATGTTGTGTCCTAGAAATGCCGAGCATCCTTTGATTTTCCACTCATTTTCTGAATTTTCCATTGATACTGAGAGCCAGTCTTGCATGTGATTAAAGAGTCATACAAAAATTAGGCTAAGAATCTAAGTAAGCATCCATATATCCTGATTATGAAAATAAAATGCTACTAGAATATCTCCTCAAAATATCAGACAAGAAAAATTATTGAACCCATATGATGATAAACAAGATTCACTCCAATTCTCAAAGTGTCTTTAGAAGAATTAATAGAAAATGTTACATGATAATCAGCATTTATTATATATCGACTTATATTTATAATATTTTCAATTGGTAATCTATATAAGGAACCAATCCTTTACTCAACATTTAATTAAACAGGACAATCTCTTCTCAGGATATTTCCAGTGATTGTCTCCAGTTGTCTAAGACACTTCAGTTACTATAAACTCACTTAGAGATGATTAAGCCACAATGGAGATAAGTCACCTTGAAAGGTTTTGGCTTTTAATCGGAAGCTCAGAACAACATCAGTAAATACAAATATCCCTCTGTTGAGAGGAGGCTCAAATATAATTAACACTATACTTCAGTATCAAGGTATCAGGAATTTGGAAAGACTACAGTTCCATATAGTTTATTGCACACCATTGTCATGTTTCTTCAGTGTGCCTCTCAATCCCCCCTTACTTCTTTCCACCTAAGAGTGCAACCCAACGTGTTCAGTGTTTTTTCTTTAATTTCTGAAAGAAAACTTATTTTATTCAGACTCAGAATATATATATAGCAATTTACAAGTTTGTCTCTCAAGCTAGACTACAACTTCATTTGAGAATGAGAACTGTATACTAATGTGGTTTAATTACCTGTATTTCTAAAGTGTCTCGTATGTTAGAAGCACTCAAAGGAAGGGTGCTGAAGTCATGCAACTTTAAAACTGAATGTATTGATAAAAGATATATTTCTTAACACTCAAAATTAACCTTAAATTGAAAAAAATGCATTTACTAAAAATGTAAAGGGACTTTATCACAGAACAAGTGACACTTCGATATAATGATCACTTTACTTGTTTGCATCCTAATCAGAATCTAATTGCTTGTTTAATTTCTAATCAATTAGAATCTCTATGTGAGCACAAGCCAGTGTATCCACCTTACTCTTTGTGGTACTCCTCAGTAACATAACAAATCACATAAACATTTTACATTAATGATTGAGTCAATCATTCAATAGGGCAATCTTATTTTTAATGAAGTGCTATCTTTAATATATTTAATGTGAAATTTCCTTTAGATATACAGGAAAATAAAATGTAAAATCAAAAGGTGTTTTGTAAATGCTTTTTTTAAAGTTATGTTTATCCAACAACTTAAGAAAACAATCTCTTCATCCTGTTTTATTGATATGCGAATGTTATTTTAAGGGGATTGGAAATCCAAGGTATATAATAGAAGAATTATTTATGATTTGTTATTTTACTCGATTTTAAACTATTATTTAAGAGTTCTCTGTTACATTTCTAAATATTACAAAAAAATATATGTTTCAGTCTTGCTAAACAATACAAAATAAAGTGGGGAAAAAAGAAAAAAAAGAGGGAGAAAAGAAAAAGAAAAAGAAAAGAAAAAACAAACCCATTATCACATTTAAATGGGTCTTTCCTATCTATCGAAATTATGTTCACAACAAATTATTTCAGCTAATAAATCTTCAAATAACTAACTCAAACTTCCCTTAAAAGCCTAAAGGAGTAATATTCTGTGTCTTTGAAACATGAAGCCCTGTATTGCCCTCAAATTGCAAGACAACTAATTCACTGAAATTATATTTAAACACCTATACTTTCTTCTGAAAATACTATTATTTACATGAAAAGTAAGCATCTGATTTTAATCAAATACAACTGTTTCATCTCATTTACAGAAAAAATGAGAAGTAATGAACTTTTATGCCATTAAGTTGTTAATTTTATTTAGCATGCTCCAGTATATTATATTATATTATATTATATTATATTATATTATATTATATTATATTATATATTATACTATATTATATTATATATTATACCCGATCTTATATTATATTTTATAAGATCCGGTCTCATATTATAGTAAAATAAGACCGGGTCTTATATTAATTTTTGCTCTAAAAGACGCATTAGAGCTGATTGCCCGGCTAGGTCTTATTTTCAGCGAAACACGGTATAGAGAGAAGAGGCCCAAAGACTTAGAACTGGGGACCTTAAAAATTAAGAGGTCATTGGGAAGAGGAGCCATCAAATAAAACTAAGAAGAAATGACGAGTGACTTAGGGAAAAATAAAAGACTGAGATGTCCTCAAAGCCAAGTGAAGAAAGTATATTATGATGTAAAGACTAATCAACTGTCAAATGCTGCTGATGGGTCAAAGATGACGCAGACCAAGAAATGATCACTGGCTTTAGAACTGTGTGTGTGTTATACGTGAATCAAGAGCAGGTTTATTGGAGTGCTGTTGATTAACGTCTGATTTTACTAGAGAGAAAATAGTGAAATAGATGAGGATACAATGTTAAATTGTGTTTCAGTTGTGTCCTCATCGGTTTTCTTTCATTATTTAATGAAAATCTTAATACATGTATCAATGCTTTATTTAGCAGGAATTTTTTGGTGAAGAAGGTATACAAGTAAAGAAAATTTCAGGTAATTGAAGTTTACTTTTGAAATTGTAATTCATTTGGATAAATTATTTAAAAATGAACATTTCTTATCCTGTTCCTTTGTTAATCTTTTACATGGTATATGAAGATAATATTATTTATGATATAGTTACCATTTAGATTATAAATTATGTGGGGCCATAAAAATTTATTTTTCTTTCATTGCTACTAAAATCATTCTATTTTGGCTTAATAGTATGTCTGCCTTTTATATTCAACTCATTTATCTAATTTATGTGTTTGATTTATTATTGCATGAGAAATTAGATATCAATTAGATGAGCACATAACTTAAAATATCTCTCGCTCCAAATAAACTTCTTTAGCTGTCTTCCAAAAATATGAAATAAAAACTTCAGTGTGTCATAACAGAACACTTCTTGGTTCTAGGTTTCCTTAAGCGATAAGCCTGCCAGATGAAGGTATTATTTTCCTATTCTGCTTATACAATCACTTGCCAAGTCACTCTGGAATAATACAGTGTGAAAAAATTAAAAAGATAAGTAGTCTTACATAAAGTCTAATTCACATTCAAACAAATTGAAATTATTTTAAATATGAAAAAGTAGACTAATGTTTGACTCTATCTGCCATACTATGTTCATATACCCTTTTATTTAATTATCACAAAATTATATTAAAGGAGGTTTTACTATCTTTGTGTTATATACAAATAAACTGTCTTAGGGAGGGGTTTATATTACTTTCCTAAGATGACATGGCTATAACTTGAAGTTATGTAATTTAAAAAACTTAGGAAAGAAATGAGTAGTAGTGTCCATAAAAATATCTGTAAGGTCAAGTGAAAAGGAGAATACAAATCAAATCGCTCAAACTTTCTTAGAAACATAAGCTTATTCAATGAATTGGAAGAAAGAAAAGCAACCAAGAAAGAGTAGACCACAACTGTTTTCATAATATCTCTGAATTTTCCCTGACTTTGAATTAAAAAAAAAAAAAAAAAACATGTTTTAAATAGAGACATTTATAAAAGAGGAAATAAGTGATCTTTGGCCAAAGATAAAGGACAAGAAATATAGGAAAGACAGAAAGGAAGGGAGGGAGGGAGGGAGGGAGGGAGGGAAAAAGAGAGAAAGAAAGAAAGAAAGAAAGAAAGAAAGAAAGAAAGAAAGAAAGAAAGAAAGAAAGAAAGAAAGAAAGAAAGAAAGAAAGAAAGAAAGAAAGAAAATATGAAAGGTGCCTTTGATACTGATTCCAGAGGATTATTTAAGAATTTCATCCTAGTAGACATTCAATAAATATCTGTTAAATGAGAGCAAATGATTAATTAATCAGCAGGATAGTCAGTGCTTTCTTCAAGTCACAACATTTCAAGAATAGTGTGTTTCATCTGCTTGTTTTACCATGTGTTTCTTTAAAAACCAGCATAAACATCACTCTACCTCACACCCACAGCGATTGACAAGCTTGTCCAGTACATTAAATGTTGGTCTGGGAGACAGATCTCGCTGAATTACTGAATACTTATATTTGAGACTGAACAAGTCATTTTACATTTTTCACCTATAAAATAAATTCCATTTTAAATAAAGTTCTGTCATTCTGTGAGATTTATTTTTTTCCATCTCAAACCTTATTTTTCAACCATTTGTTTCCTTGCTTCCAGAATAAAATATTGGATCTAAAATTAGAAAGAAAAATTATTTGTGTGCAATCTGTATTTGCATACATTTCTTGAATAGCTGTAAAAATAATGTTTTGGGATCCACCTGCCTAAGGCAGATAAAATAACTTCAGATACTTGAACTCCTCTTTCCTCCCCTTTCTAGATCCTCCTTTCTATATCTCTGCCCTTTAAAAGGATGCAAATATCCCTCTGGCTCACTAATCCTTTTCCTTTTCCTCAGTTCTATCACCCTACTGATAGATAATATGTCTATTAATAATTATGTCAAGTTTTGCAGTCAGGATGATTGAGGAGTGCAGGAGGGAACACACATTGAATACGATGATTATAACTATTTGAGTACTTTATGGATTAAAAGGCCACAGATGTGGGTTAGACATGACTGAGGTAATAACAAAAATAAGGATTGTACATGCATATCATGTCTAGTAGACATCAACAGATCAATATGCTGCTGGAAACAAAATGATGAGAGACTTTTAATCATACAGAACTATCTTTTGTACCTAAAGTTTAACTTGAGAAGTCAAGATTGGAAGCCCATTATGCAGAATAAATACGATATTCATTTATTTAAATCACCATTTTCTTGGTTTCAAACTTAGTCTCAGGACACAGAAGAATACAAGAAAGGAAGCAAAAATAAACGTGGATATAGGGAGGGTAAATTTAAATTATCTTTCTATACTTGTTTTGTGATAAATAATATAAATTTTTTTTCTACATTAAGCAAGAAATAAGAGTTTGTAATTAAATTCATTTTGAGTATTTGTTGGTCACTTTGAGTAATAAAAGTTGGAGGTTCATGCTATTTTTTAGGGAAGATTTGTTCTATTATTGCCACAACATCAACACTCAAGTTAATGCTAAGAAGCCCAAGTGAATTGTATTTGAAATGGCAGGAGCCTACATTTTCTCTTTGAAGACCACTAATAGCAAAATTATTTTAAGTAAAAGTGCCAAAATAAGATAAATCTGTGAAGGCAAATGACTAAAAGTCATATAACATAGACATAATAGCATTCAAAACATAAAGAAAAACGATCAGAAATCAAGTTACTTAACCACTGAAAATACACAATGTTATATAACTGTTGCTTTTTATTATAAAAATAATATAGTGATAGAAAATCATTTATTTTAAATATTTTGGATATTTAAGATCAAATTATAAAGCTGGATTTTCTTAAGAAAAAGGATACTACATTTAAAAACTAATTTCCACAGATATGACTCCATGGAATAAAATACCTTAAAATTATAATAATATATTGGGAGAGTTATTACAGCAAATTGCTGAAGTAAATTAAAACATTTAGCATTATGAAGTGAAAATAATTCCCAGTGAAGAGGAGAAAAGGAAAGGGAGTCCACATTTACTAGGTTCTATACAAAACACTTTGCTATTTTTTTCTCATTGTTTTATTTTATCCTTAAAAATAAACTGAATAACATGAAATGAACAGTTATTCTAGAGTTACAGGTGAGGAAAGCAAGGTTCAATGTACACAGTCAGTGGAAGAGTCAGAGATTTCTATCTCCCAAGGCCATGTTCTTTGCATTAAAGCATGAATAACTTTGGAGTTTAGCCTATCATATATTTTGAGCAGTAAATAATATATCCATGCACAATCAAGGCATTGATAATTTCTTTAGCACTATCTGAATTACCTGGGTGAAGTTCCAGAGTCCATCAGGTCATTTTTATTTATAAGAATATTAAGTTGATTGTGAAAGTGCACATGCAAGAATCACATGGTATAATAGTGACTAGTTTTCAATGAGGCACTTTCTCATGTAAGGCATATTTTACTTCTCTCTCAACCATGGATACTGGAGATGTGAAAAGGGGGTGACATTTTTTGAACTAAGGAATTAAAAATGCATGCAAAAGATAAATATTGTGGCATACTGGGGTGTTTGCACAGTATATCGAAGATTCCCCACTTACCTCCAAAAATTCTAAGACAATCCATGTCTAGGTAAACCTGTGAATTTCCAAATACCAGCTATAATGTTTATTTTAATAATTGAGTCTCCCGAAGTGTACTACTGTGGCATCTTTCAATATTTTACATAGGCAGAGGTTCCCACTTACTAATTTGATTTTTTTTACCCTTTCTCTTTACCAGTAATCATTACCGAAATCTTCCTTGTGGAAGTTACACTACAATAAACATTTACTAAACAAGTACATACAGTCAAACTAATCTGTTACTGCTTCCAAGGTAACGAAAGGATTTACGGAACATGTGTATTACAATGTCTCCTTAATAATGCTAAACTTGGATAACAGAGGCAGACAACTTTTAAACAGCTTATAAAACACTGTAAAAAAGACACATAATATTTCTGGACCTTAAAGTTTATATTTCAAATCTATGGAAAACTGAAAGACTATTCAATAAATAGTGTTAGAAAAGGAGGGTAATCATCTGTAGAAAACAATAATATTAGAATTTTACCTTCCCCTACTCCAAAGTAAGTCCCAGATAAATTAAAATTTTAACATTAAAAAGAAACATAAAACTACTAAAAGAAAACAAGACATTCTCTCATTTATGCTCTTCTACTTTTTAAAAATAAAAACTGAGTAAGAAATGCATCTAAGTATATTCCAAAACTCAGAAGTTATAAAAAAAGACTAATAAATCAAACATATAAAAATATAAATTTTTTTTCCCAAAATACACTAAGAAAAGATTCACAGATAAATTGAGAAAATTTTGGTAATTCAGATCTAAAGCCGAAGTTTACTTTCTGGAATTAGCAAAAGTTCCTACAAATCGGTAAGAAATGGACTGATGGCACAATCAAAAAATGGTAAAAGATATGAACTGACATTGCTGAGAGAAAAAAAAATGGCTCTTAGAAAATAAACATGCTCAAAATCACTCATGAGAAGAGATATAAAAATTATAACTGCCAGAGCATGCTTTTCCCCTGAGCAATAAAATAATTGGATAACACTGTGAGAGAAGATATAGAAAACAATCATATGGACAGCTGGGTAGGAAACTGCTGCCAGCTTAGTAAACAATACTTTTCAAAATATCTATTAAAATAAAAAATGCATATGTTTGTTGACCCAGCAATTATACCCATAGGTCTTTCTTTTATACAAGTACAATCGCACACTTTCAAATGATGTATATTCACTTCAGTTTTGTTTATAATAGCAAAAAATTGGAACCTATAAGTTTGTTATTTTATAACTAGCTAAATAACTTATGATGCACATACATAACAGAGTATAACAGACTATTGCACAGCCATTAAAGAAAAACAGAACAAAACAGATATGTAGTCACCCAAATGGCAGGACCTCAAAAGGAAAAAATGCAAAGAGCAAAATAGTTTGTGCATCATGCACATGTATGACCAAATTTGGGGGGGGGGGAACTAGATCTGATGAAAAACATAGATATAAACATAGATATATAAACATAATATATATTTTTCAATAATTTATATATTGTGAGCATATATGCAATACACACACACACACAAACACAGAGCATTGTTTCTAGAGTCTTTTCCTTCTGACTACTGCTGAACTCCATGGGTTATTGACTTTGTAGGCTGTTTAGTACAGAGGAAAGAACTAGAATCAGAATTAGCAGTTCCATATGCAGGTCTCAGCTTTGGCCTTCATTGATCATATAATCTTGGGTGAGTACCCTAACCTTTCTCAAGTACCCTAACCTTGTCTCAGTTTACCTCAAATATAAAGCAAAGATAAAATTTTATTTTCATTAAAGTCAGTGTTAGAGTAAATCAGGTCATAGGGCTACAACCTAAGTCTAACTTTTTGTTGCTATGTCTTGTTTTTTGTTTGTTTGTTTGTTTTTGTCCTTGATAAGTGATTTAACCCATCTACATTTAATTTTCATAATTTATAAGATAATAGTATCTATCTGCTAGCAGTGCCAATGAAGACACTGAGGCTCAAAAAGGCTAAGTGATTTACGCAGAGACATAAGATTATTACAGATACAAACGACTAGATCTGTTGTATGATTAATTTTAATAACCTATTCACAACATCATAGAGTACATTCTCAAACAGAATTTGCTTGACAGAAATATAAAAAGATAAGTACACACATACATTTTCTTAATTTGTTCTTGATTAACATGAACTTCGTACTTATTATTATATAATTTAAAAGAGTTAAATATTTCGGAAATTTACGGTATGTTGACTTCAGAGCTTTATATTAACGTTTAGTTGTCTTAAATCAGTGAAAGTTGAAACATCATGTCATTCATTTTTATGATACATTTCCCTGCCTCTTTTAAAAGTATTACTTAGCAAAATAATTTGAAAATAAAAATATGTAGGGTTTAATTCTATCTTGGATTCTTGTGGTAGGAAGGTTTAGGAGTATGTTTCAGGATAACTAATGATAAATGGCACTGCATGGATTGGAAATTAGTAACTTGAACATGTATATTAATTTTGGTCAAAAGAACATGTCCCTTCCTACGCATTCTTTAATTTCAAATTATTTTTTTTGAATATTTGAAATAACTTTATATTTAATTTCCTCAAATTAAAGCAGTACAGTAAATGCTATGTAATAAACATAATCTTTAGAAATGACTCTGACTGGAGAGCACTGGCAATTCAGTCACTTTGGCTAAGAAACTGTACACTAATTCATACAAATGGTTTTCTCGGAGAACTCATACTTAAAGCATCAATGTATAAGCCTTTCCGTGCCAAATCCAATTGAAGGCTATCAAATAGTTTTGCTGTTTAAATTTTCTGTTTGGTCATGACATTTGTCCTTACAACCATCACACCCAATTAGTAAGTTTATTTTATCAAGATGAACTTGTGCCTTATTCTTACTATCCAAAAGATACATTTTCACATATATAAACATTGGCCTGAAATCAAAGTTAGGTTATGAAAAGTCATTTAAATGAAGAGAAGAAACTAAAGGGAATAGCTGGCAGTGGCTTTTACCCACAATTACTAAACAAACTATATAAAAAAGTACAAAAGCCTCATGGATATATAGAAAAAACATGTTAATAGTATTATTAAAAATTAAAATAGAAGAAAAAGTATTAGAAAGTACATTTTTGGTGAACTACAAAATAAATTAATTCTATTTATGTAAAAGGTGATTTAAGTAAAAGACTATGAAATAAAATAAACAGCACTCCACAATGGGCAATAGACCTTTTTTTTAAGGACAAAGTAAATCATTTAAATATATATGTATATTACTTCCAAACTACCCAGAATTTAGAAACTTATATTTGAAAAAAAATTTAAGATCTAGTGAGCATTCTTGGTCACTGAGATAGAACATGTTCTTAACCACTGAATCTACACAGTAAATAATGATAAAACATAGATCAAGAATATTTATTTAAAAAAAAAAGAATATTTAATAGATCGACATTTTTCATATTTACTGTTATTTGTTAAGCAATTATAAATTAAATAAAGCCATAAATTATAGGGAGTTCAATAGTGCATTCTGGTTTTGTATAGACCTGCTGGATAAAGATCTGAATTGGATAATGCTTGATAGTACCATCTACCCTCTACTGCCTATTCGGTTCACAACACCTAGAATAAATGTTTCTTCCTCCCCTAAGTTATGAAGAAATACAGGAGTTACACAATTTTTAGAAATAACAAGGCAACATGCACAGCATTCTGTAGTACTGGCAAAAGTATTCATAGATTTCTCCAAAAATAACATAAGAGACTCTCTGACTGTGATTTATAAAGATGATCTCTATAGTATTCTTTTGATCCTTTGCCAAAATTGTTGGGACTGTCACACGTTTTTCAAGATTAGAATTACCTCAATGTAATTATTGGATGCTATGCCTTTGAGTGCAATGTCTTCAAATGTGATGTTGGACTTGAACTCAAAAGTGAATGAAGGGCATGCAAGAGCCTCATAGGAAATAATTTGTTTTCACCACGACTAAGGGATTAGATTTGAAGACATTCATACCATCAAAATAGTCAAGCTACTAGAAGTTATAAAAAATTGTCCAAGGCATTTTCTGAGGCTTCCTGTTATCAAGGTTTTTCTAAAAATCAAAGTGGAGAATTTTGCTCAATTTTTAGAGTAATAACTATTTTTCTCAAAACATGTACCAAGTATTTCATCATTAGAACTGTCTAGAGACAAAACTCATTCAAAAGTACACTTAAAATGTGTACATTTTATCGTATATGAATTATACTGTAAATAAAGTTGAATTATACAAGTTTATAGAGACCACAGAAGCACTGTGAATAAAAACCTAAGACTCATCCATACTTGGTGGCCAGGGTCATGAACTTCTTCCAGATTCAGCTGTGAAGACTTTTACAAACATGCCCTCTCCAAGCTAATTCATCATTAATGCTGTTTCAGTGTTTACCAAATGGGCACTGTCATAAAAAGTCCTGCGCAATTGCTAAATATAGATTGCATGGCCCACCTGTGATCTGCTATACCTGCATGTTTAGCAACTACACCAAGAGATTCCCATAAAATGGGCACATTTGAGAAACGGGGCTTTTGTTTCCCCAGCCCCTCTTAATAATCATGTTTCTATACAGTTTTCTAAGTGAAGTTCTTCCAGATCAAATTTCTATTCTATTTGAATTGTCCAATTTTTTTATGTACTTCTACTTTTTGGAATTCCAGATATGGCAGTATGCATTGATGACACCCTACTCATGAATTAAAAAAAAAAAAAAAAAAAAAAAAAAAGAATAATAAAGAAAAGACTAAAGATCTCCTACTTTGGTTCATTACATCAGGTAATGGAGTGAGAGAAAAGAAAAATATAACATTGGCACTTCCAATGTCACCTTCCTAAGCATAACATAGCAATAATGCTAGTATCCCTACCTCCCAGCTTATGATGTATTTTTGTTAAAAATAATAATAATAAGGAAAAGTTTCTAGTATTCTGATTGACTTAATATCTTAGAAACAAAACAAGGACAGATATCACCACCAAACGAAAAACACTATAATTTCATTATGCTCTTGGAAAAGCAAATTTACTAATTTAAAAAAAAGAAAAAGAATTTTAAGATGCCAGGAAGTTATTGATTTCTGAGTTCAAATGAAGGCATTATAATACCTACATGTTTAGGTTATAAATATTTATTAAAGTGAAATGTACAGTGGATATAGTTCCCATTCAATAATACCTCCTTGGTAATTTTAACTAATTATCATTTTATCTTCACAAATTCTCAATTATCGAATCATTTCAATTATGCTTATAAAAAGTTGTCTAAACTGTGTAATGCCTGAAATTTCTGATGCCCAGAATAGGCATTACCACAGAAACAGGCTCCTGGCTTGTTATTAACAAGGCTTAATTATGTTTTGCTAAAATGGAGGTATGTAAAGAAGCCACATAGGAATAACTTGGAATGTACATCAACAACAAGATTCCTGGATCCAGCCCCAGAAATAATGGATCCAAATCTTAAAGGCAGTGGCATACACATACAAGTATGTATTCTTAGTCAATTCATACTCTGTAACAATTTGAGGAATCTCTTTATATTTTAAGAACTCAAAAGCTGATCAAGCTGATTCTTCCATTATCACTGAAGTCACAGAGACTATGTCATAGCCCAGAAGCACTGATGGAGCTGTGTGCGTGTTATGTTGACTGACCATAAAAACATTTCTCCCAAGTAAAGCAAATAATAAGAGAATCATTAATAAACCTTCCTCAGATCCATCTGATATTGATTTTTGGCTACTCCTTTGGAGGACTGACTAAGGCCACAAACTGAAAAAAGCAATAATTTTTCTTTGAATGTCACAATTGCAAAAGCATAGTTACTTGCTTTAGTCAATTGTTAAAGTCTGTGTATTCCCCACTCCTATCCACAGAAGCAGTTTTTCAAGAATATTTCCTGGCTGGCAAAAGCGAGTTGATAGTAAGGGGAGATAAGGGAGAGAGGGCGTTACATACCTAAGAACAGTGACTTAAAATTTAAAAATTCTAACATTGTCACAAATATCGAGGAAAGTGGAAAAACAGACCAGATAACTAAGAAGTAGCAATACGTTGTTTTGTTGAAATGTTTTTATTCTTTAATCTCTTTATACATAATATTTTGTTTACTACCTGCCATTACTTCTCTTTCTCTTTCTCCCCTCTCCTGGCTCCTGACTTTTCATTCTACCCTATGTGCTTTCCTCATTCTTGTATTTCCTAATCTGCATGTAACATGAGTACTTTATGTTCAGGGGAACAGTTTATAAAATTTTTACAGTTGGTATTTTAAATATTTTGGAGGACAAGATTTGACATAAAACTAATTCGCTTGATAACAAGCCACATAACAGCATTTTCCTGAGCTTGTTTTAAATTGATCTTTGTCCGGTACACAAATCCTATAATAATCAGCCATAAAATGATTAGATAGTACACACGATTATGGGTCAGCTTTTCCTCGTGTGGTGGAAATTGCTTTTACAAGGCACATGCATTAATTAAAACAGAAAGGCTCAGGATACAAAATACATTTGATATATTTATATATAGATAGATATAATACATATATACACATATACATATAATTTATCAAGGGAAAGATAAATATTTCATTCATTTCATTTACTAAATTTTTTTCTGGTCTTTAAAAAAAAAAAAACACACTTTTGAGAATGGCTGATGAAAAGGAGCAATCAGTACTGTGTGCATAGAAATTGATGCCCTGTGAAGCCTTTACTAAAGAGCACCCTGACAACCTGAATGAGTCAATGCATCTCATAAAGAGAGGTTTCCAGGAAACACAGAGAGGGTCTAGCAGAATATTTATGCAGTGCCATTTTAAAATAGGTTAAATAATTTATTAACATGGCTCCTTTTCTTTCACAACTTTTTGAAAACAGAACGCTTTTAAATTCAAATAATCATTTTAACAAGGTGAATCCTTCAGAGGTAATAGAAAAAAACCTTGAAGAGATGAAATTAAAATGATGACAAAGCACTAATTGAGTACATGTCCCAATATGAATGCTTCTTCATCTCTAAGATGCAATTCTGGAGAAATTTACATGTTGAAGCTGCCATTGCTTAGACAGCATCATTTGATAAAATTACACAGACTTTTTATCATGCTTATTTTATTTTAAAATCTTGGATAAGGACTTTTAGCTCCATGTTTATTCACATGTTGTTAAAATTATAAAATTACTTTCCCATTCACAACAGTTTAATTTCCAGTTTTAATTTTCCTATTTTAGACGTTTTCCTTAAATCTCAGAAAATATATACTATATATATTAGCAACAGTAGTTACATATGTGTGTATATGTAATAGGTATATATGCATGTGTTAGTAGATATAATATAGGTATGTATATATACGTAGTAGGCACATAAATATATATATATGTATATGTAGGAGGGATGAGGTGTGTGTGTGTGTGTGTGTGTGTGTGTGTGTGTGTGTATGTGTTGATAGGGATTTTGTTTTGACTTCGTATCCTAGAATAATGTAGATTCTCAATAAGTAGGTAATGAGTGAATCATGTTCCAAAATTTAGGATTGCAATTTAACTGTAAAATCTTTATATATCATTGAAAATAAACTATTCAACTTCAACAAAACATTGATGTTTATATTCAAATATAAACTTTTCCTTTGAATCTTATGCCATTAGTCTTTATCATTTTCTTGGGATAACTTTTTGCATTTTTTAAACTCTACATTGAAAATTTACTAGTGCTTAACAGCCCCAAATGAATTTTACTCTCCAATAATTAAAACAGATATCTTCCTGTCATTTTTACTTTTATCCAAAAATTTAATACACTTTCCTTTAGCTCCAGTTTAAAATAATGTACATGATGTTGTTCAGAACAGTATCAAATCCACTAAAATCCAGCTTCCACACAACCTAAATGCATTTTAAATTCACTGCACAGTAAGAACTACCTGTTATATAATTTAAGTTAAAATACATCATAATAGGACTTTCCCCTTTTCTAACTTCAAGGCAATCTACCATGAACATCCAACTTTCAAACTGTCATTTATGTTCTTTTTCACAGGATATTATTAATAGGCCATGACATTGCAAATTCTCCCTCAAGTAAAACTTTTTTAAAATTTTATTTTAGTGAGTATAATGGTGATATAATATGTGATAAAATATATATGAAACTAATAAATGTGATTTGTTTATTTTTCAAAATGAAAAGCATGCTCCCAGACATTGGTCTAGGAAACAGAGAAAACAAATGAGACAGATATGACCCATGTTCTAACAGAAATTAGTTGATCATATTAAAAAGAATATGAGATTATTTACATGATACAATCTACATTCCATCTTATCTACATTCCATCTTAAGATAGATGTGTTTTAAATTAGCAAAGCATTCAGTTTACCTGGAATGAGACAGCTGTAGAGATATTACAAAGTATATAAGTATATATTAAGATATTACCAAAGTTTATACTAAGATATTACTAAGATATCATCTAGCTTTATCATTTTATGTGTCAGTGATTCTACATGATCTCAAATTCCTGCTCCCAGCACCTGGAGACCAGGCTGGTGATCAAACTGACTGCATCATCTCCCCTCCCCTTATCAGTGGGAGGATGTTATCTTTGCTAAATACCAGGGAATGTTTAAATCCCTCTGAACAATTGCTTTCATATTGCCCTGTTTCACTTCTCTCATTCTCACTGTTCCTAATCCTCATAAGGTCTCCCTTTCAGGTTCATCAACTTCCAACTTCCTCAATATTGTTGAAAACTACTGGCAAAACAGAAACCCTGGGAAAATCCCATTGTCGTCCTTGTTTGTGTCTAAACCTGGAATGCTGAAGGCAGCTGGAGAAATTCACTTGCCCAGACTGGATCAGAGCTGACCCATACAGTTGTACATGTTGCTCACAAACTCCAGACAGTCCCAAGTCACAATGACGCCCTCTCCCCAAGTCCATATTCAGAAGCCCCAATGAAATAGGAATAACTCCATGGTCTCAGAACTTAAATGTGCCACCATTCTGATCTCTCAAATGAACTTTCTCAGTCAACCTCTACGTAATTCTAAAGGCAATGGAAAACATGAAATGGTTTCAGACAGTGGAGAAACATAATCAAGTTTGCATTTAAGAAAACTCTCTTTAAATGCATGTAAGGGGATACACTGGAGAGTGTGAAGCCTGAAGGCTACTGAAGTAATCCACCTGAAGGTGTTTGCTTCAATCTTGACAACAGCGGTGATCATGAGCATCAGAGTCCTCCGCTGTGACCCAAAAGCTGAGGCTGGTATGGCTAGAGAATCTTCTTTTTCCTTCGCCCTTAAGAAATTTACCTTCAACCAGAGTATTACAGAAAAAAAAAAAAAAAAAGTAAAAATATCTACCCTAGAAAATGAATAGTGGTTCGGACAATGAAAAAAGTAAACAAGGGAAGGGCCATGGATCGTAAGCATGGCTTGTAAGCACGGTGAGATGACGCCTCTTTGAGAACATGTGATTTGACCAACAATTTTAAGGCAATGAGGGAGTGAACCACAGCCATATCTGAGGAAATACCCCAGGCCGAGGGACAGGACACAACAGAGAACCTAGGCAGGTACTTACCCAGCGTGGGAGAAACAACCGCAGCAGGAGAGCTCTGTGCAGCTACTGCAAGCAGGGCCACTGGGCTCTGCTCTAGGTATTTGCTCCAAACCAACCCTGAACCCACCTGCCGATCTGCGGGCAAAATCCAGGGGAGCCCAGCAGGGCTAGCACCTGCCCCACGCAACCCCAGCTGACTTTTGGCCTACATCCGGTCTGCCCTGAATTTCCGCCGCAGGGCACGAGCTGCTTCTGGTGCCTCGGGAGCTTCTTGCCCCGCAGTCCTAAGGCGGGTGGTGAGGTGAGTCCGCCCCTGCAGAAGTGGAGTGAGGGGCTGGCAGGGTTGCAGGTGGGCCTGGGGTCCACGCGAGATCCCTGCGGGGCAGACCCAGCTGAGGATGGGAAGGGGAGGTGCATGCTCTGGGGTGGGTTCCACCGGACTCCATGTCACTGCGGAAGCAGGGGTCACGGTGGCCCGAGCAGCACAAGGAAATAGGTCCTGGTCTTACAGTGCCTTGTAGGCTATTACAGGATGTAGGCTTTTTGTTGAGACAGATGAAGTTTTGCGCAGAGAATTAATACAGTCATAGGAACTTCTGCTTAGGAAGGCTCTCTGGCGGCTGTGTGGAGAATAAACGGTAGGGTATTGCTTATAGAAGTAGAGACATCTGTTGGAAGAATTGAGCGTCTTGGCTTGATAGTGCTTTGACCCAGGAGAGTAGTAAGGAAGGAGGCAAGAAGTGGGTTCTTGGAGATAGATGATTGATAGTAGATAGATAGGTTTCTTTTCTTTTATTTCTCTCTCTCTCTCTCTTTTTTTTTTTTTTTTTTTTTTTTTTTTTTAATGGGAGACGCAACAGGAAAGAAACAGCAGTCTACTTATGTGCTTCATTCTCTTGAAGCCCTCTTGTGTCATCTCTACCTGGCATCCATTCTCAAGTCAAAATAGTGTTCCATAACCACATTCTCTTCTTGTGTCCTTTTGTTGTTTTCCTTATCAATGATGTTAACTCACATCCAACACAATTAAGACTCAACCTTAAAGTAAAACATTTGTGCTTTTTTTTTGGCAACCTTCTCAGTCACAACAGCCATTTCCAAGTCTCCTGGGAAATCAGCAGAGACCTGGATGACATAAGGTCAATCATAGAAGGAACTCTCTGGCTCAGATTAAAGGTGTGTTCCTTCCACATTGGTGTCTTATTAATTACAGTGCATTTGGTCTCTGGGAGTTGGGGTAAAAGAACATAGTAAATATTCTGTTTTCAATGGTTTATTGATTATCATTTATTTTGAAATTTCCAATAATATTAAAGGGAAAATGTGTAATTTTCATATTTATCAAAAGGGGCCACAGCTCTGGGAAGTACTGTTATCAGACGATATATTATTTGGTGTTATCTGATTCTTTCCATTCTTCCATCCCATGTAAAGATTTATGATCATTTATGATCAATACTGTGTTACAATTGTTTTTTCTAATGTAGTGGGAGTAACTTTACTGTTGCATTTAGAAGAAGCCTTTGGTGAGGGAATGAGTCTCAGGGAAAGGAGAGAGATAGCAAGGGATTTGATTCTTTAATTAAACTTTTTACTTTGAAATCATCATAGGTTCACATGTAGTTTTAAGAAATAATACAGAGACATCTCACGTATCCTTTACCTAGTTTCCCTCAATGGTAACATCTTGAATAAAACTACATCACAACTAAGATATTGATACTGATATAGTCAAGATGCAGAACATTTCCCTCATGTTGTCCTTTAATAGCCACACCATATTTTGCTCCCAATCCCCACCTTTTCTTAACTCCTAGCAACCACTCATCTGTTCTCCATTTCTACATTTTGTCATTTCAAAAATGTTACATAAGTGTAATCATACAGTAAGTTACCCTTTGAGATTGGTTTTTTCCACTCAGCATAATTCTCTGGAGATTTATCCAATTTTTATATATCAGTAGTTTGTTCCTTTGAATTTCTGAGTAGTTTTCCATAGAATAGATATTGTTATACATAAAATGAGTTTCTTATAGACAGCATACAGTTGGTCCATGGTTTTTAATCCAGTCTGTCAAGCTTTGTTTTTAATTAGTGTATTTAGATCACTTACACCTTTTACATTTAAAATAATTAACAATAGGTTAAGGTTTAACTCCGCCCTTTTTTTCTATTTGTTCTTTTTTCTTTGTTTTTGAGTGTACCGTTTTAGTGATTTTTGAGTCTATCTATCTATCTATCTATCTATCTATCTATCTATCTATCTATCTATCTATCATCTTGCTCATTGCTACAAGTACGTTACATTATATATACATACTTATTACCACAGTCAACTGGAGTCATTTTATCAGTTCCTGTAAAATACAGAAAACTCGTTTCCCTTTATATCCTGTTGTCCTTACCCATTTATAATATAATCAGTTTAAATATTTCCTTTACTTGCATTTGGACCCACATGAGACAGTGTTATAATTTTTACTTTAACCATCAAACATAACTTGGAAAAATCAGGAGGAAAAGGAAAACTTGTTGCATTTACCCATATTCTTGTTTACCATGCATGTTCTTTCTTCCTAACTGTTGTTTTAAGGTTCCTTCTTCTATCATTTTATTTTTGTCTAGAGAACTTCCTTCAGACAGTTTTTTGGGGAGGTCTTCTGGTAACAAATTCTCTTAAGTTTTTCTTCAGTTGAGGATGTCTTGATTTCCCTTTCATTCCTGAAGGATGTTTTCACTGGATATAAAATGTCAGGAGATAGTCCCTTCCTATTATGCCTATTCCTTCTGTTTGCTGTGGTTTCTCATAAGAAATCCTCTGTTATCTGAATTGTTTTTCTCTTAGATTGGAATCTCTAAGATTTCCATGAGTTTCTTCTGTTTGCATTATTTCTTGAAGCTGTAGGTTCATGTTTTTTGTCACATTTTCAAAGTGTTTAGCCATTACTCAAGTATATTTTTTTTAGATCTACCCTCTCCTATCCTTCCAGGATTCTAATGACAAAAATCTTAGGTTTTTTATTATAGTCCAACAGATTCCTGAGGTTCTCTTTGTTGTTGTTGTTATTGTTGCTGTTGTTGTTGTTTTCCCCAGGCTGTTTTCTTTCCATTCAGATTTGGTAATTTTCATTGTTACATCTTACAAGTTACTGATTCTTTCTTTTGTATCTTCCTTTCTGTAATCGAGTTCATTCACTGGGATTTTTATTTTTAGTATGATTACGATTTTTAGTTCTAAAATTTCCACTTGATGGTTCTTTATATCTTGTTTCTTCAGCAAAAATGTCTATTTGTTTAGGCTTTCTATTTTTTTATTTCATTCAAGAATGATTATAAATACTTTTTGAAGTATTTTTATCATGACTGCTTAAAAATCTTTGTCAATTGAAAAAAAAAATCTTTGTCAATTAATTCTAACATTTCTGCCTTCTCAGTGTTGACATCTATTGGTTATCTTTTTTCATTTTGTTAGAGAGCTCCTTAACACCTGGCTGATGAATAGTTTGTGATTAAAACATGGATATTTTATATTATGAGACTTTGCATCTTGTTTAAATCTTCTGTATTAATTGGCTTTTTTTTTTTTTTTTTTTTGACACTGCTCACCCCAGCAGGGGAAAAGAAGGTTACCTTCTCATTACTGTCATGGGGAGGTAGAAGTCCGGGTTTCCCCATTTGGTACACTTCTCCATTGGCACATGAAGGGGAGAGTTCTCATTTTACTGGGAGGCAGTGGGATTTCTGGCTCCCAAAGTGGTCTCCATTTATGCTACACTGTATGTGTGTGCGGGGTGGGGCTGAGGGGTGAACTCATTTCTGACAAGTGATGGGGAACATCCTGACTCCATTAAGCCTCCTTTGACACCATGCCAGAGGGGAAGGGGAGGGGCATCTGGTTACTACCCAGTGAGGATTCAAGTTCAGACTCCTCATATGGTCTCTACTGAGACCATCCCTGTGGGATTGTAGAGGTGCACTTCATTACATACTTGTGAGAGTAGATGTCTGTGTTCCCCACTGAGCCTTTGCTAATGTGGGATGGGGGTGGGCTTGGGACACAGTTTTGTTTCTTTTCTTTTGTTTTCTGCAGTACAGTGGTTATTGTCTAAAATTACTTTTTTTTTTTTTTTGTATTGTTAGGCTGCCTCTTTCTAAGGATGCTTTTCTGTCAACCAAAAAAATTAATTGCTTGTGGCTGTGTGATATGAAGGGGCTGAATATCAATATGTAAAGTTAGGTTACATAAGATATCATGTTATACTGAGAGGAGAGAAAAAATACAATAACATGAATTGTAATGGAGATTGAGACTTAAAAACTCCATTAATCCACAGCTATTGTCACCAAGTACTTAGATTCCTGGGACAGCGGGAGCATGGAAAGCTCTAAGAGAATTAAGAAACCTAAGAACATATTCATGTAGCACAAATCTTGTGGGACCAATTATTTAAACTTTCTCATTTAATTTTGTTCTTCTAAAAAATGAAGGGGTAGGATTGGTTAATCTCAATGATCTCTTGCAGTATAATTATACCGTTCTATTACGTGATTCTACACATAAGAAGATGTTAATAATCCTCTCCCATTGAGCACAGTGAAACTAAAAGAAATCTCCTAATATTTAGTTGGGCAAAGAGCAATGTGATTCAGAAATTGTTCAATACTAGTTTATGGTAAAATTTAAGAATACAGTTTTAATCAATGTGAGTTTTAAATAAATTATAAAATTGCTAAAAAGTGACATAATCTGTTGGAACCAATCAAAACTTGCTGTTCTACATAACTATATCTTAGTAGAAGAAAACACTTTTATTATCATTTAGTAAATGAAATACTGGTGCACACAGTACTAAAAATCCAACTGTGTGGAAAGGACAAATTCCACAGATACTATTCACGTAATAGAAAACACTCCTCAGTATCAGTAAGATATAACCCATTTAAATCACTTGTAGCCAAGTACTAAGTTGTTTATGTTGCCTTAGTTACTCACTAGCAGTGTGACCTCAGATAATTCACATTTTCTCCACTTCCTCAATTGTAAAACGATGGCAGTTTGGCAAGTCTGTTTTAGATAATGCATTTCAATTTTAAAGCTTTATGATTCAGATAAACATCTTAGTGATTTAGTTATTTGTGGTAAAATGCCAAGGGTCAAACTCCATCACTAAAAGAATGTGTTAGTCTCCTTTATCACAGCTATACCCAGTTATATTTACCATACTGCTTTACTACCTTCGTGCCCTTTCTGGCACCTGCACTTTAAGGTCTAGAAGTCCTGTACTCCAAACAGTCACAGTTCGCATGCACGGTTGCCTCTGGGACCTGATGATTATCACTGGAAGCTGCTCTATTTCCATGGTATTAAACTCAGAATATTTCCCTGCTGCTTTCATATTCCCATAATTTCTTCTCCCCCAATTCTACTGACTTCACAGTTTTCTTCTATATATTGTTAAGTCCCATGATTCTAAACACTGCAGGAAACTCACCTAATTGCTAATTGAATCCCCTAACAAAGTGAAGTAAATGATTTCAAAGAAGCCCTCTACTGTACCAGTCAACTATTTTATTGATCCATAGTCAAATTTCAATTCACTATTAGATCTTTAAACATGGCCACATTTTTAATAATTAATGAAGAAAATCCTTCTTTCTAATGAGCTGCCATTTAAACTTTCATACCACCAAGTTTATTGAGCTTATTAGACCATCATTTAATGCTTCAATTTCATATACATTATCATTACGTTTTTACATTGGTTGTCTGCTCACATCCATTCCCTCAAATTGAAATCTCAAAGGTCAAACGTTCAATGCCTCATAAATGCCAAACAGAATGACACTTTCTCTGTCATTATAAGACCTTTCAGAGGCCTTGCCATTATCAACCACAGGGTGCTTCTCAGTTTTAGGATTTCCAATTTTCTTTCCAGCCATTACATTTTCATTCCCAGAGTTCTTGAATAACAACCTCTGTACTGATCACTGCAAAATTCTTAACTCTAACCAGGTTTCTCAGAATTCTCTATTTCAACCACTTGATTTTCTCACTCAAATGTTCTACAGGCCTCTCAAACACAATATGTCCAAACTGAACTTCTTTTCTCAAGTTAGCTCCTTCTCCTGTAAAACCTTTTTTTTGTACCTCCACCCACTTAGTTGTTCTTTACTTTTCCTATTCCTCACTACAAAGTATTAAGACAAAACAGAACAACAACAACAACAACAAAAATACTTTGAATATGCCATCTTAATATTTCAAATCCTATTCTATATCTATTGCTATTGCAAAAAGGCAAAAGAAACAAACAAAAAAAGAAAAAGAATGAGCAATCAGAAAACTAAGCACAGGTGTCCTTAGAGATACAAACACAGTCATAATCGAATGGTGTTAGAGAAGTTAGACAAGAAGAGTGGGATTCAAGGAGATACTGTTAAGTAGTCCAGGGCTGCACAAGGTACAAATAACTTACAGATAGTAAATTTTGCACTGGCTTTGAGGACTAGGCTAGTATTCACATTTAGAAATGAATGACAAATTAAGAAGTAAAAGCAATGAGTGTTGACTCTTCTATTTAAGATGTTTGGTTAATAGTCACATGGTTGAGGGAGCAGTGGGACATGGAATTAAGAATAACACATGATGGAATCAATGCCAAATAGTAAGAGAAGCTATCTACTAAGATAAACGAAAATGAAATAGACACTTATATCAATAATAATTAATAAACTGTAACTAATAACTTCAATTTTTAGTGCTTGCTTTGTACCAAGCCCTGTGCTAGGTACTTTATATGTACTCTGTCCTTTAATAATATTTACAAAAATCCTATGTGGTAGGCTCTGTTTTTATTAGGTCAAAGACTTGCTTAAAGTTTCTGAAGTAGTGAAATGGAAAATATCACTAAATTACTTTTGGCTTCTATCATGAACCGGTTCACATTACAGATAGTTTACTTTACCCATAATAACATAAAAAGAAAGATTTAAAAATATTGACTTAAAAGTAATGAGACACACAGGAGAATTCCAAATGGAAAAAAAATATTTACAATTAATGCTTTCTAAATATGAAATTAGAGTTTAGGTTTTAGGAATATCCTGAATATGGTAATACATCCCACATAGTATATTTTTTAAGATGCTACAGAAATTTAGGATTAACACTTTCTTGGGACCAGGACTAGGGGGAGGCAAACAAGGGACCCGGTGCAAAATTTAAGGAAGTACCCCCTCTCACGTTCCTGCAAAAGCAGGGTCGGCATTTGCACTGGAGAGTACCTCCTTAAATTTTGTGCCCTAGGCACTTTGCCTAGATCGTCACCCTAGTCCTGGTCCTACTATTTGTTAAATTTAATAATATGATCTAAAAATCTTACAAAAGGTAACACAGCATAGAAATTAGAAACTCCTGCGAAGGTATAATAATGTTATATGCTCATAGACTCTAAGACCATATTGTTTCATCATCAAATTGTATACAGTACAAATTTAATGTAAAATATAGCCAAGGTGAGAGAATGGTTAGATAAATCAGGGTGTATATTGTATAACCATTAAAGGTGTATTTCAGTGAGTTTTAATGATACTGCAAAATTAGCATATATAATATTAAGCGAAACAAGCATGCTGTAAACAATTTATTATCTGATACAAATTATACACTGCACATCAATATATTGATGTATACATACATGTGCATTATTTAAAAACCTGAAGAAAATACATCAAAATATAAGTAATTTTGGTTTATGATCTTACTGGTTATTTAAATATTTCACTTTATACTTTTCTATATTTCCAACATTTTCTTTAATAATCCTGGTTTAAGAAGAAAAAAATAATTTTAAAAGCATGCGTTTATTGAATACCTACTATGGTCCAAATGTAAAGTATTTGGGAATTAAAGATAAATATAACATAGTCCCTGCCTTCTTCAAATCCCACTGTCTAGCAAAGGAGAAAAGACACACACAAACTCACACACATACATACACATACACACACCACAATTATGATGTAGCATAGATTACATGCTATAATGCAGAAAAACTCTATGTGGTAACAAAATAATATGTAATAGCAAAATCATATGTTCGCCTTAACAAAATACAATTGTGTACGAAAACCAAATGAGTTGTAGGAAACTGCTAAACCCAAAACATATTTTTAACCTGTTTTCTTGTAAGCTGGTTTTCACTAGAAGCAACTAGAAGCATTAGTCACCTCTAGAAAGTAATGGGTCAGTTGATGCCTAACCTTTGATGTGTGCTTCTCCATGCAGCAATGAATGATCAATGAAAAAGAGTAAATGAAGGATTGAACATGTAGTTAATCATTTTACAGTTATTTAAATCCAATTGAAAAAAATGTAAGCTTTATTCTCTTTCATTTCTACATGTTTTAAGACAAGTTATCAATAGATTTTGACATCTTTTGCTTAACACAAATTCATATTTACATATGAACATTATATCTTTTAGGCTTTTCACATTGCGTACTTTGTTACTAAACTTAAATCTAAGTGTATATTCCCTATGCAGCAAAAGAAAATAACATGTTTTCAGTTACTATTAATTTCATCAATGTATCATTACTTTGAAAGGGTGATTAATCTGCTTTATTTGACCTCAATTGTTGCTGTTTCATAATTGAAACTTAAGTACAATATTTTGTACTTAAGTTTTTACTATTTGCCAGTGACACCTATTATTTTACCTTACTCCATATGCAGCCTCAAAAACTAGATTATTTGATCTGACAGTCCTTTTTATACTATTTAGTTTTCACATTTAATTATTTCTAAAACTTTCAACAAATACCTGGATGTCACAGTGGAAAGCCAACTGCTTTTCTTCTCTCTTTCCTTCTGTAATTACCCACAGTTATACAAAGAGCTACTTAAAAATTTAATTTCACAGGCCAAACAGTAGAGACATTAAAAATATCAGTGGTTTCCAAGATCTCTGGGAGGTAGTGAAGAATGAATAGGTGAAGCACAGAGCATTTTTAGGCAATGAAACTATTCTGTATAATACAGTACTGTGATGGTAGGTGTATTTGTTTCTTAGAACTGCCATAACAAATTACCAAAAACTGAGTGGCTTAGAATAATGGAAATTTATTGTCACAGAGTTCTGGAGGCTAAAACTCTGAGATCAAGCTGTTGGCAGGGTTAGTTTTTTTTTTAAAGGCTGTGAGGGGAAAAAGTATTATGCTCCTCTCCTAGCTTCTGGTGGTTTGCTGGCAAACTTTGCGTTCTTTGACATGTAGATGCATCACTCTGATATTTGCCTGATCTGTGATCTTCGCATAGTGTCATCCTGTGTGTGTCCCCATATCCAAATTTCCTCTTTTTATTAAAGATTCTCAACGTATTGTATTAGGGCCCATCCTTAGTGACTTATTATACTTATTATCTCTGCAAAGATTCTATCTGAAATAAGATCACATTTTGAAATTCAGGAGGGTTAGGACTCAAACATATATTTTCTAGGTGGGACAGAATTGTGGGACAGAATTGTGAGACAGAATTTTCGAGGTGGGACATAACAGTGGATATGGTATTAGGCATTTATCAAAACCCATGGAACTTTACAGCACACAGAGTGAAACTTAAGTATTCAAATTAAAAATAATAATAATAATAATTTAGGAAATCAGGAGGTCCTAACAAAGAATAAAGATTGTGACAAGAGAATCTAACTATATTACAAATGTATGAATAAACCTCAGTGAAGGGGGTGGAGCAAAGGGTACTGACCTAAGTGACTCTGGAAGTGAATCGCTTCTGGTATGGCAATTTCTGCCAAATAAAAATATTATGGTGTGTCCTCATCCACCTTTTTCACTGGATCTGGCACCTTATGACTTCTGGCTCTTCCCCAAAGTCAAAATGACCATGAAAGGTAAATGTTTTGAATCAATTCAGGACATTAAGGCAGCCACAACAGCATAACTGAAGACACTCACAAAAAAGGGCTTCCAGAACTGCTTCAGAAAATGGTAAGAACATGGGATAAGTGTTCAAAGTGAGGGGGAGTATTTTGAGGAGGATTAATGGCAATGTGTCTTTTACTGTAATAACTTTTTTTAGTTAAACATTCACTGAATTATTTGATCACATCTCATCTCTCTCTCTCTCTCTCACGCACATGCGCACACACACACACACACACACACACACACACACAAGATCTGACAATTAATTTCGCAAACTGATTGCAGTGACTTTGCTAACCTTTGTCTAGTTGGTTCAAATTCATAATAATTAATATTGAAAAACAGTTAACCAAGCTTACTATTTGGAAGTGCTGAAAATGTTGCATGAAAAAGTTAGATGACCTGAACTTTTCGCCAAGAATCCACGGCTCTTGCATCACGACAATGCACCAGCTCACAGGGCACTGTCTGTGAGGGAGTTTTTAGCCAGTAAACAAATAACTGTATTGGAACACCCTCCCTACTCACCTGATTTGGCCCCCAGTGACTTCTTTCTTTACCCGAAAATAAAGGAAATATTGAAAGGAAGACATTTTAATGGCATTCAGGAGATCAAGGGTAATACAATGACAGCTCTGAAGGCCATTCCAGAAAATGAGTTCCAAAATTGCTTTGAACGGTGGACTGGGCACTTGCATCAGTGTATAGCTTCCCAAAGGGAGTACTTTGAAGGTGACCATAGTGATATGCAGCAATAAGGTATGTAGCACTTTTTCTAGAATCGTTTGTGTGTGTGTGTGTATGTGTGTGTGTATATATATATATACACACACGCATATATATATACACACACATATATACGCACACACGTATATACACATATATATGTGTGTGTATATATATGTGTATATACACACATATATGTGTATATATATTATATATGTATATAATATATATGCATATATATCATATATATGTATATATATATCAGGGTGCTAAAAAATGTATACACATTTTAAGAGATGTTATCTATGTATTTTCGAAGTTGAATTGAATTATGTAGCAATGTGTATAGCATAATGTCCGCTCAAAAGATGGCGTTAATCAAATGAATGCTAGTGTCATTCATTGTATTGCAAATATAATACAGTTTGCCCTTTCTTAAAATGTGTATACTTTATTTTGGCACCATCTGTGTGTGTGTGTGTGTGTGTGTGTGTGTGTGTGTGTATATATATGCGTGTGTGTATATATATATACACACACATACACACACACACACACAAACGATTCTAGAAAAAGTGCTACATACCTGTGTGTGTATATTCTGCATCCGCTGTATATAAGACAAAGGATAGAGAACCTGAATGATCATCTTGATGAAACTTTTCCTGGTTTGCAGTAAACAGAATTGTTGGTTACTCACCAGCAGAAACAAAAATGTTGTAGTAGTTTTTCCAACACTGTAATTTATTTATTCTAAATCCAAAAATGGATGTCAAAGTGCTCCTTCTGTGAATTTCTGCTACCACCATAGTAGGGAAAAGCTAACTGCATTATAATTCTTTTGAAGATGGAATTCAATAGAGTATATCCTTGTAATTCATGGATTCTGAATTTGGGAATTTACCTGCTTACTAAAATTTATTTGTAATCCCAAAATTAATAATTGAGGCACTTGTTGGGGTAATTTCAGGATACACACAGAGCAGGTATAAATATACATATTCCCAGCTGGTCAAACATTGCAGCTTTCTGCCTAGGTTCAGTTCTCATTCAGAGACCACTAGAGGATGGAGACATAGGGAGCTGTGTATTGCAGGAAGCTCCATCTCTGGGGCAAAGTGGACTGGATTTGGATCTCAACTTGGCACCTATCAGTGGGGCAGCCTCAGGAAAGTTACTTAACATTTTTGAAACTTCCTTTCTCTTTTGTAAAATTAAAAATGAAAAAATATAGCCGGATGAGTTGTTTTGAGGATTTAAGTTTATAATCTATATGAGACATGCATTTGCATATATCACACACACACACACACACACACACACACACACACACACACACACACACACATTTCCCCTAGGAGCAATAGTTCAATATTTACTAACTCACTGCTTCCCTGATCTTTACAGAATATAAATACCTGAAATAACAAGAACAGATTGTATTTTTGGAGTGTTTTATATGCCAGTACTAGATACTACTAGATACTAATATGTGCACAGCCTCTGACCACAAAGAGGTTATAATCAAGTGGGAAAAGCTAATATATTAGTAGGACATTTAATTTTGTTGTTGTTGTTGTTAATCTCAAGTCAAAGAGGAGAGAATCCAGGGCCTAGCTAGAACTTCTGAACAACCAAGACTATTTTTCTTCTGATTCTTTCCGCTACTTCCCTACTAGGAAGTAATCTCTGGGGGTGGAGCAGGCATAGCAATAATTCCAATTTTATTCTTAACCTTTTTTACACTCCTTAATCCAGTCTCCTAAGGAAAGCTTTTCAATGTATGTCCCTCCTCTCTGTTTTACAGCTTCCAAAATTATCCACAGCACATAGTTAGTGAGAGTGGGCCTTGTGCTTTCACTGACCTCAGGCACTAACTAAAAGAACTTATTTCCTTGTGGTTGGTTGTCTATGATTTTTTGTATTAACCATACCTCCTTTTCTATTATACGTACGCTTCTGTTTTTAGGTACCAAATAACACAAAGATCTACTATGTCACCAATGTTAATTTTCCTATTATTTTTAATCTCGGTAGATGCTACTGAAAACTCAGAGAGCCACTGCTGTTCTATGAGTGATGTGAAATGTCTTTTAATTAGGATTAGTACTAAAGTTTTTTAATGAATTGACACTTTATAACTGCTCAACACTTAAAAATATGTTAATTTCTACTCTCTGCAACTGAAACAAGTGCATTAAATTCAAATAACATGCTTTTGAGTAAGGTATTTATTCTCTAGCATTCCAACGCAGGTTTATGGCTCAACACAGGTTTATAGAATATTAATTTACCATAAATATAGGTTAAAAAATTTACAACTTGAAATAGATGAAAAACATGATATAGGTAACTCTAATCTTTCTCTTATTCATCCTAATTACTAATATTTAAACATCAATTTATGGAAATAATTTACTAAACAAACAAACACACACACAAAATCCTACTACCCAATTGTAAAGTTTTGTCTCATCTCTGTAGGTCCCCACTGAGACTATTAGTTACATCATCCCATTTAGGCCAAATTTTACACACTCCCAGTTCTAATTTTAATAGTAGTCTAATCTAAGAATAATCTCTGTTGTACATTCTGGGAAAGCTCTTCCTTTCCATAGTCTGGCAAAGCTTGTTGTCCTATGCCAGCACCTTCCAAACCTTACTCCAGTCTACCCAAATCTGTGGAGTCTTAGCCAACTGAAACAAACCATGTCAGTGTTTCCTGTTAGTTTAGGAAAACTTGCTTTTGAATGTGTCCCTCTGTACTTCTTTCTCCTCAGTTTTTGCCCCCACCTCTTGCCCAGCAACATCTCTTAAGTCTTTTTCAGTTATTCAGATTCTTCCCAGAAGTGCTTACTTGGCAGCTGTGTGGCTCCTAAAATGAAAAATAGGCGGCTGTTGGAACAAGGGCCATTTGTTCCAATATTACTATCAGCAGACAATAGGTAAAGGCCTTCAGGTATCTTCTATGGAACACCTATTTATTTGTCAGGGACCGGGAATGGCTGAAGTAAACTGAGGAAATTTATTAAAGATATTAAACTATCCCTAAGAGCATTAACTTCTCATAGGTGTCTTTAGACACCTGTTACACTCAGGAAAACCACTAACACCAGGTATTTATATACAGTCATGAGATTGGTCCTCTGTATATTCTTTTGTAGTACTTTTAGATAGGGCTCATTATAACCGTAAATTGTTTTCACGTCTTTATAGCTTTTATTAAGTGTACATCCTCAACATATTCTTCCAAGGAAACAGAATTTATTATAAAGTTCACATGTGCTCCACCCTTCATGTGACCCTGAAAAATAAAAACGTTTTTTTAATAATACATTCTCATATTCTTTTTGGTAAAAGTAACCTACGTTTTAAGCCAAATTATGTGATAGTTAGACATTTACACACCTCACAAAGTAATAACATCCCAAATCTACTACCCCTCTCTTATTGCATATAGCTGCTACAATACCAGTGACTGTTTTCATTATTCTGTACTCCACATCCCGTGACTATATGTGTGTGTGCGTGTGTGTATATATAAATAATATATACTATACATATATTATATATATACAGTATATATCACATACATACTATATATATATATATATATATATATATTACATATACAAGGTTGAAATATTAAGTTTGCAAACTTGTTGTGACATGTTGCTAAACTTTTTTGATATCAGAAGGATTATTCATTATGAATCTGTACCAACTGGACAAACAGTTAACCAAGTTTACTATTTGGAAGTGATGAAAAGGCTGTGTGAAAAAGTTGGACAACCTGAACTTTTTGCCAGCAATTCATGGCTCTTGCATCACCACAATGCACCAGCTCACATAGCACTGTCTGTGAGGGAGTGTTGATCCAGTAAACAAATAACTGTATTGGAACACTCTCTCTACTCATCTGGTCTGGTCCCCTATGGCTTCTTTGAAAGGAAGACATTTTAATGACATTCAGGACATCAAGGGTAATACGACCACAGCTCTGAAGGCAATTCCAGAAAGACTTCTAAAATGGATTTGAGGGTGGACTAGGTGCTGGTGTTGGTGCATAGCTTCCCAAGGAGAGTATTGTGAAGCTGACCATAGAGATATTCAGCAATGCAGTATATAGCACTTTTCTAGGATGAGTTTGCAAACTTAATTGTCAGACCTTGTATATTAAATATATATAAAATACTGTATATATACATATATATTATATATAGTGTATATGTATATATAACATAATTACATATATGCACATATATATAATATAGTTATAATCTACTTCAGTTTCAGATTATAGTACATTGGTCAGGCAACTACACAGATTATGAAGTGATCCCCTTGATAATTGCAGTGTCCATCTGGTTGCCTACATAATCTTTATAACATTATTGATTATATTCCCCATACTGTATTTCATATCCCCATGATTATATTGTGACTATTAATTTGCACTTTCTAATCCCTTCACTTTTTACCCCATCACCACTCCCCTCCCACCCAGCAACCATTAGTTTTTCCTCTGTATCTCTGAGTCTATTTCTGTTTTGTTTGCTCATTTATTCCGTTCTTTAGATTCCACATATAAGTGAGATCATAAGGTATTTGTCTTTCTCAGTCTGACTTATTTCACTTAGCATAATATTCTCTAGGTCCATCCATGTTGTTACAAATGGTAAGATTTCATTATTTTTTATGGCTGAGTAATACTCCATTGTATAAATGTACCACAGTTTCTTTATCCAATGATCTGTCAATGGGCATTTTGGTTGTTTCCATAGACTGGCTATTGCGAGTATGCTGCAATAAACTTAGAGGTGCATATATTTCTTTTTCTTCGAATTAGTGTTTTGGATTACTTTGGATACCCAGGAGAGGAATTGTTGGGTAGTTTCTATTTGCAATTTTTTGAAGTATCTCCACAGTGTTTTCTAAAGTAGCTGCACCAGTCTGCAACCAACAATGAATGAGGCTTCTCTTTTCTTCACATCCTCACCAACTCTTGTTGTTTGTTGACTTATTGATGATAGCCATTCTGACTAGGGTGAGTTGGTATCTCATTGTGGTCTTTATTTGCATTTCTCTAATGATAAGTGATGTTGAACATTTTTTTCATAAGTCTGTTGGCCATCTATATGTCCTCTTTAGAGAAATATCTCTTGTCCTCTTCCCATTTTTCAATTGGGTTTTTTATTTTTAGGTGTTGAGTTGAACGAGTTTTTTATAGATTTTGAATATTAACCCTTATCAGATGTATCTATCATTGGCAAATGTCTTCTCTCATTCAGTAGGATGCCTTTTTGTTTTATTAATGGTTTCCTTTGCTGTGAAGAAAAGTTATAGTTTGATGTAATCCCACATGTTTAGTTTTTCTTTTGCTTCCCCTGCCCGAGGGAATATATCACTAAAGGGTAATGTCTGTGAATTTACTTCCTATATTTTCTAGGAGTTTTACGATTTCCAGTCTTATATTTAATTATTTAATCCATTTTGAATTTAGTCTTGTATATGGTGTAAGAAGGTGGTCCAGTTTCATCTTTTACATGTCTCTGTCCAGTTTTGCCAGCACCATTTATTGAATGACTGTCTTTACCCCAATGTAAATTCTTGCTTCCACTGTAGTAGATTAAATGGCCATATAGGCTTGGATTTATTTCTGGGCTCTCTATTCTGTTCCATTGATCTATGTACCGGTTTTTATGCCATTACCATGCTATTTTGATTACTATAGCCTTGTGGTATGATTTGATGTCAATTAGCATGATATCTCCCATTTTGTTCTTATTTCTCAAGATTGCTGTTGCTATGTGGAGTCTTTTATGATTCCATATAAATTTTAGGATTATTTGTTCTAGTTCTACAAAAAATATCATTGGTAGTTTGATAGGAATTACGCTGAATCTCTATAATGCCTTAGTTAGTACGGACATTTTAACTATATTAATTCTTCCTATCCATGAGCATGGTATGTGTTTTAATTTATTTGTATCCTCTTTAATTTACCTCTTCAGTGTCTTATAATTTTCTGAATACAGGTCTTTTGTTTCCTTGGTTAAATTTATTCCTAAATATTTTATTGTTTTTGAAGCAATTGTAGTTGAAATTGTTTTCTTAACTGCTCCTTCTGATAGTTTCTTATTGGTATATGCAAACGCAACTAATTTCTGAATATTAATTTTGCATCCTCCTACTTTATTAAATTCATTTATCATTTCTAATAGATTTTGGTGGGATATTTGGGGTTCTGTATATATAGGACCATGCCATCTGCATACAATGGCAATTTTACTTCCTCCTTTCCAATTTGGATGACTTTTTTTCTTTTTCTTGTCTGATTGCTGTGGCTAGAATTTCCAGTACTATGCTGAATAAAAGTGGTGAAAGTGGGTATCCTTGTCTTGTTCCTGATCTTAAGAGGAATGTGTTTGGCTTTTCCCCATGGAGTATGATGTTAGCTATGGGTTTTTCATATATGGCTTGTATTATGTTTCTGTATTGATTTTTTCTGGAGGATCTATCCATTGGTGTCAGTGGGGTGTTGGAAGTCCCCTACTATGTTTGTGTTATATTGCTCTCTGTTTAATATCAGTCAATATCTGTTTTATATATTTAGTTGCTCCTAAATATACGTTGGGTACATAGATGTTTACTAGGGTTGTGTCTTCTTGTTGGATTTATCCCTTTATTATTATATAGTGCCTTCCTTTTTGTTTTATCATAGTCTTCATTTTTTAAGACTATTGTGTTGATGTAAGTATTGCTACTTCCGTTTTTTTCTCAGTTCCATTTGTGTGAAATATCTTAATTCCATCCCTTTACTTTCAGTCTGTGTGTGTCTTTTGATCTGAGGGGGGTCTCTTGTAAACAGCATATGCATGAGTTTTGTTTTCTTATCCACTCAGCTACTCTATGTCTTTTGATTCAAGCATTTAATCTATTTACATTTAAAGTGATTATTGATAGGTACCTAGTTATTGCCATTTTATTATTCGATTTCTGGTCTTCATTAGTTAGTAGTTTCATTGTTCTTCTGCTTAAAGAAACCCTTTCAACATTTCCTTCAATACTGGCTTGGTGGCAATGAGTTCCTTTAGTTTATTCTTTTCTGGGAAGCTCTTTATCTCTCCTTCAATTGTAAATGTTAGCCTTGCTGGGTAGAGTGATCTTGGTTGTAGGCCTTTGATTTTCATCACTTTGAAAATTTTCTGCCACTCCCTTCTGGCCTGCAAAGTTTCTGTAGAAATGTCAGCTGGTAGTCTTATGGAAGCTCCCTTGTAATAACTAGCAGTCTTTCTCTTGCTGTTTTTAGGATTCTCTCTTTGTCTTTAGCTTTTGCCATTTAACTATGATGTGTCTTGGTGTGGGCCTGTTTGGGTTCCTCTTGTTTGGAACTCTCTGTACTTCCTGGGTTTGCATGTCATTTTCCCTCACCAAGTTAGGGAATTGTTCAGTTATTATTTCTTCAGATAGGTTCTCGATCTCTTGCTCCTTCTTTTCTCCCTCTAATATTCCTAGGATGTGAATATTGTTGCACTTGATGTTGCACCACAGGTCTCTTAAACTATTTTCATTGTGTGTTTTTTTTAATTCTTTTTTTCTTTGTGTTGTTCTGATTGAGTGAATTCTGCTACCTTGTCTTCTAAATCTCTGATTTGATCCTCTACTTCATCTAGTATGCTGGTGATTCCTTCTAGGGTATTCTTCATTTCAGTTATTATATTCTTTATTTCTGACTTTTTTTTTTTTTTAATGATTTCTGTGTCCTTCTTTATGCTTACTATCTCTTTGTTAAAATTCTTACTAAGTTCCTTAAGCATGCTTATAATCAATGTTCTAAATTCTGTCTCTGGTAAGTTGTTTGCCTCCATTTTATTTAGTCCCATTTCTGGAGGTTTCTTCTATTCAATTATCTGGGGAATGCTTCTTTGTTTCCTAATTCTGGCTGTCTCTCTGTGTTTGCTTCTGTGTGTTAGGTAGATCATTTATGTCTCTCAGTCTTTCCTGGATAGCCTTATGTAGTATGTGTTCTTTGTAGTTGAATTCTCAGCCTCCCTAATCTCCTATGCGTGTGTTCCAGAGGTGTTCCTTGTATTGTGTGTGTTCTCCTGTTGTAGTTGAGCCTTGATTGGTTTTGGCTTGTCAGTGGGTGGGATTGACTCTTGGGTTGACTATCTATGAGGATTGGTTCCACCCACAACTTATGAGCTGCTGTGTGAGGGCTGACCTCTCACAGGCTTCACCCCTGTGGACTCTTGTGCCTGTTGAGAACCCCCTTTGGGTGTGCTGCCTGTAGGTCAGACCAGGTAGTGCTCTGGTGGTGTCTGAAGCTCATCTTTTGGTGTGTTGTTTCTGATGCCTCTTGGGTGAGGCTCTCATGCAGACAATTTCAGCCCTGCCTGTTACCAGCCCATGGCTATCTGGTAGGTGCCTCAAAGCTGTATATAGTTGGCTGCTGCCCGTGCTGAACCTGCAAGCATGTGGGGGTGGCCTAGCTGTGAACTGAGGTTGACTGCCACCAATATTGTGCCTGAGAAAGCTTAGCAAAAGGCCCAGGCCCCCCTAGGCCTGTTGCCACCTATCAGCTGCCTATCAGGCCCAGCTGTTGAAGGAGGCTCCTTAGTTGCATGTATCTGGCTGGTTGATCCAATGTTGATAGTGCCCTTGGTGATGCAGCACTAGTTGGGTGGGGCAGTGTACCAGGGGCTAAAGGGTGTGGTCTGTGGTTTCTACAAATTAAGTGTTGTCTGAGCTCCTGGATCAGTGCTGGGCCTGTGACCACTTCACAAAACAAAACAAAACAAAACAAACCAACAACAACAAAACACACACACACACACACACACACACACACACACACAAAACAAACAAAAATACAAAAAAGCAAAAAAACAACAATAGACAATCAAGAAAAATAACAACAACAACAAAAGGAAAACAGAAAAAAGAAGAAAAAAGAAAGAGGGAAAAAGAAAAAAGAAAAAGGCTCTCTACCTGCTTTAATCTGCAGGCAGCCTGTTGGGTGGGGCCAGCCACCCTGTAGTATAGAGTCTCCTGGGTCATGCAGCACCAGCTGTGCAGTGGGCGGGAATCCAGCATGTCACAATTCAGTGTGCACACCCACAGACCAATGCTGTCTGAGACCTGGCCTTTTGGGGGAGGGTTCAACCCTGAGAAGTGGCATCTCCTTGTAATCCATACATGTGCAGGCTCCACACAGGGCGAACAATGGCCCCAGTCCCTCCAGCTCCCATGCCAAAGGCACTCTGTTCAGTACTTCCCCACAGGCTCCTGGGACCTCCCAGCTGCTACTTCCTACGCCAGAGGCCATGTGAGTACCTTCCAACAAGCAAGTCCATGTCCAGATCCACAAGAGGGCTTCTGGGCTTCCCACTGCCCTCTGCCCCACCGTGACTGGCAGATAGAGTCCTTGCTGAATTCCACTACCAGATGGGTCCTGTGTTGGGAAGGGGTCCTGTGTCCCCTTCCCAACACTAGGGTAGGGAGCCTCCCTAGGGTAGGGAGCCTGGTGTGGGGCCAAGTACCCCGTCCCTCTTCAGGGGGGAGCCCTGCCACTGAGGTGTCCCTCCTGGCATTCACCCCCTCTTGTGGGCCTGGGTCAGCCTGCCTCGCATTTCCACCCCTCCTACTGGTCTCATGATGGCCTCTCCTATAAACCCTTAGTTTTAGTGGTTTTACTCAGCTAGTGTTCAATGAATACTGAGGTTAATTGTTCTATAACTTATTTGTAATTTTGGTGTGAGGTACAGCGCCCATCTAATCTGTCTTCTTGGACTGACTCCAATCTATGTTTAATTATTTTTAAGGAAGGCAACATCATTACTTGTTGTATTACTGAAATGGAGAAAGCGCCTCAGTATGTTTTTGTTTTTGTTCTGTTTTTCCATCTTTTTATTTTCAACATTTTAATACTTTTGTTTAACAACTGTATACTTGAATTTTTTTTTTCTTTGTTTTTATAGGTACATGCAGTATTGGTCTCTTCTCCAGTACCTAATTTTGCCATAGATTTCTATGAAGAGAGAATTTATTGCTACTTAGTTTTGTTTGGTGTAAATGGAATTGCCTTCCATTATTCATTTGAAATAAAATTTTAAAGACAAGCTACATTAAAAACAAAAAAACTTTGCAGAGGCATCGATGCAACTTGGAATGTCAAATTATTAAATTGAAATTTTTAAATGTAATGATTCAGTATTGAAAAAGCTTTAGAACACAAAAGTCTATTGCTAGGAAGGTTAACTTCAGATGATAAAAAGTAGCATTATGATCCACAAATAAATTATTCAGCAAAATAAATGATTTTGACCAAAAAAAATGTATTAATGCAAAACCTTAGAAAAGCTTAAGTCAGAATATTAATGTGGAATTCAAATTTTATAGTTTTAATTTAGTACCCATGCATTCCCTCACACTCACACAAACACCCATCAGTCAAACTGAGTTCATTATTACCATTAACTACTGTTTCCCTGAAAATAAAACCTAGCTGGACAATCAGCTCTAATGCGTCTTCTGGAGCAAAAATTAATATAAGACACCATCTTATATTATATTATGCTAGATAAGACCCGGTTTTTTATTATAGTCAAATAAGACCAGGTCTTCTATTAAATTTTGCTCCAAATTTAGAAAGGACTGCTTCTATTAATTAGAGCTGATTATCTGGCTAGGTTTTATTTTCGGGGAAACATGGTACTATTCAGAATTCAGAAATGTTCTTGTGATTTTAATGAAATAGAAGCCAGCCCTAACTTCAGTTGTGGTGAGGATAGACTTCCCAAGAATTTTCTTTCTCAAGGCCCCTTCCTGTGTATAAGCTCAAGGATTATGCTTTGACCTCATAGGATCTTGATCAAAACACCTTCATGACTGGCAACATTTAGACATATTAATGTTGGTTTGGCATTTCTTGAATCAGTAAATTTGCCTCTTAGGCCTGTTCAGTTTTACTGAACTAAAAATTCTTCTTATTCTCTGAATCTTGGTAAGTGAGAACTCTGGTCTATTATCTACAGCAGTTTCAGGAAGTAGGAAATTTTTATCACACTTGTAAGGCTGCTCGATGTAACTGATATTCCTTACATCATTTTTTTTTTTGTCTATCATTGCTTTATTCCTATTAGTCAGTTGAATTTTTAGCCTCTTGTTTTCTGTCAAATATATTGATTTCACACACACACACACACACACCTGCCAAATCTACAGGCATGCTCTTTTATAGCTTACTCATTCCTTAAGTCCCATTCCAATCTATTCGTCAATATTATTTCAGCCAAAAACTCAAAACTAACATTTGGCTTAGTTATATAACAGCTTCTTACGGTGCTGACTTACAATTTGCATTACTGGTAACATTTGCTTTTCCAATATGCTTTAAACTGCTCAAGATGACTTCCTGTTATCAAATTACTATTTTGTGCTTTATTATAAAATATTGACTTGATAGCCTTGCTCTTATAATTTACTATTTCAATAGTTACTGTTATAGTTTGTCCCAAATGGCCACCCACCTGCCTAGACTATACGTGTAAGAATGAATGTGCATTCTTACCGCCCTATTATTTCCATCACAATGTTCCTTCTCTTCCCTCTAATGCAGTTTCTACTTTTGAAATATTAAATTTCTCCATACATAAACATTCCATAAATATTGCTCAGAATCTTTCAAAAGAAGTGAGCATCATTCAGTTGTTATTGTACAATTACACATAATATTAAGTCCAAAAACACAAATCACTTTTATTTCTGTGAGCTTTTGCATCAAAACTTCATTTTAATATAATGTAGCATCTCTGTTTAAACAAGAATTTTACTTTTCATGTCTCCAAGTCACTTTGCTGTCTTCTAGTAAGGTTTTATTAATCCAATTTTACCAAAATAAATGTTAAAAGGTTAAATAAATTACCCATGTTCTAACAAATTAATCTCTATACTTTATCTTTCTTCCTTCTTGTATAACTAAGTCCTTCTGCTAAAAGAATTGGTCTTGTGCAAACAGTGACAGGATAGGCTCTTGATTTTTTAAATTAGAAAATCTCCTTTATTAAATCATAAACACCTATATGATAGGAATTCAGTCTCATTTATCTCTAAATTTCTCCTACTTACCTCCTCCTGTGACTGATTTTTTTTCAGTGTTTTGAACATAGTAGGTTATTATGTCTAGGGCATTGCTATTACAGTTGCAAAGCCTTATTTTGTGCCATGAACTGCACCAAACAATGTATACATAAATTCCGATCCAATTTTCATAAGTTGACATCATAATTCCCATTTCACAGAAAGGGAAATGAATTCTTACAAATATAGTCACTTGTCTAAGGTCAAGTGGCTATTAGATAGAGTGCTGGGATTCAATACCAGGCATTCTAACTCCAAAGCCCATCTCTTAATCAACACACTACAACTCCATATTCTCTAGCCCCCCTAGACAGGTTGACCGGTTTCTAACTGGCATTACTTTTAGATTTGCTGTGATGCTCCATTTGTGTCCAGTCCTTAGTACCTATGATGCATGTTGTGTTTTAGCTGACCCAGCAGCCACAATGTGCCACTTCTGGTACTCACCACAGTGAACAACTGTGTTTGTGGCAGGCCACTGTCCAGCTGGACTCAACCTCCTCTCATTTCATTGCTTTGGCTATTGAATTTCTAGCTCCATATCCTGCATTTGATACCAGTTTCTGTCCTATATACTTCAAATCTTTTCTGGACATTATTTTTTTTTTTCAAATCTTACTAGAACCTAGATTCCTACTTATATCAGATTGTGCTCATGCCTTTGATTTAGGGTTCACTGCAACTTTAAGTGAGTTTGCATTCTTAAAAATCCTGTCTTCTGAGCTATTCCCCATTCTCTCCATCAGTGTAGAGATATTTAGATTGTGACACTGACTCATATTAACTAAAATAACAAGGGCTTGATGTATAAATTAGCATGTCAATATCTTCATTTAGAGTGAGAGCTGTGTCACAGAGATCAGGATAGTTATATTTGTGTCACAGTAGATTTTGTTTCTGAAAAAATAACAAAGGGAAAAATTGAAAGAAAGCAAGAGTAGTACCTGGATAATCTTAATAGATAATTTATTCTGATTCACAGAAGGATATTTAACCTTGGTGTTTACTCATGAGACTCCTACATCCCTCACACAGTGTTGGAGAAGTGGTGACACATTCTTGTTCACTGACTTCTGTAAGTCAGTCCTTTAGTCAGTCCAGTTTTAATAGTTCTTCCTTCAACTCGATTAGGTTTATTTTTAATTTATTCATTGATTAATTTAAAAAAAATATTTATTGAGCACAGACCATGTGTTAAGCACTGAGTAAATCAGTAAAGACACCACATTAACAAGACAGATATGGTTTCTGTCTTCACGAACTTACAGTTCAGTGATAGGGTCAATTATTAAAGAGGTAATCACACAAATAACTAATTACAAGTGCCTTCATTACGTTGAAGAAAAATTAAGTGGTGTTATCAGACTTCAAAATAAAAGACCCATTTTTATGTGGCAAGTCAGGGTAGGCTTCTCTGCAGTAGTGATTTTTAAGCTAAGACTTTAAGAACTAATAGGATGGACCAACAAAGAAATAGAGGAAGAGACTTTTAGGCAGTAGGTACATAGAACACGTTCTGCAGGTGGGAAATAACTTGAATATTTTAAGCAATTGATAGTGAGTGGATGTATCTGGAGTTTAGTGAATGAATGAGGGAAAGAGTGATTAATGATGGGGGAGTACTGGTAAGGATTTGGGAGAGAGACCAAGCAGGACGTTCCTGAATATACTGCAGACTTTGGACTTTTCTAAGAAGGACCATGGTACTCACCACTATAAACAACAGTGCTTGTGGCAGACAGTTTTCCCAGACCACTCTCCCGTTCTGCTCCATCTCCTCTCATTTCATTACATTGGCTATTGAATTCTAGCTCCATATCCTTTAACTCTTCAGTAGTTGAAGGGGTTTTAAGCAAGGAAGAAACTCATTAGTATTGCATTTTTAAATTACCAGTTTTGCTGCTGATGAAAAGGGATTTATGTGGGTAGGATCAAGAGTTAATATGGTTTAGAATAATTAGCTGCTGCTGCAGTTCAGGAATAAATTATGATGGCTTGAATAATGGTTTCTTAGAGATGCAGACAAATAATTCCAGAAATATTTAGGATATAAAATTAATAGGCTATATTTATCTTGTTCTTGTCATGGATTCCTGAGACTACACCTAAATCATCTGGCCAAATGTGATTATATAAGAAACTCCTCAACAGAAGTAACTGCATGGGTTATTTTGCAGATTGCCGAATATTTTCCATTATGAACTGATTGCATTATGCTTATGATTTTTACTTTAAGAACCTCTTTCTAAGTTCTAAGGAACAGAATATCGCTGACTCCTGTAGATTCACTATAGACATTTATAATTCTTTATTGAAATTAGTAGAATATTACAGAGTAGTGAGAGCAGTGACAGCAACTGGGAAGATTCTGAGAAACCGTGATCCCCAACTATACAACCACCATAACCTCAGACATTCTGTCAGATCAATGTAAATGGGTCCTTTTCTATCATTCATAAAAGTCTGCATGAAAACAATGATTATGAGTCAGTCCAGATAAATATGGCAGTATAACCAAATTCAAGGAGCTGGAGTTTATTATTTCCATAAAATATGCTTAAAATTAAATGAATAGTGTAAGCCATGATGATATGAGATCCTTTTTTTTTTCTCACAAAAGGAGTGCTTAATGATTTCAAATGCAGTTATTTGAATAAGTCAGCAGTTTTCCAACAGAACCCCTTTTTAAAAACTGCAATAGTTTGAATAATTACAACTGTGTCATAAAGTGATTCTGCAGCAAAGGATTTTTAAATGTAAAATTGTGGTTATTCTTTTACTTCCAGTAATTTCCAGACTTTGCTATTTTACACACTCAGTAGTTGATTTGTGTCTGTTCACAGACTGAAACAGAAATGAGCTGTGAACAGGAAGCTAAAACTATGTTACTCAGCCTTTCGAAAGGTTCTTGCTCAGAGATGACCTGGGTGTTGAGGATATCAGATTAGACACCACAGGACTTTCTGTCAAACAGTAATTCAACTCCTTCTTAATTCCTATTATGTATCCTATCTATACCAACGCTTTTTAAGAACTTGAAATAATTTTGTATGTGTAAGTCACAAATTTCCCCAAACTAGTCTGTCATTTTCTTGAGATCATATAGTTTTGTATTTACAATGGCTTGCTTTGAAGTAGTACATGTTCAATAACTCTATGCAAAATATGGTACTATATATTCTTGACAATACCTCACCAACCTCTTGATAAGAAACTTTCATTCCTAGGCACACTTAAAAGTCACATTTTAAACACAATTCAGGAGATATCATGTTATATCACTTTATTCATAAAATTCCTGCTCCTTTGTTGCCTGTTTTATAGCAAGTATAAAATTTAAAGTGATAGAATTAAATTCTTCACTGAAAACAAGAGCAGATAAAAATGGGGGTGGGGGTGGGGAATTACTGCTGAAGAAACAGGACCAGAGAAAAATCAGGCAGCAGTATCACAGATAGCAATGTTAAAGTCATTCAAAATGAAGCCTTTAAAACTTGCATCTCTTGCTTTAAAGAAGAAGAAGCCTATAGAAGCTTATCCAGAGAACTTCTAAAAATATTTTTAAATGGCACATATATTATTGAAGGATCTTCTCCTATTTCTATTCTAATAATATCTAACTTACGAAAACAGTAGATTCTCCACTCAGCACTGTGGTGGCTGTGTCTGCACAAGAAAAGCAAAGCAGAGAGTGAGACCATTGTTTCAAATAACACCAGCAAGATTAAATAACCCTGTGTACTAGGAAGAAGTGGGAGTGTTTTTAAACATCACATGCTCATCCTATGTGGAGTCAATCTTTATTGGTATTTAATCTATGCCAGGGGCTGCATTTAAAGAACAAATTCTACTAATGAGATTCATGGCCTGGATTCTACTATGCTAGTTCTGAATGAAAACATTCATTTTGTTAATAATATTCCCTTGTTTGTGAATGCTTTAAACCTCATTTATTATTCTCTACTGCTTAGCAAGTACAAGTGCTCAGAGAATAAAACATAAGCAGATCTAATAAATAAAAGATATATATAGATATATATCCCCATGAAATTTAAGATCATAAACAAAAAGGTAAGTGAAGTCAACTCCAGTATTTTCTGTACCATTCACTTAAAAAAAAAATACATATATATATATATATATATATATATATATATATATATATATATATACACACACATATTTTTTTTTAAGTGAATGGTACAGAAAATACTGGAGCTATATATATATATATATATATATATATATATATATATATATATATATGTATTTTTTTTTAAGTGAATGGTACAGAAAATACTGGAGCTGAATTCACTATATATATATACACATATATGTATATGTATATGTATATATGTATATGTATATGTATATATATGCATCAGGACCTATGTCAACACAATCAAATGATTCTAGGTAATGTGTATAATGCCCAATAATGCAAGCACCAGGAGAATATGAATTGAGTATGAAAGATTATTCATAGTTATGAAGTCATCTTTGTTCATTTGTTTGATTTCCTTCTACCAACATACATGCACCCACCTTCCATCTAATGAATAGTAGCATAAGTTTTTATTTTTAATATTTAGTATGTATACAACTCATTTCCTATTTTCATATCCAGCAGCACATTGAAGCTGCCCTCTAATTTCTCCTTGATTTCAAGGCACATGTAGAATGAGCACACCACAAGATTAAATATAAACTATACGATTCCAATCAGAATAGCTTATCATTGGCATAGAGGCTAGATACATGCCAACATTTGTACAATCAGGTAATCGGCAAAGTCTGGGTCATTTGGCTATGTATAGCACAAAGAAAGTGTCTCACAGCATCATGAATAGATACCTTCCTTTCTTATCCTGAAGATTCCTCCCTGTTTTGGCTCAGCTAGGTTCAATTACTATTATCTTGCTCTAGATAAAACTTATGTTAGGATCTAAAATATTTCACCATCCTGCATAGGAAATTAAGGGTAATCCCTCATTGTTGGCACATTAGTCTTCTCATAATCTCTGACTTGAAGGGAATGGTTTAATATGGATAAAGGTAAGGCACATTATAATTGTATCTTTACAGCATCCTTGAGCCTTTTCCAGCATAGGGATCTACTAAATATTTCTATCAAAAGTGACTTCTGTTGCTAAATTCACCATTCTTATCCTCATAATATTTATTCTTAATACTCTGAAGAGCACTATGGTTAAGAATGGGTTCAATCTAGGAAATCACATTGCTTATAAGGATTTTTTACTTTAGAATTTCATTATTACATTGATGTGATTTTTCCCACTGATAAGAATCTTGAATCACAAAATTATATGATCTCTCCTCTACTGGGATAAATTCCAAAGTTCTTGGTATTCATTTAAGCCCTTCTCACTGTGGCCCCAATTTGCCTTACTAATCTCATCTTTAACCATTCCCTCCAAGTCACTAAACCTCTTTCATTTTCTTAACATTTGATGCCCTTTATACCCTATGCCATTGCCGAACTTGTGTAGTACCCCCTCAAGTTGGCATCTTATGGAAGAGACACTTGTACTATAGCGTTCTTAGGTAGGACCCCAATTCAGGATAGAGGAGAATGGGAATGTTATATGCATTCCCTTCTGCAGCCCCAAACAATTCCTGACGTATCTAGTTTACATTCCCATTGGATAGGTCTCTGAAAACACTTCACAAGGAAAAGAACCAAACAGGAATGTCTCTCTCACAGTTACCTTCATAGATAGTTTTTTTGCAACCCGAAGCAATACTGAAACTACTTCCTGATGATAATGATAGTGATGGTGATGATGATGATAAATATCTAGTAGTGGCTGTTATTTATTGAACACTTACTATGTGGCAGCCATTGATTTAAATGTTTTACATATATTATTGCTAATACTCATATCTTAACAAATCCAAAATGAAACTCATGATTTTCCTTATATTCCCATTCTACCCTCCAGTCATCCTGTCTTAATAAAAGTTACCACCATCCACTCAGTTCTTCAAGTCAAAACTGGAAATCATCCTTGATTCTTTCCTTTGCTTCATGACTCATATTCTTTCAGTAATGTAGCCCATTGTTCCTAGTGGCAGCATATGTTTCACATCTATTTCCTTCTGTCTTCACTGCTGCTAGCTAATCCAGGCCACCAGTATCTTTAGGCTGGAATATGGGGTAAAAAAATGATAAAAGCAACACTGTTAAATGCAATGTGATTCGTGGGTTGGATCTTGGAACAGAAAATTGACATTAATGGAAAAAATTGCTGAAATCTAAATAAAATCTGTCGTTTAATAGTATTATACCAATGTCAATTTCTTAGTTTTGACAAATGTACCATCATCATGTGAGATTTTAACGTTAGGGGAGCCTGATTGAAGGATATACAGGGAACTCTCTGTACTATCTTTGCAACTTTTTTGTATATCTAAAATTATTGCAAACAAAAATTAAAAAAAAAAACTAAAAAATTTTTTCTTAGCTGACATCCTAGTGTCCTTCAGTTCATTCTTCACAGCAGCAAGAATGATCTATTAATAATATAAATCTGACCATATAACTTAAAGAATTTAAGCAGCTCAGAAAGATTAAAACAACCTGTCCAGTATTATATAGATATTAATAGCTGAACCCAGATCTGACAGGATTCGTTGTCTGAAGAATTATATTATTGGGTTTTCTATGTAAATTCAGCACTTGCAAGGAAGAATTCAATGTCTGCCAACCTTGCACATATCCCATTCATGGTTTAAATTAGGTCTGATTGAAAATCCTAAATCAGTACTAACTAAACCAGGAGCATGAGGAAGTGTCCTTTATGCCTTTCAGCTACAACTCAGTTTAAAAGTTTTGTGATAATGCATGGTTTGAGATTTTCTCAAGGTATGAAGAAGGTTCATCCTGTGAAGTTATTGTAGTTGTGACAATTGCCTTCACAATGATGGCTTACAGGGATGGACATTCAAAAGCATACACTAGCAGGATGGTCATTAGCAGAGGTCCCGCATTCTGAATATGGGACTTCATTTTCCCCTTTCTTATGAAGCAATAGCTGGATCTTGAAGACATTCTTCTAAAGTTTAGCCTCATCTCACATTCTAGAGTATAGTAGAGAACTGAAACTTTAAAAAAGGTCACAGTCTCCCTGGTCATCTGAGCCAGATGCTCCAGGTGTGTTTCTTGTGTGGGTTGTGTGTGCCCTCCTGCTGTAGTTGAGCCTTGGTTGCTGTTTGTATGTCAATTGGGAGGGATTGACCCTTGGACTGATTGATTGTGAAAATTGGCATGACTACAGTGGAGAAACTATTGTGTAGGCTGACCCTATAGAGCAGGATTTGCTTTAGCAGGACTCACCTAGTCTGCCCTTCGGGTGTTTTCCTGCAGTGGCATCTGGGTGGTGCTCTGGTTAGATCCAAAGCCAGCAACCAGGTGTGCCAGCCTCAGGGAATCCTGAGAGATTCCCTGTTACAGCCAAGTTCAGCGGCAGCTTCTGTCCTGCCCAGGGCCACCACGCATGCATCGCAAAACAATCTACAGATGGCAGCCACCTGTGCTGGGTTTGGAGGTGACTCCCAAGGCAAGCCATGATCTGAGATTGGCTGTTGCTAGCATTGGGCTAAAGGTTGATCATCAAGAGGTATAGGGCATGCCAAAGCCAGATGATGCTTGTTTGGGGTTTGTGAACCTTTGAGAGATTTTAGGAAATTCCATAGCTTTAGCCAAGACAGGCTGTTTGTATAGAAAAGCCACTGGATACATCTTGGGTGTGCCCGAAAGTTGGCTGGGGCAGTGTCTCAGGGAATCACCAGCAAGGTGAGAACACTATTAGCCAGGTTTATTGAGACTCAGCTTTAGTGGCCGTCTGTATCTGCACAATCAGAGGGGGAAGGCGGGGAGGGAAAACAAAGAAACAATGGCTTCTGCCAGCGATTCTAGCTGAGAAAACTGCCCTCTCTCTGAAGCCAGACAATTCAGTTCCTGGGGAAAAAAAAAAAAAAAAAGGAATTTTCAAGCTGTATTATCATAGCCTATCATCTTAGATTTTGGACAAAAAGGAGCTCCAGTAACCCAGGTCCTCTTTTCATAAGAGAAAGGCATTTAACAGTGAGACTTATTATCTCTGGTTATCTTTTGGATCATCTTTAGATTTAGTTTTCTATTAAACCATAGTAGCTTTACTTGGACAAAAAGATGAGATTATAAGCTACAGCAGTCTTTTCTTACCCAGTCATCACTTCACCTGATTATATCAAGAGGCAGAGGAAATCTAAATCCCCATAATATTTATTTAACAAAGATTTGTAGATGTTGGGGTTCTTAAAAACTATTATTTGTTTTTTCTTTGACACTTATCTTTTAAGATAAAAGTATAATCCATAATGAAATATTATTGACTCAGAGCAGAATCTACATACCACAGTGATAGGAGATCCTATACTACTTAAAACAATTCTGATATCACAATTTCAGAACTACAAATGATCAAACAAAAAGTACATTTTAATAGACTTTCTAAAGGCTTCATATTTCTTAGATATCAGTACTGTATAAAGCTCCAATGAAACATATACTTTGTGAGCATTTTTAAGGCATGGGAAAGTTTTCCTTGGGAGTTATTAATTATTACCATATCTACCCTCAGTATAACATCATGATTTTACACCACTGTTTTTTTTGGGTTTTTTTTCCAGAAAATTTCTAGTTGAAATAGTTACTAACTTTTATAGCAGGTCATTATATGAAACTCAATCCATGTCTCATGTTCATAGTTTTTGTAAATTGTATATTAACTTTTTAATATATTGTAATAGCATTTTTATTAATGGAAATAGTTATAAATGAATGTGAGATATTGATACATATATCTATACTTATGAATATTTTACATTAAAATCCCAATATATTAAATAGTCCTAAAATAAAATATTTTTTAGATTTTAATTTTATGTAAGCCTACTTTATGTTTGAAGAATTTATTATCCTTACATCCCTGAGTCTATTGAATATCAAGATACTCTTAATTACTCTTCTAAGACATACTGGGCTACCTGTGATTTATTTGCTTTGACAACAATTTGAAATTCTGCAGTCCATTTTTATGACAACTTCTTGAATACTTGAATTATATTGTAAATACATTAAAATATGTAAATGTACAGTTTAGGATCATTTTTTTACTAACAGAATTAGAGTTCAAACACAGGTATGTTTCAGGGACAACATAAAATGCCAACAAAATTATACAATTTTAACACAAAGTCTAACATCCAAGACAGGTAAAATATGGCACCACAATGTCAAGCTTCCAGATACCCAAAAGGGATTCTGAATTTTCACATGGCTATCTATAGTTTTAATAAAAATAAATAAAGTAAATGCCTGCAGCTTATAAAAATATGTATGTCTTTGTATTTGTCTTAAATATTTCTTATTGGGTTAAATTTATCATCAATTAAACTCTCATTAATTATTATATACTTTTGTGAAATAGATGAAAAATGATCATAGGAGCATTTCAAGATTCAAACTTTCTCTCTCTCTCTCTTTACATTACCTAAGTGTAGAAAATGTGTTTAACTATGCATTAAAATTTGGATCTTTCAAGGTAATAATATATTTTATGTAGTTATTCATAAGATCATCAATTTAGTTCTTGATTCATCATCTAATTTTACCTCATCTTCTTCCACAACAGGATCAGTGACTGAAATATAGGATTAGTCATATTCTGTCACTCTAAATGTGAAATCTTGTACTTTTGACCAGTATAGAAGAGATCACAATATTTTATATTGAATATCTAACAAAAGAAAGGTATTTATCTATCTAAAATTCCAGTAGAATTTTCAGTAAAGTGGTAGAACCTCCAGTTAATCAATTATAACAGAGAGGATATCAACAAAGCCTATTAAATCATTGCCCTTATTTGTAAACATTTAAGCAACTGAGCATAAGCTTCAATAATACCACATTTGCATAATACTTGGCATGTTCCTTTCTCTGCTTTAACTGCTAATGAGGAGGATAAAACTAAAGTTTATAGCTCCTTTTTTTTTCTTCCTACCTTCCTTCCTCCTTCTCTCTTTCCCTCCCTTCCTCCCTCCCTCCTTCCTTTCCTCCCTCATCCTTCCTTCTTTCCTTCTTTCTTTCCTTCCTTCCTTCCTTCCTTCCTTCCTTCCTTCCTTCCTTCCTTCCTTCCTTCCTTCCTTCCTTCTTTCCCTTCTTCCCTCCTTTCTTTTGCTCCCTCCCTCCTTTCTCCTTTCCTTCCTTCTTTCTATTTGTTTCTCCCCAGAGACATATTCATACTACCAATTTCCTTAGTCTTATTTCCTTGAAGTCAATGTGTACAAGTATATGACTAATAAAGAAATCCAAGAAAAGTAAAAGAAGTTATTACATTTCCCATACTATCACAGTTCTTACCACCTCTGTCACACTTCAAACTCCTCCATCACTTTTCATCCTTTCTCTGGGTTACATGCCAAAGAACTATCAGTTTTTGCAAGAACTCATAGGACTTACATATGTTAAAACTTTGTTCATTCATTTAGTCAACAAATATTTATTTAGTGTCTATTGTTAAGGCTGGGTGTCAGAAACGATGGGAAGAAGGGTAGTAATATTGCTATTCTAGAAACAAGATAGGATCCGTAGAACTCAGAAATTTGATCATAATCTATTTCCCATAGCTTAGAAATATGGTCCTAGACACTGGGCTACAAAACACCTTGAAGACAGTCTCTGTTCTCAAGCACTTACAATATAATTAAAAAGCACAGACTTCTTGGCACAGACAGGAAAGTGATTGAAGGACACTTAAGGTAAAATATCCCAAGATACTCAAATCAGAATAGAGCATATGTTGTGCATAACTATTTGAGAGAATATTCAGAATTTAGTTTACTATATCAGTAATGGCCTAACAGGATGGAGGAAATATGAAACTAAATTTTGATGCTCATAGGAGATGCGTGTTTTCAGAAAATAAAAGAACCACAGTGATTTGTACAAACATGGAAATTATCAAACAACATACTGAAAGAAAAGGTATTTGCTAGGTTTCCACTAAAGATAACTTGCTGCGGACCGTAGTTCACAAAGTAGGGGTTGATGAGTGGGCATATCATAATTATCTCAGTCACTTTTTCCAACTGACTACACATTGTTTTCTCTCTCTTCATTTTCTGTTTGCAACATTTCTTTCTTTTATTCTGTGACTCTCCCGTGCAGTGGAAATAAGAATGGATCTGTTTATGTTGCAGTTGGGATAGGCAGAGTAGTTGGCTAAAAAGTTCCCCAGAAAGAATATCTCTATGCCTCCTTCTGTAAGACAAAGGGATTTATTGAAATGTTACCTTATTATTATGTTTTGAAATGAGGTTGGAGTATTATTATATGTAGTATCTCAGAATTGGGTAGCCATGTTTGAATTAACGTGAGGAAGAGGTGATTCATTGCCAAACTCAAGCCTGTTTCCTTTAACAAATAAAACATTAGCAGCTAGATTTTATATATTGCTCAGCGTTCCACTCTATATCTTAACCTATTTTGAACCGTAAATTAAACCTTTTTAAAATTACATCTCTGCAATAATGCATTATGCAAACTGTCACTTATTTGATAAAGATATTAGTAAATAAAATATATATCCAGAATTAATTTGAGCAATGTTCAACTATCAGTTATCTACATTTATAAGTAGAAAAGTGTATATGATCCAAATTAAGGAATAATTTTAACATCATTTATACTGTTAAAATTCAAATAATAAATACAATAGAGGAAAATTTTGCAACAAATAAAAATGTTTTAAACTACATATATTTGGCTCTGGAAAGTAGTATCTCTGGGTGATATTACATGATAAATTACAGTCAATTTTTGATAAATAATTAAGTTTTCTTAAGTAAGTATTAATAATCAGGTTAAATTCCTTAAATTAATTCTGGTAAGAGGCTCAGGAGAAAGTTATGTTAATGTTGCCCACAAATTTAACAAGGGGGTAATAAAGAGTTCTTATTTGTACAGGAAAAATCTACTAATTTAAAAAAGAAAGAAAAAAGAAGACTTCATAATTCATTTTATACACCTATACCATGAATTAAGGCAACTGTCTTAATATGCATTGTTACCTCAGTTTATCCTTGTGATTTCTTTTGCATTCGAATTTACTTTTAATTACAATTGCTTCAGTTACTGTTAAGGTTTGATTTCATGTCCAAATGACTATGTTAACAGATGATAATTGAAGTGGCTTAGAATCATGTTGAAAGATACAATAAACCAATAGTGGATTTAAATTCTTCCACAGATAGAACACCAAAAGGTTAATATGTTAATCTAGTTTAAACTTCCTCCATTAAACCTTCATCAAATGGTCTTCAGGAAGGGAGAGTATTATCATTCTTTCCCCTTCTCTTTCCATTGTTCTCCTTGTTGAGGAAGGTTTCCTGAAGGAAAAGTGAGACATTCATGGACCTAATTATTCCAGAGACAGATGATTTATACCTGTTAACATTTTCTATACCCACCTCCCTTTTATTGCCAGTTAGAAAAGGAACACATCTAATGAACTGTTAATTAGAAATAGATTTCACTTTTGAATCCAAATCTGGTGAAGAAGAGCACAAATAGAAAAAAAAAAAAAAAATCCCAACTCAATTTAATACATATAAAACATCTGATTTAGATAGACTTTAGGGTTTTTTTTTTTGTTTGTTTGTTTTTTTAACCCAATTGCAGTGTATGTTTAATAGTTTACATATTGACAGACTTGTTTTTATTTTAAAGTTAGTTACCACAGCCCCCCCCCCCCCACTCCCCGTTGAAAGAAGACACTTTAAGATAATTTGTTTTACCAGAATTCTGTGGGAGAAAAAAAAAAAAAGGAATTCCAAGCAACAACATAAAAGCTGAATAGTCAGAAAGTTTACACTGTAAATAGGGGAAAACTACTGAAAATGTGTAGATTCCAATGTGGTCTTAAATACAAATATTTTACACTCTTATTTTAATTTTAATTACACCAGTATTTTGGATGTCATGGAAAAGACAAAGGACATTTTAGAGGAGGAAAAGCAAGGCATTGAGATTTTAAAGAAAGATTCCATATTTTTAAAAGTTTGTCGATTTTCTCTTGATTTCCAGACGTGGTTCTAGTTTTATTATTATAGGTTCTGACTTTTTTTCACCAGACTTGTAAATTATTTCTCAATGAAGCAAGATACGTTGAATTATATCTCTGACTAGGTATAAAGATTAGTGAATTGGACATTTTATTATTGGGTGCAAGTCTTTTCATCAATCCCTGATCTTTCCTTGGCATCTCCTTTGAGCTCAATGAATGTGCCTTTAGTCCCAAGCGTATCTGGTACTGAGTCAGAAACAGAAGTATAAACAGGGCTGTTAGGAATAGTGAAAGGAATAGGGCCAGGAGGGAGAAGGTGACTTCTTTCTATCCCTCCACACAATCATGATATCTTTGTTAAACCATCTTTTTTCAGCACTAATTTTGCCACCCGTGGGTTAGGGAATTTATGCTCTTGTTTTAAATAGTACAAAAAATCATTATGTAGTGTTCCATTATCCAAATAAACTTTAAACTTACAAGTTTGTAGTAAAATATGTAAAAGCATAAAAGCCCTGTATTCACATATAATACAGTATTGGTAATATGGTACCTTTCACCATCAAGAGAACAAACTGCTAATTATTACAACTGAATTAAAATGAAGAATTAAGATTTCTTTTACTGGTTATTATCACAGTCTTTTTTTTATGAAACATCTGATTTTGATACAATTTAATGCATTGCAATCTCTATTAATTCACTGTACTACTCATCTTATAAACAAGTAAATGAACTAAATACACTGAAATAACATTTAATTAGTTGTGCAGGGCCTTTTTGTCACTGGGTGGTAATGAGGAAAGCCTTCTTTATACTAATGTTCTCGTCTATGTTTTAATGTTTAAAGATATTATTAGGATTGGATTAACCACACATTTATCTTTGGCTATATATCTTTGAAGCTCACCACAATTATTATTTTCTATTAGAACTTAAAAATCATATGAAAAATCATCTGTATCAATACAATCATATTCTCAAAAATATGTATGTTATTTTCAGGAGTAAATATTATCAGAATTAAAGAAGGTAGCCAAACCATTATCTCTTCACAACTAGCAACTCCTGTTGTAAACCTGCTTTTTTGAATTGAAAATATTTCCCATTCAGTTTAGATTTTGGAAGAACATATTAAAATGGCCATCTTTGTTTATTATTACTACTGCGGTTATACATTTTAAATGAAGGATTACATTAAAGGAAGTAAAATAGGATGATGAATATTTAAACAGTTCCTCAGACACTCATATTTACCTTCAAGATTTCACTTTTTCTGCATACCTACATAAATTATAAAGATCTTGTCAAATTAATAAATCTACTGAAATTGTTTCACCTGTAAAATTTATTCTAGAAATAGAAAAATGAAAAAGGAGCACTTGTTTTCCATTTGACTTATGTTCCATATTTGTAAGAAATTAGTTTCTTTATGGTCAAGACTTAGAATAAATCACAATTTCACTGAAATTTGTCCCCTATAACTTAAATAATAAAGTGAACTACATTGGAAGATAAAAGAATTTTTAAAGTCAGAAATATTAATTACAGTGTTACTTTTTACATGTAAGTATTCCCAAAGTGAAGACTTATAATTTCATCCAGCTTCACTTGAACAGTAGCTAGACAGAAGCAAGGAAAATAAATGAAACTGATGTTAGATATGTTATACATGTGAGAAGAAAATGTCTTATTTACATGTAAGTATAATTAAGCATATATAAACTATATACATGTATATACAGTGTATATACATATACAATAGTACTATATGTGTATACACCACACACACACAATTGCCCAATCATACATGTGTTATTGCTACTATTACTTTTAAAAGGCCGACAGTATATTAAACAAAACACATATGGTGAAATTTGTGATAGCTGTTTATGCTCTGTTCACCTGAATTTTCACAGTTGAGGATTTTGAGCTAAGTATAAGTTAAAATGCCTAAACTCAAATTAAACTAGCTCAAATCACTTAAGATGGAGTGTTCTTTTACTACTGTTTGCTCTTACATTATCTTTACTTGTTATAGTCATATGTCTCACATTTTGTGAAGCATTTCATTAATGTGTCCTTTGTCATAGCCATTTACAAAAATGCAACATGCATTGGCTTAGACAACATAATTGCAAAAGGATAGGACTGTAAACACAATGAATTTATACTAAATGAATCAAAATAATGAGTGTTAATAGTTGAAGTCCTTATGCTCTTTAATCGCGTTATCAATTTTCATAATGCTAAATGCAGATATTATTTTTCGATATCAAGGATTTGAAATTAACACTCCTAGGTAGTAGAAAAGAAAAACTTAAGCTCATTTATTAAACTTTTCTTATAATCTCTCTCTCTCAGAACTTTTATTTAAAATATGGTTGTCATCATCCTTATATATTATTTGAGCATTTTACAGTTAGGTAAAATAATATAACTTTTTAAATAAAAACATAAAAGCATTCACATAAATAATATGTATATGATAAATATTAAAACTATTACTTTCTATTATGTTCCACTTTTCACTTTCTATTATGTTCCACTCACCATCTCATAGTTAAAAGAACATTACATTTTATTATTTTCAAATATTATTAATATAATTTATAATAAAATAGCAAATATCTGCCAGATCTGAGTCTGCTTCAGTCGAATTGACCATCACTATGAACTGAATTAATAATCTACCTTTTTCTCAAAAATAATCATTTTACTGCAGCAAAAGCATGGAACAAATCCTAATTAGAGTACCTATATTAATACAAATAGCACTTTAAGAAAACATATCTGGTATTATAAATTAAAGTTAACTTAAGTAATTCTAATGCACAGTGAAAATAAGTGGCCTACGCAAGGGGGTAGAAAAGTCTATGGGAGCAAAAATTCCTTTAATACAAAATTCCATTCTCATATAAATTTATTTTCACTAAATAAATTTATTCCTCACTCAAAGGTAAAATTACTACCTATATTTAAGACGGTCTTACATTCTGTATTTAATAAATAAAATATAAACATTGTAATTGTCAAATTATATTATAATTTAATATAGTTTGGACGCTCATTTTTCAAATGAGGACAGCACCAGGATCGTCAGGGATCGCACTTGAACCTGCTCTGTGCCATGTTATGAATGTGTGCACATTTATCAAGGAAATGATTATGGTCAGAATTAGCTATCTAGCTTTTCACTTTGAGTTTTTATTATGCATATCTTCCTGCTATTCACCCAAATACTACTTAATTAAGAGGAATGGGGACATGATAAGTCACTAGTTTAGAGGGACTTCATAGATCAGGTTTTCAAACATTTATAGTTTAGTACGGACTTTCTGTGCCTTAGAAAGTGAAGGCAGTGAAGGAAGGAAGGATGTTTAAAAATAAGAAAAGTGAGATAACTGAAAAAGATAATTTATGGGAAGGTAAAAAGAAAAGGAGAAAAATAAACAAACAAAAAAGAACAATGACACCTGTTTAATAGTGGTTCTGATTCTCTTGGATATGAGCTGTATTTCCATATTGTATGCAGAGAAACAGTGAATCATGACCATGGGTTTTTCTTAATCTGAAGTAATTCCAAAATATACTTCAAATAATGGAGGACAAAAGTTTCAAAAACAATGTGCCAAATGCAAGGTAGCCCTGAAAAGTTGCATTTTTATATTGATATACTTGTGTTTTAATTGTATGCATACACCTATGTTGATACTCCATGTAGAATTAATCAAGAGATATATAAATATGTTCTAGACATTCATGGGCTTTTTTTCAAGTTCAATGCCTTAGTTTTCTATGAGTTACACAGCTTTAGAAGCTGCTAGTCTCCTTTATTTGGGGGGGAGGGAAATATGATGTAAGGCATCTGACTTGTGGTGAATTACATTCAACACATAATGATAATTTCTACTAAGGGCAGCTTGAAGAAACACTAGCAGAGAACACGGCCCACTGCACAATTCTGCAGCCACAGTCTGTGAATCTCTGGAGCTCTGCTGCCCTCTAATGGCATAATGAGATAAGTGCCTGCCCAACGCTCTCTATCAGTTCAGTTTCACAAACAAGACACCGGCACTTTAAAAATCTGATTTTCTTTGGTTTTGCTCACATGTAAATGAGTTATAACTTGGATTATCATTAGATTAATTTTTAACCATCATTTTAATGTCATACAGAAACAAAAACTCATGCGACATCCTTTGTCTTATTTCACGCATGACTGGGGCAACTTGCAGTAGTAAGTGGTTAGAAAAAACAGTAGCTAAATATAACAATGCCAAATTTCACAGATAACAGCAATTTGAGAGTCAAATCGTCTCTAAGGCCTTAGATTTTGATTGGTGTGTGTGTGTGTGTGTGTGTGTGTGTGTGTGTGTGTAATTTTAGTGCATGTATTTTTAAAAGAATAGCAATTTTTCCTTTGTTATTTACTGTCTTAAGATGCCTGGATCCTTGATTTCCTCCTCTTAATTAATCCTGTATTTCTTAACAATCTAGTTACTTGACCTTTTTTCCCAATTGCATCCTGCCTAGGAAAAATGGTGAATCACTGGGTTACTAAGTTAGAAATACACAGTAGAAAGAGAAAAGAAGTATAAATCAGATTTTTTTTTAAGTCCCAAATTGCATCCTGGCATGGGATAGGGATGGTGGGTTGTAAGATGTATCAACATCACAGTGCATAAAACGTGTTAATAAACTAGCCTTCTGTATAACAAGTAAAAGAAAAAATGTTTGTTTGTTTTTAATGGGAGCACGAAAGGCATGGCATAGCTGGAATTTAAGGTTCAAGCTTTGTATCCTCTATATATAATGTATTATGTTTTTCAAAAACTTTTTATTAGGAAAGCTATACCAGACGCATAATCACTATACAATGATTAAACATTACCTTTACAATTTATAATCACTGAAATTACAGAATAAATATATGCACATTTCTTTTGAATCTTTGTGTGTGAGAGAGAAAACATTAAAAGTGCTTCCTACAAAGCTGTTAGTGATATATACCCAGTTGCTTTTTTATTTTTTTGTAATATTATATATATATGTATATATATATAAGAAAGTGCAGATGTTTTCCAAAAAATCTTGACATCAGGATGGAGTGTCACAAAGAGGATGCTCATCCCTAGGTGTGTGCCTCCGGCTGTTAAACCACCAGGCCTCCACTTCAGTAGGATCCAGCCTAGAATATGACTTTCCCCGAGTGGTAGGAGAGATGTGAGCTGTACACTAGGGGTGAAGGGAAGGTGGAGCTATGAAGAGGTGACAAATGGATCAAACCCAAACTAATTAGATTTAATTGAATGGGAGTGGGGTGTGTGTGTGTGTGTGTGTGTGTGTGTGTGTGTACTGGCACCAGAAGCAAGAGGCTGCAGGTTTAGGGACCTGTGTGCAGGGATTTGTGATTTGCTTGTGGGTATGTGTGTGAGGAAAAAAAAAAAGAGTGGGTGAGAACATTCGAGCAAGACCCGCCCCCTCCCTCCCCGTCTTGCAGTTTCCAGGCATGCAGCAAACTGCATTGTTAATACATGTACAGAATCTGTGCCATGATGGGAAGAGGAAAGAGAGCCACGGATGTCAACTTGTTTTCTCCCCTCCCTGTCAAACAAAACTACAACTGAAAAAAAGTTACTGAAAATTAAAAGACACATTGAATTTTACTTAATTAGGATCAATACAATGATCCCCAATACACCTTATACATGGCACAGTCAAAGTCTCAAGTTTCAGTATAAAAAAATAATGATAACATTTGCTGGCAAAAGTCTGCGAAGGCACTTCATTGATTAATTATCTGAGTATGGCCCTTCCTCCAAATCACATCTGGGAGGGGAGCACACACATCTGTATTTTCTAGTTATCATGCGGTTTCAGTTCTGTTCAGGGCAGGGGAGTTTGTGAGACTGAAGTTATTGGGACAAGTGTAAAGGGAGCAAGGGATATATTTCTTTCATTTTCCTTTTCTTTTGAGAAAAAAAAAAAAAAGCACTAATTAATTTTTCTTTTTCTGTTAGAACCTATATGCTGTCTTCTCCAGGACTTCGAGGTAATCCGGCTTGGTTTGAAGTTTGGCCCTTAACTCGAGGTAATCACTTTTTTGGGTTTGGTGGTCTGTGAAGCCCTTTCCAGCCGAGAAGAGAAGGGTTTCTTTGAGCCTGGCATCCTGCTGTAAGTCTGGGTATTGCATGCCAGGAGGGTGGACGTGCAGTTCCTTTAATTTGGGCACTGTGCCATAGAGACAGTCCACGAATCCCACTGTGCAGGGAGCTGGCTGTGGCCTCTCTCGGTCTAGTAGCACACTGCCACCACCACAGCCTCCCCCCGGAGGAAACAGCACCACCCCACCGTTCTTCTCATGGTGGCGGAACCCAGCCAAGTCTCCTCCTGTTCCTGCAACTACCCCCGAAACCCCACCAACTGCTGGGTGGTGAGGGTGAGGGTGATGATGGTTCACTGTCACTATGGTGTTGAGCTGGGAGCTGGATACTGCCAGGGCCCACTCCTTTTCTTTCTCCAGCAAGGTCCGGTAGTTGCTGTGGTTCTCCTTGGGCGTCTCAACAAACTGCTCACTTCCGAGGAGAACCTCACCCATTCCTGGCGGTTGTGTCCCGGGACCCCCACGTTCTGCACTCCCTGTCTCCTGGACTGATGAAACAGCCACTTCCTCTTCCTCACGAGGCTTGTAGATGGGGTTGTTGCACATCTGGGTAACTGGGTGAGGAATGTACTCATAGACATGACCCACGGGAGGGGCCTTCTCTGGGGACGAAAGAGTTGGTCGACCCCCACCTCCACCTCCACCTCCACCTCCTCCACCATCTTCAAAAAGCCGGTGGCATTGCATCTGGATACCAGTAAGGTCTACACCTTCCTGCCGCTTGCTTCTAAAGGGCAGCTTCTTCCGGCGCCGGCGCAGCACATAAGCAAAGAGGCCTGCAGCTACGAAGACTGCTGAAAAAAACAGAACCAGCAGGCTGAGAATCAACACAGAAAGTGGCACTGGGCCTCCGGACGAAGCAAACTCATACGGTGATGCACTTGTTGGCCCGCCAGCAAAGTGAGAATCTCCAGGCTGGGCTGGGGAGGCTCCCGCAGGTGCAGTGTGCAGCATCTCTGGGCAGAGGACTTCCAGCTCGATAGTGCGCACATCACGGTGGGTGAGGTTTTCAGGGCTCCTGCAGAGTACATCCCCGACTACACTGACTGAGCTGATGGTTTCGATCCACTGTTTAAAGGGGACCAGGTCACAGGTGCAGTCCCAGGGATTCTCATTGAGGTCTATCTGGACAATGGCATTCAAATGCTCTAGGACACCAGCCACAGGAAGGTAGAGGAAGTAGTTTTTCCTCAGGTTGAGCCGGGCCAGGGATGTGCCTGCAAAGGTGTCCGTTGGCAGGGTCCTCAACAAGTTATTATTGAGGAATAGTAGCTTCAAGTTGGGCATGAGGCTGAAGGCTGCAGGCTGGATTTCCCGAATGACATTGAACTCAAAATACAAGTAGTGCAAACTCTGTAGGCCTCGGAACATGCCTGGTGTCAGCTTCTCGATATCATTGCCATTGAGAAAGAGACTCTTTAGGTTGGGCAAGTTGATGAAGGCCCCATCCTGGACATAAGAAATACGATTGTTCCCGAGATGCAAGAGATCCAATGAAGAGAAATTCCAAAAATCGGAACGGTATATTTTCTGAATCAGATTGCTACTCAGGTACAGTTTCTTGGCATTCAGTGGCCTTGGAAGAAGTTCAGAAATGTTATTAAATCCTCGCTCTTTGCAGTTGACAGTCAGGCCAAGGTCATTGATGTGCAAATTACAGGTACAGCCAGTAGGGCATATGATGGGAATGGGTGGTCTGGTCTGGTAAGGAGCAATGGGAGGTTGGTTTGGACCAGGGTATAAAGCTTGGGATGTGGATGGTGGCCGTGGTGTTCGGGGTTGTTTGGTGGGTTTGGGCTGCTTATTTGAGGACTTGTATTCAACAGAGGAAGCAGTAAAATGGACAGAAGACAACATTGAGGAAGGCTTAGTTGGCCATGCATTCTCCTTGTTCAAAGACAAGTGGGGAATCCCCAAACTAGCCTCCACCTCAGAGTCCGACAACAAAGGACAGAGTTCTGTCTTCCTGATTTCTCGCAGGTCCTTTCCATGAAAGTGGAAAGGGGTCTCACAGGTGATGTCTCCCACCAGGGCAGTGTAAGGAATACGTTCCAGCCAACTCTTCAGTTGCACAATCTCACATGTACAGTTCCAGGGATTTTCTTCCAGCTGGAGCTCCATCAGGTTCCTGCCAATGTGGTCTAGCATTCCTCGATAAAACAGAACCTTTAACCTGTTTCCACGCAAGTCCAGATGGGTTAAGGAGACGGCCTTAAACAAATTGGTTGGAAGCATGGGGATGAGATTATCATTTAAAATCAGAACCCTCAGTTTGCTTAGGTTCCGAAATGCCCCACTCTCAATACGTTTAATGACGTTGTAATCTGCCTGCAGATATTCGAGACTGTCCAAGCCCAGGAAGGTGTCATTTCTGAAGACATCTAGTTTGTTCTCATGGAGATAGAGCCTCTTTAAAATCTTAAGACCATTGAAAGCTCCCGTTTGAATGTCCTGCAATGCATTGTTCCCCAGGTTAATGGACACAGCATTATTCAAATGAAGAAAACTGTTGGTGTACAATTTCCTCATCGAATTCCTCTGCAGATACAGTTTAAAAGGTCTGGACCAGAACTCAGTAATCTGACTAATATTTGTAAATCCTTTGTTGTCACAATGTATATGGAAAAGGCTCTCTTTAACTTCACAGTAGCATGGATCAAAGCAGGGCTCATCTATTTCCTCTGAGTCCTCTATCAGGGGAATCGGGGTAGTCCATCCCAGAGCAATTGTGCTTAGAAGAATAATCCACAACATCCTCCCTCTATGAAGCATCTCAGCTATGGACGGTTTCATCATTCGTGGTTGATTACAAAACTGCAACAGAAATAAAGATGCAGATTTTTAGCTGTTAGTCATACGCACTATTCTAATAGACTCCTGCGTGTGGGGCTTTTTAAAAGTGATATAAAAACTTTAGCAATCGTTGAACTGACACTGAAATGACCTATCAACATGCTTAATTTGTCCTACATTTTAAATTTAGGAGACTGAAATATTGTATCGCGTGATGACGTTTTCCTGTCATACTTGGTAAAGGGCATATCATACAAACAAAAGCAGCCTTCATTGCAGCTTGTGACAAGCAGGGGAACTGGAATACAGTGATGCCTTCTAGGTTTAGGCAGATGCAGTAATAATGGCAATAATTTGGCCATTACATCTGTTTGTCTGTTAAGACTCACACTGGTATCAGAGGTGCCCATTATAGATCTGATTGGAACTCTGATGGGAAAAAAAAGAGAAAAAAAAGTTCTTTAAACCATAGGATTCTACTCATAAAAAGACATGATTAAAATAAAAATATTAAAGAATAGGATAAGGTATGAGCCCGCTGCCCAATATCAGACACTGAGATGTATAAAATGATTGACATCTCAGGAAAGCGTCAGATTTCTCTTAAGAAATGGTCACATAATGCTTAATTACGGTTAATGCTCAGTAACACACTATACCCCCAGCCTCTTTTGCCCAAACACAGATTATTAACACCTTTAATTAATTTATCTATATGTGTATCACTTGGCTATTTAAACCTTTTAGGAATGATTACCCTTTCTAAAGAACAAGCCCATGCAATCCTCAGAGCTAAAGATAGTGGCAATTAAAGGATGCTGGACCTGGGAGTGTCTGTATGAGCAGCTTAGTTTGGAATGTGTGTCTGTGCCTTCAAGATCAACTGAGGAACCCTGTAAAAAGCTGGAACTGGAACGGCAGGTGGCTGGTGAGAAGACAGTTGGGTAGTTAAAGGCAAGAAAGCGGGGAAACCTTGATACTTACCTATTGATAAATATCTATCACATGAAATACATTTCAAGGAAAAAGAGCATTCAGTTTTTAATCTGAAGAAACAAATGCGGTGCACTATTCTAATAATACAGAGCTTCCCCTATGGTTCTCTTTCCTTGCCTAATATCAGTATATGAAAATGCATACATAAATAAATTGTAATAATGCAGTTTTATTAGATTGCCCTTTCTGAGTCACTGAAATGTCAATCAAAATTGAATGGTTGTTTTTAATCAATAAAAATAGACCAGAGTTTTTAGCATATATTTTCTCTCCACACTTAGATACATGCATAAAGGAAATATTTAGTTAACCCTCTAACTTAAAACACAATGATATAATTTATAGGAAGAGTGAAAAGAATAAATCTTCACATTCCACTTGCATATAATTCACACAGCTGTAAGGAAAGGACAACTAGCGAGAAGGCAAAGAAATCTGCCTCGGGCATGCAATACTCAATTTTTAGAAACAATTAAATGAGAGAGAGAGAGAGAGACTAAGTCGCAGTACCAGTTAGTCTCCCTTATAAAATATTAAAATCTATTTAAGTTCTGTCTTCTTCACCATTATTTTGTTTAATTTTTTTTTCTTGTTTTTGAGGTCCCTGATATTTAGGCAAGAAAGGCTCCAAATGTCTTTGACTTACCTATTTTGCAGGAGATTTTTTTTTTTTTAGCATTGAACATGGGGGGGGGCGGCGGGGGAGGGAGGGAGGCTTGAGTTTAAGGATTCTCTCTCTCCCTTCTTTTTGCTGAAGCTGAAGCAAAGGGGGGTAAGAGGGTGGTGGTGGGGAGACTAGGAGGGGGAAAAAAGGCAGCAAGCTTGAGACGTGCTGGGAATGCAATGGGCCTTTCAATGGGCTTCTTTGGGATGCAGAACTGCCGCTTGGCACACTCGGTAGAGAAGGGAGGAGAAGGGGCTGCTGCAGGCTTCCAGCTTCGGCGTCGCTGCTGCTGCGGCTGCCGCTGCCGCCTGCGAAGCTGCTCTCGCTGGGTACCGGCAGCACAGCGTTGGGCACGAGGAGGACGGGCGGGAGGGAAGGCAGGGAGGAAGGCAGCCTCAATCACAGTGCAGAATCCTGGACTTCGCTTGCGTTGCCTTTTTATTTTAATATGCTCTGTAACCCTGGAACCGGCTATCCACGTCACGAAAATGAGCTCCGAGAAGGGGAACGCGCTTAGCTTGGGTTGGGACGCGAGCACTAGGAAGCCCTGACTAGGGGGGAGGAAGGGGGGGGGGGAGAGAGAGAGAGAGAGAGAGAGAGAGAGAGAGAGAGAGACTGACTGACTGACGGGGAAACATTACTTTGGTCGGGAAGGTGGAGATGGTAGGGGGAGGGATATAGGCATTTCTTTTTCTTTTCTTAACTCTCAAGGAAACTATCGCCTGACTGGTTTTCTCCTTTAGTTCCCAAAGCTGCATTCTCTACTGTCGACGTCTTCAAAGTACGCCTGTCTCTCAGAATTATCCTTTTCACAGCACAGACACTTCTCTCCAAAGATGGGGATAAAGGAAAATTCAGGTCCCCAAAACAGAAGAGCTGAATATAGCTAATTCTGCTTGGGTGTCCGGAATAAGCTCAGGAAGCCCAGAGACTTGGATAGAGTTTCTCTTGCGTTTTACTTCGATCTCTTTGCACCAGGAGTCCTTTTGTTGTGCTGCAGCTCAAAACCTTTCCTTTCCCTTGGATTCAACAGTCCTGTGTTTGCTTCCACCTTTTTAAAAACAGAGACAAGCCAAACCTCTGGAAGGAGATGCAGAACACTTGGGTAACGATGACACATTTCACTTTCTCCCATAGGGAAAGACCTGATGGGGGTGGCAAGGGACAGTTGGAATTGTGTGCCTGTGTCCAACTATTTCTTCTTGATATTTTGGGGAAGGGGATGGTAGGGAGTTGTGAGATGGGGGTGATTGAGGGACGATGTTGCCGTTAGAGGGGTCACCCGATCCCTCCAAGAGGAATTTTTAAAGGCTCAACTGAAGGTTCTACAGTCCTCCTTGCTGGGGGAAAAATGCATGTTAGTGGAGAAACTGGATAGGGTTAAGTGCACAGTGAAGGAGTCCTGTTAGTGGGAATTGTGCATTGAACACACACACACACACACACACACACACCAGTCTTGTCACCAACTCATGGGGAAGGGTGGGACTTTCTGGTCGCTAAAAAACTGGAGTGAACCTCAGTTGCCCAAGGGCTCAAAGTTAGCCAGTAGAGATGGCTTTCCATTAAAGCACTTTTTACAAAACCAAATTTCAAAGAAAAGCAGTTTTATGTGTCAATGTCATATATATATATATATATATATATATATATATATATATATATATATACACACACACACACACACACACACACACATATATGTCACCAAAGTCAACAAAATGGTCCTTTAATGTCAGTCATAGGAGATTTGCGTGATATTTTTGCATTTAAAATGACTGCACAAGCGTAGGCTGCTCCACAATAGCTAAGACTGGAAACAGTGGTCAGAGACTAAGTAAGCAGGTGGGCAGGATTCTCTAATATACTACACCCTTAATATTCCAGACCCACCCTATTTTCTCAGATAGATCTCCACCTACAAGTAGACCAACACCAACAGCCTGAGCACAGAACCAGAGCAATCCCATCTCCCCATCACCAGCTGCCAGCCTCCCCCCACCCCCACCCCCACCCCACACACACACCACCTTCTGTACCCAACATGCATAGGCGGTGACTGTTTCCTGGATCTTATAGCAACCCATGATGCGATGGAATCGATGGGTAACCGGGAGGCTTCCCTAAGCTTACCAGTGACAGTCAATGACCCTCTCTGCAATCACTCTCTGCTCTCTTGAACTGCAACCCGCTAAATTCTTGATTTGGGCTATGTCCTAACGGCTATTACACACATGTCCTTTTCCTTAATCACAGTATAGCGTGTCTAAGCGAATAGGAAGGGCTCCAAAAGTTGGTTTGAAGGGCCTTAGAGCTCCGAGTTCGTCCGCTTCCTGCTGGGAGCGCCCAGCATCATTTGTCCATGGGGAGGACAAGAAACCCTTTCTCCCCAGTGTGCCCGTTTCCCACCTCCTCCTCCCCTTGGCCGGATCTCCGTGTCCACTAATCTCCACATATCTAAGATTAAATGTTCCAATATGGAAGCAAAACGATCTCCCCTAGTTCAAATAATTAAAATGCTGCATCATTCATTTTCTGAAGAGCTCTGAGCCTTCTCCAGATCCTTGTCTAATCTGCTGTCGCCAGGCGAAACGCACAATGGGAAATGATTAAAAGCTCATGCCGTTTTCCTTCTATCTTTTACAACACGAGCGAGCGATCCACTGGGGGAGGGGCCCTTTGCTCTGCCACCTGGCCTATTTGTTGGAGTTACTTACGATTTTCTCCCCCAGAAAAAGGGTCCGAGGATATGTTAGTCTCCAGTACCACTCCTTTTACCATCATCCTTACAGCTAAACGATCCAGTTCAAAAATGCAACTAGCCCCAAGCACCTGTGAGCGTGCAGAAGCCACGGCGGCCAAACTCTAAGTGCTCCACAATACACATCCTACATGCAAGAAATACTGGTTTTAATTAGGCAAAGTAGGAAAGGATGGCGGCGGCGAGTACCTATCCTTGTAGAGCGCTCACGATCTCCGAGGTTGGCTCCTACGGGCTTCCCTGCGGGAGCTGCAAACTCTCTGGAAGGCTGAATTATATCCATCATGCCGTAGCCTTGCAGTTGTTCCTTCTCCGGCCACCAACTTTTTGAAAGGCCACCAAATCACGCTTGTAATCCATCTAAGTGGTTCCACCTTTGAGACTTGCAGGGAAATGGTCGCTGCATACCAATGGGAGAGCCGAGCGCGCACCTAGCACGGTGATGCCAGTGACAGGGAGCTCAAGACCACAGCTCTATATGCCCTCGAATGCAAGCTGGCAGCCTGTGTCCCAGGGCTGGGTTTGTTTTTCGTTGTTTTTTTATTTTATTTTTTTTTTTATTTTTTTTTTTTATTTAAAATCTCGGTGCTCTCGATTCAGTGGTGAGCTTCGCGGTCCCGGAGAGCCCTGGCTTGGCGTCTGTATTCTCTCTCTCTCTCTCTCTCTCTCTCTCTCTCTCTCTCTCTCTCTCTCTCTCTCCCCCCCCTCCATCCCTCCCTTCCTCTCCCTCTCGCTCCCTCTCTCTCCCCTCTCTCTTCCTGAAAGGTTGCCATTCACAGCGCAGTCCCTGCCCGAGGCCTCCTTCGATCTGACAAGGGACTAACCCTTTTCCTCGCCGGGTGTCTTTCCTCTTGATCCTTTGGATACATGGGAGTGGGGTTGGGTAGTGTGCAAATGAGAGAAGAAGAGGGTGGGGAGGGGCGAGAAGGAGACAGGAAGGGGCGACTAGATCCCAGATCCCAGCATTGGCCAGACGGTGAAGGGGGTGGGGGGTGGGGAGGAAGGAGAGAAAAAGAGAAAGAGGCTAGAAATACAACAGTATGGCTGTACACGCCAAATTCGACTTAGGTTTGGGGGATCTCAAGCAAAGCACGAAGGTGAAGCGATACAGTTGGCAGAGAGTGAGCCCCCCTGACAGCTCACGCTTCAAACATCCTCACTTCTCGAGCACGGGAGGGGGGATGGGGAGGAGGGGACCGCGGAACGTTTCAGGCCAAGGAGACGCTCGCGGCGGCAGCATCTTTTAAGACTGACCTGCTTTAAAAGTGCCACTTTAATAGCTTAGGAAATAACTAAAATCGGATTGCACGATACTTACCAACGTCCGCACCCACACTGGGGACGCCAGGTCGGGTATTAGGAGGCAATATAGAAAACGCTGGGCTGGAACACGAATGCAAATCCATCAGTTGCCCCCAAATCGCGCACGGAGAGAGAGGCGCTCGGGAGCCCCAGATCAGCCCATCGCCGGAGCCTCCGCCAGCTTGTCCCCCCGCACCCCCGGCCCCTCCTCCGCGCCAACTGTGTAAATCAGCCGCCGCAGTCCTCTCGCCGCGCATCGCAGGCAAATCCCTGCTTAGGAAGCAAGGAAGCAAGTGATATATTCTCTCTCTCTCTCTCTCATCGGTCACAATCTGGCAGCTCTACAAAGAGAAACCCTGTAAAACTGAGTGACAGGAAGTCAGCATTCTGTATCTGGATTGATTTTAACTTTATTTGCAAATGAGAGGTGGCTGTTTGGAAAATTACAGTCCAGGCCGGAGGGGGGAGGCGGGGTGATCAAATTAAGAGCATCTGAGCTATATTGGTGGGAGTGATCGCTAACCGCCTCCTAGAAGCTGTTTCCAAGTGATTGGCAGTACCCCCCCCCCTCATGATATATAGGTGACAATTTGAAAGTACATGTATTTCCTCATTTGTTTACACTACCTAAGGGGGAGGAAAATAAAACTGTAGGGTGAGAGGTTTGGGGGTCATTTACTGGAGAGATGTTGGATACCATTTCGTGACAAATGAGGACACTTGAACAATTACTGCACCTATGTGAAAGTATTATAACAACATTTTATACCCACTGGAAGCGACCATTACCCCCACTGCAGTCATACTAATGCAGTCATTTAATGCTCCATTCAATCTGCAGTGTAAACCAACGCAGTTCTTTTTAATAGCTCCCTTTCATCAGCGACTGTGTTGGAGAAGGGGCAGTCTTCCACCAATTCCCAAGCTGAATAGGAGGTAGTTCTGGGAATCATCTCCCGTACCTCTTGCCATTCCTTCCTGAAGTGATGCAATAAATTGCCCAAGACAAATGAAAGTGTGTAGCTATATTATAATTGTAGATGTAAAATGAACTGGACCCTGTTTCCAAAAGCTTTCAAAGGAACTCTAACTCAGCCCTTGCAAAAAAAAACGGCAGTACTCTCTTTTAATTTACATGTGAAACAGGCCTGGAGATATAATTTTAGCATTTATTTAAGGGATTTTCTATTGTTGTTTTATATTATATACATAAATACTACAAATCTAGTGTCCATATTACTTTCATTAAAAGAGGAGATAGGATGGATCTGGTCATAGTGAAAACCAGGGGCCTGTGGAATTTTTTGGAATATCTATATGTAGATACAGATATCCAAATTTAGTATGGCAACTGTGTTGGTTATGCCTAAAGTGTGAGTTTAAAGTTTAGATTTTTTTAATACCATAGTTATAATGTTTCAAATTGTTCTCCAAAATGCTCAGTGCTCTTTAAGATTATTTCTATCAGCAAGGTATCTACAGGGACCCAGAAAGTTATAAAAGCACCATGATATCAAAACCTATTATTTTAAATACAGCTTTTCATATTTACTGGCATGAATTTCAAATCTCTCTTCAGTATTTTCTTGGTTAATAAATGCCTCCATTTGAAGTTTACATATGTGAAGACATGGATATGAAAAGAACGCTTGTCTTGGGTTTTTCACTCACCAGGTCTCCAAACAGTTTTAAAGGCTGTGAAAGGAAAGGCTGTGAAAAATGTCCATCCCTATAACAAATCAGTCTGATTTAGGAGAAACCAAGCTACTTCAGTAGGCTGATGAGTCACAGAAATGTTTCTGGCCTTTTCAGGTGGTTGCTCCATTGGAGGAGACTCACTCCCAAGTACACCATATTCTACGTGGGTAAGTGTGAAATCACACACATGCCCCTGAGCCTCAGGCTGGAGGAGATTAGAGTAACCCTGAAAGAAACCAAGCAACATCATTCCTAAAATAGCTGGATCTCTTTAACTTTGTGGAAGTATTTTCATTTTATTTGACTTGCAAGGTTATTTGTTGATGAGAGAACTCTGAATATGTTAATATATTTACTCCGAGCAGATGTTGGTATGGCACAGTGGTACTGGACAACTATGGAAGATTAAATAACTAGAATGCATTAGTGTTAAAAGGGAGTACTTCCAACACAAATAGTTCAGGCCAGATAAAACTGCTGTGGAGTAAGTGATTGTGATGGACCTTTAAGTGATTCTATGTTGTGACTTTTTACTGCATTATGCAAAGGTTTTACATGTCCATAGTTTTATTTTAATCAAACATAAGTTTACATTACGAAAAAGAGCATGCTCATTAAAAAACCCTGTTCTTTATTGATGATGCATAATGGATTTTTAAAAAACATGTAGAAATCAGGTACAGAATGTACTTTTCAGTTCAACAAAAAAAACAAATGTTTGTAAGTCTGATTCACATACGTATTTTCGTATTTTCGTTACAAAAACATTACAGTATTTCAGTTTTCTTTTAACTATTCTGTCAATTTCCAGCAAGGAACAATGGTATTAAAAGTCTATCTTGTCTAGCATAAGTTTTTCTTGTCTAGCATAACATTTTACTCACTCTGATTTAAATAAAATACATACAGTTTTGAAAGCTTTAATACCAATTTAAGTAGTATTAGAAAGTTTGTTGAACAATGGATCATTCACCCAAGAAAGTTCCAAATTATGTAGCAATTTATGACAATATACAGCATCCCTAAGTTATCAATATATTGTATTCATCTATTTTTAACTATTGCACAAATATTCATGTATCCTGCCTCTTTCTTTCTTTGTCCATTTCAAGTACTTCTTAGGCCATAAAACTACATATTTCATAATTATGAAAAAGATAACTGTATCCTCATTTTATTAATTTTTGATACTACTGTTGAAACAATTGAAAATATAGTTGCACATACAATTTCATAAATGAGGATTTAGCCTTCAAAAGCTTAAGCAATTTAAAAATAAGGTAAATCAAAAATTAAATGTTTTTAGCTTGGTTGTGTTTTGGGACTTCTTACTATTTATTGAAATAATTCAAAGTATTGAATGGTTCAGACTTAGGGTTACATAGGTGCATAGATGTTTATTTGTGTAAATCTTCCCGTGCCTCCATAGAATAAACATGTTTGAAACGTTTTTTATCATGTATAAGTTCCAAAGCAATTGATAAAACTTTGTTTTTGCAAAAGCATCTAACATTTAGTGAATCAACATAGTTTTGTGGGTGATAGCTACATTATCATAATATCTAACAAACTATAAATATGAAATTACAAGATACTCAATTAGACATTGATCTTTTCTGTCCTGTTTCATGGAACTGTTTAGAAGCACATTGTAGTCTCCACTAAATGAAACCTCTGTTTATTTTTTGAAGTAAATGCATGCTTTGATCTCAGAAGTTAAGTGAACTATTTTAGGGCTCTCAGAGTTCATCTGTCCGTTGTGAACAAAGTTTCCAAATTTGCATTTGTCATCTGGATTAAGCATAGAAAGTTATCATTTCCTTTGTAAGAGGTTTTGTAAGATTTCTAATCAATAGGTTGTAAATGTTAAGATTTAAACTACTTAGTGAGGGAGAGCTTTAAAATCCAAGATAAGGAGAAAGTAATCAAATATATTTGTTGAAATGAATTAAACTGTTTGAATAATACATCAGGAAATAAAGAATAGGTGTTATACGTAGTGGAAACTGTAAATCACATAAGTTTTAGCAGTAAAGGAATTTTTAAAATATATAATGAGAGACGAGAAGGGGAATATTTTTTTAACATCATAGAATCTCAGCATTAAGAGGGACTTGAAAGGTTATCTGGTCTGACCAATTATGTCATATCCAAATCCCTACTTCACTATCCCTTGCCAAGTTGTTATCCATCTTGTGCTTTCATTGCCTATGATGTGGAGTTTAGTACTTTTCAAGACAGCCCATTTTATTTTTGGACAAATCTAATTGATGGGGAAAAAATAGCAAACTGAAAAAAAAAAAAAAGTTGTATTCTATTTTCCATTAATTTGTTTTAGTTACCCCTTGAGGATTTGTTTTAAAATTTAAGGTAATGAGTGTCCTTCTTATTTGAGTTAGGTTTATATTCATACAGAGAAACTCACCTGGAAGATAGAAATGCAGAACCAATCTTTAAGAGATGAGTTAGGCCTAGAAAAGGAGTTATTTAAATTGATCAGATAATTGAAGCCATGAAACTATTTGTGGTAACTACTAAAGTGACAACATGTTAGAGGGTATTATAATACTGGAAAGTTACTTCTTAAATATTCAAAATACTTTACCTATTTTTCATGGAAATCCCTTTGGGGCCACATTTGAAGTTCTATGTGTCTCCTTTTAATCTACTAATTTATCTATTTATTTATTTTTTATTTAAGTATAGTTGGTATACAATCTTATATTGTTTATATTAGTTTCAGGTGTACAGTATAGTGATTCAACATTTTTATACCTTATAATATGATCACCCCACTAATTCTAGTAATCACCTGTCACTGTCTAATCTTATCACAATATTATTGACTATGTTTCCCTTCTCCATTTCACCCAGCCCCTACCCACTGCCTTCTGGTAATCATCCCTTTGGTCTCTGAGTCTGTTTTCGTGTTTTTGTTTTGTTTTAATTTAGATTCCACACAAAAACCATATGGTGTTTGTCATTCTCTTCCTGAATTATTTTACTTATCATAATACCCTTTAGAGCTACCCATTTTGTTGCAAATGGCAAGTGTGTTATTTTTTTTTCTCCATGATATATCGTCTTCTTTATTCATGCATCTATCAATGGACACCTAGGTTGCTTCCATATCTTGACATAATCTAATTTAAAATCAACTACAGCACCATAGAGGAATAGTACTGGCATCAGCTAAAAAGCCTAGAAAGCCTAAACAATACACAAGGATGTTTATGAGTCAAATCAAATTTCCCCGGTCTTTGAATTTTTGAAAGCTACTTGAGAACATGAATACGAAATGAATATTTTTTAAATGAGACTGATTTCAATATAAAGTCTGATGAAAAATTATTTCCCCACCAGTTATGGGACAAGATAAAGTTTTAATAATTATTTTGTGCTGGGATTTACAGATAATAGAAATCTTATGTACAACCTTGCATTTTAAGGACAGAATAAGACTGTTATGAAACATTGAATATATATCTGAATATAGTGATTCCTAAAGTAACTTAAATCCAAAAAAGTAAAGTTTTCTTGAATTTGGCTGCCTTTCCTTCAAGCATATAGTTTCTTTTAGGCATATAGTTTCTTTTAGCTTTTATGTTCTGTGTAAATCACTGTTCACATTTTTGTGTTGTTAAACAATTAATGTTTAGTTACTCCCATATCTGTAACTCTCTTTTGAGTATTGAAATATATGTTTTGTGGTTTTCTTTCTTTCTTTCTTTCTTTCTTTTTTTATATTTGGGCATCTAGAGGTAAATATGATTCCATGAGTACCATTTTTTTCTCATCATATCCAACAAAATACACTTAACTCAGATGAATGGTCTGAATTTTATTTCCTCTGATGGTAATGCTTTTAAGAATTTGGTGAGTGGGAAAATATTTATTACAGATGTTAATTTTAGCAAATATTTTAATAACAAGGAAAAATAATAATCACATTTGGCATAGTTAAGATACCAATTGCTGTTTTTTTAATGATGGCAAAAGTATCAAATAATGGGGAACTCATGATGCTATAAATTTATCCCTTCCAAAAAAATTATAAAATACCATGTAGAAAGTTTCACCGAAAAATATAAATAAAAGATGAAGATATTTGCATATTTGATCATGTATTTTAATATGTCACCCTTAATATTTTCAAAAGATAATCTCACCTAAATCTAATCTTATTGCTTGTTTTAATTGGATACAAGTATTTTCATTGAAAGGGTAGTGGTGATTAAGACAATAACAATGATTGCTAACTCTCTCTTGCCTCCCATTTTTAAACATTTTATGGTTAATTTTGTAATATTTCATATGAAATACCATGAAAAGTAGCCCAAATATACCTACATATATACAAAAAATACATATCTGTGTCTTTGATGTGTTTGGGTTGGGAGGATGCAAAATTAGAAACTAATAGATTCCGTACAAAATCTTTGAATTGTTCTGTCTCTAATATAATTTCATCTCTAAAAGGGGAGTCATACCTAGTTTCAAAGATTCTACAGTATAGTATAACAAACAAAATAGTTATCTGTAAGACATTAAAATTGAACTATATCATCTATATACTCTTTTTTTAAATTTTATTTTATTAAATTTATTGGGGTGACAATTGTTGGTAAAATTACATAGATTTCAGGTGTACAATTCTGTATTACATCATCTATAAATCCCATTGTGTGTTCATCACCCAGAGTCAGTTCTCCTTCCATCACCATATATTCGATATATACTCTTTTATTGATATTGGATGATAATATTCATTGACTTAAATACTTTTGAAACACTCACTTCACAAATGATCAGATACATAATTTTTATGAATGGCCTTTTACTATGGGCTTAAGTAAATACCCTGGAAAAATAACTAGTTAACAATTCAATAGGCTGACATCAACTCCCCACGTGCAAGCACTTTCTATAATTTATGGAAAAGGTAACATTTTTTTTGAAATGCTACTACCTTTAGGCTCTTATGCCAAAATATGTAAAAATCCAAAATATCCAAGTCTTAAATACTTTTAATATCCCTTAGAGTATTTGGCAATCTAATTTAAGAACAGTTTTTTGTTGTTTGTTTGTTTCTTTTTAAGTATTTACAGTGTTATCTCATGGAAATTGAAGGATCAAAACAAGTACAGCCAGACATCATGAGAAAGAAACATAATTGGAAATTAGGCCACATTTCGTCTCTCTCAGGGTCCACATGGTCTCCCTGTCATCTCTCCTTTACTTCCCATCTGTTCTCTACATCAGCAAGAATATTTTAAAAAATATAACTGTGATATTATCTTCTAGTATCCTCTAGTACCCATGTCTTCAGGTTAAAGCTAAACTCAGACACAGGTTCATGAGCCCTGTGTGATCACTTAGTCCATATCTGATTTCGTACCCTATCACTTGTTTTCCTGCTCTCACTACCGAGGTATATATTTCCCGCCTTGTGATTCCTTTGACTCACCAAGCACATAACCTATCTCAGAGTCTTTACACCTGCTGTGCATTCTGCCCAGAACACCTTTTCCACAAATATTAGCATGACTGGTGCCTTCACTGAATTCATGTTTCTATGCAAACAACATATGATCACATAGACATACCCAAGTAGTAATTCCCCCACTACTTTTAAACTTCATAACCTGCTTTACTTTTATTCCTACAGTTTTCTCATCTAATGGAATATAGTTTCTATGCTTGTACATATTTACTGTCTATCTCCCACTACAAGAAGAAGCTTCCGAGAACAAGGACTTTTTAAAATTCATTGTGGTATTCCTGGCATTTAGAAGAGCGCCCACTACACACGGTAGTAGGGACTCCATATGAATGTACTGAAAGAATTAGAGTGAATTTTTCTCTAATCCCTACTTCTTTCTGAGTTTACACCATTATTTTGTTCTTTCTGCTAAGCTGCTCTCTCTGCATCAGCTAGCACACAGCTCATAATTGCTACATGGCCTTTCAGCTGCAGTCTTCTCCACCAACCAGCAACTTCTCTCTTTTACTTTAGTTCAAATTCCTGAAAATCTAAGTGGACAAGCTTATTTTTCCAGTAAGGCCACAAATTTCTGGCTAGCCTCTGGATGTATTCTTTTGGTCAGGTGTATACTCTGGGTCTAATAAGGCTTAGCCACTTCAGAGCACGGATGGTTAGGTGTGAGGGGCTGTGGGCAGGCAGCCAGGCAAACACAGACATTTCTAGTACATAGAGCCATTGCAGCCATACGGACACCAATGCTCTTTATGGTCCCAAGTCCTGCTCATTAGTCCTCAATTCAAAGCATCTACTTTCTGCCTCCATGTCCCTTCCTGATCAAATGACTTCCCTATTGTTTTCTATTGTTATATCCCTGTGTTATATATAAACTGTGCATCTGTAAAATTTCTATGATAAATAATATATCCATGTCTCTGCCTTGATCCTAAAGGCAACAGAAAGCCCCTGCAGTGCCATTCCCCTCCCCACCCCCAGCCTATTCCACTTATGTGTTTGAATGGCAGGTAAGAAATCCCACGTGTCTTTACAGAGATCCTATTGTGGACACACCCTAAAGTAACCCCATAATGTGTCATACCTTTGCAAATCCCTCTTCTTTAGTTAAGTTTGGGTGGAAACTGTGACTTGCTTCTACCCAATAGAAAATGGCAAATGTGAAGGAATTTTGCAGATGTAATAAAAGTCCCAAATCAGTTGATTTTGAGTTAATTGAAAGGGTTATTCTAGGTCAGCCTGACTTAATTAATTGAAAGTCCTTGAAAGAAAGACTACTACCCTACTCTCTATATATGAAGACACATTCTCCTGGTGGCTTGAAGGAACTGAAGAAATGAATTCTGCCAACAACCTGATTGAATTTAGAAACACATTTTTCCCCAGTCAAATCCCCAGCTAAGAACACAGTTCAGGTGATACCCAGACTGCAACCTTGTGAGTTTGAGCAGAGTGTTCATCCAAGTCATGTGTGCACTGCGAACCTACAGAACCTGAGATAATAAATGTGCTTTGTTTTAATCCACTAAGGTTGTGGCAATTTGTTATGTAGCGTTAGAATACAAACACAAATTTTCCATTCTAGTTCATTGTAAAAGACAAATATTTAGAGTCTCCATGTTATTTTAGTTCTTTAGACCCCACTCTGATTTTGACTTGGACCTTTTTTTCTTTATTTGAGTTTTACATGCTCACTGTAAAAATAGAAATAGCTTAATTCATTTCCTTAATATACTCCTATTTGGAGATGTATTCTTTTCCTGTATTTTCTCATGTCAGTGTCTTAAGACTAACTTTAGACTTTCTTTCAGGGGACCACACATGACTGGAATATTTCTCTTCCACCCCTAACCACATAATCATCTCTTTTTCATATCATGTCATCTATCATTTTCAGCTTTTGGTTCTTATGAGCATAGACACAAAGACCCTGACTGTGAAATGTGCATGTCTACTCCTCTCTTTGAGGTCTAATTCTTTTTTTTCTTTATGCTTGTGAATATTTACTTAATCGTTTCAATAAAGTCATTCTTGAAATTCTGAGAGTGATTACTTAAATAATGATTTTGTAAGGCCAAAGCATTTATGTTGGGATATTTTATCCCATAATTTATCTCTTTGTTACTTCTAAATGTTCATGTATCAAGTTTCATTTGGTAAAAGTTGACATATTTTTTTTGGTCAGTGTTTAATACTTTATTATTTATAAGTTTATAAATGCTCTTTATTCTGCTTACTGTATCTTTAGTCTTAAACTATATTTGAGTGTCTTGCCTTTCTAAGAAGTTCTATACAATACTTACCATAGTGCAGAATATGTCATATAATTTAGGAGTCAATTAGTTAAATAATATGTTTTTAGATTCCACAGTGCTAGGAGTTGAGGGTATAGAGACATGAAGAGTTAACTCTTTTTTTTATTCCCACCAGCACATACATTTTCAGAGACTTTAGAAAGTCACAAAAGTTATTGTTTGACTATTTGGTACATAGTCTATTTAAAGGAAAATCTTACTTTAGAATGTGTTTAATGGTATGTGTTTGAAAAGCCAAGATTTTCATTTATCATACACATGGAAATAAAAAAAATTGAGATGAAATATTGATGAGACAAATTTCTTCTGTTTATTATGACAAAAATTCTCAAACACTGATTTGAAATTGAAGTGATTAAGAGTTTCTATTTCCCAAAGGGAAATACAGAGTATGTAATCAAGCTCTTGTCCACATTTGCCTGAAAAAATATATAATGCTGTATATAGGTCCCTTATTCAATAGGTTAAAAGTCAAATTTTAATTTTAAAGGGAAAATGAAATCCCAAATTTTGATGCCTGGTAGAAATCAGAATAGGGGTGATGGATAGGAATAGTTATGTATGTTCACTTTGATCTGGAGGGAATAAGGAAACATCCAGTAATCACATTTCTAAATGTATATCAGAGTAGATAATCCTTTAAGTGCTCTATTCAATTAATTAATTAAGCTTATATCTCATTCAGGTATACAAATTATCCTCTTTAAGGGAAAGAAGCTTAGGGAAATATTTAGAGGGAAATTAATTCAAAGAGCTATTGTTGAAACATTGAAGTCATATGAACACGTTATCACACAAACTATAGCAGAAACTGGTTTTCCTTGTTAGCATACTCAAGTCAGTATAATGCATCGATAAGGAACACACTAAACATTTCCAGAGGTAAGGTTTGTAATTGTGTTAAGTAGCAGGGCATGTTTAACACACTTGCATTGTGTTAGTTCAGGGCATGTATTTCTCTTTTAGAAAGCTGCCTTTGAGTTAAATACCAAAATCTTGGAAACTTCTGATAGTAGCCAGTGTTAATTATTTTTCTTTGGGATGAGTCAAGTAGATAATTTGACATCTCCTTATTTGTACACATATTTAAATCACGGTTTTTACTTTATTGTGAAGAATGAAAGAAGTAGAATATTCATAGGAAACAGAAGGAGACTTTCTTGTGTTGTTTTTTAATTGTTTTAATGTGCACAGAAAAGTGTAAATAAAACAGTTATGCTTATTTAACAAAGAATGTGCTGACATCCTTGTTCTACCTAGTTGTTCTAAGTTTGCTGTAGGTGCTTCTAGGCGCCCCCAGATGGCGCCCTGGAGCCCATTCTCTCCTGTGGCCGACCAGTTGGCAGGCTGCAAGGGAGAATGAGATTGAAGCGGCAGGGCTTAACCCCGTGCAGCCGAGAGAGATGGGTTGCAGAAGGACTCCGAGAGGCAGCTGCAACAGGGCGTCACTCACTGTCCAAGTATATCCATTTCTGAGCGCAAAAGGAAGAACTTAAGCGGGCGGCAGTTGGAATATAAATTTCTTTGTAGTATTAAAAAGCAGCATGGATCATGGGCAGCTGAGCTGGTACGTGCAAGTGAAACTACTGAATGGAATTGTGCTGGGTAGGAACCCGTCTGATCATTCTTTGTGTACCAAATGTTCTGTGTCCTGACTTGTGCCTATGTGTATACAGTCATTTCATTTTCACCTGGCTCATGGGGACTTGGGGTTACAATCTTTCATTTTTCCAACAAGATACATTGAACGCTTCACAGAACATTGTTTATTGATAGAAATATGCCCTAGTAATGGTCTAAAGAAACACATGATAATAGCACCAAAATACTTTTTTTAATGTTTCTTTGTTAGAAGGAAAAAAAGAAAGTAAACCTAAACCATATTACCGTGTATGTTTACCCGATATTACTTTTAAAAGACAACAGACTATATATACATATATATATATATATATATATATATATATATATATATATATATAACTATATATGTGTGTGTGTGTGTTTATATATATATATATATATATATATATATATATAAAACTACTATGGACTAGATATTAAATCACTTTTACCTGTGGGTACAGACATAAACACACCTGTAAAATATGAATGGTTTTCACATCTGTGTGCCAGAAAGAACATTATGTAGCTACGCTGACAGTATGATGAAAAATACATATCTTGTGTATACATTTTGTATGGTCTAATGTGCCATGTGAACGTGTGGTGTGTGTGTAGACAATACCATATATATGTGACCTAGATGCAGAATTATTTTGTTACACAGTTATAAAAGTGTGTTGGAGATGGATAGATTCTTGCACCTTCATAAACAATATGTCTATGTAGTTTACTTAGTATAAAGATCATCTATTGCCTAAAAAACAAATTTAAAGAATGTACTGTTATATTTTAAATTTCTCCAGTTTCATCCAGCACTTAGTTTTCTGTGTTTTTTATATTCTGGTGAAAGCTTTCTTTTCTTTTCTTTTCTTTTCTTTTCTTTTCTTTTCTTTTCTTTTCTTTTCTTTTCTTTTCTTTTCTTTTTTCTCTTCTCTTGTTTTCTCTTCTCTTCACTTTTCTTTCTTTCTTTCTTTCTTTCTTTTTATTTGAACATAAAGCATTGGCTAAAGTGATTATATGGACATACATTGCATAGATATATAAATATAGGTTCTCTGGGCTTGAGGTTACTGATAGCTGCAATTCACTAGAGCTTTGAAAACTTGAGAGTTCTGACTGGAAGTTTACATTAGAAAGTAGCCAGAAAATTGAAAGATTCAAAAGCTCAGAACTAAACTGGAAATAACAGAGGCTGAGGTTTTACTCTTAGTGTTATTACTCTAAATAATGTTAGGATGCTTATAAACTTGTATGTATTCTCTTGTAACAAATGTGTGCATGAAGCAAATACTGAATTTTATGCTCTGCCATTGCACACAAGCAAATACAACACAATTCAGCATAAGAACTATGTGTTGGAGCTAACTATGTAAGACAGCATGCTAAGTAAAGCCTGAGATACCAAGAAAACTTAGAAACAGTCCTGCCCTCAAAGATTTGCCAGTCATATGACTACAATGGACATATTCATGAATATGAATATACAGTAAAATACAAATCTAAATAGATGCTATTAGAGAGGGACATGCACAAGGTGTATAACATTTAAATGGACGGAGAACTCTGACTTAGGGCTTTTGCTAAGGGCTTTGTTTTAGAAGGCTCTCCTCTTGGGATGGGTAGAAATAACAGTTTTGGTAGGTGACGATGATAATGTTCAGTCAGACGTTTCGTTTGTGTAGGGTACGGCCTTCTTCACTGACCTCAGATGTGAGCAGTAAGAGATAGTATTATACAGGTAGGTGGGGCAGTATCGGAGATGGCCTTGAGCATCAGGCTGAAAAGTTTGGATTTCATCATTAGTTTATACCCAGGACCACGAACAATACAGACATTCAGTACTCTTTTAGAAACATTGAGTCCTGCGCATAATAGTGAGAGCCAGTATGAAATTTTACAATAACTTTATCATTTATTTATGGTGTATCTACCATATTAAAACATAAGTTCCAAGACAAAGCAGTCTTTTTCAGTATTATATCCACAGAACCAAGAAACGTCTTGAAACATATTTATCTACTGTACAAATGAGTGAATGAATGGTACATGAGGATAAGGCCAGGATTCTATGTTATTTACATTTAGTTTTCCTAATAGTCATCAGGGAGTAACATGCTCAAAATTCACCAAGTGTTTAGAGCTGTTGTCCAAGCTGATTCCATTGTGGTGAAGGTAATGCAAAGCAAGTTCCCTAGAATAGCCACTATTGATGTTGAATCTTATTCTCTTTTTAACCTCTTTCATGAATAGTCTTGCCTTCACATTTCTAAAAGGGTTATTAAGATAATTATAAACTGCATAATTATTCGGGCAGAATTTACCAGTTCATCTTCATATCTGTACAGTAGACATGCAGTGGATATATAGTCACACAATATAGATGTATACTGGATATATAGAATGCTAAGCAAATAAATTCAAGGGAACAGTTTTAGGAATGCCTTTACACCCTGAAATAGATATTTACCTCTCTATGTGGATGCTCCAAATATTTGATTGTCTGCAACTTAGTTTAGTGCAAACTCTCCAGAGCCTCTTTATAATTCTGGGGGTGCAAAGTGATCACTTGAGAGATCCTCAGCTATTTGCTTCCATAGTTTTGGGGAGCTCTGAGGTAGCATAGTTGAGGTTCCAGCTCCATACAGGAAGGTAGTGTTTTTCTCTGTCCCTATGTAATGGTATCTGTACCTTTTATGGACAGGGACACACACGTGTAAAGAAACTAGTGAAGAAGAAAAAAATGTAGTCATTTGAAAGGATGATACTAAATAAAAATAGACATTTTAAAGAAACTTATAAACTTATAAATGAGGTTCACTCAACTAAGTTATAAATGTACGTGTACTGTCATACAAATGAAAAGGCCAAATAAACCATGTCATCAAACCAAAATCATGAAAAAATGTAAACACCTGGTGTTTCCCTTTTTGCCCAGGAAAGAGTTTTTTCTTCTGTGCTGAGATTTATGTATCTTCACTTACCTTTATATGATTCATCTAAAAAATACAAGGGTGGAATTTTCAGTTTAAAAATACATGTTCATGGGGATTCTATGTGTCAGTTAAACTGAGAATGCAGGATTTGTTTCACTTTGAGCTAATCTGTGCAGAGTCAGGATTTTTCTTTCATCAGTGTCAGTGTCCTGGTCTCTGTTCTGCTGGACCTGCTGTTAATGCTTTATTTTTAGCCCCTGTGAGAGGAGGTATAAGATATAGTGACCCAAGACTCGACCTATTCTAAGCCCTGGCCATGGCTGGACCTATAGACTAATGGGTTAGAGGAAGAACATCTTGTTCAAATAAAGCTGGAGATTCAGTTTCAGAGAAATATACTGCAGTATCTACTGCAGATTTTCCCCCCTAGTGGTTGACTTAAAGCTGTTCTGTTTTGTTTTGTCTTGTTTTGTTAACAATTGAAATAGACTTTTCTTCATATACTGGAGTGAGTTAGTTTGGTCAAAATTCTCTAACTTATGTTTTTAAAAACATGCTTCAGGAGAGCATATGCTTTTCTTTAAATGATCATTTTGAGAGATACAAAAACAATGTCTTGGAAAGCATACTGGGTCTTTTTCTTTATTCTTTGGAATGCTAGGCATCCAAAAACTACACAAATACAAAATACGCACATACAATGGAAATGTTCTACATTTGAATCCCATATTGTGCTCCTCTTTTTTAGTGTAGAAAAAAGTTTTCTTCTTCCTCTGATGTCCTGATGTCACTATTTTCTTTAGCCAAAGTTACTGAATCAGTTTAATATGATATTTAGCCTTTCCAACCAGACTGTAAACTCCTGAAGGAAGCAAATGAATTCCATGCTTCCTTTGAATCTCTCTATTAGACCAAACACACTGTCAGCCACACACAGCACTGAAGTTTGTTTTTTGACAATTAATGTTAACTTCTTTTTTTTTTCATACACGTTTAAATAAGTAGATGTTATAGAGCAGTGACTTTTAAGGGGCAACATGGAAGTCTTTCTAGAAGCTCTGTATACTGAGAACATTACACCTGACACACCATAGTAGAAAGAGAAAGTTCCTTCTCCTCGAATCAACTATTTAAAATGAGACATCTTTTTTAAAATAATGTTCGAAATATGGAGGTATCTATAAAGGCACAAAGCTTGCCTTCACTTGGTAAAGCTATTTCTATCTGGAATAGATACCTTCTGGCAAACCTGTGTCTCTCGGGTGTTGTGTAACTGCAGGTGGAATATTGTGCAGTCAGAACTGCTGAAAGGGGGGAATGAGAAGAGTTCCTAGCAACCACAGTTGACCTTAAGGGACCTTAGGGGCACTGACCATGTTTCAGAGCTGTTCGTGGGATGGTGGGGAGGGGAGGAAGCATGTATATTTTATAATGAGTATATTTATGAGCATACAGCAACCTGCCACCCCGATATATAAAAATGACTTAGCAGCAGCAAACTTGTATTTTAGCAAGTGCTAGAGGCAAACAACAAAGGATTTGTGGCTGTACTGTTAACAGGAATGAAGAACTTCTCTTCTTTCTCTAGTCCAAAAGCTAACATAGAGCTCTTGGTTCCTAAGATGTATTCTTTTCTGGTCTCAGGCTCATTAATGATGGAAGTAGGAGGGAGAGGGTATAAAGCGGCAGCTGCAGCTGTGGGCACTCAGATCATTTGTCACCTGGCATGAAGTTAGTGTTGGCAGCTCTGGAGTTCCAGCACAGAACACCAGGGAGCAAATGCCAGTTGATTGTTGTTCCTCACCAGCTTGCTGGCTAACTCTGACTCATTCTTCAGATCTCTGCTGAAGTGTTGCTTCCTCCGGGTAGCTTTGCCCGACCTCTCTTGAATATACTTAGCACCTTTTTCTCTGCTATTATGGCCTCAGATTCTCTTTTTTGCCATCACACTTCCCACTTGAGGACCTGCCTGCCCTCCTCACTAGACTAAAGGCAAGAGCTGAGTCTTGTCTAATATTGCTGTGTATCTGACTTACAACAGAACTGTGAATATTTATGAATACTGTTTGTTGCATGAGGGTTTAATGACTATGTATGGCCTTTAATGTCAGTAAAAGTTGTGTGTGACTCCTACTGTCACATATAAGAAATAACTAAACTCTTAGTCTCAGTGTCTTCATCTACAAATGGGTAGTGATATACCTGCCTCTTAGAGACAGTTGCTAGTTATAATAATAATTATTATTCTATGATTATTAATAATCATAGTTGTTCTATGATTATTTTCTCATGGGCTTTCTAAATATTAACTGAGTCAACGCTCAAAAAATGGCTTTACATTCTATTTTATATAAGAAATAGAGGCACAGAAAGATTAAGTTACTTGCTGCCCAAGGTCACAGAGAGAAGAATAATGAAAGTCAAAAACCTAGAATAGTTCCCAGGAGAGAGTAAACTTGTAGTACTAAGTGCTGGGATGGGGTGTACTACAATTTTATTTTGGGAAGGCTGATTCCCATGTAAATGAGAAATTACCCCACATAATTAAGAACGGTTTGTTCCCTGACTTCAGAGCCTTCTGTTGCAGATACTTTATTTGTAGAATTATGTCATTAGCAGTTCTTTACAAATTATAATTTGCAGTGCTTGCGTATTACAATAGTGTGGCTGTATTATAATTTCATATAATAATTTTGTTTGTGGTTAATATTCTTTTAGTTTTGGAAATTCCCCTATTGTTTCCAATTTTAGCCTATTTAAACAGGCTTGATATGCTGCTTTACACAACAGATATACCTCCTAACTAATCATATTTAGATGATTAATTAACATCAATAATAAGGTTGTTAAAAAGGGGTATGCATTCCTACTCAGAAGTAAACAGGCCAAATGAGGCATTTTAAAATGACTTCATGCTTAAGAAAATAACAAGGAAAAAATATAATTGCAGATGGAAATAAATTACTATTTCTTGAGTGACCATGATATACTATGACATACAAAGGTCAGCATTATAATCACCGTTTTACTGTGATGAGCTGGGACTCAAAGACATTGAATGACCAGATCAGGCCTTCTTAGTGGTACTGCCAGGATTCAAATACAAGTCTCCCCTGTGGGCCCTTATCTCTTTTATCCCATCATGTGATCTACACAGCATGCTGGCAGTGCTCATAGCTCCACATGATACTTAATTTTTTTTGAGACTCAGTTTCCCCTTGTGTAAAAATAGAAACAGTAATTCTCACTGCACAGGGTTTTGTGTGGTTTTTGTTTGTTTTGTTTTTTTTAAATCTGCATAGGGTTTTTGAATGTTATATGAAGACTGAGATCCTAAGGAATATATCTTAGGGGTCAGTGTTAGCACTGAGGTTGATAGATGTGTCATAAAGTACTCTCTCAAACTGATAGAGCGTGGGAATCTCCTAGGAGTTGAGGGACTGGCAGAAGGCTTGTTAACAATTAAAGGGGTTCATAACAAGCCCCCCAAAAATGTGCCATTTTGGCATGAATATTTTGAGCTGAAGGCAATCAAAACCAAGCAGACTCAAGAAAAACTTTTACCTTCCTTTAATTGCCTAAAGAATTTAGATTGGGGGGCCTGGCCCAGAAAGATAGATAACCTATCTGTGTGGCAGAACAAACATCTAATGACCAAACCTGTTATTCTTAATGTTCTGTGAATTACCCTCCTCCCCCTTGAAATCCCAGACCCTATGCCATTCCTTAGCTCATATAGACCTCAACTTCTTGTCCTGGCCTTGGATCTCACTGTCTTTGTAGGGAGTCTGTATATAAATAATTACATTTGCTTTCCCCGTGTTAATCTGTCTCATGTTAATGTCATTATTAGACCAACCAGAAGAACCTGGAAAGGCAGAAGAAAAATTTTTCCTCCTCAACACAATCCATATTCTCAGACACGAATCTAGGAGATTCAGATTCAGAAGCTGAGTGGGTCACTGTCTTTGTTTTTAACAAGTTCCCTTGGTGATTTTGATGATATATTACATGACAACCAGAGACATAGACAAGAAGACAGATAAGGCTGAAGGGAGGATGAAAAGTTTAAGATGAGACAGAAATTTGGCAGTCGTTGGATAGTGGTTGAAAATAGATTGAACCCATACCTCCCATGAGACAGCATGGATGAAAACTGTAAGGATTCAAAAACAACTCAGGACTTGAACGCTTTATTTTCCCAGGCCATTTAAAATACAAAACACATTAAAAGCACTTGAAACCAAAAGCAGAAATAATACGGAAGTGGCAGACAGTGAAAGGTTGACTGAGGTAGGTATGATGAGTGTTAAAGTAGGTTGTTTATGACAGTAAATACACTGGATCCTTGATGTCTGTGTATTATAACTACAAGTACACTTCCTAGACTAAGAAATCTGATTTGAATTTTTGTTCAGTGTAAGTGTCTTAGAATTAGTTCCTACTTTCTCTGCATTTCCATTCGACTTTTTCTAGCCTTTCATGCACGATAGCTGGTCATGAAACTGATCTTCCTTACTACAGAAGGAACTTCTGGAGGAGAGGGGTCCTGCCTTGTTCAAAAAAAGTTTGCAAGAAACAGTTTTAGAGTGACTTAGTCTTCCACCCACATTTTCATTATTTTTAATACTTGACAGAAACATTTTGTAACTTTAAAAAATGTTGTTCATTGGAACTCTTTAACATGATACTGATGGTTTTAGGACTTTTCATTTTTTCCTATTGTGGGTATTAGATGTGACTTTCTAAAGAGTACTGAAGAAAACATTTCTAATATCTGACTCCAGTGTTCTCTAAAACTGTGGGGTTTTTCTTCAGGAATTAGTAAACTATCTGACATTAATTTCTTTAAAATTATTGAAGGCATTAAATTCCTCGTTGTACCATCAGCAACAGAACATTTTTCAGTTATTCCAACTAATTGTATGGATCTGTTACTGAATAATAAACTTAATGAAAGCTACATATTTCACTGATAGAAAAGTGACATCCCTGGTTTATTAATAGGGTTTTTCTGGTTAAATATAATCTATAAGTTCTGGATAGTTGTATTTTTGAATTGGCCCTTGCATACACTCTTGAAATCTTAGAGAGTTAAAGAAGAGCTTGAGGAGTGATTTTCAGGATGAGCTGAGATCTCTACAATTTCAAAGCACTTTTAAAGAAGCTATGTCATAACTTCCCTTGCTAATCTATCACCATGTGAAGTTATCTGCATTGTTGTGAAATTCTTAGTTAAACCCTTTCCAAAATCTCTCCTGCTGCTACCGTATATATGCCCACGTCTCCCTGCTTGATCTTAGTGGAGACTGAGATAACCTAGTCACTGTCCTTTTAATACGTCGTTTAAATATTAGGAGTTATTATAAAAATCTTCCTCTGCAAATATTGCAGACAAGTTACCTATGTAGCCTTGCTTTCCTGATGATTTCCTTCTGCAGAGGACCTGGAGCAAGGTATGGCATACTTCACAGGAGGGGCTTCCCGGGGCCTCCTTGCCTTCTTATTACTAATTTTTAAAATAACTTTTAGCTGTCACTTCTTGACCTTCCCCATTTGCCTTTTCACCTTCCACTCTTGACCAGCTACAATCAGAAATGAAAAAGTTGGCGGCTGGATCCTTAAAAAACTCTTTACAGTATGATTTCATATATTCATGATTTTGTATGTACATTTCAGAGACACTTATCATTGTCCTTTAGGCATGTAGTATTCACATGCAGAGCTTTGTGCCAAACATTAAGTGGGTTTATAAATAATGCAAAAGAGTAAACCTTGCCCTTGAGGTATGTATATAATAACGGTAACAATGACATTACCACCCACTTGCTGTGTATTGAATCCTGATAATAATCCTAATGGTAGGTAATATTATGAATACATTGGGGGGAGGGGATTGTCTGACTAAATGACCATTTCATCTGGTTCCTGAGTAATGACTTTCTGTCAAAGTAAAAACCTCTTCTCTCCTTTAGCTTCGAAATTTAACCTGATATCATTGTTCCTTTACTATCATCTGCAGTAATTTCACCATAGTTTTGCACTAACATTTTCATGGTTACCAACATTTTCATTTTCATTCTTTTCATTTTGTAAGGTACCTTCTATTCTGGCATGCTCATGGATTTTTCAATTTGGTAGGGTTGTTGGGTCTCACTCATTGCCACTTTCTATACCGTCTATTCTAGCCAATGTCAATGGGGCTTATTATATAGATATCTCACATACAGGAAATTAGATTCACTGTACTGTCTTTGTGAAATTTGTACCCAGTTATTAAAATTGGGTACATTTCATGCAATAAATTACACTGCTATATGTTTATGATATCGTAAGACAATTTTAGAGACACTATTCACATCTACCGTTATGCTTTTTTTAGAATACACTTTTTCAGTTTTGCTGAAAAATATTATATATATATATATATATATATATATATATATGTATGTATACACACACACACATATATTTAATTGTTTACTTTTTTGTGTTGAAATATTTCTGGAAAATTAAAGTGGTGAGTCGCCCTAGCCTTTGTCAGTATTGAAAGATTAGGAAATTATTAAGTGCCAAAGAAATAATATATAGAGTTTGTGAAACATGAAAATCTTTTTCAGTAAGAAGAAGATGCTATTTGTCTGATTTTGATGATCTACATAACATTGAAAAGAATATGAAAAATCAAGGTTTGTATAATTACTGGGCTAGATATTAGAAAATGATGCTTTGCAAATTACTCTGCTATATTTTTAACTTTCATTTACTGCTGATAAGCAAACTGCAGAGCTTGAGAAATTGTTCTGTTTCATTTTGCCTAAAACGCTACTTAAACTGATCAATTACTGATTTAGGTTTTATTATAAAGTATTGTTGAGGAGGAAATTCCCTGTATGGAAATTTCCTGAAGGGAATGCAATGTTTCAAAATTGCTGTTGTGCAATGGTTTCTTAGGATCTGATAACAAATTGAATTATATCAAAACTAATTTATTACAAGGATAAATGTGAAATGCAGAAGACTAATGGAACTAAACGAATTTCAACCAATAAAACTCCAGGAAATATGCTTTCTTTTAAAAAAAAACTGCAGTGATGACAGAGATATCTTAATTGATGTGATGTCTATGGCTTCATTTTGATAGAGTAGTCTATTTAATTATTACTCAAAATATCAGCAGTGATGCATGAAACCTCACTTTCAAGTATTAAATCTGAATAGAATACATCAAATTATATTGCTAAAGGCAAGAATAAGGCCTGAGAAATAGCAGAAGGACTTTTATACCCCTCCCCATTTTTATTTTGTGTTTTGCTTGTTTGTTTGTGTGTGTTTTTTCAACACCCTCCCCTGTCTTCTCTCTTTCTTGGTCCATCCCACACCTAGAACAGCTTGGCGTAAAGAGAGTTCTGAGTGAGGAACTCCGGTAAGATTAGAACACTAAAAATAAGGTTTGGGTGGTGGGACAGGCAAAGCAGTTAAAGAGGTTTATTTCCATCCCAAGGTATATATATCTGCACCTGCCAGAAGACTGTGCCATCACAGTGGACTCTTTATTATTCAGAGAACTCCCTGCTTTGTGGAGATTTGGCCATAACCCCAGACTTGCTTCTCTGGAACACCTAACTTTGTACTTGGCTTCAGGCAGTACAGTCTACTTAGGAAGGATTGAGTTTTAACACAGTGGAAGACACTGTTAGCGTACTTGTGTAACTGTATAAACAAGCCCAAATTCCTAAGGCAGATATAAAGGGTTTGGGGGCACTATTTTGTGCACCCCAAAACATACCTCTTTTTCTACCGTATTAAAAGAGATTTTAAGATTTGTGTGCCATTAATATATTTTAAATGTGCATATTCAAATGTATTCCATGAAGTCTTTCTCAGCTTCATACTTAACATTTAACCATTTGGATATACAATTACTTCACCTTGTGTCCATGTGTTAGATAGTCAAAAATGTGTTTTCCTTTCAGTGCTACCCTCAAAGGACTATGATGTTTTTAACCTTCCTTGAAGAAGTTTTAACACTTCATAAAAATCAGATGTAACATACACCTTATGATACTTTCATCCAGTAGGAGAATACAGTATGTGCTTGTGCTGGCCCTTTGGATTCCTGATCTTTGGAAGTATGTATTTGTAAAATCTCAATAGTTAAAAAACATCACAAAGCCAACCATAAATAGCTACTGGTGTCTTTTGTTTGGCTACCAAACAAATAAAATAACTATAATCATTATGGTAGGGAAGAGACCATTTTTTATGTCCTGTTCTCAATGTATTCTCTCTAGGAATGTCTACTCAAAATTAAAGACTCATCAGAAATGAAATTATAGATGTTCATGTAAAGATAACAATATAATGGGGCATATTTAATGTGAATACTTCTCACTCTTTCATCCGTAAGAGAAAAACATATTAGAACTATGAAATCTCAGTATTTAAAAGAACATTAAAAAAATATTACAATCTAGCATCCAAGGTGAGGAGGTAGAGCTATGGGATGAAACTGTTGAGAGAATTTAGGGCCAGATAGTCTAGCACCTTCCATGTTCATTCAGAGGTTGACCTTTTATTCACTGGACACTGGAGGCTTATCTGTGGTTTCTGCATGGGATAATGGGACTATTGCTTTTATGTTTTAGGAAGGTAATCTTGGCAACAATGTGAAGGATGAGGTTTTTTTTTTTAATCTCATTGGGAGAATATGTAAGATTGAGCTAAGTAAGTGGCAGTAATAATGGAAAGGAGGGGGAGGATTTAGAAAGGCATTTTAGAAATAGATCGATAGATAAGGGAAAGTGAGGAGTTAAGGATTACCCAGAGATTTCTAGCTAATGTGATTGGGGAGCTAATGATACCATTAATCATAATAGGGAGCTGTAACAGTTTTATTGAGAGGAGACTTCAGCTTTTAAGGGGAAAGAGGGATAGTGGATGGAGTACAGATAGTGAGTTTGGAGTTGGTCATGCTTAGTTTGTTACCTGTTAGACTTCCATGTAGATCAGTCTTTCTTAACCTTGATACTACTGACATTTGGGGCTAGATAATTTTTTGTTGTGGAGAGCTACCTTGTGTATTGTAGGGTGTTTGGTAATATCTCTGGCCTCTACTCACTAGATGTAAATAGCACTGCTCTCAGTTGTACCAACTGAAAACGTCTCCACATTTTCCAAGTGTACTCTGAGTCAGGGACAAAATCCACCTCCCTCCCCCAGTTGAAAACCACTGATAAATATACAGCAAAGTGGGTGGTGCAATTGTGTGACTAGAATTTAGGATACAGATGAGACATGAAGTCAATATTTAGAATCATCAATAGTGGCAATTTAAGCAATGCAAGTAGATGAGATTGTGCAGAGTAAGAATGTAGATGATTATACCATTGATGCTTGAACAATGCAGGTTGAACTGCATAGGTTCACTTATACATGGAGTTTTTTCAGTAAATATCTCTATTCTTTTCTCTCTGTGTTTGGGAGGCCGCGGATGGAGAGGGCCAAGTTTACGCATTAATCGAGTCCATTTTATATGGAGGACTTGAGCATCCACAGATTTTGGCATCTGTGGGGGGTCCTGGAAGAAATCCTCCACAGATACCTAAGAACAACTAACTTTTTGGAAGTCAAAAGTTACACATGGATTTTCAACTACATAAGGGGTCAGTGCCCTTAACCCCTGTGTTGTTCAAAGGTCAACTGTATAGTTATCTAATTTTGCTTAAATACCTCCAAGGACTGAAAATTCCTAAACTCATAAGCTAGATTGAGACAATCCATTTTACTTTTGGATACTTTCAAATGTTTTATATTGTTATTGTTGGTATATGTTGTTACTTGTTGAGTCAAATTTCTTGTATTGAGTATAAATAAATCTTTCTGTGACTATTATTCTTTGGTTCTGCTATATTGTGATTTATAAGAAATATATATATGGTCTTCCACCAAATTGAATTTATGTTAATGAAGGTGACTTTTGGAAAGCACCAAAGAGGGGACTGGTCTCTGGGGGAAACAACCAAGATACAAGACTTGGAATTTTCAGTCCCATCCCTGATTTCTGGGGCTAGAGGTTGAATCAATCACCAATGGCAAATGAGTTAATCAGTCGTGGCTATGCAATGAAGCTTCCATTAAAAACTCAAAAGAAGGGAATTTGGAGAATGTACAGGTTGGGGAACCAGAATGTTTCCACATGCCACCATGCTGGGCCCCAGGCTCCATGAGGACACTGGGACCTTGTTTGGGACCTTGCCCTATGTATCTCTTTATCTGGCTATTGATTTATATCCTTAATATCCATTGTATTTAATTGATAATCCAGTGAGTGAACAACTGGGTTTCCTAAGTTCTGTGAGCTGTTCTAGCAAATTAATCAAACCCAAAGTGAGAGTTGTGGGAACCTCTCCTTTATTGCCAGTATGTCAGAAGTACAGGCAACAACTTGCACTTATGATTGGCATCCTGAGTTGGAGGCGATCATTGGAACCTCCAATCTGTAGCTGGTAGAATCAGAAGTACAGGTGACCTGGGCTTGCTATTGGTGTCTGAAGTGGAGGGTTGTCTGATGGGACTGAGCCCTTAACCTATGAAATTGGTTGCTCTCTCCAGATAGAAGGTGTCAGAACTGAGTTGAATTGTAGGACACCCAGATGGTGTCCCAAGAATTGCTTGTCTGTGTGGGAATCCCTTCCAACATTGGAATATGTACCAGCATACCAGAACCTATTTAAGTCCTAATTTTGCTTTCATGGAACACAAAGCAAATCTATTAAAACAAGTAATTTTTTTTCTAAATCCCTCCACGTATTTTAACACATTTACTGAATTAATTTCTAGAAGTCACTATTAGTTTCCTAGCTAAATAAGTATCCTTAATATTTTCAACTTTCTTTAATATGTGGTATTTTGACAATTTTTTGCAAAATGAGCATTCTCAATTAGATGATGAGCATATAAAATATCGTTCTTATGGTATACAGCAGAGAATAGAACAAACTCCATGTTTGACCTGCTCAGTTTAGAGGAAAACAAGCCTGTAATTTCCTGGGTTTTGTCACATCAGTTTTATTAGAACATCTCGGAATTGTATTAGCATTTTTGTCAGCCACATTATACCATTGTCTTTTTTTTTTCATTTTAATTCTGTGTGAACTTTCTGTTAAATCACATTCCATATCATCTACTACCGATGCTTTGTTTCTAACTCAAGCATGGAAATTTATTTTCATCCTTTAAAAATGCAGTCTTCTTTCATTTAGCCCATCATTTCAACTTGCCTGATCCTTTTGGATTATGATTTCATCATCCAACATGTTTATTATTCCTCCGAGTTTCATGCCATCTGCACAGTTGATCAGCAGACCCCACAGACACAGTCATTAATAAAAGTCACTAATAAAAACGTGAGTAGGTTAAGTCCAGAGTCAGTGGGATTACACAGTGCTATGGATTTTCTTTTCACTCTTCTTCCAGCTATTTTTTCTTAAAGGTCTTTTTATTTTCCTTTCAAATATAATCCTCCTGTAAGAAATGGTAAGGTAAGTTATATTCCATTTATAGAATGGAATGGAACATTGCCACTTGGAACAAAATGATTTTATTAAGTGATAAAAGAAGGATACAAATCTGAACACAAAACATGGCATCTATATCTATATGTAGATAGATAGATAGATAGATAGATAGATAGATAGATATAAATATTAGACCTAGCTTTAGATGTAGCTATAAAGCACAGCAGAATCTCAATGATAGTTGCCTCTAAAGTGGTAATTGTTCTTGATTTTTTTGTATTACTATTTTCCTAGTCTTAATTGTTATATAGTGTATTTGTCCCCTTTATATGAAGAAAATAAATATTAAAATATACTTCCATGTTATGTAATTTTGAATCAACAAAGTTTAAAGCAGAACCTGGGGGGAAATCCATGCATCGTCCCTGAGGACCAGAATTTGATGAAGAGGCCTGACCTTTAATCATAGGAGAAACCTTTTTAAAGAAAGTCACAGGTTTTCAGTGTTCTCTAAAAAGGGGAGCTGGAGTTGTGCTAGATTTCCCATCACCAATACTCTTCCCTCAGGGATCTCTTAAGAGATGACAGATGTGACTAGATAGGCCAGCAGAAACTGTCAGATGGGGAAACATACCTGCCTGTCTTAACAGGGTTGTTATAAAGATCAAATGAGATGTTAAGTGTGAAAAAATTTGTACATAAAATATTTACAAGTCCTATTCAAGGATAAGTTGTTTGTGAAAAGGAGTTTAATTTAAGTTACTTTAATTTGAATGAGTATTGTGCTTCATAAATATGTAGGAGGAATGCGTGACCATTCTTCAAGGTAAGTTCCTTGAAGGCCTTGAAGGCAGGGACCATGTCCTATTAATCTATATATCTCCCAACACCTCGCACATTACCTTACACTTATGAGTAAATATGCATGGATATAGGATGAATAACATTGCTGTCAATATTTGCAAAATAGTAATGATTTTTATTAAGATAAGAAAAATGAATAATAAATAGTGTTATACATTATCAAGTACTAACACTGTGATTCTGGCATCTTGGTGAAGAATTGATATCACTGAATGATAAACAGCATTTGATTTCCTTTTTCTGTTTCCTAATTTTAGGCACTCACTGAGATTTTATGTTTGGACCTGTTCTTTCTTTCTATCTTTATTAGTTTTATTTCATCCATTCATATGGTCTAAACTATCTTCTCTGTGCTGATGACCCTTACCAGTCTTGATTATTTTCAGTCCTACTTCTCTTGACTCTTTGCTAACCATCTCTTCTGGTTATCTTCATATACTCAAATTCAACATTTATAAAACCTACCTAGATTCAAAACCCTGCATTGAACACCCACCTTCCAAATATACATGCAACATACCCACTCTTTCAGGTGTTTTTTCTGTTAAGGATGCTAATCTTTCCTAGTCACTCATGCTAGATCCCATGTTCTTCTGGGTCCCCTTTCTCTAGCCTGTATCTCCATTATAACAAAAAGTTTTAAAATCATAATCCTTTTATCTCTAATTATATCCCTAGAATACATATTTTTCCTTAATTAGTTCTAAGACCAAGTACAGGTCTTCATGATTATTCATTTGACCATCACAATACTCTCTGCTAAGTTATCAAATTAAAATAACTCTTGTTTTATTCCTTCTCAGTTCAAAATCCTTTAATGACTACCCATTTACCTGCTAATTTGAATTATACCATTAAGATACCAGGAATATCATTTGAGAGGAATAGACTTGGGGAAATATTAACTTAATTCTTCAAGTTATTCTAAGCTTTAACCTTGTATACTGTGTTTCATATCATAACTCTGGGGTTCCACTCAAAACAGATATTTTACTTTCTTTTTTTGTATAATACTCCTGAAAGAAGGAAACAGGTGTTCACATGAGGGGAGTTGGGTTGGGATTTCAAATTCTTGGGCACAGAATGAAAGACCCACACCTACCAGTGTCAAATGAAAGGGTAATTTGGCTTCAACATTCAGGTAAAATCAGGCTATCTTTTGTCAAATGGCTGCAAGCTTTGGCTCCTTTGTCTGTGGTCCTGTTCAGTCTGGTACTAAGGAGCCAATTGAATCTGACTTAACGTTTATTTACCTTCCTACGGCCCTTACTTGACTTTCATTAAAAGGAAAGGTGGAATAAAGTGGGATGAGATTAGACACATGTAATGGAATAAGGAAGTCTTTTAGAGAGTCTAGAAAGAGGGAAAGGATGTTCTTTCTCAGAGAAATGTAGCAAGAAACTTCTATTCAGAGAAAGCATTATTGAGTAGCTCTACAGCCAGAAATGGTGAGTCAGGGGCAGGTTGATTAGAGAAGACTTAAGCTGGTCTAAATGGGTTGAGAAGACTTAATGACAATTCATAAAGAAGGTTATGAAGCAGCAGATTAGCAGAAAAAAAAATTTTTCAGTTGATTCAAATACAGTAATTTCATTTCACTTGTCCTATGTCATATTTAAAGGAGAAAAAAGCAGTTTGTGGATATGAAGCTTTTCCATTATTAAGTATGCCCAAAGGAAATGTTGACAAAAGAGATCAAAATAGATGTTTTGCTTTTGTTTTTTTGTAATGAAACCTGCAGACCTTCAAATAGAATTTTGGGATTAATATTTGAATCTAATATACTGTCTTTAAAAGCCCAAAGTGCTAATACTATTGAATCATTTATCTGTGCATTTCTAATTATTTTAAAGAAAAAGTAAGCTGAATCACATTAATGTTAAAGCATTAAATGTTAAAGCATCTTTTCTTCTTAATATAAAAAGTAAATGGAAAGTTACCAAAGACATTTTCTTTATAGTTTGAGAGATGAGAGAAATAGATAACGCTAACCATTAGGTATATTATTGTCGCAAATGAAAAGTGGTTTCATAATGTTTATCCAAAGCAGATATTAGTGTGGTAGATGATTTTGAACATTCCATTTAGAAGTTTTCTTTGGGATTTTTCTAGACTTTACTCCATTTAATGGAAAAATCACATTCTGGAAATCAGATTTTGGTGTACGATATTCCATTCATCCAGTGCCTTTGTCCCAATTTTCTTGAGTTGTACAGAGAGTTAAATTGCCTACCAGTATCTGGTACACAGAGTTAGAGTTTAAATTGATTATTCTTTGTTACCTCAACCCTTAAATCCTTCATGCTACTTTTCCACTATTCAAAGAGTAGTCCCTATCAAGATGTGATCTGAGAATAGTTTAGCCATAAACCCTTCAAGGTGTAATCTGCACATATAAAGAAGACTGTAGTTTTAAAGCCACTCCAACTAATAGTCCACCTTTACTTAGAAAACAAGCTCTCATTCTCCCTGAGATCATTTCTTCAGGAAAAGTCAACCTCTGGTTTGAAACACACAGAAAACTCCAGTCAGAGTACATAAGGAAAGAGTTTCTGTAACCTTGACATGAAGTTGGCACCCAAGGAATTCTCTGTGCTCTGTATGGGGATAAGGGTTGAAGGAAAGCCTCAGTGATTTAGTTCTCTAAGTTGTCGCAAAGCCCGTTTGTGAACTTCAACAAATCAAAATTAGCCTGAAGCAGAGGTTATTTATTTCCCATTTATTAATTTTGTTTTATTTTAATATCCTTGAAGTGTTGGGAGAAAAGGCCAGAAGAGGATCACACTTTTATAGTGGAGAGACTATTAACTATCTTTTTAGATGACAAGTATCAGATAAAGGGGTGAGCCACAGAGCAAGGATAGGCAGAATACAAAGAAGATGGTCTCTTGATTAGAGACTACTAAAGCCTGCTAACACATTGCTGAAAATATTAGATAACTTTAATAACTTTTTTCCCCTTCTTATTTTCTTTTTCTTCCTTTTCTTTTTCCCTTTACCACTTTATCTATTAAAAAAAAAAAAAAAAAAAAAAAAAAACTATTAAAAAGATTTCTAGATGAGGTTTGGAGTCACAGAAAAATTGAGAAAGTACACAGATTTTTCATATACACCCGGCTCCCACACATACATAGCCTCTCCTATTGTCAGTATTCCCCACCAGAGTGGTACATTTGTTACAACTGATAAACCCACATTGACACATCATAATCACACGGAGTCCATAGTTTACCTTGAGGTTCACTTTTGGCATTGCACAGTCTATGGGTTTGGGCAAATGTATAATGATATGTATCCATCATTATAGCACCACACTGTCTTGATCACTGTAGCTTTATTATAAGTCTTAATGTCAAGTACTGTTAGTCCTCCAATTTTGTTCTTCTTCAATGTCATGTGTGCTAGTCTCAGTCTTTCACCTCTCCACGTGAACCTTAGAATCAGTTTGTTGATTTCCACACACCAATTTTGGGGATTTTGATTGAGATTTTGTTAACTCTATAGATCTAGTTGGGAAGAAGTGGCATCTTGACAATATTGAGTCTTCCTGTCCAAAAACATGGACTATTTCTCGATTTATTTAGTTTTTATTTTCATTTTATTCTTCAGAGTTTTGTAGTTTTCCTCATACAGATATTGTACATATTTTGTTAGATTTATACCTAAGTATTTCATTTGGGGGTGGGGATTCTAATGTAAATAGTATTGAATTTTAAATTTCAAATTCCACCTGTTTACTGTTGGTATATAGGAAAGTGATTGACTTTTGTATATTTACTTTGTATCCTGCAACCTTTTAAAAAACATTTTTTTAAAATATAGCTAAAATACAATATTATATTAGTTTAAGGTGTACACCATAGTTATGCAACATTTATATACCTAAAGAAGTGATCACCATGAGAAATCCAGCAATCATCTGACACCATGTCATGCTATCCCAATATTATTGACTGTATTCCCTGTGCTAGACATTACATTCCAATGACTTGTTTTATACCTGGAAATTTGAACCTCTTATTCCCCTTTATCTTTTCCCTCTTCTCAATTTGTCAATTAAAGTTGACATTCAATATTACTTTTTATTAATTCCAAGTGTACAACACAATAGTTAGAAATTTATATAATGTATATAATTTAAGGAATGATCCCACTAACTAGTCTAGTACCCACCTAGCACTATACATAGTTATTACCATACTATTATATTCCCTTTGCTTTACTTTATATCCCAATGACTATTTTGTAACTTCCAATTTGTATTTCTTAATCCCTTCACCTTTTCACCCTGCCACCAACCCCCTAATACACCTGCTACCCATCTGACACCATACGTAGTTATTGAATGTATTCCTAATGCTATACCCTAAATACCCATGACTATTTATAACAATACTCTGTACTTCTTAGACCCTTCCCCTTTTTCACCCACCTTCTCAACCACCCTCCCATTTGGCAACCATCAAAATGTTCTCTGTATCTACGAATTTGTTTCTGTTTTGTTTATTTTGTTCTTTAGATTCCACTTATAAGTGAAATCATATGACATTTGTCTTTCACTGTCTGATTTACTGTACTCAGCACAATGCTCTCTAGGTTCATCCATGCTGTCACAGGTGACAAGATTTCATTATGTTTAATGGCTGAGTAATATTCCATTGTATATATACGCCACCTCTTCTTTATCCATTCATCCATTGATGGACACCCAGGCTGTGTCCATATTTTGGCCATTGTAAACAATACTGTAATAAACCTATGGATGCACCCATCCCCTCAAACTAGTGTTTTGAGTTTCTTAGGATAAATAACCTGAAGTGGGATTACAGCATCCTTTATTGTCTCTCCTTATAGTCTTTGTTTTAAAGTCTATTTTGTCTGGTATAAGTATTGCTTCCCCAGCTTTATACAATTTTTCATTTCCATTTTAATGAAATACCCTTTTCCATCCCTTACTTTCTGTCTTTCAGTCTGAAGTGAGTCTCTTGTAGGTAGCATATGTAAGAGTCTTGTTTCCTTATCCATTCAGCCACCCTATATCTTTTGATTAGAACATTTAATCCATTTACATTAAAAGTAATTATTGATACATATGTAATCACTGCTATTTTGTTATTCACATTTTTTGTCTTTTTTTTTTTTTTCTTCCCTTGTGCTTAAAGAAGTCCCTCTAACATTCCTTGTAATACAGGTTTAGTGATGATGAACTCCTTTAGGCTTTTCTTGTCTGGGAAGCTCTTTATCTGTCCTTTGATTTTAAATGATAACCTTGCTGGGTAGAGTAGTCTTGGTTGTAGGACTTGCTTTTCATTGCATTAAATATTTTGTGCTATCCTTTCTGGCCTGCAAAGTTTCTATTGAGAATTCAGCTGACAGTCTTCTGGGAGCTTCCTTATAAATTACTAGTTGACTTTCTCTTGCTGCTTTTAGGATTCTCTATTTGTTTTTAATCTTTGCCATTTTAATTATAATGTATCTAGGTGTGGACCTGTTTATGTTCATCCTGTTTGGGACTCTGTGCTTCCTGGACTTGTATGTCTATTTCCTTCACCTGGTTAGGAAAGTTTTCAGTCATTATTTCTTCAAATAGGTTTTCAATGTCTTGCTTTCTTCTCTTTCTGGTACTCCTATGATGTGAATGTTGTTAAGCTTGTTGTCCCAGAGGTCTTAAACTATCCTCACTTTTTTTGGATTTTTTTTTTCCTTTGTGCTGTTTCAGTTGGGTGTTTTTTGCTACTTTGTCTTCCAATGCTCATTCGATTCTCTGTTTCATTTAGTTTGCTGGTGATTCCTCCTAGCGCATTCTTCATTTCAATTACTGTATTATTCACTTCTGACTGGTTCTTTTTTATGGTTGTTATGTATTTTTTTAAATACTTGCTATCTCTTTGTTGAAGTTCTCACTAAGTTCCTTGAGCATCCTTATAACCATTATTTTGAACTCTGTAGATGGTAGGTTGCTTGTCTCCATTTTGTTTAGTTACTTTTCTGGAATTTTCTCCTCTTCTTTCATTTGGAACACATTTCTTTGTTTCCTCATTTTGTTTGCCTCCTTGTGTTTATTTTTATGTATTAAATATATCTGCTGTGTTCCCAATTTTGTCCAGGTGACCTTATGTAGTAGGTGTCCTGTAAGGCCCAGTGGCACAGTCTCCCTGGTCACCTGCTCTGGGTGCTTCAGCAGTATCCCTTGTATGGGTTGTATGTGCCTTCCTGTTAGAGTTGACCCTTGTTTGCTATTGGCACATCAGTGGGTGGGATTGATATTTAGGTTGACTGGCTGTGGGGTTTGGCTATAACCACAGCTTATGGGCTGCTGTGTGGAGAGCTTATCCCACTGAAAAGGATTTGCCTCAGGGGGCTCTGGTGACTGTTGAAATCAACCTTTGCGTGTGACTCTTGTGGGGCTAATTGGGTGGTGTTCTGCTGTGGTCTGAAGCCAACCTCCAATTATGTTTGTTCTAGGGCCTCTTGGGAGGGGTTCCAGTGCAGGTCCAGGTCACCCATTGCCTGTGACTGCTTGGGGACTACCTGGTAGGAGCTACAAAGTGATTCATGCCTGTGCTAAGCCTGGAGGGGCATGGGAGAGGCCACCCTATCAACTGAGGCCGTCTGTCTCTAGTACCTGGCCTGGCGTAGCTCCACAAAAAATCAGAACATCCTGAGAACTGTTGCCACCTGCTAGCTCCTTTAAGGTTCTGCTGCTGATAGAGCCTCCTACAGTATACACGTTGAGTGAGGCAAGGTCTCAGGGAATCACTAGAGTAGAAAGAGTTGTGATCACCAAATTAATGTAAATTCTGATTTGGTGAAAGTGCTGAACCTGGAGACACTCAGCAAAAGTCTCAGAGCACACTGAGGCCAGTCACTGCCCACCAGGGGTCTGCCAGACTCTGATAGTTTTCAAGAAAAAGTGCAATGTGGGTGGCACTGGCTGCTCATGGAGAAAGTGCCTCCGAAGTTGGGGAGTTGAATGGGGCAGATTCCCAGTGAATTGTCAGGGTGGAGCAGCAGAGCTCATCAGGCCAATCAGAATCAGATTTGCTGTGGTTGGGGCGGGCTCAACACAAGAAAGATGATGCCGGCCTGCTGGCTGTATGGGAGGCAGACCTGACACAGGGAAAATGCCAGCTGTCCTCCAGTCCTCCCCCTGAAGATACATGCTTCTGTCTGCCCCACCTGTCCACCCCCAGTATGTCTCCAACACCTCCCAACTCACTCTCCCTTCACTGGAGCCCAAGGTGAGTGCCTACGAGCAAATAAGTCTGTGTGAGAGCCATTTAAGAGGACACCTATGTTTCCCACAGCCTCTGTCCCACCCAGATGGTTGGAATCCCTACTGCTTTTTCATAGACAGATAATATGGGACCTCCACCTCCTGGCACCAGTACTCTGCTTGGGGAACCTGGTGTGTAGGGCTGAGGTCCCTCGCTCCTCCAGAGGGAACCTCCATGGCTGAGCTATCCCTTCTGATTTTGAACCATGACACGGAGGTTTGGGTCCCGTTCTGCATTTCCACCCCTCCTACCAGTTTCGATGTAGCTTCTTTATAGTTTTAGTCATAGGACTTCTGTTCAGCTAGACTTCAGATGGTTCTCCAGATTGATTGTTCTATAATTTAGTTGTAACTTTAATGTGTTCACAAAAGGACACAGGCACAGTGTTTATCTACTCTGCCATCTTGGATCACTCTCTTCTTTATCAGTTGAGGAAGTTCTCTGTTCCTTGATTTTTAAAATTTTTTGATAAGAATGGTGGCTGTTAGATTTTGTCAAATACTTTTTTCTACATCTATTAGTATGATCACGTGATATTTCTTTTTTAGCCTGTTGATTTGATGGGTTACATTAATTGATTTCACAAGTTAAACTATCTTTGCGTATTGGGTTAAATCATATTTGTTTATGTATATAATTGTTTTTATGTTTTGTTGGGTATTTGCTAATATTTTGTTGAGGATTTTGCATCTATGTTCATGAGAGATATTGCTGTGTAGTTTTCTTTTCTTGTAATTTATTTTTTCTGGTTTTGGTATTAGTAATGCTGACCTCGTAGAATGTAGAGGTATTTTCTCTGCTCTGTCCTCTGAAATAGATGATAAAAAATTGGTGTAATTTCTTCCTTAAATGTTTGGTAGAGTTCACCAGTGACTCTATCTGGGCCAAATGCTTTCTGTTTTGGAAAAAATATTAATTACTTATTTATTTAATAGGTATAAGTCTATTCAGATGTCTGTTTCTTCTTGTGTGAGTTTTCGCAGCTTGTGTCTTTCAAGGAATTGATCCATTTCATCTGGGTTATCAAATTTGTAGGTATGAGGTTGTCCATAGTATCCTTTTTCATTCCTTTTAATTTGGAAGAGATTTGTATTGATGTCCCCTCTTCATTTCTGATATTAGATATTCATGCCCTTGCTCTTTTTTCCTTAGCTTGGCTAGAGTCTTACTTTTTAGTTGATCTTTCCAAACAAAGAACCAGCTTTTGGTTGTGTTGATTTTCCTTATTGGTTTTGTTTTCAAATTTATTGATTCCTGCTCTAATTCTTGTTATTTGTTTTCTTCTGTGTACTTTGCATTTAATCCACTCTACTTTTTCTAGTGTATTAAGATGAAAACTTAGATTGATTTTCGATCTTCTTTTCTAATATATGTATTTAGTTCTATAAATTTCACTATAAGTACTGCTTTCTCTGTATCCCACAAATTTTGATAAATTGTGCTTTCATTTTTGTTTAATTAAAAATGTTTTAAAATTCCTCTTGAGAGTTCTTTCTTGACCTTATGTTATTTAGAAGTATGTTGCTTAATGTCCACATATTTTGGTGTTTTCCAGTTATATTTATGTTATTGATTTTTAGTCTAATTCCATTGTGGTTTGAGAGCTGATATAGTATGTTTTCTCTTCTTTTAAATTTATTGAGGCTCTGTTTCTTTTAAGGTTGGTCTTAAACCAGGAATTTTATAATTTGTATGATTATATGAAGATATTTCAAGCAGTATAATATACTTTTGTATATAAAGGCATACTCCCACATAGCTCCAATGAGTGACAGTTGTATTTACATTGATGAATTATTTCTATTTCCTCATGTAAAGTATTTCTCCTGAATCCCTATAATACAGAACATCCTTTCTCATTAATTCCTGAGTCTACTATACTTAAATAAGGTAAATTAAAAGTAAGAAAATTCTGCAGTATGATCCCACATTCTTTATTCTGCTTGACATTTCAACTTAGAAATTAAGTACAGAAATGGCTTCCTGAGCAATATTGAATTGATATGAAATATAAGTTTTAGAGCACTTCATTAATTTTTTTAAATTCTCTATATTTTTATTCTTTTTAAATTTGTCTTTTGAATGAATTATTTTGCAAAGTCACTCTGCCTTTAAATGATGTTATGAAGCTTTCAAGTACCCTATTTTAACTGCACAATCCAGATTTAATAGCTTACACACTGGTTTCTCAAAGTGAGGTTCCTGTAACAGAATCATGAGCATCACTGGGAAACTTGTTTGAAATTCACATTCTTAGGTTTATTCCCCAGAAGCACTATATCTGAATTTCTTGGACAGAAGTCTAGCAATCTCTTTCCACTGCCCTCCTAGTGATTCTGACACAGCTAAACTTTGAGAACGACTAGTTTGTAACAACAGATGCATGCAATGGATATAAGTTAACCAAGACGGCCTTGATTTAATAAAGTATGACTTTTTTCTTCTAAATTTCTGTTATTTGAATTTTTTTCTGTCAGTTTTCTACCTCTGCCTAAGATTTCTGTTTCTCACATTGCTGAAGTGTCCTGTATTGGAATTTTTAACAAACAATTCTTCTTTACTATGTTTTCTCTTGTTCTCTCCCTGAATTTATATTTCTTTTCAATAGTGACAAGCCTGCGTTTAAATCTCTGCTGTGCCATTAATTATGTGTCTTTGGGAAAGTGAATCGATTTTTCTGAGTCTTAGTTTCCTTGTCTGTAAAACTGGCGATGATGTTAGTTTATAGATAGCTTATTAGGACAAACTGATGTAATTATGTCAATTGGTGAAGTACCTGACACATAGTAAGGTCCATGCTTATCTGTCTGTCATCTCCCTCTGTTGATATGTGATAATATATTAAAGGGATTTCAGTCTGTTAGATTGGGTACAAATGTTAGTAATTGTCAATGTTAGGTCATAAAACAATATCTGTAACATCGATATTTGGGGGCAATATATTTTAACATGATTGAAACATGTCCCTTTATATTGTCTGATGGTTTTGAGTTGCCTTAAAGGTATTACTATATACCAAGTGTTTGTTTTGTTAGATATTCTGGGCCTACCTATAACGGTAAATTGGTTCCAATCTTACCAATTCTTTTTTACATTCTTCCCCTCACTTAAAACACCTTTGTCTCTCAGGCCAGAGCATGACATATATGTGTATCCTTATTTTTAAACTATTACCTCCATTTTCCTTCCTTTGACTCATTCTTTAGTTTATTTTCTAATCTTATGCCTCAGTAATTACAGCATCCCTACTTCAGATAAAATGGGCAAGTATATCATTACATTTAAAGTGCAAAGCAGTACAGAAAGCTAAAAGATCATAGGTTGTTTTTACTTTGTTTGACAGAAATTCTTCTGGTTCCACTATGGTTCTATGGAACAAAAGAAATGGCACTGAAGACAGCGTTAAATTCCACCTTTGGTTTTAAGTTAGTTTTCATAGATTGGCAACAAAATCCATAGCTTGTTCATTGGGCTTCTGAAATAATAAAGCAAAGTGAGAAAAATTCTAAAAAGAGTGACTACTGGAGACAACTAAAAAAATCCTTAGTTGATGAAAATAATAGAAAAACAATAATTAGACCAATTTTAGAAAGTTAACAGATACGAAAGTTATGCCTTTTAACTTCTTTAAAAATGATACCTTCCTTTTGTCTTCAAATATATGTGTGTGTGTGTGTGTGTGTGTGTGTGTCCTCTGCTTTATAACTTTCTAGCTTGATGTGCTATCCCATTCTGTTAAGTCTTTATAACTCATTACTTTACAGTCAGATTTTTTTGAGACTTTCTGCTTCCACGTTCCATCTTCCCTTTTCTTAACTTCATGAATTCTCATTTCTACCCCACCCCTCTATAGACCACTGCTTTCATGGAAGGTCAGCACTTTGTATAGGCAGGACTGATCTTCATATATCACTTACCCTTAGTACAGTGCATTGGGTTATAAACAGTGAGAGAAGGGACCACAGAGACCATTTATTGAAGCTAAGTGACCTAAGCTAAGAAGCTAAGTAACCTAATCAATGTCCCTTAACAAATTAGTGACTGAGGTGAAGTAGAACTCCTGTGCCCTGATTCCTAATTCAGTGTAGTTATGTGATAAAGAACTAACTTTCTAGTTCTAGAGGTAGAAATAGAAATGCCATCCCTTTCCTGTGCAGGAATGAGTCTTTACTAAGTTTGGTGATAGGTAACAATTCAGCATTTATTGTGTAACACATGCTTACTGAATGATACGTGTCTTGCATTGTGACCACATTTAATTTCAGTAATCCTATAAGGTCAGTTATTTTATTATCCCCATTTTAGGGGATAATACAGATTGGGAAAGTGAGGCATAAATAACCTGTCTAATATCAGACAAAGTCATAGATTCAGACAGACCGTATAAACAATAGTAAGAAGAAACACAGTCAGTCATCTTAGATTAAGGCTACCTTGGGTAACCAGGACATTGAATCCTTCCTTATCTGGTCACAGATGGGAAGGAACAGAAGTGGGAATGAACAGCATTGGCCTTGTTGGGTCTCAGTGGGTGTCTCAGTCTTGGCAAAGATTAGGTGTGTGTCCTGTAGCCTCAGGGACATTTCTACTATCCCATACTACCTTACCATCTTAACAGTACCTAATTCATGCCTTTTGTACAATGCATGTGAATTTTTATTTAAAGTAAATATTGAGTTTCACTATATGATGGAATCTATTATATAGTGGTAAACAAAACAGTCACCAAAATGCTAAGAGCAAGGGGAATGGTTTAACCACTGTCGTCCCTCAAAGAAACCTATATTCCCTCTCCACACCACTGTAGTCCCCATCATTTAGTGCTACTGATGCTAATTCAACCTCTATCCCTGTGTTTCCCACCCATTACTTTTCAATATAAATATACTCTTACTGCATTACATCTTGACAAGTCAACCTAGTACACAAAAACATATAATTATTTCAGCTTTTGTGCCATTCATTTATTGGCCCATTAATACCAGAAACATTCATTGAATGCCTACTCTAAGTATGAGACTTAGCTGAAACAAGGGCAGAAAATGAACACAACACAGTTCTGAACTTCAATTCTAATAATAAATAAATATACTAAGAAAGGCTAATAAACGAAATACAGGGCTAAACATAATAATAGTATTATAAAGTAGTCCTACTGTCTACCTATTATATTACAGACATTATATATGTGGGTATATATATATATATATATATATATATATATATATATGCCAAAAAATGTATACACATTTTAAGACAGGAAAAAAACTGTATTAAAATTGTAATACTCAATATATACCGATAACAAAAGATGAATGCAAGTCATGTGTATACATCTTTTTGGTACCCCCAGTATATATCAATTTTATAACAATTATTATCTACTTTACATGTACCAGGCACTATGTTTTACATGTGTTAGTTCAGTAAGCCCTGTGAGATAGGTATGACTAGTTCCATTTTATATAAGACTAAACTGAAGCTCGTGTAGGTGATTGTTCAGGGTTGCATAGCAGGTAATCAGTAGAGAAAAGAATCAATGAGAGCAATCAAACACCAAACCTATACTTTTCCTATTTCCTTATGACACCTCTCTGGTGTTAAAGCAATGTTCAGATTCTAGTTCATTCTACTTGGAGGATTTGGAGATGGTTTCAATAGAGGTTGTATGTAAACAAGGTGTGAAAGATAAGTAGGAATTCTGGAAATAACAATGTGTATTTCAACCCCAAAAAGGCATAAAGAGTGTGGTGTGGCAGTTTATTGGTTAGTAGTTTTATGGACCTGTTGTGTAGTATGTCCTACTTAAGGATTTGGAGACTTATTCTGCTCTAGCCAATGAAATAGCTCAATTATCTTGGCATTCACAAACATATTTATGTAAAAAAATACTATTCTTTAAATAGTATTTAAAATTATGTATATCCAAATATTGTTTAATATGGAACTGTAAGTTTCTGGAGAACAGGGTCCATATGATTTCTTTCTCTCAAGGAATTTTGTACAATAGCTCTGTAAAGATTTATTAATTTAAAAAAATAGACTTAGTCACGGAAACAGGAAGTTGTTTGAGCTACCAGTCCACTCAATAGTAAAAATAATATTACTGCCCCCTCTTGAGACTTGCCTTTGTTTGGGGCCCGCTCCAAACCCTTAGGAGTATACTTTCTCTCCTAATAATGGCCTTGAGCCACTGCTTTTTGCGTGGGCCCACTTTTATATCTTTGCAGTGTACTTTTTCTTCTAATAAACTGCTTTTTCACTACTTTAAAAAACAATATTACTACTACTAATATTATTTAAAAATGCTACTATGGTTTCTGAGGCTACCATTAGCATCATCACCATTCGCTTCACTAGCATCCTTCAAAAAATGATTCACTTCTTTGACACAAGTTAGTGAGGCCAATAGTGGAGATTTTATTCTATCAGCTTTCTCTTTCTTTCATGGACATAGACATTGACCCAGACCATTTCTGCACTTTCAAGGATCCCATGAGAGAATATGTATCAGTTACTGCAAATTCATCATCATCTGTCTTAAAAGAAACTAAAGTACATGCTTTACTGGTAGTGGGTCAGAAAATGTCATCTTCACATTGGAAATTCAGCAGTTTTTATGGTTGACCTCACAAATCATGTTACATATAAATTCAACTTGTGTTGCACCTTTATCATTATTTCATGGCCTACCAGATAGAGAAGCATTGCTTTTAAAATACATACCAAAGCATATATCAAAGATATTCTTAATAAGCTTTGGTCTAAATTCTCTTCTTACTAGCAGTAGGGCTTATCTTCTGCTTCTCACCTTGGAACACTAGGCCAAGGGACCCCTTATTTCATATACAGTGGTTTATTTAAATAAAACAGGATGAAATTTAAGTCAATGTGGTCTTTTAGTTGATTAAAAACCAGAGTAAACAATCCAAACCTAAAAACAAATCTTATGTTTTGCATATTGAAGAAAGACCAGAGAGATATATGAATGTGTTACAAAGCTTTGTAGTAGTATTAAAGTGAGAGGGCCAGGCTTTCTGTTATTTGAGAGTGAGCTGAAAACTTAAAGAACCTACATGAGTTTTTATTCAAACATAGGAGAAGGAATATTCCACTAAAGAAATTTAACATGTGTGGGGACACGAAAAACATAACTTTCCTCCCACCTTGTAGTTCTTCTAACTGGGCCAATAATCAAATTTAACATGAGACAGATTAACAGGAGAAAATGTCGAAGTTTGTTTTATGGATGTACATTTGGGGGTGCATATAAGGTCCAAAGAGGCATTAGGCAGTTGAGGTTTATATGCCATTCTGAAGCTAAGGAGAATGGGGTATGGTGGTTTGGCACTTCAAAGGGCAGGAAGTCAATTCACATGGAGATGAAAAAGCAAATATTTGGTAAATAAATGTTTGTTGGGCCATCATGAACAATATGACACAGAGAAGACTTTGAACAAATAGACCTTGCTAGGTTCCTCTCTGTCTATCACACATTAGTTTATATTAAACTGTAGTTATCTGTGATATCTCCCTTCCTGGAGCAAGTCCTCTTTCTAAATTCTTTTAGGCCATTAGGGGGAAGGCCAAAGGATTTTACTGAGTCATTTGTTCCTTAGTAACAAGATTAAAATCAACAACCCAAAATGTGTATTTTGGGGTGAAAAACTCTGCTTCCCTTCACAGGGCAGTGAGAGACAAACATGACTTATGTGTCCTCAGTCCTTTATGCTACATATAGGAGCTACATAATTAATTTTCCACATCACAACCCTTATTTACACAGTTTTAAAAGAAGTTGATATTTGAGGAATTGATTAGCATTTGAAAATGAAGAGATGTTTCCCATTACAATTCTCATTAGTAATGGAAATCCTAAGAATGGCCTTTGTATATCTGGGAAATCTCAGAAATTCTTCCAGCAAATTGAACAAACACTGGTGAAACTAGAAACATATTCTAAATATAATCCAATACAATCAAAATCAGGATTTACTTCTTTGAAGTATATGATATTAAAGAAAATGAAAATTTTGATTTCAAATGACATTTCCAAATCATAATATGTCATAAGACTGCCTATTTTATACTGAATCCCTCCTACTTCTCAAGCCATTTCCTTTCTTTTTTGAGGCATCCTACTTTTTAAATTTCTCCCATATGCAAATCATCACAGATTTACATCTATTTCTCAAAGGCTGTGTGAAGATCATCCTGAAATCCATTTTATCTCTGTTACTAATAAGATTACCCTATTTTTATTCATTCAACCCGCCAATAAATTATGAGAAAAATGAGAGACTACATCCAGTGGGCTCATGCGCCTCTGATGAATTTGATGAGTATATATCAGTGTTGGTCACTGATATCAAGGGATGATCCACATTATTGTACTTAAAATTGATTATTATTATTATTTATCATTTGACAGTCTCTGAAAAGATTTCAGAGGAACTGCAGGTCTTTTTGGTTGACCTACATATTAAATTGAAGGAAAGTTCTTAGTTGAAATTTAGTGTGCTAAGCGTTGTGCACATTCTGGTATCCTTCATGTGAATGAAAGTGAAGCCCTGGATACTTTATAAAGACATGAAAAGGAGAAGAAGTTTTACAGTATTTCAGAAAAGAAAACAGTAAGTAGAAAGATTAAAACTTTCAAAGTGATAAATTATAATTTTGCCAAACAGAAAGTAATATTTTGATGTCTTGTGAGAGTTTTTATAAAGTTAGATGAAGATGAAATGTGTGAAATGCAAGACATAAATATTGTGTATTAACTTTTTAAAGACAAATCATGTTGTGCTTTTGTTATAGTTACATATCCTTAAATCATCATGATATTTGTTATAATTTGTTCTGAATTGAAATCTCTATAATAGCATGACTGAGTAGTACTGAAAATAGGGGTTTGTCATTTTTAACTGCATTCTTTCCCCAGTTTGTTAGAAAAACATAGGAAATTTGTTCATTTGTGTGTCTCCAATGTACTGTTTTGATTTTTTTTTACTCAGAGAAACGCAGGCGTGTGTAATGTTTAAAACATACAAATAATATCTGTAGTATGACAGTATGTTAATCATAAAAATTACATCCATTTTAGGGTGATCTCTGAAATGTATATTTTGAAACACCACAGGAGAAAATTGGAAACCCATCCATTTAACAATTAGCTTCAATTAATTGAAAGTACATGTTAAAATTTAATGTGACTAATTTCTTGACCTGACTGTCCATACTTTAATATTGAGATACCTTATGTAGGTCCAAATCAGTAAGTTAAATTGTAAAGTTAGAATATCAATCTTCATTTTTTTCTGAGGTCCATTTTGTCACTTTACTCATTGAAGAATATTTTCCCAACTGTCAGTGTTCTAAAAACAACAACATTTGTAAATACATATTTTTTTTTTAAAGAGGACATGATCTCACAAGTTGAGAAACCCTACCATAGCATGCTCAAGTACAGAACATATGTGTTTTTGACCCACCAAGAGGTCAAAAGAAATACCAACAATAATGTCGTATAAGGCGATTTCACCAAACAAGGCTATCTGAGGGAACTGAGCCAGTAGTAGGTATTCAACATGGTTTTGAGACTCTGTCTCTTTTAAAGCTTTCAGATTTAAGGGATTGTAACAATGGTAGGAAAAAATAGACCAGCCTCTAACTGTAGCCTAAAGTTTATTCCATGCCCTTGTGCCTACTTTAAACTGCAAAAGAGAATTCTTAGAACCAGTCTGGGCAGTGTTCAATATTATTTTCAAAATACCTTAATTATTTTGTTCCTTTTCTTACATGCTATATACCTTTACCTTGGTTACGCCATCATCTAAAACCTTGCTACTCAAAATGTGTTTGCAGTTCACCAGTATTAGCATCACCCAGGAGCTTGTTAAAAGGCAGAATTTAGGGCCCTTCTTCAGATTTACTGAATTAGAATCTGCATTTTAACAAGTTTGTCAGATGATTCTTATGCACATTAGAGTGTGAGAAGTACTGGTTTACAAGACTCATCCTTAGTCTCTGGGAAACAAACTCCCTCTGGTGACATACAAGACGTAACATTTTCTTGTGATTTTCTCTGTTTCTACGTCTGTCCAGTTAATGCCTTCTGCTTTTGGAATGTCATTTTATCCTTTAAGCATTATTGATTCAGGCAAAATTTCACTTTATCATTGCTGTCTTCTAATACATAGTATATGTTTATTTCTATTTTTACTCTTGCTTTGCATCCCTTCTCCATAGAGCAACAACAGTGGTGTTTTAAAATTTAAATATCTCTCTCCATTCTCAGTTCATATCACTCCTCTCATTGTTTGCCATTATCCGGCAACACTGGCCTCATTTCTGTCAGATGAAAACACCAAACTCTTTCTTATCTCTGGCCCTTTGCCCTTCTTCTTCTCTCTGCTTATAATACACTGTCACTTGCATCTTCATGTGTATGTATTGGCCCTTCACTTGTCCTGTTAGCTCAAATACCCTTTCTTGTGAGGGGCCTCATATGTAAATCAGCTACTTTCTAAATATCAACTTTGTCATATCACAGTTGATATTACTTCAAAGTATATAACATAATATGAAATCACTAATTGTGGTTCAGGACTTTGTATATCTTACTCTCCTCTAACTTTCATGACCTGAAACAATGTTTGCTATACAATTAAGTCCTTCATAATTGTGATACATAAATAAATAAACAAATTTCCTTTTCTTATGCCCTTCTTTTTCAGTTCAGGTACTTAACTAAACATATACTGAGCCCACACTATGTTCCAATTATTTTCTAAATCCTGGTGATACAGTGAGGAAAATACGTACAGTCTTAGCTTCCAGGACATTCATGAGCTAGAGGAGAAAGACATGTTTAATGATATGTTATTACAAGTAGGATTTTGATAGGAGAGGAGGTCATTGTAGGCTGAGAAACATATACAGAGAAAGGCTGGTGTGCAAGAACCTAACTCAAAGTGGGTTAAGTTGTGCTTGAATCTCATGTTACAGAAATGGTGACACTCATTGAGATTCAAGCATAACTTAACCCACTTTGAATTATTTAAATAACAGAAGAAAATCACTGCTGAGAAGTAGAGGCAAAGAAAAACAAGAAAATGCAACAGCTAACACATTACTAGAAGGACTATCTAGGAAAACAATTAGATATTGAAACTCAGCTTTGACTGTGCATGTGAATTGTCTGGGAACCTTGTTAAATGATGAGAGATTGCTGAAGCGTAGCTTGTAAGAATGTCTCAGGATTTTCAGCGATGCCTGGGCTCCTCAACTCACCCAACCTAAATAACAAATAAATGAAAATAAAATGAACAAAAAAAGCCATGCAAACAAACAAAAAATATATTTTAAACAAAACAAAACAAAAACAAAAACACTGTAAAAGACAAAATGCACCAAACAATTAAGCATATGATTTTATTGTGGCTTTTACAATTGGGAGCGTGCTTATCAATGAGGAACATCTCCAGGAGAAGACAATTAGGGTTTCATAGATCAAAGGAGTGATTGAAGAAGTATGGAGATGGACTTTATCTTAGAATATGCGTGCAGAGGGTGGTCTCTTGCAATTAGTACAGTAAACACTTTTTGGTTCAAAATTAACTTTCTAACTCTCTGAAATCCTGTCATGTCTGATTAAGCCATCTTCTCTAAGAATGCTGTAATGTTAGTTGCCAATTATTCTCTAATGGAGTAAATATTCTCTAGTTCTTACTACAAAAGAGAAAGAAACGACTTTCATTTTGATATCAGATCCCTAGTCCAAAATAACAATAAAAATTGATGATAGAATAAAGTTGGCACAGTACAAAGTTAAATCCTAAAGTCCTAGAACATTATTATGTTTGAGGCTTTAACTCTTTTTCAGTGTTGAGGGAAGCAATGAAAAGAGAGACTTTGAAAGTTACGCCATTAAATTATTTCTCAAAAATAATGTTCCTCTTGGCACATGTGGGAGAGAGTTTGTTGTTCTCTTTCTTAATTTAGAGATTCATAGACATAGACATGTAACTACCTGAAGAGAGCATTTCAAGTGAAATTGGCGGTGGGAGGGGTATAGTAAATATCTACCACAGAAAGTGATCAAAGCAAGTCAAAGAAAATGTAGTCAGTGATGTTGGAGGCAGTTCAAAACAAAATTAGAATGGCTACATTCCTATATCTGACATATTTTGGATTGTGTCAAGAAAGATGCTTCAGAAGTTGTTGTCACTCAGATCAGAGTATTTGTAAAGACAAAATACACAAAACAAAGCCACTGGAAAGTGTCAGTGCTCTGAAATTTAAGCAAAAATCAAAGAGAAAAGATGACAATATAAGAAAATAATTGCTACTATGTGTGCACATGTACATGTATGAACTGATTTATTTAATTCTTTCTGAATTATAATTTATAACACATGTTGACATTTGGAATTCATAAACCATATCTATACCGAGGCAAGTTTTTTCCTAAATTAAAATTTCCTTCCTCCACATATTTTTTTTCTTTTCATTGTTTTTTATTTTTTTTTCCTTCCTACCAGCTTTGTCCTTAGTTCTTTTCTGAAATACTTAGTCTGTGTACAATTACTGTAAGGTTACCCCTTTTGATGTAGGAGATGTTGGATCTGCTGGCAGTTTCTGAGTGTGGGCCGGGATCATGTCTCGGAAAGCCAAAGAATGGAAACACAGACCACGGAGAGGCAAAAAGTTTTAAAAAGAGGATAGTTTATTAGATGCGGGAGAAGAGGTTGCAGCTCCCGAGCGGGAAGGGGTCCCGAATGGGGGGTGCCCCATGACTGAGGCAAAAGCTCTTACTTTTATACCTTCCCTTGCCTGCTTGGGGAAGGGGAGCTGTTTGAAGAAGGGAACTTGTTTGAAGAAGGGAACTGGCGCCTTCTAATGAAATTTGTCTACCAGGTTTGTTCGGCTTGCCCATCCTAAAGGAATTAGCAAAGTCACCCACTCTTATCTATCAGAGCAGCTCTATTTGTCAGGCCAAAATGAATTTTATGATTAACCTCAGGGCCTTGTTACATTATGTCCTGGAGCGAAGGAGTGATTTCAAAACCTGAAGTTTTAGGATATGCCTGTCTTTTCTTTATTCCACTAGGGACCTCCCTGTCTACCTAGGGACATGCTAACTCTCCTGTATCACTTTAATAGGACTCTGATCACTTTATAGAACTAGGTTTAACAAAGGTAAGTTACCAGGTTGACCTACCAGGGAGAAATATCTTTACCATCCCTCACTGAATTTAACTTTAAATCTGCTTCACCCTATCCCCATCTTCACACATAATATTTATACCTTCATTAGTGAAACCTGAGGTCCACCTAAGAGTAAGGTAAGAAGAGCCAGGCAGTTAATACATGAGTTAAAATGCCTTCATGGGGACTCTGACAATCATAGGGGTGAGTGAGACCGGTAAGGAGTAAGCATTGGGGATGAAGCTTCTGGCTTTCATGTATCTTGAAAGGTTACTACCTAGTATTTCTAAACATTACAGTTTTTATTTTAAAAATAGCCAGAATTCACATTGTAAATGAAACCTCTCAAATTGAAAAAAAATAAACAAAAACAAAAAGGCTTCTTTCTCTCTCTCTGCTTTGTCTCTCCTTTTTTTCTTTTTCTGTTTTTTTTTTTTTTTTTTAATATAATACATCTTTTCTAATAATACATTTTGAATATAATTTAATACATATCTGGGAGCACTAGTTTGAAACGTTTGATCATAGTCTTTGATATTTTAAAAAACGGGTACTAAGTAAGAATCTATTAACATTATATTAGAAATCTCTTCAAATAGTTGGCACTAGGATTGATATGCCAAGAATAGCGTTTTCATTAAACAGCCAGAATGTGCTCTAAGAAACTGCCTAGCCAAGCAAATAAATCTTGCATAGAATCCCGAAATACTATTGTTGACTGAGGCAGAGTCTTGTGAGATTTTTATCTATAAAAGTTGTACTTCAACCTGTCAGCTGTGGACTTGGGGGAGGATTTAGGTAAGATACTTGAAGAAATTAGTGTGTTTTCTTAATTTTGGAAATGTTTGCCCTTCATTATTGTTTTCTAAACACCAAATTCTCTAATTTTCTAAACATCGTTTTTCTTTCTTCTTTCTTCTTCTTTCTTTCTTTTTTTTTTTTTTTTTTTTGCATGGAACGGTAGAGAAACTCAGTAAGCCACATCAGTAGACCTAAATCAGACATATTTACACAAGATGTTTGCTACAGAGGTAGTAATACAGCTGGATTCCTGTTACTTTCATACACCTTTTGATGACGACTTAGAGATTATTCTAGGTTAGTGGTTCTCAGTTTTGGCTTCACATGAAAATAACTTGAGTTTTTAAATATTCTGATGCCATGACTCCATTCCAAAACAATTAAATAAGAGCCTTTTGGAAGGGTATGGGAAGGATCCAAAGGTGAGTAATTTTTCAGCTCTTTAAGTTGAGCAGAGAATTTTCTAAATGATATTCCCTAGAATTCTCCATTAAAGCAGGTGGTTATAAGAATCTTAAAAACCACGAGGACCAGAATGATCAATCATTCATTTAAAAAACATGTATTAAATGCTAACTCCGTATTAGATAGTATTTTGCTTGTGGGTAGGGGCGATATGAAAAAATTAATAAAATATTTTCTCGCCCTTCAAAGGTAAAATCTAATAATAGAAGTCAGTTATTATGAATGAGTGAAGTGTTAAAATTGCTTTGGTAGAAATATGCCTATAATAATAGGGAAAAGCTAGCTTGATCTGGAACTTAGTTGAGTTCCAGGAGGAAAAAAAAAAAAAATCACACAGGAATTGTCCCTTGAATGAACCTGAACAATGAATCAGTGGATATTTTTTGCCAAAATAGAGTAAGATATTGGGAGGGATACAGTCAGTACGGGTGAGAACAATTTATCCATGTTTGATCCACTGAAGACACTCAGTCCGAACATGACTCAGAAGTTGATTTTACTAACTAAAATTTAGTACATAAACAATTATTAAATGTCTTATTTTCATTAATGTTATTAATATAATTAACTTTACATTTTTATTACACCTGTCAGAGTAAAATTTTCAAACTTTAATATATATCATAACCATCTAGAGTGCTTGTTAAAACAGCCCCACCTCGCTTTCTGATTTATAGGGGGGAGGGGGATAAGGGCCCAACATTTGCATTTTCAACAGGTCCCAGGTGCTGCTGATGTTGCTGGTGGTCCAGCGACTACACTTTGAGATACACTGCCCTCCTATAAAGAATACCAGATGAGGTGATTTGGCCAGGGCTCAGGTGAGGACATTTTTAGTAAACCAATCCATCTTTTTGAACCTCATCACTTGTTAAATAAAGAGGTTGGACTTCAGGACAAAAGAACATCAGTACCCCAGGTAGGCTGATAATGAGTATGCTCTCAAAATGAAAATATTCTTTATAAAAGGATGAATGTTTTATGAGAAAAGAGCAAAGAAGTTTAACAGAATATTCAATCTCTGCTCTGACCAGAGCAATTCAGTTCAACCCCTGAACTTTAATACCCAATCAGCAAAATAAAACCCAGCCAGACCTACTATCCTTTGACGGTAGTTTAGAGATCATTGTTCCTCCCTTTCTTATCATCATATCCTCTCTGAACTGCAAGCTACCTTTTTAGAGTGTTTTTTCCAACTTCCAGTCTTGCTCTCTGTCAAAGGAGTTCTGGTATTTGTATGTATTAGTATGTATTTCTGCATCTCATTACATTTCCGTTGAGATCTTAGCATATGATGGTTGGGCCAGTGGAGGGAGCTATTTACTTGGGAATCACTGACCTTTTTGGTATATACAGTAGACAGAAGCACACTTTGCATTGCTAGTTAAGAACCTAGCGCTAAAACGTTTATTGTTCTGAGTCAGCATTTTCACTGAGCTGAACTCCTTATTTTGCTTTGAATTTGGAAAGAAAATCACCTTATATCAATGCCTCAAAGTACTGTACCTGCAATAACCTTTGTGACTAGGCAGAAGGTTGGTAGGAACTGGGCTTGAAAAGAAATGACCTGTAAGATAAGATGAGAAAAAGGCTATTTGCTGAATGTAGTAGTTCCTTACTGAGTGAATTTGAGGGTGCTGAGTCCTAACTCATAAATGGTATAGATTAGATTTGATAAGAAAAGTAAAAAAAAACAGTCTTTCTATCTTGTTGCATATTTATCATTAATTTAGGGTCATGTTTTCTTTGGAGTTCCGGAATTAACTCATTTTAACAGAAGGAGCAGTTAGTTGACTAAATATACTGTAAAATTTTAGGACTGATGAATAATGCCACTAATAGGAAGAAGACCAGGTATGTGAATAAAAGTGAATATTTGATAATGGCTGATAAAAATGTGAGGCTTCCATAACTTGAGATTCGCTTTTAAACTCAGAAGTTAAAAGTTCTGCTGTTTTTTACCTTAGTTATGCTTTTCTGTGACATGATATGGTTCATGATAGTTCAGAATATCTGGTAAACTTACAATTCATAATTTTTTTCTTTACTATTTATGAGATTACTTACAATGAGAACAGCAGCTTAGTTTATAAGATATTCAGTGGTTTGTTTCTATTAGTATTTCTCTAACTATGTAAACTTGTAGCATAGTTAACCTTTAATTGAAAATGATAGCCCAAAAGAATGGAGAGGGAAAATAGACTGATAGTCAGGAGTTCTAGATCTGGCTTCTTCTATTCTAGCAGTATGACTTTGTAAAAATTATTTACTCTCATAGACTTCAGGTTCCTTAATTTAAAATGATAAGGTTCAACTTCTAGGCTTTTCCAGTTCCCATAATTATTTATTTATTTATTTATGTATTTATGCATTAGTTTATTTATTTGTTTATTATTTTTCTAATGATTCCTGATTAGAATTAGGCCACTTGGTATACCAAACTAAGGTCAAAAACTGTACATATTTTAAAACCATGTTTCAAAACCAGATTTATATGAGAAAAGTATTCTAAATTGAATGTTATATGGTTAAGAAATACATATATCTCATTTTATAATTTTTCATCAGTTATTTGAGAATTAGTAGTACTATATTTACTAGGGTAATTTTTAATTATTAAAATTACTATTTCCTCTTTACTTTTATATAATATACTTTGTCATTCTTACAATCTATAAAAACAAAACAAAACAAAAACCTAAAATCTCCAAGAAAAAGAAATTATGGTGTAGTTCGAATTTTTAAAAGTAGACAATGTAAAGTCAGTCAGAATTCATATGAAGGAGGATAATATCAAAGGTCTTTATATTATGCATCACATAGTCACAAATGTTATTTTTCAGAGAGAAAGCTCTAAATATGATCATGATAAAATTATTGATGGAAACTAAAATATTAACCACAATTTAAGAAAGCAGACGCCAGGTTTTAGAAATCCTCCTAATGCCTCTAAAATATTATTATACCATTCTTATTTAGACTAAGAACCTTGAGGACTGCTTTTCAGTTTAATCCAGTAGCTTAAGCTCTATGAATCATTTGGCTGTGATTTTCTATTGATAACTAGTGGTTCTCTGTGATTAAAAAAAAAAAAAAAAAAAAGAAGGAAAAAAAATTGAGTTCAGAAACCTTTTCAGGGCAATCTGTTTGGTTGTGCAGAGCTCTCTCTTCCTACTAAAAAATTAGAAATATGACTTATGATTTTCCTCTCTAGCAATGGGGGTTATTACTTCATAATAATATACAGATTTGGATTTTGAATTGCATTTCAGACAATCAGAGACATTACTAAAGATCTTATTTTATGTGCTGGTAAATGTGTCAGTTTTGTATATCTCATCCCCAGGAAGCATTAATATGATTTTCTTAAACTCACATTTAGGAGGAAATAATGGAGAATTATGGGCATAGTCATTATTCATTGATTATCATTATCTTTTATACAGAATAGTCTCTGAAAATATAAGTTGGATTTATTTCACAACTCTTTTCTTCTGCATTTCCTTGTCTCTCTTTTTTTAAAATGTTAAGTTATTTTTTATTTGGAACTGGAGCCCCCTAACTTCTTGTGTAAAAACATTTCTAACTGGTTTGCCATCTATTAATCTTATATGCTTCTTAACAATAAATTCAGAATCATAACTCTTAGCAATTCGGAATCATAACTCTTAGCTTATAAACTTCACCTTGGCAGCATGCATCCAATTTTATAGTCCCCTCTACTGGCCTGAAATCACTAATGAGAGCATGAATGTCACAAGACAATGAGGATTGCCCATCAATTGCAGAGCTTAGTCCATTGTGTAATGAAATCTTGTTGTGTGCTTTCTTTGTTAGTGAATCCCGGCACATTTTCAGCAGCTTAGTGATATTGCTCATTTCATCACTTTGCAACTTTTTGTGTCATTTTGCGAACCATTACTGAACTTTATTTCATTTTGTATACCTACTAAGGCAGTGCCAGAATAATTGGCTCTAGAGTAGCTAAATAGGCACCAACAAAGGATAATGACACTGCTACAAGGGAAAGTATCAAATACGGTAAGAAATTGGAAACTACATTTACCGTATTTCTTTACACATTTTTAAAAGATTGTAAGACTAAAATAAAAGGCAAATAGATACTTAGTATTGAGAAATAAATAAATGGATACATGTATAAAAAGATTATAAAATAAAATGTGTAAGTCCCGTTTTAATATATCTCTCCCATTCCTACTTTTAATAGTCTGTATTTTTTCCTTCCCAACTTTTTTTTTTCCTGTGTGGGCTCAGAGCCAGACTTAATTTGAATTAAAGAAAAGGAAGTAGTAAGGTGTCATATGTTATACAGTTGAGACCTAGCACCAAAATTTAAATGTGTCATACAAATTTGTAATAAAAATATATATTGGGGTTTTGATTTTATATAAATGGGATCTTACTTTTTTAAATCTACAGTGTTCCCTAAGACAAACATACCACATTTTATTTAACTATTCATTATTGATGGACATTTAGTATTATTCAGTTTTTTATTCTTATGATGCTGTGAATTACTTACTTTGTATATATATATATATATGTATATGTATATATATATATATATATATATATATATATAGAGAGAGAGAGAGAGAGAGAGAGAGGTATTGAGGTATTTCTGTAAGACAGATTCCTTTTTGGTACAAAGAATATACACATTTAAAATCTCCATTCAAAATGTGTATACCAGTATACACTAAAACTTACACTGTATGCTTGTCCCATTTCTCCAGGATCTCAGTTTTTCTTTATTGATTGCCAATGTGCTGGTTGAAACCTGTTTATTTTAAACTTGGCCATTATCCTAGAATCTTGCATTATTTGTATGTATTTATCATTGTGGATAATATAATATGACACTGTAATATCACATACTATATTAGGAATAGGCACTGAATTTAAATGTTTATTTAGAAGTTAGAGATCTTTGACTACCTTTTCAGTTTTATCTAAACTTTTAAAAATTTTATTCAGGTATTTTTCCCTTTTCATCAAGTTTGGTAGTTAGGATATTATAAGAAATTGTATGGTAATGTAAATTTTTAAGATTATTAGCTGAAAGTTATACATAGACTTTGCTACCAGTTAAAAATAGATACTTATGGTTATGGTATTTCCCTATTCCTAATGTAGTTTATTATAGCTTTTTTTTCCCACAAGCCCTAAACACTTTTCTCTTTCGTTGATACTTTTTAAAGTCCACATTTGATTTTATTGCTTGAATTTATTATTGTTGTTTTAGACTATTATGACTGCTTCATTTTAATTTTTTTATTTTAGTTTTTATTTTCTTAGGCTCTTGTTTCCTCTGATTTCCTGAGATAAAAATTTTATGTCTTTTACTTTTTAATCTGTATTTTTATGACAAATATTTAAGACTAAAATTTTTCAGTTGAGTACCATTTTGACTACAATCACAGATTTTTGAGCTGGAGTATTTTTATTGTCTTTGGTTGAGATATTGAGGTATTTCTGTACGAGATTTTCTTATGGTCTATAATTTCTAATAGTCTGTAATTTGTTTTGATTTTGTCTTTAAACCGTAAGATATTCGGAGTATTCTAGAATTTTACAATTTTATTGTTCTTTGTACATTTTTGTTAATTTCTGTTAAAATTAATTTATAAATTTCTTAATTTTGAGCTGCATTTTATTTTGGTCAGATCATATTCTCAGTATAATTTTAATTTCTGTCTTTGTGGAATAGTTTGAGATTATTTTAGCAGCCTAATACATGTTCTTTTTTTGTAAAGTTACATAGCACGATTGTCTGAAAAACAAGTGTATTTTTCTACATTAGGTACAAAGTATTATGCTCACTTATATATACAAGTTTGTTATTTTTAATACTCATATTTTTATATAATTAGGGTTTTGTCCTGAAACCCATCTTTTTATGTATAAGCTTTCTATTTAATTTATATATAAAATTTGATTTATGGATATATTGTTTTCTTCCTATACTTATAAAGATTGAAAATATATTTGATAATATCATATGACAAAAGTTTATGATTGTTATCTGTTATATATATTTTGGTAGTGTCTACATTTCATTAATGTAAACTTTTTTTTTCCTATTGAATGGTTTTGCTCTGCGTTCCATTTTCTTACTATATTTGTGTTTCCTTTTATTTTCAACCTTAAATACTCTAATTTAAATACTTGTATGCACTGTCATGGCAACTTTTAGAATTTTTATCACTGTTCTTTATTTTTTAAGTTTAATAAATATTAATTCGTTTCTATTACATGTATGCATACATATATACACACTGATTATTTGAAATACAGTGGACATCTGTCTCAAAAAGCTCATAATCTATTAAAATTTTTGTTGAATATTAATCACATATATCCACTAAAAACAATTAATTCAACTCCATTATTTCAAATAATTGTGGAATCATAATTTCTATAAACATATTTCTAAGAATTTACTGATACTGTTTCAAGAATGTCATGTAAATGTGTTGCCAGATATTGGTCACAAATCTTGGCTAAAAGCATAAGGAAAGAATCAAATAAATAAAGAATGTAGGTCTTACAAGTCAAAAAATAAATTTTTGAAAGGATATTGAATAGCTTAAAAAAAAAAAAAATAACCAAACAAAAAATGGAGAGAAATAAGGAAAGTTAGGCAGCACCCAGCCCTGTAGCCAAAATCATTTCAGCAAAACGTTTCCCACTGCCAGTTCTGCTGAGCATTGAATGTCATAGTTGCTCTACTGCTACTAGCAGCACTATACTCTGGATTTGATTCCACTTCTGTCTCTGGAAACCACTGTCACCTCTTGCGGCTATAATGAATCATTTGCTTTGTAAATAAGAATGCCTGAGTCTTGTACTTAGGCAAGTTGCTCATGCCCTAACAATAAGAGAGGCCTGGGAAGAATGTCTTTGTCTTTATCTGGGCTCTGTGACTTCTGAAGTCAGGGATCAGTTCTATGTGCAACTCAGACTCATAGAGTAGGTATGTTCCAGTATAGAAAGAGGGTTCATATTCAGGGTCAGAAAAGAAATAAGAAGAAAGACAAATATCCACTACTGTATAGAAGAAATTAAAAACTTTGAGTTAAGATCTGTTGAATTTGGGGGTATAAGTAGTCAACCTTGGTTCATAAAAACATAAGCTATAAGGAACCATGGAAACCATCTAATTTAGCTGTTTCTTTTTTGTTTGTTTGTTTTGTTTTTAGTGAGGCAACTATGTGTGGTTCAGTGACTTGTCCATTGAAAACTAGCATGCTGTTCATTAATTCATACATTTAGCAGGTATTTACTGAAGACCTAATATGTATTAGACACAATTCCTGTTGCTAGGTAAATTGAAAACAGTAATAATAATAATAGAAGAAGAAGAAGGAGAAGAGGAAGGAGAAGGAGGAAGGGGGAGAAGGAGGAGGAATACATTTCCTGTCAAATATCTTACATTCTAATGAGAGGAGGCTGAAAAAAAATCAGGTAATCAGATTAAGAAGCATGATCTTTTCAGAGAGTGGTAATTTATGTAATGGGAGTGACCAGGAAGTGACTGGGAATGGAAGTCAGAAAGAAAGGTCAGGTTACACTGAGGAAATGACTTTACAATTGAAACTTGAACTGCCTAAAGAGGCAGCTGGCAACCATCCAAGGCAAGGGCATTCCAAGCATACGAACCAGCTCATTCTGAAGTCCTGATGAATGAACAAGCTTTGTGGGTTTAAGGTACAGAAGGAAGGCTTGTATGGTCGCAGCATAAGCGAGAAAGGACAATAGTGGCACAAGGTGAGATTGAAGAGACAATGTCTAAACTCTTGCTCATTTCATACATTATAGGTCAAGATTAGATATTAGTATGATTATCATTACTTTGTATTTTTTATGAAACTTTTCAATTTTATTTTTATCTTTCTATTCAGTATTTAACATTTTCACATTTATATGTTTTGGGGGGTGATTTTGTTTTCTTTTACCATTTTATGGTACTTACATTATTTCTCTGATGATTTTCCCCCTCCATCCTATCCATTCTTATGTTTTAGAATACCTTATCAATGGTTATGAAAATTGCATATATATGTCATATCTCTTAGCATTTATTTTCTATTTTAGAATAATATTTTGCTTGTTCTTCCAGTTTATTAATTTTATGTATAATGCTCTTCCATTTGCACTTTATAGTATATATTAAGAATAAAGTTTTGTCATTGTTCTGTTTTGCTTCGTGTGTGGGAGAATACCGGTGATACCGAAAAAACGTATGTAAGTGGACACTTTGGTCAACTCAAGCAGTCGTTCCCCGTAATCAGAAGTGTCTGAACACTGACGGTAACCACTTTGAGCACCTCTTGTAATTTCAGAAGTTAAATGTGATTTCTATTCATTTTTGTTATTGGTATATATTGAGTATTGCAATTTTAATACAGTTTTCCTTACTTAAAATGTGTATACATTTTTTTGGCACCCTCTGTAAATTAGCGTTTTGACTTCTGGGAACTGAATTTTAAAAAACATTCTATTTTTATTTTTATTTTCAGTTGTAGAGTTTTATCATATATTAAAGTTTCACTTATTTAATATTTATTTAGTTTACTTATTTTCACACTTTACATATTTTAACATTAAAGTACAAATTCAATATACAATAAACATTACTTATTTTAATATTTTAACTTGTTTGCTTATTTTATTTATTTATTTATTTTAAATTTACTCACTTATTTTAATATTTTAGTCTTTTCTTCTGTTAACTTTACTTCTTTAATTAACTTTATTTCCTTGGACCCTGGATAGTCCTGCATTTTTGTTGTTGATCGTGATCGTTTTATTTGTTTATTGTTTTTACTTTGCTAAAAACTTTCTTTCATCTTGCTGTTTTCCTGAAATGTTTGATGTCTCAAGATTTTCCACTCTTTTTTAAGGATAAGTAAGAGTTTGATTTGAACCATATTGGTAGCTGGTAGCTAGAGTGTATTTTCTCAGCAAAGTGAGTGCCAAAGATTTTATTTATAAACAAACTGACTTCCAAGTATATAAACTATTATGAAGAGGGAGAATCCCTAGTAATGAAGGTAGGTTATAATTCCTGCACACTTAGTTTCAGCGGTAGGGATGGTTATGTTACAGGAAAGCTTTAGGGAAATATAGGTGGCTCATTTCCTGTGTATGAGGTTCCGCATTCCTTGTCATAATATAGCTCATTACTTGGGACCACTGTCCTGCTGCTGTGTTCTCATTAATCACTGAGAATCGTGAGTGTCGTAATTTACTAATCTAGCTTTAGCTTTGTGATGCAGGGAATCCTTATGCTATTTCTCTGAGATTTTAAAATGCTCTTTACCCAACTGAAATGGATTTAACCACACAATTGCAATTTTAATTAATCATATGATTGAAATATTTTTTAAACTAGAATTTTGAGCAAGTATAAGGAAAAAAGAAGTTTCAGCATGCATCTCAACAATTTATCTCCCGTTTTTCCTTAAGCTCCTGTAGCATCTTTTCCACCAAAACAATAGAAAAAGGTAGCCAAGAAAAAGGTAGCCAAGGATATGATGCAGAGAGAAACATTTATTTAAAAATACTACATATCATTAACTTAGTAAATTGACTGCTCTAAACACTTTATACATATTAATTCATTTATATCTCCTAACACTCCCTGAGAAATAGGATTTGAACCCTATTAGACTTAGCTTCAAAATCCTTCCTTGTAAAGCCTACAATATGCTGTCTCTCCCTGTGCAAATTCTCAGAATTATGGTGATGCAATATCCCCAGCTATGCAGAGGCCTTTGAAAGCTTTGTGCCTCTCCAGGTCTCTTGGGGGCTGGAGGAGAAACTGATAGAATATGTGATGTTTGATCTCATGAATAATTGAATTCACTATTTTACTTCAATTAAAGAAAGGTATTAAAAGAAAATTTAAATGAGAGCCTGTTAGATGATTTGAAAAGGCACATTAGAAGGACCAAAGAAAACTAAAAATGTGAAAAAATGTAGTAATTACAAATTAAGGAAAACAAAGAAACTTGTCCAAAAAGAAAACAAAATGTAATTAGAGTGCACTGACTCAAGAGCAACAATATTTAACTATTCATAATAATGAAAGGACCAAATACTGATTTAACAGTAATGTGACATAATTGTATCTGGATTATAGAATAAGTTATAAGAACTAAATCTCAATTTATCCTAATGAGAAGACAATAGATAATCTATTAATTGAGAAATTCAGAGTTGGTGGAATTTCAAAATACAGCAGTAAATGCCAAGATAAATAATTAAAATAACTTCAAGTCCCCTGATTCTTGGGAGCAGAATTAAAAGGCTATTTTTCTTTTAAACAATTTTTAACTTTTTTCCACTATATTTTGAATTTTTTAAATAAGGACACAAATCATTTGCTAAAAACAATATATGTATTTTAAATGTAAGACTAGAGAAGGAAGCAAGAAAGATTGACAGAGAGAAGCTTTTTACAAACCAAAGTAGAGGAGAAGACAGTGGGAGAATAATTTCTGAAGACATTTGATAGATTTTACTGTTAATTTGATTTTAGAAGTCAAACGTTATTATGGATAATTATTGCATTTTACTTTGATGGTTTTGGTTAATTTAATATGTCCAGATGGGTCTCATCACCTTCTGTACCAAATTTATTCTCCTGTGCTCACATCTAAGTTCATTGCATCACCGTTTTCCTCATGTGTCTCATGTCTCAATTATGACATCCACAGTCTACCAAGTCATCTCAACCAGAACCTTGACATTGCCATCTTTGGCACCTCTGTCCTTTTTGTCTCCACAGATCACAAACTCCTGTCAATTCTATCTAATAATATATTGGTTCTCTCCTTTCAATTCCCCTCACTATTGCTGCGTTGTCTCCTGTTTGGCTTATTGCAAGACCCTTTAAATGCAAACTTCAACATTATCTCTTTTATCAACACTTTTATTATGAATAATTTCAAACATGAAAGCAGAGAGAAATGCATAATGTTTCCTCACAGCATCTAATTTAAAATATAATTTTATTTTAAGTTAATACCAGTATAACAATCTGAGTTTAAATGCTTTTCATTTACTCTCTGTATTTTGACACCCCATTTTTTTGATAGTTGTTTGTTTTCTAATTATATAGAAATTATATAACCATCATTTAATTTTAGGTATGGTTTATACTTAATATTTGCTGCCAAGCCTAATGCTCATGTTTATTCAGTCGTTTTCTTTGTGTGAAGCTTACTCTCAGTGAAGGGCTTTTTAAGAAAAATATTCTTGGAGCATTTGAGATCTTGCTTCCTGGCATATGTCGTCAGTTTGGATCAAATACACCCTTATAAAAATTCTTTAGAAAAAACAGTAATTTTTTGTTGTTGTTCATAATAGCTTGTAGTGTGTTGATTTGAAATAAATTTGGTTATCAATAAAATATTTGACTCATATTTTTTTTCCTTGAGTTTAATAAATATATCATTCTATTGTTTTCTGGCATGTTAAGGTTGAATAATCTGATAGCTATCTGATTTTTTTTTTTCTTGTCTTTAAGTCACTTGGTCTTTTGCCTGTAAGAAAAAAATAAGTCTCTGTTTTTAAAGTCCAATGGCTTTACCAGTGTATGTCTTGTTTTAGCTCTTCTGGGTGGATTTTCCCAAGTACTTAGTCTACTATTTCAATATTTTGTTTCAAGTCTTCTTTCAATTTAGAAAAATGTTTCTTAAATTATAGTTTTTAGTGTTTATTACATTTCATTGCTTTGATTTTGTTGGCTTCTGTCTCTCAATATTTTTAAGTACTTTGTAGCTACTTATTCACTTCTTTTTGATGAAAAGTTTCCTCCTTTCCATTTTCTACTTCTCTTAAGTACAGATCTTCTAGTTTAGTTTTTATTTCTAACATAGTTTCTTTTCTTCTAATTATTTTTAAGTTATATAAGATTTCTTGCAAGTCTATCTTCTCCAATTAAACCATATATGCATTTTTCTAATTCCAAAGTTTGTTTTTCTTTCATTATTCTATCATTTTATTAAGTTTCTTTAGCTTGTTTAGAACTACTAAGTCATTTTTCCCCCCTGGTGTTCTTTTATTTGCTATAGATAAGTTATTCTGCTCTTATTCTTGTTTAATTTAAAATATATTTGCCTGGGCTTTATTACAATTGTATCCTATTTTTTTTAATGTACAAATGAAATAGTCTTTTTTCCTGTACTCATAAAGGATACTTCAAGATAGCATTCCTAACTTCATAGCCCTAGAACTTCTGTAACTGTTATAGCTATTAAAAAATTATAGCCATGTACTTTTGAAATCTATTGGCTTTTTTTTTTCTTTCTCAATTCTGGCTGAACTTTCTCAATTTAGATTTTGTATCTTACAACTTCTCTTAATGTAGGACTGTTCTGGAAAAGCCACCGGATTAATTGGTTACAAGGGTCCATAAGGCCCAGCGTCTTCCACCACAAACTTTACACAGCATCCTTACACATGCTTTGAATCAGAATGCACACGCAACCCTGAACCAGTTTTGGCTGCTGTGCTCTGATTAGCTGGCCAAGTTTTTAAAGAGTATCATTTAGCAACCATCAGTTTGTACTCTGTATCTTTTGTTGTTTATTCTGTTGCTAGATGGGAGGTGGGTAGGGGATGGGTGAGAAGGGTGAAGGGATTAGGAGGTACAAATTGGTAGTCACAAAATAGTCATGAGGATGGAAATACAATATGGGAAATATCGTCAATAATATTGTAAAAACTATGTATACCATAAGTTGGGTACTAGGTGTATTGTGGAGATCATTTCATAAATTATATAAATGCTTAACCACTACACTGTACACCTGAAACTAATATAAAATAATATGTAATGTCACCTATAATTAAAAAGTAGTCACAAGATGTACTTGAAGTACAGCATAGGAAATATAGTCAATGGTATTAAAATAGCTGTGCACAGTGTCAAATGGGAGGTTATCACTGTGAGGTGGGTAAATGTCTAATCAACATGTTGTTTTGTACACCTGGAACTAATAATAAATAAATAAATAGTACCATCTATAGGTGACATGACGGTTCTCAGGCTCTCAGGTCTATCCAAATTCCCTTTGCTATCCCGCTGCTTACTTTTTCATATCTGCTGATACCATGTGGATCTTGTTTTGTTTTAGTTTTCTTTGGTTTTGTGTTGTATGTCTTTTATAACAGCTTTATTGAGCTATAATTCATATATCATAAAATTCTCACTTTGAAATGTACAGTTAGTAGTTTTCAGTATATTGTCGTGCGGGGCGGCCTGCGGGGTCTCTGCTCCCGCTCCCCATACAAGAACGCAAGACATGGTGAAGCCAAAAAGGAACACCCACGGAGCCATAGGCAGGGGACTCATACCACTATATTCTCTCTGGCGGCACTATACTCTCACTGGAGGCTGGATCCACACTGTCGGCAAACCGCCATCCACACTTGCCAGCCCAGCCGCCATCTTCTTGCTAGCCCCCACTCTTTTTCCTCTCTCTGCTAGCATAGCCACAGCAGTTATATTAGTGGCCAATGGCTCACTGGTTACAGCTGACGGCCAACTAGCCACAGCTGATGGCCATGCAATCACAGTTGATGGCCATTTACTACCTGAGCCAGCACCTGTCTATGTGAGGCTGAGAGCCTGGAAACTACTTTCCGGGGCTCTGCCCCCACAATATTCATAGAGTTGTGCAGCTCCAATATCTAATATTAGAAAAATTGTATCACCTAAAAAAAAACCTATTAGCAGTCATTCTGCATTACCCCTTACTTCCAGTCCCTGGCAACTACTAATTTACTATATGCTCCACTGGTTGACATACTCTGGACATTTGATAAAAACAGAGTCATCAAATCTGTGTGTGTGTGTGTGTGTGTGTGTGTGTGTGTGTGTGTGTACAGAGCTCCATAAAGTAGTTTCCAGGCTCTCAGCCTCACGTGGAAAGGTGCTGGCTCGGGTAGTAGATGGCCATCAGCTGTGGCTGATTGGCCGTCAGCTGTAGCCAGTTAGCCAATTAGCCGCTAATATAACTGCTGCAGCTACAGAGGAGAGCCGAGGAGAGTAGAGGAGAGTCGTGGGTCGGTTGGCAGAAAACGGACAGCAGGTCTCACGTCCGGTGAACCCAGCCTCCAGTGAGGCCATAGTGGTATGACTTCCCTACCTATGGCTCCGTGGGTGTTCCTTTTTGGCCTCACCATATCCTGCATTCTCATGTGGGGAATGGGACCAGAGACCCCGCAGGCCGCCCCGCAGGCCGCCCCGCACGACAAATGGCACAGCGTGCAGGGTCCCCCGCACGACAGTGTGTGTGTGTGTGTTCGATTTCTTTCACTTAGTATAATGTTTTCAAGGCTCATTGATATTGTATTATTTTTATATTGCTGAATAATATTCCATTATATGGATATACCACTGTGGGGACAGAGCCCCAGAAAGTAGTTTACAGGCTCTTGGCCTCACGTGGAGGAGTGCTGGCTCGGGTAGTAGATGGCCGTCAGCTGTGGCTGATTGGCCGTCAGCTGTAGCCAGTTAGCCAATTAGCCGCTAATATAACTGCTGCAGCTACGAAGGAGAGCCGAGGGGAGTGGAGGAGAGTGAAAGAGAGTCGTCGGTGGGTTGCAGACAAAACGGACAGCAGGTCGCACGTCCAGCGAACCCAGCCTCCAGTGAGACCGTAGTGGTATGACTCCCCTACCTATGGCTCCGTGGGTGTTCCTTTTTGGCCTCACCATATCCTGCGTTATGTGGGGAGCGGGACCAGAGACCCTGCAGGCCTCCCCGCACGACAACCACATTTGTTTATGTATTCATCAAATGATGATTATTTGGGTTCATTTATCCAGATCATAGTTTTACTTTCCAAAGCTCCTTAGAGTATTTCATTGCTCCTCGATCTCTCTATTTTCACTATACCAACTCTTACTCACCCTAATAAGCTTTATTTTACACAAAGAGGGACTATTTTAAATATATTTAAATATACAAATTCAGAGAAAAAAATGTAAGTATAAATGAAAGTAAAATTTAAAAAGTAAGTTTTAAAGATATTTCAAAAGTTGTCATTTAGAAACCACATGAGGGTATAAGACTCTAACTTCAGTGGGCTCTATTGTAAAGTTCTGAATTTTCTTTAATAGAAACCTTCAGTTACTGGATGGCCATCTAATAGAAATATTATAGAGAGTTTTCTGGCATCGTCTGCAAGTTACTCAAAATGATCATCAAGTCTCTGCCTCTGTGATGTTATGGATCCTCGAAATTATGAAAAGGTTTTAAATCATTGACAGTTTATGGTATAATTTTTAATGAAGATTTTTCATGGGGCATCTACTCACAGAAAGTATAGGCATTTTTATTATCTCACAAATTAATAAGTCCTAAAAAAGTTTTGAGCTCTTTTGCAAAATCTCAAATTAAAAATGAAGGAGCTTTGTAGTAAAATTAAGGATAGGCAAGGCCACTAAAAATCTGTAAAACTTTGAAGTAGGAACATTCCTTATAAATATACTGATGTAGTTACAGAGATATATGAAATTCCTAATGAGCATGAATATTACAGTACATATAGGACTTTATTAACCAAACTAGTAAAAGATAAAAATGTTACCTCTGAAAGGATGGGTGAGAAGGGTTTGAGTTAAGTTGTTCTATTATGGAGACAAAAATAAAAATTATAAGGTTAATTACTTTACAAGCAACACCATAACAGATTACTATAAACTGGTGGCTTGAAACAACAAACATTTATTTTTCATAGTTCTGGAGGTCATAGATCTAAAATCAAGGTGTCGTTAAGGCAGTGCTCCCTCCAGAAGCTCATGAGAAAATTCTGTTTCTTGCCTCTTTCAGCTTCTGGTGGTTTTTGGCATTCCTTGACTGTGGTTGGCCCACTCCTATCTTTGCTTTCATCTTCACATTGTCCCCTGTATGTCTTCTCTTCTTCTGTCTCAAATTTCTCTCTGCTTTTCTACTATAAGGATAGTTTTCTTTGGATTTAAGACCCATGCAGATAATCCAGGATAACACCTTCATCTCAAGATCCTTAATTACATTTGCAAATACTTTTTTCTTTTTTACTTTTCAAATAAGGCAATATTTACAGGTTCCAGGAATTAGAAAGTGGACATATATTTTTGGGGCTACCATTTCACCTAGTACACAAGTATCACAGCAAACTATGTAATAATTTTCAAGTCAGAAAAGTTTTCCTTTGTGGGATCAGTGTGCACCACATAAAATTCTTTCATGGCTTGCTGCATGGAGCAGTTACATGTCACAAAGAACTAAAGTGCTAGGGAATATCATGTATGAACCAATGCAATTTCCATATCACAATGACATCATTCCTACTTACCAGTTGTAAATGACTAATCCACTTTATAGAAAATACTCGTTGTAGCAGATAGGCTCTATCTTTCAGAATAAGCCTTAATAACACAAATATAAATTAGCTGAAAACTGCAGTGGTTCTGAAAATTTTAATTCCTATTAGTTTCAGAATTTTCAGAAAAACAAATTTATGTTCTAATTATTGAGAAAGACTGACAGAATAGCATTTTACCAGTCATTTAACTGGAATTTGAGGTGAATATACAGCAGAGGAAAAATATTTTATCACTAAAAATTATGAGTTTATAATAAAACCTAATTCCTAAAAAAGGTAGTGTTTGGATCCATTTAAGTAATGATATAAAACAGAAATGTTGAGAATGATTCACTTAAAAAAATATATATAATATCTACACACACACGTACAGGGGCTGCCAACAAAATGTATACACATTTTAAGAAAGGAAAAAACTGTATTAAAATTGTAATACTCAATATATAGTGATAACAAAAGATGAATACAAGTCACATTTGACTTCTGCAATTATAAGAGGTTCTCAAAGTGGTTACCATCATGTCCAGACACTTCTGATTACTGCAAACTATAGCTTGAGCATAGATAACATCTCTTCAAATATGTATACTATATACTATATATATATACTATATATATATACACACACACAAACAATATGTATACTATATATATAGTATACACATACACAATATGTATACTATATATATATATACACACACAATATGTATAATATATGTGTATACACACACACACACACACACATACATGCCGGGTGTGCAAAAAAAATGTTTACATATGACTTATATTCATCTTTTGTTATCACTATATATTGAGTATTACAATTTTAATACAGTTTTTTCCTTTCTTAAAATGTGTATACGGTTTTTGGTACCCTCTGTATATAAAATTTCAAAGATGGCATTATCATAATACAGACTTTATGACTTTAATTTTCAAGGTTCACAATGCGTTACTAAAATTTAAACTTTTCTAGCTTGGTTTTTTTTTTGCCCTTAAACTATTTTTGTCAACTGTAACAATGTGGAATATACCAAGTTATAGTATTTCCATCAATACCTTTTGTTGATGCAGACTGAAACTGAATCAGATCCACTGCATGTCTTTGGGGACTAACAAGGAAATCCTTTCATATTTTATTTCTGTCAGGTATTCTTTTAAGAGAATATAAAATACCTTACAGGTCAAGAATCATATTTAGAAGAGTCTCTGAAGGATTTGATTGCCTTGTTGAAACCCTGCACTGGTTTCAGTGAAATCATCCTGAGGTACACAATACCTTACAGAGTGTTTCTTATTTTGGAGTAAAAATAGAGATATTTTGAAATATGACCACAGTAAAGTGACATTGCCTGATACATGCTTCAAGAAATTGACAGTTAAAAACACTTTTTTTTTCTTAATAACTATTAGGCTACATTTCATAATTTCTCTTAGTAGCACTATTATATTAAAGAATATCCCATGTTTATAAAAATCAAGACATTTCTAGCACAACAAAGAAACAAGCTTTGGATTCACAAAATAATGCATGTTTTACACATATAGTGCAAACTGAGTCGCTTTCAGAAGTGAAGTTGGATTTGCTTTTGAAAAGGGCTTCCAATATTTATTCATTTGTAATGATTTTTTTAATGATTTATTTTTTAATTATTTTTAAGATGGAAACTTTCTGATTCATAGCCTATACTCTAAAGAAGGGAGTATCTTCTGTGTATCCCCTTCTGTTTTGCTTCTTTCTTAATCTTAAATACTTAATTACATTCTTCAAGTTAGTTTACTCATTTATTTGGTGGATTCTTATTAAAAGCATCATAATACATGTTTAAGACCCTCTTCAGTGTATGCCTTTATCAATTTCTTGATTATTATACTTCAAGTTAATTTAAAAAATCTTACAGTCAGTGAGCACTTAATGTTCTATGTGATGCTGTGCTCATAACTGTGTGGGCAAGGTGGATAGGATATGGTTACCCCAGATACTGGGTTTAGATCAGTGCAAAAGAGCTCCACAAATAAGGGGGACGTGAATAAAAAAAAATGAATTTATTAAAGAATACAGACACTTCTGCTCAGCACACCCATAATCTTAAACATTTGGTCTCATGATTGACACCATTCAGATCCTAAGAAAAGCTTCACTACATATCTTGGCACTTGTTCTTGAAGAAAAAGGTGATTGCATCTAAATGTTTTGAAGATTTATGGGTGGCACCACTGCCAATGTCAAAGGCTGACATCTTGCTTCAGAGTACAGAGAAAATCTGGGCGGTAGAAGCACTTAAAAAATACAAATTAATTAATTTTCAAAATCCTAGACTTCGAGTTGTGAGCACACAATGCAGTACACACATGACGTATTAATAAAATTGTACACTTGAAACTTATATAATGTTATTAATCGTTGTCACCCTAATAAATTTAATTAAAAAAGTATTTTCTTTCAGATAACATAAATGTTTTATATTCTTATATATGAAGTACTGTTTCCCAGGAATGCCAAGTGCTCATTTTCTTGAATCTCTTTTTTCTCCAATTTGTGATCCTTGAAGTACTCAGACATAAGCATATTTTTTACAAGTTTTGTACATTCTGGCTGAGGAACTTTTTCAGTATTTGACAATTCATATGTCTCTGTATTTTAAGTAAATGTAGGTCTAGATGTAATATTCCTAAAGCATAATACCAGTTCTTTACTGGGTAAGTAGATGGACACTGGCTAAAGACTTGGGGATAGTTCTACATTCATAAATATAATTATTTTAAATAAAATTTTCATAAAGTTAAGCTCATCTTTATAATTTTTAAAAGTTTTTGATGTGCATTAATGACTATTTTATTTTACCAGAGTATTTTGAATATTTTAACATAATAAATATATATGAAAATATTTTTGTTTTTCAAGTTTTGCATTCAATTTAATTACATAGTCAATTAAAATTTCCCATAATTTGGATAATTAGATTTTATTTCTTTAGATCATTATGTGAAAATCTTGATTATTGCTACCAGGATTAGTGATTTTGATGAAGGCAAGAAAATATATTTCGTGAAATAGACATGTAATAATTTATGAATATATATATGTTTACACATGTACATATGTACATATATGTATATAATGTATGTGTGTATATATATTTAAGCATCCTAGCAGCAGTTTATCCAATACACAGCATCCACACAGGTGTAGTGATAGCTAAATTTCTTTATCTTTGATATGTTACTAATTCAGTCTTCTGAACATAATAACTTGGCAAATATATATATATATATATATATATTTTGTCATTAGGGAGGTATATTTGCTAAAGTAACAGGATAGAGCATATTCTTTTAAGGTTTGTTAGTTTTATTTATACTTTTAAATACTAAGACATATGATATGTGGGCCTGCGTTTATCCTCATATCACGGGCCCTGTCAATGTCAGGGGCAAACCAGATTTGTTTTTTAGGAAGCTGCAGTTTAGTTGAGGAGAAAGGTGTACACAACAACCCAAGTAAATATCTGTGAAGAGCCCTAAGGTCATGTCCCAAAATGCCTACTATGCCCAGCATGCCAAGAAATAGAGTAACGTGACAAAATATGAGGTGTGCTCAGAAAGTACAGTGAATGTTTAAATTAAAATATATATATATGTACATATATATGTATTACAATAAAAGACACATTGCCATTTATCTCCCTCAAAATGTGCCCACATCTCCCTCAAAATATGCCCACATCTCCCTCAAAATATGCCCACATCTCCCTCAAAATATGCCCCCTCTCTTTGAACACTCTTATTCCATTGTTCTTGCCACTTTCTGAAGCAGTTCTGGAAGTCCTCTTTTGTGAGTGTCTTTAGTTGCGCTGTTGTGGCTGCCTCAATGTCCTGAATCATTTGGACTTTGGGGAAGAGCCAGAAGTCACACAATGCCAGATCCGGTGAACAAGATGGATGAGGACATACCTTAATATTTTTATTTGACAGAAATTGCCATATACCAGAAGTGATGAGCCTTTCCATTGTGATAAAAAAGAAATATGGTGAATGCTGCTACTGAGTGCCATCAACGGAAAGGCAGGGATCTTCAACATGGAGAGCAGCGTGTTAAACCTTTTCAACAGTGTGTGTGACAAATTTCAACGTGTTGGGTGCAATCAGTCAGGTGCGAACTACGGTTGAGAGAAGGTGTATTTTACAGTGTGCCTTCAATTATCCTCCATCATGACAATGCTCCGTGTTACACATCACTTCTGGTATATGGAAAATTCTGTCAAATAAAAATATTATTGTGTGTCCTCATCCACCTTATTCACCGGATCTGGCACTGTGTGACTTCTAGCTCTTCCCCAAAGTCAAAATAATTCAGGACCATGAGGCATCCATGACAGCACAACTGAAGACACTCATGGAAGACGACTTCCAGAACTGCTTCAGAAAGTGGCAAGAAGGATGGAGTAAGTGTCTTTAAAGTGAGGGGGAGTATTTTGAGGGGGATTAATGACAATGAGTCTTTTACTGTAATATTTTTTTTTTCCATTTAAACATTCACCATGCTGTTTGATCACATCTCGTATACTATATTCATGAATGCATTTCTTGTATAATAAAATAAACATTCATTGGGAAAAATTTGACAAATATAAAAAGGTATAAATTTTTACAAACAAAAATGCCAAGTTGTTGAGGAAACTATTATTAATATTTTAGCTATAGTTTTGCAGTCTTATTTAGTTGTGATTATTTTCTATATTCAAATATTGGCCTTTTACTCTTGTTTTCTATGTAGAAAACAAAATTTTCACTTTGAAAAATGTGTACATTAAAAATACTAAAAGTTATCTAGAATTTAAATAACTCAATATTTTTAGTATTATATATATACGTATACATGTATATATATATATACTTTAGGTATACTTTTAAATATACTATTCTTGTATATACATGTTTATTTTTATGCTGAATATTACACAGTTACTGAAGGAACATCACTGGTCTGAGATTCAAGAGAATATGAAAAGGGAGCTAAATCACACACAATATCATATCCTAAATGATTTATTATTATTTCTCAATTAAAATCAAAGCAATACAATAAATCAAGTAATTTAATATATATTTTAATTATCAAAAAATAATTAAGTTTGTTGGTTATTAAAATGTCTTTCTGTTTCTCTAACCAAACTAATAACTTTGAGGAGGCACACAAAACAAAACTTTGGTTTAATAATTCACTGAGTCTAGTAGCTCAATTGTATATTTTAAGTATTATTAGCAGGTGCCTGAAGAAAAAAAGCATGATTTCATGCTTTAAGCTTCTGTCAACTCAGGGAAAAGATTTTATCCGCACTTTTGATGAAGGATGTTTGCTTAAGAGATATTTCCTGGTACAGAGAAAGGAACAAGGGCAACAAAAACAAGCTGAAGGAAGTATTACAGGATTAAGCTCACACTTCACACTTTAGGCTATAGAATTGATTCTTGTCTTTAGCGTCCCAACAGAATAAGAAGTTCTGTTAATCCATTAATATGACTTTTTTCTTTTTATTATAAAGTATTATTTACTTCTTGATTTTTTGGGAGTTAAATTTTATATATATATATATATATATATATATATATATATATATATATATATAATAATAATTTTAAGTTTATTGGTGTGACAGTGGTTAGTAAAGTTACATAGGTTTCAGGTGTATAATTCTATAATACATTATCTATGTATTACATTGTGTGCTCACCACCCAGAGTCAGTTCTTCTATTTGTAATTTAAGATTTATTAGTGCCATTGTTTCTGAGACCATATACATCTAAGGACATCTTTTAGTCTTCTGCATGAATGGAAAATAACTTGAAGTGGTATAAAATTTCTGATTTTTAACATTTTCTTTTTAAATCCTATGGCATTACTCCACTATTTTCTGCAGAGGAGAGTTTGGAAACTAACCTGTCACTTATTCATTTTTCTATATGGATGACTTAGATCTATTTATCTTTACAAATCAAAATTTGCTATGGCTTAAGAATGTTTTTCGGTTTTGTTTTGTTTTGTTTTTTAAATTTAAGTTTATTGGGGTGACAATTGTTAATAAAGTTACATAGATATCAGGTGTACAATTCTATAATACATCATCTATATATCACATTGTGTGTTCACCACCCAAACTCAGTCCTCCTTCCATCATCATATATTTGATCCCCTTTACCCTCATCTACCACCCCTCTGCCCCTCCAACCTCTGGTAACCACTAAATTATTGTCTGTGTCTATGAATTTTTGTTTCTTCTTTTGTTTGCCTTGTTCTTTTGTTGTTTTCAGTTTTATATACCACATATCAGTGAAATCATATGGTTCTCTGCTTTTTCTGTCTGACTTATTTCGCTTAACATAATAATCTCAAGATCCATTGATGTTGTCATAAATGGTACTACCGTGTTTCCCCGAAAATAAGACCTAGCCAGACAATCAGCTCTAATGCGTCTTTTGGAGCAAAAATTAATATAAGACCCAGTGTTATTTTACTATAATATAAAACCAGGTGTTTAATATAAAATAATAAAAAATAATATAAATAATATAAATAATATAAATAATATAATATAATATAATATAATATAATTAATATAATATAATATAATATATGCCGGGTCTTATATTAATTTTTGCTCCAAAAGACGCATTAGAGTTGATTGTCCGGCTAGGGGAAACACAGTATTTCATCTTTTCTTATGGCAGAATAATATCCCATTGTGTATATAAACCACATCTTCTTTATCCATCTAAGGAAGTACACTTTGGTCGTTTTCATGTCTTGGCCACCAGAAATAAAGGAAGTAAAAGCCTGTATTTTATTTTATTTTTCTTAAAATGTAGTAATAATTTGGACTGCATTTTTCTCTTCTCTTTAATTTCAAGATATTTATATGATTGATTTATGATGTAGATCATTGCTTCTACTTCAGTTCATTTCATTTCTTTTTTGGAAACATTTTCTTGGAAACATCTCCCATGTTCCCTATCCTTTTTCCTTGCTCTAGGCCTCAGGAATTGCAAGTTCCCGTGTGATCTCCTCTCTACATAATTTCTCAATTCCTCTGAGAACCTACTTTGTTTTTATTTGGCTATGTGTGCTTGTTGACTGAGTACAGAGATTGTTTTTGACTCTTTTAGACATTTTTACATCCTTTCCCTTACCTAGGACATATGTCCCACTTTATACTCTTCTAATTCTCAATGCTATATTTCTAAACTGATCACTTGCCTCTTACTTTCAGTTCCTAAAAGGAAACCAAGCTATTCTTACAATAGTTCAAATATTCTTCAGTATGTATTTTTAAAATATTTTAAAGCTATACCAAAAATAATGATAAAATAGTCAGAGCCTCTTCATTCGAAATGAGGGTATCAAATACATTTTGCTATTTAAAATTAGTAACACTAATCAGATATTTCATAATGTCTTCTGCTCTGTTATTTGTTAATTATGTATTAGACTTTAAAAATGTTAGATATCTTTCTGTTTATCTCCTTCATCAAGAATTATTAAATGAAGGCCTAGAGAGATTAAGCTACTTACCTCTATTTCACAGGTAGTTTGTAGAGGACATGAAACTTCTGTCCCTTGTTCAAGGACTTTTGTACTAAAACATATGATTTCATCCTGGGTGAGAGATGTTTGGCCGGTGTATCTTTTTTAGAGCCATTTCTTTCTTTTGATTTACAACTATTTTAGCATATCTTCTAATAAAACAAGGTTGAGAGTTCTAACAGCAAGGCAGAGCAAATATCTGTGGTCCTCACTTAGCTGGATGTCAGAGTACTGGACTAACGTTGACAAATATTTAATCATCCGTCAGCCTCTTGTTGGTGACTTTGAATTAATCAATATCCAATCATGCATTTATGCCATCTGTATTCAGTTCAGCTTCAATGGTAAGCCTGATTCTATTTAGATTGGCTTTGAATCTATTTTACTCTGCACTCCCGTTATCACTATTGTGTATTTCTTATTACTATAGTTTCCTGAATTCTCCTTGTCTTCCTTTTAGGCTGTATTCAATGCTGATTCAAAATGTCTTACAAATAATAATAATAATAGTAACATTCTGATCATACCCATGAAGCAAAAGCCTGATTTTAGAGATGTAAATCACCAAGTGAAATTTAGGATTACAAAATTGGAAAGAACTATAGAGATCTTCTAACCCAGGGCTCTAGAGATCTTTGAATCAAAACCTGGGCATTCCTGAGATTCTTTCAGGGATATGCAAGGTCAAAACTAATTTCTTAGTAATTTTAAGGTGTTATTTCTTTTTAACTTTCATTCTCACATGACTATACAGTGAGCTTTTCCAGAGGCTACCAGAATAGATGCCAAAGATATGTCCAGCTGCCTTCTCCTAAACCAATAAAGAGATTTACAAACTGTAAAATAACGTCACACTTCTCAATACATTTTATTATAGACAGCACAGTTTTATTTTGTCCTTATAAATGTTTTTATATTAACATGTAATAAGTTTAGTTTTGTTATTTTAATGCAAATTAACACATTTAAAAAAAATTCTCAGTTTTGCAGCTTCTAATGCAGTAGAAGTTGTTACTCACTTTAAGACCTGTGTTTGATTTCTGATGTTAACATTTACAAGCTGTACAACTTAGGACAAGTTAATTAACCATGCTAAACCTTCTGCTTATAAGTAGAGGACTAAAATAGGATCATCAAAACAAACAAACAAAAACGCGTTTATTTATTTATTTTTACACTTTATTTAGACATTAAATATTATTTTATATTAATTTCATGTGGATAGCATAGTGGTTAGACATTGGTATAATTTAACAAGTAATCCTCCTGATTAGTATGGTACCCACCTGGAACTATGCATAGTTATTATCAAGTTATCAACTATAGTCTCTGTGCTTTACTTTATACACCCATGACTATTTTCTAATTACCAGTGTGTACTTCTTCCTTCCTTCACCTTTTTTGCCTTGTACCCCAATCAGCCTCCCATCTATCACCCCAATAAATCTAGTACCCATCTAACACCATACATAGTTATTACAATGTCATTGACTATATTGCTTATGCTATACTGTACATCCACATGACTACCGTATAACAACCAATTTGTACTTCTTAATCTCTCCCCCTTCTTTCCTACACACCCCCAACCCCCTCCCATCTGGCAACCATCAAAATGTTCTTTGTATCTATGACTTTGTTTCTGTTTTATTTGTTTAGTTTGTTCTTTAGATTTCACACATAAGTGAAATCACGTGGCATCTGTCTTTCTCTGTCTGACACTCCACTCAACAAAATACCCTCCAGGTCCATCCATGCCACCTCAGATGGCAAGAATCCATTCCCTTCCATGGCCAAGCAATATTCCATTGTACACATGTATATGTACCACCTGCTCTTTATCCATTCATCCATTGATGGACACCCAGGCTGCCTCCACATCTTGATCATTGTAAACAATGCTGCAGTGGACATATGCATGCACACATCTCCTCAAAGTAGCATTTTGGGTTTCTTCGAGTAAATACCCAGAAGTGGGATACTGGATCCTTCTTTGTCTCTTGTTATAGCTTTTTTTAAAGTCTATTTTGTCTGGTATAAATATTGCTACCACAGCTTTTTTGTTTGTTTCCATTTTCATGAAATATTTTTCCCATTCCTTTACTTTCAGTCTGTGTGTGACTTCGGAACTGCAGTGAGTCTCTTGTAAGCAGCATATGTAAGGGTCTTGTTTTCTTATTCATTCAGCCACTCTATCTTTTGAATGTAGTGTTTAATTTATTTACACTAAAAGTAATTATTGGTAGATATGTAGATATTGCACTTTATTATTCGTATTTTTTATCTTCTTTGTTTCATTCTTCTTAAAGAAATCCCTCTAACATTTCTTGTAATACTGTTTTCGTGATGATTAACTCCTTTAGCTTTTTCTTGTCTGGGAAGCTCTTTATGTGTCGATTTGAAACAATAGCCTTGCTGGGAAGAGTAAGCTTAGTTATAGGCCCTTGCTTTTCACTTTGAATATTTTGTGCCAATCCCTTCTGGCCTGCAAAGTTTGGGTTGGGAAATCAGCTGATGGTCTTATGAGAGCTCCCTTGTAGGTAACTAACTGCAGTTCTCTTACTGCTTTTAAGATTCTCTCTTTGTCTCTAACCTATGGCATTATAATTATGATATGTCTTGGTGTGGGCCTCTTTGAGTTCATCTCATTTGGAACTCTCCACACTTCCTGGGATAGATATCTAATTCCTTTGCCAGGTTAGGGAAGTTTTCTGTCATTATTTCTTCAAATAGGTCTTCAACTTCTCAGTCTCTTTCTTCTACTTCTGGTACCCCCATAATGTGAATGTTGATACACTTGATGTTGTCTCAGAGGCCCTTTAAACTCTCCTATTTTTTGGACTTTTTTTTTTTTGTTTGTTTGCTGTTCTGATTGGGTGTTTTCTGCTACCTTCTAAATCACTGATCTGATCCTCTACTTCATCTAATCTACTGTTGATTCCCTGTAATGTCTTCTTCATTTCAGTGTTTGGAACTCTGCATCTGGTAGATCTCTTGTCTCCATTTTCTTTAGTTATTTTTTCTGTTCTGTTCTTTTATTTGGGACATGTTTCTTTGTGTCCCCATTTTGGCTGACTCCCTGTGTTTGTTTCTATGTGTTAGCTAGGTCTGCTCTGCCTCCTGGTCTTAGTAGAGAGGCCTTATATAGTAGGTGTCTGGTGGCACCCAGTGGTGCAGTCTTCTTGGACATCAGAGCCAGGTGCTCCAGGTGTGTCCCTTGTATGAGTTCTCTGTGGCCTATGTTGTAATTGAGCCTTGGTTGCTGTTTACACATCAATGAGAGTGATTGACCCTCAGGCTACTTGGTTGTAAGGTCTGGCCATGACTACAGTGGAGGAGCTGTGGTGCAAGGGCTGACCCTATAGAGCAGGGTTAGCCCTAGTGGGGCTCTGGTGCCTGTCCAGTCTGTCTTTTGGATTTGTCATCCTTGGAGGCATCCGGGTTATCCTCCAGCTTGGTCTGAAGCTGTCTGTCAGGTGACCCAACCCTGGGGTCTCCTAGGAGGGGACCCACTGTCGGCCAAGTTTAGCCACAGCCTGTGCTCCTCCTAGGTCCAGCTGGTATGAACCACAAGTCAATCTGCAGATTGCTGCAGCTTGCACTGGGCTTAGATGTGCCTTGAGAGGACAATCTGCAAATCAAGGCTGGCTGCCACTAGTGCTGGTCTGAGGGCTACTCAGCCAGAGGTACAGGACATGCTGAAACCAAATGTTGCTTGTTTGGGTTTTGTGAACATTTGAGAGATTTTATGAAAGTCTAAAGCATGAGCTAAGATAGGTTGTACAGAAAAGCCACTGGAAGCTGCTTGGTTGTGCCTAAAAGTAGGGTAGGGTGGAGTCTCCAGGAATTACTAAGATGGGACAGATGAAAGTTGATAGCCAGTTTGTTGTACACTCAGATATGGTGTCTGGCGAGTCTGCACACAGGAAGGGGGGAGAGCTCAACAAAGAAACAGTGACTTCCGCCAGCTCCTCCATTGTGAGAAAGGTATCCTTCCAGCACTCGCCTGGACACCAGACAATTCAGTTCCTCCTCATATTTCCCTGCCAACATTCAAGCCACTGACCAAGCACTGGAGCTCAGAGTGAGTGAGTTCGATACCGAGTAAGTCCATGTGCGGTCCCTTTAAGAGGGTGCCTGGGAGTGCAGCTGCTCTCCATCTCACTCAGGCAGAGTCTCCTCTGGTTTTTACAAACAGAAGTTACGGGGTCTTTGCTCCCCAGCACTGGAACCCTGAACTACGGAGTCTGGTATGGGTCTGAAACCTCTCACTCCTCCTCCTGGGGCTACCTTGCAGCTGAGATATCCCTCCCGATATTTAATGATCACATGCAGGTGTGGGACCAGCCCATTCTGTGTCTGTGCCCCTTCTAATCTTGAGGTGGCTTCGTCTGTATGTCTGTAGTTGTAGGGCTTTTGTTCAGCTAGACTTCAGGCCATTCTCAGTGATGGTTGTTCTGTAGCTTAGTTGTAATTGATGTGGTCCTTAGAGTTGGTGAGCACAGTGTTTATCTACTCCACCATCTTGACCAGAATTCTAAAAAATGCAACTTGTCATTAATAAGTAAGATTCAGGATATTTATGTTGCCTTTTCTTTTAGAAATCGTGAAAGCATTTTGTAAATGGTAAAGTTTTATAAGAATATTTTAGCTGATTGTCATTAGCATTCAAATTTGTAGATGTCCCATACTAAATCCAATGCTATAATTTCCAGAATCAGAATTCCAGGTGCCGTGTTAAATTGTCCACTCTTTTTGTGCCTGGAATAACACTACTTTACCACATGGCTCTCTTTTTTCTAAATTTAGAAATAGAGTTTTGGAAAACTATATGTCTACCATCATGCTAAACAATAATAATAATAATAATAATAATAATAGTAATAATAATAATATTTTAATACAGAAGATCTGCTGAGTCATAGAACCACTCAAATAAGCCACATCATGACATACTGTTGTTGTTTTTTTGCATAAAATGTTTAAAACAATTCTCCATACTTTCTTTAAAGATTTCCCTTTTTAATGTTCTTTCAGGACTTCAGATTATAAAGTCTCAATTAGGTCTTTTTTTTTTTTTTTTAATTATTATTATTGACTATAGCTTCCCTTAATCTTTCTATAATTCTGGGGTACCAACCTGCAGCAACTAATTGCAGTTCACAAAGTGATTAGAAGGTAGGCTCTATTCAAAACTAAGAGTCCTAAGTACATAATTCAGGAGAATTCCTTTGAAAAAAGAGAAGATGGGACATAGAAAAACACATTACACTTTCAGTGGTAGAGATCTTTTCTTTGTGCATATCTTCTGTATTATAACTGCTCTGTACATCTGACAAAAGGATTTAGGTTGTAACTAAAAATTAATAAATATAATGGTTTCACTAAGTTTTGTATAAAAGATTTGTACAAAAACACTATTTGCTCTAAACATTTCACCAAATAAGACTATTTCTTTTATTGTATTCCTCACATCAGTAAAAAGTGGGGTGATCTATCCTCATAGTCTTTCTATTACATTTTGTACAATGGCATGCTTTTGCCTGATGGCTTTTAGGAACAGTTCAATTCTAGAAAGTCAAATGGCAAATTGGTTGACATTGGAATTAAATCCCTGTTCCTATCACTAATGAAATATTTTTAAAAATTTAAGGTATGGCAGCCTAAAGCACACTTTATCCACAGAAATTTAAGGAAAGCAAATATATATGAAACAAATTTGTGAATTTTAACTCATTCTGTAGTGCAGCTGTACAGAGAAAAAGTAACTACTTTATTTTTGCTATATTTAATGTGTGAATATTTCTCCTTAAATCCCAACCTTTGAGCTGTGTGTGTGTGTGGCAGAGGAGAAGAGGAGTGACTACCCAAATGCTTCTGTTAAGACCAATCTGATTATTTAAAGTATTGTTTAGTGTTTGCTTATTTTGGGACAAAACTTTTCAATTTCTCAAATTATCTCCTCACCCTTAAAATCACTATAATCCTATATAAATGATGGGGGTGAGGTTTTTGTGTCTTTGTAAATCTGAGAATAAAGGGACTTTGTGTTGATGATTGGGTGTGTAAAGGCACCTGCTGGTCTCCAGGGCAATAACTCTTTTCTACTTGCTCAGGACACATCCTGCAAGTGAAATTGCATTCTATTTTTTTGGTTAAGGTACTGAAGACCTGTCAGCCATTTTCTTATTGAGGATTCACCTTCTCCTCAGCACTCTTGAGCTGCCAGCCACTGCTACCTGACAGATATGATATCACCTCACCACATCATGACAATGCCATGGTGAGTTTTCTGGCTTTCATGGTGAGTAATGAATTGAATTACTTCCAATTCACACAGGAAGTAAAATCAGCCTGAGATAGATACATTTCACAGCTCCTCTCTCCTTGATCACACGTTGCTCTAGGTTAAATATGAAATACCCTGCAAAGTCACCTCCTGCCAGTGGTTTAAGAGGTAGTTGGGGGAGAAATTCCTGCTGTTGCTGCATTTTTCAGCAAACCATTTCTTCTTTCTACAATTTGTTTCAGGATTAAAATAGGGTGAGCTTTTTTTCTACTTCTTCTAAATCATATTCCTCTTCCTGCTGAGTTGAGCTAAGACTTAATGGCAGACACAGAAGAAGAAATTGTTGACAATGACTCTGCAGGCCTGTCTTTGGTATATTACATCAAAACTTGAAAAATAAATAAATAAATAAATCTGGTAAAGTATCTTTCAAGGGAGTAGCCAGACCTGCAAATTCAATATAGATGTATAAATGCATATTAAAGAAAAACAAAAAAAAAGTACAGGGAAAGACAAAATAGAAATGTCTTTAGATATTCAGTCTCTGGATGGTGATATAATGGGTCATTGTTATTATTGGTATGACTTTTTTTTATTTCCCACAATTTGCATTACTTTTCTGATCAGAAAAATAAAAAAGTACTAAAATGTATCTTTATTTTTTCAAATACCTCTAAAATGACTTTCCCCAGAGGTCTCCCTCTCCCATCCCACCCAAATAACAGAATAAAAACATGAACAAAGGAGAAATAAGACAAAATAGGTATTATTGGGTCATAGTTGAGAACTCATTTAGGATAAAACTAACTTACAGATGTAATTTATGAACATTATTACATGTGAACTTTTAAACAAAAAAATGTCATTTTGTTCCTTTCCCCATTATGGTAATGTCGGATTGAAGTATAACACCAGTTAACTGGCCTTATACAATAGTGAGATTGTTTATGTAAAAAGACACAAGAAACATATTTAAGTGTACCAAAAAGGGATAAACTTTAATCAGAACGAGAGATTTTTCAAAAGGCAGCATATTTCTGAAATCCCTTTTTAAACCCCTAAAATAAAAGGAATGGGCAGATGATTTCTGAGGTCTCTTCATACCACAGTATTCTCCGATAGCATGAAATCCGACACCCTAATGAAGGATAATGCAGCATTGAATCAGGCCAAAGAGATTTACTGATAGGAAATATGAGAAATCCCTATTAATCAGCAGAGTAAAGGAGCCTAGGGCTGGTTTATGGTTCATTTTTTTCAGAATAACAAAAATGAATAAAATAGAACTATATCTGATTTGAAATAATGATGCTAAAATAATGTCAACATGTGAAACCAAAGATTTCAGTATTTCAATTTTAATGTTAGATTGTATTGCACCTTTATAATTGTGCAATATAATTATACATTTTGATTATATTTATGGAATTACCTTTTAAATATAATCAATGCTACAAGCAAAGTATTTCATGCTTTTATTTTGTTCATATCTCATAGCATTCAGTAAGGTCAACCAGATGGGGCTTGATAACAATTAACTTCAGTGACACTTCATTTATCAGGAAACTCCTTTCTGGCTGACTCACCTATCTAAAACCCCAGAAAAATGTAGGAGATTGCCCCAAAGCCACTTAAAATCCATGTCACACTAAAATATATGTGAAAGCTTAAAATCAAAGTGATGATAGGAAAATGAAAAGATGGCAGGCTGATAGCAAAGGACACGAGAGATGATGGTAAAAACACAGAATCTTAGCAATTTGAGGACATTGCTAAGAAAAACATTGTTATATACTTTTCTTAATGCCAAATAAGGAATCTTTATATTAAGTCTCAGTATAATAATTGAGGCTCACAATGATGCTAATTATTTTAAGCACCAGTGAAGTTTATCATATTTGTATACAGATTTCATCAAAGATTATTAAAGAAATGCAGCTTTGACTCTTAAATGGATATATTTCAATTATCTGAAAAACACATTTTTGTAAAACTAGTTCATTTCATTGTAAAAAATTATGAGTAAAGCTAATAGTGTTTTTAAGTATCTTCCCTTTATTCTTCTTTCAGTGGAAACATCTATTATTTTCCATAAAGTCACCTAATATTGTTTTAAATTTTATATTTTAAATTCTTTATTTGCTTTTATATTTTAAATTCTTTATTTTATTTTATCTTTTCAGTTAGAGAGTAGATGATCTTAAGATTCTGAGAATAACTTTTTATATGGTATTTGTACAGATATCTAAAAGACTGCTTCTAAAACGCTGCTCTTTGTAACAACCCCTTGCTAGATTATAGCTTCTATAGGTTTGTAATCCATAAGGGATAGGTATAGGACAAGTGATGGCTATAGGGCAATTAAGAATGATAAATTACCAAAAAAAAATTGTATTACACATTTTTATGTATTTTCTGAGAAAAAATGTAATATTTAAAAAAGTAAAAGGTTCTGTTTAATCCTTTTACTTTTTTGAAGAAACATTAGGAACAGACCTGGGGCTGAGAAGTAGCAAGAGCACTTTCACATGAAGTTGCATGGAGATGAATGGGAGATCCAGAGATCTTTTCTTTGAGTATTGCAGACATTTAAAGCTGGTACAGACAATAGTAAATTAATAATAGCTAGATAAAGTCTAGGCGCCGAGGACTAGAGCTAAACATGGGCAATGGAATCAACAGAATCAATTAGCAGTAACAGAAAGAGAAAATGGGGAAAATGAGAAATTTCTAAGGTAGCTATAGACACTGAAAATGTGTTTGGGGGCATTTGTGAGACAACTGGTACGTGTGTGCTGAATATGTATAAAGGGGCTGGGATGGGGTGAAAAGTTTCTTGAGACTTCTACTTCTGAGTATCTAGCAGGATATAATTGAATAAAAAGTATGCAATTTAAGTTTCAAAACATTTTATTGTGTGCACACTTTTATAATATGAAATATAGTTATACCATGTAACATTCCCTGATATTATTAATAAAAAATACATCAATGATGTCTTCAAATACTCTTTCCTGGGTACTATTACTGTAAGGCAGTTTGTCATGTCAAAATTAAAAAGACACATCCTAATTATTACAATAAGGACCCATCTAATATTAGTTGCATTAATCATAAGTACCATTTTCTTGTCATGTGGCAAATTTGATACATTAAAATAGCATTTTTATTTAATTATACAACATTATTTTAATCAAAGAATTACATCCCTTCATATAGAATAATGATGCTTTTCATTTTTTAAGAACATGCATAAATTTCTATCAATTTTCAACTTAAACTCCTAAACTTAAATTTTATACAGATGGCAGTACAGTCACAATAGTAATGACTTGGCTATTTCTGGGGGCAGCTCAAAATTTCTTTCCAGTATCACCATTACCTAGATATTATGCCATTGCAGTCCTTTCAATTCATCTATTTCTAATTTTTTTAATAACTAGACTGTGCCTTCCATGAATGCAAAGGAGCATGTTTGAAAATTCACCATGTCGCACAGTACTTGGCATATACTGAACTAGATATTCAATATATGCCTATTCAGTAATTAAGAGAATAAATGAATAGTGGATTTTTCCTTTCTTTCTCAGTTCATTTGGCTGAATCTGGAGTACTGTGCCTAATTCTAGTCATTGCCATTCCTTTACAGGTTCCTGAAAGCTAACGTTGATTGAGACCAGATGTCCCAGGATAATGACCCCACATTTCACCATAATGCTTCACGTTCCTGAGCAATAATCCTAGAATCCTCACTTTTACAGTTAAGTCCGCCAGCTTGATTCCTCAAATACCAGGCCCTGTCACTGAATTATTTCCCCATAGCTGAGCTACAATATGCAGAATGTAACAAATACATTCTGTTTCACAACTATCGATTCATTGATTTAGATTTCCAAGTACTTGCTCTCTTCATTCCCAGTGCCTCAGGGGTAGTGGTTATGTCTTGGATTATCTAATCCTATGTAACTCTTTAACAGTTTCTTGCATGAATTTGATAATAAATGCATATTTATCTGTGATTTATTTAAAATTCACCATAATCATCTCCTTTGGATAAAACATTCGAGGTTGTATTAGATAAAATACAATCTCAATCGCTTCTTGGCCTTTTGGCTAAGATCAAGTGTAGATAAAATACAATCTCCAGTATATATCATACAGAACTATTATATTAAAAATATTCATTAATTTTCAATGATTTACCCACTTATAAATATTTACAAAGTATCTACTATATACAAGATTCCATATAAGGTAAAAACAGTATAGTTACAATAATAACAATATGATCTCTAGCTAGATGAGTTTACAGCCTAGTAGAAGATGTAAAAAAAATACTCAGATATAAAATATGAAATACTCAGAATATAAGAGCCATGAAAGATATAACACTGTGGTCATATCAGAATTCAAGGATCTGGTCTTATTCACCTCTATCTCCTCAGCTCCTAGCGCAAAGTCTAATGTTGTTATTAAAGTACTGGCTTTTTAAAAACTGGTTTTAATTATTTATACTGATTTTAAAAGTTATATTTTAAAACCTAAAAACATGTTACCAAATAAGACACAATTATTCAACCTTTTAGAGATGAAATAGAGGCTTATGGGTTTCATATCCTTTCTATTGCTGATGAAGCCATTTTTAGTTTTACCCTATTAACCATTGCACCAATTAAGCTCATATACCGTTTTCCCCCAAAAATAAGATCTAGGCAGACAATGAGCTCTAATGCGTCTTTTGGAGCAAAAATTAATGTAAGACCCGGTATTATTATATTATATTATATTATATTATATTATATTATATTATATTATATGAGACCCGGTCTTATATTAATTTTTGCTCTAAAAGACGCATTAGAGCTGATTGTCTAGCTAGGTCTTATTTTCGGGGAAACACAGTAGTATTCTTACACAGCACATTTCTTCTGTGCATAAATGGAAAGGAGTGTGGCTAGGTTTTACAATCAAGGCATGTATGTTTAGGTTGATCACCAACAGCTCAGTATTACGGTTTCCCATTGGAGTATTGTCATAAATGCATGGATAGTTTCTGCTTTAGTAGTCATGGTCTTTTATTACTGCTTTTTTTTTTTCTTTAATCAGACAAGGTTTATTTTCCTAAGGATCTAAATATCTATTTATGCATCTTAATTTTTCTTCTCACCCAGTAGAAATATCATTACTCTTTCACCTTTTGGCTTCTGGATCAGAAGCTTTCCTTTTCTCTTTGGATCAGAGACTCATGTCCTCTACATTGAAATCCACCAAATTATCCCATAGCAGATATTTCATCCACTCAAAATGGCATGACAGAACTAAAGTTGCTTATAGGAAATCACCAATACAGAGGTTATAGCAAATGCATGCAACCCTTCTGGCTTTTGTTTGTTTGTGTGTTTGTTTGTGTGTTTGTTTGTTTGTTTGTTTGTGTGTTTTAATGGAGAATCTTGGCATTGGTTTCAGAATGTCCTGATCCTTTGATCTCTGATGCCAGCTTCAAACAACATAGCAGTGTGAGTATAAAGGACTTAATATTTTCACATGTACCAAATATGATTGTAAACAAATCTAAACCTCCCCCACCTCATCCATAAAGAACTATCAAATTGCTCGAAGATCTAAAACAGCCAGTATTACAAATAGAATCCTCATATGTTTAATCTATGATAGTAATTATAGAAAAGAAAGCATCTTGACTTTGGAATGTTGAGCTAATAATTACTACAATTCTGTTTTTGCTCAGAGAAAGTGTTTTATACAAACATGGTCATTTCTGTCTTTACACCATAAATAAATGTTTATTATTTTTCTTTTTATGTTTTGTTTTCCTTCACCAATTATACTTGTTTTCTCATTCCTTTCTCAATGAGAGACTCACTAATTCAACAGCAAGAAGTACTCCAAAATTAGTAGAGAAACCAGTTAGATTTAAAAAGTGTAAAAGGAGGAAATAGAATAGAAAAATTTCTACATTCAGGCAGTTAAAGTCACATTTGTAAAATAAGAAGTCTACTATAAAAATACACAGTCAGAGAACATTAAAAAGTTATTGTGAATTAAAACTACAATTGCTAAAATAAAACAAATAAAAAACTAGTGTAAGAGCTGGATAAGGGAATAAAAATGCCAAATGAACAAATTAGTCACCTAGAAAATTGAACCAAAGTATTGTCCCCACCATCATTTCTTTGTTTTTGTGGTAATTGTCCTAAGTTAACTAAAAATACTCCCCAAATTAGAATTCATGAAAAGCATACTCTCCAATTAAATGTTATTGATAAACAGAATAATTATAAAGATATTAAACCAATTTATTTTAAAAAGTTTTTAAAAACCTTTTAAAATACTCCTGGAATAAAGAGAAAAGCAAAGCTGAAGTTACAAAATATTTAGAGTGAAAATGCAGCTAATCAACACCTACAGAGGAACGCCTCTACAGGGTTCAAGAGAAACTTCTATCTTACAACATACTCATTCATTATAGAAGAAGAGACTAAAAATATGTGAACCAAGCACTCAACAACAATAAAAAGCTGAAAAGAGCAAATAAAACCAAAATAATATGTTGGGTTGGTATGTAGTGATCAACAGCTTTCTTATATCTAATGAAAGAAAACATTATGGTAGCAGAGATAGAGACTTTCCAATAGTAATAAACTAGAAAATTATTGAACTTTATTCAAATATTCAGGACCTATATGAAAAAAATTATAATTTATTTACTGCTTGTCATAATTAAAGACCAAAATAAATGGCGAGGAACAAGGCAAAGTTAAAACTCAAAAGGACAAGGATTAAAATTTGAACTAATCAAATTTAAAACTTATGATTGGCAAAGGACATCATAACTACCACAAGCATTAAGATATAAAGCAGAGAATCAGAATATGTTTTCAATTAATCATTTTTTACTTTTTTTTTTTTTAGCCACCCCCATGCCACCCCACAAATACAACAAAATTTGAAATAGTCAAGGCTTCCTTCCAGGTATGGAGATCTCATTAGGATTTTCTGTCCTGAATTTTTTTTGAGCAAAATCTGGAAAATGTGAAAGCATAATTAGATTTTATACACTCTCTCGGATGTGATTTGTTAAAATTCTTAAATTTAGGCCTCCTAAATATTTTGAATGAGATCTGCAACTCATTTATGAGAATATTTTCCACAGGTATCTTTCATTAGGAAGCTATTTTCCCCGTTGGTACATTGGGTCGCCTCATTTTGCTGTTTGTTTCAGATTATGAAAGTTTACAGAGGTATTTTTTGGAATCATTTTCTGAGTAATCTCCTCAAATCATATTCCATTATATCAGTTAACATATAGTTTTAAGTGTATGTGTTATAAATATCTGTAACCAAATCATTTGAAGGCTTGATGAATTTTTGACAACGTTTGTACATTTTTTATGAAGTTACTAGTAATGCTTTACTAAGTAGTGCAATAAATTTTTATTTTTAATCCCTGTGCCCAATTTTGGAGTTGAGAAGGTTGTTGGTAATAAATGTATCATGTACACTAAAAAAAAAAAAAAAAGAATATGTTTTCAAAACATTAAAGGAAGGTGATTGGCCTCCTCAAGATAAAAAGCCCTTCAACAACTCAGTCTACCAATACCACTCATTTCTTCTTTGTCTGTCATGGGAAATGCACAGCATTTACAACTTTAATTATAAGTTTAAATCTCCAATAAATTCACAATACAAATGTGTAATTTCTGTGCATCTTTCCATGTGTACTCCAGGTTGGGATATTTAGTCTTTACTTTAATTCTGATGATGTAACTCTCACTGCCTTTTTTGTCTTTTTCTCATACTAAACCTTGACACTTGGTCCACAGCCTTGCTATTCCCCACCACTTATTTCCTCACATAACAGAGTAGATTACCCAATTTTTATTTTTAATTTTTCCTAGAAGTTAGAGATTTTTATTACCTACCATAAATTGAGTAATTAGTACTATTCAACTACTCAACTACTAGTAGTTGAATGACTACTATAAGTTGAGTACCTATCTAATATCAGTTGAGTAGACTGCTTATATTGTGGCTTTGGCATCTCCCTTAGTTGTTCAAAGAACATGTCTCCAGTGGTCCTGCAAACCCCATAGCAGAATCTGAAATACAACCACATATCTGGCCAGTAAATAGTGGGTCATAAGTATTTTACTGAAGCTCAGATATCTTAACTTATTCAGGAGCTTCTCAAAGAAATTGCACTAGGGACCAGAAGTACTTTTCACAGGCATTCTAGATACTGTCAAGAGAGCATTTGACATTCATCTGACAGATGCTGAAGGCTGTTTTGGGGGAAATTTGAGACTCCAGTACAGCTTGATTCCAATATGTGTGTTTTGGTAACCCTTCTCTAGGCAGCAATAGCCTTATCTGTAGTTATTATAGAAACTGAGGTGTCCCAAGAGTGAGGCATTTTAAAAGGAATAGCAGTTTAGCTTTGTTTACTTTCTTCAACGGCATGAACAGCATGTCCTGAAACACAAGAAAAGCTACACAATTTTTTGAGGTCATACCTTTATGTACGTGATTGTTCCATTTGTCTGTGTTGTGCTTTAATCCCACTCCTGAAACTCTAGAATCAATTAAATTCTAGAATATATTCTTATAAAGCACCTGCCAACCATACACACTCAATTATTCCATAATATTTTGGACAGGGGATACAATAAAATAGTAGGAATCTAGGCATTTGATGTTAATGCTGCTGAGTGATACTCACTCATTATTCTCTGGCATTCCTCGGGCCCGATTTGAAGCCTGCCATTAATTAATATGTAGAAAGCTTCTGTTCCTGTTGTCATTGGTTTCTCCCTTGGCCTTCTTATCAAGAATTTTGCTTTAAGGCAACACATCCTTGTCACGACATATAATCCCTTCCTTTGTATAAATTATTGTACTATAAGAGTAAGTTACTATTTTTAAATATTTACTACATGAGGCTGATGCCATACTAAGAACTTTAAAATATATATATTAGCTAATATTTATTGAATGTTAAGTGGTTTCTGATACTGTACTGAGACCTCTATCTACATTATCACATTTAATCTTCATAAAACTCTATGAAGTGTGCATTAGTAGCCCTGCTTACATATTATGAAAGTAACAACCAGAGTTTAAATAACTTGGTAGCGTTACAACATTATGAAATGCTACAGTTTAGAATTTACACCTAGGTCTCCCTGATAGCAAGAACTAGAACACCATCTCCTGAAACTGGTCATCGGTGTTACCTCCTTTGTAGAGTGGCAGTTACAACCAGAATCCATTCCAGCAGGCAGTTTCTGATGGAAAAGGATGTTGGCTTGGGGCCATCTGAGCACAAATTATTGTTCCCTCAGTGAATTTCAGATAGTCACACTTTTGTCCACTCTTTGACTTCCTCTAGCTCCTCATTTTTTATATTTAATAGTTTTAAGACTCTGGGGTCATACAAAACTAACTTATGCATCACAAAATTATAATCTGTTTCATTACAGGTAGAGTTCCTTTGTAGTATCCTTTTGTTCTTGGCTACAACATACAACATCTTTCATATGTCAAACATATTATAGTTGTCAAATTAAAAAAACACTGTTATAGTTCTCACTGTTTTGACAAAGATTATTTTCTTGATCAAACTTTATTCAGGCTCTGGAACCTTCTAGGCCCATCTGTGTAGTTCCTTGTAAAATTCAGTTTTTGCAATAACCCTGCTAAGTCAGAATCCCCACCCTCTTATATCCAATCACCCCCTATCTAATCAGATTTCTCATCCTCCACGACCCCCTCAGGTGTTGTCTGGTTACCCTGGCTTATGTTCAGCAAAAATCCTGTTAGGTCGGGTTAGCCAATTCCTTTTTATCCTTTAGGTTTCCTCTTTGCAATTTCCCATCCACTTGACCCACCATCCTGTTCCATCAGTATAAATTCCCACTTGCCCATGCTGGATGCAAAGTCACTTCCCCTCTCTTCACTTGGCAAACTCTGCTTTCAAGTCCCACGTTAAATGCCATATCTACGTGAGGCATATCCTGACCTTTATACAAAGATTCTCCAAAGAATTACATTTATACGTCTGTCATAGTAAGCATTGATTATATTGTAACTCATCTGTTTATATACCAATCTTCACACCAGTCAGAGAACTCATAATAAATTTTCACTGGCAACTACTTTATCTTCGTCAACCTGGTTTATTTGTTGATCCTCATTGGTCTTTTGTTCAGCAAATTGTCTTGAGAGACTAGCCTCTCTTAAAGATAACTTTTTTAGGCTTGTTGGAAGAATTCTTTTGGAAACAATGGTCTGGAGTATTCAAACTAAATTAAATAATAAATTGTTGAAACAAAAATCTTACAGCAGTCATAGTGAGATTAGAATCTTAGAAAAGTGCAAAGCAGGCTTGAAACAATTACCTACTGATTTCAGAGTTGCACACCATTTCAGGTAGAAACACTGAATGACACTTTTAAAAGTTTATGGACTATCCTAGTAAAGAGATACTAACTCACTGAGGCTTTAGTTTCCACAGAAGTAGCTGTTACTAATAGATTTTTCCAGAATTGCTGTCTGAGAAAATCTAAGTGCATGGATTTAAAGTGAATGTGGATTAATTGGTCACTTGGGGGAGATTATAGAGATCAATAAATGCAGAGGGCTGAAATCAGAAATCTGAGCCCCAAAAATATTTTTGGAATTGTCAGAAGAAAGCCATTTCCTGCAGAAACTTATCTCATAGCTGCTATAGTGTGTTGATAGAGTGATGCCCCCATCTAGCTATTTATTTACTTATTTGTTTACTTATTTACTTAACATATGTCTTCTATTTACTTAGTTGTGCATGAAGGGCATTATAGAAGCATACTTATGTATGATACTCTATCATCATATTTAAATTAAGGCATTATCATCATTATTTGAAACTTGCCTGGATCTCCCCAGACCTAGTACATTCATTTTTTTCCCCCAGTTGAGTTATACTGGTAGCTTAAGCCATTTTCTGGCTGGATCTAAAGCAAAACAACTAAGAAACTTGGAAAATTCCCAGGTTTCAGTACCCAGGATTATTCGCAGGTAGTGCCTTAGGAATGATTCTTGAAGCCCATACTTCCCCAATTTAAATTCTAATACTCCAGGGTAATAACTTGTGCTTTTGTACATGTTTTACCTAAGATGAACATATATATTTACGCATAACATTCTTTTATATTCTAGAGTATTTTTATTTTGGTTAGCAAGTATAGCACATATGATTAGTTCATTACTTAATTGAGGACTTGGAAAATCTTTTCTTTCCCCCCTCCTTCCGCCTCCCCACCCCCACTCCTGTTCAAGCCGTTGTTTCTCAGTCTAGTTGTGTAGGACACAGCTCCCTGGTCCATGCTGGTATTATGAGCTTTGCACTCCCCCTGGCTGAGGCAGTCAGTCGCCCGTCGCTGGTCACTCATACTGGCGGCTGGCCACTCACGCTGGCCACCAGCTGCTCATGGCAGCACATGGTAGCCCATAGCAACACACAGCAGCCTTGCGGCAGCCTATGGCAGCTAACCTTGACCTCTGGCTGCTCACTGCAGCCCAGCTCCAGGGAGAGCTGTTGTTCACAGTCTTAGCTGTAGAGGGCGCAGCTCACTGGCCCATGTGGTAATCGAACCAAGGACCTTGGCATTAGGAGCAAGCGCTCCAACCACCTGAGCTACTGGGCCAGCTCTAGAACTAGGAAAATTTTAAAATAATATTTTCTGTATGTGGTGATTCTATTCAATTAATGAAATTCTAGAACATTAACTCTGAGACAGTATTGATTAAGATGTGCATATATTTATTTGGATATGTCAGAATCCAAAATTCAACTTGATTTTAATAGTTAAGGTAGGATATGTTTTTTGCAATTGGAATGCTTTTAGAATTCCAGTATTAAAATATTCAAATTAGTGATAATTGGATACTTATCGGACATAGTCTATAGAGTCAGGAACATAAATCCATAATGAAGACTTTGATACAAATCTATATCAAGTAGAAATACTGTTGTTATAGCTATGTGTGGTGTTAGACGGGTAGTAGATTTGTTGGGGTTATCACTTTGTGAGGTGTGTAAACGTTTAATCAGTGTTTTGTACATCTGAAACTAATAATAAAAAATAATTTAAAAAGGAAGTACTATTATTTGTATATAACAGAATAAAGCACGAACAGAAATGATATAGCATGGATTATTACAGTATTACATAGTGAAAGAAAACAAAAAGTTACAAGAGGCAATATATTTGTATTATGTAAACAGAAAAATGCAACCTTTTAGGTAACTCGGCTAAGAACAAGTATTGTCACTGTATATGCAACAATTTTGTTTAGTTCTGTTGCATTTTTGCTTCTGAGGTACCTTGTTCTTTTACCTGCTACATGATATAATCTGTTTGGCAGCCAAAGCACCATGATATGATGTGACAGAAAATACCTACACTGTTTCCCCAAAAATAAGACCTAGCCGGACAATCAGCTCTAATGCATCTTTTGGAGCAAAATTAATATAAGACCGGGTATTACATTACATTACATTATATTATTTTATTTTATATGCCCAGTCTTATAGTAAAATAAGACCGGGTCTTATATTGATTTTTGTTCCAAAAGACGCATTAGACCTGATTGTCCGGCTAGGTCTTATTTTCGGGGAAACACGGTAGAAGACATTTACTTACGCATCACGGTACATTTACTTATGTATCACTAATGCTTATTTTCAGTTTAAATCAGAACTTTGAGGTATGACTAGAGTTGACAGATAGAGGCCAGTGTAGGGCTATTGGATTATAGGCATCTGTACCTTTAGAAGAATTTTATTATTTTATCTTTTTAATAAACTCAGCATACTTTTTTTCTCTCTTCAAAAGGAATGCAGTTTGAAGAACTTGTTTTCATGTATGTATTTCCTAGTAAATCACATTTATTTTATACAAGATGGAATTTTTTAATGTAGCTGGAAGGTTATGTCATTAACTCATTAAATTTTTATTTACTAGCCTCATATTTCTGTTAAATGTTTGGCTAATTAACTCACAGAATCTGACACAGGGTGATCTGTGGTGCTGTGTCTTTCAAGAATAACTGGGTATAATTTTAATGAAGTGTGCTTTATTTCAATGAATTTAATCTAAATGCTCTATTTTTTTTAAGAGAGATGTTTTAAGGAAATTAAAACATAAAATTTTGTATTTTTGTATTAACAATTATGTTTTATGAAGGTAAATATTGTTTTGTAAACAATACATATCATATTATTTATGTAGCATCTTTATTTTAACAGTAATTTTTATTAACTGAAATGATAAAGATAACTTTTTGAGTTGCTATTAATGCCTGAGGCTCTTTTTTAACTAGCAGTATCAGCAAAACAGGAAGTAAATCCAGAGCTAATGAAATGGAAGTTTCCATGGTTCTATCTTAAAATAGGAACGATGTAGTAATATGGTGATTAGCAGTGATTTCTTTAGTGTAAGCCCTAGGGATACAATTCTGCATATCATGTCCCTGCTAGTCATAGACTCCGGGCTGGTAGGGAGCAGAGATGAATATTAGGAGAACATTTGTTTGATTAACTCTAGTAAAGAAAAACTCACTACTTCATGAGTTCTCAATTTCTCTTGAAATGTTGACAACTCCATTAGCAGAATATAGTATTGAAATGTGTCAGATATGCCTGAGTAAAAGATCTATAAAATTAATTTTCAACTCTAGCTAAAAACAAAACAAAACACCATAATAACTCAAATTCAAGTCTTTGGAAGTGATCAGTTCTGCTTACATTCTGTTGTACTAACACAAGTTAAATCAAATGTTTTTTGTTTGTTTTGTTTTGTTTTTATTGAGGTAAAAGACAACAATATAAATAAGAGATGACATCCTTCATTTTGAGAGAATGAATGAATAACACTTCTCACTCCATTGCTTTGCCCTAACTTATAACTGTTAAGATTTATGGAGTAAATCAGTACCCTGTTTCCCCAAAAATAAGACCAAGTCAGACCATCAGCTCTAATGCGTCTTTTGGAGCAAAAATTAATATAAGACCCGGTCTTATATAAGACTCGGTATTATATTGTTATGTTACGTTATATTATATTATTTATATTATATTATACCCGGTCTTATATTAAAATAAGATCGGGTCTTATATTAATTTTTGCTCCAAAAGACACATTAGAGCTGATGGTCCAGCTAGGTCTTATTTTCGGTACTACATGTTCTATCTATTATAAGACAGACATGCTTTAAAATACTTAGGCCCTACATTAGCTAAGCGCTGTTATCTATGCTCTTATAAAACTAGATGAAGAATATTATTTGCTAATTTATCATTTCAATAAGAAAGTTTGAAAAATAGTCTCTTCTAGGTATGATGACACATTATCAGTGTAATAAGAAGGCCAAGTTTGTGACAGACTGTAATTGTAAAAGTACATGAGATACAGTCATTTATTGAAAACATTTACTCATAATTTCATTAATTCTATAATTTCTGTTCTGCTTTAAGTCATTGGTCTCTGAGGTAGTTAGATAACAGTTACTTTAGATTAAAGCTAATCAGATTGATCTCAATTTCTGAGTGAGGTAAAACACAAGTAGTAAGAGAAACACAAAACTATTATGAATCATATTTGGGGGGATGTAAAATCTGTAAATCAATATTTCTGAACCTACTGAATATGGTTTATAGGCTAAGAAGAAAATTATCCGTTGTCCTGAGGCTGAAAATTCTTAGGGAAACCAATAGTTCTGTGAGAAAGAAAACTTACCAGCTATTCTCAACACTTTTTTTGTGTGTGTTTTTTTCTGTTCTTTTTTTTTTTTAATCTGTTTGTTTATTTTTGTTTACCATTTACCCCAGTTACAACAAATGCTGGCTAGTCACTGCATTTAATTATTCATTATTTTAGTATTTATTTCAGGCTAATTATGTGCCTGGCTCTTAGTTAGGTACCTTCTGAGACACCCAGTTATTTCCCTCAAGAAGCTTAGAATATAGAAAAAGAGGGACAACATGAACACAAAGAGTTATAGTAATAGAAATATGTGATAACTGCATATATATGGTATACATGTGCTATGCATTTTAAATCGTTTAAACATGTAAATACATTGTAATAAATATTTTAATATTCATAGTATTAAAATATCACATACTTTTTATACTATAAAGTCATGTAGCACTTCATTTTTCACTTCTGCAAAAAGGGATGGTAAAAATAAAACCTAACTCACAGAATGATCTTGAGATTAAAATGAGATAATTAAAGTTTATAACACAGCACTATTTAATAATCATCAATTATTATTGAAGATTTCTAATAAATTAGTTTCTATCAATGTTTTCTAAATGTAATTCTCATTTCTATGATTTCTGCGGATTTTAATTAAAATTATATGTAAAATTTTCGTCTATTTTCCCTACCTTTGCAATTTTCTTTCACCATCCTTTCAGCCACGCCTTGAATATACACACCAAAAATATCCGTATTTTCTTTATTGGTACAATAGAGAGTGAATACTATAGGTAAAAGAGGTAATGATTTTGAAAATATCAATGTAATATCAGAAAAAGTGTAAAAATCAGAAAAAAAAAGTGTAAAATCAGAAAAAACAATCCCTGTTCTCAGGAAGGCAGCATTTTGCAGTGAAAACAATATTCACTAGACGTTAGAAAATAGTTTCTACTAACAGGCAGGGTAGTCTTGGGTAAGTTACTTCACTATAATTTTAGTTTCTTTTGTAAAAATAAGAGGCAGTGGACTAGATGATCTCTAAGTTTTATGATTTTAAGAATCCTATGTAAATGGAATGGGCAAATATCGTACAAAAACTTAAGGAAAATTTTCCAAGCAACCTAAAGCAAGCATATTTAAATTATAGAAGCAAATTAGTTTATTCTTAATCCTTCAGAAAGCTGCACACTTTAAAAGAAAAAAAAAGAAAAAACAATATAACTAAGAATTGTCTTCTTTCCAAAAATGAATGTATCTACTCTGGGTTAAAAGCCACGTTCTGGTTCTCTTTAGAGAACACAATATTTTGGGATTTATCCCAGCTAATAATCAATGCAGGACCCTGGGGCAAAACCTCAACACAGATGGATGCTGATCTGGTGGTAGCTACTGAATTTCACTACCTCTGGTTTAGCTGCTAGTAAATGAACGCTTGGGTAGTTTCATACACAGAACTGAAAGCAAGTAGAGGCGATAGCCCCAAGAGATGTCAGGAATGATAAATGCTAAAAACCTGGAAATTTAGTTGTTGATGGTTTGAGATAGTGTTCCAGCACAGTGAGTCCTGGGAACTGACAGTCAGATATCAAAGTGAGAAAGATCACTTCTAAATTTTTATGTAACTAGGTTAGAAAAGCCTTTGCACAGGAACTACAGATGCATATAAGCAGTATGTCATGAGAAAGTCATTTTCAAAGGCTACAGGGATTTGTGATTTTCTGATAACTATTAATGTACCTTCCTGATAGATTTTATATACAAGAATAAGATAACCCTAGCTGAACATTGCCCTGAGATCAAAAGTGTATGAATTTGTTCATGTTCTCAGTTTCACCTCATTGTATTGCATAATTTTTCTCATTAAATATCTTTTTTTGGACACTTGCTTGTAAGAGCCTGAAGGACAGAAACCAATGCTCTATTCTTTCTGTCTTTTTGTAGCCTAGGAAGGGCCGAGCAGTTATTAGTACATGATAGGCCCACAGTAATAAAGCTTTATATTTAGAAAAGCTCTCAAACACTTTTATATACCTTATTTCTTATAACAGCCTCATAATGAAAACAAAACAGATATTACCCATGTTTTACATAGAAAAAAACAAGTAAAACTGAAGTTCACAGATTTTAAATGGCTTGTCTGAGGTCAACAGCCCTAAATGATAGAGCTAGTACTTAAATCCCATTCTCCTCTTTTTAAACTTAAAAGCTTTAGCCATCATATCACCCTGATTTTTTCCCCCATTTCAGCAGGTGTGCTACCTTATAGAAACCTTAAATGGTTTCCTCTGTGTGACATTACTGACAAGGAGATGAGCCAAAATGCACGCCCAGGGTTAAAAGTTTATCATGTTGTTATTTGGTTCAGAGTAAGGATATTGAAAATAAAAGTATATCATTCTACTGAACACTTTAAATGGGGATACAGTTTGTCTCTGGAGATCCCTGGCTTAATTTATGTTCAGTTTTTGTTTGTTTGTTTGTTTGTTTGTTTTTGACATGAAAAGAAAGTATAATTGTAGAAGAGGCATACTGGAGAGAGAGAGAGAGAGAGCTAGTGTGAGGAAGACTTGGCACTTGACAGTATGAGAAAAAATGCTCTATCTTTCAGTAACAATAGCAAAAAAAAATTAAAAACTCAGATTATATTTAGTGGACTAAGAAATAAACTATATTCTGACAGACAGGAGATGAGCTATTACTTTTTGTTGGATAGGTTGTGTCCTCATTTGTAAAATGGATGTAGCGGTGTGAAATTTCTTTTGTACTAAGAGGAAAGGTTCACATGGTTTTCGATACATCTAACCTTTCACGTATTAACTGTGTAGAGTTTGCATAAGACTAAGAGAAAACATTTGGATGCCTTTGTTGCTATACCTAAAATAATCTTATGTGATGGTTGGAATGACCTTAATGATAGTAGACTTAGTATATAACTAATTCCTCTTGAATGGTGGCTACTGCAAATTGTGTTCTCTAGGAGTTACACTCTGTTCTGGCAAACCTGTGAAATATGTGGGCATTCCTTTGGGACCAGAGGGTTAGCCAAAATTGCTTGGGCATTCTTAAATTTACTTACATATTTGGTTCTCTCATCAGAGAACAAATCTCTGTAATAACTCTACATATGAAGTTTAGTACTAAAGTGTAAAGTCTAGAATAATCTATAAAACCTAAAGTTATGGTCACCTAATTTTAAGCCCTAATGATCTGTAGTGTTATGAAAGATATCACAGTTTGTCTTCATCACCTTTCCTTTTGATGAATCTTCGTTTTACTTCATGTACTCCAGCCTTGACTTTCCTGCCACCTCTCTAGAATTCTGGAGCCCTGTCTATGCCTGAATGTCCTTAGGTCCCTTTGGTCTCAAACTTTAAATATCAGCTTAATTATGAAATTCTTATGAAAATACTGCTTTATCTTCCCTACCCAAACCTAATTGGTGTGTTTCTCTTCCATTGTAAACTAGCAATTAATAAAAGCTTTGGTGAAATGATTCATGTTTAGATCTTTACAGTTATTCCTAAGTGAATGTGTAACCCCTAGGGCAGTACTTATATTTAAGCAAGGTATTACCTAAACCCCAACTGAAAGTGAAATTTTATATATTAGCCCATACTGTACTTTTGGTAGCGTGTGCTTTCAGGTAGTATTAGCATACATTCTAAGCATCCCTTAAGCCCACTGTCTTGGCAAATCACCTACTCCACCATACCTAAAAGGCAACCCTACCTCCAGCTCCAAGATGTCCATTAGAGAGCCTGGCTGCTGTCAGCCTACCAGGCGTGCAGCCAAGTGGCTATGAGCCTGCAGGTTTTGGTGCCAGAATGTCACGGCTTTCTCTCAAAGTTGTTTAGTAAAGTATAGACTGAGATTACCTACAATATCTGTTTTCTTCTCCCTACAGAAATGTGTCATGAGAATAAATGAGATAATTTAGGGAAAGAACTTTGAGATCCTAGGAAGAAAATGCATTTTATTTATTCATTATTGTTGCTTTTAGTATGATTAATAAATGCTACATTGAAGTTGGCCTGAAGGTAACGTCTAACACTTTACTATTGCTGTATTTGAATATAAAGTTTCTGCAAAATCGTTTCCAATTTGCTTTCAGACTACCAAGATATGGTGGGAGCTCTCATTTTATTGAATTCCAAGTCGTGAAATAGTTTTCCTTTCTAAGTCTGTAATGTAAACAATTTGCTTTGTAAGTAAACGGCATTTTTCAGAATTGACATGCTGTAATTTCCAATAAAAATGTAAACTAAATTGATGAATTCATTAGAAAGCATATAGTAAGGTGATACTCATTTATTTTCAAGGAATGAATACTACATGAATGCCTAGTTTATTTTCATTCTTATTGTTTTCATTCTATGCAAAACAATGAAGGAAACTCAAATAGCCTAAGGAGGAAAAATAGACAAATAAGTGCTTGTGAATGGAGAATAAAAAAGGAAAAACTTGCCACAGAAAAGACTATTAATTTGAATGCAATCTTCCCCTTTTTGTGCCTGTACAGAAGGCAGATCTTTTTTCTGCTCTGAGGAATTCCTACATTCCTGTTCCCTGAGATTAACTCTCCGACTTCCCGGCTGCCTAAATCCTACAGAGAGACACTAGTCAAGGCTGTTCAACTTCAGAGCATAAATACAGGCTCTAAACAGCAGGGATTCTGAACCATTACTCTAGCCTCATGACAGGCCTCAATTTTTTCTCTTTAATCTTCTCCTTCTTCATTCTCATTGGATCATTTGTATCTGACAGGGAACAGCCTGTCTCCTAGAACAGGAATGTCCTTATTTATCCCTGTACCAAACCCTCCAGGAAGCACAACTTCCTCTTCAAGGACAAATTAGGGATACTGTTTCACATTTGACATTTCTGGATTGACAAAAGATAGACAGTTTCCCTTCATTCAGATTTGTTTTTTTTTTCCTTTGAAGAAATAGGCTGAGTTCCACAGGGTCACAATGTGTTCCTTATTTGAAATGCTAGTACATTATAAAAAGAATTGTGATGCACCAAAATAATGTCTTAGACAACATTTATGTAATAGAACAAAAATATAATAAATTTTCTGGTATAATTCTTATACAGGCATAAGAATCCAATTCTCTTTGAATTCAAATGTATACATCAAATGATACTCCCCCAAATATTAGAATATGATATGCATTATTTTTATGAATAGTTATTATGAGAATACCATTTCATGTCTATATTCTAATAGCACTATCAATATAATGTATTCATATTATTACAGTTAGAAATGCTAATTCAAATCTGCATTACTTTATCAGAAAATGTAAAAAGGATGCCAAAATGTGTTTTAAGAAAATGAACCTAAGACCACAGAGATTTGTAGTTTATATTTCCAAATAGTTGGCAAAAAAAATAGAGAAAGAACACATATATTTTGGAGAAAAGATAAGTACTTTAAAATTGTGTAGGAATTTATTATTATAAGCAAGGAAATTTATTTTCGTATGTGCTAGAGATAATTTTTGGTCAGGAAATTACTCACCTAGGACACCATCAATTCTCTTTGACCCCTAGAATTTCTTGTAGTTCAAGGCTCCCCAAACTTCAGGACATTTTTTGATTTCTTCTAAATCGATGATTGTGGCTAGATACTCATTATAAAGTTTCTGAACCTAAGATTGAGGAGGGGTGGTGAGGGAAGGGTAATTGAGGATCTCCTACTATGTTCCTTTCTACTAGACATGACTGCAGTCTGCAGAGAAGGTATTTGAGGGTGATCTTTGAGGGTGATCTCAAGGAAATGAATTGCCTGAGAGGGCACTGTCAGTGGTCACCTGGTATTTGTAACCTGGGAGAAAACAAAACAAACAAGAATATAAAAAATATATAAACTGTGTAGAATCATGGAAAGTTAAAACTGGGAATAAAATTTTCAGTTCATGTAGTCTAAACCTTTTAATTGAGAAAAATTAGACTCAAAATGGTCAAATGGCATTACAACCAAGTAACATTAAACAGCATTGAATTTATCGTTTGCTTCTATAATATAACTCTATGGTGAGAGCCTAAAACGTCATGAGACCAGTTCCTTACTGCATTAAAGAGATGATGGAGGAGGTGAGTGTGTCAGGGAATGCAAAGTTGTAGAATGGAGGATCTAGTCACCAAGTTCTTTTCCACATCGTCTCAAAGGAAAACAAACAAACAAACAAACAAACAAAAAAACTACTTGTGGTAATAATTAGGCTGAGTTTAATTTCAAATTCAGAAAAACTTACCGAGCCTCTTCAATGCACCAAACCCTGTATTAGGTACTTCCACATTAGTTATCTCATTTAATTCTTACCACTACATTTGGAGTTAACACCTAGTTAGAGTTAGTATTAAAACCTATTGACAAGCATATTGATTTTAAAATTATCTACGAATTCCATATTCACAGTTTGAAATTAATTATTAAAACTTAATGGCAATCTGGTATAAAAACCAGATGCGTTGGGAAACAGAATTGTCTAGTTAAATGTGCCTTGGTCCATCTAAGTACTTTTTAAACCACCGGGTGTGTTTATCTTACTGTAGCTTATTTATGTAAGTTTGTATAGCCTGTAACATCATACGGTAATTTATGGATGATTTATGGGGGTTTCAAGGGCAATTTTGATTACACATGATCTTTGCCTGATGATCTTATATCTTAATCTCCAGAGAGGAGGCGATTTAATTGTGTGTAGTTATTAGACCAAAAATATTTAATAAATGTGTACATGAACCCGAAACAAAGTTTCTAGTCCATTGTTTCTGGCATTGTCAGCCTCAGACAACCTGCATCATAATAACCTGCGCTGTTACTGAAAATGCAGATTCCTGGGTCCACCTCACACCAACTGAACCAGAATCTCTGAGGGCTTGACTATGGATCTGCATTTTTAACAAACCCAGGGGTGTGGTCCATGCACACTGAAGTTTAGAAGCCTTGTTCTATATTGTTACTCCAAAATGTTCCCCCATTGCCACAGAGGGGTTAAGTTATTATAGCATCTGTGTAAGGTTTTCCCTCATTTATTTCTGTTATAATGTGGGAGATTGCATCTCATATGAATCAGGAAGGAGCTTGTCTTAAGAGGAAAAATTCTCATGGTTGGAGGCAATTATTTTCTTTTATTTTTTTTTTTGATGAATGTGTATTAGAAAGGAAAAATTAAAGTGCTTGTCTTATCCTGACATGAAGAAAGCCTTTGTACTATCAAATTAGGTAAATAACTTTAAGATGCCACATTTGTCTGCATTTGATACTTATTTTTGTTTCCCCTATCTACACAATCCATCTTAGTGAATAATGAAAGTGCTGTCCTCTTTTGTAATAGTCTCTAAATTGCAGTCATGGAAATCATCTTGAAAGGTCATCTTGTCCTTCCCTTGACCTCAAAGCATCATATACTTGAAATTCTATTTTTAAAAATTTCCACAATTGCAGTGTTCTGAAATCCCTTGGGAACCCATTTGGTGTTGAGCAGCCTTGTCCATTATCAAAAGCTTCTTTTTTACTTCCCCTGCTTTGCTATTAAAATTTATTTTTGTGTGTTGTGTTTTCAACCGAAATAAATATCTGGTCACCCGAAATTGTGGAATAACCCTTCATTGAATACCGTTAATAATGATCATTAAGCAGATCTTCTGTATCCTAAATGATATAAATCTTTTTAACCCTTCTTGGAATTCTTATTTAGTAACATTCAATTATTTCTCTTTCTCTATCCTGAACTCTCTTCATCCTTCTTAAGTTCTGAGGTGTGAATCTAGACACAGTAGGCTCTCACCAGTGCTGCATATAACAGGAGGATTACCTTGGTGTTCTTATTTACTGCACTCTTACTCATGAATCCTGTGGAACTCTGAGAGGCACAGATAAGATGTAAACAGCTGACCTGACGCTTATGGTCTTGAATAAGTCCATAGCACTTTTCATAAAGACAGGGATGTTATTCTGAGGCCCTGGATAGTTTGTATCATAGGTAATTAAATTTCCGTCTATGTGTGGGGTTCTAAGTTTCAGTTAGGTGAACTGTTTTTCACTTCCACAGGTAAAGCCATTATTGCAAAAACAGTTGTTTGAGTAGAACAGAACAGCTCTACATTTTGAAAGAGAGAGAAAGGACCACTTTATATCTAGCCTATACGAAGGCTAGCATTCCTTAGGGGTATGTAATGCAGTAATACAGGTTTCTGTTTTCCCAATCTAATGCACAAAATCCAATATGCCCTTTATATTTTTCTTTTATATCCTGATTTTACTTACTTATTCTAAGGCCTAACAGAAAAAAAAAAAATCTTAATAATAGCTTTCATTCACCAATTTCAATGAAAATTTAAATAAATGATGTTTAAAATAGAACACAAAATTGTCAAAGTGATAAGTCAGATTCACGCTTGTTTCATCAATTTAATTGGAAATGCAGAGGACTTTTGTTTTGGCTTGTTTTTTGTTGTCTCGGTCCATATTGAAAATGGCCAATGAAGTTGTATAGTACCTGTCCTAGTAAATTTGTTGAATATTTATTGTGTCAGAAGTGCAATCAGTTTAGGTGCCATCGGTGAGTCTAAAACAGTTTAGCACAATTTGTCTTTCTATGTGTTTTCTCATTTCCTATTGAAATAGGATTTTTTTTTGCCTTTTATTTTTAAAAGCAGTTTTCAGTGTTATCTCATTTATTTGAATCCAATACTTTTCTTTTTGAATTTCCTCCCAGCCAACCCTGGAACTTCAGGTCTCTCTCTCTTTTTTTTTTTTAACTTATTTGGATCTGCAGGTGGTCCAAAGACTCTTGATGTAGGTGAAGGCCAGATGACATGTGCAACCAGCTTTTGTTGCCCAAAAGGGTGAACTCACTAGCACATCCTTATCATCTCAATCTTCAACTCTTTCCCTGTCTTTCTACCCAACTACATTCTTGCTACTCTCCACTTGGCCTATGGGTGGGAACTGAAGAAAGTTTTGCAAAAATATTGAATGATTGAGCTGCATCTTGAAAAAACACAAAGGTCATCTGGCCATTCCCATGAAAAACATACTGCCTCAAGGATAAAATCTACATTCTTTTGTATGCACTTTATAATTTGACTCCATGCTATGCCAAAGTATTCTCCTTTTCAGTTTCTCTGCCCTCTTCTACACACACCTCCATCTTCTATTTTCCAGTTTATACCATTGTGCCCCTTTTGCTCTTGAATGCGTGCTGGTATGGTTGAAAAGTTGTATAATTACCCTTCTATTGTGGTGCTGCTCACACATTTAACACACTTGTAAATCTCTAAGTTTCTGTTAACAGAACCTTGTTTCTTTATGTTCCTATGGTAGTTAAAAAATGTTTGCTGTAATATTTACCACTTTTATTAACAGTTTTGTTGTTGTTGTTGTTTAGCAATCTGCCTTTTGCTCTAGAAAATATGCTTTTAGATGCCAAGACTATATAATCATTCATTCATTCAGCATTTTAAGATAGACGAGAAGTCAGGTACTGTTTTGTGTGATGTAACACTGATGAAGAAAACAAAGGAGGGCCATGTTTTCATGGTGCTTTTATTCTTTTTCTCTCTTTCTTTTTTTTTTTTTTTCTTTTGAGATGAGACAGCACATAACTGAAAAAAATAAAGTTTATTTCAGGTTGACAGAAAATAAAACAATGATATAATAAAAAGGTATTTCAGATTTCATCTAAATTTAGGAAAATCTTTAGCAAAATCATATCTAAAGATGTGATTCTTAAACTGGGACCTGAATGACAAGAATGTGTTCGCTATATAAAGATCTGGGAGAAGATAGTTCCAAACAGAAGGAATAGCATCCACTGAGTCCCAAACAGGAGAAACGAGCATAGTGGTTGGAGGAATTGAAAGGTCAACGTGACAGAGTAAAGGTCAAGGAGCATAGTCAGAGATAACATAGGAGAGGTAGTCAAGAAACATATGAACTCGTTATTAATAGCAATCCCTCAGTACAATTTTTAACCGATAGTATTGAAATTGATACTAATATAATATGTTTTAACTGTGTAATGAAGGATACTGGATGAAAAGGAAATGGATTAATAGATTTATATCCATAATCTTTAAATTATTCAAGGCAGTAATGGTTAAAGCACTATTATATATAGTATAGTATAGCATAGTATAATATAGTATATTACAGTATCCACATCAAAGACAGTGTATTTTTACACCATAAATGTTATTGTAGACAGATTAGCCATGCACAAAAGGAGGTTTAATATGAAAGGAAGCGATGTTGAAATAAATTGGATAATTTGTGAATATAAATCTTTGTATGGAAATATTAAAATGCATTAGACTATAACCTCTTAAAGGTAGGAACTACACCTGTTTTATCTTTGTGTAATATTAGATTATCTTCTACACAGGTATTTAATTAAAAAAAAATATATGTGTGTGTATATATATATGTGTGTGTGTATATATATATATATATATATATATATGATTATCTTTTAAAAGTTCACCCTTGTTTGCTTAGGTAGTCTTTTTTTTTTTAATCTCAAAGACTGAAGTATAACTTTTTGTCTAATTAGTCTCATTATAGTAATGTTAAATAATTTTTACTATTTTTCTATAAAGTGTGTTTAGATCAACTCCAAAATAATTCTGTGCATAAAATATTTTCTTTTATAGAAAATCATTGAGGATGACCTAGCATAATTAATAAATGAAAAAAATCACAAAATAATATTCTAAAGATAGAGAAATCCAACATTACAGGATTGTTTTCTTTCATGAAACATTAGGCAGATGGTTGAGATCACTGGTTCTTGATGAGTGGGAAGTAGGAACATCTCCGTGTTATTCCATGAACAACTGTCAGCTAACAAGTACATTTTTAGTGGAAAATTTGATAGAACCTAACATTCCACTTTTATATCAAAGTGTTTGTGCTCAAATAATCCCCATTTTGAGATTCTCTAATGATGACTGATCCATATCAGAGGCCAGGAATTCCCTGCAATATTTCATTAGGCTTGTCAACCAAATCTATTTATAAATTAGAATAAATGAGCATGTCAGCATAAGTTATTGTGGTAATTTGTGAAACTGTTAATGAGGTATTTTCAGAGATCATAAAAGGGAAGAGCTATGTCATTAAATTACTGCACAATAATTTTGTTTTGATACCATAAGTGAGCCAATATTTTATGAAAAAGGACACCCTGATGCATCAGTGAACTGAACATGGACAATTAAAAGTTTCAATGAAAGAAGTCTGATGTTATTTAGAGGTAGTTAAGACTTACAAAGGAATGTGAAGTTTAAAAAAAAAGTGATTATTTTGAATAAATTGGATATATATTTAACTTTTGGAAAGTAATTCATGAATATTCTGAAACAAATCAATAATAAGAACTACATACATTTATAAAAAAAAAAGATGCACTCAAACATTTTATAGTCTAACAAGTATGTGGTATTCTCAAATATACACCCAAACATTAAATGTTTACTGGGTGTTCAAGGGATAAACAAGTCTTACTAGTGAGATTTACACAGGGACAATCAGATAATCATGGCTATTAAATTTGGACTTTGCTGTGCTATCCTGTTGGAAAATGACATGGTTGCAAGAGAAAGAAGAATATGTGAGTTTATCTCAATTTGGGCACTGTTTTAAAATAAACTGTGTAAGTACTCTACTAAGAAATAGAGGGTGGTGATGTTGGCAGATATCACAGAGCTTTCTATCCAAAGAAGGGGAGAATGGGCTACTGGAATGGAAAACATCTCCATCTGCGTGGAGAGGAGGGAGTACCTGTGGTTTACCAGATGCCAACATTAGCGGTACTCTAGTGTTTGTAAAGAAACCAGTTAAGTAAATGTGTCCCTCTCAACCCTTTAGTTTTGCCTTTGTGATATCCAGAGACCCAGTAAAATTTTTGTATGCCTTTGGGAGCATTAATTAGAGACCAAATAAATCAAGGTTTGCACACCCCAAAGGCAATACAGTATATATTGACAGCGTGTGTGTGTGTGTGTGTGTGTGTGTGTCCTTGAGTCAGCTTTGACTCTTGGTGACCATATGAATGTCCACGATGTCCTGTCCTCAACAGCCCTGCACAGCTCCTGTAGACTCGTGCCTATGTCTTCTTTCATGGAGTCAATCATCTCATATGTGCTCCTCCTCTTTTCCTGCTGCTTTCTTTTTTCCCAGCATGATTGCTTTTTCCAAGAACCCTGCCTTCTCATGATTATCCCGGAGTAGAACAGCTTCCGTTTTGTCGTTTTTGCCTCCAGCAATAATTCAGGCTTAATTTGCTCTAAGACCCACTTGTTCATTTTTCTGGTGGTCTAGGGTATCCATGGAGTTCTCCTCCATATTTCAAATGAATCATTTTTTTTCTCCATCAACCTCCTTCACTGCCCAACTTTCACATCTGTATAGTAGTAAAGAAGTTATGAGGGTGTGGATGATCTTAGCCTTGATCTTCAATGACACATCTTTATTCTTGATAATCTTTTTCTTCCATTGTGTCCCTTCCAAGTCTCAGCCTTCTCTTGATTTCTTGGCTGTAGGCTCCATTTGAATGAGAGACTGAAGCATGGTAAGGCAAATCTTTAACTATTTCAATGATGCCATTGTCTATGTTTAAGTTGTATATCTGTTTTCCTGTCATGATTTTTGTTTTCTTGACATTCAAATGCAGTCCTGCTTTGGCACTTTCTTCTTTCCCTTTCATCAGTAGTCATTTCAATTATTGCTACTTTCTGCCAGTACAATTATGTCATCTACATATCTTAAGTTATTGATATTTCTTCCATCAATTTTTACTTCTCCTTCTTCTCAGTCTAGCCCTGGTTTTGGTATGATATATTCTGTGTACAGATTAAACAAATAAGGAGATAAAATGCAGTCTCTGTACACAAGGACTTAAGAGTCAAAATAGGAAAACATGATATAAATAGGTCTTCATGATACATTATGGTAAGTATAACTCATAAATGCGTTCCTTCTAACTGTAGTTTCATTTAATGTACTTTAATGTACCAAAGTAGATGAACACCTTTGTAAAATCTCTCCTACCTGGGGCCTGGGGCTTTTGTATAACTCAATAAGAAGATCATTACTGGCTTTGTTCTCTATTAAAAGCTAGGCCAGACCCATAAGTCTTGGAGTTGACTAATTTTAAACCTGATTGATGAGCATAATCATCATTGATTTTTCAGAAAATATCTATTGGGTGCTTACTGAGGATACAGGGACTCAGGTGAAAAACTGGGGGTGCTCTGAGATATAAGAGATCGCCTGCCTTGTAGAACCTATAATTTAAGTTGGGAGATAGAAGACACACATTGAAAGAAAAGTGAGTTATAAATGAGTGCATTAAAAAGTGCTATAATTCTTTAGGACAGTCACAGACATAGAGGTATGTGATCGCTAAGAAGGCTTTATGGAGAGGAATGCCTTCAGTTGGGACATAAAGCAAATGAAGTAATAATTTTAGCATGCTTTATGGTTGTAAAGTAATTTTACATACGTGTATGTTATTTAATTTGCTTGTTGCAAGAACGATGAACATTATGAATTTGCTCATGTTTAAGCTACTGGACCTCAGGAAATTTCAGGGTAGAGTTGCAAGTCTAATTCAGCCATTCTGTTTTGTTGCTTACTCTGTGTGACCCAGCGCTATTCAGTCAAGGACTTCTACCATCAGGTAGGCCCTTTATGGGAAAGTTGATCACCAAAATCTTGGAGGTAGTATAATAGTAAAAAGCATGGGACCTGGCCTTCAGTTCCTGCCATTACTCCATTTTAGCTACGTGACCTCTGACAAATTACCATACCTCCACTTCATCTATAAATCATCAAGGTAACATGATTCATTAATAGGTTGGTTTTGAGGATTAAATGAAATGATACCTGCAAAGTTCTTAGACTAGTATCTAGCCTGCATTAGGCTAATGGTTTCTTAAGTTTTGGGTGTTAGGGCCTTTTTATAAACTTAAGCATCATTGTGCATCCTAGAGAATGTTTATGTGGTTTATAGCTATCAATATTCACCATATAAAAATTAAAAAAAATTTCTCAATAAAAAATTGTGATAATAAACCCATTACAAGCTAAAATAAGTAAAATTTTTAGAAATAAAAACTATATTTTTCAGACGAAAATATTTAGTGAAAAGAGTGGCATTGTTACATTGTTATATTTTTTCAAGTTTAGTATTTGTCTTAATAAAATAGAGCTGGATTAGCACATCTTCTGCATGCAGTCTGTTGTGATATTTGGTTTTATAGAAGTATATGAAGAAAATCTGATCTTACACAGATATATAATTGAAAAATGGAGGGATATTTTTATATAATAGTGAATTTCTACTTTGATACTATAACAAAATTTGACAAATGATCGTTTGTTAATGGGTAATTGCAATATTGAATCTGAAATCATATAAATGAACTTTTGGAACACTATTACATTAAAGTTCACTGACCTATCATGTACCTTGAATGGATCTTCTACTGATGCATAATTTTATAGCATTGTGCATTGGTCATTTGAAAAATGTTGGTTAACTGAATTATGCTGATCTTACCAATGTTGACACATTTCATTATACAATATCAGAAAATCGCATTCATTAATGTCATCACTAATCATATTAGACAATCTTCAATTTTTGAGAGGATCTAAAGTTTATGATAATAGATGCAAGTTTTTTTATCTTATGTTTGCTTGAAATCTTCAATTTTATTACTAACAAATAATATCAGCTGTTTTTCTTAAAGTATAAACTTCGTTTATTTTTGAGAAAAATTCTGCCAAATAACCATCTGAGTAATTGTGGTTTGTCAGTTGTTCTTTCAAATAAAAAATGATCTTCCCAGTAAAAAGCAGCTAGTACTGCTCTCAACTCAACAATTGATTTTTTTGGAGATGACCATCGTACTTTAGTATGCAGCAGAAGTATCTATACATGTGTGAATTTTACATTTTATCACACAGAAGGGTAAAAAAGACATATTCAAGGATTGTGATTCAATTAAATTAATGTTTATGGCTTCATGGATATTCCTAAATGAATCTGACTTCTTTATTTTTTTTTTTTTTTAACTGTGTATGTTGTAGTACAAATTACAGTAATAATAGTACAGCTTGGTTCCAGTGCCTTGATGTTTGATGATAACCTAGCAGTTTTCTCCACTCTGCTTTACACTTTGGCACAAATGTCAAAAAAGTGAAAATGGCAAACAACATTTTAGTATTACAAAAATAGTTTTGACCTCATGAACCTCATGAGGGTATCTTGAAGACTCCAGGAATTTTAACCACACTTTGAGAACCACTGTACTAGACATTTATGTTAGTTATTATTACTATTAAGAAGGAAGACCCAAGGTCTGTGCAAAAAGTTAATAGAGTAGGTTAATGTGAATGGCAGATTCATGTAGGAAATACACTTGAAGATGTAACAGCCAGGTAGTGGAGAGTTCTGTTGTATAAGAAAAAAAAATCAAACAAACAAAACTAGATCTAACATCTCACTTGTTTTCAGGCTGCATCAGGCTGTCCCCATGAAGCATAGAAGAATGATTCTATCCAAAAAATGTACAGCAGTCAAATGGATATAGGCCATAAAACTAAATAGTCCACACAATGTTTGTGAACTTGGGTTGTTTAGTATTGTTCAAGTGTGTTACTTTCGTGTATCTAGTTTTGTTAAACTAAATGTGCCTGTCTTTATCTTTTATGGCACCCAGACCAAAGGAGAAGTTATTTATATATACTTACTGAACAATTATTGATTTCTATGCAAAACATATTTTATAGTCAAACTGTGTGTATGCATTAGTAACATCAACCAAGGAAGAGTGATTTTGCATTTAATAGATGGGAATTTTGAAAGTTATATTTAGGTGGACTTTATTTTATGTGCTTCTTAAGGAGAAGTATTCTATTATTTATGGTCTCTCATTTATAATTATATTTATCTGGAAAGGAAAATGCATTAAGGTATTCACCTCCATTAGGTTAATTTTACTGAAACTATCTTTAAAATTTAGAATTAACTTATTTATATAGAGCTTTGTATTTTGCAGTAAATATTTTACATATGTCATCCTCTCATCGAATATTCTTAAGAATCCTGTGAAATATGAGTCTTAGCCTCATTTAGCTGTTCTTCTTAAAAGACCCTCACGCCACAAAGCTGAGGATTGAGCATCAAGCCTTTAACATAGATCTTCTGATTTGTATTCAGTCTTAAAACAAATATACCTCAGTTACCTTCATTTTATATTAAAAATATATAATTTATCATACAGCTATATATGTAAAAATGTTAAAACCTTCCCCAAACTATGCTTTTTATATTATATCTGACATGGTCAAGTTACATTGTAAAACTACAATAAAAATTCTTGCAGCTCAGCTTCTGTTTGCCAGTAGAGGTTGCTCTTCGGTTAGCGATTACCATGAGATTATATCAAAAATATTAAACAGCTCATTGGAAGCTACGTTATGTAATTATGCAAAGTTAGATTTAAATTGAATAATGACTACTTGAGTGACTCTCACTCATGTTAATTTCTCCATATCATCAGAAATTATGCTCTTTACAAAGATATCTCTGTAACAGAGCAGAAAGTGCCATTCTTAAAATGACAACAGTTTATGGTTTGCCATGAGCTAAGAATTGCTAATTCAGAAAAATCAGAAAAAAATGAGGCTTATCAGGATGGATTTGTAAAATCATATACTAATTCAAATCATAACATTTATTTTGTTTGCTAAAAAAGTGCAAATCAGTGCATATCTCTTTAAATAAGTGTAAAAATGCAGGAAATTGCACATTTATAAGAAAAAATTTCATTATAAATAGTTCTGAAATTTTAAACATACTTGTTAATAAGCAGAATGGATACAACTAAGCAGTGATATAGAATGACTATTTTTATTTTTTGCACAGGTATGTGAATGTACCAAGTTCATTTAACAAAAAAACATTATAGAGTTTGAATTCGTGGTAATTCAAATATATAAAATTAATTAAACTAAATACTTTATTAAATTGCTACTCTAAAAACATATTTTGTATTAATAGTTTTAAAATGTTAGAGAACTTTAGCAAATAGAACTTCTGTCTTCATTGTTATGACTTTGAATATTTGAAAAAAGGAAATATTTCCTACAGTAATATGATTTTTTTTTTTTGCAAATATGCATTTGAAACCAAGAAGCATTTTTTCTGTAAAGAGCCAGATAGTAAATATTTTAAATTTTGCATACCATATGGTCTATATCATACTATTTAACTGCCACTGTAGCACAAAAACAGCCATAGACCATATGTAAAGGAATGAATGTGGCTTTGTTCCATAAAACTTTATTTACAAAACAGCTGATGGACCATATTTGGCTTGTGGTCAGTAGTTTGCCAATCCCTGGTCTATATCATAATATTACAGAAAAATAGAGTACATTATTTTTGTCAGTAATTTTTTTTATTTTTTATTTTGATACCAGTTGTCATTGTTTCATAGCATCTGTTGGGCTTACGACATTTAGTGTTCTATTTGTACATTACAATTAGGTTAATTTGCTTACATTATCAATATTTTTCCTCTTGATGCCATAGATTATATGCTTTCATATACATTTTTTTTGCATTCCAGTGTTACTACCCTTTCATAAGTAAAACTATAAATAAAATTTAGTTTAATTTTAAAATGTCACTCTAGGTAGGGGGAAAAAATCATGCGTACTATGGTTAAATCTGTTAGAAATTACAGCTTTAATTTTCTTTCCTTTTTTTTAACATCAATATTTATTTTCTCATAGATATATCCAAAATTATTTTTGTTAATTTTTGTTATTTTATGCTAATATATTTTAAATAATATATTAAAATTTGTTTTCAACTATCATGAATATGGACTCTATTCAATTAGTTTTATATTAGACAGGTAATAGTAGAATTTCAGTACTAAGATATTCTGTGAACATATGGATAAGTAAGTTATTTGGACTTTCTTCACAAGAGTTCTAATTCTATCTTTGTTATTTTATTTTATTGTAAAAATGTACTATAGTTGCATTTGTGTGACTGTTATATGGCAAAATTTTGATTAAGCCATTTTTAACATCGTTCAACCAATTGGCAAGCCTGACAAAAGTTGGTAATACAAAATATAATTTAGAAGCCATAGTTCCAATTATGTTTACCAGTAGCAATAGGAATAATAACACAATTAATAGCATTTGGAAACAACCATAATATTTACCTTTATGATTTCCTGATTTATTAAGTACCTTACAAATGAGGAAATAGACATTTAGAAAAGTTTGCTTATTTGTTTAGTCAATCTATGAAAACTATTTATTGAGCTTTTTAGGTGTATTAAGCAGGAGCAAGTTATACAACTTGCTCCAAAACTGAGATAACAGAGTTGGGATTCACAATACTCTGCAACTCCAACTATCTGTGGCTGATTTCTTCTCAGTTAGGAAATCACATGGGTCTGTAATATGAATGTACCTTGATTCAGAAACATGTGACTTCTGAATCTATAAACAAATCCTATTTTTCTGCTATTATGATCACATAACTAAAGCTTGAAATATGAGTATACCTACTACATGCCGAAAACACTGGTATTAAATATATAAATAAAATGGAAATCTGTATATACATTTGTAAGTACTTTTAAATATTGAAATATATGATTCACTGAACTATCTTCCAAAAGATGTTTCTTAAATTTAATATATTTAAGTATATGTTTTAATAATACTTTAGAACCAACAAAATTAATAGTAAAGTGACTTTTTAAAGTGTGTTGCTAAACCCTCTATGCATAATGTAAGAATTTTTTATATTACTTGTAAAGAGTAGTTGTTAATTTAGAACTTAATGTATATGAAAAAAGTACATGTATTTTTGTAACACAAATATTCACACTAAAAATGTAATCTTGGAGTTTTAAATTAATTTTATGTAAATTCAGTTAACTGTATTTTAAAAAAATTAAAAATTAAAATTTAACTTCTTCAAAGTTGCTCTTTGTTAAACTGAAAGAAAGTTTTCTTCAAATCCTTAATTATCTTAAAATAGTATTTTACTATGAGATATTAGTACTTTAATCCTGACATATGGTAATAAAGAATGTTTATCCATTAAGAAAAATAATGATGTAATATATTGTCAGTGTCATTTATTTAGTGCAGAAAATAATGTCACAAATAATTTGGAACAAAATTTAGATCACAATTGGCTTTTCTGCTAAGAAATTAAAATAAATTATTTAAATTGTAGCTTCCTGATTTGAATTAAGGATCTACATAAAGGATATGCATATGTTCAAAATTTTAATCTGAGAGCCCAGGAAATATGCATGTTAATATATGACATTTTGAATAACATATCTTGTTTCAAGTTATGCATACTTAAGTACATGTGACTTGTGTCTATTGAAATGCAGCATTAGTTTTAGTCAGATTCAGACGTTAGTAGGCATATGCGTGGTGTTTGGATCTGTCAGAGCTGTCAGTAGTTGCATGTTATCGTAGCTCATGGTGAGGAGAGTAATAGGCGGTAAACTTGAACCTAGAGCTAAACGTCCCCCATGAATAAACAGATTTAGCTGTATGTATATGAGAGCCCATGTCATTAGAGAGTACTCAGTACTTAAAATCCTGTCTCAAAATAAAAGTGGGCACATGGATTTGTTTCCTCAATTTACCATCACAAGAATTTAGCACTATAATGACTTCAGTATGTATATCCAAGCAATATGATTAGACCTAACTATGTCTTATGTGCAGTATTTTATTGAACTGTTAGCTAATGAGAATTTTTTTTTTTTAATAAATGAGAAAGACAGGAAGGGAGGGAGGGAGGGAGGGAGGGAGGGAGGGAGGGAGGGAGGGAGGGAGGGAGGGAGGAAGGAAAGAAGGAAGGGAGGAAGAAAGAAAATGACAGAAAAGGAGGGAGAGAGAGAAGGAGAGAGGGATTTAGGGAGGAAAGAAATGAGAGCGAGAGAGACAGAGAGAGACAGAGAATGAGACAGAGTGAAATCACTTATTGGATTTAAAAGTTGAACAGTTTGGGAAGCTTTGGGCTTGGCAGCTTAAGATCCATCACATTCACAGTTTCCTTCATGTGTTCTAGTACAGGGCTTGTATTCTACTATTGGCACAATAGATATGAAATAAATATTTGCTGATTGAACAGTACAACATATCAGTGTCCCAAACCCTTATAGAAGGTTGTATCATTTTTTAAACATTGACTAGTTCTTATTTACATGCAGAGTAATTTTCTAAGCATTTTATTAAAATTAATTAATCCTCCCCCAAATTTAATTAGGAAAGTGCCAATGTTATTACTATTTTATAATAAGGATGCTGAATTCCAGAGAGATTGGGTAACTTGTTCAATACCAAATCTGGAAAGATTCGGTCCAGGGCCAGTGCTGCGAATCACATCAATGATTCTGCTTCACATATAGGACCTTGAAATATCTGCCATCCAATTTTTATGAAAAGTCCATTTGAGATTGTGTGTGTGTGTGTGTGTGTGTGTGTGTGTGTGTGTTGGGAAGTGGGGTGCTGTTTAAAGGCCCCTACCTATATCTCAAATCTCAATACATCTCACCTACCTCTAGCACAAACTGAAGTACACAGTACATTTCATGGATTAGGTAGTGCATTTTACTCTCTTAGTAAGCATTTTATTCTCAGGAGAAAGGATCAATATACTTAGAAATAGATCTCCCCATATCAGGTTCTTCCCAGGAGAAGCATACCTCCCTTTTATAGTTCCTTCTCCATTCCAATGCAAACATGCTTTCTATAGTCTATAAATTATTCCTGAATCAAATTCTATATTTAGATGGCATTCAGAATTATTTTTATAATAACTCTGTACTATCTCCTTATTGAAATATTGACAGACACTTTAAGAAAGAATTATATGAAACTCAGTATTATAATACATTTATTACAGGGAGGTTGTTGGGGATTCGTTACAGCATTTAACTTCTCCTAAAGAGAGATGTTTCAGTCCTAAGTCCCAACAACTCTATTGCTTTCCTCAAATAATTAATGCGTTTATATTTTGTAGATAATGTGAATTGTGAGGCACACCATGATCCATTTCTTGCTTTGACCACCATAATATATTTTAAATTTGCAACTTTTTAAAAATAACTTCATCAACCTAATGACCTGCACAAATCTCATCTCACTTTCACTCAGTATTCATCTGCATTTTCCCTTAGTCCCTTAATTTTTAGTGAATTATTGTAGGCATTTGAAAGGTAGCCTTAATTTTTAAATGATCCATTGTAAAATAAATAAAATGCACAGGCTATTAGAAAGAATAAATATAGTAGTCAAAACAGTCACTCAATGTCAGAAATTGGAAACGGAATGCTTTAATGCACAGATGTTGGGGAGTTCAGGAGCGGGCAATAACTGAATGTGTAAGTTAGCAGTAAGGCAGTCAACCTCAGGATATCTTTTAGCCAACTCCTAAAAGATTGGAATGTGGGGCAAATTACTAAGACAAGCACTTCTGCATGCTGTATCCAGGTTTGAAGCTAGTATGTAAACTAAGGGCAGGACTAGATGAGAAACCCTGGAGTCAGTCTTGATAACTCTCACCTTTAACCCCTACATTTAAGTCATCAAGTCTAGTTGATGCTGTCTGGAAAACTTTTTCAAATGATTTTCTTTATGTCCATCTGCTGTTGCACCAGTCTCATCTGGAATATTGCAATGGCCTCATATTTGATCTGTCTCCTTCTTTTGTCTTTCCTAATGAAATTTTCGCATCTCAGCCAGAGTTATCTTTTTTTAAAACTACTAGCATGAATATGTCTCTACCATCTTTCTGTCCCTACATTTGTTTCCAATTTTCATTTTGATGAATTCTGGGGATTGATTTGTCCCCTTGTTTTTCTACTTCTGCCTACTTTTCTAGCCTCTTATTTCACACCATGTGAAATATTTTGTTTGTTTGTCTTGTTTCGTTGTTTTTGTTTGCTGTTGTTCTCTTTGACTCAGCCATGCTCACTATCCTCAGGGGTCTAGAATGAGTCCTTTTCCTTCCTGTCTAGGACTATTGAACGCAGTGCTTTTCTCTCTTTTTCTCTCCCTCGCTCCTTCCCTCTCTTCCTTCTCTAGTTTGCTCTCTTCTCTCTGCCCCCATATCTAGCTAATTCTTTCTCATATTTTGTATCTCATCTGACATGCCACTTCCTTAGTGATGAATTCTCCCTTGACCACTCAACCTGGCTGAGAGCCCAAGCTATATGCTGTCACAGCACACTGTACTTCCGTTGCATTCATCATATCTATAGCCCCAGCACCTAGCAGTCTTGGGCACACACTAATTCCTGTATAAATTGTTTAATGAAGAAATGCATGCCTAGCTGCAAGAATGATTTCATACTGATTTACATTAGGTTGTAGGTTGAACTAAACATCTTAAATTCCTCCTGGAAAAGGTCAGAGATTGCAGAGTCATGGCTAAGCAAGTAACCAGGTTTTGCATGATTTCAGAGCTATGGGTAGAGGAGACAGGGCCGGACAGATTGCCTCTGTATCTGCAATGAGACTCCAAATCACAGTAGATTTCAGATGCAGGGACTCTATGATTCTGAACTACCATGCCAACATGCTGTCCTAGCCAACAGCATTCCAGTTAAAAGAACTTGAACAGCTGATGTCTTTCACAGTGTACAAGTATAGGATCTCCCTGAAATCTTGTAAAATCTGCTGTGCTTTCAAATATAGCAAAGTTATTCCTGGATGCATTTTAAATGATAGATGAGATATCTTGGTCATTGAGGACCAAGCAATCTTATGATCACCATTTGTCCTCATCTTCATCACTTCAGTTTAGAAGTTAACCTATGAAATCCTATGGTTTTGTTGGGACAGAAGCTAGTAAGATATGATTAATCTTTAAAGGCCATTTTGGGTGGGTATGTTCTATGAATTTCTTTGATATATTTTGTAATAATTCATGAAATAAGATCAGGACTCCATTCCTTAAGAACAACTATCATGTTTTAGTGAACTTGTTTTTATTATAGAAATCAGACAAGCTTATATAGAAAATTTGGAAACTTCAGAACACTAAAGGTTACTCCAACCACCCCAAAACTACTATAGTTACTTTCTGGCATTTTGTCATGCATCTTTTAAAGGAAAATTCTTTAACTTGAAAATACAAACTCAGAAAAATACAGGCAAAGGATAAGCAATAGATAGTAAGAGATAAGGCAACAAAAAGAACCTGCAGCTGTGAACTCACAGGTTTGAGTCCGTCATACAGCTTATAGGAGAGATGATTTAGTGGGACAGAAATGAAAAATTTATTTCAGTTAATTTGAGTGAACTCTGCAATACCAATTTGAGCACATCTTGTAATTAATTGTAGAAGTCAAACGTGGCTTTTGTCCATCTTTTGTTATCAGTTTTTTAATAAAGTTTTCCTTTCTTAAAATTTGTATACATTTTTGTTTTTTGGCACCCTCTGTTTATATGTATTCCAAAATGTATTGTATGCCGTATCCTTTGATGTTCACTGTTACAATGATTTCCTCCATGATAGGAATGGCAATTTATCCTTATTCTTTTATTACTAAACATACTGTCTTCCTCTTTCTAAAATAATTATTTGCTTAAGTTCTCTACTCTCTTGTAATTATTGTTCACTGTCTACCTTCCTTATTGAATGGCAGATATCATCCAATAGACCTCATGTCTCCACCAAACAATTTAGAGGGCCTTTTTAAATTTTCTTTCACTTTTATGTCTTCTGCCTTCCTTATGTTGAATTTTGAATGCCAGTAACACAACCTGGAGATAAGTACTTTTATACAACACAGTTTATACTACACAACAGCACACCTTCCAAATGAAAACATTTTATAAAAGTTATTACAAGCATAACATGAACAAAGCTATCATTGAATTCATCTATACACTCTTATTGAGTGTAATTTGAAAACAAAGCATACATTTTACATTGAGAGGATCAGGGAAGTTGGAGTACAAGGCCTATGCACCTTAAATATATTGAAAATACTTGATAAAGTGTCATATTCCTGTTTGCAGCAACATTTTAAGTGTTCTATAACATTAAAAAACATTTTAAACAAATATAAAGATTTGTTGAATTTCCATGGAAACTTTTCCCTCTCTTATATTTAATAGTAATTATTGCTCTTCCTCTTTTTGATGTCAAGGTGTTCTTATTAGTATCACTCTATCCGCAGATTCCTGAAATTCTCACTGAGAAGAGACCTTTTTGTTAGACTATTAATTTGCTATTCAGTTCCTTGGAGAAGAACAATGTGACTACTTTATGGAATTTATATTCCAATCTGGTTATGACTTAGCCTTGTGCAGAGAGTCCTAGAGGACAGATCTTCTAAGCCGGTGCTACGGGAAGAATTAATAGTGGTACTGACAGAAATTTGAAAGGAAAGGCTTATTTAAATTAAGTTCTAGACTTAAATTTAGAAATATGGTGAGATATACAGTACTGACATCTTGAATGATATATGACATAAACTCAGGAGAGAAGTCAGAAATAAATATATATTAGCATTATCAGCATATAGATATTAATGACAAATCGACAGAAGAAAAAAGGAAAGGCGAAGCAACACTTTTTCTTTGAGCTTCATCATGTACTCTCATTTGGGAGGATAGTGAGGAGAGAATGTAAAGAAAAGAATCAGAAAGGTTTTGACCTCCAGCCAGGTCAAAGACACTCTAACCACGTGCAGTGTTAGGCAAGAAGACCTTTCTCAAGAATGAAGAGTTCGTCAGTGGTGACAAATACTGCAGTAAGATTTACTAGAACCAAAATCTAGAAGAGCACATTTGATTAGTCAATAGGAAATTAATTTGAAATTTACAGTGGATGTAGTATAGAAATGTACACTTGCAACCTATATAATTTTACTAACCAAGCATTTTAAAATATAGATGTTAAGAATGAAATTTAGAAGACAGACACCTCTTTCTTTGAGACCAAATGACAGAATAAGCGATAAATATGGTAAAAGTATTTCGCTGAGTTTGGGGCGATATTACTTGAAAAAGTTCATACTGGGAGTTTTTATTAAAATGTGTGTATGCAATTGGGAATTTTAAAGATATGGGGATATGTAAATTTTTGTATTCCTTCCTTGGGAGTGTGCTAAGAAATGAAAAGAAAAAAAAATGTGTGAATTAGATTATGTTTTGCAATAGTGAGTTCCCAGTAAGAGATGAATGCCATTCTTTTTTAGGGGAATTGAATGCCATGTTTTTTTTAGGGGAATTTGGCTTCATGTATTTAAATCTTTAATCAGCAATAATTCATGTTTTGGAAGCAGAGAAAAGGAAATAAACTCTGGGGGACTCTGAGATTGGAGATGTTTGCAGTGGTGAAAACAAAGGTCATGAGGAATTCTGGAGTTGGTTATAATTAGATTAAAGAACTGAGTAATTTGGCAGGGGTGAGTGATAGAAGTTCATACTGAGAATAAAAAGAGCAAATTTAGTGAACCTGAAAGAACAAGAAAAGTAAAGGGTTTATAATAATGGAGAGAAAGCACCTCATTTGAGATCTTCAAGTGGAGAGGGACTGGGTGATGTCCATGCTGATGAGAGTATAACATAAGGCTTGAAGAATGTAATTTGAACACAGGTTTTCATTTGATCCTATGATTAAACTATATTATCTTTCAGATTATATCATATAAAATAGATGTCAAGGAGAGAAGTTAATAGGTAGGCGATGGACTGGCAATGGGAAAATGGGATGGAAAGGATGATGGGGAACATGAAAAAAGAGAAAAATAATCCAGGTATTTGTTTTGTTTTAGCTGAAGGAGTCACATTTCTGAGGGATTCCAGGGATTAGTAGATAGGAAGGTTAGAAAAGTTCTGGAAGGATCACAACCACCCAACTTCAATTTGAGGTCTCAGAGAGAGGCTGAGCTTTCAAAGTTGTGAGTACACAAATTTACAAGAAGTGTTGGAGGTTTAAATAGGAGGAAACTGTGTGAATGTTAAGAAGTTATTGTTTTGCAGTCTGGAAATCCACTTTTCTACTCACATCGCCTTTAGATATATGTCTCCTTAATGATAATGGAAGCCAATGGGAAGATGTGTTTTTATAAAATCGTTTTACATGCCATGCTTTCTTGTTCTAAGAATGTCTATGTTGAAAATCATGCCAACATGCACATATTTAATGAGTAAGGATATATTTTTTTTAAATTTAGGATGTAAGACATTTATATGACTGCATATCTGTATTCAAAAATTAATCACCCAGTCATTTCCTCTACCTTCATCTCCGCCTACTTCGTTACACATACCCTGGATTCTCAATTCTATTATTTTCTGTTCCCCAAACATTTTCCTGTGTGTAGTCCTGCTTGATAGGCTTTCCTCACCCTGCCTCTCCCCAATCCTAAATGTTGAAGTCATACTAAATATCATTTATAAAAGCTATTTTCTCCACTCTTTTCTGAATTCTTCAGCCAACACATGTGCTATCTCTTTCTCTATATCCCCACTAGCATTTGTCAATATTTTTTATACTTAACACAGCCTTAATTTTTAGACTTAACTATATCCTGATTTTTGTGCACTTTTCTTCCTAGCATACTAAATTGTAAATGTATTCATCTTTGCATTCCCTGAAGTGCTTAACATGGTGTTTTATAGATAATAAGCTCCTATATTTGCTTGAAAATTTACTATTATAATATCTATAGTTTGTTTTGTTTTTTATTCAATACTATGCCTCCTTTTCATTTACTCAACTATATCATCTTTCAGATTGTAACATATATTCTCCAATGTGTTAATATAGTGTCACCCATTTTCTTTATACGGCTCCATAGCTCAGGGAATGTTTTAAATGCAGTAAAGATAGTTTTTGTTCTTGATGATACTTACATTAACTCACTGGGGAATTTACCTTTAAATTTTTCTTTTGCCTGTGGTGATATTTGACAAAAAGAATTGCAGACAATGGTAATTGTAGTTTTTTTCCTCAGAATCTGGAGAACCACTCTCTTAAAGACCTCTAAGATCTATGCGTATCCTCCAACAAATAGAAATATTTTACAAATCACAAACATCTAAGATTAGTTCATACCAGTAAAATTTTTAAAAAGGAGAATATGTTCTCATTAAAGAATGCCATAAACAATTGTAATCTTGTTATGTAATGGATTTTAAAAGCATCTTAAAATATCAATTACAGTTAAAGATAAACAGTAGTCCTACAATAAAGTAGTTACTGGAAAATGTAACAAAGAAACTCTTTTTATCTAAAACATTAATTTCTGGAAGAAAAAAATTAGTAATAATGTATATGATCATACTTGAAACTTGACAAAATTCCTAGTTATAATGCCAAGATAAATAAAGGGATTAATATTTGTTTAAGGTTATTAAAGCAAAACAAATGAATACATTTGATATTATATCATGATGTCATCTATGTCAAGTTAAGTATTGAGCAATTTGCTTCATGTGATATTAGACTAGTTTTTATTTTTGTAGTATATTAACCACACGTTCTCAGACTTTATTACCCTGGGGGTACAATAGAAAAACATGAGTAAAATAATAACAGAACAATCTCTCTCCTTTTGACTTAAATATATATACATAAAACCCCCAAATATGAAATAGGTATTACTACCAATATCCATTTTTCAAATAGTGGATCTCCTGGTTGAGGAATGGGACAGGTTGGGCTCTTCAGGAAGTAGTCTCTGAGATGAAGTTTAGGGACTAAGATATTTATTAGGGTCAGCTCTTGAAATTGACATCTTTGGAAGAGAGCAGAGAGAAGCAAGATCCAGAAGGAGAGGTCCAGCTTTGATGCAGACTGGACAGCCTCAGAGAACCTGAGAGGGAGCTCTGGAGCTAAAGCTGACTTGTCAAAATTGTCCCAGGTTGGGCTAAATTTGAAATGGTTCTACTGTTATATCCCTGCCTGCAACATCAATGGATGCAGCCTCCAGGAAGGGTGTAATCTTGGAAGAGGTGGGTCTACATCTCAAACAATCCCTTAAGAGCTGACAGCTGCAGGCTTTCTGCCAACAGCATTTCCAATATCTGGGCAAGAAGGCCTTCCTTGAAGAGGCATTTGGCAGAGTGTCTCTGTAATGATGACAAGTTTGCATGACCAAGATTACTGGAAGAAACTAGATTCAAACAAATCATGTTTATCTCCAAAGCTTCTGTTTTTAACTACTCTGCTAAAAATCCCTTGTCTCCCTCTCTTCTGAAGGTCCGGAAACCTTCCAATAGGCTGACAGCCTTGACCCTCAGTCTAGCCATTGCTCCTGTTGGAAGTACCATAGCTCATCTTTTGATGTCCGCCACTGAGCACACCTCAAGACTGTGCAAAGATAACCATCCCCACAATCATGAGACCACTCTAATGGAGCTTTACATTTTTTATTTGAGAGCACTTGAGCACTTGTACATTACACACACACACGCACACACACACGCGCGTGCATATGCTTCCACACATACAAAGTCTAACAATTAAGATCGTGAACTTATAAAAAAAAAATAAAAAAAAAAGATCGTGAACTTGTTGCTACAATGTTGCTAGCCTTTTTTGATATCAGAGGGATTAATCATTATGAATTTGTACCAACTGAACAAACAGTTAACCAAGTATACTATTTGGAAGTGCTTAAAAGGCTACGGGAAAAAGTTAGATGAAAATGACCCAAACTTTTTGCCAACAATTCATGGGTCTTGCATCATGATAATGCACCAGCTCACAGGGCTCTGTCTGTGAGGGAGTTTTTAGCCAGTAAACAAATAACAGTATTGGAACACCCTCCCTACTCACCTGGTCTGGCCCCAATTACTTCTTTCTTTACCTGAAGATGAAGGAAATATTGAAAGGAAGACATTTTGATGACATTCAGGATATCAAGGGTAATACGACGATAGCTCTGATGGCCATTCCAGAAAGAGAGCTCTAAACTTGCTTTGAAGGGTGGACTAGGCACTGGTGTCAGTGCATAGCTTCCCAAGGGGAGTACTTCAAAGGTGACCATAGTGATATTCAGTAATGAGGTATGTAGCACTTTTTCTAGGATGAGTCCAGGAATTCAACTGTCTGATCATGTATATTTTTGCATCACATATTTATTAAGTAGTTACTATTTGCCAGCAACTTGTAAACCTTAGTTTATGAATAAAGAGAAGAGTACAATGGTCTTGATTCGTAGAGCTTTGCATTTCACTGGTTCTTTAAATTGATCACAGTTCCCTTACTTCTAGATACTGGGGAATAAGTAAAACCAGTGATTTTATGCTTACCCACTTCTACTTTCAAAACAATTTCTTTTGCCTGGGAACCACCAGCATCTTCAGACCATGCACCTGGACTCTTTATTTCAAGTGGGATTTCTTTTCCTAATCTTGTTATACCATCGTGCGTAAGAGTCATTGTTTTGTCCTGAATTTTTGGTGGTGTGCTTCATCAACCATAGGACTTAATATCTTTCACATGGGACTTACAGGTGTTCACGTAAATAAAATCCTGGTTGGTCATGGTGCCCCAGACTTTAGGTGTCCTATTCTTAAGAACCCACTCTGGAATCATAGACACCTAAATATGGTGAAATGAATTTGATAGAACATTATAATAATACAAGATAAATGTTTCTACTCTGATGGCTGGTTGCAATTTTCAATTATAATTTTAGAAATTTCAAAATGAATGAAAATGTACTGTAGAGCTGATGCCAGGAGAAACTGAACCTCACTGTCTTTCACTGATACTTTCTCTTACCTTGGAATGTCTATCATGGGCAGAGTTTGGCTATTAAACTTACAGCCCAAATGTGTTAACAACCCTGGAGGTGGTCTCTCTTTCATGGGTGTTATTCTAGATTAGCTAACACAACACTTTCATAACTTTCTTCCACTTTCTCTTCCCTGCCATAGAACCTGGAAAACGTAAACACTCATTTTTTTCAATCTTCTTGGTGGTAGGAGTGGCCATGTTACACAGTTCCAGCCAATGTCTGTTGAGGAATTTCTGGGAAAGCATTTTCTTCTCTGATAAAATATCCAGATATTAGGGACATAGACCCCTCCTCTTAATTCTTGCCTTGAATGCTGACATGATTCCTTGAGTGGAGATAACCACGTTGTGTCCCTGAGGAGAAGGCTAAATTAATCTCACATCTGGTCCTAGCACTGCAAACTATGAAACCAACACCAGCAGCTGACTATCTTCAATCTTCTTGTTATGAGAGAAAAAAAAATAACCCCTATGATGTAGCCACTGTTGGTCTGATGTTCTTTTATTTTAGGATGAAAACAACCCTGTTATAAACAACTGTGCATGCATTCAAATGGCACTTTATAAATTTATAATGAGAAACTTAATTATCAAACCTATCAATATGTATTTCAATACGTATTGAAGATGAGAGGACCAAATTGTAAACAGCCTGGAGAGTATGGGTTCTGAACAAACAAGTTTCATTAGAAGAAAAGAATGTCAAATGACAACAGATTCAGATAACCTGGCCCATCATTGCCACAGTAGGAGTAGCTTTGCCTATGGGATGACATACTCCAAGCCCATTGCATGGGAATATGTTTACTCTGAACGGTGCGAGGATGAACCCTGAACATTTTTGCCATTGTGACTCTTTCTAACCTAGTTTCAGTACGTACCATCTGTGTAACCATAGGCAAGTTTCTTAGCCTCTGTGCCTCAATTTTAAATGATAATAATAATATTCCATAGTGTTTGTGTGAGGATTAAATGCAAAATACTTTAAAGAGCTTAGACTACTGCCTGGAATGTAGCAAATGCTCAGTAATTTTAGATATATTTTATGTCTAGTGAATTCTCCATCTTAAAGACATATGCTTACTCTCTATATTTTAATGTATTCAGTCAAGATAGAATCAGGTCTTGTGACTGCAGGTTCCTTCTGCTTCCTTAAGATAGTTTGCGTACATGTGCTCTGATTAATTATGCATTGCTGTAATTAACAAATCTAATGTTTAGAGAGGAATCTGTTTTCTTCACAACTATCTCACAATTTAAAATACAAATGTGTGTACTTTTGTAAAAATGAAGAAATTAGTACTGTTTATACACATGCATATAAATATATTTCCTCATAAAGTTTGATATGACCCAGTATACACTGGATACCGTCAAGTCAGGCAGCAGGGGCTTACATTCAGGGTAGCTGAGGAATTCTTCTGAGTGGCAAAGAAATTGTCAAAGCTCGCAGCTCACAGCCTGTTGCCAAGTGCTTCCTGCCCAGTATTCATTCCCTGCTGTCCAGTACTGCTCAAGTGTTCTGAGATTACCCTCTGTCAACTCCTGAGGTTTCTGAGCACTTTTCAAAATCTCCAACAAAACTTTTAAATGAAATAATGAGGCCAGTTAAGAATTGTGAGAGGCCTCCAGATGAAAAATCCTATGAAAGGGTGTCACAAATTGAGCCAAAATGGTTTTCAGCTGCATTGTAAAGAAACTAACAGATTACCAACCTCATGCTTCAAATTAATGAATGCTCAGGCACAATAATGGGTGACAATCTGCCAAGATTAAATACAGAACTAAACTGCAATCTCATTGAATAACACAAAAGTTTTGTATTTAAAAATCTAAAATTTTAATTGAGGAAGACAGAGAATCATGCAGATAATGGCTGATGTCTAATGCTATTTGTGTTTCTGTTAGTTATTAAAAGTGATGTTATTTTGTTTAGTTGTAAAATTTATATTCGTCCTTTCTCATAAATAGTCAATCTACCCTTCATATTAATTTGAATGACAAGAATGACACAATTGATTTTTTTTTGCAATAACCAGATTTTAAAATAATTTTTAAGCACTTTTGAAATCCTTTAAATTCCTGAAGGTCCTTTTCAGGTAAAACAAGCATCCCACTGAAAGATGGGGTCATTTAATAATTGTAGGGGAGGGCAGATGGTTGGCTCAATGGTTAGAGTACAGTGCTCATAATACCAACGTTGCCAGTTTTATTCCCACATGGGTCACTGAGAAAAAATGGCTTGAGCTTGGAGCTGAGACCCCTGTGGGTGGCCGGTTTTCTCAGTGGTTAGAGCGCAGTGCTCATAACACCAAGGTCACCTGTTCGATTCCCACATGGGCCAGTGAGTTGCACCCTCCACAACTAGATTGAAAACAACATGGAGCTAATGGGTCCTGGATTGACTTGACATGGAGCTAATGGGTCCTGGAAAAAACAAAACACACTGTTTCCCAATATTCCCCAATATTTCCCAATAAAAAAATAAATAACAATAATAATTGTAGGGAAAATGTTTCAGTATAACACAAATGTTTCTGATAACTCCATTGTTTTAAATTTGAGGGTCCTGTTGAGTCCAAATCTTAAGACTGTATTCATTAGTTATCTTCAGTGAAACATAATAAGCATGTGTAAAGATGGCAGTGCTTGATGCAAAAAAAAACACTACCAATATTATTACTTTTTAATAATCCAGAAGATATGTTAAGTAATTCACATATATTTCTCAATTAACTTAACCAACAATTGAAGTAGTTTTATTTTCTGCAGTTTCTAGATAAAATTAAAGCTTAAAGGGTTAAGTTACTGAGTGTAATTTAGTTAGTAAACTAATTTAAACTCAGATCTTTTGGAATCCAAAATCTGTGCTTTTAACCAATGATAATATACTTCATTATGAATATGAGATGAACAAACACAGTTTGCTTTTCACCATTTATTCTCTACTTTCATTCAAGTTGCTCAGGACCATCTAAATATTAGTGCTAAGTACATTCAGATACTCAGTTTTTTATCCTCCTCAATCTTAAGAAATAGCTTTTATAATCCCCATTTTATAGAGATTATGAATGTTTTTGAGAATTTAATTAAGCATCTAAATGAAAATTCCATCATTACTTCCTGTAGTAGGAATGATAGAGATGTTAAGAGTTCAGGAGTCTTTCCTTAAAGAGAATTTGCTAAGGTATGGACAATGTTTCAAGTTACCACAGACATGTGTTACTAAAGGTTTTGCTGTTGCAAAATATGTACTATATCTCTTCAGCGTCTGATAGCAGTTACCTAACTATTTGCCATTCATTTGCTAAACTAATTACCAGAAATCATAGGCTTTTCACTATGGTCACACTCCTTTTCCAAACAATATATGTATTACTCAAGATAGGTTAGAGTATGTTGAAGAATCATTTTAAAAAAGCAAATATCAGATACTGATGGCTTGATACTTTAAATGTTTATTTTTCACAGAGGCGACATCTGATTCATGCCAAGTGTCTTTGCTGGGTGTTTCTCCTCCAAGCATTGACTCATGGAGTTAAACTGTTTCCATCTTTTAGCCATGCTACTGGAAGAACATCTTCCAAGTCACCATGGCCAAAGAGAGGGCCGGAGGTGTGATGGGTGTTTTGAATGGCTAGAACAGTGAGTTTATTACAGCTCTTCTGCCTGTATTAAACTGGCAGTCACATGACCAACATAACTGCAAGGGTAACTGGGGAATCTAGAGGAGCGTATAAGAATAGCCTCTGCCAGCCTCTTACTGAATGCTCTTATTGAACTTCAAAACCTGATGAAACCCATAAAAGAACTGTACTTTTAAGATAACTGGAACAATTATGAATTAGGAAATCTGTAAGACCCATACCATGACATTTAACTGTGTATAGCAAAGTACACAATAATAATTATGCCCTTCTATGCCACTTAGAAGCTGCAGTTAGTTACAAAATTAACCTTTATTAAACTGGTTTTATAAAATCATGATTTTATGTGCAGAAGGAAAGGATCAAGGTTGTCTAGTAAAACAGGTATTAGAAAGTTGGGAGACCTATGCTATGGGGTCCAGATCTTGCTTTGAGCTAACCTGGCATAATATAGGATGTAACCTCTCCATGTGTCGTTCTCCTCAAGTTTAAAATGAGAAGGGCAGCTGATGTGTTCTCCTGATGCTCTATCCATAGAATACTATGGTTTCAGCTTTCTCAGAGGGCAGGACAGCAGTGGTCAGAGGCAGAAACTCTGGGGTAAGAATTATTTGGCTTAGCATTTATTAGCAGTGGGAATTAAACCTTCCATGCACTTCAGTTTTCTCATTCACAGAATGTTGCCTCAAATGTTTCTTGAGAATATTAAATGAGTTAATACATGGAAATTAATGTACCCAGAACATAATATTTAATAATTTTTGCTATTATCTTCATCTGAAAAAACAAACCTCTAAAAGAAAGCTTGATGGCTTTTCAGAAGTAACACATCTATTTGGGAGCAAAACTGGAAATAGAATCATGATTTTAGTTTTTTTTCATTTCTACTAGGCAACGTTATTACTAAAAATTCTAAATATTTTTATAAAATCATTGCTTCAGAAGTGATTATTTTCCATACAAGATATTAAAAATAAAAATGTAATCTTCCCCATCTACAGGAAAATGTTTACAGGTTTTCTTGCAAAATATCTATATAACTATAACTGCGGGGAAAAAATGTTGAGAGTTTTATTTATTTATTTTTTTTAATATGGAATTGAATGCTTAGTTATAGCAGCATCTTATTTCAGACCTAAATTTATTAAAAAATCAGATTTAAGATGTGAAATACCCGATCCTGTACATGGTGGCCTATAAGGCCATTATAGAAATTGGACAGCAGGATATTTTTCTGATTGTGAACATGGCATCAAAACTTTGATTTTCTTAAATCCCAGTGTTTTAGTAGTATTAATCGTACTCACTTAGCTAATAAAATAATTGTTACTAGTAAAACTTGTCATATTTTAAAATAAATATACAGTAATTCTTTCACAGAATTTAAAGAGGAAGAAACTTATTTAGTGACAATTTCTTATGACATGTTTCTCACTTGCTTTCAAATGTAATTTTAACAGTCAAGCTCAATGGGGTGGCTGGATGGCTCAGTTGGTTAGAGCGTGAGCTCTCGAACAACAAGGTTGCTGGTTCAATTCCCACATGGCACGGTGGGCTGCGTCCCCTGCAACTAAAGATTGAAAAATGGCAACTGGGCTTGGAGCTGAGCTGCACCCTCCACAACTAGATTAAAGGACAATGACTTGGAGCTGATGGGCCCTGGAGAAACACACTGTTCCCCAATATTCCCCAATAAAATTTATTAAAAAAAAATACAAACAAACAAAAAACAGCCAAGCTCAATGAAGGATATTATTACCCTCTGGTTCAGACAAGAATGAGCTCACGCACCTTGTGTATGGCAGGTCCAGGATTTATTCAAGCCCAAATGGCAAATCTTGGGTTAATTCTGCTGAACATCAGCCTCTCCCTCACTATCCAAATTAACTAGTAGGGCTTAATGGAATAAAAGAGGCATCCTATGATGAATCTAAAAGAAAGCGGGGTCTTAATCAGCTTTGAGGCTTACATTTTCATTCCTTGCTCTCAAAGCTGCTGAAACTTTCCCAGAAAGAGAATGGTTGTTCTTCAGACATGAGTATAAGAGTAGCTATATTTGGAAATTTTAAAGTACCATGCAGGTAATGTCATTGCTATTATTGTTTTTCTTATTTTAAATACAAATGTAGCTTAAATATGAATTTTTCCCACACAGAAATTACACATAATATACTCTCCCTAAGGTTATCAAATTAACCTTTTAATTATTAAATTCAATAGCTTCTTTATTATCAGTGGTCTACTTAATTTCTCTGTAGCTTCCTTTTTTTTAAAAGTATTTCCTATTTTATTGAGCTATTATTGACATAGAAGACATATAAGTATAAGGTATACAATATGATGATTGGATACACTTATATAATTGTAAAATGATTGCCACAGAAAGGTAGTCAATAGCTCCTTCCCCTCAAGTAGTTATGGGTTTTTTTTTGTGTGGTGATAGCATTTAAGATCTATTCTCTTGACACCTTTCAAGTATATAATGCAATATCATTAATTATAGTTACTATGCTGTGCACTAGGCTCCCAGATTTTAGTTGTTAAAGCTGGGAATTTATTTACTTCTTAAAACTCTTCTGTAGTGTCTTCTTGATGTCCCTTCTGTTTTGTTCTTTTCCTGTGTAGCCCCTCCTCCTACCATCCCTTCTGAGTCTCCTGCATCTTTTCTACACCCCTGCCTGTTGGGGCCTTGGTTGTCACTTCCAAAGTCTCCTCATCTGTCATCTCTTTAGAATGGTCACATTCAGTTGAGTGTTTGGTGTCTTCCAGTGGTTTTAATGGACAGTCTCAGGACAATAACTAAAAATGTGTACTTTTAGCTATAATCTGACTATAACCTGACACTTAAGTGCCAGACCTATATTTTTCAACTGATTTCACTGTCTTCACTCATTTTTTTTTCTTTTCTATTTCTCTTCTCACATTAATAGCATGATTAGCATCAACCAATTTTCCAACTTAGAAAAATAATAGTCACTCTTAATTTATCTCTCTCCTTCGTTGTCTAAATGTAGGTAGTTTCCAAGTATTATGTGTTTTAACTCTCATGTAGATCTGAAACCTCTGTCTCCTTTCTATTCTGACTTCTACTGACTTGGTTGGGATCTTCATTGATTCTTGTCAGATCTACCACAGTAGACTTCTAAATGGGTTTTTACCTCCCCAGCCTTCAGAACACAAGCAGCATCAATCATTTGGTTTGCCTTCTTACAATATTAATTTAAATGGAATGTACCCCCCAAATGCATCACAATATCTACAAGTTCCTCTCACAAACCTTGAGACATGAGACTTAAAAAATGGGACCCTGCAGTCAGAAAGACTTGGATTAGCAATCGATGCAACAATTCCACTACTTCTTTGTGAGTTTAAACAAGTTATTTGTTTCCTTAAAGCATAGGATGCCGCTCTGTAAATGGGATCATAGAGGAATATTGTGACAATTAGAGAAAATATGTGCAAAGCATTTACCACAGTTTTAGGAACACGATAGGTATTCGAGAAATGGTAACTAAGGTCTTTTCTAACTAACACATTATTGCCTATCCAACCCAGTAATTGAAGCATCAGTAAAACAGATTTTTCAGCTTTTTTCAAATGTCTGGTATTTTCTTGTCTATCTGTTCATGCTATTTGCTCAGACCAGTAATATCATTTTATACATTGGTTACTAAATAAATTCCTCCCTATCTATAGAGATTATGTATCATTTTTTTGTGTGAATCGTTCTGTGACATTTAGGCAGCATTTGTTTCTCTCTTATTATAATTCTTTGCTACTTGAAGAAGTCACTTGGGTAAGGAGGCACTCTGCCTCGTCATTCTGGCACCCAGATTATTTATATATTCAGTGAATATTTGCTGAATGAATGCAATATAATGTTTCTACAAATGCCTACATTATAGAATTGTGCCTAAATTCAATTGTAACTTTCATTTTTTCTCCTAGTCTTTTCCCAAAATCTAGCATTTTACCTATTTTTTTTTCTGATTCTTCAAGAATTCCTCCCTAAATCTTTTGCCCATTAAATACTTCCGTAAAATTATTGCCATGAGTGTAAGAGAGGGTTTTTGTTTGCCTCTTATTTTTAAGTGGCAAAATTGATCTTTAAAGTCATATCATAGAAAGAATAAACAATTTGAAGACAATCTGCCTAGGCCATTTCTTATAATAGATTTGTGATTCTTGGTAAGCTTATTAAAACTTCTTTATTTCAGTTACTTGAATGGGATTAATAATTCCTATGTCTAAGGTTAATGTGAAGTTTAAATGTAAAGTAAATATATACAGTTACTAGATAGTACTTGGAATAGAGTAGGCATTCAACAATTATCAAATGTCATCCATATTCTGACCACTTTTACTGAAATAAAAACATTTTCTTGAGATTTATAAAAACATAAAAATTCAAATAAACAAGGAAAGGATAAGAAGAAACAATTTGCAGAAGGTATATTAGTTAATATGAAAATATATTTATCTTCTGTAAAAACTAAAATTGAAAATTAAAGTAACCTTGAGAGGGCATTTTATATTCATGAAAGGTGCAATATTTTTAAACATAAAATACCTAATTCTAGAATGGTTTTGATGAATCTGGTGTATTAATTTATTGCTGTCTGCACTATAAATGTATACAATCCTTTCATAAAAGCAACATTTTTATATGTAATAAGACCTATAATGATAACTATGACTTTTAGCTTGATACATTTCTACTACTTTATTCTAGTTAAATAATTTAATAGAAATAGAAGACTATAGACATTAAGCTATTCATTAAGGCATTATCCAGAATTTGAAAAACTTGATAGTCAGCCAGAATTCCCAAAGTTATAATGATTTAATAAATAAATAGTAATGCTATGATTTAATATATAGGGATGTTATTTGAGCATTAAAAGTTAAACATGAATGTTATATAGTCCAGCTCTGTTCAAATAAAATATTATGTGAGCCAAATATATAATTTAAAATTTTCTAGTAGTCACAATATAAGTATAATTGATTTTAGCAATATATATTCTTAAACCAAATATCCAGAATATTATTTATCTCAACTTGTAATTAATATAAAAGACTTATCAATAAGATTTTTTTTCTACTAAGTCTTTGAGATCTCGTGCATATTTTACATTTACAACACATTTAAATTTGGACTGAACAGTGACAAACTACTCTCATTTTGGACAGGGAAGATTATATTCAAGAATATATTCAGGGTTATATTCAGGGAAGGTATATATTTAAGAGAAATAGAAATATTCTTACCAACATAAACACTATTATTTCAACTACTAGGATGAAGTATTGATTAATGCTTTAGTGTGCAAAAGAGTAAAATGAGGAGAATGAGTTCATGACTTTTTTTACACAAATTTAAATATTCTCATACTTTCATTTTTTTTCAATACAAGAGTCTTAAAATTTCAAACAAGTGCCTAATATGTAAACTACAGACATTCTGTCTATATGCCTTAATAGAAAATGATGATGAGCTTCAATTTGTATTATTTTCACATTTTAACCCTGTTTCCATGGAATTAGCAAGTCTTTCCAATTCAAAGCTGTTCAGTGTGCAAAATAGCTTGAGCATTTTCATAGAGTAACAAATAAATGACCTTTCTGGTTTAACTTAGTCTGGCAGCCTGCTATTTTTCACAGTTCCAACAGTCTATATTTGGTCAATCCTATAAGCAAGTAAAGTAAGAAAATGTATTCAGAACCCTATGAGAAAAAATATCGAGTATTGTGCCTTTCACGTATTAAACACAAAATACATAATTTTGAATCTGTTACTTGTATCAATTAAATTGGAGATGGATTTGTTAAAACCATTTTCTTGGTAGGATTTGTTTTTTCCTCATCTATTTCACTATGATGCCTCATAAGGGAGGAAAGACAGAAATATGAATAACCAGAGTGTTAGAATTTTTGACAGCTCTGGAGGTGAACACAGAATTTTTTAGTATAACCATTTTCCACCTTAACTTTTGTACATGAATGAAATATGTTAAGAATCTTGCTTTTCTTTTTCTCTTTTTACCACTTTATTGAGCTATGATTGACAGGTAGAAACTTATTCATATTTAATGTATACAACTAGATGAATTTAGGAGTAAATATACACTCATGAAACCATCACCACCATTGACATAGACATAGATATATGCATCATCTCTCAAATTTTCCTCTTGCCTTTTTATTATTTTTATTATTTGTGTATGCATTTATGTGTGTGTGATAAGAACACAACATATGTTCAACCCTATTTTAGGTATACAATACAGTGTTGTTACACTATGCTGTATAGGAGATCTCCAAAATTTATTTATTTTGAATAATTGAAACATTGTATCCTTTGACCATCACCTCCCCGCGGCCCCTGGTAACCATCATTCTATTCTCTGCTTCTATGAGTTTGACTATTTTAGATTTCACATGTACGTGAGCTCATACAATATTTACCTTTTATGTCTGGCTTATTTCACTTAGTCTGATGTCCTCCAGGTCCATCCATGTTATTGCAGATGGCAGGATTACGTTTTTTGGAATATATATATATATATATGCCATATATATATATATATTGGTTCATATATATGTGTATATATACATATATATATATATATATATATATATATATATATATATATATATATATATATATATATATATATATATATATCCCTGCATTTTCTTTATCCATTCATCCATTGACAAACATTTCAGTTGTTTTTATTTCTTGACCATTGTTGAGTAATGCTATCATGAACATGGGAGTGCATGTTCATTGGGAGTGCAAACTCTTCAAGATTCTAATTTTAATTCCTTTGCATAAATACCCAGAAGTGGAATTTCTATGAGTGTATATCATAAGGTAGTTCTATTTTTAAATAGAACCATTTATTTTTATATTTTTAAACTTTGTATTGTTTTTCATAATGGCTGCAACAATTTACATTCTCACCACCAGTGTGCCACGGTTGCCTTTTCACCACATCCTTGCCAACACTTATCATTGTTTTGTTTTTTGAATAATAACCATCCTAAAAGTTGTGAGGTGATATCTCATTGTGGTTTTGAGCTGCATTTCTCTGATGATTAGTGACATTAAGCACCTTTTCATATACATGTTGGCTATTTGTATATCTTTTTTGGTGACATGTCTATTCGGGTCCTTTGTCCATTTTTCAATTAGATTATTTTTTTCTATTGAGTTATAATAGTTCTTTATATATTTTGGATATTAACCTATTATTAGATGTATGGTTTATAAATATTTTCTCTCATTCTGTGGATTGCCTTTGATTTTGTTGATAGTTTTGCTGTGGTGAATTTTTTTTTTTTAATTTGATGTAATCTCAATTATTTTTGCTTTTGCCATGCTTTAGATTTTGTACCATATATATATATATATATATATGGTACAAATATATATGGTACAGATATATATGGTTCATATATATGTGTATATATGTATATATGGGAACAATGTCAAGGAGGTTTTTTTGTGTTTTCTTCTAAAAGTTTCACTGTTTCAGGTATTTAATTCATTTTGAGTTGATTTTTGTATATAGTGAGATGTAGGTCCAATTTCGTTCTTTTGCATATAGATATCCAGTTTTCCCAATATCATTTATTGAAGAGAGTGTACTTTCCCTATTTTATATTCATGGAGTCTTTGCGGAAGATCAGTTAGCCATATATGCGTGGTATTTCTGTGAGGTCTCTATTTTGTCCCCATGGTCTATATATCTGTTTTAATGCCAGCACAATATTATTTGCAATACAAAAGCATTGTAATAGAATTTGAAACCAGGAAATGCATTCTGGTCCTCTTTCTTTTTCTTTCTCAAAATTGCTTTGGCACTTTGGAGTCTTTTGTGGGTCCATATGAATTTTCGGATTTTTTTTTTCTGTTTCTGTGAAAAATGCCATTACAATTTTGATAAGGATTGAATTGAATCTCTAAGTCACTATGCATAGTATGGACATTGTAACAATATTAATTCTTCCAATCCATGAGCATGAGATATCTTTCCACTTAGTTGTGTTTCCTTCAAATTATTTCACAAGTGATTCACAGTTTTCAATGCATAGATCTTTAACAACCTTAATGAAATTTATTCTTAAATATTTTGCTATTTTTGATGCTATTATAATGTAATTATTTTCTTAATTTCTTTTTTGGGCATTTGTTGCTAGTGTACAGAAACAACTAATTTTTGTATGTTGATTTTGTATCTTGCAACTTCACTGAATTTGTTTATTAGTTCAACAGTTTTTATATTTTAAAATAATTTAGTCTCCAAACAGACAATTTTATACCTTTATTCTGATTTGGATGACTTTTATTTCTTATTCTTGTCTAACTGCTCTGGCTAGGACTTCCAGTACTATACTGAATAGGAGTGGTAAAAGTGGGCATCCTTGTCTTGTTCATGATCTTAGAGAAAACTTTTTCTGCTTTTTCTGGTTGAGTGTAACGTAAGCTGTGAGCTCATCATATATAGCTTTTATTATGTTTAAATACATTCCTTCTGTACCGAATTTGTTGAAAGTTTTTAATCAAAACTAATGTTGAAGTTTGTCAAATGTTCTGTTTGCATCTATTGAGATAATTATATAATTTTTACCTTTCATTATGTTCATGTGGTGTATCCTATTTATTGATTTGTAAATGAAGAACCACCCTTGCATCTAAAGGATAAACCCCAATTGAGCAGGGTATATGATCCTTTTAATCTGCTGTTAAATTCAGTTTTCTTATAATTTGTTGAGTACTTTTGCATGTATGTTTATCAGAGAAATTGGCCTGCATTTTTCTTTTCTTGTAATGTCCTTGTTTAGCTTTGGTATCAGGATAATGCTTGTCTCATAAAATGAGATTGGAAATGTCCTCTCTTTTTCCCCTTACTACAGGCCCTCTCCCCTTTCTCTTCCTCCTATCTACACCCACTGATTAAATTATTCTGATTCCCTCAGGGTACTGGGTGGGGTGAGACAGAAGTGGGCCTCCTGGGCAGTGCTTCACAATGCTAGGGAAGCCAGACATTTACTTAGCTCTCTTCTCCATGGGATAAATCACTGGCTGGGGGAGTCTCCTTTGACACTGAGTTGTGTCACCTTGGGGGAGGGGGGCGTCAATAAAGTGAAACTTCTTTTTACCTTCTTCCTGTATCTATTCTTAGATGTTTTGCTCTATTGACATGCTTGAACCTCCCAGATGGACTCCTGAACTCCCAGAAAGTTATTCTTGTCTGTGAGTTATTGTTCAAATCGTTGTTTCTGTGAGTGTGTGTATGGAGGGGTGAGACCAGAACTTCCTGTTCCACTATCTTGTGATGTCACTCTGAGTATTTCTGTGTCTTTTATATTTTATTAATTGTTATATATTTATTTAGTAATGATCTATAAAATATTTTTAAACTACAATGTAATTCCAGTTCTGTCAGAATTACATTTCCTGTAATTTTATTTTTATTTTTTTAAACTTGTTATTGGTTTCAGGAATACGAAACAACATAGTGCTCAAATATTTACATAACTCCCAATGTGATAACCCCAACAGATCTACCCACCTGACACTGTACATAGTTATTAGAACATTATAGACTATATCCCCAATGCTGCACTACACATCCCAGTGACTATTTTTTTAATTGTAGTTGACATTCAATATTATTTTATATTAGTTTCAGGTGTATAGCATAGTGGATAGACATTGACATAGTTTATGAAGTGATCCCCCCAATTAGTCTACTACCCATCTGACACTATACATAGATTTTACAATACTGTTGACTATATTCCCCATACTGTACTTTATATTTTGGTGACTCTCTTGCAACTACCAATTTGTAATTCTTAATCCCTTCATTCTCACCCATAGCCCATCCCCTCTCCTATCTAATAACCAGTCTGTTCTCTGTATCTATGCGTCTGTTTCTGTTTTGTTTGTTCATTTACTTTGTTCTTTACATTACACATATAAGTGAGATCATATGGAATTTGTCTTTCTCAGTCTGATTTATTTCACTAAGCATAATACCCTCTAAATATATCCATGTTGTTGCAAGTGGTAATATTTCATTCTTTTTATGGCAGAGTAATACTCCATTGTATAAATGTACCCCAATAGCTTTATCCAACCATCTATTGATGAGCATTTTGGTTGTTTCCATATCCTGGCTATTGTAAATAGTGCTGCAGTGACAATAGTGTTGCATATATCTTTTCAAATTACCATTTTGGATTTCTTTGGATAAATACATAGGAGTGAAATTGCTTGGTCATAAGGTAGCTCTATTTTTAATATTTTGAGGAAACTCCACACTGTTTTTCATAATGGCCGCACCAATTTGCAATCACACTAAAATTGCAGAGGGTTCCCATTTCTCCACAACCTTGCCAACACTTATCATTTGTTGATTTATTGAGGATGGCCATTGTGATATGTGAGGTGATAGCTCATTGTGGGTTTAATATTTCCCTGTAATTTTAATTTGTGTTTCAAACCAAGTTGCAAGCTGCTTGAGGGCAGGACCATTGTTTGTTATTGCTCACAACCCCAAATTACCTCAAATGGTGCTATGCCTAATGAAGTGTTCAAAATGTATTAATGTGATTTTATTTATAAACACTAAAGTAATGTAGATAGGATGAAAAATTATAAGCACAATAATTAAATTTATGTTTTTTATATATAATGATATAACACAGCTTTTAAATATTTTTGTATAATGAGCTATTAAAAATGTCTAATAGTGAATGATTATGCATTGCATTAAAGAAGAAAAAATGAAAATGTGGAGCTGATGCAGTGTGTCATTTGAGAATGTTGATAAAATCAAGTAAATGTTTCTTTATATCTTTTAATAACTCTCTTTGTAGAAAAATCCCCTTTTTACCACAACAACTAATTTTCTAACGAGCTATACCTTCAAACCAAGTTTAAGCAGTTATTGGTGATAATTTATTCCCTTTCTATCGACCTGCTTCAATGATTCAGATCATTTGAGTCTCAGTTTTAGTACTGTTTTCCTCTGCTTCTTTACTTTTCACTACCATTATGTTAGATCATTGTTCAAAAGAATAATCATAGTTGAGTTTATCTAATCTAAAGCAGATTTAGATGATAAATAAGAGTCTACTACAATTTGTAAACACTCCCTGGTTCCAGAAATTCAGTTTCATTTGTAAACCCCCACAGCTATGTCTGTACAATCTATCATCATCTATAGTATGCAAAGCCAGAATGTGATTACACATATTTTATAAAATAGGAACTGCTGAACACTGAATCCACTAGTTATTTCCTAGTGAAAAATCATTAGTGTGTGTATATATATATATGTATAATACTGTTATACATGTAGTAGTTTCTTAATGACTGACTAAATATAGTGTTTTTTTCTTACAACACAATCTTCAGTTTCTCCAAGAGTTATGCTAATTAGGTAGATTTTAAAATAGAATCACTTCATTATACTTCTTTTTTAGTTGTCTTGGAAACAACATAATAACACTAGTAAGATGTTTTCTTCTAGAAATGAAAAATAAAACATTTTGAGATGTTTAAGCTGTTTACAGTTCAAATTTGGAGGACAATATAAACTGACAATTGATTATAGATAATATAACAATTCATCAGGTGATAAAAAGATTAGATAGATAGATGATAGATGATAGACAGATAGACAGACAGTCAGACAGACAGACAGACAGACAGACAGGCAGATAGATAGATAGATAGATAGATAGATAGATAGATAGATAGATAGATAGATAGATAGATGACCGATGCTGATGAATTTCATTATTGTGGATCTACTGATTTTCCATTCAATTGATTTAACTGCTGAAACAGATTTTCAGGTTGGAACTCATCAAATATATGCATGGCAATAGTAGCAGCATTTTCAAAGAAGTCCTTAAATTCCCTATGGCAATGAAACATCTATTCTACTAGATCTCTTAATGCAAAATTTTGCTTAGTGCATGGTCTGGGTAACTTTGCTGAATTTCCTACGCTTGGATCAGTACTAATGGTGTTTTAGTTCTGCTCTCAGAAAATCAAGTGTTATGTCTTAATATATCAGAAATTTTATGGGGATTCTTTATAGAAAACAATCGGGAGGCAGAACATACCAGTTGTACTTCCTCTGAATGATGTGACTTCAAATTTTTGCACTCACAGAGTTAACTACTTTAATTAAGGACATAATTCCAATATATGTTTTTGGTCTGATATGTTAGTTTTTTTTCTTTGATTTCCACAGAACTGTGATCTGTATATTCTCAGAGGATACTGAAGCTCCCTGGATATGCCCACTTCTTGAGACATAAAGTAATTTAGATATTTATAAACTTAAAATTTTCAAAATGTATGTATCTTCCAGGGTTTGGTCCTAGGTCAGCCATTCTTCCCTATCAACTTTGTTCCTGTAGGTGACGTACCCAGTGCCATAACTTCTAATGTCATCTATACTAAACACTTGCCAGCCTTTCTCTCTCTTCTCAGCCTCAAACTTATATATCTAACTGTCTATTTGATCTCTCCATGTGGGTCTCAAAACACAGTTATGCTCTCATCTTCCTGTAATCTTCCCATTTTCTTTCTCCAGTCTTCCTCCTATCAATAAATAACATCACATCCACTCTATTGATTTAATTGACCTAGGCATTATCATTAATTTTCTTTCTCTCAGTTCCTGTACCTTACCCACCAGCAAATCTTGTTGCTTCTTTTCAAAATACACCTCATTTGCATTGCTACTATCCTAATCTAAGAAATTGTTGTTCATCTGGGCTAATTGCAATAGTCTATTTAATGGTTTATCTGTTTCTACTTTTGCTCCCTAATTAGCCATTCTGCACACAGCAGCCAGAGTGATCTTTTAAAATTCATGGCATCCTTCTGTTCTAAACCCTCCAAATGGCTTCTCATTGCACTTAGACTAAAATCCAAACTCCATACGAGCCTCTACATGATATAGTCACTGCCTCCCTCTCGAATCGTATTGCTTCTCTCTCTCACCTCCTTACTTCCTTTGCTCTAGCCACACTATGGTTCTTTAAGTTACTGGAAAACACCAAACTTCTTACCACTTTTGGAGCTTTGTTGCTTTTCCTTTTACTTGGAACTCTCTGATCTCTGATCTTCACATGTATGGCTACCTCTCATTATTCAGATTTCTGCCCAAATGTCATTTTCTCAGACCTTCCCTGACAATCCATCTAAAACTCTCCGCTCTCTCCATTTATCCACTGTTTTATTTTCTGCATAGCACTCACCGTTACCTGAATTTACCTTACTTGTATTTTTCTCTCTTTTAAAATAACTCTATTTGAACAGCAATATGTTCTGCCCTTTCATCACTCTATCTCCTAACTCTAGAAAAATAATTAGAGCATCCTAAACATTTATGCTGGGAAAGTATGGGCGAGAGAGAGAGAGAGAGAGAGAGAGAGAGAGAGAGAGAGAGAGAACAATATAATATTGAAGTGATTGACATTTAATGCACAATCCCCTTAATCTGGTTTTGGTAAATGCTGGTCTAAATGATTCTTAGACAGAAAAAGATTCTTTAGGCAAATCAGTTTGTGAGATTCTATTAGAGACTTATAATTTTTTTTAGTTGATTGTTCTATGAAGTTTTGTAGTAAAGAACCTATTTAGTCATATTTAATCAAATGAATCCCAAAGTTTGTTGGCCCAGGAAAAGTTTTATCCCCACTTTAACAAATTAACCTTTGGAAATGCTAATCTAAATCAGCATAGTATCACACTTGGAAAATAATTAAAATCACAAGAGGGTAATATCTTTTTTCAATTATGTTTAAAATGAAGCCTCAATAAATAAAAAATATATTTGCTGGTGTGTTTTTTGTTTGTTTGTTTGTTTCTTTCTTTGTTTTTTTGTTTTGTTTTGTTTTGTTTTTTTTTTGAGAATTCGATAGGGAATTAGAAATAACTGCATTGAGAAAAGAGGAAAAATACGTTAAAGAGAAAATTTAGTACACAGCACAGAAGTAACCAAGAGTAGAAATCCACACACACGCACACAAAAAAAACAATGACAAAAATGAAAAAGGAAAATAAAGATACTTTCAAATAGTTCCAGATTTAGAAGGATGTTATTGGGAAATTTTGAACAGAAAGCAATGTAGTCAGATAAAAAAGTATAATTATCAAACTTGTTCTTTAGAAGCCTATAAAAGATGGTATAACATGAACATGAATATTCTGGTTATAGCTAGGGAAAGTGATGTAATACCAGAAATTGAAAGTTAAATAATGGAGAAATTAGGGAGGTTAAATTGTGAGGAATGAGTCTGTGAAATGCGTATGCATAATATGGGGGGTTAGTTTTTAAAGCTGCTATTTAAAATAGCTGATTTTCAGCTTCATAAAATGTTACCAGCATGGCTGTAGTGCTTAGAACTTTCATCATAATAGTTATACTTTGCTTTAAGGCTTAGATGAAGAGCAAATATGTGTGTTTAAAAAAGTTTGTCATACATAGGCAATGTATTTTAACCCCCCAAAGGAAAAAATGTAAATTTGAATCCCCATGTCTCTGTATACCTATCCACAGAATCAGTTATATTTTTAAACCTTATTCCTGGAAGAACTGCAGATGTCAGATAGATTTAGAAAGCCAAAGTGTACCTTTGGGAATGACATGGCAGCAACTGAAATTGTATTTGGCCAAATTAAGAGTGTATGCCAAAGATGCCAAAAATCACAGTAACCTGGCAGGTGTGTAGCTATTATTTAACTGTATGGTCATTACTGATTTCTCTACTGAAAAAGTATTATTGGCTGTTTATGCAGTGAAATCGAGCCCATGATTTAGACAGATTATCTCCTTTTAATGTCAGTACTTGCTATTTGGAAATTGTATCCATTCACAAAATATGATTTCTGAAGGAAACCATTAAAAAAAAAGCTTCCAACAAGGTGTGTTACCACTCAGAAACAAAAATGAGAGAATATCAATTTAGGAATTATTTTTGGCTACAGTTTAATATTTATTATATTTCTTTCTTTCAGTACCAAATAGATTGGCTTGATCTCAGTGTTTATTGAATATCTCAAATCTAGATGTTTATTCTGTAAGACAACTAATAAGATCATAATTGTTTTAAATAATTTTCTCTATATGCTCATGGTTCCTGGATCTCTGCTTCCTCATCAGCAGTCTTGTGGTCAGTGTTGTAGTTTAGAAAGAATTCCATTCCCATAGTTCTTAAAATCCCTAATTGACCAAAGTTGTCCATGTGCATGAAAACATAGCATGTGTTCTTAAACTTAGGAGAGTTAATAATATGTATAGTCTCCTTCTCTGTATCTACATTATTGTCCTCCTGATAGAGAATGCTCAGTGAATTACGTTATATTTTAAAGTGGGAAAATGTGCTGTTTTGAAAGTCCTGGAATTTTTCTATTTTATCATTTGAGGAAGAATTTTATACAAAAAACATTTCTTCAAAAATTAAAGAGATACTTCAAATTATGAATGCATTATCCTGAAAAAAATCATATCAGGACACAAAGTTTATTTTTTATGTTTTTAAAATTTATTTAAGTGTGTTTTTCCAGGATCCATCAGCTCCAAGTAAAGTAGTTGTTTCAATCTAGTTGTGGAGGGCATAGCTCACAGTGGCCCATGTGGGGATAGAACCATCAACCTTGTTGTTAAGACCACTATGCTCTAACCAACTGAGCTAACTGGCTGCCCCTAAAGTTTATTTTTTAAGCTTCAAATGTAAACAAATAATCCAATTAATCATATCCATATATATGAAAAAAAGCTTTAAATTTGACCTGTGTTTGTATCCTGCCTCTTCCAGTTAGAGTACGAGTATATTTGGTCAATTCACTTCTCTTAAATTTAGTTCTTTGATTAATAATGTAAGTTTAATAATACCTATCAAATGGTGCTATTTGTAAAAAAAATGCAAAGAATTATTACTATTATCATTGTCACTTCATCACCACAGATTTATATCATTATGATTCTCATCAAATTTTATGGAGTCCACAGAAGATTCCAGAATGTCCACACTCACAATCATACATATAAATCTTAACCCACTATTCATGGTGTTAAAAGGTATTCAGAATTAATATACTATCAAGTAGCAAATATAATTTTAGCTAATTTTACCTATTCTATACTTACAGTTGCCAACATCTCTAAATAGCTACCTTGGACAAATAAGATACAGAAAGTATAAAATTTGGAAGATGAAAATATTTGATTCAAGTAAAATAAATTATCGCTTGCTTCTAGGCTGTTTTATGACGAAGTTGAAATCACAGTACAGGTTTTGGGGTACACATACACAAAAATTGATGCTTTATATTGAAATTTAATCCCCATAGTGTGTCTTAGGTAAAACAGTTATATAAGTTATAGAACTAAACAAATAAATTACATTTGCTAAAGTTATAATAAAATAATACTGATCAAAATAAATGACAATATAATAGAAAAATTAGCTTTCGTATGCAGAACATTTTATGCCATTTGTGCTGAACAATGATGTAATGTAAAATTAGGTTATTAAATAATCCAGAAACTCTCTAATTAAATACACAAATGAGTGTTCTTGACAGAATCAATGATCAACATTATTGAAGGCAAACTTCCAAATCTAGGAAGAAAACATAGACAAACAAATAAAGCATGCACATTTGGTAAATAAAATTGTGGATCATTTATCATTCATTCAGTTTAGTTTTTGTGTTATATATTTTCTGAGTTTTGTATTGCTTTTGCATGGTTTTGTATTTCCATAAGAAACACATAACGTACTATAATATAAATAACTAGGGTTGGATAGTCTGTGAATAGTCTGGTCCTTCATTCATCCATTCATCCACTAAGAAAACAAAAATGTCTGAGTATTTTCAATTGGCATTGTGACACAAAAATAAATGTCATGGCTCAGTCTCTCTCTCTCTCTCTCTCTCTCTCTCTCTCTCTCCCCCTGAGTGTATAGTGTCAAAGAAAAGTGTAATTTCAACTTTGAGACATTGACAAGAAAGGCTTTCGAGAGGAAAAATCACCTCTTCTAGGTTTCTTGAACTAGGTGTTGAAGCTTAACAAGGGCTTTCCCAAGCACTTTAGAGTTGTTTACTCCAAGAGTAGGAAAACAATCATGCAAAAGACCTGAGATAAGTGAAGTGTGACAAGATATATGAGTATGATGAAGACAGAGAGAGAAACTAAATCATGGGATACATTGTAATTGCATTTAAGAAGATTGGAGTTTCCACTGTGGCTAATGTAGTACCCTTGATGCTAATAACTGCATTTAAAAAACCAAAATAAAGATTTTCAGTTTTAAAAACTCATATGAAAGCAACAGGTCTAATGAATTGAGAGTGTGTTAGAGTCGAAGCAGAGACTTGAACCAGGAGGTTACTACATAATTTTACAAGACTTAGTGAGGACCTACATTAAGTCTATTAAATGAAGATAAACAAGAAAATGTGGTGGAAAAAAAAAAAAGGTAGGTTATAGTAGTAGTAATCTATTGCATGTGAAGTCAGGACAGTGAAAAAAAAAAGACTGCCAGATGGCTCTGTGATTCCAGGTTTGAATAATAAAGCTATCTAATTTTTTGTATCCAAATCAGATTTCTGAAAATGAAAGCAAGTTATAAAATAATCAAACTTTTAAAATATGACCATTTATTTCTTAATGAATTTGTTGGATTTTATATTAGTTAATGCATAAAGTACTTTCATTCAAAAACTATTTGAAAAAATAAAATTATTTGTACAAATAAAAATGTGTATTTGTGGGCCAGAAATATTTTTAATAAAGAAACTTTCCACCATAGAAAAATTAACTTTCAAAAGCTTTACTTAAAGTCCATGAATTAGATGAAAATATAAACCCTCATTGGGATTTAACCTTACTGACTTGCTGTTTGAAACAACTGTTAAGACTAATTTAAGACTAATTAAGAGTTGTTTACAAAGTTGTTCTTCGGAAAACAAAGCCAACCCATGAATAGTTGTTGTTACGCTTTTTGTATATACACAAGAAAACTTGTGATAGAAAGAGAGTGAAATTAATTTAAAATAGTCATTTAATCTAAATGAAATGTCAAATTTCACAGTGATACATAAACCCACTTTCAATAACTATATTAATTAAATCACGATCTACTAGAATAGGTTTTCTTTTCGAAATTTTAAACTAAATGTTGTTGCTTCTGCAGATTCATGATTTTTTTTCATGTGGTCTGCGATATCAGTATGGCCCCACATATGGTGGATGATAAACGTCAACAAATATATTGATTAAGTAATAGATTTTTTATTAAATTTCTACTTGGAATTTTTCAGGGGGGTTGTTTATTGATAAAAGAGTTTATTGCAAAATGAAAATTCCAGCAATCAGTGAAATAATTAGTTGCAAATATTCATCATAAACTATAGGACAAAAATCTTTATACGTACTAAATGTGTTGAGGCTACTGTATACTCTATGACAGGTCCTTGCAGCCTCTATTTCCTACATATATTTCATGTACATTTAACCTATACTTTCCCACATTTCAAAACTCCACTAAGTGGAGGGTTAACAACTTCGTGAAATTACAGACCAGGGGACAGGACGGGCATAACTGGTTAGGACATCAAATGGCCTGCAAGGGAAATCATGTCAAATATTTCTTCCACTACTACTTGAAACTAAAAGGAAATACCTTTCTGTTCTGTTTATGTCTAAGAACACTTTGTTTTATCATGTATATAATACTGCGTGTAGTTAACTTGTCTCTGGAAAGGATAAGGAAAAGATAGAAGTGTAAAAACTAGTTTTGTTTTGTTCTTTTTTTTCAGATTAATTACGTCAAAGTGAATAGTCTATTTACTTAATTGATTCTCACACACTACTAGATGACAGCATAATAAAACCTGGAAGTAAAAAAAAAAGATAATGGAGGTTTACCAAACCCAAATTATTTTAAGGCAATTATTAATAATCATACTTCTTATATGTTGAAAGTTGCGACAAGTAGTAACCTGAATAGGATGCAGAAACAAAGATAAACTAGTGCCGGCTTAAGCTAACCAATAGGTAAAGTCAGCCTATATGTGGTTGACTGGTCTACTAACTGATCTAGGGAAGAGAGAGTTTTAAGTTTTGATGATGAGTTAGCCATGATCAGTTATTGATCACTGTAGTACATCCAGGTGGCAGTGCCCAGGAGATATTTGGAAACGTTACTTTGGAGTACAAGAGAGTGATGAAAGGTAGAAATAGAAAATTGGAAGTTTTGGCATAGTAGTTGAAACCATGTGAGACGGAAGATTAGGTAAAATATTTTTAGCACTAATATTTGTTGAGCATTTTATTGGCAGTTTCTGGGAATAGAACCAATGGCCTTTGTCTAGACATTGACAACAAAGGATGGAACATAATGTAATTACTTTACTCTAAATGACTTGTGTATTAGTTTCTTATAGCTGTTGTAACAAATAACCACAAACTTGGTGGTTTAAAACAGAAATGTATTCTCCAACAGTTCTGGATGCCGTAAGTCCACAATAAGTATACCTAGGCCTGAATCAAGGTGTTACTATGGCCACATTTCCTCTGGATGCTTTCAGGGAGAATTAGTTTCTTCTCTTCCAGCTTCTGGGGGATGCTGACACTTCTTGGCCCATGGCCACATCACTCCTGTGTCTACTTCTGTCATCACATTGTTTACTTTTCTTCCTCTGTGGTAAAATCTCCCTCTGCTTCTGTCTTATAAGAATACATGTGGTTGTATTTAATGCCCACTCTGATAATCCAGGATAATCTCCCCATTTTAAGATCTTTAATTTAATCACATCTAAAAAGGCCTTTATTTCCATATAAGGTAACATTCACAGATTCCAGGGATTAGGACATGATTATCTTCGGGGCAGGGGGTAGAGGTTATTATCTGCCTACCACAACGTGTATTTACCTAATCAACATCAATCTGTGAATTATTTGTGCTATCTCTATCATCCCCGTTGTATTTGGAAGACTTGTGTCATGCAGGGTGTCATGCGGAGTCTAAGCTCCTGCTCCCTACATAAGAACGCAGGATATGGTGAGGCCAAAAAGGGACACCCCCGGAGCAATAGATAGGGGAATCATACCACTATAGTCTCGCTGGGGCTGCGTTGGAGACATAGGAAGCAGGAGCCACACTATCCGCAACCTGCCATCCACTTCTCTCTGCCAACCAACCTCACTTGCTAGCTGCAATCCGCCATGCTAACTGCAATCTGCTCTTGCTAGCTCAGCCACCATCTTCTTGCTAGCCCCCGTTTGCTGCTAGCGTAGCCACAGCAGTTATATTGGTGGCCCATGGCTCACTAGTTACAGCTGACGACCAACTAGCCACAGCTGATGGCCATCCAGTCACAGTTGATGGCCGTTTACTACCTGAGCCAGCACCTTTCCATGTGAGGCCGAGAACCTGGAAACTGCACTCCTGGCTCTGTCCCCACAACTTGGTACAAAAAATGTAATGTAAAATATCTCATAACTTTATTGATTATGAATTGAAATGACATTATAGCTATATTGTATTAAATAAACGGTCATTAAAATAATTTCACTTTTTAAATTTTTTCAATATGGCTACTCAAAAATTATAATTGCATATGAAATTAACATTACATTTCTATTAGCACCGTTCTAGAACATGTGTGAGTCTAATTAGCTTCATCTTATAGGAAAATTGATGTTTTCTTACAAATAAATAATTACAATCCTGAAAGCTGCACGCCAAGTTAATTAAAAGCTCAATTTTATCCGATAGCTGTTCTTTGCCCCTTTGTAATCCATACTTACTCAAACTATTTACTGCTGCCTTTCTTGATTTCACAGAAACAGACCAAAAGCACTTCATGTGAAATTACTGATCACCATGGACTCCGTTAGACACCATGAATCCAGATTCTAGTCACCTGAGAGCAAAAGCAAACCACCAAGAGGCACAGGAGCTCACTCTCGGCCCTGAGGAAGCATCTCACAGAGGCGGTCTCGCATGGTGAGTGCCAGGCCAACTGGCAATCTCTCAGCACTGAGAGGAAGTAATGTAATTTTGAGGAGTTTGACATTTTCTTTCAAAAGAAGTCAGATTCTAAATGGTGAAGGGTGGTGAGGAAATAAGGGGGCCATGTTTATGGTCGTGAGGGATCCAGGGAGAACTTATGGGAATGGAAAAGTCTTCCAAAGAAGGAGGCTTGAGATTTGAGAGCAGACCTGTGTGTAAGTCTGAGGGAAGAGTTGCAGAGGAGTGATCAGAGGAGAAAATCTAGGAGGGTCTCCGCAGTGAAGGTCTGTTGAGAGGGAGACGCCACTATTTGTCAAGCCTCTACTGTGTGCTGGGTAACTTCTTACATGTTAATCAAAGTCCATTTATAATATTCATTATGCAGGCCAAACATTTGTGGTGCAGAAAGATTAAACGATTTTCCCAAGGTCACAGCAAATAAGTATCAAGGCCAGATTTAGGATCCATTGATTACTGGGTGAATATTCTTTTAGACTGTTAATGCTAGATTAAAAGGTGAAACTGTGAGGGTGAAAAACACTGAGATAATTTGGGTGATTGGGGTGAAGGAGGGGGTTTGCAGGCCAGAGAAGTGTTTGTACTTGGAATCATTCATGGTAGCTATAGGAGTACATCACATCTAAAGGGCTCAGAGAAAAATGGGATATCGGTTGTCTTTTTAACTAGTCAAGGTTTTGAACTTAACCAGTTCCCTAGCATCCCAAGGTATTTCTGGTAAGCATAGACCTTCAGAGTTTTAGATACGTGCCTATAAGAAATATAAACAATGTTTAAACTTCGACCCCTCACAGATCTGAAAGAAACATAGTCAAAGACAGTTCAAGTTTTAGTTCATCTGTGAAAATGAAGGTATTGAAAGGACCAGTGTTGTGTGGGGTATCAGGTGGGGTCTCTGCTCCCTCTCCCTGCACAAGAACACAGGTGTTGTGCGGGGCGGCCTGCGGGGTCTCTACTCCCGCTCCCCACATAAGAACGCAGGATGTGGCTAGGCCCAAAAGGAATACCCATGGAGCCATAGGTGGGGAAGTCATACCACTGTGGTCTCACTGGAGGCTGGGTTCACACGATGTGCGACCTGCTGTCCACTTTTCTGCCAACCGATGGACGACTCTCCTCAACTCTGCTCCTCTTCCCTCCATAGCTGCAGCAGTTATATTAGTGGCCAATGGCTCAATGGTTACAGCTGACAGCCAACTAACCATAGCTGATGGCCATCTACCACCCGAGCCAGCACCCCTCCATATGAGGCCGAGAGCCTGGAAACTGCTCTCTGGAGCTCTGTCCCCACAACCAGTCTAGCTCATATTTACTGTATGTAATTTAAACATACCATGACTTCACCTCAGCTTCCAGAATTCCCAATTTTATACTTCCTAACTTATGCTCTTGTCATTAGAAATCATTTCATTTTCATTTTTTACCCAGAACCTTCAAGGACTGTGTCACGTGGGGCGGCCTGTGGGGTCTCTGTTCCCGCTCCCCACATAAGAACGCAGGATATGGTGAGGCCAAAAAGGAACACCCACGGAGCCATAGATAGGGGAGTCATACTATTATATTCTTGCTGGTGACACTATACTCCCACTGGAGGCTGGATCCACACTGTTCACAACCCTCACTGTACCGCTTGCAGGCTCAGCCACCAACCTCACTTGCTAGCTGCAATCCACCATGCTAACTGCAATCCGCTCTTGCTAGCTCAGCCACCATCTTCTTGCTAGCTCCCATTTTGCTGCTAGCGTAGCCACAGCAGTTATATTAGTGGCCAATGGCTCACTGGTTACAGTTGACGGCCAAGTAGCCACAGCTGATGGCCATCCAATCACAGTTGATGGCCATTTACTAGCTGAGCTAGCACCTTTCTATGTGAGGCGGAGAGCCTGGAAACTGCTCTCTGGGGCTCTGTCCCCACAGACTGAACATCTTTTCTTGAAATATTAGCATTCCCCTCATTTCAGTGGACTCTTCCAGTCATGGGTTCTGAGATAAGTTACTTTATCGATGCCTTTTCCTGGCACTGTTGGTCTCTAATCACTTAAGCATTCGATCTACAGCACATATAAGTAGATGATAGAGTAAATCTTGGAGATGAAGTGGGAGAAGAAGAAAATCCTATCCTCTAACAGACTTGGTTGACCATACATTTCCAAAGTCCAAATGTAACCTTTATTCTTAATGCTCTTTGGCAGTGTTATATTAACTGCTCAAGGTTTTCCTTATTCTGATTTCACAATATCCTTCCTTCCTTCTAGCTGTTAATCTTGCCTTTCATTTAGCCAAAATCAAGACATTTGTCTCAGGCTCTCTCATTTCACCTCATTTCAATCAATCACATAACAGAAAACAAAAAGTTGCTACATAACAACTTTTCATCCTTCCCTGAAGTCTGAGAGGGGAACATGCTATAAAGTTAATATCTTTAAGCTCTATCTGAAATCCCTTTTTGTTTTGCTTTTTTTTTAAATGACAACTGTAATTTTTACTTTTCTTCTGTTATCTTTAATTTCTCCTTTTGTAAAGATTCTTTTTCATGTCCTGATCATGGCTAACTTTTTTTCTTTTTAATTTTGGTAAATCAATAGGAAAAATGATATATCATTATTCTTTAAATTAACCTTTATGAATCATGTGAATAAAATATTAAATATTTGTTAGTTATTTCATTTCCTACCCAGTGAATTGCCTTTTAAACATTTATGCCGCATTTTTTATTTATAAATCAGTGTAAATTTTGCATTTTAAAAAACAAAACTTGTTTATGAGTTAACATGCAGCATTTGTCTATCATATTTGTGACAAGTACTTTTCAGTTTATTGTATCTTACTAATGTCAAAGAAATGGCAGAAATTTAAAAGTTAAACAAATTTAAAACTTAATTTTATATATCAGATGGGTCACTGTTTCCCTTTGTGATATCTTCAAATTCTTCTATACTTAGAGTGTTATGTGCTTTCTGTATTTCAGATTAATATATATTTATATATTTTTATATTACTGTTTTTATTTTATTTAAAGTTTTGAATTCATATAGCATTTTTTCATAATATTACCAGTTTATCATAAGTGTACAAAATAGCAAATCATCTTTAACTTGCTCAGTTCAATTCCTACTCCATGTCATTAATTTAGAAGGTACAATTTTCCAAAATTAAATAAAAATTGACAATTTTACTGATTCATTCTATTAGACTATGGGTAGCTTAGTAAGGATAAGAATCATGTCATATTTGTATTCTTACCATATAACATAAACCTTAATATATTATTTAAGACTATTTATAATACATAATATGCTTTCAATAAATGTTTGCTGAATTGGATTACAAAATTAGGTTATCATATTAAGTCAATGTCATGGTAATTATTGTGTTAATATAATACTTTTCAGTGTCTTTTAAAATCATACTCTTAACCAAGCCAACTTATATATCATTCGGTTGTCATCGTTCCTTATTCCTATATTCTTTCTTTTTTTCTATCCAGCTTTAGATGATGTTGGCATAGTCTCCTCTCTGCTTCTCATTCTAGAATCAGCTGCTTGATTTCAAAGGGCATGTATTTACCGTGTGTCTTTTATTCTTTCTGATCACTTTGAATGACCAGCCATCTTCAATCCCTAGGACTCCCTATCCGCATGAGCTTTTGTATAGGACTGGCCTTATCCATTCACAAATATGGCAGGCTTCACTTCCTTTATCTGCAGTAAGGAAAACACAGAGACTTAGTGTCCTGGTTTTATTTTTCTTAATATTGGAAAACAGATTGATCAAACTTTCTGGACTGTAGATTGTGTTTATAGTTTAAAACTTCCTGAAGCAAATGTAGAAGGTAGAGTGGAGTGACAGACAGAGGTGAATGCATGAAACTGACAAGACAATTGTATGAAAATCTTAATAGAATAAAATTAAGCACCTAGGTTGCCTTCTATAATTTTTTTAAAGAAATAAACTTGAAAAAGAAATAGATGTACATGTTGTTTTAAGGCTAGTCAGAACAAAAATAATAAGTCAGAGACACATTGAAAACTTTTACATGTGGATATCTAGTTTTCCCAACACTATTTGTTGATTAGACTGTCCTTTTTATATTGAATGGTTTCAGCATCAAATCGTTTTACCATGTATGTGAGGGTTTATTTCTGGGATGCTCTATTCTGTTACGTTGGTTTATATGTCTGTCTTTACACTAGTATCACACTGTTTTGATTATTATAGCTTTGTCATAAATTTCAATATCAGAAGTATGAGTCTTCCAAGTTTGTTTTGTTTTTTCAAGATTGTTTTGGCTATTCAGAGTCTCTTGAGATTCCACATGAATTTTAGGGTTGGCTTTTCTAAGTTTTTCAAAAAACATCATTGGGATTTTGACAGGGACTATATGAACCTAGATCACTATGGGTAGTATTGATATCTCAAGAATATTGAGTACTCCAATGTATAATATTGGATGTGTTTCCATTTATTTATATCGTCTTTAATGTTTTTCAGCAATATTTTATAGTTCTATTTTACAAGTTTATCACCTCATTGCTTAAGTTAATTTCTACATATTTTATTCATTGTGATGCTATTATAAATGGAATTGTTTTTGTAATTTCCTTTTCAGATTGTTTATTGTTAGTGTTTAGAAATTCAACTGATTCTTGTATTATTACTTTAATCCTACTACTGTGTTAGACTCATTTATTAGTTCTAATAGTTTTTTTCTTGTGAAACATTTAGGATTTTATACATAGAATGTTTCATCAGGTATCATTTTACTCCTTCCTTTCAAATTTAGATGCTTTTTTTTCCCCCCTCACCTAATTGCTCTGGCTAGAACTCCCAGTACTACCTTGAACAGAAGTGGCAAAAGTGGACATCCTTTCCTTGTTACTGATTTTTGAAGAAAAACTTTCAGTATTTTATAATTGAGTATGATGTTCACTGGGGTTTTTCCTACATGATTTGTATTATATTGAGGTGGTTTCTTTCTCTTCCTAGTTTGTTGAGTCTTTTTATTATGAAAGGTTGTTGAATTTTGTTAAATGCTTTTACTGCTTCCAATGAGATGATCATGATTTGTTATTTTTTATCTTCATTCTATTAATGTGATATATGATGATTTTTTATGTTGGACCATCATCTCATTCCATTAACAAATCCCACTTGGTCATGTTGTACAATCCATTTAATAAGCTCCTAAATTTGGCTGGCTAATATTTTGTTGAGTACTTTTATGTTTGTGTTCATAAAGGATATTGGTCTGTAGTTTTCTTTTTTGGTAGTGTCTTTGTCTGGCTTTGGTATCAGGATAATGTGAGACTCACAGAATGAGTTAGGAAATGTTCCCTTCTGGGTGTTTTTTTTTTCTTTCTATTTTTTATTTTTTTTTAAGAATTTGAGAAGGATTGGTACTGTAGTCCCCGCTCATTTGCAGTTTTGGTTTCCATAGTTTCAATTACCTACAGTCAACTGTGGTTGGAAAATATTAAATGGGAAATCCCAGTAATAAAAAATTTATAAGTTTTAAATTCTGTGTCATTCTAAGTAGCCTGATGAAATCTCCCATTATCTCATTTTGTCCCACCCACGATGTGATTTATCCCTTTGTCCAGCACATCCATGCTGTATATGCTACTGTCCCATTAGTCATTTAGTAGAAATCTTGGTTATCAGATCAGTTATAGACAGAAAGGCAGACAACCTTCAAATACATTTTATTACAGTATATTGTTACAATTGTTCTATTTTATTATTAGTTATTACTGTTTTCCTATTACTATACCTAACTTATAAATTAAACTTTATTATAGATATGTACATACAGGGAAAAAATCATAGTATGTACAGGGTTTGATACTATCCCTGCTTTCAGATACCCACTGCGATTTTTGGAACATATCCCCCATGGATAAGGGGAAACTACTGTATTAGGTTTTTAAGTGTTTGGTAGAATTCACCAGTGAAGTCATCAGATCTTGGAGTTTTCTTTGTGAGGAGAATTTTGATTACCGATTCAATTGCTTTACTAGTTATATGTCCATTCAGATTTTCTATTTATTTATGATTTAGTTTTCGAAGTCTTTGTGTTTCTAGGAATTTATCCATTCATCTAAGTTATCTAATATCTTGATGTGCAATTGTTTATAGTACACTCGTATATTCCTTTTTTATTTCTGTAGAATTGGTAGTATTTTTCCCACTTTCATTTTTTATTTTAGTAATTTGAATGGTGTCTCTTTTTTAAATCTATCTAACTAAAGGTCTGCCAATTTTGTTGATCTTCTCAAAGAACAAATTTTTGGTTTTATTTATTTTTCTCTGTTATTTTTCTCTTCTCTATTTTGATTATCTCTGCTTTAATTTTTATTACTTTCTTCCTTCTGCTAGCTTTGGGTTTAGTTTGTTCTTCTTTTTCTAGTTCCTTAAGTGTAAACTTTTATGATCTTTCTTTTGTTTTTATATGTTTTGCATTTTTTTTAAAATTTCAGCTTTATTGGTGTATAATTGATATATAAAATTATAAGATTTAAAGTATACATTGTAGTGATTTGGTATACATATACATTGTGAAAGAATTCCTTCCATGTAGTTATTCAACACATCATCACCTCACATTTTCTTTCTGTGTGTCTGTGTGAGAACATTTAAATTTTACTCTCTTACCAAATATAAATTATGCAATACAGTGTTATCAACTATATTCTCCATATTTTACATCAGATCCTTAGACAGTATTAATTTTATAGCTGAAAGTTTGTAGCTTTTACCAACCTCTTCCTATTCCCCCCACCCTCACTTGTTTTTTAATGTAAGTGCTTATAAATTTCCCCGTTATTGCTTTCACTGTGTCCCGTAAGTACTGGTATGTTGTATTTATGTTTTCATTTTTATTTTTTAGTTTCCCTAGTGATTTCTTAATTTATCTCTTGATAGTTTAAGAGTGGATTTTTTTTAATTGCCACCAATTTATGAATTTTCTTTTACCTCTATTGTTGAATTTTAGCTTCTTTGTGTGTGTGTGTGTGTGTGCGCGCGCGCGCACGCGCTTAGCCAAGATACTTTACATGATATTGGCACTTTGAAATCTACTGAGACTTAATTTGTTGTCTATCCTGGAAAATGTTTCATGTACACTTGAAAAGAATATGTATGCTATTGTTGGGTAGAGTGTTCTATGTATGTCTATTAGTAGTTTATTGTGTTAGTTAAGTCTTCTATTTCTTACTGTCTTCTGTCTAGTTGTTCTATCCATTATTGGGAGTGGGGTATTCAATAGTCTCTAATTATTATTATAAAACTGTCTATCTCTCCCTTTAATTCTGTCAGATTTTGCTTAATATATTTTGATAGTCTCTTTCTACATATATAAATGCTTATAACTGCTACATCTGCTTGCTGTTTTGAACATTTTATTAATATATACTAATGTGTTGCTTTATTTCTTGCAACCTTTTTGATTTAGACTCTATTTGTCTCATATTAGGATAGTCAGTTCTTCTTTGGTTACTATTTGCATGGAATATATTTCCCATCTTTTAACTTTCATTCTATTTGTGTCCTTGGATCTAATGTGAGTCTCTTATAGACAGAGTATAGTTTGATTGTATTGTTAGCCATTCTGGCCATCTCTGTGTTTTTCTTGGAAAGTTAATCAATTTATTTTTACAGGAATCTCTGATAAGGAAGTACTTACCTCTGTCATTTTGCTATTTGCTTTTTATATGTCTCATAACTTTTTTTGTCCCTCACTTCTTGCATTACGTTCTCTTTTTGTGTTTAGATTATTTCTTTTTGTTTTGGTAGTGAAATGTTTAAATTAATTTCTCATTTCCTTTTGTGTATATTCTATAGCTATTTTATTTATGGGGGATTACTATGGGGAATACATTTAACATCCTAAAGTTATAATACTCTAATTTGAATTTATACCAGCCTAATTTCAATAACATACAAAATCTGCTCACTTTCAGTACTTTTCCTACCACTTTTAGTTGTTGGTGTCACAAAATTACATCTTTATACATTGTGTGTCCCCAAATAAACTAATAATTCTCTTAAATTTATCTTTTAAATAACATGTGGAGTTACAAACCAAATTTACAATAATACTAACTTTTAGACTATTTTTGTATTAGTCTCTTATATTATGTATTAAAAAATAAAGTTACAAACCATTGTTACAATATAACACACTTTTATAATTTCCATGTATTTATATATTTTGAGACCATTATTTCTTCATATGGCTTCAAGTTACTGTGTAATGACCTTTCATTTCCCCGTGCAGGACTCCTTTGAGCATTTCTTGCAGGACAGATATAGTGATAATCAACTCCCTCAGCTTTTGTGTATCTGGGAGTGTCTTAATTTCTTCTTCATTCTTGCAGGACAGTTTGCCAGATATAGGATTTTTCAGTTGACCGTTTTGTTTGTTTGTCTTCTATTAACACTTTGAACATACTGGCCCACTGCCTTCCTGCCTATAAATTTCTGATGAGGAATATGCTCATATTCTTATTGAGGGTCCTTTGTATGTGATAAGTCACCTCTCTCTTTCTGCTTTCAAAATTCTCTTTGTATTTGGCTTTGGAAAGTTGATTGTAATGTGTCCTGATGTAGGTGTTGTTGAGATCCTTTTGCTTGGAATTTGTTGAACTTCTCGGATAGTTTTATTCACAGCTTCTATTGAATTTGAGGTTTTCAGCCATTATTTCTTCAAATGTCCTAAATGCCCATTTCTCTCTCTTTTAATTTTCCGTGACTCCCAAAATGCACAGGTTGATCTACCTGATGGTGTCCCATAGGTTCCTTAGGCTCTATTCACTTTTCATCTGTTTTTTTTTTTTTTTTTCTCGTTTGTTTGTTTGTTTGTTTTTTGTTTCTCAGACTCAATTTCCATTGTCTTCAAGTTTACACATCTTTACTCTGCTTGTCCAAATCTGCCTTTGGATGTGTAATTTTATATATAGATGGGAAGACCAATTCCTAGTGCTTTCTACTCTTCTATCTTCCCAGAACCCAACTCGCTTGATGTTTTGTTTTGTTTATTTGTTTGTTTGTTTTTTAAAAGATGTTATTGGGGAAGGGGAACAGGACTCTCTTGGGAAACATTGTGTACTTCCAGGACTTTTTTTTTTTTTCCAAGTCAAGTTGTTGTCCTTTCATTCTTAGTTGTGGAGGGTGCAGCTCAGCTTCAGGTCAAGTTGCCATTGCTAGTTGCAGGGAGCACAGCACACCATCCCTTGCGGGAGTTGAACTGGCAACCTTGTGGTTGAGAGCCTACTGGCCCATGGGAGAATCGAACCGGCAGCTTTCGGAGTTAGGAGCACAGAGCTCCAACCACCTGAGCCACCGGGCCAGCCCTTGCTTGATGTTTTAAAATAGCTACAGACTTACTTCAGTTACCACAGTAAAGACAATGTTTTATTGAATGAATTTTAATTTAAGTATGGTAATTATATTTATGTTCATTATATGCTCAAGAATATATATCATATCAGTAAAGGGTTTTCTTTATATTATTTACTTAAAATCCACACTTCTTTTAGCAGTAGTACAGGGACTTATGCATTTTTCTAATCAATGAAAAAGAAAAGATGCATAAGAAAGAAAATATTGAGTATGAATTTCTAGCCTGAAATTTTTTCTTGTCTTTTTCCTATAAAATACAAACTTATCACTGAGGTTGGATTAATTAAAGGAAGAAACATTTAGTTATTTGACAGTTCCCGCTGTTAATCCAGTTATTTAGTTACATCAAGCACAATCACTTTTATCAAGTTTGCTTCTTCAACCATTTTCCTGTTGAGATGTAGAACAGTGCCATTTATCCTAATGTGCTTATAAAGTTTTAATCCTAAATCAGAAACAATGACAGTCTCAGCCTATGTTATCATACTGACAGACTGGAAACTTTGCAACCCATGGAAGACATTTTAAAGGAATATTTATTTTCCATTCATCAGGCATTGAATTACTAAAAAATGTAAGTGCCTGTCATATATATATATATATATATATTACATCTTGGAGAACTATGGATGTAGAAGAGATCAAAACATGATAACTGCCTTTAAAGACCTTCTAGACCAGTAGCGAGAAGTGAATTTTGCTACCAAAAAAAAAAAGAAGTTTATTGAAGAATCATGAATTCTTCAATAAGGATTGAAAGAGGAGCTTACATTCTAAATAGAGGGATTGAAATTGTTCAAGGCAAAGAATTAAACCACATGACAATTAAAGGAACTATAAGTCATTTAGAATGGCCATTAGTATAGGTTACCTATGAGAGGAATCATGGCAAACACTGTGACTGGAGAGGTAGGCAGGCAGGGCTCAGGTCATGGCAAGCCTTGATAACAAGCTAAGGTGTTTGGGTTTTTTTTGAGATAAATGAAAGATTTTATACATGGAAATACAATAAACATATTTGAATTCCTGGGGTTGATAAATCTAAAACATTCTCATGCCTATTCAGAGAGTCTCCAGTAGAATCAAGCTCAGGTGTCCACCTCAATCACCATCCTGGGATTGGGTTTCCCTCTTTGTTTCATTCTTCCCAGTTTCCTACTGTAATTCCTTTGGAAACATTTTCCCAGATAAACTGCTCCTTGCAAACCTCTGTCTCAGGCTTTCCTTTTTGCGCCAAACTATGCTAAGGAAAAGTATAATAATGGAAGTGCTCAGCCATAACCACACAAGGAAATTATAAGATCCCTCAAATTTTCCAGAACACCTAGTGAATGTTACACCACAGCTGAAAACAATTACTTTACATGGATAGGTTTGGGAATGATATTTGCAAAGAAAATATATGTATTTTCTACATGTTGTATATGCTGTTCTAAATATGTCCTTCAGATTAAGTTTATTGATTTTGCCATTCAAATTCAGATTATCCATATTGGTGTGTCACAACAATGATGTTGGTACCATCATTTTGAAAATATGTAGGAGAAATAACTATTTCAGTTGTTACAGTTATGGTAGGGGAGTACTGTCCTTTTATTGGTGGAGGAGGCCATGGATAATAAATATTATTACAATGACTATGAGAGTGCCCAACAATAGACAAAATGCTATATGACTAACCTTCAATCCTAACTTTCTTTGACATGCACAAAGTATTTAATTGGTGTTTTATACTACAATGAGTTTTTATAAGCATATAATTACCATGAAGAAGAAGGGAAGATATAGTCAACACTGAGGAGGCAGAGAGTCAGAAACAGCTGGGTCCATGATGAACTTAGGTGTCTAATCAACTGATTAAAAATTTGTTCTCATTTGTACACTGGCTATGTTTGCTAATATATTCCCTGATTGGTTAAGCGTGTTTGAGTTTTTTTCCTTGTTTGTTTTATATATACAGCTAAAACCAACCTAACATTTTGACACAAAGATTTTTATTATGAGTTGTTATTGTTAGCATGAATGATCACCCCCATGATATAATCCATTAGTAAAATGAAAAAAAAAATCTTAATCTAAATTTTAAGAAATTTTAAATAATCACATTTATTTTAAATCTAGGCCCTTTAATAAACTTTCTAAACAAAGTACAATCAGTTTTCTTTATTTTCCAGGTATATAATTATACACCTACTGATAATTATTCACCATTTTCAAAATCTATATTTGAAGTGAGTATTGAATTTATCAATTGCATGATGAGCCTTGAGATGATGACATTATTATTTTTAAAAGGGTCTTTTGTATTTTTCTAATTTTAAAATCATTCGTGTATTCTGGGACATTACATAATTCAGTTAATAGCTTTTGATTTGCTATTTTTAAAATCTGTTTTAATCGGAGTACAAAATGATTTACTTTTTATACTATATTTGTAACACTTTGTAATATATTAAATTGGTTTCCATGCTTTTCTATACCATAGAAAATTTAAGTAGCATTTGTATTTTCAAAATTACCAGCAGAATTATATTCTTTATAGCTAAGAAAGTATCCTTCTTATCTCTCATGATTTTATTATCCTATGTCTATTTCTTAATTTTATTTAATTTTCAATTTCTCTCTTAATTATAATGGCCAAAGTTTTGTGCATATTTTTTTATTTATTTTAAAGATCCTGCTCTTGAGTATATTTACTAATTCTGCTCTTTTATGCTTTTTAAAAAAAAATTCCTTAATTTCTGCTATTGTTTGATTATTTTTACACAAAATGTAGTTCATATTATGTTACTATTTTGTTTAACATCATTCTTAATTAATTTATATTTGTATGAATGTACCATAACTTGCTATTTGCTTGTTTGAATTATTTATGCTATTTCTAAATTTCCCCCTTTTTTGCTATTATATATTAAACATTGTGATAAATATTATTATATATACTTTCTTGAGAATTCCTTTATTTCCTGAGGATAAATTCCTATAAGAAAAATTACTATGCTAAATAATTTTTCTTTTTCCAGCTTTGTTGTGCATTGGCAAATTAATTGCCTCTTAGAAAGTTTGTACAATATCCATTGTATGCATTCATAAGTTTGCTTTTGAATCATATGAAAATAGATTTAAATAACATTTGAGCTTTTTCTATCACTCTTATTAAAAATGTAAATGGGACTGGGTAACCCTATATTTCTTTTTTGTAATTTAAAAATTTATTGAAAAAATATCAAAGATATTTAGTTTTAGAATTATCTTAATGAGGATAAAAACAGATATGAAAATAGTAAATTTCCATAGAGATTTTGGTGCTATCCCCAGAAGTGATTTAGCGCTGAATTATAAACTTTTAACTCTAACTTTTCTACAAAGTCATGCTTTTACTTTATTATGTAAGTAGGGGAAGGGAAACTTCTCTGGGGTTGTTAATGTTTTCATTGAGATAAGTAAAAGAATCTCAATGTAGAGAAGCAGAATGAGGCTATTCTCTGTATGTTTAATAACCTCTCCTCTGTGACTTTCAGTTTCACTTTGTTTCTTGTCAAATTCTCTGAACTCTTCAAGGACACTCTAACAGTAGAAAAGCGCATTTCAACATAATTTAGAACAACAACAAAAACAACTCTCCTGGGCTTCCCTGACATAAAACTTCTCCAGTTTTATGTATTGAGATGATTGCTTGAAATGAGGGGACATAAGTTTATACTGAGACCCTTAACTGTTTATATTTTTTTGGAATCTGAAGAAAGAGATGGGAGGGGTGGCTGGTTAGCTCAGTTGGTTAGAGCATGGTACTAATAACACCAAGGTTGTGGGTTTGATCCCTGCATAGGCCACTGTGAGCTGCACCCTCTTTAAAAAAATAAATAAATGTAAAATAAAATCAAATAAAGACTGCAGGGCCCACCCTCGCCTCCGTAATTAAAAAAAAAAAAAAGAAAAGAAGAGAAAGAAAGAGATGGGAAAAGATAAGCCATTGGCTTTGGAGTTAGGAATACCTGTGTTCAAATTTGTGTTTGTTACGTATTCATTTAGTAACTTTGGGAAAGATAGTTAATATCCCTAAGTCTCAGAAAGATTTAATGATAGGATGAAAATTTATATAAATTTCCAATCTATTATTTATTATGTAAATATGTTTTCACTGTTCAATTGATGTGCATGTGTGGTGGCATATGTGTTTACACACACAATTTAGTAGGTTCATGAAGCATAAGCATATACAGTAGCCATTTTTTCTGAAGAAGAGAACTTATTGAAGGGAAATTTGTATACAAATTTCATATCCACCATCGATTGGCTACATGACCTTGGATAAGTTAATTGCTCTTCTGTTTTATGCACCATCCATCTTTTTTCCCTATACTGGCTAGTTGAAGAAATTGCTTGGGTAAGGTGAGGCTTTTTTTCCCCCCTGGAGCAGATTCTTTATCTTTTTCAGATCTTATACCCTAGCTAACCATCTCATTATACACACTGCTAAGGTTAAAGAAAGAATGTCCAACAGCAAAAATTTATTTTGTCTTTTAATGTCATTACCACTCATGCAGTATATTGTTTACATTTACACTAAACTACCACTTATTTAAATGTCTTACTTCTATCTGTCAATACTGGTATAACAATGATATAGCTTTTTATTTTTATTTGTGTATTAATCTGCTTAGAACATATGTCAAACTATTCCTGCAAAACACTGGCTGAACCAATCCTCAAGAGACATCTATATTGGATCAATAATTCCCTGGAGTTATGAACGTTTTTTGTTTTGTTTCAGTAGTTTCTTTTTCCCCTTCTTAATCTTTACTTGGGAAAATTTTGCATTCAGTTCACAATCAGGCTTATTCTGCTTTCCTCAACACAATAGTGGAAATGAAATAAAACGTATAGGTAGCATATTGTCAATACACAGTTACTGTAATGTTGCATTTACATGCCTTACAGATGTTTGCCTATGTAATTATTTAAAAGTATATTTTACATTGCTTTTATATAATGCCTATCAACAGAAAGCCAAGAGCTAAAAATTTAACTCTGAATATGTTTTTCACTAAAAATGTATAACAAATAATGTCATCTTTATTTCTATTATCATCAGTTCCATCTGATTGTGACATTAAGTGGCTGCCAGAAGATTGACCTCCTTACTCTCCATCACCTTCTTGAGTTCTTCACACCCTTCCTCCACTAATGGCCACTCCCAATAAAATCTTTTCTTCTTCCTCAGTAAATTACATTTTATATATAAACTGTATTCTTTACTTTCACACTGTTGTTTATTACTTATGTAAATATGTTTTCACTGTTCAATTGATTTAATTTTCTGTGAAAAATTATTTGGATATGTTGGTTTGGGATATAATGCATCATCTTTTCCTCATTAAAATGAGTGGAGATACATATATATATATATGTGTGTGTATATATATCCATATATACACACACACACACACACATATACGCATACACACACATATGTATATACAGGCAAAATATTCAGGAACAAATAAATCTTTTCAACTATAAAATGTGTATAAATTTATTCTCTAGAGCTTCATAAGACAGTATAACTTTTATTGCCTAGAAATGTAACTTCCTTGTTGAAAATCATAAATAAACCTTTACATTAAAAGTCATTAGTTGTTAAATTCCATAAGTATCATGCTACATATAAAATGCTACAAACTATACATTTAAAGGACATTTGTATCACTTATAAATTTCAAATATCATCATGTAAATTACATAAGAATCTTAATATACTGTATTAAAAATCTATAATTTAAAAGTGCCAAAATTTAATAATATAGCTAAGTTAAATTTTATTGTGCCAGTCTGTAGCATATTTTTTTCAATTCCCATCCTCCCACCCCCCTCTATAGCTGTGGGTCTGTTTCTGTTTCATTTATTTTTTTATTTATTTTTAGATTTCACATATAGGTGAGATCATATGGTACTTGTCTCTCTCTGACTTACTTCACTTAGCATAATATCCTCTAGGTTTATCCATGTTGTTGCAAATGGCAAGATTTCCTTCTTTTTATTGATGAATATAATATTCCATTGTGTGTGTGTGTGTGTGTGTGTGTGTGTGTGTGTGTGTGTGTGTACATACCTCATCTTCTTCATCCATTCATTTATTAATGGACATCTAGGCTGCTTCCGTGCCTAGACTATCACTGCTAATGCTGCAATGAACATAGGGGTGGATATATACCTTTTTGAATTAGTATTTTTATTTTCTTTCAATAAATACCCAGAAGTGGAATTGCTGGAGTATATGGCAGCTCTATTTTTAGTTTTTTGAGGAATCTCCATACTGTTTGCCATAGAGGCTGCACTAATTTACAATTCCACCAACAGGGTACAGAGTGGGATTGTAAATTAGTGAAGCCCTTGTTATTTGTTCATTTGTTGATGACAGCCATTCTGACAGATGTGAGATGGTATCACATTGTGGTTTTAATTTTCATTTCCCTGATGATTAGTGATGTTGAGCATCTTCTCATATGTCTGTTGGCCATCTGTATGTCCTCTTGAGAGACATGTCTATTCAGGTCCTTTGCCCATTTTTAAAACGGATTGTTGTTTTTTTGGTATTAATTTGTATGAGTTCTTTATATATTTTTGGATATTAACCCAGTATCAGATGTATCATTTACCAATATCTTTTCCCTTTCAGTCGGCTGTCTTTTTGTTTCATTGATGGTTTCCTTTGCTATGCAAAAACTTTTTATTTGATGTATTCCCATTTGTTTACTCTTTCTTGTGTTTTCCATGCTTAAGAAGATGTATCCAAAAAGATATTACTAGGAGTGATATCTAAAAGTTTACTGCCTATGTTTTCTTCTAGGAGTTTTATGGTTTCAAGTCTAACAGTTAAGTCTTTAATCCGTAAGAGTTTGTCTTTGTATATGGTGTAGAAAAGTCATCCAATTTCTTTTCTTTTCTTCTTTTTTTTTTTTTTTACACACAATGAGATGCAGTTTTGCCAACACCACTTATTGAAGAGACTGTATTTGCTGCATTGTATATCCTTGCCTTCTCTTTTATAGATTACTTGACCATTACTTGACCATATAAGTGAGGATTTATTTCTGGGTTCTATTCTATTCCATTGATCCATATATCTGTTTTTATTTTAGTACCATACATTATTGATTATCATAGCTTTGTAGTACAGTTTGATATCAGGGAGCTTGATGCCTTCCACTTTGTTCTTTCTCAAGATTTCTGTGGTTATTCAGGATCTTTTGTGGTTTCATATATATCCTAGGATTAGTTCTAATTCTGAGAAGAATGCCATTGGTATTGTAATAGGAATTGCACTGAATCTATATATTACTTTAACTAGTAAGGAAATTTTAGAAAGTGACTTTTTTCTACATCCCACTGTTTACAATAATGGTACCTTCCACACAGCCTTCCTTAGAATATATATTATTTGGAGCAATACTGAAATCTTGACGTCTTCAGCAGCACTTGTGGCTTTGTCCTTGTAAATTTAAATAAGCCATAGTTTGGGTGGTGATTTTGTATGTCCATCCATCCATCCCTCCCTCCCTCCCTACTTATCTACCTATTATTTATCTACAATAGGTTTATTAATCTCATTAAGGAAATATATATATATATATATATTTACTTGAAGCTCATTTAAATATAATGAACTGCAATCAACCTTGCTTGAAGAAGGGCTCCATAGATCTTCCCAAATGCTTCTATACATTATTATTGCACAAGTTGTTTAATTGCAACACCTTAATCTGTTGAATAAAAATAGGCATAATTTTTTTTGACCAAGTTGGTGACTGCATCAACATATCAGATAGAGGCTATGATTGTTAAAATATAAACCCTTAAAATAACCAAGTTACCAGAATCAGAGAAGCATAACAAGAAATATTTAGTGATTTTGTTAATGTCTGAAGGGAACATAGATTTTTTTTTTTTTTTTAAACCTAGAAAATATCCACTGAAGCTAGTAAGTTAAAACTAAGATACCTATTGAATGGCTTTGGCATTAGAAGAACCTGACTCTTGTCCTTGTAATAATAATATTGGTGAATCATAATAATATCAATGCTAATACTAATTACTATTTCTACTACCATAGATAATGTTTGCTAAACACAAAACTGACATGACCATTTTGCTTTAAGAATTTTATTTGATTTTGCATCCCCAGTGTGAAAAATGTTTTTATTACCCTTTTTTACCAATGAGGAAATAATCTTTAGAAATTAAAATAAATATACCAACAGTTTTGAGCTCATAAACTGAGAATTTGGCATTCAAAACCAGGTCGTTTTGACTATAGGATCTACCTTCTTAACCACAATGACCTATTATCTTGAAAATAATCAACTTTTTAGCACATTGGTTTCTTTATCTGTAAAATAAGAATATTGGATTAACAATACAATTTCTACGTAAAATATGTAATTTTCTTAAATATTAAAATGCACTGAACAGTTAAGGAGAAAAACTTTACTTAAAAAAATTATTTGTGGTGGTAGCACAGTGTGTAATATAAATATTTGTATTCACAATACCTTATGTCTTTCCTTGATTAATGTTTATGGACTTAGAAAATCACTTTACGAATGGGTAAAGAACACTAAATGCACAAAGTAGTCTCCTCTTTTAATTCTGCTTCTTTCATTTATTGTTTCATAATAATGTTTCTTATTTCAGTCCACTTGTTCATTTAGAGATTTCTTTTTTTGAGAATAGGTTTTGTAGCCTATTATTTATTATGTTGTTAGCTACCATGAAATCATATATATGTAATCATATATATATGTGTGTATATATATATATATATATATATATATATATATATATATATGCTGTTATATATATTTTATATATATTTATGCTGATATATATATATATATACATATTATTTTTTGGGGGATTTGCAATTACTTTTAAAATTTTTCTTAAATTTATTGAGGTGACATTGGTTAGTAAAATTACATAGGTTTCAAGTGTACATTTCTATAATACATCATGTATATATTGCATTGTGTTCACCACCTAGAGTCATTTTTCCTTCCATCCCATATATTTGACCCCCTTTACCCTCCTCTACCACCCCTTCCCTTCTGGATTTTTTATTTTTTTATTTTATTTGTTGCTTTGTTTTATATCCTACGTGTTAGTGAAGTCATATGGTTCTTGACTTTTTCTATCTTGTTTCACTTAGCAAGATAATCTCAAGATCCATCCATGTTAATCACAAATGGCAGTATTTCATCTTTTCTTATGGCCAAGTAATATATATAATGGAATATTACTTGGCCATAAGAAAAGATGAAATATATATATATACCAGTTCTTCTTTATTCAGTCATCTAGCAATGGACACTTCAGTTGTTTCCATGTCTTGGCCACTGTAAACAATTCTGCAGTGAACATAGGGGTCCCTATATCTTTATGTATAAATGTGTTCAGATTTAGATACCCAGAAGACGGATTTCTGCACCATATGATAATTCTATTCTTAATTTTTTGAGGAAACTCCATATTGTTTTCCATAGTGGCTATACCCATTTACATTTCCACCATCATTTTATGAGGGTTCTTCTCCACAACCTCTCTAGCACTTGCTATTATTTGTCTTGTTCATAATAGCCATTGTCACAGGTGTGAGGTAGTATCTCATTGTGGTTGATTTGAGAAAAAAGATGCCATCTGCGCCAACATGGATGGATCTTGAGATTATCATGCTAAGTGAAATAAGTCAGAAAAAGTTGAGAGCCATGGTTTCATTCATATGTGGGATACAAGACTGAAAGCAACAAATGAACATGACAAACAAACAAAAACTCATAGACACAGACAACAGTTTGGTGAATACTAGAGGGTATGGGGGTAGGAGGGATGGTAGAAGAGGGTAAAGGGGGTCAAATATATGGTGATGGAAGGAGAAATGACTCTGGGTGGTGAACACACAATGCGATAAATAGATGATGTATTATAGAAATGTACACTTGAAACCTATATAATTTTACTAACCAATGTCACTCCAATAAATTTAATAAAAAATTTAAAAAAGGATTATTTTAAATTTGATAAAAACAGGGGAATCGGTCATTATATAAGAGTTTTAAAGTAAATGTTTTGTTTTTATTTCTTCTTTCTGATTGGCTTATATAATGGCCCCTATCACTGTTTGACTTACAAAATCGATTACTAGGTAAGGGATTAAAATCTGGGAGATAAATTCTAGATGATACTTTAAAAAAGTATTGTACATCTGAAATATATGTAACTTTACTAACAATTGTCACCCCAACAAACTTTAATTAAAAACACAAACAAACAAACACAAAAACACCCTGTGTTGAAGATTTGATCCTCTAGAGTAGCCTTTCACTGTTATTAATAAAAGCTACAATTAACTATTCTATACATATGCAATTTATCTTGTTCCTTGTGTAGTACATGTGGAATCTCTTCTTTGATGTTTCTGTGGTAGCAAGAAGTAAACTTTATTTGTTAAGTGTATGTAAAGTGAGTTGGAGTTTTTATTTCCCAGCTACTAAATAGTTAAACTGGGCAAAACTAAAATGTGAAACAACCTTAGTCAAGATAATATATTTCAAATCTGAGGATTGCTTTCCCTGATCACAGTTAAACAATGTTAGTTTTACAGCAAATAGGAACAATTTCAGTACAGTCCTGTGTCTTTGCAGTTCCTCTTCAGAGTTATTTTAAACAAGTGTGTTATAAGGGGGGCGGGGGGTTAGGTAGAAGAGGGTAAAGGGGTCAAATATATGCTGATGGAAGGAGCACTGACTCTGGGTGGTGAACACATAATGTAATATATAGATTATTATAGAATTGTACACTTGAAATTATATAATTTTACTAACCAATTTCATCCCTGTAAATTTAGTTAAAAAAAAATCAGAAATGACGTGTCCTAAATTTACTGTATCATCTTTATTACTGATAGTAGACACATTATTTAAAATATTACACATAAACATTTAATGGCTATAGTTTTTATTAATGAATTTTATTTTTAACCATAATGTATTTGTGTTAAAAAATCCCCAAAAGTTAAATATAAATTCATAGGTGAATTAATATCATCTTAACTTATTTGATATAACTGTTATTCTATTAAATATGCTCAAGACATCATTAACTATATTTTATAAATATTTTTATTAGTAGTATAGTTAAAATATAATAGAATGCAGGTTCAGATGGCCAAGTCAGTTACAATGATTACAGTAATTTTATTTGAGATAATTTTTATTAGCATTGGCTAATTCATTGTGAGTATAATTATTTCATTCCCCAAAATAAAACCTATTGGCCAAAACAATTAAGTTTATCAAATAAATGAAGCAAATTATCAGAGAGCTCAAAAATACCTCTTTAGTTTTTAATACATCATGTATTTTATATTTGTTCCGTGCCTGCTACCAAAAGCTTTTGAGGCGACATAAAATTAGCTTGTGTATGTCTGTTTTAAAATTGAGTCAATTTTTAAAAGTGGAGAAATAATGTAACAGATAGCTTAGGTACATTACTTAAACCCTTAGTATATTAGGGGCACTTTGAGAACAAATGAGATAATATATTCAAATCTCTCCCTATAGGTTAAGTTATAATAAATATAAGTAATTATATTCATAGATAATTCCCAAGTGTCTATTTTAATAAACATATTTTTCTGATATAAATTCCTCAGTACCCTTTTTTACTGCTTATTTTCTTTCACTGGGAGTTCAGTGATCAGAAGATGAAATTGAATAGAGTTACAGACTCGGCACTTAGAAAGATTACTCAACACAGTGAAGACTGCCTGAAGTATATATGCTGAATTCATAATCATACATCAACCAGTGCGGAGGGTGTTCAGATATGTATTCGACATGAAGGGACTGCTTTTTACAGTAGCCTGTTCATGTGAGGGACCTGGCAAAGGTGGGACTCAGATGGTTAGAGCATAGCTGGAAGAATTATAAACATTTAAATAGCAATGACATTGATGTTGGACAATTTATAGTCACAACTTTCAAAAAAGAAAGAAAAGGGAAAAAAAAAATTAGGCTTCTTCTGCAACTTGAGCCATTGCTGGAATCCTCGCTTTTGGAGAAACTAATTTTTCTACCAGGAAGAAAAAGAGATGTCTAACAAGAATATGAGAAGACAAACCACAGACTGGGAGAGAACATTTGCAAAATACATATCTAATAAAGGACTGTTATCCAAAATATACAAAAGGGTCTTAAAATTCAACAATAAGAAAAATGCACAACCCAATTTTTTAAATGGGCCAAAAATCTAAACAGGCATCTTCTCAATGAAGATAAACATATGGCAAGTAAGCATGCGAACTGATGCTCCACATCATATGTCATCAGGAAGATGCAAATTAAAACTACAGTGAGATAGCACTACACACCTATTAGAATGCCCAAAATCTGGAGCACTGAAAATACCAAATGTTGGTGAGGATGTGGAGCAACGGGAACTCTGATTCACTGCTTGTGGGTTGCAAAATAGCACTCTGGAAGAGAGTTTACAGTTTCTTACAAAATTAAACATATGCTTACCATATGATTCAGCAATCGTGCTTCTTGGTATTTACCCAAATGAATTAATAACTTGTGCCCACACAAAAACCTGCACACAGATGTTTAAAGCAACTTTATTCATAATTTCCAAAATTTGGAAACACAGTAGGTGAATGGATAAAACATTTTGATGTTTGCTTATACCACAGTTTGATATGCTATCAAGCCATGAAAATACATTGAACAACCTTAAGTGCATATTAATAAGTTGAAATAAATCAATCTGAAAAGATACACATGGTATGATTATCAACTATATAACATTTAGGAAAAGGCAAAACTATAGAGACAGTAAAACGATCAGTGTTGCCAGGGTTTGAGGAAAGGAAAGCATGAACATGCAGAAAGCAGAGGATTTTTACGGCAGTGAAATTAATCTGTATGGTAATTGTGGATACATGTCATCATACATTTGTCAAAACCCATAGAATGTGCAACACTAAGAGTACTCTCTAGTGTCAACTATGGATTGGGGTGAAAATGATGTGTCAGTGTAGGTTCATTGATTATGACATCGCTCTGGTTGGGAATATTAATAGTGGGAAAGGCTGTGTATGTGTGGGGTAGGGGTATATGAGAAGTCTCTGTACTTTCCACTCAATTTTGCTGTGAACCTAAAAGTGCTCTGAAAAATAACAGTCTATGGAGAGAGAGAGAGAGAGAGAGAGAGAGAGAGAGAGAGAGAGAGAGAGACAGAGAGAGAGACAGAGAGAGAGACTGAGACTTTTGCAGAGTAAGGCCAACCAATTAAGCCCAGAAAAATTAAATCAGAATAAACCAAGGGATCCAGAAGAGATAAAAATTCTGCCACACTTTTGAAATCAGGTTGGATACAGACATGTTCTTATTGGACTAGGAAATATGAATTATTCAAACCCAATCATGAGACCCCTTAGAGACTCTTTCAAACTTTTTGAATTATCACCCACATACAAATACATTTTACATTGCAATCCATCATACGCAGACGTGCGTCATACATCTGCACACACAATTGAAGGAAAACATTTACTAAACAATTCTATACTTAATACATGCAATGCACTCTATTTCCTCTTTTATTCAACATTATTAAAAAATATGCTGGACATGATTTAGTTAACTGATTTTTCTCTTTTTTTAATTTTTACAACTCCAGTGTACAAAACATTGCCTGGAAGCCAGTCTAGTGTTCAGAGCAGAAACTGATAGGGTCAGTAACACAGAATGATTGCTGTATTTTTGGTGTTTTGCAGATCCCAGAATGGATACACAAAGCTAATTGATAACTTTCTGTTTACCTGGACATTTAGGGGTTGACTTGAGATGAGGCACTAAGGGACACGTTGTGGTTGAATGCACACATGAAGAACAGGTGCTCATAAATATCCCATTTCCCTCCTCTGCCCAGACGCATAGTCACTAGAGACTGACAGCTTTTGAATCCTAACTTCCAACTGCTGCTTTCCTGGGAATGGATTAGATTAGCCGGAAGAGCTTCTGATGGACACACGCAGCCAAGGGAAGCCACACATCATTCCCTGGGTTATCAGAAAGGAATCCTACCTTATACACAGAGAAAGAATGAAGAGTCAGTGTTGGGCAATGGAAAAAAGGACATGTTTATGACATGTTGCCCTACATTTTAAAAAATAACTATATTGATGTTTTCCTCAGAAATTGCATTGAAGATTAAATTGCTTTCAATCCTATTTTGGTTACCAAATAGTTCTGTTGTTGCATTGTTATTTTTGTAGTAGTACCGTGTTTCCCCAAAAATAAGACCTAGCAGGACCATCAGCTCTAATGCATCTTTTAGAGCAAAAATTAATACAAGACCCAGTCTCATATTATATTATATAAGACCCAGTCTTATATAAGACCCGGTATTATATTATATATTATATTATACCCTACCTTATATAATATTACATAAGACCCGTTCTTATTTTAATATAGTTATAATTATAATGCTCCAAAAGATGCATTAGAGCTGATGGTCTGGTTAGGTCTTATTTTCGGGGAAACACAGTAGTAATAATAACAGTTACTACTACTATCATTATTATCTTGAGAATACTGTATGCTATGACTTACCTACAAAGTGATAGGAGTTAGCTACAAACTTAAAATTAACATTAAAATCTCATATAGCTAAATTTTTGAATACTGTACAATACCTAGATTGTTCTTTAATCTACTTGTGGGTCTCATCTCACATTTGGAAGTTGCTGGCAAAGGGAGGGATTTAAAATACTAGTAAACCTAACTATAGCATAGGAATAAATTCAAGGAAGCTAAATTCACTTATTTAAAACACATTTTTAAATGAGTCATTTCATTTTTCTTTGTAGGAATGCAATGACACTCAACAAACCTGGGAAAAGATTAAGGCTCAAATCTTTAATTAATTATTATTTTTTTTAATTGGGGAATATTGGGGAACAGTGTGTTTTTCCAGGACCCATCAGCTCCAAGTCAAGTCGTTTTCAATCTAAGTTGTGGAGGGCGTAGTTCCCTGGCCCATGTGGGAATCAAGCTGGTGGCCTTGGTGTTATGAAGACTGAAATCTTAAAGCAACAAAACAGACAGATATGAGGGTTTAGATATAATTCAGTTTTACAAAGTTTTCTTTTAATCTCTCCGTAGTTCATGGCATTATTAGACATTTTTGTTATCTACCAGCCCCATTAAAAAGTAGAGAAGACAGAGAATGTGAATGGAGATCACTATTCCTTGGATTTTATTTGACATGATATACTATGGTGTTTTGAATATCCAGTTTTATGGGTCTCTGCTGAGAAATGGAAATCTTTGTCTTTTTTTGTCTGATTTAACACACTATTGAATACAGAAATTGTACTCAATCCAATACGATTCTTCATCTCTCAGTTTAAATATAGCCAAAATAAAATAGAAATCAATGACTGTTTTTAAAAAATGAATCAGATATAGCCCTCCCTCTCATATTAAAAAACAAACAAAACAACAACAACAAAACAAAAAACAAGAAAGAAAGAAAGAAAGAAAGAAAGAAAGAAAGAAAGAAAGAAAGAAAGAAAGAAAGAAAGAAAGAAAGAAAACATTTTCTTTATCAAATATCTTCTAGCCAGGGAGAATCATGCTCCAGGGCACTGGTTTAGTAGATTCCAAGGTCTAGTTCAGAATTAATATTTTAGTTTTAGTTGTGACAACTTAATATTAGCAAAATCTGTCATGTGATACATAATCATAACCCTTCCTCTGGTCCCATATATTGAAGTGATATTACATCAATTGTCCGTTGGGCTGGAGTGGAGTATTTTTGCTTCCTCTTTTGAGGCGTGCCATGACTGTTTCTCAAAGACTGTTCTGGGGACTGTTCACATTAATTGCTTGTCTAAAAAATTCTTCAATCCTATCCCCAGTCCTATTGACAAAGAAAGGATTTAGGATTCAGGAACTACTTTTTTAGAAAGTGCCTCTTGATTGTGAAATACTGGCATACTGGCCTATATTTCAGAATATATCCATATTCCATAGATAACTTTATTATTCTAATTAAATAGATTAGCAATCAAGAATGTTGCAATTAATAATAGCAAATTACTTACAATTAATATTATGCAAAATTTAAATTACATATTTAATTCAAACTGAAATAATATCTTAATATTTTAAGAAATAAAGATTTTAATGTAATTCAAAAATATTTATTATTTTTTAATTAGTTATTGGTAATTGGGAATTAGTTTAATTAGTAATTGGGAATCTAGTTAAAATTAAGAAATATATATGTGATATTAAAATTTACTAATATTTAACAATATAGTGACATTACATATTCCAAAGTAGGATAGTGTTTAATGTTCTCTGTATAAGATTTGTGCCAAGGAATTTATTTTTAAAGAAATGATATAGTTTATCAGATACTATGAGTAGAAGGAGGCTATGACTCCACTAACCCAAAATTTCCACTTTATTGGTGAGAAAAGAGAAGCAGAGCTAGGACCAGGGCTTGGCTCCCCAGGGCATTTTCCATTAGTGTCATTCTGACTTGTTATACATGTGCCTGTCAAATCAGGAAGAGGATTTGGCTAACAGCATAGACTTTGAACTCAGATTGATCTGGACTTGGGCGCTAATCTATTTTTGTAACATTAGAAAAGTTACTTAACTCGTTTCCTCAGCATATTGGGGAAAATAGAACCTACCTCATTAGATGGAAATAAATATTAAATGAGATACAGAGTATCGAGTATCTGACCCATTATTGCTATCTGCCTTATATATATTTACATACATTTATGTTTATAAATATTTATAGTTTGAATTTAATATTTTCTGTAGATAATGCATTCAAATATTTTTTAAAAATTAAAGCACTATGAAAAACTATATTGTGAAAATTTTCCCACCCAGCAAGTCTCCTTCTCCTTGCCTATAAATAAACTACATTTATTTGTTTGTGTGTGTCTGATTCTAGATTTTCTTTATGCAAATACTAGCAAGTGTGAATCAATATCTATTCTCTTTTTTCTTCATACATTAATGATGGCACACTATTTTATACATTTGTTTTGTTTTGACTGAACAAATTATATCTTGGAGGTCACTGCATGTCAAAATACAGAGAATGTCTCCATTTCTTTTTTACAGCAAATCATCATAATAGTAAACATTTTATGGCAATTAGCATACATGAGGCACTCTTTTAAATGTTTTACATGTATTAAGACATATGTAACAGCATATTCCTCAAATCCACACTATGAAATGTGTATTTGTTTCATCCTCCTTAATAGATGAAGTAGCCATGTTTGTGACTTGCCCCAAACCTCAGAAATATTAAGGGGTAATGTAAGAATTTGAACCTGTTAGTCTCACCACAATCTGTACTCTTAAACTTTGCCTTTCAGTTTTATAATCTCATTCTGTAGGTGAACTATTATTTATCCAAAATCATGTTGTTTCCAAACTTTTATTTTTATTAAAACCAATGCTGCAGTAAATAATCTTGGACAGAAAAACATGCAAATTATAATTCTGATCAATTTATAGAAGTCAGATTACTGGGTGAAATTGTAAATGCCTTTGTGATTTTGATAGATGTTACCAAATCACCATCTTTAGTGATTTTTAATATGTAGTCCCACCAGCAAAGTATGAGAGTCTTTATTTCCCCATAGCCCGGCTAACAGAGTATATTGCCAAACATTTAGATTTTTATCCCAAATAGGACAAAAATACTATTTCACTGTAGTGTTAATTGTTCTTATTAAGAATTAGGTTGAGAATCTTTCCATTTTTTTCAAGACCAATTTCCATTTCCTTTTCTGTCCATAACCTTTGCCAATTTTTAGAAATTGTAGTGTTGGTCTTTTTCTGATACATACATAGGAATTGACCCTTTGAATACAATGTAATTTGAATTTTTTTTCAGGTTTTTATTATTTAAAATAGACTTTATTTTGGGGAGCAGTTTTAGATTTACAGAAAAAATGTACAGAGAGTTTTTGAATATCTTGCACCCAGATTCCCTTATTACTAACACCTCACATTAATATGCTACAGTTATTACAATTAGTGAACTAATACTGATACTTTTTTTTTTTTAACTAAAGGCAATATTTTCTTTAGATTTCCTTTGTTTTTACCTAATGGTTTTTTTGTTTGGTTTTTTTGTTTGTTTGTTTTGTTTCATTTTTGTTTTTCTGCTTCAGGATCCCATCCAAATGATCACATTACCTTCAGTCATCAGGTCTCCTTAGGTTCCTTCTGTCTTAGTCACTTCAGCTGCTATAATGAAATACCATAGACTGGGTGGCTTAGTCAACATACATTTATTTCTCACAGTTCTGGAGGCTAGAAGTTCAATTTAAGGGTGCCAGTGGAAAGGTTCTTGGTTAGAGCTCTTTTCCTGGTTATATCTTCACATGGCCTTCCCTGGGTGCATGCACTCAGAGAGGGAGATATCTTCTGACTCTTGTTTTCCTTTTTTAAGGGTATTTACACCATCATGGAAACTCTACTCTTAAGACTTCATGTGAAACTAACTACCTCTCCAAGTCCCACCTCCAAATACCATCACATCAGGATTAGGAGGCTTCAACATTTGAATGTTGGGAGAATACAATCAGTTCATAACAGGCTCTTTTTCACTATGAAAGTTTGTCGGATTTTTCTTGTTTTTATTGACTTTGACAGTTTTGAGTTCTGTTCAGCTCTTTTGTCAGATGCCCCTCTATTGGGATTGCTGATTGTCATTTTTCTTTTCCTTCCTTTTCTTTTTTTTTTTTTTTTTTTTTTATGATTAGACTGAGGTTAGGGATTTGGGGAGGAAGACCACAGAGGTAAATTACCATTTTCATCACATCATGTCATGAGTACATGCTGTCACATGATTGATCACTGTTGATATTGACTTTGATCACCTGGCCAAGGTAGTGTTTGTAGTTGTTTCCGTTTTAAAGTTACTCTCCCACCCCACCCCCTTTCCATACTGTATTTTTTGGAAGAAAGCCACTGTGCCCAGCCCATACTTAAGTGTGGAGAGTTATGCTCCCCGAGGGGGTAATATCTACATACTCATAACTCACTTGGAATTGTTCTACATGGGAGATGTATTTATTATCCTTCCTTTATGCATTTATTAATTTATTTATATCAGTGTATAAAATCATAGAATTTTTATATTTTTGGTTGTAGTCCTATGTTACTTCTCATTTTATATTTTGATGGCTCAAAAAACCCTGTTTTTGGGAGCTCTTTCAGTTGGCTCGAGTGTCTCTTTGACATAACCCCATCAATGTATAGTTGATTTGTTTGAACTCACCTTCTAGCATTACAAGATACACTAGCCTCATCTTGTATATTTACAGCTCCAGTCCCAGAATCAGCCATTTCTTCAAAGAGTCTTGGTTTCTGTTATTGTGAAATAATATTAGAAACCAAGATCTGAGCACTGTGTGTGCTTGTTGCTATGGGGTGTCGTTGCCTTTAGGTTTTCTCAGCTGAAAAAGCAAGAAAATTACCACTTCTTGTATGTGTTTGTGTATAATATCTATATCCATAAATTAAACATAAGGTCATATGGATGTCTTCAACTCTAATCCATTACCACATGGATCATTCTAGTCCCCTTCCTTGATTAGCCATAAATCCCAATTTCAACATTAAAAGACCTGACTTCTACAGTCTGCCACCCATTTATTTATTACTCAATTCATATGTATATATATGAATTCATGTGTATATATATGTATATGTGTAACATAATTACACATATACATATATGTGTAATTAGTACTCCCATAAGAACTAAAGTACAGTGTGCATGTGCATTCCTTTTGTCTTTAGTTTTAGAGACTCAACTCATTTCCAGAGTTAATTAGGTCAGCACTTTTTCTCCTCATCTCCCTGAGTGAAGTCATTTCATATATTTGCAGTACAGTTAGATTCTCTTGTCTTCCTTCCTGGGTTTCCCAACCTCCTAAATGATTTTTTAAATTTGCATATATTAAGATTCACCTTTGTGCTTTAAAGTTTGATGTTTTGACAAATACATAATTTTATAACCAGCATTACAATATTCTACAGAATATTAATAGTCTAAACAATTGCATGAACTACTCCTATTTAATCTTCTCCCCAGAGCCTCTAGAAACCACTGATATTTTTATTGTCTTTATAGTTTTGCAATTTTCAAAAATTTATATAATTGGGATTACATAGTATACAGGTCTCTCAGACTGGCTTCTTGCACTTAACGATATGCATTTAAGGGTCACTCATTCTATGTGTGTGTGTGCATGTGCGTATGTGTGTCCTGATAGAGCACTTCTATTTTGTTGTTGAATAATGGAAGTACCACTGTCTAACTATTCACCTATTGAAGGGCATCTTAGTTAATTTTAGTTTTTGGTGATTATGAATAAAGTGGCTATAAACATTTGTGTACAGGTTGTATGTCAACATCAAATAATTGGGGTAAGTACCTAGGAGAATCATTGTTAAATCATATGGCAAGTGTTTTGTAAGAAATTGCCAAACTGTCTTCCAAAGGAACTATACCATTTTTATTTCCCATTAGCAATGAAAGGAGTTGCTCCAAAACCTTGCTAGCATTTGGCATTGTCAATTTTTTGCATTTTCGCCATTCTAATGAGTGTGTAGTTGTGTCTTACCGTTGTTGTGGTTTGCAATTTCTTAATTACAAATGAAGTTGAGCATCTTTTCATACGTTTATTTGTCAATGGTATATCTTCTTTGGTGGGTCTGTTTAGATCTTTTGCCCATATTTTCAATTGGGTTGTTTGTTTTCTTATTGTTGAGTTTTAAGTATTCTTCATATATTTTGAATAACATTCCTTTATCAGATATTTCTTTTGCAGATATTTTCTCCCACTCTGTGGCTTTTCCTTTCATCACCTTAACAATGTCTTTTGCAGAGCAGTTTTTAATTTCATTGATGTCCAGCTTACTGATTTTTTTACTTTTATGGATCATGGTTTTTGTGTTGTAGTGAAAAACCCATTGCCAAACCCAAGGCCACCTAGATTTTCTCCTATGTATCAAAATATTAATAGTTCAGAATACCTAGTATATTCCTCTCCTTAAGATGCTGGGACTGTTTTTGTTAAAGACAATAATTCGAGTCTGTGATTTATAGTAGTGCCTCTGGTAAGCATCAGGAAGGGGAAACCTATTTGATAGTGAGGTCATTCATTTATTATAATAACCAATAATATCTGAATGGAGAAAAGTAAATTTCTCTATCGGATTACAGTATAATTATTTTCTCAGAGTTTGAGCAATAATTTCACATGAAAGGCAAGAATATTTTATGTATGGTGAGTACATTAACAAAACTCCATGACCTTCTCAAAAGGAATACTATTTCTGAAATAGTAACATTAATAACATTTTCCCTATAAACTCAACCTAAGAAAGGCAAGTGTCTCTACTGGTTTGACAGTTCTTCCTATTTAGTTCTTACAATGGAATTAAGCTAATTAGGAAATATGAAACCTGTGAAACAAGCCTAATCATTCTAGAACACACCCCATTTGGTAAGATGAAATAACAAATCTTTGTGATTTTTCTTGGGGTCCTCTGAGAAAACTCAGATAATATTACTAGTTGTGAAAGATAACTTGCAAATTTTAGTTTAGTTTAGTTTTTAACTTAGGATCTGATCTCGAAAAGGAAAAATCAAAATAATTTTCAAAGGTGGTTTGATCACTTAATAAAGTAAGATCTTAGATGACTCAGAAACTGTACTTGTGTACCTATTTAATTAAAGTGATGAAATGTTTTAAAATAAACATAGAACAAAGTAGCAATATTATCAGGAACTCTAGTCTTTCACAAAGGAGAAACCTTTGTTCTCTCTGTTTTTGCTTATTGTTATGTTTATTTTAAGTAATCAAAAATATGATAAAGTTAATGTAAAATATAGAAAATTATTCTAGAGAGACCTGAAATCTCATGTGTGTCTCGGCAAATTATATAGAAGGTAAAGAGTAATTTTTAATATTCTATTTTAATAACTGTAAAACCAATTTACCATTTTAACAGCAATATAGTCAAATATAACATTTGGCAGTAAAGGATACAGGCTTTTCTTTCTTATGAATAAACCCATCAAAAGAGAGTAATCTTTGTCAAAATGTTAACACATTTTATTGTTCCTTTTCAGACCTTAATATACACATATGAAGCTATTTTAAACTAAGGCAATTAAAAACTCCCTCTACAAACCTACAACTTTAGAGAGCAATGTCAGTTTTGTGTTTCATTAACCTCTTTCACATTCTAGACTGCAGACAATTTAAGACAAAACTACTCTCTTTTTATCTTGATGAACAAAAACATATTCCATCACTTTGTCTCCACATTCATATGTCACTGCCACTATCACCCTAAGTATAGTCTCAACTGTCTTTGTTAATTATAACTTTTACCAAAATAACTATCCTCTATTTCATACAGCAAACTGAGAAGTAGGTAATTGAGATATTCCATGTATGAGCATTTTACCAGACCACCAAGGCTGACTCAATGAACTATACAAGTCAATTGACACTTGTTATGAAATAACAAGCCCAAATCTTTTAAAAATAAAATGTATGCTTACATTATACCCATATTGGTAAACCTAAGTGAAAGACATAGAGTCATTGTTTAAATTTTTAAACCCAAAGTATTAAATAAGCCTGATTTGTTCAAAGATTTATTTTAATTTTGTGATTTGGATTTTTAAAATAATTCTGAGGTAGTTTCCATAAGAATTTTTTCTTAAGATGTCTAGCATTCTCAAGGTATTAGAAGCTCACTTTTCTTATTTTCTGTGAATTTCAGAAACATTACATTTAGGTATAAGTGTATTTATCTTTATAAAACTTTAAGAAGCCTAATCATCTAATTTATTTTAATGCCCTCTGGTGGTAGAAAGATGTCACTTTCACACCAGGAAAGGTAAAAGCTCTTCTGAATTACAGACACGTAGAGAGCTTATAATTTTAATTCTACAACATCAATCACACTTCAGAAGTAAACCATAAACACAAAACCCACCAGTTCAGATATCAAAAAGCGATTTCCTTTCCCAGTGGGCACAGTATCCTTAAGAGATTTAAGTTCATATGTAGATAAACATGTGAGAAGACTAGCAAAACATTGTTCATTATCTCTCATCCAACAGAAAATCAACATCATCCACTGACAGAGATCTTCAAAGGGTCAAACCATAAAATCAAATTCCCAATTACTGCAGTCATGAATGTGAACAACTTACCAGCTCTGTGCAAATCAGACACAAACACAAAACACAAAATTGCTAGGAAAAAATAAAAAGTACAACTAGAGAGTCAGGAAATGTAAAATTCTGGGCTTCACTTTGAGAGTCGAAAAAGGTTTGCTAGGGCTTAAGGATCCCACGAGGTGCAATTTCCTGGCAATGCAATTTTTCTTGACTTCAGCAAGTACGTTTACTTGGGCGTCAAAGTAAATGACTTCCACGATTGTTAAAGGTTAAACACACATGATTCCCATGCAAATATTAAATAAACATGTACCAAATATTTTATTTAACTCAAGGAGGAAACCAATGCCGCTATAAAGTCATACCAAGGAACATTTAAGAAGCTAGGAGTTTTTGATAACGCTAGCCTAAGATTGCTGAGTTTGACTCATACTGGTTAATATCCATAATCTGTAAACTTTGGGGAGATCTTTTTTAACAGAAAAATATTATCAGAATTTCTACCAATCAACAATTCATACATTAAGCTAAGACCCTTTAAAGTTGTGAAAGAACCCAGTAAACAGAAACTAGAAAGTCAAGGCCAGTGCTGCACCAAAGAACACTTGGTAATCTCCGTGTTTTACCTATCTTGTTTATCTCCATGCTTTATGCAATATTCTTCACCAGGATCTATTTCAGATTCTTCCTTTTCCATTAATCATTTTCTTGTTTTATGGTTTTATCTTGGATCTCACTGAGGGTAGTAATTAGAACTTTTTTTATGTTATCTTTGTATCCTAAAGATTTTCAATCTCCTAGTGTCACTTTTTCAATTTTTCATTGTTTTTCACATTTATTTTATTGATTTTTTTTTTCCTTCAGTGTCCAGTGATCCTTGATTCTTTATTCACATTGATGGGTAAAATATATTCATTTGTGTAAGAGATTAGCAAAGCTTTTTTTTTTTTTCTTGTAACATTAGGGGTTATCTCTTTAATAGAGTAATTTTTGCATGGGTTGGTGACTGTTCTGTGTTAGGCGATTGTACAATTTGGCAATCAGGGTTTTCTATAGGATGCATGGGCTGCAAGAAGGCAGTTAATTTGATGACATCCACCATTTCAAAAGTAAAGTGTATTTGTGAGATAGTATTCTTTAATGTTATTCTCTCCTGAATGCCTTTGTTTTCCTTTTACTTTAGGATTTATTGCAAACTGGTGAAGTAGCTTATTTCTGCTCTACTTGTCTTTCAAGTCTCAGAGTTCTAACCAGGAGTCCTCTTCAGACAAAGATTCCTCCTTCTATGGAGGGTTAGTCCTTAAGACAAAGTTTGTTCCTTTCTACTGGTTGGTTTAAGAATGGAAAACCAGCCAAAGCCTGATTTGATAATATGCTCCAAATGCTCTAATTCCTCAGTCTCCTCTTCTGTATATTTGTTGATTTTGAGGTTGTAACACTTTAAAAACTCTCTTGAGGGGAAAATATCTCTTGGGAAGAACAATACATACCTTGCTTTTCTCAGGCTAAGGTTTTACTGTTGTGATTTCTCTACTATCCAATTATGTATGCCTTTTATCTTTCAGATTCTCTAATGAGAGTTCTCCTTTTCCCAGTGTTAATGTGGTTTCATTATTTTTAACTTAACATTATTTTTAATAATGTATTTTTGTCACTTAAATTCAAAATTAGTATGGAGGGTAGGGAAACATTTTGCTTAGTCTGCCATTTTTAACCAGAATTTAATCTGCAATAAACACTTATTTTTATTTTAGTTACAAACTATGAATTGAAATAAAGTCATTAAATATACTTGAACAATAGAAACACATATTTTGTAATAATACCGTGTTTCCCCAAAAATAAGACCTAGCCGGACAATCAGCTCTAATGCATCTTTTGGAACAAAAATTAATATAAGACTGGTCTTATATTATATAAACCCAGTCTTATATTAGATTATATTAGACCTGATCTTATATAAGACCTGGTATTATATTATATTATATTATATTATATTATATTATACCCGGTATGATATGATATGATATGATAGGATAGGATATGATATGATATGATATGATATGATATGATATGATATGATATAAGACCCGGTCTTATAGTAAAATAAGACCGGGTCTTATATTAATTTTTGCTCCAAAAGACGCATTAGAGCTGATTGTCCAGCTAGGTCTTATTTTCAGGGAAACAGATTATGTCATTTTTAAAATATACGTAAGATGTGTTGAGAGAAAAAATATTTTGCCTCTTCCTGCTTGGTCCCAGTTTACAGGGTCTGAAAATCAATTGACAATAAACAGATTAACAAGCAAAAAAGTCAGGTTACTTACACTTTCAAGCTCTCAAAAGTTGTTCAGTGATGAATAACTCACTGAATAGCCAGAAATAAAGGTTTGTATACCAAAATTAAAAAAAATGGAGAGGGGCATTTAGGGTTTCAATGGGAAGGTATAAAAGGTTCTATTGAGCTTTTTGATGCTGATCGAAATGGGCAGTTTGTCTCTAAGACAGCTGAATTCACAGGGAACTTTCTCTGAGGGAAGTTAATGGCAGTATATTTAGGAAGCTCTACTTTAGTCAGATCAAAGAAGTTCAGATAAGATTTCTTTTTGCATCTTCTGTAGCTTAAATGGTTTCACTTTGCAGTGATCTTTATACCAGCTTCTGCAATCCAAGTGGGTCTGTACATTTCCCCATTTGAAACTTCCCTATAGGTTTCACAAAAAAAGAAGCTATATTGACTGGTATGGGAAGAGATTTAGATTAGAAATTGTGAGGTAAGAAATCTGCAAAGGGGAAAATGAGCATTGGTTAAATAACTAAATAACTAACTAAATAAATAAATAAGCTGAAAAAGGCAAGTCTAAGGTGATTGCCCATAAACCAGTCTCCCAGTCCTGGGACTAGGTAAGATCAATCAAGTTAAATGGGTGTCTTTCACTTAAGGAGGCAGTGGTGCAAGAGATAACCTAGCACACATCAAAGTTAGGCTTCTATATAATGCAAGCAGTCAAGCATCCAATTAGGGGCATTTATAGGGGAACAAAATGATAAGAAAAGAGCAACAGCTGGAACAGACTATAAGCCTAGTTTTTGAGTCCAGAGTACAGATAGTCAAGGAGATCCTAGATAGAAGGCTCAACGTGTGTTTAAATGATGGAATGAGAACAGCAGTGGCAATCTGGTGGATTTCCCAGTTGGTAGTTTGTGGTTTTGGTGATGGCATAGATATCAGTATCATAGTCATAGTTATTTTCAGGGGCAAAGCGTGGAAGATGCAGATGTTTGGTGACCTCCCTGAGTGGCCCAGGCTGCTATGGTAAGGCCTTTGAAGTTTCTGTCAAGTTGCCTACCTTGGGCTTCCAGGGCTTTGGGGAAAGAGTAGCTACTATACAGCTTAGAGTCTCAGTAAAGATCTGGATAGTTTTTAGTTCTCAGTGATACCAAGTCAGGAGAGTGGGAGAAAAATTGGAAACATTAATTATTGACAAATCAATTTCTGGCAAATGTTAAAGATAGCAGGATCCAATTTACAAAGAGGTGAAAAATAACTCAAAGACAATGAAAAGGAGCAGAATCTGATAACCACACGGTGGGTTATAATTTCCATTAGAACATAAAATTTATCTCTATAGTAACTCCCGTTTTGATCAAAGATAATCAAAGTAAGATAGTTTTTGTTTATAAGCTAAGTCTCATTAAAGTTGGCCTGATTATTTTCATAAGTGCAGCACAAATAGTAATTGACCACATATGCTTCTTTTTAAATTTGCTTTAGTGGAACTTTCTATATAGGGCCTCAGATTGGACATTTAGAAGCTAACCCAAGCCAAGACCTCATCATTATATTTTACCTGCATTACCTCTAGATTTGGGCGAATTTCTCTCTTGTCAAAGACCCCCTAAATATCGTAAGTTTCCTGAGCTTGCCAGGGAGTGACCTTCTTCACTTACCTGTAAGGCTCAGAACCCGTATATGCCAAGTATCAGGCCAGTTTTTCCAAAGAAGGCTTTGTAAACATTGGCTTATAAAGTCATCTTAGTTCCTTGAAACTTTGTAGTCACATCTGATTCTTGTGGACAAAAAAGGGCCACATACTAAACCTGACAAGTTCAGGGGAGGCCCACATGGGAGGTCCTACAAACTCACAGACCAAAAGTAACCACATAGGATGGTCTGAACATAAAAATCCCTAACTAAAAAGCAGATCATGGCAGGTAGTCACATCCTTGGTCTGCATCTTCCTTGAAAAAGGTCTTTCTTTACCTTAAGTAAGCCTGTTTATTTTCTTTTTTGCGTCTAAGATAACATACCCTTGGAATGTCAAAGTACTCTTCTTTTCCAGACCCCTTAGGGTACAACCTCCTACAAGAACAGGAGACTACAGAACCCCTCATTGTTATCTAGTTCCCTAAATACCATCTCTATGTGCTGTAATTGTTAACTATCCTATACCCAGCAACCTAAAAGAAGCACGGGTCTCTGTTTTACTTTTTATTCAATTCCAGAGATTTTCCCACTTTGCTTTCTCCCACCTACATAATCTACAACCAATGGATTTCATGTAAACTTCCTGGCATCTTCTCTTTTGATTCAAATATGTAAAATAAGCTGTAGAACTACCATTCTTGGAAGCATTTCTCAATCCACTGAGATTTTGCTTCCTGTCACTTGTCATCTGTTTGGCTTAAATAAATGCTTGTAAGATTTTTTTCTTAGGCTGGATGTTCTTTCAATATTCTGTGTATATCATTCTCAAATATGACATTCCAGTTAAATCTTTGATAATATGATCAATTTTCCTAAGTATATTCTGTTATAAGAACAGATTCTCATTGAATTTATGCAAATAACTATATTCCCATGTAAGAATACTTAATAAGAATACTTAATGAATTCTAGAGGGAGAAAAGATAAATGTTTTACTTCTGTGTGCAAAAGTATAATCTACATTTCTCTAATTTAGAGATAGCTTAAGAGAAAAGAGAAAAGGGGTGCCTTAAATCTGGAAAATAGAACACTAAAGAACAAGTAATGTTCCAAAAAAGAGTTCATAAAAATTTATAATTATTTATCACTTCATTTAATCTCATGTAATTAGTTGCTGTTCTTCATTTAGTAGTTTTATGAACCCATCAGCTTCTCCACTAGAGTTCTAGAAATCCTTACTCGACCCAGTGGTATAATTTCAAAGTTATTAACATTATTAGAGGCATATACCTCAGAATACCTGTCATTGTCCTTTCCATGGGTCTCTGAGACAGTCCCTTTTGTTGAAGATGAAACATTCTGGCTTGTAGCTGACTGCAAAAAGTTTCAGGAAAGCATCAGAGTAAAATAATAACTACCTGTGGATGACAAGAAACTTAAAATAACTGTGGTTAAATATTTGACCAGAATTAATTAAAATAATATAATTGACAAGGAAATTTGGTGTTTTTGTGATGTACAACATTTTAAATAAGTAGAATTATGAATGATAACATTTATACCATTGTTTTCTACCATCAGATAAAGCAGCATAATGACATATTATGGACAGAAAGGACATTAAAAAAATTACAGGAATTTTATATAATTCCTGAAATGTTTATATTGATAACATTTACTCATACAAATATAACCTATAGAAGGTTAAGCCTCTCTTCTTATTTGACAATGTTTTTCATGACAGTCAACATATCAAATAAACCTAATTATTTTATAAATACCTCTTCTTTTACCAAGTGAAAGAACAAACTCTTTGAGACTTTTAAGTTCCCCAGGGAAACCTCAAAGTCAGCTCAAGATCAAAATTTGATTTCGGATATGATTTTGGGAACGGAAAATATCAAAAGTTGTCAAAAATGTCAAAAGCTATGAAAACTTGATTTAATAGGATCATATGTCCTAAAACAATTCTTAGTTATCTGTTCAACCAGATTTGTCTCTCCCCTCCCCTCCCCAAACGTTTTCCTTTTCTTTATTGCAGACCCTTTAAAACTTCCTATATCTTTTCAGGTTTTTGTCCTGCACTTTTCTTTTTCTCCTTTTGGAACTAACTTTAAACAACCTCTAAATAACTACCTTATGACAAAATTATTCTTTTTATTGTTCCCTTAATAAAAATACATCCTATATTCCTTGAGTACTTTTTATAATGGTTAATTTTATTTGACAACTTGACTGGGACATGGGGTACCCCTATTAAACATTATTTCCGGATGTGTCCCTGGGGGTGTTTTTGGATGAGATTAGCATTTGAATTGGTGGATTGAATAAAGCAGATCTCCCTATGCAATGTTAAAGGACATTAATCAATCCATTGAGGACCTGAATAGAACAAAATGGCAGAGGAAGAATAAATTCACTCTGCCAGACTAATAAGCTGAGATAACAGTCTTCTCCTGTGCTCTACTGGGACTTATATCATTAGTTCTCCTGGTTCTCAGAACTACATCATGGCTTTCCTTGGTTTTCAACCTGTACATGGTAGATTATGAGATTTCTCAGCCTTCGTAATTACATAAACTGATTCCTATAATAAATTTATAAGGCATATATATTTATTTATTTTATATACTGTTTCTCTGGGGAGCCCTTACTAATATACTTTTCAGTTTTGTTTTGTTTTTCCCTTCACCCTAATTGTTCAGTTTTATTTGCATGCATTGATTATAATTTTTTGTTCAATAGTAACCTTCATTTTACAAACTATGAAATAAACAATTAAGAATTACGTATCATATGTCAGTATTTTGTAGATTAGCAAATTTCATGAATATATAAATTTCACAATTTCTAGAGACATGTACTTCTTTATAGTACAATTTTTCAATGCGATAGAAAGACCATGAACTGACCATTAAGTTCATTAACTGACCCAAATTTTTAGTTTCTCTGCAAGAAGTCTATATGTATACATATATGATTAGCAACTAATGCTTCAGCATTTTAACTTAGTTAGAAATAATCTAGATATTTATTGAATAGCTATTACTTAGAATAATTCTAAGGTTTCAAGTTACCAAAAAGATTTTGGAAACTACTTTTACACAGACATATTATCAAGCAAATTATTGTTGAAATAAACTTTGTCAGAACCATGACACAATTTTATTAAAATTAAATCTATAAGTTTTATAATCTTAAGTATCTAGTAGATATAATATTAGCATATTTGTCTAGTAAGCTCCAGTAGAATAAAAATGCATGTCTGTATAACAGCTAACGCTGTCAGCTCTGAAGACATGCCAGTTTTATTACACCAACTATATTAAACTACTCTTTCTCACCAAGGGCTTATCCAAATCACATGAATTTGAAAATCATTTGAATTAGTTCCTACATTTCTGTGAGTTTTAGAACTATCTAATTTATATAAGGGCTTATTTTTCTCTAAGCCAATTAGAATAGAGCTCCTTTATTAATTTGGTAATTCCCTCCAAAGATAGGTAAATATCACCTATGCATAATATAGTATACCCGTATATACATACAGATAGACAAATGAAAGTAGAGATCTTAATGACTTTCATTATAAAATTTTAGTAATGAGTCAGTCATAAATACAGTAATATAAAATTCACTCGTTTATATATGAGTCAGTTCTCTTCTTTGCCCCAGTTTAAAATTTTATCTGAATTTCTGGCAGAGGGAAGAAGTTGTTACCTGTTCAATATGAATTCTAAAGCTTTCCATCAATATTTGTAGATACTTTTTTTTAACATTTTCTTGTGCCCTGACATGTAATCTTATGGAGACTGTGGAATAAATTTTGTTTCCAGTTAGTCCATTTATTTTCTTTGTGGGTCACTGAGTCCCTTAAGAGCCCCTGAAGTGTATTGGGGTACCAACCCTAAAGTTCGAATAACTGGATAGTTGAGGGGCTAAAGTAGGAAAGGGAGGTCTTAGTGGAGCCAGCTTGGGAGATTTACATTTTCTCAAAGGAGCCATTGACCTTCTAAATCATCCTTAGAGGTACCTTCCAAACTAAGAAGCCTGGGATTCTAACCTAGGTTCAGAGAGTATACTCATTTTACATCTGATTCAAACCAATGTATTTTTTATGGCTTACCCATGGACACAAAAGGTGTCCCCAAAGAGGGCACAAAAGATGCAGCCCCCACGACTAAAAATAGCCAAAGAGGGAGAAAATGAACAACAACAACAACAAAAACCTTTAAAAAAAAAAAAAGTAAGAATAAAAAACAAACAAAAGATTAAAAAAAAAAAAATAGCCAAGGAGAGAGAACACAAGAATCCCCATTGCTACAGGCAGTAGCAAAGGCAACAGGAACGAGACAAGATTTTCTTTTTTAGACTTAAATGAAATACCTGAGAGCTGGTAATGTTCAGTAAGATGCCAGCCGCGAATGGGGTGTCCAGGCTGCTCATATTTCTGCCTGGCTGGCTGCTAATTCTCAGGCACACAACCTGAACTCCAATCACTGATGGGGATGAAAAAGAGGATTCTATGGAAAGTAACTTCACAGGGTGATCTTAACTGGGCAGGTCATGGTGGGTAGTCATGCCCCAGGCATATAACTTTTTAGTAAAAGGTTTATCTTTGCCTTAAGCAAGTCATGTCCATTGTTTCTGTGCATCTAGGTTAACACAACTTTGAAATAAACCATTACCACCCTCAAGAGAGCACATAATCTTGCTAACTGTTCTGTAATTCAATCCCTGCCTTGCTTTCCCCACCTCCATGTACTCATACTCTTCCTTAAATTCCCTCCTTAATATCAAATGGATAAGAGAAGCTGTAAAACTGTTATTCTTGAGAGCATTTGAGATCTTGCTCCCTGGCACATATTGTCAATTTTGCGCCAATAAACTCTTTAAGAAAATTCTCTACAGGTTTGTATGTTTCTTACATCAACACAGATCTGACCATCTGCCCTCAGCCCACCCCAGGCAGTCAGAAAACCAGAGCGAACTCTCTCTCTGGCTCCAAAGTCAAGTTCTTAGGACACAAAACTGAGATGGGAGGAGAACCTCATCTACTTTTATTGGTGAGTCACAAATTCAGCAGCCTGTGATGTGGGCTAGAACAACAGGTTTATAAGGCCTATGATTCTCCTCCTTATGATAAGCAACAACACAAAAGACAGACAAACAGGATACCATGGCTATATATAACGAGTCACAGTATCCAGAGAACTAGTTCTAATCAAAAGTTTTCTGCTGTAATTCTAAATTTTGTAAAACTTCCTTTTAGAAAATATAAGAGGCTCTTGCTGTCCTTGCTGAACCAGACCCCAAGCAGAGATCTAGGAGTCTGACTAGTAAAAGTGTTTATTTTTGCTGGATTGGTCAGAGGTCCTGGGATCTAAGCTGCAGTCTCTGGTTCTAGCAGGGAGTCCCAGCCCTCCTACCCTAGTCATGAAAACTTTGGGGAAGAAAAACTTTTTCCGCTTCCAACTTGGGTCCAGTGATGGGCACCTGTAAATCAGCTGACAAAAAACAGCTTAACAGGAGAAGAAACAAAGTTTATTCACATGGACATGTGGGAGTTGGTCAGTGATAAGTAGCTCACTGAATGGCTAGAGATAAAAGTTTGTATACCAAACTTAACACAAGGTGTGGGAAGGTTTAGGGCTTCAATGAGAAGCAAAGGTTCTATTGGGCCTTTTTGATGCTGATAGTAGTGGGTATTCTGTCTCCATGGCAACTGAATTCATAGGAAACTCCCTCAGAGGTGGGTTAATGGCAGCTGTGTTTTCAGAAGGCTGTGCTTTAGTCAGATAAGAGAAGTCCAGATAAGATTTCTTTGTGCATCCTCTGTAGCTCAATGTTTTCCCTTTATACTAATCTTTATAACAACTCTGGAGTTTCAGTAGGTCACAACAGCTACTTTATATAACATTTCAGAATGTTTTATTTAAATTAGGTTAAATTTAAACCACAAAAACAAAAGCATATAAATTCTGGGGTAGAGAATTGAAAACAAAAGTAATGGCTCAGGATATAACAGAAAAAATAGTGAATTATTAGATATATATGAATACATTCTTGGAAAATTTCCTCCGATACTGTTTCTCAGTTTATCTGAAAATAAGAAATAATAATAAATATAAATGAATTGAATGCTAGCTAATTCTTATCAATAATAATATAAATGTAAGTAATATTGGTAAAATTTTTGAATGGGTGATTTAAAAGCATGTTTGTTTTACAAGACAATTTACAAAATTTTAATAAAGCTTAATTCTTAAAAATAGAATGATGACCATGACGAGAGCTTGAGTTTGATTCTTTCTGTTCATATTCTATTATGAATAATATACTTGGCAGAATATCTGGATATTCACCTTGTAGTTGTTTTTATTATTGTTACTACTGTTTTTTTATAATATGAAATCTGTAATTTGAAAAATGATGAGAAAATTTCAAATAGGATGATTCATGCATTTTTTTGTGTTACACATTATTCTATAGCTAAAAAGACAATTTCCTGATAATAAGCCAGATTAGTTAGCACGTTGTTAGGTAAACCGGGAGGTCCCTGGTGGAATAAACAAAAGGCAGCCATATGCTGAAACTCCAGGTTCTGGAATGTCTCCTTCACTCCAGGACAAAGATATGAGAACACACCTTGAAGTTAATAAATGATCTCATAAATCCCTTTTGTCTGGACAAAGGAGCAAATCTGATAGATAGGAATGGGTTTGTTAATCCTTTCAAAATGGGCAAACAGGACAAACCCGATAAATGAATTCCATTAGAAGGTGCCAGCCCCCTTCCCCAAGCAGGCAAAGGAAGGTATAAAGGTAAGAACTTTTGCGTCAGTCACTGGGCAACCCAATCGAGACCCCCCTCTTGTTCTGTGAGCTGTGACTCTTTACTCTTTACTTTAAATAAACTATCCTCTTTTACAATTCCTTGCTTCTCCTTGGTCTGTGCTTCCATTCTTCGGTTTCACAAGACGCCATCCCGGCACTCACTCACAAAGAAAATATTCTACATCAATAATATATTGGAGCTTAATAATCTGATTCTTTCCTTTAATTAATCTTTCCTAAAATTTACTGTTATTTTCCAAAAGTCTAAATCTTAAGAGGCAGGAAAGTGTTAAAGTATGTCCTCTTAAACAGTATACAAGACAGGCCACCTTGGGTAATGTAACAATACTCAAACCCATATGTATCAGCTGAGTTTTATTTCTAATACCGATAAAACAATCGCAGTTTCTCCTTACAAAGACACAGTTGGAATGGTATGCTTCTTCTTGTTCTGTGTTTGTGTTAATGTTAAAATATGGAACACAAGCTCCCTGTTAATGTATTACACTTCAACTTACACTTTCTTCTTAATGTTTTTTCATACTTATAAAATTGAGGGTTTACTGCATTAAAGAAACAATGCTGACTGGCATTGAATCTCTTTAAGAGATAATAGTTGAAAGGAAAGGAGAAAGATCTGAGATGATGAGTGAGGAAGATGGAGTGATGCCAGGGAAAATAAAATGCTCATTTTACTCAGGAGCATGTGAAAGTGAACGTGGTGGATAAGCGTAAAGAGAACCTGCAAATATTTAACAGTTAATTGTAATTTGAAAGAATGTTAACAATAAAAGAAATGTGACTTTCTTCTGTTTCTGTTCATTTTCATCCAGTGTTTCCTGTGTGGTTTACCTCATCTTGCATTTTTAAAGGGGATTTGGGCCTTATCACTCTTTCATTCACTTTCCTCTGCCTTTAGAACTTACAGAGGTAGCATTTGTTGTCATTGACAGGCATTTTATTGTCTTATCAGATGCTTTTGATAATTTCTTTGTTAAATTCACAGTCTCTACATCTGTAGGTTCCTTTTGTTTCCTCTTTGCAATAACTTGCTGAACAATATCTCTTCCCTCACTTCTTTCCCTTTGTTTTCTCCCTCTTTGCACTGGTCTCGACTCATTCTGACATTGTGTGCAGTTCTGTGCCACAAGTACATCTGCCTTACATATGTCTCTCTTTGTCACACTTCTTGGCTATTTTATTGCTGGGGAAAAACAAATACCATCTTTCCTGATTGCTTATCCTGTTCTATCAAACCACTTTAGTAACTATTTGAAATATTTTTGTAATGTCTGTTAAAAGATAATTTTCAGATAAAGGTAAAATGGACTGCTGTGTCTGCTAACTCTCATGAGGTGGATTTCCTCATGTGCTATTTAATATTTAGGTTTGAGCGGTATTTATGGGAGATCCATGTGCTAGTGGTTTTGTCTACCTCCTGGGTCCCTTGGTTTCTAGTATCTTAAATGCAGTGTAGAGGGGTTCTGCTGATTGTTTCAAGCTAAAGGCAACCAAGCTCCTGCAGGCTCAAGAGAAACTTCTGCTTCCCCTTAACTACCTAGAATTTGAATGAGAGGCCTTGCTCATAACGAGATTGTTAGAGATAATCTGTCTATAGGGCAGAGCAAATTACTGGTTACAGAATTTATGCTCTGCCTTCAATTACCTTCTGAAGCTTCAAGGTTATTATCGCATTTCTAGCTCAGAATGCCTTAAATACCTCATTTTCCTTTTTTGTCTCTGAACCTCTTATGTATGTGGGGTCTCTGACTCTCTTATGTATGCAAATGTGCATGGAAAAAGAAGGGGTTCTATGGAAGGTAACCTCCCAGGGTGATCTGATTTTAAATTCCTAACAGGACAGGTCATGGTGGGTGGTCACACCCCAGGAATATAACTTCTTTAGTAAAAGGTTTATCTTTGCCTTAAGCAAGCCCTATCCATTGTTTCTGTTTCTGTGCATCAAGATTAAGAAACCTTTAAAATAAGCCCTAACCACCCTCAAAAAAGCACATAATTTTGTTAACTATTCTGTAATCCAATTGTCACCTTGTTTTTGCCCACCTCCATGTCATTTTCCTTTCATTTCCTTAATTTTGCATGCATAAAAGAAGCTATAAAACTGTTATTCCCTGGAGCATTTGAGATTTTGCTCTCTGGGATATGTTGTCAAATAAATTCTTAGAAAAATGTTTTACATGTTTGGACATTTTTAACATTGACATTTCCTTGTGTAGTCAGCAGGATTCCCAAGAAGCCCACCAAGAGCACCCCGCAGACCTGGACCTGGTACTAGGTACAAGCAAGGGCCCACTCTGCTGCACTGGCTCCCTGCTCCACCTCCGGTGAACTTGGGTGAGTTTCTCTCAGAATTCCAGCCCTCCTCGAAGTAGCAGGTCATGACTTTACTTGAATTGTTTTTAGAAAATCCTCCATGTAGATAAGGGTTTAGATAAACTAAGGAAAGGAAAACAAAAATGTGTTGCTGCTTTTGATTTTGCCTTTTTTATTTGATTGCTTACCGAGAGTCTGAATAAAGTCTTTGCTGGTTAAATGAGAAACTGAAATCTCTTTAGCTCTGAAATAGGACACTTGCTTTCCCAACCCAAATAGCCAGTAGGTGACAATAGTTGTGCAGATCCCCAAATCTGGAGTGATGGAGATGGGCATGAAGAAGCGGTCAGTGAGGTAGCTAAGTGATCCCAGAAAAATCAGCGGGAGCCCTGGGGGAAATGGACAGGGTCCCTTGGAATGTCTTCACCCTGAGAGAGGGGCTTGAGAGAAGGGCCTTTGCCTTGGAAACCATCAATGTTCTGGCGGCATTAGGTAAGCTCTCGCTGGCCCTTGCCTGGGTATTCCTAAGAATCTTTGTGGGGTTGCCTGAGGAAAAATGTCCTCTAGGTCATAAAGGGGTCCTCCAGGGATATCCACTGCATTTGGCTCTTCCAGAAACATGCATGTAAAGACTGGTTTTCACTAGAAGTTTGTTCAGACTCTACAGATCTCAAAATTAATATGGGAAATCTGTGCCTCTGAGGCCAACAAGCCCCGTGAGAGTCAGCTTCCTGTTAATTCTACAGTGGCTGAAATGAGGATCCTTTGATACTTCTAAATTAATTTAGAAAAGGATGGCTATAAAATTAGGCAGAATGAATGGAAAGAAAAATATGAGAGACTGTCTCAGAATCTAAAAAGACCTTTTCCTCTAAGCTAAATGAAACTATGTAAAATGATTTATTGAAAAAAAAAAGAGGGAGAGATAAAGTATTTAGATAAATGGATCAACCTATGAGGTCATTTAGGTGTCAACCCACTTTTTTGAGGTATTAAAAATCGCTGTCCTTGTTTTAAAAGGGGATAGGTCATTTGGAACTTGACTTGTCAAGGACAGATATAAATTGTAAATGCTCCTAGGGTAAAACTTGGATCCAAATGTCCTTTTATAAACTAGTGAGTTTTTTTCCTGGCTACAATGATTCTGTTTGTGTCTGTCTATATGTGTATGTTGTAAATATGAGAGAATTTTCTACCTCCACATGGTATTATTAAAATGAAAGGCAAGTGCTCATAAGGATTGAGTGTTCTAAAATTCTCAGAAATGTAGAAACTAACTCAAATGCTTTTCAAGTTCATGTGATCTAAGTTCAACCCTTAGTAAACAAAAGCTAGGTTAAGTTTGTTGATTAAACAGACATGTCTTATTTTGCCTGGGTTTTACCAAAATATGTCCATGTTAATAATTGACTTTTATGTCTATGGAAAATATTTCTAGAGGTTTTAAAATGTCCAAGCTAAAAAATACTATATTATTATTATTATTATATTATTATTATTATATATATATTTTTGATACCTCTGGTCATTCACAGAATTCACAAGACTCAGAAAAGTAAGAAAGCAAGAAAAGATTTATTGAAAGTTAGGCAGCAAGGATGCCCATGGCAGTGTCTAGAGAAGACAGCTGCTGTGGGTTTCTGTTTAGAAAAGAGAGAAGCACCAGCAGAGGAGTTGATGGGGGCAGAGTCTAATGTAGACAGGTGCCCCGAGGCAGAGGGGCATAATTCAGAAAGAAGCACTGACAGAGAAGTTGTCAGGACAAAGTCTAGAATAGATAGCTGAAGTGGGTTTCTGTTTAGCTGGGGTTTTATATTTTTCTATTTCTATGCAGAATGTAGGGCACTTGTCAGCTTGCAGGGGGCTGCTGTTATAATTGGGCTTCTCTGGGAACTGTCCCATTCCCATCCATGTTAGATGCAGGTTGCTTGTCAGCTTGCAGGGGGCTTCTTCCAGGAAACCGTTCTGTTCCCATCTATGATGAGTTAGCTTTCAGGGGGTTGTCGTTGCAGTTGGCCTTCCTTGGGAACTGTTCAGCTCCCATCTAGATGGATGTAAGGTGCTTGTCAGCTTGCAGGTGCAGTTCTAGCCAGGAGATTCATAGCCAAGCAGTTAATTTTTAAGCTCGTTCCTGCTAACTCACAAGCTCACTCCTGTTAACTCTTTGCCTGTCTCATCTTGCTAGCTCACAAGCTCGCTCAGGTTAACTCTTTACCTTGTTGCGGAAAGCTGCAAGGACCAAGAAACTCAAGTGGCACGCAGAGATCAGAGATCAGGGAGAACACAGCTTTATTTCGCCAGTGGGCTCAGCGGGATTGTTCCCAAACACTAAGCACTCGCTGGGGTTGGGCATTTTGGTTATATAGCGGCGGGCTTCTGGGTTTGGGAGCATTGGCACCATTGCTATTGCTGCGCTAAAGGATTGGTTAAAGCTGGCTGGGGTGCCCGGGAGGTCCATCCCTAACAGCTGTGATCGCCAGATACTGCTCTGATGGGAAAGGGAAAGCCCCTGACGGCTGTGCCCACAGGAAAACTGCTCTAACAAGATATCAGAGGAGAGAGGGTAATGGGAAAGCCCCTAATGGCTGATATCACGGGTAACTACTCTAACGTGCTGGTAAAGTTCCTAGAGACTATGGTCTCCAGAAACTGCTTCAACAACCTATCTCATCAAATATTAATTGATTACTTCTTAGTTTTCATTAGACATTGTTGTTTTAAGGGTTAAAATACCGTGTTTCTCCGAAAATAAGACCTAGCTGGACCATCCCCTCTAATGCGTCTTTTGGAGCAAAAATTAATATAAGACCGGGTCTTATACAATATAATATAATATAATATAATGTAATATAATATAATATAATGTAACGTAACGTAACGTAACATAACATAACATAACATAACATAACACAGCATAACATAATGCAAGAACGGGTATAATATAATATAATATTATAATACCAGGTCTTATATTAATTTTTGCTCCAAAAGATACATTAGAGCTGATGGTCGGGATAGGTCTTATTTTTGAGGAAACATGGTCTTAATATATGTAGGAATAATTTTGCATTGTTTCAGAGGGCCCTGGAACACCTCCAAAGATTTGAAATTGTTTCAGAAGCATTGTAAAATAAGTGATGAAAACTTGTAGGAACACTGTATGGGTAAAAAATGGATGTAAATTAAACAAATAGTCAGAGCTATGGGAAACCCAAGACAGCTGCTTGGTTCTTCCCTGCTCCCTGGCTTTCCATCTTTCAGTTTTTGCATTCCTTCGTGCATCACAGTGTATTTCAGCTGAACTTAAATGAAGGACCTTATGAGCTGTCATTATTGAAAGGTGACATCTTACACTATTGCCAAGGTACTGTCGAGAAAATGCCAAGTTGGTAATGCATTCTTTCACAGCAAGCTCCCAGGAGACAAAGACTTCAATAGTCATTAACTGCCACTTGCAGATTTTGTTTATTAGAAAGGACACCAAATAAAAAACACTCCTTAACCTTGCTGGAAAGGACCTTATCAGGCACCGAACTGAAAATGAGTATCTATTCCTGCCTAGAAAATAAAAAAAACTCCTTGAGGACAAGAAGCTACCAACACCAGAGATAGACAACTATCGCAAGACATCAGCAAGGACTGCATACCTGTGGATTGATACTGAACTCAGAATCCATTTGTTTGATTGCCTTTACCTGTTTGCTAATGATATTGTTGTGGAAAACGGTGGAAACCGAAAGACTCAAGCAGCACGCAGAGATAAGGGAGAACATAGGTTTGTTACATCGGGAGGCTCAGCGGGATTGTTCCCAAAGACTGAGCACTTACTGGGGTTGGGCGCTTTGTTTTATAGGGTTAGGCCTCTGGGTTTGGGGGAGATTTGCGCCATTGCTATTGCGGTGCTAACTATTGGTTAAATCTGGCTGGGGTGCCAGGGTGGTCCGTCCCTAACAGCTGTGATCGCTCAATACTGTTTTGACGGGAAAGCCTCTAACTGCTGTGCTGGCAAGAAAGCTGCTCTGATAAGATATTGGAGGAGGGAGGGGACGGGAAAGCTCCCAAGGTTGTGCTCACAGGGAAACTGCTCCGATAAGATATTGGAGGAGGGAGGGGTACAGGAAAGCTCCCAAGGCTGTGCTCGCAGAAAAAAAAAAACAGACAAACAAAAAATCTCAACAATATTAGTCATAATAATGGCTATACTTGTTCTTTGGGTTTTTCTTTGTAGTCCAACTGTTCATGATTACTGACCATATATAACTGTTAATACTCTTTTCATTGGCTTATGTGTTATACCAGATGCCAAATACAGAAAATGAGACAGAAGGCAAAACTTGGATCATGGTAATTCATAGAATATAAATGATCCAGAGTGTGTGTTTTTTTGTGTTTTACTTTGTTTTTATTTCCTGCAATGAATGCCATAAAACCTGACTGCCTTCCATTTACCTGCCCTTCCCTTTTGGGGAAAATTTGGCCTCAACTCAGATCCTATGGTTACAGTATTGTCCCATCCTCAACAGTCAACAAGAGGATGTTGATACTGAGACTTTCTACGAATTAGCCTTTCTACCGCTGTGAGACCATACTATATGTCCAAAAGGTTAGTCATCAGTGCATCCTTTGGATTGATCTATGGCTATAAAGGACAACTGTGTACAAATAAAAAGGGATTCTATGGAAGGTAATCTCACAGGGTGATCTGATCATACACTTTTAACTGGGTAGGTCATGGTGGGAATTCACGCTCCAGGCATATAACATTTTAGTAGAAGGTTTATCTTTTCCTTAAGGAAGCCTTGTCCATTGTTTTTGTGCATCTAGGTTTACACACCTTTGAAATAAGCCATAACTACCCTCAGGAAAGCACAGAATCTTGGTAACTATCCTGTAACCCAATCCCTTCCTTCCTTTTTCATACCTCCATGTAATCTTTCTTAGATCCCTCCTTAACTTCAAATGCATAAAAGAAGCTACAGAACTGTTATTCTCATTCTCAGGAGCATTTGAGATCTTTCTCCCTGGCATATGTCATCAGTTTGGCTCAAATAAAGTCTTATAAAAATTCTCTAAAGGTTTGGATGTTTCTTACATTGACACAGGGTTCCCATACATATGTATGTAATTAGATTTTTTTCATTTTCTCTTACTAACCTGTCTCATGTCTATTTGATTATTAGACAAGCCAAAAGAAACTTGAGGGTAGAGGAGAATTTCTTCCCATAGCAGAAAAATCCTGAAAAAGTAGTCAAGTTGTCACTAATGTTTTAGGTTAGCTTTTAAAATATTTCATATATATATTACTTATTTTTCAGGGAATCACTATGATTAATATGTTGGGATTCATTTTTATATGTTTTTAGATAACTTTTAAGTCCTCTTCTTCACAACTCAAACTGATTTATGATTAAAGTATTTCATTTACCAAAACATTTACCTTAAATTCTTTATATATTCCAATTCCCTTTTTAAAAATCATATAACCATTTTTAATCTCACAACTATTTTTTTCAAAAATCAGTCTTCCTATTTTTAAAATAGAATAATGTAAGTTCAAATATTAATTACCTTAAATAATTTCATTTTATTAATTTGTATAGAAATAGAAATGATATAAGAATTTTTTTATTTTATTTTTTACCAAAATTTAAAAGAAAAAAGGAGAAAACAAAATATATCATAGATTTTAGAGCTGGAAAATTCTGCCTTAAAATTTTTTGTTATTCCATTTCAAGTCTATGTATAAAACATTTCCACCATTATTAAACTTTTTAAAGAGGTTCTATTCATTGCATATTTCTTGTTTCTAAATTTGATGAATACAGCTAAAAGTTATTTAATGAGACTTGGGTCACTAAACAAAAGTTGTTCATGAAAAATCAACTTATTTATATTTACATTACTTTTAAGCATAAAATATATAATATACAGAGGGTGCCAAAAATAGTATACACATTTTAAGAAAGGAAAAAAAAAGCTACTAAAATTGTAATACTCAATATATATTGATAACAAAAGATGAATACAAGTCATGTTTGACTTCTGCAATTACAAGAGGTGCTCAAAGTGGTTACCATCAACATTCAGACACTTCTGACTATGGTGAATTACTGCTTGAGCAATGTTGACCAAGTTGTCCACTTGGTCAACTAGGGGGTTTTTTGGTACCCCCTAGTGTGTTTGTGTGTGTGTATACATATTTATTTATATTTATATTTAAATTTACACTGAAAAAAGTTTAGACTTGTAAGCTGAACTAAATAATTTAACCCTTATTTGGAAATAATCTTATTTCCCAATAAGATTTGGAAAATATTTAGAGCTTCCCACAAAATTAGTTATGATACTGTGAGGAAAGAAGAAAATTTCCTGTACCTTCAAGGTTCTTTTGGATGGTCTAATAGTCAAATAGACATGAGACAGATTAGCGAGAGAAAACAACCAAGTTTAATATGCACATATGTATGGGAACCCCTCATGCATGAGAAAGTGAGAGATCCCACATATAGGAAAGGCTCAGAGACAGAAAGGGCAATTTAGCTGTATAAAACATTATGATCTAGGGATGAGGTAATGCACCTTGATGGCTTCAAAGAGTCCTTGCAGGCTGATAAGAGAAGATATTTAGTAAATAAAAAGTTTGCCCAGCTATATGGGTGGGTCAAAAAAAATTGTGCCGGATAATGTCTTATCCTCAGCAAGGACCATTATTCAAGTTTTTCTAGGTAGTTAAAGGGAGGGGTAGAACTTTCTCTTCGGCCCAAGCTAAAATAGCCCTTAGCTCAAAACAATCCACATACCACAGAAGCACATCTTGGGGTGACTTATTTTGAACTCCCACAACATCATCAGCTACACTTAAGCATTATAAAACATAGCAGCTGAATGTATCCTAACTGAATTCCATTTGGTAATTCTCATATAAACCAAATTAGTACTTCTCTGTAGTAGAACAGTGCATGACATAAAGTATACACAAAAATGTTTATCAAATAAGCAAGCACATGAACAAATGCATTCTCAACTGTGTTTTACTGTAATTACTAATATCTCCTTTCACACTCCAAAATGTCCTGGGGTGGGCAAGTAAATTATATGATTATCCTACTTATATTTAAGTGTATGTGAGAGAAAATAGAGAAATGTCCAGCTTGCTTCACTGTATTCATTTCTTTCCTGGGCCCTGAACTAAATGGTTTTACTATATGGATATGACCAGTTTCTATCTCAAAATATTACTATGGTTGCAAAAATCTAATGCCCAAATTTTCATATAATTAACTTATTTAAGTCAAAGCGTAGGTTGCCTATCTCTGTTTGACTTACATGATCAGGTAAAGTTGTTTATCTTCCAAGAGGACACTAGTGAAATGGAAAGAGCAATAGGTAAGTTTTAAAGCACAGCATTCAAATTGTATATGGGATGTGTGCTTATTTACGAGCCATTGCCAGTATAGCTTCTTATTGTCATCAGTAATGAAATAATGTGTAAGAAAGTGATTTGTAACATAAAAGTTCATAAAACAGAAATGAAGTAACAATAGTAGTCATTAACAACTGTTTACTTAATATGTCCATCTTCCAGCTTCTGGACATAGAGTAGAATTGTCCTTTGTTGCCCCTTGGAAGCTAAACAAATGGCTGAAGCAGAAATTTTAAAGGCCAGCCCATGATTTTTCACCACCTTTCCTTTCCATGAAAGCTTACATCAAAATTAAACTTTTGTGTGACCTGCCAAATATCTGAGGGGAACACTTGCTGTTCTGTTATGTAGCATGAGTGAGAAATCAATTTTTATGTTAAACCACTGATATTTTAATGTTACCATAACATAGCATAGCCTAACCTCAACTATGTCAATTACTAAAATAACCTTACGTAGAACTCATCAGCTTTCTGTGAAAAACAATTGCACTGTTTGATGTATACTGTTTCCCAGTCCCTCTCAGCACCTTGAACCTTACTATTCTGAAGTCAGATGGTCATCAGGACGTTTGTTTGTTTGTTTATTTTGTTTCAGTTTTAACTACATGGTCTACAATCCTTTTATGTGGAAAAAAGTCATGGAATTTTAGAGCTAGAAGAGATTTTAGAGATTATATAGTTCAACTCCACCGTTTAGATAGATCGTGTGTAAAAGTGTCTCCTAAATAGTTTCTGGCAGTTACTCATGTGAATTCAGCCAAGGTACTTAATCTTTCTGACTTTATTTTCCTTAACTGCAAAAATGCTGATAATTACACCTTCCTGTCAGATTTGTTTAAAAGATAGAGTGAGTGCATTTAAGTGAACCAATCAGATAATGTGGTCACAGGGCATCTATGTGCCCCTTGATTCCTTACAGTTTTCGTCAGGTTAGACAGGTAAAGAGTTGCACAGCTAGGACTTAAAGGAACATTTATAAAGAGCTTGACAATATTATTTTTATATCCATTAGCCATTTCCTACAAACTTCACAACCAACTTGTTATTCAGGCAAAACAGATACTATTATTATATCTATTTTACAATAGTCAGGTGAGACCCAGAAAGGCTATGATTTATCCAAGATCGTCTTGTTAGTATATAGCAGAGTTAGAGCTCGAACCAATGGCCTCTGATTTGAACATCACACTCTTGTCTTTTCCATCACCTTAAAGCATAAATTTGGGACTATGGACTTACTAGCCAGAGCTTTTCCACTATAAATAACCTTTGTGAAAGTGGGTATTTCTGATTTTCTCAATACAACAATTATAGTTAATATAATATTGCATAATAATGAATATGTTTTAGAATACATTGATTGGAGAAAAAAATCAAAATAAACTTCCATGGAACAAAAAACGTGTGTCTTTTTTCAAGTTTCGGGGAGGTAGCCTCTAAATCCTTGGACTTTTCTTAATGATAGGAGTGTCTTTGTTATTCACAGGGAGCCCTGATGATAAATTTATGCTAAGGAGATGACTGAAGGGTGACTCCTAGGTAATTTGTGCTAATGAAGTAACTCAGGATTGGGGCTGGCCAAGCCAGAAAGACCAATCACTTAATTATAAAGTTGGGAATTTTGAGCCAGGTGGTATCAGCCCAATCTCTGAGTAGGAGAGAGTGACTGGAGATGGAGTTTAATCTTATAGCCAAGAATAGAATCAATCATGCCTGTATAAGGAAACGCCCATAAAAACTTGGAACTAAAGCTCAGGTGAGCTTCCCTGGTTGACAATCTGTATATTGTCACACATGAATGTGCCAGGAAGGTGACATGTCCTGACACCAGGGGGAGAGGACAATGGAAACTACCTACTTGGGATCCTCTTAGGCATTTCTCTATGCTTCTCTTTTTTTAGCTCGTTCTGATTTGTATCCTTTTGCTACAATAAACGTGTAATCATAAGTATAGCATTTTCCCGAGTTCTGTAAGTCATTCTATTGAGTTATTGAACCTGAGGAGGTAGTGGAAACTCCTGAATTTATTATAGTCAGCTAGTCAGAGGGTGAGTGGCTTGGTGGCCCCTTAACTTGCAGGTGGTATCTGAATGAGAATACTCTCTTGGAGGAGTACTCTGTCCCTAATCTGTGAAATATGGCCCAACTCTGGGTTGTTGGTCCCAGAAGTTATCTCATAATCATACTTCAAAATCATAAATATATATGTCTATATAATGTAGAAAGTGCCATTTTTCTTATCCTTTTGACTCACAGGTAAACATACATAACATCTGCTGTTACCCCCCCCCTTTTTTTTTAAGTTTTCAATTATTTTTACTTTAATCAAGGATATTTCCAAATCTTAGAATTTTTGCCTTCATTTTTTTCCAAAAATTGTGTAGGACTAGTTTGTTATTCCCAATGTTCTTTAGTTATTTTATTTATTTTATGAGAACATAGTTTTCAAAACCTACAACATTATCTGAAGGAAATATGACAGAAAGTTAATATTTTTCTCTGGGACATGGACATGTGTTTCATTATATTGTCTCCATCTTTCTGCATGTGTGAATTATTTTCTTAAGTGTATCTATGTTTCAGTAATAATTTTGCTTTTTTCCCTGGCAAAGCTGAATAAATAAGTCATTACAATAATTGAACATAAAAAATCAGAGCATCACAGAAATTTGCAAATGCTACAATTCAGGGCTTTCTTTCTGTTTGTGGAGAGCTGCGATTGCATAGTTGTCTTTTTCAATCTCCTGGACAATGCAAACACATTTTCTACCAGAAACACATTCTCTCAGTAATTTGCTCTGCAGAATTGGTATCTTACTGGATGTAATGTTATATTGCCTGCATTGTTACTGATTAGCAATCTCACCATGTATTCTGCCCGGTCATTACCTGCCAACTCCATAATGAGAAAAAGGCTGCCATTCACAGGTTCTCAGTTGGTGAAATACTTTATTTTTGTATAACTTCATAATGCTGAAATTTGTTTTTTTTATGAATTTGTTAATGTCTCCCTGCTTTGCACCAATAACCTTAATGAAATTTGAATAGATACAATCTTAAAGTCATGACTAATAAAACTATTCATCTTGAGAGTACGTCAGTATTAGTATTTAATTTTCCTCTTGATAATAAAACATACGTATATAAATATTACTTTTTAGTTACTATTTAAACATCAACTTGACGACACTCAATGTGCTAAGTAGTCTTCATATTTTCATTTTCCTATTTCTTTCTTAAAATCTCTACCAAGGAAACAGGATCTGTATATATCTTGCACTGGGATATAAACCTCACCAGAGAAAGTGTTGTCTACTTCTTTAATTACATATCTAAAGAGCCTAGAATAATACTGGGGACATAGTGGACACTCAATAAATGTTAGTTGAATGAATGAATGGTTTTTACTGTTGTGTGAATTAAAGTTACAATTTAACTTATCAGCATCACACAACCTATAAACCTAAAATGATAATTTCAATGAGTATTTTAGTTATGTCACAATATCAGTTGGACAACACTTATACAACAATCATGTATTCACTGACTGAGAACTCTGTCTGGCAATATTTTTCTTATTCTAGAGTTTGCAGAAAGCATGATAAGATTTATGACCAATGAGAAATAGTGAAATGATTATACTGTGGTATCCTGCCAGATGATAATTCCAAAGAGATATTTGTATATTTTGCTCCACGGTGTATCAAAAGCCCCTAGAAGAAGTACTAGTACATATGAGTAGTTGGCACTCAGATCAATTAATATTGTTGAATAGTGAATTTTGTTTTCTGTGTATCTGCAAAGATTAACAGAATTATGGTACTTCAAAGTGAAAGCCACAATTTAAATGCATTTTCCATTATACCATGTTTTGTAACACTTTTCAGTATTCTTTTCTATATTTTATCTGATCCCAACAGTAATTCTGAAGATGCATAAAGCAAGTGTGATTATCTTTTAATAAATGTGCATGCTAAATTGTCTAAGAGCAAGTGAATTTTCTGAGAATATAGAATTAACTGAAGAATCATTGATAAATTGGTTTTAATAAAACAGCTTTTTAAGGCAGGGCTTTTTAAGAATTTACTGTTGTATGAGAAATTTTCATTATTTTAAATAATCATCTGAGAGCTATTATACAAGCATCATTATCTCATTTCATGAAAATAATGTATTAAAAAATAGTATACCATATAAAATACCCAATTCTTTGTGGTAAACAGATACAAAAGTAGAAACTTTATGGCTTCATGAATTTGCCTTTCTCTACTGTTAAAATTACTTGAGAACAGGTCCTATCTATTGCTTACTTAGTTCTCTGAATCAAGGAGAGTCTAAGTCTAGTACTAATTATTAGTAGACTCTTATTTAAAAATGATGGCAATGCTCTAATCCTCAGTAAATTTTAGTTCTTTAAGGCCAAAACTAAAAATTATGACCCAATTTATTATTTATTAGTCAAAGCATGGTACCAAGAACCCTTGCTCTTGTAAATTGGGGGTAGGTTGAAAATAATGGTCCGTTGTTAATAATGCTTGGTCAAAGTTAGACAGAATTTTATTTTGTTTATTTTTCATTTACTCTTTTTGTTTTTTTTAAGGTTTACAGCTTAGAGGATTTAATATACCAATGTGGAGAGTGACTTTCTAAATGTACACCGAACAGTATTTCCCTGATCTATTTGAACTTGAAAAAGAGATTCTCCTCTGTAGGACATCTTGTGGAATTACAGCTCTGTGGATCACACTTTGAGATATATTGCACTAGAAGTTTGTCTTATACCTGTCTCACTCTTCTGAACTGGTGGTCTTACTGGTTTCTGTAATACATGCTTCCTCCACTGTTTTTAATTTTATTTTATTTGTGCTAAGACACATTTACCCTGTTAACAAAGGTTTATGTATATAATACCGTATTGTTAAGTATAGGGACAATGTTGTATGGTAGATCTCTAGAATTTATTCATCTTATATAATTTAACTTTATGGCCATGGATTTGAAACTCTCCATTCCCCCTTTCCCATCCTTTGGCAACCAGCATTCTACTTTTTGATCCTATGAGTTTGACTACTTCAGATACCTCATATAAATGGAATCATGCAGCAATGTCCTTCTAAGACTGGTTTATTTTACTTAGCATAATGGTCTCCAGGATTATCCATGTTGTCAAATATGGCAAGATTTCCTTCTTTTATAAGGATAAATAATATTCCATTGTATGTATATTCCACATTTTCTTTATCCATTCATCTGTCAATGGTCATTTAGATTGTTTCTACGTCATAGTTATTGTGAATAGTACTTCAGTGAACACTGGAGTGCTAATATCTATTTGACATCCTGATTGCATTTATGTTGAATACATACCTAGAAATGGGATTGCTGGATGATATGGCAGTTCTGTTTTTAATTTTTGAAAAATTAGCGTACTGTTTCCCATAGCAGCTGCATCATTTTGCATTCCTACCAACAGTGTATAAAGTTACCAATTTTTCCACATCCTACCCAATACATTGTCTTTCTTTTTTCTTTTCTTTTCTTTTTTTTTTTTTAAATAATGACTATCCTAACAGGCGTGAGGTGAAAATCATTATGATTTTTATTTGATTTTACATTTCACTGATGATTAGTGACATTGAGTATCTGTTCATATACCTGTTGGCCATTTGTATGCATTCTTTGGAGAAATGTCTATTCAAGTCTTTAACCTGTTTTAAAATCAGGTTATTTTTATTTTTGCTGTCCAGGTGTATAAGATCCTTACATATTTTGCATACTAATCTGTTATCTGATATCTGTAACTTACAAATGTTTTCTTCTGTTCTGTAGGTTGTCTTTTCACTCTGTTGATTGTTTCCATTTCTTGCAGAAGTGTTTTAGTTTGATGGAGTCCCACTTGTCTATTTTTGCTTTTGTTGTCTGTGGTTTTGGTGTCATATCAATGAAATAATTACCAAGACCAATGTCATAAAGCTTTTTTTTTTTTTTTTTTTTCTGTTTTCTTGTTGGAGTTTTACAGTTTCAGGTCTTATGTTTAAATCTTTAATCCATTATGGGTTTATTTTTGTGTATGGTTTAAGACAGGGATCTAATTCATTCTTTTGCATATGGATATCCAGTTTTCCCAGCATCATTTGTTGAAGAGACTATCCTTTCCACATGTATGTTCTTGATACCCTTGTTGAAGATCAGTTGACTTTGTAGTTGACCTGGACTTACTTCTGAGCTCTCTATTCTGTTACATTGATATATGTCTTTCTTTATGGCTATGCAATGCTGTTTTAATTGCTGTAGCTTTGTAGTATATTTTGAAATCAGGAATTGTTTTTTGTTCTTTCTTATTAAGATGGTTTTGGCTATTAAGGGTCTTTTGTGGTCCCATATGAATTTTAGTATTGTTTTTTTCTTTTTAATTTCTGTGTACACTGCCATTGGAAGTTTGGTAAGGATTGTACTGAATCTATAGGTTGCATTGGGTATTAGGACATTTTAGCAATATTAAGTCTTTCAATTCATGAACACAGGATGTTTTCCCATTTGTTTGTATTTTTAATTTTTTATCAGTGTTTTCCAGTTTTTAGTGTACAAATGTTTTACCTCCTTAATTAAGTTTATTCATGAATATTTTATTATTTTTGATGCTATTGTAAATGGGATTACTACCCTAATATTCATTTCAGATAGTTCATTTTTAGTGTGTAGAAGTACAAGTGACTTTTTATACTGACTTTGTATCTTGCAACTTTACTGAATTTGTTTATTATGACTAACAGGTTTTTTTATGGGATCTTTAGGGTTTTCTCTATATAAAACCATGTCATGTGAAAACAGGAACATTGCACTTCTTGCTTTCTGGTTTGGATGCCTTTTATCTCTTTTTCTTGCCTAATTAATCTGCTTCCACTTCCAGTACTATATTGAATAGAAGTAGGATCTCCAGGTGGGAATTCCCACCCATTCTCAGGAATTTTTTTCGCTTTCCCATTCCCGAATCCCGAGGAAAGTTGGTCATGAAATCAGGAAAATTGGCTCTTTGAACTCAGGTGGTTGGTAGTATCGGCCATCACTTTGTGGGAATGATTCTTTGTGGAGAACAGAAAACAGTTTATATCTCGGGATTCAGAAAGGGGAAAATGAAAAAAATCGTGAGAACGAGTGGGAATTCCCGCCAGGAAACCCTAAATAGAAGTGGCAAGAGTGGGACATCCTTGCCTTTATCCTGATCTTAGAAGAAAAGCTTTAAGTTTTCCACCATTGTGTATGATGTTAACTGTGGGTTTTTCATATATGGACTTTATTATGTTGAGATCATTTCCTTCTATTTATAGTTTGTTGAGAGTTTTTTTTTATCATAAAATGGTATTGAGTTTTGTCATATGCTTTTCTGCATCAATTGAAATGATCATGTAATTTTTATTCTTCGTTCTATTAATATGGTGTATCATATTAATTGATTTCCATATGTTGAACAATTCTTGCATCACAGGGCTACATCCCACATGGTTATGGTGTGTGATCTTTTTAACAGACTATTGAATGTGGTTTGCTAGTATTTTATTGAGGAGTTTTGCATTTATCTTTATTAGGGGTATTGTCTTATAGTTTTTTTGTTTTGTTTTGTTTATTTTTTTGTTTTTGTTTTTGTTTTCTCATAGTATCTTTGTCTGTCTTTAATATCAGGACAATGCTGGCCTCATAAAGTGAGACTGAAAGTGTTTCTCTTTTCCACTAACATTCCATGGTTGTGGAAAGGTTACCAATACAAGGACATTATTTGAAAAAGAAAAAAGGAAGTTACTTCTTTTGAAGTAAAATGAAAAAAGAAAGCAGATGACATTGGATATTAGAGACAGCATACATTTTTAAAATGACATAGAAAATTGGAGATTGTGAAGCAAATTTGTTTACTTTAGACTTGGATGATTCTTCTTTGAGTGGTAATGTTTGGAGAAGGTCCGACTATGTTTCTTTTCCTATAAATCCAGTCCCACAACTTGATTTATATTGAATACTTATTCACAGGATCTTAGGTTTTAAATGCTGTTTAATGGTCTTCCACTTTTAGAAAACCTATATATAAAGCATAGACAAGAAGTGTAACTACCAACTGGTACATAAATAGTAGATGCTAATTTGTATAATATAGTTAAAGGTGCATTAATTTGTTTATTTGTGATATCTTTATATAATTAAGGTTTATAAATAAAAAATTGGGAAGAGAATATTGGGTGAGAAGAGGTTGAAAAAAGTGTAAATGTTCTATCCACTTTCTCAGTTACCCCCCAAGATTCCCCCAAAGGCTGTAAAGCTGTTGTTTATGTCAGATTCTCTATAAGCAGAATGCAATGGGAAATGTTGTGCTCATGATTTAAAGGTGTGATCTCAGGAGAAATCAGTAAAGGAATGAGAGAAGCAGGCTAGGGAAGGGAAAGGAGCTGCACAAGATGTCGTTTTAGCTACATTCTAGACTAGAATCCCCTAGGAGCTTTGGACAATAAATGGCTTGATGGTCTGTCATGACTTGGGATCAAGACGCAAGGCTTTTGTACATCTCCAATATTCTAGTTTGTCATTGACTATGAGTTGCAGCATGGAGGAAAGGAGACAGTGCCCAGTTTATTCCTAGTTACTTTTAGGAAGATGAATGTATGGTTAATTTTACTTGTCAACTTAACTGGGCCACTGGGTACCCAGATACTTGGTCCGACATTATTCTGCGTGTGTTTGAGAGGGTTTCTCTGGATGAGATGAAGGTTTGAATCAGTAAAGCCATTGCCCTTCCCAATGTGGGTGGGCCTCGTCAAATCAGTTGAAGATCTGAATAGAGTTACTCAGTAAGGAGTAACTCCTACAGGACTGGCTTCCAGTGGAGACATTCAGTTTTTTCCTGCCTGTGCACTTGAACTGAAACACTGACTCTTCCAAGATCTTGTGGCTACCAGTCCTCAGAATGGAACTATACTAGTAGCTTTTCTGGTTCTCAGGTCTTCAGACTCACACTGGAACTACACCATCAGCACACCTGGATCTTGAGCTTTCCAACTGCAAATCTTGGGACTTGTCAGCCTCCATAATTGGATGAGCCAATTACTTATAAAAAGTCTCTCTCTCTCTCGCTCCCTCTCTCCCTCTCCCTCTCCCTCTCCATATGTGTGTGTGTGTGTATGTGTGTGTGTGTATATATTTCTGTTTCTATAAAGAATCTTGACTAATACCATGATAGATGGATTTTATAACATAAATAAAATCTTCCAGGAAAGGGAAGTCAATGTGAGGCATTGGCAGAAGCACCCCAGGAAGCAGTAAAAGCAATCCCAAGGTGTTTGGGTGCAGGCAGCAACAACTTCTGCTCTAACTATGCATCCTGCTTTTATTAGTGCATCCATGTCACTTTAGGCTGTCATCCTGTATGCTATTATATGTAAAGGGTATCTATCTATCTGTCTGTGTCTGTCTGTGTGTGTGTCTATCTATCATCTATCTATCTATCTATCTATCTATCTATCTATCTATCTATCTATCATCCATCCATCCATCCATCCATCGATCCATCCTTCCTTTACATGTTCTAGGAAACTGTCTATATGCATCATATAAAAGCATCTCTATCTAGCCTTTAACTCTCAACCAATACCCCAGCTAATTTTTGTTAAGGTTGAAGTTTTGTGTATGTGCTTACAAAAATCTTGACTCTTTTAAATTCACCTTACAGTAAACTTTGTGCCCTATGATTTTATGCTCTTATTTAGTGCATAATCTACTCTAAAATAATATTTAGAATTTTAAGTTTACTTAATTTTAACGTAGTTTCAGTAGCTTTTATGCTCAGCAAAGCTATTCTCTATGCCAAATTACTACAGTATTTTTCTTGGAGACTTAGGTCTCCCCAAAATTCAGAAAGACATATAAAAATACTAGAGATAATCCAAACGATGATCAATCTATTAAATAAAGCTAAAACACTTACATCTTAGCAAAGGTTGTGGTAGTTGGTTACTTAGCATTGAGAGTGCAAAAGCTCCCCTTGAAAATTATAGAATTAATGAATACAACCATGGAAGCTTTAGGACTTCAAATTTCTTAGAGATCATCTTGTCCAATATACTTTTTCTCTATACAAGTAAACTGAGGAAGTGAATACAAAGTCAGCTGAGGCATACAGGATATATGTGAGCTAACTTTTCACTTTACATTTTTAACACCTTGATCAGCAATTATTCTTAGTTGGAGCACAGTATAAACTCATTTATATACAATAAATTTTTAATGTTGAAATCGTATTGCTCATGGCTCTAAATTCAACTGAGAAAATGTCTCAATGCGATTTTCCAAGAAATGTTTTATTAAATGGAATGTATCTTTTATAGAGAACAGACTACTCTGAACAAAATATAGCCATGATATTTTAAATAGTCTATCATTACAAACTTTTAAAACAATGATGATGACAGTGGCAACAACCACAACAGCAACATCAAAAGCACAGGTATGTTGATATATTTAATCCCCAAACAATCCCATGAGGTAGGTACTTTGTTCATATGAGCAAACTGGAATCTGACCCCAGTCACTCTGGCTCATAAAATTGTCTTCTCAACTGCTATATTCTTCTACAGAACAAATATGCTTTGAACACCTAACTTCTATTTAAAACAGTTGAATACATATTTAAACCATTTTCATACACATTTGCCAGAAACGTATGAACTTACAAGTACTATTTCAGTTCTTTTTTTTTTTTTTTTTTTGCAAATATCAAACACTGAACAGTTTTGTTTTGTTTTGTTTTCCTTTAAGTTTATTGGTGTGGCAATGGTTAGTAAAATTGCATAGGTTTCAAGTGTATATAATTCTATAGTACATTATCTATATATCACATTGTGTGTTCACCACCCAGAGACAGTTCTCTTCCCATCGCCATATATTTGCTCTGCTTTACCCTCTTCTACCGTCCCCCACCCTTACCCTCTGGTAACCACTAAACTGTTGTCTGTCTATGAGTTTTTGTTTCATTTGTTTGTCTTATTCCTTTGTTGCTTTCAGTTTTAGGAGGTCTGACAATTAAGTTTGTGAACTTCTTGCAACAATGTTGCTAACCTTTTTTGATATCAGAAGGATAATTCATTATGAATTTGTACCAACTGGAAAGTTGACCAACTTTACTATTTGGAAGTGCTGAAAAGGCTACATGAAAAAGTTAGACAACCTGAACTTTTCGCCAACAATTCATGGCTCTTGCACCATGACGATGTACCAGGTCACATGGTACTGTGAGGGAGTTTTTAGCCAGTAAACAAATAATTGTATTGGAACACCCTCCCTGCTCACCGGATCTTGCCCCCAGTGACTTCTTTCTTTACCCCAAAATAAAGGAAATTTTGAAAGGAAGACATTTTGATGACATTCAGGAGATCAAGGGTAATACAATGACAGCTCTGATGGCCATTCCAGAAAAAGAGTTCCAAAATTGCTTTGAAAGATGGACTAGGTGCTGGCATCAGTGCATAGCTTCCCAAGGGGAGTACATTGAAGGTGACCATAGTGATATTTAGCAACGAGGTATGTAGCACTTTTTCTAGGATGAGTTTGCGAACTTAATTGTCAGCCTCGTATAGCCCACGTATGAGTGAAGGCATGTGATTCTCGACTTTTTCTGTCTGATTTATTTCGCTTAGCATAATAATATCAAGATCCATACATGTAGTCACAAATGGCACTATTTCGTCTTTTCTTACGGCAGAATAGTATTCCGTTGTGTATATATACCACAACTTCTTTATCCAATCATCTATCGAAGGGCACTTTGATTGTTCCCATGTCTTGGCCACTGTAAATAATGCTGCAATGAAGTCGAAGTACATCTATCTTTACAGATACATATTTGCAGATTTTTGGGTAGATACCCAGGAGAGGGATTGCTGGGTCATATGGTAATTCTATTCTTAATTTTTTGAGGAACCTTCACACTGTCTTCCATAGAGGCTGCACCAATCTGTATTCCCACCAACAGTGTATGAGGGTTCCTTTTTCTCCACAGCCTCTCCAACATTTGTTACTATTTGTCTTGATGATAATCATTCTAACATGTGTGAGGTGATAGCTCATTGTGGTTTTGATTTGCATTTCCCTAATAGCTAGTGAAGTTGAGCACTGTTTCATATCTCTGTTGGCCATTTGTATGTCTTCTTGGGAGAAGTTTCTGCTCATTGGACAGTTATTAGATGTAATGTTATAGTCAAGTGCAGAATCATGCACTTTAGCATGACTCGATCAGTTTTTGAGTAATGCAGTTTGCTGTTTGAATATGGAGATAATGGTCCTGATCCACTGTCAGACGTTATATGTGTGGGTAGATTTTGCAGAATGAGAGATTGCATAGGCTGTAAAAATCATTCTTACAAGAAGTTACAATGGCACAGAAGTCAGGGGGGCTTAGTTTTAATTTCTGCTTTCTAAGTAGCCATCTGGCTTTAGCCAAGTCACTTAACTCTGTGAGAATCACTTTCCTCTACTTAAAATGAGGAGGTTGGATTTTGACCGTGATCAACTTGAAGATTCCCTCTAGGATGTTCTAACATTCTATGATTCTATGACCTCGGACTCATTAGTGTGGTTGGTGGTCAAACTTAGTCCCAAATGAAATACATTAGGTTTCTTTTTATATGTGGCAGATACTGTTCGATTTAAGATTCCCGTTTTAATTTCCATTTTGAGATCCTCTTTTTGCTGCTCTGTGCTCTTTCAGTAACCTTTGCTGTTAGAAGAGAACCAAAGTGCATGGAGTGAATAGAATTAGTTCTTTGAGTATTTTAAAGTTATTTAACAGGCTATAAAGTACAAGGATTTCAGAAGTTAAATGGCTAAATTTTACAAACAAACCTGAAGTCAGCCAGTGTATCAATTGTTCCCTGCTTGAACTGGAATGACAAATAAAATACATTGTCATACCTTATCCATGTAGACAGGTTATGTAATGTGTCAAGAGAGAAGAATGACTTTGGACCTGCCCTCTGGAAAAGATACCCTTACTTGGCATTCTTCACTGTGATCCTTCAACAGTGTATCTGAGTAGTTGGAAGCCAGCTGATACAATTGGAAAACACTGAATTCGTGGGAGGTAAGGGAGATATCTGCAACAGCTGAAGCAAAACGAACTTTTCTGCCGAGAAAGAGGCTTTGTTACAACCCTCTAAGCTTCGATGTCAATCCATCTGCAAGCAGGACAAGTGTGGGTGATATATGGAAAGGATATTTTAGAATCTGCTTGAGCTTGCCAATCTGGAGATTCGCCCAGGAAAGAGAGCCTCAGAAAAATCATGGTGAAAATAATCAAATTTTATTATATTTATGCAGAATTTGAGAGCCATGGAAACTAATTGGACAGACTCCCATTGCTAGCAGATAAAATTTTAATCATTAATAATTAAGATGACAGGAAACTCTTTTAACTGTTTTTCTCTAATATCTGTTGCAGTGATAAAATAAGTGTGTGGATTAGTTTTGTGTGATACCATGATGGAAAAAAATACTTTCCTTACATGCCCTTATAAAGCTAAACCTGCTTTCTTGTAACTTGCTGACTCTATTAAATCAGTTGCCAGTGCGGCTATGCTGTCAAATAGAAGTTATAGGAACATCTTTCTAAAATCAGAAGTATTTTATGTTGAATGCTCATGAAAATCACAAAAGCCCAGTGTTTGTTTCTTTAAAATGAATGTATGTTTAACATCTTGAATCATGCAAAGTATTTGTGACACTAAATAATAGTAATATACATTTTATTTCATGTGAACAGAATCTTTTTGTCAGTAAAGTGAAACACCCTGTATTAAAAATATTACTACTGCTCATTGGCTGTCTGTGTTACTGTCTTTTGCAGACATCAGTTGAATCACTATGATTTATTCCAAATGAGATCTTTTTAATGAAAATGCATCCCATAGACAAGCTAAAGATTTCCAGTAATATTGTAACAGCTTCTAAAGGAGACACAGTAGTGTTAAAGAGAAGCAAATGATTCTTGGGGTCAGTGCCAGAGAGCTATAGTTTCAATGTGTTGAATTAGTTCAAGTGATGACATGAATGAATGACTAGCAACTTAATTTGAAAGAAGGAAACATTTTTATTCAGGGACTTAGTCCAAATTTCCTAACAAAGTTATAAAGAATTAAAATGTGCCAAAAAGTTTTGGGATAACTTAGTTTTAATAAAAAAATGACTTTAGGGTATACTGATTAAGTTTGTGGGCAATAAAACAGTTTTCAGTTAGTGAAAATAAATGGAGTAAGTAATCATATTTACTTTTTCAAAAATTTTTAATATGTAGCTATTGAGATGGTCATCCTAAACATTTATTTAAAGGCACTAGAGTCTAGCATCTCAAATTACCATGCTGTTTTAGAATAGGTAGATAAATGGGACAGATTATATTTATTAACAATTGAGGTATTAAAATAATGGAATCCGTAGCACCCAAAATAGGGTAAAATTCACCAAAAGTTTAATTGGCCTGTGGCTTTTGGAATGCATTAGTATTGATGCACTCACTTTAAAAATAACAACACAATGAGCCCAAATATCATAGATCACTGCTGATAACTAGACAGCAATTATTACTGCACATTGTCAGTGAAGCTACTGTTTTAGATCCTATGATGATATAACATGGAATATATTCTGACCAGCTATATGAAATTGAAAGAAGCTACATTCATATTAAAGGTGATATTTAAGAAAGGGGCTCACTCATAAAATGTTAGAAAGTAACTTCTTTTGCTCTTAGTCGGCATCCGTAAACCATCTCTAAACTCAGTATATTTTCTATTTTATTCTTTTTACAGTGGCATAGTATATGCTTTGCTTTGGGGGAAATCATATTTCCAGATTTTGCAGTTAGGAATAGATTTGTTGTAGAAAATGTATCATTTCGTTTTGGTAGCTTTAATTCAAACTGTAATTGAATCATTGCATAACTGATTGTTGAATGGCTGCCATTCAGCACCTCGCATCACTGAGATTATAAACTCCGTGAAGACTGGGATGGTGTCTGCCCTCTGAAGCACAGCCTGGGCTCCTGGTACAGGGGCCCATAGCTAGTAACTGGAAGGGATGGGAATTCAAGCCCAAGCTGCTAACTCCATTCTCAGTGCTTTAGAGACTGCTTTGAATTTGTAAGTGACAAGGTACAAGCATCCAATGCATGGGTTTATTTCTCAGTGGAATCAAACATTACTAGTAAATAAACTATTGATATAGTGAAGAGCTTGACCAAATAACTCAATCTGTTCTTGTGATTTGATTTCATGGTTTACCATTTATGGAAATATCTTTAAGTTACAGTATATACTGTACATCATGATTCTAGAGCGTTCATGATTAATTCATTTCTCAGAGGGAAAATTAAATTTTCCAGGAAAACTTTTCCATAGTGTTCATCTCCCCAACTCTAGTTGAAAATGCTTGTCTTATTCTAAAGGAAAAATCCTAGACCAAATGTGAGTAAACATTGGCCATTTCCCCCACTCCATCCCCAAACTATCTATTGACCAGTTAGGCCACTGTTAGGAAATTATCTTAAATATCCTCTAAACTCCTTTCTGGTTCTGAATTTAATGAAATTATTTATGAACTAGTTTTATGAAATTAATACAGTAGCTATCAACTTATGTACATTTTACCTCTTTTAGTTATTAAAACAATGAAATAGATACTGACATTCCAATTGGAGTTGAGGAAAATGAGACAGAGAGGAATCCAAACCTAGGTCTTCCCAAGTTGACACAATCTTAAGTGATTATTCTGTAGTAAAATAAAGAGGACAATAAGTATACTATCGCTTATAGTATTTTATGAACATCAAATATGGTATAAAATATTGTGATTAATGTGGTCCATAAAATACAAAGTAATTCACACAACACAAGGTATTACTAGTGTCATTTAATCCAGGCGTCACAATACTGCAATTGGCGAGAAGAATCCTGAGTTGATATGAAATTCTACAAATACAAAAAATATAAAAATTATGGCTGCTGTAAAATTATAGGAGATCTCAAATATTTGGGACTTAACTTTTATGATTTTGTAATGTTTGATTCTTTAAATGGTGTAATCTTTTCAAAAAGTAACTGTGAGTATTATTAGCACTGTGTAGCTGGAACTCACTAGGCATTTTGGGAGTCCATGATAAGCATTCTTATTCTACCTTGGAGGAGAAAACCAGTCAGCCTGCTGTTAGCCCTCTTACAGCTTCATCTGAGGAGGATCATGTAGCATGTAGGGTCATATTTGTATCCAAGCATTTTGTTTATGTGTTTATTTCCCCTCTATATTTAGCAAATTTGATACCAAAGAAGAATCCAAGATTGAATTTCCCTGCTTTCCTGGCAGCTAAGAAACAGATGTTTGACCAAGTGAGATGAATCTCCATCACGCTTCAGTTCAGCAGGGGAAAAAAAAAAGAAAAACTAAAACAAGAAACAAAGGAAACAGGCTTTTTGAGAAAGTCATACCTGGTGAATAAGGCAGAGCTTAGCATAGACACTGAGTCTGAGAAGTAACCGTGACAGAATTGCTGAGAATAGAGTTCCATGTTCACAGCTTATAATGCCTGTGCTAGAATCAAGCCTGTGAGTAATTCAGTAGTGTGGTTTGGGTAACATTTCTGGTGGCATAACCTCTAAACCAAATTTTCTGGCCCTCCTGGAACTCTGACGGCTAATTTATATTGTTTCATAAAGTCATCCTCTGTTTCGCTTAATTTGTTCTCTTCTTGCTGCTAATAAACCGGACAACACTAAGCCTGTCACACATAGCAAGCTTGTGTTAGAATGATTATCCCTTAAAGATGTGCATGTCCTAATCCTTGGAACCTGTGAATATATGAAGGGAATGTGCAGATATGATTAAGATTAAAGACCTCGGAATGGCGAGGTTATCCTGGATTATCCAAGTGGACCCTATTTAATCACATAAATCCTTAAAAGCAGAGACATTTTTCTGGCTAAATCCAGAGAGAGAGCGCGAGAGATAAAGAGAGATGTGACAGAAGGAGAGGAAGGAGGATTTTGAGCTTGAGAATGAATCTATCTGCTGTTACTGGCTTTGAAGATGGAGAAAGGAGGGCACGCTCCACAAAATGCAGGCAATCTCCAGAGCCTGGGAGTGGCCCTCAGCTGACAACCAGCAAGAGAATGCAGACTTTAGTCCTGTTACTGACTGAAACTGAGTTGTATCTATAACCTGAATGACCAAGAAAATAGAATCTATTCTAGAGCCCACCAAATAATGAATTAGTAGTGTTTAAAGCCACTAGGTTTGTGGTTATAAAAAACTAATACAAGGCTAGAACAACTACAGTAGTTCATGGAGCAGTGTCTGACTGGGATTTTCTAACGTTAGTATAAAGCCAGGAAAGTTAAGGCTCTGGAGACATTGAGAGGATGGAGAGCCAGATGTGTAGTAACAAAGTACAAAGCTTATAATCATCTATTTTTGCATAGTGTGTTATCAATCATCAGGTATGCTCTTGGATTATAGAGCCAGTACCCAGTCTACATGGGCCACAAAAACTCTATCATTTATGTCTTGATTCTTGTTATAACCAACTTCATGCACTTGACCTTTCTTTGCTCTGGATCCTACCATATTCTCTTCCTGCCACTCATTCTTTTGTTTGCTGCCTTAAACCTGGCCGCAAGTGTACTAGTTGTCAACTTGGCTATGACATAATCCAGTCCAGTTTGACTATGATTCTGATTCTTCTCCTGCAGACTGCTTTGTTTCACTGTCTGCTCCAGCCTATATTTTAAGACTCTCAGTTTGACCTCTATGCCCAGATTCTCACTCAGAAAGATCTCTGTGCTTAATATCAGGAGGCAAAGTATAGAGCAGAAATAAGCAGTGAGATTGGTACATGGCAAAATTCAGAGGAGATAACATGAAATGCAAGATGAGGATTTGATCAGAAGATACAGAAATTACTCAGTGCTTATGACACTGGACAGTTAAACTGTTCATGCTTCTGCATCTCTATGTGTAAAATTTGGATAGTAATAGCACTTCATAGATTGTTGATAGTCCTGAAGAAAATAATACACTTAAAGCTCTTAGTGTAGTTTCTAGAACATAGCAAGTTCTTTATAAGTGATACCCATTTTTATTTTATAGGCTATATACGCTAGTGTACTTTGTGTATACAGAAAGCATATGGGGGGAGGAGGGTATGTCTTTTTAATTTTCTTTTCTCTACATTGAACTGTTGTTTTTGTGAAAAGTCCTTCAGTTTTTTAATATATCTGGTTATCAACATTTATTTAATAAATCTAAATATTAATACTTGGTTATTTTCAACTAACATGAAATTAGTATGAAGGCTCTTTAAGAAAGACTTAGCTTGATGAAAAAAATCAGTGATCAAAAGCCTTATTTTTCAAAGTATTGTCTGTGGGAATGTATTTGAATGTAAAATCTCAGACCCCACCTGAGGCCTACAAGTCAGAACCTGCATTTTAATAAGATACCCAAATCTGATGATCAAAAGTATAAACAGCAAAAATTGGAAAGGAAGCCAAATTAAAATTTAAATTATTTAAAGTTATCACTCCAATAAAACAATTCTTATTGCTTTTCTATTTTGTTTCAGCATTGATGAAAAGGGGAAAATTGCACTACCTATTTCATAAAGTAAAAAGATTTAATGACCCATATCACAATTTATTAGCTAATACATGGAAGCTTTCTGTAAATTGCCTGGCCAATAATAATGCTTATCAAATGTAAATATGACCAGTAGTCTTTATTAGCCCATTCCAATACACAAGCCTCCCTCTTCCCACACATCCAACAACGTAATGTAAATAACATCTATACAATAACCTGGGTACTCTGGTGCAACTAATCATTTGAAAAATGATCAGTGGTTTTAGTATTACATTAATACATTTGGCTTTCATGCTGTAAAGTAATAAACATTAATTCATAAAAAGGAAACACTTAGGACGGATTAAAGAATATATCCTTAATATGAAATGGAGTATGTAAACAAAGTCTGCAGCTCACCGTAACTTGTGATAAAATATTGAAAGCTTTTTATTTGAAATAAGAAAAAAGATGTGTGTTATCACCACTTCTATTCAACATTTTACTAGAAGTTCTACTCAAAATAATAAAAGAATCAAAAAGAAGAAATAATGAAGATTGAAAATAGAAATAAGTGTCATGATTTATAGATAGTATGTACTATACATAGAAATTAGAAATCAATCTCCAAATAAAGTATTAGAATTAAGAAGTGAGCTTAATAAAGTTATTAAGAAAGCTCATATATACATATCAAAAACAACTGCCACATGATCCAGTAAATGCTCTTCTGAGTAGTAACCAAAGGAAGAAAAATCAGTACCTTAAAGAGATGTCCATGTGCCTGTGTTCACTGCAACATTATTCAAAATAGCCAAGATATAGAAATAATCTAAGTGTCCATGGGTGGATGAATGGATAAAAAAAGTACATAATTTAGAATCAGCTTGTCAATTTTCACAAAAGTATCTTTTGGAGTTTTCACTCAGGTTGCAGTTTGTCTATATAAAAATATGTGGGGAATTTGACCATGTGCAGTCTTCCAATCCATGAAAAGAGTGCATTTACTCACTTATCCCTCAATAATACGTAAAGCTGTCTGGGTAGAGTTCTTGAAGGACATATTAGTCAGGATTCTCAAAATTAACCATCACATCTGATTTTGACTAATTTAATTCTTAGGACTTTGTTATATTTTATGCATTGAAAATTGTGTCTTTTAAAAGATATTTGATTTTGGCATTGGTATTTGGTATGTAGCTATACATCGTTTTGTTCACATTATTTTTCTTATTTTAAGTTATTTTTATTAACTGCAATAGCACTGAGCCTTTGGCCTAGCAGAAAAGATTTCCAAATATTTATACCACTTTAGTCTGGCTATTCTGTATTATTTAAGTAATGGTTTATGCACATTTCAATATTATCATTTCTCTGACATATTTTTTCCTAATGAAATCTATTTTGGGGAATGTGGTTAAAAATAATAGTTTTTAAATTCCCTATTCCAACTAAAACACCAATTTGATATGTTAAACATTTATCCATTTGCGTCTATAAAATTTCAGTTTTAAATAATAAAAACTTCCCTTGTTGGAAAACTCAACAGCAAAATTGCCCGCATTTTTTCGGCTCATGCCCCTCTTCCTCCACATATTTTCATATAGATAAACTGCAACCTGAGTGAAAACTCCAAAGGGCATTTTTCTGAAAATTGACAAGCTGATTCTAAAATTCTTAGAGAAATGCCACGAGCCAAGATTAGACAAGACATTCCTGATGAATAATAATATTGTTGGAGGACTTTCAGCAAGTCTCTTTACAGTGCTACAGTAAATAAGGAGCAGTGGTATTAAAGCAAAGTTAGAGCTATAGATCAATGAAATAGAAAAGAGAGCCTACATACGCATGAACACTTGATTTATGGAATTACTGAAGAATAGTGGAGGAAGAATTTTTTAAAAAATATAAATCAACTGAATATCAATTTGATAGAAAATAAATAAATGAAACCTGACCTGTACGTCACATCATATGCCAAAATCAATTCCAGGTGGATTTTAATATCTAAATGTGACATGCAAGAAGCATAGCCAGAAAAATAATAGAGTTGAATATCTTCATGATATTTGGAGAAGGCAGAATTTATTAACTACTATCCAAATAGCATTAATTATAAAAACAAAAAATGATAAAGTTGACTACATTAAATTAAGAACATCTGTTTAGAATAAAAACCTATTAACAGATTAATAATGTAAGACCAAATATGAGAAAATATTTTCTCACATGTAATTGATAAGAGTGCACTTGTGCATGCACATATATTTACCACCTAATAGGAAAAATGAACAAGGTATATGAAGAGATACTGTACAAAAATAGAATAGTAAAATGTCCTATAAAGGTACATAATTTGTTAATTTAAGTTGCATAATTCACTAACATTCAGGGAAATACAAGGGAAGTCTTTTATAAATTACCATTTTTAATCCACCAGAATGGGTAAAATTTAAAGAACTGGAATATAAACCATTGGAGATATGAAGCATCAATAATTATTGAATGTTCCTACTTGGTAAATTGGTACCAACATTTGGGAAAACAGTTTAGCATCATCTACTAATGTTGCAGATTTGCCTACGTCTTATGATCCAGCAATTTCAGTTCTAGGTGTACATTGGTGAAAGACATGCACAGAAAGACTGTATAAGAATGTTCATAGATACCCTCATACAACAGAATATATGCAGCAATGAAAATGAATGAACGATAGCTACAAAACTAGTTATATATATATATATATATATTTATAAATGGAATCATGAAATATACAGATATACTGGTTATATCTGTATATTTCATATGATTTAATTTATAAATATTTCTAACAGTAGAAAACTTAAGCTATTTTTTCAGATATCAGGGGAGTGGTTACTTCTGGGGAGGTGGGAATTTGTAAGGCTGGAGAAGATACAGAAAGAGGCTTCTGTGGTTGTGATCTATTTCTTGACCGGCATAATTGTTACATCATTGTCCTTTGTAATTATTTGTTGCATAGATTTGTTTTGTACACTTTTCTATGTATGTTTTATAATTCATAATATAAACATTTAAAAATCCTGATTGTTAATATAATAGAAATATTTGTTTAAATAAATATTTTGGTTACAAAGATTAAGTAAGCCTACATATATAGAAAGTGTACTAATCCATTTGCTTAGTTAGGTGTTGCACTTGTTTGTGTATATAGAAAACCACAGAAACGATATCATTTACATCCATCTGGCAGCACCCTAACTCTTTCAGGACAGTAGAGGTCATTTAGAAATTTACTTTCAAGTGAATTAACTCAGCCAAATAGATTTGTATAGCCTTTGATGCCAAATGTAAATAACAAAGCAGCCTCTACATGTAGGATTAGACAATGGAGGCTGACTTGTTTGAAAAAAACTAAGTTTCATCTGACAAAAAGGGAAAACAGTGTCATTAAAAAAAAAAAATCAAAACTCAATTATGATCACTTGTATTTCAGAGAAACTGTGCATTGGGCCTGGAGTGAATCCCCCATCTTTATTTATGAACTCTTCTTGTCAGATGACATCTCCTCCTGCACAGCTACACTAATATTACATTGAAAATAAGTTCCTCAGGAAAATGTAAGATACGTTGCTTTGTTGGAATTGGGTGCTCTATCAAGGCATATGAAGCCTGAGTAGATTTATTGTCTTATTGCCAGTTAAATTAGCAGCCTGTGTCTGACACTATGAATATTATACAAATTCCTTTTGTTATAGCTTTACTATTGAGTAAAGTACAATAGAGGGTCAGGTATTGATCTAACAACAAAGATCTACAATGAATATAATTATGCATCATGCTCCTAATTGGAATAGGCATAGAATCTACACATTTGAAATACAAAAATCAACCTAATCATTCAAGCAAATATTTGGTTAGAATTTTTATTTCTTTATCGTTTAAAAATAAACCTAGACTTTAAATTGATTTTCATTTAAAAAAAAATTCACTAACTTCTTTTAAGGGAGAATATAGTTTTCAATCACAAAATAAATGTAAGCCAATACTAATATAATTTATTATTTAATATACTACAAAACCATTTTACTTTAGATATTAAGGAAACTGAGATAATGAAGAAATATAGTTTCAGGCTAGGATTCCAAATACCTTGGTATATAATTACTTTAAGTATTCAAGAATTTAATAGATGCTTAAAAGGCCTTCTAGAAGCCATATATATATATATATATATATATATATATATATATATATATGTATTATCACAATAATTAATCAAGTGGGGAGCATTATCAATTGTACACAGAGAAGTCCAAAATATTCGAAAAAGACACTTGTAGCGACACTGATATGCTAAGAAGTCATACCACGGCAGTTACCCCCAAGTGAGGCACCTAAGTCTAAGTAAGAAGACTATAGACAAAAGTAAAAATGGATGAAACATTTCCTCTAATGATCATTTGAAGCAGGAACCATAAAAGTTTCAGACTATAAAAAGAAACAAAGCAATTTTAGAGACATTTAAATAACACAAACAAAAGACAAACAAGACCTTTCAGTCCAGAGATATTTTGCCTCATCTACACTAAAATCTTCTGAATAAGTATATATTTAATTGAGTGTGTGCAAGTCACCAAATATAAAAGGAAAATAATTAGTATTACCGTTTGCAGACATCTTTATTGCTCAGGGGCTTTTGAAGCTTGATTTTCTTTCAAATACTTTGTTCCTCTGGTCCTTTGGTATATTAACATCTATTTAGGCTTCCATAGTAATTAATTATCTGAACCTAATTTTGCTTAATATAATACCTTTTCCTGAAAGTGAAGGAGACTGTATCTCCTTGTCCAAAGGGTAAACCTCCACCACACTCCAGGTTTGCTCTCACCACCCTTGCTTTTGGTCTCTGGGTGGCTATAATTAGGTCATTTTGTTGCAAAACTGAGAAACAAGATTTGGCTGTGGAGATGGGGTGATATTTTGAGGAACACTCTGGGAAGTTGACTGTGACTAGAGCAGACACAAATATGAGAATACATGAAGTGGTTTGATTCAGGAAATCAGGATGCTCGAGACAACTGAGTGTTGACAATCTTGGCTTTGAAATGAGGTAGATCCCAACCTCTAAATACCCATGGTATTATTTTTTGGAGCAAGAGTTGTAGTAGGTGATAAAAGGGCTTCATCACGTCTAAGAAACATACAGCAAAAGGAAACAGGCACTAGTGATACAAATGTTCTCACACTAATGGCTCTCTTTGCATACCTGCTATTACTAACTAATATGCCTCTATAGATACACCCTTTTTTAATTTTTTTTTGAGTTGAGTCAGATATTATATTAGCAAAAAGACATTGAACAAAATAACAGATATTGTATTAGCAACAAGAGTTAGTTTAGTTTTTTGGTTTGTCTGTTTATTTTATCATGGTAAAACACATAACATGAAATTTACCATCTTTACTATTTTTTAAGTATGCAGTGTTAACTATGTGCACATTGTACAATGGATTTCTAGAAAAGTTTCATCTTGTACAACTGAAACTCTTTACTTATGGAATAACAAATCCCTTTTTCCCTTCCCCTCAGTCTCTGGCAACCACCATTCTACTTTCTAAGAGTCTGATTACATAATTTATATATGTAGGATCATGCAGTAATTGTCTTTTTGTGATTGGTTTATTTCACTCAGAATTATGTCCTCAAGTTTCATCCATGTTGTAACATGTGACAGAATTTCCTTCAGTTTTTTTAAGGCTGTATCTGTATACCACATTCTCTTTACCTATTGATTAATTAATGGACATTTATTTGCTTCCACCTCTTGGCTAAGGTGAATAATGCTGCAATGAACATGGGTATGCAATGTTTACTTTTTGAAAGGAGTTTTCTCTTACTAACCGTATGTTCTTTGAGATAAGTACATCAGGTTGGGTGGATGTTTTTGACCTCAGTAAAAGAGACTTCAGTGGAACAACGTATGGTGTAGACAAGTAAAAAGAACAAGTTATTTATAATTTTTATCAGCAAAAGAAAACAGAACATGAGAAGGAATAATTGAGGGGAAAAACTTATAAAATATGAAAGAGTAGATAATCTAACTAAATAAGTTAAGGTTGGGGATTTAAGCTTGGACTAAGAAGGAAAAAACTATTTCCTTTGAAACTTGGGACAATTGCGTATGTAAGCATATGTTTTTAGGTGAAGGATTTCATGCCTAGAATCCTCCATATTCTTTGTGAAATTAAAGACTAAATTGCCTATTTAAAACAAGGGTCACACACTATTGAGGCACATAAGAAAAATGATGCAAATTTTCCCTGAATAGAATTGGAGAGCAAACAGTTAAGAGAAACTTAAAATTTTCCAAGCAATTTGTATAACCTCATTGAAGTTAGAGAGCATATATATGTGCAGTGTACTGACCTGTGTAATTTTCTCCAAGGGCTATCAGCAGTCTAGTTGCTGACAGAAGTCTTGGCTGTTTCAGCATTGATTTATTCTTTCATTTTTACTCATTTAAAAGTGTACTGAGTGCATGTTATTTGCCAGGCACTGGGTGTTTTTTTGCACAGGACATGCACAACACACAAAAAAGTAGAATTCATGGATACCAGTTAGGGTTCACCTGGAGAAACAGAAGTGGTGGGAAAGCTCACAAGGAGGGTGAAGCGCCACATGCACAGGTTGAAGCGATCATCGGCAGGAGGAATTCCTGCTTCCTTAGGCAAAACTCAGACCTATTTTAAAGAACTTCCAAGCCATTCAGCCAAGCCCACCCAGTTTATCCAGTATAATCTTCCTTATTTAATGTCAACTGATTAGGAATTGGGAAAAGCCCTTCACAGCAACACCTAGATCAGGGTTTGTCCTAGAGACTATAGCCTAACCAAGCTGACATATAAAAACACTATTGTGCCACACTTAACAAGTTTATTTTCTAGTTCAGAGTAAGATAGACAGATGGTATTAGAGTTTGCTTGTACTGTGATACATGTGGGCACTTTTGAACACAGATCATGGACATCGTGAAAGGAAAGGTCTATCCTAAGCAGGAGCCAGCCAGGAGAGGTTGGAGAGGGGTGCAGGCAAAGGAAGCAACTTAAATAAAGATCCAAAATGAGCATCTCTCATTCAGAGAGCAGCAAGTACTTATTTTAATTTTGGCATGTGAGATAGGAAGAGATGAGGGAGGCAGTCAGAAGCACCTGAAGATTATAAAGGACAATATATACCACAATAAGACTTTTGGAAATTATCTTGAAAGTTATACAAAGCATTCTGGGTTGTTAACTGAGACAATGCACTTGAATTATCTATAACAATGCTTATTATATACTATATCCTCTACGGAACACATATTCTATTATATAAATTTATTTAAGAAAAACATTTGACATAATCAAATTACCCGCAACATGGAGAATACATCAATGTGGACAAAAATGAGGACATGGAGGCTATTACATAATTATAAATTGGAAATAATGTGGGAATTCAAATACTGTGAAAATGTAGAGACACAATGGGATCTGGTGAGTAATTGAATGTGGAAGCAAAGGAAATAAAGAAGATAGTACTTATATCCTTATTTCTGGCTCAACCCAGTAGGTGGATAACAGTACCACTACAAATAAGGGTATAGCAGGAGAATTTGGAGGGTAGAAGAGATGATAAGTTTAATATTGGGTATATAGAATTGGAGCAGCTTTAGAGACATTCGAATGTCAGAAATGTAGACAGGCACTTGGATATCTGAGTGTGAAGCTCAGATAAAAGAGGTCAGATGTGAAGACATAGATTAGTAGTTCTCAAACCCTAGCATGCATAAAAATGCCAAAAGATCTTGGTAAAGTGGAGATTTTAGAGCCACATTCCCTAAATTATTGATTCTTGAGAGCCATGTCCAAGAATTGAAAATTAGCTCATGGACTAACTTAGAGTCATGCTTATAAAAATTTTACAGAAGCTCTCAAAATGTCAACATATAAAAACAAAAGAGTAATATTATCAGAACTGTGGGAATAGATGAATTTGGCTAAGCAGACTAGGAAATGATGACAGATAAGAGTAGAACCCAGAAGAAGAGGATTGAACTCAAGGTCCATAAGTTTAGTACCTATGTTTTCTTCTATGCAGGTTATTGTTTCAAGTCTTATGCTTAGGTCTTTGATCCATTTTGAATTAATTTTGGTACACAGTGACAGATAACAGTCCATTTTCATTCTTTTGCACGTGGCTTTCCAATTCTCCCAGCATCATTTATTGAAGAGGCTGTCTTCTCCCCATTGTATGTTTTTGGCTTCTTTGTCGAAAATTATCTGTCCATATTTATGTGGGTTTGTTTCTGGGTTCTCAATTCTATTTCATTCGTTGGTGTGTCTGTTTTTCTGCCAATACCATACTGTTTTGATTATTGTTGCCCCGTAGTACAAGCTAAAGTCAGGGAGTGTGATACCTCCAGCATTGTTCTTTTTTTCTTAGGATTGCTTTGGCTATTCGGGGTCTTTTGTGGTTCCATAGAAATCTGATGATTTTTTTGTTCTATTTCTTTAAAAAATACCACTGGGATTTTGATGGGGATTGCATTAAATCTGTATATGGCTTTGGATAATATGGCTGTTATAGCTATGTTGAGTCTTCTAATCCATGAACATGGAATGTCTTTCCATTTCTTTATGTCTTCTTCAAGTTCTTTTAAAACTGTCTTATTGTTTTCCATATATAGGTCCTTCACATCCTTGGTTAAGTTTATTCCTAGGTATTTTATTCCTTTTGTTGCAATTGAAAAAGGAATTGCTTTTCATTTTTTTCTTTTAAATTTCTTTTTCTGAGGTTTTATTGTTAGTATATAGGAATGCAATGGACTTTTATATGTTGATTTTGTAGCCAGCCACTTTACTGTATTTGTTGATTGTTTCTAATAGCTTTTTGATGTAGTCTTTAGGGTTTTCTATATATAGCATCATGCCATCTGCAAAAAGAGACAATTTAACTTCTTCATTCCCAATTTGGAGGCTTTTATCCCTTTCTCTTTCTTGATTGCTCTGGCTAGGACTTCTGATACTATGTTGAACAGCAGAGGCGACAGGGACAGCCCTGTCAAGTTCCTGAACATAGAGCAAAGGGCTTCCGTTTCTCTGCGTTAATTATGATATTAACTGAGGGTTTGTCATAGATGGCCTTTGTTATGTTCAGGTATTTTCTTTCTATACCCATTTTATTAAGTGCTTTTTAATCATAAATGGATGTTGTATCTTGTCAAACACTTCTTCTTCATCTATTGGTATAATACTATAATTTTTGTCCTTTGTTTATGTGGTGTATCACATTGATGGATTTGCATACATTGAACCATTCTTGTGCTTCCTGGATGAGCTCCACTTGGTTGTGATGTATAATTTTTTTAATGCATTGTTGCATTCGATTTGCTAGAATTTTCTTTAGGGTTTTTGCATCTGTATTCATCAGATATATTGGTTTGTAGTTTTCTTTTTTTGTGTTATCCTTACCAGGTTTTGGTGTCAGGGTAGTGTTGGCCTCATAAAATTAGTTAGAGAGTATTGTCCATTCTTCAGTATTTTTTGGAAGAGTTGGAGTAGGACAGGTATTAGATCCTCTTTGAATATTTGGTAGAATTCACTAGTGAAGCCATCTGGTCCTGGACGTTTGCTTTTGGGAAAAACTGTAAGACATTCTTAAAAGAAATTGAAGAAGACACAAAAAAATGGAAAGACATTCCATGTTCATGGATTAGAAGACTCAACATAGTTAAAATGGCCATATTACCCAAAGCAATATACAGATTTAGTGCACTCCCCATCAAAATCCCAATGGTATTTTTTAAAGAAATAGGGAAAAAATCATCAGATTTATATGGAACCACAAAAGACCCCGAATAGCCAAAGCAATCCTAAGAAAAAAAGAACAATGCTGGAGGTATCACACTCCTTGACTTTAGCTTGTACCACAGGGCAGCAATAATCAAAACAGTATGGTATTGGCAGAAAAACAGACACACAGACCAATGGAATAGAATTGAGAACCCAGAAATAAACCCACATAAACATGGACAGATAATTTTCAACAAAGAAGCCAAAATCATACAATGGAGAGAAGACAGCCTCTTCAATAAATAATGCTGGGAGAATTGGAAAGCCACGTGCAAAAGAATGAAACTAGACTGCTTTCTGTCACTGTGTACCAAAATTAACTCAAAATGGATCAAAGACCTAAGCTTAAGACTTGAAACAAACTGCAGAGAAGAAAACATGAGTACTAAACCTATGGATCTTGGATTCAAAGTGGATTTTGTGAATTTGACTCCAAATGCAAGGCAAGTAAAAGCTGAAATAAATGAATGGGACTATATCAAACTAAAAAGCTCCTGCACAGCAAAAGAAACCATTGACAAAATAAAGAAGCAACCAACCAAATGGGAGAAGATTTTTACAAACAACACCTCCGGTAAGGGGATAATATCCAAAATATATAAGGAACTTATACAACTCAACAACAACAACAACAACAACAACAACAAAATCCAATTGCAAAATGGGCAGAGGACCTGAATAGACATATTTCCAAAGAGCACATACAGATGGCCAATAGACATATGAAAAAATGCTCAACATCATTAATCATCAGAGAAATGCAAATAAAAACCACAATGACATATCACCTCACATCAGTTAAAATGGCTATCATCAACAAAACAAATAATATTAGGTTGGTGCAAAAGTAATTGTGGTTTTTGCAATTATTTGTAACCTTTTAAACCACAATTACTTTTGCACCAACCTAATAACAAGTGTTAGAGAGGCTATGGATAAAAGGGAACCCTCATATGCTGTTAGTGGGAATGCAGATTTGTGCAGGCACTATCGAAGGCAGTATAGAGATTCCTGAAAAAATTAAGAATAGAATTACTATATGACTCAGCAATCCTTGTCTTGGGTATCTACCCCAAAATCTGAATACATTTATGCATAAAGATATATGTGCTCCGATGTTCACTGCCGCTTTATTTATGGTGGCCAACACATGGAAACAACCAAGTGTCCTTCGATAGATGATAAAGAAGTTGTGGTATATGTACACAGTGGAATACTATTCTGCCATAAGAAAAGATGAAATAGTGCCATTTGTGACAACATGATCATTATGATCTTGAGATCATAATGCTAAGCGAAATAAAACAGAAAAAGTCAAGAGCCATATGATTTCACTGATATGTGGTATAAAAAACTGAAAACAACAAAGGGACAAGACAAACAAATAGGGAAACAAAAACTCATAGACACAGGCAATAGTTTAGTGGTTACCACAGGGTGTGTGTGGGGGGGAGCAGGGAGGTAGAAGAGGAAAAAAGGGGTCAAATATATGGTGATGGAAGGAAAACTGACTCTGGGTGGTGAACACACAATGCGACATATAGGTGATGTATTACAGAATTGTACCCCTGAAACCTATGTAACTTTAGTAACACTTGTCACCCCAATGAACTTTAATTTAAAAAAAAGATAAAGATTGAACAGATGAGAAAGATCTTTCAATGGGAACTGAGAATGTTGAGTAAGAGGAAGTTATGAGGAACACCAGAAACATGGGAAGGAGAAACTTTCTAGAATGAAAAATCTAAACCACTGCCAAATGAGGTGGAGCAGTCAAGAATGATATTTATCTATAAGTGTCATTTGAATTATAAACAAACTCCTTGGAAAACCAATTTTCAATTAAGGTAAAGAAATGGAGATAGTGTTTGAAGAGATTCATTCAACCATTATTTATTGAGTTTGTATTCTGTCAGTCTCTCTTTTAAGCACTACGAACACAACAGCTAATAGTACAAAAAAAAAAATCTACATCCTAGTGTGTGAGATTTTTTTTTTTAAGCAATAAATATGTAGCAGCTTAGAAAGTGAGAGTACTATAGAAAATAATAAAGCAGGGGAAAATGTAATGCCAAGAGAGGGAAGCTTACTGTTTTACATGGGAGAGCAGCTCAGGTCAGACGGCAATTGAGCAATGAACCGCAGGAATTATATAAACAAACCACATAGATATCTGGATAAAGAATATTACAGGAAAAGGTAGCGGCAAAGGTTAAGGCCCTGTGTTGTGTGCATGTGTAGAATGTTTCAGCATTTGCAAGGAGAGCAGGTGGGTGTGGGAAAGAGTAGCAGGAGAAAAGGATGAAGAGATAGTAGGGTTCCAAGATGTGGGAGGCTTCACAGACCTTTGTAAGTTATTTAATTTTTATTCTGGATGATACGGGTTGGCACTGAGGAGTTTTGAAAAAAGGATAAAGTAATATGATGTATGTCTTCATAGGATCACTCTGACTGTTGCAATAATTCAAGTTAGAAATAGTGGTTTTGGCCAAGGGTAGAAGTGGAAATAATGAGAAGTTATTGGAATTGTTTTGTACACTTAAGATAACACTGAATGCATTGACTTGTGAATCGGACAAAGGTTATGAAAGAAAAACTTGAAGTATAATTCCAACCACAGTCATACCCCTTATATGTGGTTTTGCTTCCAGCAGTTGAGTTGCTCTCACAACTACAGTCCAAAAATAGTAAGTGGAGAATTCCAGAAATAAACAATTCATAAGTTTTAAATTGTACGCCATGATTACATCTCATGCCTCCCCACCCCCATCCCTCCCAGGATGTGAATCATCCCTTTGTTTCATGCTTGTATCTGCTACCTTTCCCACCCATTAGTCACTTAGTAGCTGTCTGGGTTATCATATCAACTGTCACAATATCACAGTGCTTGCGTTCAACTAATCATTATTTTACTTAATAATGCCACATACTTTTACTTAATAATGCCACATTATTTTACTTAATAATGCCACATAACTTTTATTACAGCATATTATTATAATTATTCTATTTTAGTTACTATTGTTAATATCTTACTGTGCCTAATTTATAAATTAAACTTTGTCATAGGTATGTATGTATAGGATATAATATATTAGTATATAAATATAATATACTTTGGGTTCGGGTCCACCCATGGTTTCAGGCATCCATGGGGGTCTTAGAATGTATTCCCTGTGGGTAACGGCAAATTACACTACGTAGACATAAACAACTGAAAGAACTGAATGATTGTTTACTTAAATAATGGAGAAGAAAACTGTGGAAAGGACGGTTCAGTCAGGGGTTGTCCAGGGTGGGGTGGGAGTAAATAGATCAGGTATCCAATATTAGGTGCGCTATGTTTGAGGTGTTTGTTTAAACATCCAAATAGTGATGTTGAAAACAAACTTGTATTTATGTATCTAGAATTCAGGGAAGAGATGGGGCTGGAGATATAAATTTGGAAGCAATTATGTAGATACCATGAGTTTGAGAAAAATCACCTAGAAAGTTAATGTAAAGGGAAAAGAAAAGAAGTCCAAAGACTGAGACTTGGGTTACTCCAGTATTTAGATGTCATGGAGTTGAAACAGGAGACAGAAAAGGAGACTGAAATCATATGGTCAGAGATGTAAGAAAAATACCGTGACCTACTGGGCCATATCTATTAGCTTACAGGTGTTTTAGTATTTCTTCCATAGTAATTCCACATTTTTCCTCCAGCTCACTCCACATTTTTTTTTTTTTCCCATCTCTAGGCCACACTTCTTGAAAGAGTAATCTTTTCTCACTGTCTCCAATTTCTCTCTTACAGTTCTCTCTTGGACTCATTCAATCAGGCTTCTGTTTCAACAATCAACCAGAAATGCTCTTTTCAAGGTCACAAGTTTACATCGTCTTTGCTAAAAGTAGAGGTCAATTCTCAGCTTTCATTTAACTTGGCCCATCAGTAGTGCTTTTCGTTTTGGATTTTTCTTTTTTTTCTTTTTATTTTTTTATTAGTTTCAGGTGCACAAGACAAAGTAATACTTAGACGTTTATCATTTATATCCCGCACACTGTGTGAACCCCCCTCCCCATATCCACTATCCCTCTGACATCGCACAGAGCCATTATATTTCCACTATCTCTATTCCTAATGCTGTACTCTGCTTCTTGTAAGTATATACATATATAAACTTGTACTTGACATTCATTATTGTTCAGCTTCAGCTTCAGGTGTACAATGCAGTGATCCGGCATCTACATCATCCTTGAGGTGGTCTCCCTAATGAGACAAGTGTCCATTGGATACCATACAAAATCTTTACAACATTATTGATTACATTCCCCAAATTAATTTCAAAACCCCGTGGCCATCTTATGGTTACTGTTTTCTAATCCCCTCACCTTCCCCCTTATCCCCACCCAGCCTCAATTTTTCCTCTATGTCTCCAAAACTGTTTCTGATTAGTTCATTCACTTATTCTTTTCTTTAGATTCCACATATAAGTGAGATCATATGGTATTTGTCTTTCTCTGTCTGACTTATTTCACTTAACATAATGTTCTCTAGGTCCATCCATGTTGTTGCAAATGGTAAGATGTCTTTCTTTATGGCTGCATAATACTCCATTGTATAAATGTACCACGGTTTCTTAATCCAGTCATCTACTGATGGGTATTTCGGTTGTTTTCATGTCTTGGCTATTGTGTATAGTACTGCAATAAACATAGGAGTGCATAAAGTTTTTTGAATTTGTGTTTTGGATTTCCCCGGATAAATACCTAGGAGTGGAATTGCTGGATCATAAGGTATTTCCATTTTCAGATTTTTGAGATACCTCCATACTGTTTTCCATGGTGGCTGCACCAATCTGCAATCCCACCAACAGTGCACAGGGGTTCCTTTTTCTCCACATCCGCGCTAGCATTTGTTATTTGTTGATTTATTGATGATACCCATTTTGACTGGGGTGAGGTGGTATCTCATTGTGGTTTTTAATTGCATTTCTCTAATGGTTAGTGAGGTTGAGCATTTTTTCATATGTCTGTTTGCCATCTGTATGTCCTTTTTAGAAAAATGTCTCCACATGTCCTCTGCCCATTTTTTAATTGGGTTGTTTGTTTTCTTGGAGTCGAGTTGAGTGAGTTTTTTGTAAATTTGTGATATTAACCCCTTATCAGATATATCATTGGCAAATATCTTTTCCCATTCAGTAGGATCCCTTTTTGTTTTATTGATAGTTTCCTTTGCTGTGAAAAAACTTTTTAGTTTGGTGTAATCCCACATGTGTATTTTTTCTCTTACTTCCCTTGTGCGAGGGGATATATCAGTAAAAATCTTACTCCGGTTAATGCCTGTGAAGTTTCTTTCTATATTTTCTTCTAGGAATTTTCTGGTTTCAGATCTTACATTTAAGTCTTTAAACCATTCTGAATTTATTTTTGTATATGGTATAAGGAGGTGGCCCAGCTTCATTTTTTTTGCATGTGTCTGTCCAGGTTTCCCAGCACCATTTATTGAACAGACTGTCTTTACCCCACCATATATTCTTGCTTCCATTGTCGTAAATTAAATGGCCATATAGGCATGGATTTATTTCTGGACTCTCTATTCTGTTCCATTGATCTATATGTCTGTTTTTATGCCAGTACCAAGCTGTTTGGATTACTGTAGCCTTGTAGTATAATTTGATGTCAGGTATCATTATACCTCCCACTGTGTTCTCATTTCTCAAAATTGCTGAGGCTATCTGGGGTCTTTTATGGTCCCACATATATTTTAGGATTATATGTTCTATTTCTGTGAAAAACATTGTTGGTAGTTTGATAGGAATTGCGTTGAATATGTATATTGCCTTAGGCAGTGTGGACATTTTAACTATATTAATTCTTCCTATCCATGAGCATGGTATGTGTTTCCATCTATTTGTATCTTCTTTCATTTCTTTCTTCAGTGTCTTATAATATTTTGAGTACAGATCTTTTACTTCTTTGGTTAAATTTATTCGCAGGTATTTTATAGTCTTTGAAGCAACTGTAAATTGGATTTTTTTTAATTTCTCCTTCTGATATTTTATTATTGGTATATACAAATGCAACTGATTTCTGAATATTAATTTTGTATCCTGCAACTTTACTAAATTCATCTATCAGCTCTAATAGTTTCTTGGTGGAGTCTTTAGGATTCTCCATATACAGTATCATGGCATCTGCATATAATGACAGTTTTACTTCCTCCTTACCAATTTGGATGCATTTTATTTCTTTTTCTTGTCTGATTGCTGTAGCTAGAACTTCCAGCACTATGTTGAATAGAAGTGGAGAAAGTGGGCAACCTTGCCTTGTTCCTGATCTTAAGGGGAATGGTTTCAGCTTTTCTCCATTGAATATGATGTTAGCTGTGGGTTTATCATATATATGGCCTTTATTATGTTGAGATATGATCCCTCTATTCCCATTTTCTTAAGGGTTTTTATCATAAATCGCTGCTGGATTTTCTCAAATGCTTTTTCTGCATCTATCGATATGATCATGTGATTTTTATTTTTCATTTTGTTGATGTGGTGTATCATATTAACTGATTTGCAGATGTTGTACCATGCTTGCATACCAAGGATGAATCCCACTTGATCATGGTGTATGATCTTTTAAATGTATTGCTGAATTTTGTTCACTAATATTTTGTTGAGCATTTTTGCATCTATGTTCATTAGCGATATCGGCCTGTAGTTTTCTTTTTTTGTGGTGTCTTTGTCTGATTTTGGGATCAGGGTGATAGTGGCTGCGTAAAAAGTGTTTGAGAGCCTTTCCTCCTTCTGGATTTTTTTGGAAGAGCTTGAGGAGAATAGGTGATAATTCTTTTTTGAATGTTTTGTAAAATTCACCTGTAAAGCCATCTGGTCCAGGGCTTTTGTTTGTTGGGAGATTGTTGATCACCGATTCAATTTCCCTGGTGGTAATGTCTATTCAGGTTTTCTGTTTCTTCTTGAGTTAGCCTTGGAAGGTTTTATGCCTCTAGAAAATTGTCCATTTCTTCCAAATTGTCAAATTTGTTGGCATATATTTACTCATAGTAATTTCTTAATTATTTTTGTATTTCTGTGGTGTCTCTTGTCACTTCTCCTCTTTCATTTCTGATTTTATTAATTTGGGTCCTCTCTCTCTTTTTTTTAATGAGTCTGGCTAAAGGTTTGTCTATTTTGTTTATCTTCTCTAAGAACCTACTCTTGGATTCATTGATCTTTTGTATTCTTTTTCTGGTTTCTATTTCATTTATTTCCACTTTGATCTTTATTATCTCCTTCCTTGTACTCCCTTTGGGCTTATTTCGCTGTTCTTTTTCCACATCCCTTAAGTGTGAAGATAAACTGTTGATTAGTGATTTTTTTCTTGTTTCTTTAGGTAGGCCTGCAATGCTATGAATCTCCCTCTTAGGACTGCTTTTGCAGCATCCTATAGACTTTGGGTCATCGTGTTTTCATTTTCGTTTGTCTCAAGATATCTTTTGATTTCTTCCTTGATCTCCTGGTTGATGCATTCATTATTTAGTAACATGTTATTCAGTCTCCATGAATTGGTGTGTCTTCCAGTTTTTTTCCTGTAGTTAATTTCTAATTTCATAGCACTGTGGTCAGAGAAGACAATTGGTATGATTTCAATTTTCTTAAATTTATCAAGACTTGTTTTGTGGCCTAACATATGGTCTATCTTGGAAAATGGTCCATGTGCGCTTGAGAAGAACGTGTATTCTGCAGCTTTGGGGTGAAATGTTCTGAAAATATCGATTAAATCCAAGTGGTCCAATGTGTCATTTAAGGCCGTTGTTCCCATATTGATTTTCTGTCTGGAAGATCTGCCCCTTGTTGTCAGAGGTGTGTTGAAGTCCCCTACTATGATAGTGTCACTGTTGATCTCTGTCTTTATGTCAGTCAATATCTGTTTTATATATTTAGGTGCTCCTATGTTGGGTGCGTACATGTTTACTAGGGTTATATCCTCTTGTTGGATCAATCCCTTTATTATTATATAGTGCCCATCTTTATCTTTAATATGTTCTTCATTTTAAAATCTATTTTGTCAGATGTAAGTATTGCAACTCCAGCTTTTATCTCATTTCCATTTGCGTAAAATATCTTACTGCAACCCTTCACTTTCAGCCTGTGTGTGTCTTTTGATCTGCGGTGAGTCTCTTGTATACAGCATATACAAGGATATTGTTTTCTTATCCACTCAGCACCCTATGTCTCTTGATTGGAGCATTTAATCCGTTTACATTTAAAGTGATTATTGATAGGTACATACTTATTGCCATTTTTAAATTTGTAGTTAGATTGTTTTCATCTTTCTTCTACTTACAGAAGTCCTTTTAGTATTTCCTGCAATGCTGGCTTGGTGGTAATAAATTCCTTTAGCTTATTCTTTTCTGGGAAGCTCTTTATCTCTCCATCAACTTTAAATGATAGCCTTGCTGGATAAAGCAATCTAGGTTGTAGGCCTTTGTTTTCCATCACTTTGAGTATCTCCTGCCACTCCCTCCTGGCCTTCAATGTTTCTGTAGAAAAGTCATTTGATAGTCTTATGGGAGTTCCCTTGTATGTAACCCTCTGTCTTTCTCTTGCTGCTTTTAGGATTCTCTCTTTGTCTTTAACTTTTGCCATTTTAACTATAATGTGTCTTGGTGTGGACCTGTTTGGGTTTATCCTGGTTGGAACTCTCTGAACTTTCTGGGCTTGTATGTTGGTTTCCTTCATCAGGTTAGGGAAGTTTTCGGACATTATTACTTCAAAAATATTCTCAATTCCTTGCTTCCTCTCTTCACCTTCTGGTATTCCTATGATGTGCATGTTGTTAAGCTTGATGTTATCCCAGAAGTCTCTTAAACCATCTTCATTGTTTTTTATTCTGTTTCCTTTCTGTTGTTCTGTTTGGGTGATCTCTGCTAACTTGTCTTCTAAGTCGCTGATTCGATCCTCTGCTTCATCTAACCTGCTGTTAATTCCTTCAAGTGAGTTCTTTATTTCAGTAATCGTGTTTTTCAGTTCTAATTGGTTGTTCATTATGATTTCTACATCCTTCTTTATGTCATCTCTAAGCTCCTTAAACATTTGTGTCATCAGTGTTCTGAACTCTGTCTCTGATAGGTTGGTTACCTCTGTTTCATTTGCTTCCATTTCTGGAGGTTTCTTCTGTTCTTTTATTTGGGACATGTTTCTTTGTTTCCTCATTCTGGCTGACTCTCTGTGTTTGCTTCAGTGTATTAGGTAGATCCCCTAGAGTTCTTAGTTCTTGCTGGGTTATCTTATGTAGTATGTGTCCTTTATATTTGACTTGCACTACTTCCTTCTTCTCTCCTGCATGTGCTCCAAAGGTGACTCTTGTGTTGTGTATACGGTCCTGTTAAAGAAGATTTTTAATTGCTTTTCACTTGTGAGTAGGTGGGGTTAATTCCTAGTCTGACTAGTTGTGAGACTTGGCTCTGCCCACCGCAGGGTGTTCTGCTGCGTGAGAGTTGACCACTTAAATGTGGTTTGGCCTCTATGGGCTCTTGTGCTTGTAGAGAATTCCCTCTGGGTGTGTCACTTGTAGGTCAAACCCAGTAGTGCTCTGGTTTGGTCTGGAGTTGGCCTCTGGGTGTGTTGAATCTTGTGCCTCTTAAGCTGGGCCCTGGTAGGGCAATTTCAGAACAAAGCAAATCACCAAGCACAACAACAACAAAGAAAAAAACCAAATATATTTACATGTAAAAACAACCAACAACCCACACTCAACACAGACAAAGATATCAAAGATATAAAGACAAAACAAAACAAAACAAAAAAGCAGCTCCAGTCTTGACTTAAGCCTACCAAGTAATCTCCAGGTTGTCCTCTGCTGTACCAAAGAGTCCTCTGCATATTGTGCAGGCAGAGCCGGTCACTTGGTGCCCAGAGTGACATTGGGACTGCAGATTTAGAGGCATGGGGCTGAGGGGTCTGGATGGTAGTTTCTACAAAGTCAGTGCAGTTTGTGCCCTTGCCTGCACCTATGCGTACTGAGAGTAGCACCATCAGCCCTGTGCCCAGTTCTCCTGAGTCTTAGGGCACTTTTTCCGTGTGTGTGTGTGTGTGTGTGTGTGTGTGTGTGTGTGTGTGGCGGGTGGGAGATTTCTGAGCTGCTGAAAGCCCAGAGCTACGTCTGCCGCCTACTGCTGATCCCTGGGAGTGCCTCTGCAGGTGTAATTGCCCTGCCCTAGGCAGGCCAGAAAGGATGGGGTCTGGGAATGGAGGGGTCTTCTCTCTTCCAGCCCAGCCATGTCACACTCTTCCCAGCCTCTTCCCTGGGTCAGAGCTGCAAGCTGGTCTTCCCAGAGCCTGAGAACTAAGGCTCCTCTGTAATCTGACACTACTCCTCAGTTCAGGGGCCAGTTTAAGTCTCTGGGGGGTAGGATTGGAAGAGTGTGGGGAGGGGCCCATGTATGGGGTTTGTGTCCTTTGCCTGACCTAGCGCCCAGCTGGAGGTTTCAACTGAGGTTATTGCCGCAAATGCTGGATATGCTGCCCCCTCAGTGAGAGAGATCAGCTGTGGGATGCAGGGAAAGAGCCCATCTCCTGGCTTTTGTGTTCTCTGTTCTGTCCTGGGATCCCCTGCATCTCTGCAACTGCGGATGCCGGCCGTGTTTCCACCGCCACAGATGCAGGCTCTATCTCCACAACCGCAGATGTGGGCAGAATCTCCACAGCCTCGGATACGGGCCGTGTCTCCACTCTGCTCCCTTCCCTCTTCCCCTGCTCGCCCAATTTGCCCACCTTCCAATAATCCTTGCACGAGTCTCTTAGCTGTTCTGTGTGATGAGCATAGAGTCCTTTGATGGGTTATAGATATATCCTGTTTGTGATAAGATCTTGAGGAGAACTCAAAAAGTGTGCCCCGCTGCTGCCATTCCTATGATGTCACTCCAGTAGTGTTTGATACAATTATATATCCTTCCACCTTTTTAAAATATTGGCTTTACTTGGTACTCTGTCCACCCTCACCCTGCACAATTCCTGCCTGACCAGAGCTTTACTTGGTTTCCAGGATGTTACTACGTTACTGTCTCTCTGTCCTCAATTCCCTCCTACATCTATGATGACTCCTGTTCATTCTCATTTGCTGATTCCCCATCATTTCCTTGAGATATATAGGTTTAGGCCTTGGAATTCTTATTTTTAATGTCTACATTCACTCCTTATGTAATCACCCATTTTCATAAACCTATCTGCTAATGGCTCCAAAATTTATCTCTATTCTAGACATTTTCTTTGAACTATAGACTTCTCTATAGAACTGCCTAATAAGTATTTCCACTTGAATGTCCAACAGCCCTTTTAGTATATTCAAAACTGATCTCATAATATTTGTCCTGAATAGATCCATTCTCAGTTTTCCACTTCACAGTAAATGACAACTCTAGTCATCTGGTACTTAATCAAAAAATCATACATCATACTCAACTCCTTTCACATCCTATATCTGATACAGAAGCAACTCTACTACCTTCAGTATATATTGAAATCATGCTATTATTCTGCTCAGTATAGTCCAGTAGCTTCCCTTTCCATTTTGAATAGAAACTGAAATCCTTAATTATCTACCAAGCCCACAGATCTGGCTTCCTATTATCTCTCTGATGTTTTCTCCTTACTCTCATTCACTAGATCTCAATCCATTGATGTTGCTGTTCCTCAAACATATAGGGCATGCTTTTGAATTAGGATCTTTACATTTGCTGCTCCCTTTTCTGGAAAGTTCTTCCCTTAGATATCCACATAAGCTAGTTCCTACCTTTTTTTTAGGCCTTTACTCAAATATCATTTTCTCACTGAGATCATAGGCCACCCTATCTAAAATTGTCTGCATTATTTTTCTCTTTAGTAAATTGATACATCCTGTGTTTTACTCAATGCTCCTGGTTATTATTTTTTCATCCAAACTAGAACACAAATTCCATATCTCCTGGGACTAGAACAATGCCTAGAACAATGCCTGGTGTGCAAGAGTCAATAAATACTTGCTAAAAATTGAATAACAAACCTAACCTCTTTCTCTTGCATTATCACCATCTCCCTCTTTGCTGGATCATCCCTACCAGCACACAAACATGATTTTAATGTCTCTCATCTTAAAAAAAAGAACCTCCTTTTAATCTCTAACTTCCCCTAGTTACCACCCACTCTTCTACTTTAATAGCAATACTTAACGTACAAGGTGTCTCTTTATAGTATTATTTCCTCTTCCTGCCCTCGCATCCATGCCATATCTTGCTCAAATAAGGCTTCCAATTACACCTGTCCCCTTGTCTCTGATGGCTTTTTTGTTGCCAAGAGAACAGTCACATCTTTGTCTTCTTTGTTTTCAAACCTCCTAGCAGCATTCAACATGGTTTAACATTTTCTCCTTCAGGACACACATTCTTCGCCTAGGTTATTGGATGACACGTTTGTACCTCTTGTCTTAGATTTTGCTCTTCCGTCTCGTTTGTACTTTATATGTCTGATTGGTAGAACATAGGTCACATACCTGATCTTCACCTCCACAGAAGGGTGGGAAAGTGAATTTTTATACTTATCTTTTAGTCAGAGGGGAGTCATAACTGGCAAATTAAAAAATATGGAAATATGTCCAAACGTGCTGGAGGCTAAAATATGACAAAAGTTCACTACATCTCCCCAGATCTAATTCATTATGGAAGACTCTGTGTTACCTTGAAAATATATATTGTATCCATATTTGTGTCTTCAGCTTTGCTGCATCACCTTAATTCAAGCTACCATCATCTGTTATCTGGAAAACTGAAATAGCTACCAGATCTTCTGTGGCCACATTTCCCCCTGTTGAGTACATTTTCCACACAGTAGCTAGAAGCATCTTTTTTTAAGAAAGTATTGATATCCAACCACTTAGAAGATTAATTGTTTTCCCATAGGACTTTCACTACGTTTAAACTCTTAACATGTCCTAAAAAGTTCTATATGATCTGGTCCCTTTAACTTCATAAAAGTCTCAGACACCCCATACTTTTCCTAATTTTCAGGGGCTTCTCATTCTTGAATCGTTTCCCTTGTCTTTCCCTTTGCCTGTAATATTCTGCTCCTGACAATATTCTGCTTCCAACAATCCTGGTGAGAACATAAGTTTAGTTTCTTCTTCCCATTCAGTTCTTATTTCAAAAGTACTTACCTCAGATAAACTTTTTCATGACTAAAATAATTAGCCATTCATCCTATCAGCCAGTCATTGTATTCTATCACTGTTTTCTGTTTTCTTTATGACACATGTTTTTGGCTTCTACTTCTGTTCCCCCCTCTCTAATATAAAAGCTACACAGGCCCTCACCATTTCACTAGAGCCTAAACATGTCACATAGTAGACACTCAATAAATTAGGTAAATTTACCAGTTCAACTCAACGATAATATCTAATTGAGAAGTGGAATAAGAGCCTATTTTTTTAGAGTATGGGTATGCTCAGCAACCTCCAAGATGACCCCAAGTGATCTCTACTTCCTGATATTTGTGCTCTGTGTACTTCTCTTCGCTTGAGTTTGGCTGAGTTATTGACTTGCTTCTAACAGAATAATGTGAGATGATGGGTTGTCACTTCTGAGATTAGGTGTACAAAAAGACTGTGACTTCTGCTTTGGGTTCCCTCTATTGCACTCTTACCCACATGCTCTGAGGGAATCCAGCTGCCATGTTGTAAGAAGCCCATATGGCAAAGAACTGATATTTTCAGTTAAGAGCCACCAACGACCTGAGACCTGCCAATAGCCACATGAGTGAGTTTGGAAGGGTTCTTGCCTCAGTCATGCTTTGACATGATTACAGCCCTGGAATCACTGAGCTAAGCAGTACACAAATTCCTGACCCGAAGAACTGTAAGATAATCAATATGTTTTGTTTTAAACAAAGTTTTGGGAAATCTATTACACAACTATAGTTAAATAAAATGGAAAACATCACCAGTATGGTGGATTTGGGTAGGGTGTTTAGTGGGAGATCTTCTGTAATCAGAAACTAGAATAAGGGAAGAAAATTAAAACCCACAATTCAGAGACGGTCACAAGATAGAAAACTGACGAGGAAACACTGTAGCCATTTTATTTACTTTTAAATTTTGTCTTTTTAGAGGCCAAGGCATTATTTTATTTTATTTTTTTTTCAGTTACAGTTGACATTCAATATCATTTTATATTTGTTTCAGATATATGGCATAGTGGTTAGACATTGATACAACTTATGTAATGATTTCCCCAATTAGTCTAGTATCCACCTGACGTCATACATAATTGTTGCAACATTATTGACTATTTTCTCTATGCTGTACTTTACATCCCCAAGACTATTTTGTAACTACTGCTTCGTATTTCTATTTCTTAATCCCTTCACCTTTTCACCCAGCTCCCCAATCACCTTCTCCTCTAGCAGCCATTAGTTTGTTTTCTATATCTATGAGTCTACCTTTCAGGTCCTCTTCCTCCAGCCACTTACTTAGCTGTAGGTGTGACAGAGGGTCATGGAGACCAGGAATGGAGCATCAATGTGAAGAAACAACAAACAATTACCAGATTAGCAATAGTAATGCACTTTAATACAACCTAAGAAGAAAGCATATTTTATGTAAGGTGATTTGTCTATATTAGTGTTCCAATTATAAAATGAAATTCTGATTCACAAAGAGACATTATTATGGGATCTAGAGCAATTACCATTGTTGATTTACAGTGAGAATCCCTGAGTCATTTCAACTGGACTTCAAAAATTTACATAAACTTCATTGTTTGTATAGAAAAGTAAACAGTTTGATTACCCTTTGCCAAGATCACTGTTTGAAAAGTTAGCTTCTGAAAGTATTGATATTTCAAGAGCATTAAATTATGAAAGTGAAAATTATATGACTTGTCAGTTCATTATGCTAAGAAGATTTGAAGAGTGAATTAGATTTTATAAAACATGTTGAATGTACTATATATTTTCACCATATCTTTAAGGTACCTCAAAGATATAAAGAGAAAAAAAAAACAAACTCATTTTAATTTTCTGTCTCCAAAATGCAATTTTATTCCTGGGCTGATTCAGCAGAGTAGAAATAATTTTGACATTTGTAGTTTCGAGATATGGTTTAATATAAGAATAAAAGTCCTTGTGGGAAATTTGTGTTTGTGGATTTAAAAATTTATGTTGAACAGTTTGAAAGTCTGAGGACTACTTTTACAGCTGAGAAAAAGGCAGACATTTGAAACTGAATTGAAAGTCTAAATCAACAGAATAGCTAACGTCTGCTCATATGATTAACATAGACTCGACTGTGATATTACTCTTGAACACATAAATAACACTGCATCACCTAATTCAAGAAACTCCCATCTCTAGGATCAGTGCCAATAAAAACTGGAGGTGGTAGGACTGAAAGAATTTTGATATTATCTCATTCTTGGCAACTCTTATATAGGTCATATGTAATTTTTATTTATAATAAAGTAAAGGTTAGTTTATAGTGGTAATCATACAGGTATCTTTATTTTTTAAATTGTAAACCTTTTTATTGTCAAGCGTGTAAGTTAGTTTTATGTATTATGTCACATATTGGCTGAAATTCATAGTAGACAGAGTACATCTATTCAGTTGAGGATTAAATCATAATTGGTGCTATATAATAAACATTTTGACTCAATTGCCCTTTATGACTAGTGATCAGAAACTTTATGTTTAAGAGTATAAATTTAAGACAATCACTTACCAGTGTGAAAACCTTAGGATAAGCATGTTAAGGTAAATGTGTCTATTAGTTTGTTACTGTGAATTAGTTACTACAAATTAATTAATATTCAGAGCATATTTTAAGATTAAAAAATAAAAATGTTACATAGGAAATAAACAATTTTTATATATTTGCATCATGTACTTAAAAATACTTACATTATGTTTGATGATGGTGATCACAATTTTATATATTTTCAGTATTAGAGTGAATCTAAAGTTACCAATATTATAATCTATCATGAAATGCATTAAGTGCATCCAGTGGTTATAGGAGTAAAATTTAACTTAAAGTAACAATACATATTATTTTTCACAGTTGATACTTTGTCTATAATTGTTTTAAAGTGTTTCTTTTGTTTGTTTGCTTTTATCTCTAATTTTGTTGTTGTTGCTGGGGTAGAATTTTCTTTAGATCTGAGTTAAATTCACCATTTGGGAATAGAATGTTGCTTTGAAAGATTAAAGCAGCACTTTGAGCCATTGAGAGAAACTGTAATATTATTTAGAGAAAACATTTTAAGAGATGAAAGGTTTATATAAAGTAAAATTGTATCTACAGTTTTAGGGTAAAGTAAGAATTGTGCTTCCAGAGATTACTGCATACATTTTAGTTGAAAGGAATTTCCCTGTGGTTTAGTGTTATTAAATTATATGAGTTATGAGCTTTTACAATTTTTTTTTGAGTTATCTATCATTGGCCATGTCATGCATGGAATTTGCTGGTACTGTGCACCAGGGGAAGAGTGTATTCCTTGGGCCCACTTTCTACAATGGGAATTATTCAGGATTAGAACATACTCACAGAGATTCCTACTCTAAAAACAAAACAAAACAGAAACAAACAAACAAAACAATAATAAAAGCATTGCTTTTAAAGATGTAGGGTTCTTTTGTATCATCTTCCTTGAGTATGTGAAATGTTTTATCATGTTTGAGCGTCACTAATTTTGAAGGTGAGTCAATGTTCTTTGAAGATTTGTTTGTAATAATTTCTCATAACCCTGCGCTGACTGAATCTGGAATGTTTAATAGAAAACATTCAGTTCTCGGATTTTTGTGGCTTTGGACTGAACCACTAATTATTGGATATATTTAGTGCAAAGTAAAACACTAAAGAATACAATTCAGGAAAAACAAGTCATTCACAGATAATACATCAAAATTCTCTGATTCTCAGAATTTGCTATCTCCCTATAATTTTGCCACACAGAGTGATAAAATCCTCCATCAGGATTCTTCAGTGTTCTTTTTCTTTTTTATTGAAACATTACAAACAACAGTTCATTATATAATTATTCTTCTGTTTATATTTATCATTACACAGCTATTATTTTTCAAAAATCCCAGGGACATTTAATAATACATACAGGGTTTAAGTTTTTAGATGTTCATTATATAAATCTCACCCTTAATTTCATCCCCATAGACACACACATTCATTTCAGATTGGTTAGTTTGCCAGGAGGTCCATCTATTAAAGATAATTTAAGTTTCGATAGAATGTTTCCAGGAAATTACCATGTTTATAGATCATTTTACTGGGTGTAGAGATACTTGTGTAAGGTGATCATTTCTATTTTGTGTGTGGTTTGAAAATTATGCTTACCTGGTTGGCATTAGCCAATCATGCCATAGCAATCGTTGGTGTAAAGTGTCATAATTGCTTTTTATCTTTTGGGTACAGGATGTCTTGCTATTGTCCTCCAGTCTGGTGACAGCAGCTACAGATCTCTTTGCATAAGAATACACTTATGTAATAGGTTTTGTTGAAATTTTTTGACAGAAATATTTTGGACGTACCTGCCTTAGCAACTTTTTCATTCATTTTCTTTCTTCATAATCTGTTTCCATAAAGTGATTATCCATTACATTTGAAATAATTATCACAATTATTACTACTTTTAATCATAATATTTTACCCTGAAACTACAAAATATGCAATTCATGATTATTCAATCACAAATCACTATTAATATGCTAGCATTTTATCTACTTCAGATCAATAATTAGTTGTCAGTGTGATCTCAAGCTAGACACTTCATTCTGCTTTTTGTTTTTTCGCCACTGTTTTCATCTTCTTTCTCTTTTTTCCAGTTAGCTTTCCAAAAAATGTGTCTTTCTTTGCAATGCTGTCTTATCAAATATGTGAAATTTCTTCTTGGAAGATAGTTTATAAATGCAAATATCTGGATCAGTTTTTCTCAGTATTATATTTTAATTGCTATTGAGAATCTATAGCATAAGTACTTGTGAATTGTATATTTTTAGCAATCAAGTAAGGAAGTAAATTATATTATTTTGTTTTTCCTTTATTATTATATTATATATTCTATTATACAATTAAGAATTTCAGTTATTGGATATATTTGCATTAGTTCCACTGTTAATAGATAACTCAGAAAAATACCCACACACAATACAAAGAGAAACAAAACTGGTATCTAAATAAAAAATGTAATTCACCTTAATAGTCATTTTTATTGCTAAATAGTATCTGAAGAAGATTGCCTCTTACAATTGCATTATATGACTATAAATCTAATTGGAAAAGAAAAAATTCTTAAAATAGTCTGTGAGCATGTTGACCCATCTTCAAAAGTTATGGGAAATAACTTACATAATCAATTATTACGATCTATGAGCATGAGTATGTACTAAAATATTTTCTATAAAATATTTTCTTTGTAGGGTAAAACAATAGTGTGTCATATTCTTTCCCAAAAATATCATCTTCATTTTGACTTAAATTTAATAGGAAATAGGCTTTGAAGAATAACTTGATTTTAAGTTTATGTCAAATAAAAGCATCTCTCTTGTTTTGCAAAATCTGAATCTTTGATCTTTCCAATCACAACTTATTGCAACCCCACATAAATATGCTATGAAATGGATATTATCAAGGTAAAGAAAGATTGATGTTACATAGTTTGCTTTCTTAGCATCAACTTTCTAAGATAAATTTTCTTTTATATATAAATTTTCATATATATATAAATTTTCATATATATGTGTGTGTGTGCATATATATATATATATATATATATATATATATATATATATATATATATATATATATATATCATGTCATTAAAAATGAACAAAGATATCCTAGGGATAAAACAGGTCTTTAGAGGTCATTATCCAGTTTCCAGAAGATACTACAACTCTGACAGATTGGTATCTTTTCTACTTTTATAAACCTCTGGAGAGACAGGTTCTATATCTTTAACAAATCTCAAATCTCACTGTGAGAAATTTTTAATTATTCCTAACCTAAAATACTCATATTTCAGTTTCAGATGATGGTGATGATGATGATTATAATTATTAATTTGGTTCTGGCTTCAGTTGAACTGAAGAACAAACTTTCTACATCTTGCACTGATACTGTTTCATATTTACGAAATTATTAAGTTACACCTCAGCTTTCTTATTTCTATACCAAGTCCTTGTTATTTCATTACCATCTTCAAATTTTCTCTGAAAAATTGTTACGCTTTGCAGATTGAGTTCTATTTTGCTGGTGGTATAGCTATTGTATAAATTAATAAATAGCATACCTGTAAATTTCAGCTTCATTATCTGTTATCACTTTATTAGAAATCAGCTAGATATATCATTACTGTTTGGAGAATATTTTGGATGGGATATATTCAAAACTGGCAGTTAGTGTATGCCAATTTTGTTTTTTTTTTTTGGAGCTCAAAGATACCATTAAAAAAGAGAGGTGATCTTTTTTCACCAGCATTGAAAAAAGAACATAAATTCTCATCAAATTTGTGAATATGCTTGGAATGGTGTGAATTATTATGTGCTAGGTGAAGTACACAAAAGTCATTTGTAGGGTAAAGTCTAGAAAGCAACTCAAAAGGCAGGGACTCACCAGAGAAGCCAAACATGAGGCACTATAAGAAAGCTTTTATACTTAATGCAAAGAGACAATGCTTATTAAAATGTCATGCCCATTATCTCAGGAGAGAGGTGGTGTTACTGACTCAGAAAGAGTATAGGGAGCCTACTGGGAAGCTGGAAATATTCTCAAGTGTGGCTTGGTGGTTAATAAGGGCATAATAATAAATATGTAAAACTTTACTTAAATGTTCACTTATGGTTTACGCATCTTGGTGAAAACCATACCTCAATTCAAAAGAAAAAGAAATCATGGACAGAAAAAATAAATAGTGGTTTAAAATCTGAATTGTAGTCACAAAGGCAGATGATCAAAATTGCAGGTGCTGACTTTTAGCTGCATTGTTTGCAACAGTGGCAACTCACAGTAGCATGTTGTAAATAGCCTTAAAGATTTCTTCATGTAATCATAGCTAATGATTTTTCAGAGCAATAACAACCAGCTAGTACATGCATGCATGTGTGTTTGCTTAGATGTAGATACGTGTATGCATATTTTTGTTGTAAACAATTGTTTTGCTTACTGCAACCAAGAAAGTACAGAAGAAATACAGTTAAATTAAAACCAACATGTCAGTTCAAAACCATATTCAAAAAAACATTGCTCCAATGTATTTCATCTTAATTTATTTGCTTGAAAGCATATTTGCTTGAAAACATCAATATATACTCCAAATTTCCTCACAGATGCACTGGGGAAATAGTATATTAGATTAAGAAATAATTTATCTTTGTAGGTATTATAACTAATAAAGTCTTACAATATATAGCCGGTTACTTAGGGACCAGAGTTTTGTTCACATCACTGAAATCAAGAGATAAAATAGGATATTTATGGGTGAGATTTATGGAACAGAGTACCTTATTAATATTTCTTTCAGCTTTATTGAGGTATATTTGACAAAATTGTAATATATTTAAAGTGTACAAGGTGATGATTTGATGTACCTACACAATGTGAAATGATTCCCATCAAGTTAATTAGCACATCCACCACCTCACATGTTTACCTTTTGTCCTTTTTGTTGTAAACATTAACTTTTCTCTCAGCAAATTTCAATTATACCATACAGTTGGTATCAACTAGTCACCATGTTATACATTTGATCTTCAGACCTTATTCATCTTATAACTGAAAGTTTGAAATCTTTACCAACCTCGCGCTATTTCTCCCACTCTCCAGACCCTGGAAACTACCATTCCATTCTGTAATGCCCTCCAGCTTCATCCATGTTGTAGCAAATGGCCGGATTTCCTGCTTTTTTTGAGGCTGAATTATATATATATATATATAATTTTATATTTATATTTACATATATACAAAGGATGACAAAAAATGTATACATATTTTAAGAAAGGAAAAAACTGTATTAAAATTGTAATACTAAATATATACTGAAAACAAAAGATGAATGCAAGTCATGTGTATACATTTTATTGGCATCCCTGGTATAAAATTTTACATATATATTTACACACACACACACATACACACACACACAGACACACACAGACAGAAGGTGCATATATATATATATATATACACACACACATATATATACATATATATACATATACATACATATATATATATATATATATATATATATATATATATATACTTTATTTTAAATTAACGTTTATTAGGTTTGCAATTGGTAGTAAAGTTACATAGATTTCAGGTGTATAATTCTGTAATATAGCACCTATATATCACATTGTTCACCACCCAGAGTCAGTTCTCTTTCCATCACCATATATTTGATCCCCTTTATATACACATTTTAAGAAAGGAAAAAAACTGTTAAAATTGTAATACTCAGTATATACCAATGACAAAAGATGAATATAAGTTATGTTTATACCTTTTTTTGGCACCCCCGGTATATAATTTTCTTTATCTGATCATCTGTTGGTAGGTTGTTTCCATACCGTGGCTATTGTGAATAATGAACATGGGCGTATAGACATCTTTTCAAGATAATGTTTTCTTTCAGCTGTACACCCAGAAGTGGGTTTACTGGATCATATGTTAATTCTAGTTTTAATTTCTTGAGGAACATCCACACGGTTTCCCACAGTGGCTGTACCAGTTTACATTCCCACCAGTGCAGAGATCCCTTTTCTCCACATTCTCACCAACATGTGTTGTCTCTTATCTTTTTGATGATATACATTCTCACAGGTGTGAGGTGATATCTCAGTTTGGTTTCAAATTGCATTTCCCTGATTAGTAATATTGAGCAATTTTTCATGTATGTGTTGGCCATTTGTAAGTCTTCTTTTTTGGAAACATGTCTATTCATGTCCTTTGCCTACTTTTAATTGTGTTATTTGTTTTTCTGTGTTAATTATTTTATTGAGTTGTATAAGTTAATTGCATATTTTAGATATTAACCCCTTTTTGGATATGTGATTTGCAAATATATTTCCCATTTCATAGATTGCCTTTTCATTTTGTTGATGGTTTCCTTTGCTGTGCAGAAGTTTTTTAGTTTGATATAGCCCCACTTGTTTATTTTTGCTTTTGTTGACTTTGCTTTGGGTATCAAATTCAAAGAAATAATATAATAATTGCCAAAACCAATGTCAAGACATTTTTTCCCTATGTTTTCTTCTGGGAGTTTTATGATTTCAGGTCTTACATTTCAGTCTTTAATTTATTTTGAATTCATTTTTGTGTATAATGTAAGATACGGGTCCAATTTCTTTTCTTTTCTTTCTTTCTTTTTTTTTTTTTTCTTATATATCTCTCTTTTTCCAGCACCATTAATTGAAGACACTCTTCCTTCTTCATTGTATACTCATATTCTTGGCTTCTTTGTCAGAAATCAATCACCCATATATGTGTGGGTTATTTTCTGGGTGATCTATTCTGTTCCATTGATCTGTGTCTGTTTTTAGGCCTATACCATACTCTTTTGATTATTATAGTTTTGTAATATTGTTTTAAATCAGGAAGTAAACCCCAACCTTTGTTCTTCTTTCCAAGATCAATTTGGCTAATTAGTGTCTTTTGAGGTTCAATATAAATTTTAGGATTTTTTTTTTTTTTAATTGAGATATACTTGATGTATTATATTAGTTTCAGGTGTACAACGTAACAATTCAATATGTGTATACATTACAAAAGTATTACCACAATGTACAGTTACCATTTGTCACCATACAAAACCATATATATATATTTTTTTTTCTTGTGATGAGAATTTCTAAGATTTACTCTCTAGGCAACTTTCAAACATGCAGTACAATATTATTGACTATAGTCACCATGCTGTACATTAATTACATCCCAATGACTTATTTATTTTATAACTGTAAGCTTGTACCTGTTGAACCCCCTTCACCCATTTTACCACAGGCGAATGGATGAACAAACTAAGGTAAACCCACACAGTGGAAATTCCTCCACAATAAATAGGGATAAACCAGATATGTGGTAGGTGGAATGATGCCTTCCCTCTTCCCCAAAGATTTTCAAGTCCTAATCTCCAGAATGTATGGATGTTTCCTTATCTGGGAAATGGTCCTAATTCAGACATGATTAAATAAAGAATCCTAAAAGATTCTTTATTGGGAGATTATCCTGGATTATCTAGTTGTCCCTGATGTTGTCACAGATATCCTTGTAATAGAGAGGCAGAAGATCAGAGAGGTGAAGAAGGCATAAATGAAAATGTGACCACAAAAGCAGAGATAGGAAGATATAACCATGAGACAAGGAATGCTGGCTGCCTCTGTTGGGACGTTTTATCCTGTTTGCATAGCTGCTAGGAACTTTCCGTCCCCCTCCTCCTCCGATACCTTATGAGAGCAGTTTCCTGCAAACACAGCAGTTAGAGGTTTTCCTGTCAAAACAGTGTTGAGTGATCACAGCTGTTAGGGACAGACCTTCCGGGCACCCCGGCCAGATTTAACCAATCCCTATCGTCACAATAGCAATAGCATGAATCCCCCCAAACCCGAGTCCTAACCCTATAAAACAAAGCACCGACCCCAGTAAGTGCTCATTCTTTGGGAACAATCCCGCCGAGCCCTCTAGCGTAATAAAGCTGTGTTCTCCCTGATCTCTGCTTTCGCTTGAGTCTCTTGGTCCTCGCCGCTTTTCCGCAACACCTCTAGATCTAGAAGCATCAAGGAATGGATACTCCCCTGCTAACCAGCCATGCTAACACTTGATTTTAGCCCCATCAGACTGTCTTGGACTTCTGTCCTCCAGAACTTCAAAATAATAAATCTGTGTATTTTAAGCAAGAATATTTGTGGTAATTTTTTACAACAGCAATAAGACACTAATACATAAAACAATGTGGATGAATATCAGAAACATCACATTAAGTGAAAGATAACTTGTAGCTGGGTAAGTTAAATTGTGTGTTGAATTTTGCATATGCATATACCCATCCCTGTCAAATCTAATCAAAGTGATAGAGTGAGATCCATACTGTGTCTGTTTGTTTATTCCCTCCTTCCTTACCTGTGACTATCTGGCTTCTTTGATTGTAAACCTCATTTCTAATATTTATGCACCAGTTTTCCACTCTGGAGTTGACTGTGGAATTGAGGTTGGTACTAAGAAAATGTCACCTATATTTAAGATTTATTTTTCCTTTCTTTCTAATCAGACTTTGCTTCTTTAAACTTCTTTCTTCTCTAATAGCTCTTCTTTCCATTAGCCCAGAACTCCAGAACTTTTTTTTTTTTTTTTTTAATTCTATGGTCTCCAAATAAGAAAAATCATTAGGTTAAAAACATTATCCTAGTATTTCTATTTTTTCTAAGAATAAGAAACATATTTATTCATACTGATATTTAGTAGTACTGCAAGAATTGATACTAGTGTTCTTTCTTGGGACATTTATCAGATGACAGAGTATGATAGCCTTAGTTAGTAAACAAAGTAGCCTGAGGGAAGAGTGAGCATTTCACAATAAAGGGGTTGATTAGCTTTTCGTGGATTTTTGTCCATTAAATATATTTATAGATTTTATAATCTTAAATAATAAAAAATAATCTCAATATTTAGCAATGAGATGGATCAAGACCTTGACAGTCTTCTGAACACACATGTGTTTGCTGGTAAAATGTATCAAAAGATGTTTTGAGTTTAAAAATTAGCTACTAATTTACAAATGGAAATTTTACATATCTGCTGATCTTTCTATCACAAAAAAGAGTGTTTTTTTATTGTATAATAACTAAAAAACATTTCTAAAAAAGTAAACACAATCTGTCTTTTAAATGTAAAAGTCAGTTTTAACATGAGTCAAAAGTAAGTGCTTTTTAGAAGAAAAGTAGTGTCATACAGAGTTCTGAATATGAACATTTGGAGGATTTTCTGTCACTGAAATTTATTGGAAAAAGGTAAGCATGTTACCTATAAAAGAGTGGCATATTTTAAATGAAAGCAAACAAACCTTGGCATTCAGGATTTTCTAATTAAAAAAAAAAAAAAAATCATCCAAAAGAAAATGGCAAGTGTACTTTAAGATCATATTTCTTTAAAATATTAAATAAAGCCTATTCAAGTGCAAAAACAACTGATTAAAATCGAGGATGAAAAGTTTTCAGTCAAATTTCCATAGATACTTTGCATAGTTGGTGGTTGAGATTTTTTTAAATGGTAGCATGATTCTTTAAAGTTTCCTCTTTTAAGAAGCTTTTAAACATATTTTGTACATTGTTAGAGTATAAAAAAATATCACTTAGAAATTCTAGCAGATTGTCAGGGAGAAATTAACAAGAATTAATATGTATACAAAAAGGATCTTTTTAAATATATATTGTGTTTGAAATATGTATGTTAAACATCATTTTGATGCTATTGGGCTCATCATTAATTACTGTTTATATGATTTTTATAAACCACACTATTATAAAATTGTGTATTATTTTACAAATCCTCCAATATGCATAGTGATAGTCTAATACATGGAATGAATTAGTGTTAAATGATCTAGCTTCCAGCTGAGGTCTGAGTGCAAAGTTATTAACTAGAACCGCATCTCTTCCCCCACCCCCAACAGTTTCTAGATGTGGGCATAAATTAGAAAAATAAAAGATAGTGGAAAAAATGTTAGAATGAAGAGTTGTTTATTTTTCTCTAATATTCCTCCCACATTTTTGGATGTATTATTATATCTTTTACTTGTAAACTCTTCAGGTGGTCTCCGTACTGCTGAATTAACATTTGTAGAGAGTAAAAAGGTGGAAATTCAAATAGGGTTGTGTCACTACACTTCATAAAATGTCTATTGTTTAAGAGGAGAATTTTAGCAAAGGACTTTCTTCTATAACTGGGCAGATATTTGTGTCATTAAGAGTGGATGCTCCATATAGTCTTTATCTCCATGTTCTAAAACACATTCTTCTTGGCTTGGCAACATTCTCCTGTATTTGTGTTTAGTTTCAGTAATTGTGCTCGTATCTACTTGTAAAACAGATCTCATTTGGTTACTAGACCAGATAAGCCTATTTGTGTACAGAACCCCAAGAGACTATAAAATGTAATCTCTTGAGGACTTAACATTTCTGTGAGTCAGGAGCAAAGCTAAAGTAAATTGGTAATCAGAGGCACCAAAGCCTAAAATTGTGGGTAGAGCTGACAGATACATTCTTTGTTCTATTAAAAGCTTGTAGCCACATTGTTTTTCCTCAATAACCTCCAAGAGAAACTGAGAGTGAACACAACACAAATGCCAATAGAAACATTTTAGCCATTAGCAAGCGTGCATTGATGGTCAACTATTAATTCTTAAAAATCCTATATTGAAATGAATGGTGCTCAGCTGGAATTTCTACTCACTTTGCTTATTTAGAACTAAAAAGAAAGCATGAATTATCTCCATGGCTGTCTTCACTGCATAGTATAATTTATGTGCTTTTGATTTTTCTTTCTCAGATTCTCTAGCAATTATCTGAAAGAGAGAAAATTGAGAAAATTGCCTTATTCACTAATCGTCAGTTCCACTTCCAGTGTTTGTATTGTACTTGGATTTTTTTGTATGTCTATATTCATATTTACTCAGTCTTCTTTTCCTCTTGAATTGGTAAGGAGTCGGACTGGATGACTCATTAGAAAGTGTATGGTAGAGGGTTGACATTTACTATACATATGAAGGGTCACTAAAGTAAACACAGGATACAAAATTCAATACAGCCAAATCAAGAAAAGGGAGTTAAGACGCAAAATCAAGCTTTTAGGAGAACTATGTGTGACTAGTGTTAAAAATAGATGAAAAAAGGTGAGTTTGGAAGCACTCCACCAGCTTGGAGGCAAGTGGGTATAGAATATTTTTATGTGATATCCGCAATCAATGGGGCTTGTCATAATGAGACCAATTCAATGACATTTGAAGTTTATTTTCAACTGATATGCATAATACTTGAGAATTAAAAAAAAAAGTCAAGCTTTATGAGTGTTGCCACGCAGCAGCCTACCCGTCTGTCTCCTTGTACCTGCCCCTAAAGCAAGGAGAGTCTGTGAGACGGATCCTTTCAGAGACTTTGCTTCACATTTGTGCTTGCACCTTATGTCTCCCTGTTTGGCCCCAGAAGGATGGCTGGTCAGCCAATGACCAGTAAGATTTCCCCCCCCACCCCCCCGGGGGAGATAACTCAAGCCAGGTGCAGCGGAGTGGGGACCCACAGGAGAACTCACGGTGTTTGTAGAGGTGGGCACAGTCCCCCACCTTCGCCCTGGTAAGGAAAGCCTGTGCCTCTGTGGCCGCATTCCTTCCCACAACCTGCAGGGGAAGAGACTCAATGATGTGCTCTCCATCTATTCATATGCACAAAGTTTTGTCCCTTGGGGAAGTACATACATCCTGAGACTTAAGTTTCCACTGCCTGCAGGCAAGGGTGATTGGCTTGAATCAGTTTCCTATTATAATAATGTATAGGATTCACAGATCTTGAGATTGACAAGCTTTATCCTCACCTAACTAATAAAAGCTAATGCATAGGCCCAATTCTTGACCCAGTCCTTGAGACTGCAGCCCCTTGGCCCCGCTTGCACTCTATTCATGGCTACTGTCTTTTCTTAACCCTGCACCACCCTCCTGACTCCCCACAACCCTCATCATGCTGGACGTGACTTATGAGGATAAACAGGGTCAAATATATGGTGATGAAAGGAGAATTGACTCTGGGTGGTGAACACACAATGTGATACATAGATGATGTATTACAGAATTGTACACTTGAAACCTATGTAACTTTACTAACATTTGTCACCCCAATACATTTTTATTTGAAAAAAAAGTTCAAGCTAGAGATCAAAGACAGTTCCTTTTGTTTTTCTTTTTAAATGATATGCAGTCATTATTGTATGTTAATATATAACAGGCTGTGACCTTATTTCACTTTTTCCCAGAAGTATACATTGTCTGGCAGTGCTACCTCTTCTTCACAGATGAGTGAATCATAGCAGCTTAGTGCAATGCCAGATCCTCCCATGTTCTCAAAAGATGGATTTGCTGTGGCATTGCTGGGTGGGTTTGCAAACAGACTCTTGTTGCTCAGATTCAAAAACTTTGTGGACTTCCCTTTTTCTTCTGGTAGCTAATGTCTCTAGGAAGTGCCGACTGTGATATCTAGTCACAGGCCAATACTGACGGATGCCACAGGGGTTGCAACCTCCTCCTGCCGTTGTGCCCAGAATTTGGGGTTTATGTGGTCCCTAGTTTGAATTCCTGGATCTGGACCCCAGTCTTAAATCTACTGAAGTAGCTCATTCTGAATCTCTGTATTTGTTGGTAATTAGATTTTTCAGCTTTATAGCAGTTTAACTTTAGGACTGTCAGCTGCTTTCCCAGGAGTCTCAGCTTGTCTGATTTCCTAGAGTATTTAATCAGGAGTATGGCAAAGACAAATGGCCAAATTCCAAAATAAACTAAATTAAGCAAAATTAAAGGGGAAACAGTGGTTTCCGTAGCATCCCCACACCCCGCCACTTCCCTGGTCTTTACTTTTTCCTGTAGTTTTATGGTCACGATCCTGCAGCTAGGCCTTCTCTATTTTGAGGGAAAGTCACCACTGCCAGCAGCAAATTCAGGTTTGCATATTTAGGATCCCAGGAGTAAGCAGAAGGAAAACTTCTCTGCTTCGGAACCTGAAAATCAATCCAGTACAGAACTGTAGCTCCTGGGTTACGAGCTCATAGGTGGCCCATTAACTGGGTCTAAAAAGCCTGAGTCATGTGCACATCTCTGTGCTCAACAAGAAAGGATGGGACTGATGTCAGGAATGTGAAACGGAAAACTTTCCAGACAGATAAAAAGCAGTATGCTTGTTTTTCCCTGGGATTTTTTTTTATGTTAAACTGCATTATTGAATAACTATCCCCTAGATTTAGCCCTCTTTCCAACTCAGCTTAAGTGGCTGGGCAACTCTCTGCTGAGGTCTAAATCTAGGACGTCACTGAAAACTATCAGACTAAGAATCATAATTCCCAGGCACTAGCACCAGTCCATTAGAAGCTCAGTGTGAATCTCTTAAGCTATTAGTAACTCAGTTTTCTTAACTTTAAAATGGGTATAATGAAGATACTATCCTATAGGGTAATTTGAGGACTAAATTAGGCAATATGTATTGATCCTTAAGAATAGTCCCTGGCATACAGTTAAAGTGATATAAGTATTAGTAACAATAATGATAATAATAATAATATCTGTAAGACTCAATTACCTTAGTCAAAAGAGTCACATTTATAATTAGGGAATTTGCCACTTAGGTACTTCTAGTTTTTTGACAATCAAATCTGTGAGCACATTTATGTGGTTTATTGAGAATATACTTGTTTAACTACAATGAGATGCTATTTCATACCAAGTCCAGTGACTAACATGAAAAATACTGACAGCTTCAAATTTTGGTAAAGATGTAGAATGTTTGAAATTCTAATATATTGCTGGTGGATGCTTAAACCGGATTAACTACTTTGCTGTTTTGTATTTCCTTTTAAAGTAAACATAGCCTATAACCTAGCAATTCCACTCCAATTTATTTACCCAAGAGATATGTAAATATATGTCTATAAGAAGGCTTGTACAAAAAGATTCAAAGCAGGTTTTTTCATAATGGCCCTAAACTGTGAACATCCCAAATGTCCGTCTACTAGTAAACAAATAAATAAATGCCACATATGCTTACAGTGGAATACTATTTAGTAACAAACTAAAAGTATGGACTTTTAATATACATTACAACCTGGATATATCTCAAAAACATTATGTTAAATGAAAAAAGCCATTCACAAAAAAGTATATGTATTGTATACTTCCATTACATAAAGTTCAAAGAATAGGCAGAACACATTTGTGATGATAGAAATTAGAAAAGTTGTTACCCAGGAGTAGGTGGATTGATTGGAAGAGGACATAAGTGAACTTTCTAGAATGATAGAAATGTTCTTTTTCTTTGTTGGGATAATAGCTTCACAGGTGTATGTACGCATTTATCAAAGCATGAATTGTACACTTCAGATCTACACATTTAAGTGTGTATACAATTTATCTCAATAAATTAGTAAATACATATATATTTGTCTCATATTTTAGGATAGTTTGCAAAAACATTGTCTATAATTTTTAATAAAACCAACATATTATTGTTTCCAGATGTTTGGCCAAACATTATTCATGAGGGTGTTTCTTGATGAGATTAGCATTTGAATCAATAGACTGAATACCTCAAATTATGCTCCCTAATATGGACGGGCCTCATCCAATTAATTGAGGATTTGACTAGAACTAAAAGGCTGAGTAAGAGGGAACTCCTCCGGCCTGACTTGTTGAGCTGGGACTTTGTTCTTTTCAGGCCTTTAGACTGAGACTGAAACATCTACTCTTCTCAGGCCTCCAGACTGTCAGCTTTTGGACTAGAATTTACACCACCAGCTCTTCTGGTTCTCAGACCTTTGGACTCAGACTGAAACTACACACCAGTCCTCTTGGGCCTCCACCTTGCTGTCTGCAGATCTTGGGACACCTCAGCCTCCATAATTGCATGAACCCATTCCACACATATAGTAATATATAAACACTGACAAATACAGAAGTACTATATATTATATATTATATATTATGTATATTATATAAATAGTTCTTCTGTATTTGTCAGTGTTTATATATAACTATGTGTGTGTGTATGTGTATGCACATAAACACTAATATAATCATGTATTTATATTTTTGATCAATTCACTTAACTTTGGGTCTTGCTAGAAATATGAATTAAATGAGTTTCCCTTATGAATCCATAGTCAAATAAGTTGATTTTGTTTAATGATCAAATATTGATTGGTCATAGGACACCGTTAGCAGCATAAAAGTGATTGTATTTCACACATTCATATCAGACAACTGACTACTTAGTCATGTCGCCTTCCACTCCCTGTCTTCTGGAGATACTAGTCCACTTGGAAGCTAATTTCCTCGGCATAACTCTTTTACCTTGCTGTAAAATTTTATTCTTAGAATTGAACCTCACATATTTAATTAACTCTTGGCTACATAATTCTCAACATCATTTTCTCAGTTATTGTCATCACTACTTCACCATCATCAGAGAGACATTAGCTTAATGGTTACGAGCATAGACTTTACCTCCAGAATTGCTAGCTGTTTGCCTTTAGTTAACCTCTCTGTACCTAGTTTCCATTGCTGTGGAAATAGTACCAGTTTCCCATTTTTGTTGCCACAAAATAACTTAATGCATTTCAAATACTTGAACAAATGTTCAGAAGAGCAGTGGACATAAAGTGATATCATCATTATCAAAAATAAAACTCTGTATATTGATACATTGCATTTATTACCATCATTAAGCATATATTATGTACCTGCCATGAGCTTTCAGGATTTTAAGGAAAAAGAGAGAGAGAGAGAGAGAGGACACAAGCTTTTCTAGTTTTATGAGCTATACCACCTAATGGTCATATTAAGCATTCACACATTCACATGTAGACCACATGATTAATTATAAAGTCATTTCAAAATATATATTGCATATGAAGTTAAAATATAAAGTATGGAGGAATATAAATTTGGTCTTATCTTAAATTTACACCTTCTCTTGGAGCATAATAATTTAGAGCAAAAATAAATGTATTGAAATGATACATTTTCATTGTTATATAAATGAAAGATTTATATAACATATTTTTATTACCATATACTTTTATAACAATTATCATGTAGCCTAAAAATCCCATTCCAAAAGGAGAAGAAATGGAAGACCAATAAAATTGAGTTGTCAATACTAACTAAATCAGTAACAGAACAAAGACCAAAATCTGATTTGGCTGACTCCCAGTTAGGATTAACTAAAATTTTTCATAAATCTAGCAACTAAAGAGATAGTATGAAGACGAGTTAAATTAGAGAAGAGTGGAATTTCATTTCAGATCATTAGAGGGAGAAACATGATTAAGATGAAGGAATAATTGTAGGATCTTGCTTATGATGGCTTTTACCTTAATTTTAAACCTAAAAATATATGAATCAAAAATGATGTCATTAATTTCTTGAGCTGGTTTTTCTTCGACTATAATCTCAAAACCATAATTTGTTTTCACTGAAGTAGTGAATAGTGCATCTTTGTTTACACCTTCTAACTTCCTTCAGGAGGCTATGGATAGAGTTCACTCTCCCAAAAAAATCCAATTTCTTCAACTGTGCACAGAAACTCTGTCTCTCTTTCTCTCTCAAAGACTTTTTGTTCACCCCACCACCACTTTTTCTTTATAATTTTCATCATCAATATCTCTCTCCTAAATTATTTCCATCATCAAACAAATATTTCCTATCTTTAAAAAGACTTACCTTGAACTTTTATATGAGGTCTGGCAATTAAGTTCACAAAATTGTTGCAACGATGTTGCTAACCTCTTTTGATATCAGAGGGATTATTCACTATGAATTTGTACCAACTGGACAAACAGTTAACCAAGTTTACTATTTGGAAGTGATGAAAAGGCTGTGTGAAAAAGTTAGACAACCTGAACTTTTCGCCAGCAATTCATGGGTCTTGCATCACGACAATGCACCAACTCACATAGCACTGCCTGTGAGAGAGTTTTTAGCCAGTAAACAAATAACTATATTGGAACACCCTCCCTACTCACCTGATCTGGCCCCGAATGACTTCTTTCTTTACCTAAAGATAAAGGAAAACATTTTGATGACATTCAGGGTAATACAACAATAGCTCTGATGGCCATTCCAGACAAAGAGTTCCAAAATTGCTTTGAAGGGTGGACTAGGCACTGGCATTGGTGCATAGCTTCCCAATGGGAGTATTTCGAAGGTGACCGTAGTGATATTCAGCAATGAAGTATGTAGCACTAGAGTGAGTTTGCAAACTTAATTGTCAGTATATTTCCAGCTTCTGTATTTTATAGCTCCCTTCAACAGCAAACTTTCTCAAAAAAGATCATTTATTATCACTATTCTCACTTTCACTCTCTCATTTGTTACCTCTCCTCAGTCTGATTTTTAACTTTTTATGTCCTTTGTCATTGGTTATGCCAAAGTTATCGATGACCTCTAGCAGATGTTGTATCCAGTGCTCACTCTTATAGGCTTAATTTAGTAGATATCTTAATGGAATGCAGTATTGCTGACCTTTCTTGATATGCTTCACTTATTGTGGCACACTATGTTTTCCAAAGATGGCTGCACCAATATTTCTCACATGCTTTTCCAACAAAGTGGCATTGAGAGACGGCATTTATGTTTCCTCCCTTCCCCTGTGAAGTGGGGTCTATGTTTCCTTCCCTTGAACTTCAGTGGATCTTTGAAGGTTGTTGACCAATGAAATGTGGTGGATTTAATATTGCATGGTTTATGAGAGTAGAGGATAAAAGGTGATGTGGCTTCCACCTGGCTCTCTCTCTTCTGACACATACCTTGGGAGCCCTGAACTGATGTGTAAGAACTCAACTTACCCGAAACCATTACTCTGGAGCGATTACATGGAGGTATTACATGAAGTTAGAGAAAAATGCTCTAGACTCCCCAGCTGTTCCATTTCCTACTTATGAGTCTTTACAGTATAGGCTCCAGTCACATGAGTAAAAAAGCAAGCTTTCCATGATTTCAGTTTTCACCCCAAACTGCCCCAGCTGGTATTTGGTAAAATGGAGTAGAGTAGAGCCCTGCTTAGTTTGGTGATTAGTAAGAAATTAAAAAAAATAAATAAATAAAAAATAAAAAAAAGCCTAAGTTTTGGAGTGTTTTTATTACACAGCCATAATAATGGAAATACTTGTGACTTCTACTGTAATAGGCAATTTGGATTTCCCTCACCTTCACTAGTTCCTCTTTCAAATCCTCTTTTATTGACTTCTATTTGTGTAATCAGCATTCTAATAGTAGAGTTTTCCAGGATCTGGGATTCCTATTCTTTTCTAAATACATTGTCTAAATTGCTTTATTTCATCATAGCCCATGGTATTTTATGTGGATGACCTCATCTCCCCCACCACATCACATTTCTATCTCTGATGTCTCCTCTGAATCCTTTAACTTCTAGGCATATATATGAAATGGCCTACTTAACATCGACACTTGGATATTTTTTAAGAGATCTAACTTAATGCATACAAAGCCAGGCTCTTAACCGTTTCTCCCTGTAAAACAGAACATGAACCTTGTTTACTCATAGTGCTCCTCATCTCAGAAAATAGGATTACAATTCACAGAATTTCTCAAGCACAAAATTTGGAAGTAAATTTTGATTCTTTCAGTGACTGCATCTTCTATTTTCACTGATTACACTTCTATGATGTATCGCCAAACTTTTCTTCATCTTTACTTCTTCTCCCTAGTGGAAGCTGCCATCATAACTTTCCTAAGCTATGGAAATAACCTCTTTAATTGTCTCCCTCCTTCAGTTTTACTACACATCATTCTATTTTTTACAGGATAGCCAGAGTAATATTTTCCCACAAATATCAGATCTCATTCCTAATCTGGTTCAAAGTCCTTTAATGTCCTCTCATATGGGCAAATTTTATTTTCCAAAGATGTCTCCCATATCCTGATCTTCTAATACGACTTGACGACACTATTATTCCAGTGGAAGTGACACTATAGGTGATAAAATCAGATAAAACCATGCCTGTTCTCTTGGACACTTGCTTTTGATTCCAGACCCCATGCTTGAATAAGACCTTGCAGCCTGTGGAGAGGCCTATATGGAGAAGAACTGAGACCCCCATCCTCAAATACGTTCCCAACCACTTACCAGTGTTAATTTGCCAGCCATATGAGGGAGCCATTTTGACATCTGGATCAGAGATGGGCTATCTACATCTAGATCTGCTGAGATTGCAGAATTATGAGCAAAGGAAATTGTTGTTGATAGTTCAAGTTGCTAAGTTTGGGGAAAGTTTCCTTTTTAAATATAATAATAGAAAACGAACACAGATTTTGGTACCTGAAAGTGGGATTCTGCTGTAAAACCCTAAAACATGTAGCACTGGCTTTGGAGCAGGCCATAAGAGAAAGTTAGAAGTCTTGACAAAATGTTAGCAAAATCCTAAGAATTTTGAGTCTGTCTTTGACAACTGAAAGAAAAATAAAGAAAATGTGATTGAAAGATGTTTGGACTGAAAAAAATTTTGGCAACAATATTACCTGAAGTAACATGGAAAATAGGAAATATTCCACTGAACTCAATGATCAAGCTAAAGGGATTTTCAGGCAACATATTTGAAGTGTCACCTGAACTTTTTACATTGCCTATGATATAATGTGAGGAGGACTGAGCTAAAAATGAACCCTTAAAAATAAAGAATCCAGAACTTTCTTAGTTTCAGAATAAATCTGTTTCTCTTTCCAAATCTCTCTAGGAGGCAAATGATGCTTAAATTTAGAACTGGCTTACAGGGGGACAATCGATAGTACTGTAAAATTCATTATTAAGATCTCAGACCTGAGATGGTTCCTCATTGAACCTTTCAGACAGACAAAAGCCGTTCTGTGGATCATAATGGTGTAATTTTCAGTCCTCTCCATGATATAATAAGGCTTGTAAGCTTCTCAAGGATGTTATCCCACAACAGCGTTGTGGTGAGATCAAGGAAGAGAATGACTTAAAAGATTTGTGGTTATAGCTTTTGTCTGATGGAGTGACTTATGAATCAATACACAGAAAGCCTACTAAATTGCTAAAGGAATTGTATCTACTTGTAATAAAAGGAATATCACAACATGACAAAAGACCCTGAATCCTCAAACCTTTAGAAGCAGAAAAAAAGGCTTACGAAGCCTTAGGGAAAAGGAAGGTGGACTCAGAAGGAAGGACCAAAAATGTATTGAGTTGAGCCAAGAGCCATGGAGAATAACACCCAGGGATTAGGACTGAACTCTGACCAAGGAACTGGTAACATGTACCTGGGTGGATTTCAGAACTGATGTGAACCAGTGGCTACGGTGTTCCTTCCCTTTTGCTGCCATTTTGAATGGGAGTTTCTATAGCAGTTATTCAGTGCCTGTTACATCATTAATTTGAGTATTTGGAGATCTAGAAAAATTATCTCCTTAAGTCATATGTGTCATATGCCATCTCATTGTAAAAAAGAATGCTGAAAAAGCAGTACGTAAGTAACTACTGCACATGAGTATCATCTATTTGCATGTATCTGTCTGGTTTTTACAACACCACTTGTTAAAGTGATTGTTCTTACTCCAGTGTATATTTTTACCATTTTTACCATAGATTACCATAGATTACCATTTTTTACCATAGATTAGTTGACCTTAGAAATAAATGATTGTCTATTCTTGGCTCTCTATTCTGTCCCATTGATCTATGTGTCTGTTTTTGTGCCAGTACCATAATATTTTGATTATTATAGTTTTGTAGTATAGTTTGAGATTAGGGAGTGTCATACCTCCAAATTTTTTCTTCTTTCTCAAGATTGCTTTGGGTATCCGTGTCTTTTGTAGTTCCATGTAAATTTTAGGATTATTTGTTCTAATTTCTAGAAGAATGACATAGGTATTTTGATAGGAATTTTCTTGAATTTATAAATTGCCTTAGGTAGTATGGTTATTTTGATGATATGAATCCTTCCAATCCATGAGTACATTATATCCTTCCATTTATTTGTCTTCTCTTCAATTTCTTTCTTCAATGTTTTATACAACATACAAAAATAAACTCAAAATGGATTGAAGACTTAAATGTAAGGCCTGAAATAATAAAACTCCTAGAAGAAAACATAGGAAGTAAACTATCTCACATCAGTCTGAGAAATATTTTTTTGGACACATCCCCTCAAGCAAGGGAAACAAAAGCAAAAACAAACACGTGGGACTACATCAAGCTAAAAAGCTTTTGCACAGCGAAGGAAACCTTCAACAAAACAAAAAGGCAACCAACTGAGTGGGAGAAAATATTTGCAAACGATATATTCAAGAAGGGATTGATATCTAAAATACATAAGAAATGCATACAACTCAACAACAACAACAACAACAAAACAACCCCATCGAAAAATGGGCAGAAAACACGAAAAGACATTTCTCCAAAGAAGATATACAGATGGTCAATTAATATATGAAAGGATGCTCAGCATCACTAATTATCAGGGAAATGCAAATCAAAACCACAATGCAAACCAAAATCACACCAGTCAGAATGGCTATTATCAAAAAGTCAACAAGCAATATGTGTTGGCCCGGATGTGGAGAAAAGGGAACACTTGTGCACTGTTGGTGGGACTGCAAACTGGTGCAGCCACTATGGAAAACACTATGGAGATTCCTCAAAAAAAAACTCAAAATGGATATACCATGTCACCCATCAATTCCACTTCTGGCTATTTATCCAAAGAAAACAAAAACCTAATTTGAAACAATATATGTACCCCTATGTTCACTGCAGTGCTATTTACAACAGACAAAATGTAGAAGCAACCTAAGTGGTCATATATAGACAAATGAGTAAAGAAGGGGTGATATATATATATATATATATATATATATATATATAATGGAACATCATTTGGCCATAAAAAAAAGAATGAAATCTTACCATTTACAACAACGTTTATCAGCTTAAGGGGCTTTTGCTAAGTAAAACGTTAGGGGGAGAAACACAAATAACATATGGTTTCACCTATATGTGGAATCTAAAAACAAAACAAAAGAAAAACAGTCTCATAGAAATAGAAACTAAAGGGATGGTTACCAGAAGGGAGGAGGTGGGGGAATGAGTGAAAAAGGGGAAGGGGAATATAGTCAATAATATTGATAAGTTTACAAGGTGAAAGATGATTACTAGAATTAGTGGGGTGATCACATCGTAAGGTATAAAAATGCTGAATCACTATCTTGTACACCTGAAACTAGTATAACTGATATATGAGTAAGATTATATACCAACTATGCTTATATGCTTAAATAAAAAAAAAGTATCATCTACACATAGATCTGATTTAGATAAGATTCTTGACTTTGAGTTGATGCAATTATTGAATGAGACTTTTCAGTCTTGGGAGAGCAAATGAATATATTTTACACATGGGAAGTATAAAAATTATTGTAACCTGAAGACAAACTGGCAGATTGTATTTTTTAATGATGGCTTTAACAAGACCTCCCATCTAACCTTTTTTTACTATATGACTTTGTTACTCTTCCCATCAAAAGCTGGGAGGATTGTGACAATGAATGCTATATGACTTTTGAGAGTGGGTCATAAAGCATGGTACATCTTTCTAGGTTACATAGAATGATTGCTTCTAGTACCTAACCACTATGTTTGTATAATGCTAAAAGTCCTGTGTAGAGAGGGTCATGTGAAGAAGAATCTAGGCACCTGGATTACAGTCTTGACTGAGCTCCCATCTCATAGCCAACACTAACATCCCAGTGATGTGAGTAAGCCATATTGAATCTTTCAGCCCCCAGATGAACTTTCAGCTGGTGCTGCATGGAAGATTGCAGATTTGTGAGCAAAATCATTAATGTTGTGGTTTAAGCCACAAAGTTTTGTAGTGGTTTGTTACATAGAATAGCCAACAGATACAACATTGAACATAAAAGAAAATCAAACACCTTCCTTGTCCTATGAAGCCCTGCATGATCTAATTTCTACCTGTTCTCCAACCTCACATCATACTATTCTCTACTGTGCTTGCTTTGTTCCAGTCACACTGACTTTTCTCCTGTTTTCTAAAATCTAGCTAGTTCGTGTCTTTAGGCTTCGTCATTGTACCTCACCTGATGAAAATATTCTTTCTCCAGGTCTTTAATTCAGGCTGAAGTTTATGGATTACCAAGAATTCCAGCCCATTTATTTTTATCATGGCACTTATATGTATCTGTCTATCTATATCTACATATCTACCGTGTTTCCTCGAAAATAAGTCCTAGCCAGACCATCAGCTGTAATGCGCTTTTTGGAGCAAAAATTAATATAAGACCTGATATTGTATATATTATATTATTATATTATATTATATTATATTATATTATATTATACTATACTGTATCACATCACATCACATCACATCACATCACATCATATTATACCCAGTCTTAGAGTAAAATATGACCGGGTCGTATATTAATTTTTGCTCCAAAAGACACATTAGATCTGATGGTTCAGCTGGGTCTTATTTTGGGGGAAACACTGTAGCTGTGTATCTGTCTACCTGTCTGTCTGTCTATCTATCCATCCATCTATCTATTATCATCTTCTATGTTCTCTCTTACCGTTCCCTTTATTAGACCAAACTCGATGAAAACAGAGACATTATATTTTTCAATTTTCTTCTCTATTACCTAGGACAGTAGTTGGCATATAGTAGATACTCCCCCAATATTTGTTGAGTGAATGGACCGATGGAAAGAAATATGAATTCTATTTTACATCATGGAGCAAAAAATAAATTTACATTTAATACAATATTTATTTTCTAGAAAAAATGATGCTATCTTTTTTTATTAAATTTATTAACTTGACGTATAAAAATGTTTATAATCTTGTGATATTGCGCAAAATAGGTTGATTTCTATACCACCTGGATCATCTTTTTGAATTTCTCATATCAATAAATAGCATAAAATAAAATCAAATTTTCAGATAAGCTTAGATATTTAGTTACTTGATTATTTTCAATTGATATAAATATTTTACTTCCTGTAAGGACATATATATATATATATATATATATATATATATATATATATATAATTTTGAAATGTTCTTTTTTTTTAATGCCTCTTTTTTTTATTTGGAGTTTAGTGTTACACTATTAAAAAAATTACTTTCCAGAGTATAGATAATAGTGAATAAAAGAAAACAAACAAACTAAATTTCCAGGAATTTGGAATATGAATCCTTGGCATAGTAGTGATATAGCTTTTCATCTAATCAGTATGTAAAACAGGGAAATAATTTTAACGTATTTAGTTGGAATTTACTTCTCTGCATGCCAAAGCCTGGGTAAGTGAGTGTACAAATATAGTTAGAAAGAGTTAGCCACCTCTTCAGAGTTCCAAAATTCATAAAAAGAATAGCCCTAGTGATTTCCTACCAAGGGTGGAGCAGTAGTTTGAGGTCTCATTAGCATCCAATTCTCACAGAGTCAGAGAATCTATTTAAATTTTAACCTGATGTTTGCAGCTTATCTCAATGTTCTTTGAGATTTCCTTAGATACATCCTTACTGAGAGATACACAAAATCCTTCAGGTTTGAGAGCAATAAAGAGCATGTGACAGCCTTAGGCCAACAGACGGTTTTTCACTATGATCACCACATCCCTGTTCTAAACAACCTCTACTGGTGGCTTTTGCACAAGAATCTATTGGGATTAGTAGTTGTAGACTCTAATTGATAATATTATTTCTTGTTTATATTCTTATTTCTTTGATAAGAGTGAGAGGCTGAGACTTCAGTAGATGTTACACTTATCTCTTATTGTATTAGCAAAATCATAATGCAATTCCACTTAAGTGCAAACACAGCAACAGCAATTATTACTTAATTGTAATTCCTAACTCACTGTAAATAAGCCAGCCCACACTTTACTAACCAATTTCCAATGCACATAAATAAAAGCGTACATTTAGCTTATCACAGTGCCTAACTCTCCCTGATGAGCAAAAATATTATATTGTGCTTATCTTGCAGTTTCACAAAATATCCCATTCATTTCCATACTGTTTATTCCCTGAAGCTATTATGTACAATATCACTTTCCTCATCACCTGCTTCCCACTGTTGGCTCCTTATCTTTTTCTTTAGACTCCTGCTTGACCTTTTTCCTCTATTAGTGACAGCTCCTTTGGCGATCTAGCTTCCTTCATTTTCCTTACCTTCTGATAATCTCATAACATCTTTCATCATTCAACACATATATTTTTTGCCTCTGCCATGCTATATTTGTAAAATACATAAAAGATTGGTGCTCTTATTTTATAGATGATGAAACTGAAGTACAGAAGATAAATGACTCTCTGGAGGCCATGATTTGTGGGCCTTGTAGTGGGTTTAATGGGAGGAAAGTGAGGTGAAATGCCAAATAGAGAAGTTAGAGAGAGCTGAGATGAGTGATAGAGACCTAAGAAAGAGGGAGTTAAATGGTCCAGAGCATAAATGACCTGAGGAACAGTCGAAATAAAAAGAGGGAAAGACTTTAAAATTGATGATCCCTCTGTTCTGATAACTTCAAAGTGCATATCAATTTGAAATCTCTATCACCTCATTGCATGGGGACAGATGATAAAAACACATACAGAGCATTTATCTCTTCCCAAAGCTTCCAAAATACACAAAATTCCTAAGATGTTGAGAGAAAGAAATAATATGAACATCTTAGATTTTATATCAGTTATTGACATTTCTTTTTATCCCTCCAAATACAGTTCATAAATTCAATTTAATATATTAGGTTGGTGCAAAAGCAATTGCGATTTCTGCATTTATTTTTAATCTTTTAAACCACAATTACTTTTGCACCAACCTAGTATTATTTAAACTTATCTACTTAACATGATATTGTTCAGTGGGCACATTCTATTTATTAAATATTAAGTACACATATTTCAGTGGCCTAAAATTATGCATTTATTATATTTTACGTATTTGGGAAGAAAAGTGACTTCAAAAAAGATTGTGGTCCCTAATATTATCACCTGCCTGATAATATCATCAACAGTGGACTTAAGGATGCTTTGTCCTTACTATGCTTTCTCAAAATTTACCAGTTTCCTCTGGTCATCTCTGGTTGCCTCAAGATTAGGTCCCTGTACACTTCTTTCTTCCTTTTTGTTTACATGGCCAATACTTTGTATATGATCGAAATCCAAAAGGTGCCCCTGGCATTCTGAAGTGTGCAAGCTGCAAAAATATATCTAATGGCCCTGCATCCGTTCCATATAACAGAATTTCTATTAGGTCCCCCAACAGAGCATACTCTAATTACTACAAAAAGAAAACAAACATATGCCTACTGATAAACAGATAATTTATTTGATGAGTGTCTACAATGAGGCAAGCTGTTTAAAAATCTTAGGAATTCAAAAGTGAATAGTACAGACCCAGCCCTACTTTCATAGAGCTTACATTCTAGGATGAAAAGTTTATTATTTATTATCTATAATAAATAATAATATAATAATAATAATAATAATAAAATAAAAATAGATAGAACAAAACATTGAGGAGTAATAATGCTAAGAAGGAAAATAAAGTGGGATAATAGGACAGACAGATATGGATGCTGTTTTAGGAAAAAGAAAACTTCTGTTAGGAGTGGAGCTATAAGCAGAAAAGCTACTCTGTAAGATGCTATATGAACAGAAATCTGAATATAGCAGATGAATCAGACTTCCATGCAAGTATGTGGAGGAATAGTATTTCGGGATGGAGGAATAACAAGTGAAAATGCCCTGAGACAAGAGTGTGCTCAGAGTACTTGAGGAAAAGCAGGGGAAACATTGTGCCTAGGGTGAAGTAGGCAACTAGTAGAATGATAGGAAATGAAGACCTGGAGAAAGCTAGGGATAAAGCCAACTAATGACTTATAAGCAAAATAAGACTGAAGAATTTATTCTAAGCACAATGGGGTACTACTGAAAGGCTTTGAGCACAGAAGTAACATTATCTGATTTGCCACTTAAAATGATCATTCTTGCTGCTGTGTGAAAATAGATGAGAGATCCAAGACAATAAGCAATGAGGCAAATTAGGAGGCTACAGAAGCTGACCATATTAAATATGATGATGACTTCACTTGGGTTGTTGTTTGTGGTGGAGGTAGGGAGAGGAATGAAAATAAGAACGTGCTCAAGCTAGCTCAGATTACCTTTGTTGTGACTACTTATCACTGAGAGATTAGATATGAGGTTTAAGACAAAAAGAAGGATGAAAAGTGATTCCAATGTTTTAATCCTGAGAAAATAGATAAGGGGTGGTGCCATTTTCTTTCATAAGGAACACTGGAAGACAAGAAAGTTGAGGGCAGAAAATAATAGGAATCAAGAGATTATGTCTGGAGCATTGAATTGAGGTGCCTAAAGACATCTAGTTAGAGATTATTGTGGTTTGTATTGGGTCAATTGAGCTAATCTGGAATTGTGTTTCCCAAAATTCCCTTCCCTGAATAGTTCTAAATGGGTCATAAGAGACATATTGCATGAGGTTTGGAAGGTAGAAGTGAAGCAGCAGCCATATTCTTTTTATTCTGAGAAGGATAACACAGGGAATGAGGTTTGTTTGAAGTGCACACATGTGGTCATTTATCTGCTGACTCACCTTGCTGATGTGAAGCAGGATCCAACTCTCAGAAACTTAAGGAGTATAAAAAAGAAAGCAAGTGTCTAGCACTGGTGATGTAATTTTCACTGTCGGCATTATAATGGATAAATGAATAGTGAGAATGAAGCATATCATTAAATAATGTGACAAGGGATTTATTTAAGTCATAATTAAAGAATCCTTGGCCAGAACAGATAACAGATACCTTTACACAAAGCTTGCATTGGTCCTGGAGCCTGGCAGGGGCTGGCAGTGTCTTTAAGAGGCTACAGAGTAAGATCTGCCATAGTTTTCTGGGCCTGTTAAAAATAGCCCTAGGCCAGACACATGCCATCCATCAGAATTAAGTGGATCACTCAGCACCTGCTTCCTGTACCCTGTCTTCTGTTATTCCATGTGCTTTCCCAAATACTGACGGGTCCTTGGCCCTTGCTTCTAGGTGTAACAGTGAGCTCTGCCCAGGGAAAAGGTAACAATCCCTGGAACAAGACATGCAAGCTGGGTATATATTTATCATCTCAGGATTGGGCTCCCATTACTAATAACAGCTGTTTTGTATCGAGTCCTCACTCTGTGCCAAGCTCTTGCAACACACATTCAGATTTATTTCATTTAATCCTGGCAACAGTGCAATAAGGCCAGGTCTACTATTATTACCATTTTGCATTTTAATAAACGTAGTTATAAAAATATTAAGTATATTTTTAAGGTCTCACAGTAAGTGGCAGAACAATAAGGATTCAGTCAAGTGCCACCTGCCACTAATGACTGATCTCACTATATTAAATTGCTCCATGGGTAAGCTTGCAGAAAGCTTCTTTCTCACAGAGATTTCTGGGAGTGTATGACTTGTTACTTTGAAATTAAACTCTGATGTGGGCCCGATATTCTTTGAAATCTTGATGGAGAGAGTAGAATCAGCAATAACTCTTGTGATATTTCAAAGGAAATAGCAAGTTTCTGTTTTGAAATTGGGATAACAGATATATCTTTAAGACAGGTGCTTTTATTAGTTAAAAATATCACTTGAATGAACCATATAACTAGGTAAATAAAAAGCTGACTCCACTATCAGAAAAGCCATTTCAGGCTCTTCATTATAAGCCATAAAAATGTTCTGTATAATAATGGAAAAATATGGTCACTCTGGTATATCTCTGCAGACCGGTATCTTCTGATTTTTTTGTTAATGGAATGTGACTTGACTGTTCTAGAAAACAACAGCTTGTGCTGTGGTGAATTCTGAGTGCTTGCTGGTGGAAAATTAGAGGCTGAATACCAAAAGGCAAAGACGATATTTTCCTGAGAGTCTCCTGGGATCCCAAGTCGAAGCAGTGGCAAGCTAGGTGACAAAGGTGAAGTATGGAGCTGGATCAACAATAGCTGGAATAAAAAGACAAAAAACACTACCCATGAGGCAGATGTCACCATCATAACCATGCATGTGCTGAAAAACATAGCCATAGTTATATAGAACAAAACTATTAGAAATAGAATTTCACATAATAATAGACTAAAAACATTTCCAGTAAACAGAGAATATCATTTTTTGAAAATACTCATCCAAAATTATTAGTTAAAAAAATCAATAAAATGCAACCAAAATTCATGTTATATTAATGGAAAACAGCATAATAAAATTAGAGTTTAAAAGCAAAAATAGTCAAAATTAACCTTTTAAAAATAAAAATAAATACTTTATTATTTGTGTTCAAGAGGAGATTAAAGTTTAAGTTATAGATTATTTGGAAATGAAACTCACTACATATCAAACCATACATCAAAATCATGCTTGAAATTTTATAGTAGCAAATGCATTTTTAACAAGGGTGATAATAAATGAAACTTGCATTCACCTCAAGAAGCTAACGAAATAACAAAATATACCCTAAAAAAGTTGAGAACCAAAACCAAGGTAGTTTATGGTCACTATGTCAAATAAAACTGAATTTGAACATACTTCTTGTCTTTCCATTAAACAAAAGTAAGAACAAGCAAAAATAAGTCAATTACTTGATCTATGAAAGTTAGATAGGACTGTGAACCAACTAAAATAGCTTTTAAACAAGACAGACAGCTTATTGATTAATACTCATTTTAAGACCCTCACTTCATGGTGGCCATCAATCCAAAACTATTATTTTGACCAGTTTCTCTCCTGGCAAGACTCACTTTAAACTCATCTAGTCCATGAACTAAAACCTCTGACATCTGCTTTCTGAGTGTCTCTCTTCCTCTGACGTCTGCTTTCTGAGACACTATACAAGACACTAATTATATTAAGGTGGTATTGTTTACTATATTAGGGCTAATAAAGTTAGCTTTGGTTGATGGATTATATTTCTGGAGGAATTTTAGGAAGTTAGTCATCTGAATGAAAAGAAAAAAATTCAGTAAATATTTTTAAAAAAATATTTAAATGAGGGGAAGTAACAAACCTTTTTCATAGAAAAATGTCCGGTACTGTATGGAGAAACTGACCATCAAGGAGGTGGAGCGAATTCTTGTTCTTTCTCTGTACTTCCCCATTGAAGATGGGCTAGACTTGCTGATATCCTCCAAAGAATCATATAAGGAAAGGGGGAAATGGTAAATTTACAGTGGAGAAAACTGACCAACACCTACCTTAACCAAATGATGAAGGTTAACATCACCAGTGATGCCCTAAGGACATCATTACCCCCAGATAGGAAGTGATGAGAAGGCACTTCCTTCTGTGGCATTCTTCCCCAAGCTCCATAGCACCAATCTAATCATGAGAAAAGCAACAGACAGACACATATTTGGGGACATTCAGAAGGAAAACAGGATACCTGCCCAGTGTGCCTTGAGATTTACAAAGTCCTGAAAATCAGTAAAGACTAAGAAACTATCATAGAGCAGAGGACACTGAGGAAATGGGACAAATATATGTAATGGGGTAGCCTGGTTTGAATCCTGGAATGAGGACACTGAAGGAAAACTGTTGAAATCCAAATAAATCTGGAGTTTAGTTATAGCAGCATTCAAAAAAAAAAAAAAAAAAAAGAATAAATTAGTAAATAAAACATAAACACAGCCAATAATCCTGATTAAAAACAGAAAAAAAAAATAATTAGTACTTACAAAGGGATATAACCAAAGATTCAGAGTTGATTTTTTTGTTTTTTGAACTTTTTAAGTTAAGTGTGTTCTTCCAGGACCCATCAGCTCCAAGTCAAGTAGTTGTTTTAATCTAGTTGTGGAGGGTGAAGTTCACAGTGGCCCATTTTGGGATCCAACCGGCAACCTTGTTGTTAAGAGCACTGCACTCTAACCAACTGAGCTAACCGGCTGGACCCCAGAGTTGATTTAAAAATGACTCTATTTTATTCTACTTTTTGAAAATGGAAATGTAATGACTTTTCTAAACCTGAAATACTTAAGATTTTTGTGAAAAAATACAAAACTTTATTTAAAAACTAAAGCATGCTAAAGTGCCGGTGTATGCCAAATGAACATATACACCCAATAAACTCTAATCACCATCAACAATTTAGTAAGGATATTGGTTAGCTATTTTCAAAGCTTATCTGAAAGAGTGAATGTGTAAGGAAAACCATGAATATGTTGATGGAAATCAATTACTCAGAGTGGTGAGCTATCACTGGCAGGTAGCAAACATGCTCTACAGTTATTGGTTAAAACAATACAGGGAAAGAGTAGTGCTTGTATATAATTTGCATAAAGATGCTAGGGGTATGCTGGGGGGAAAACACTGACTTAAGTTCCTGGTCTTTGAGATTCAAAGATTTAGAGTTCTGAAAAGGGGGACTCACATGGCCCTGACCAAGTTCTCCTTAGCAGGGAAGGTCATCAGAGGCCATAGAAGGGAACTCATCAGGAGTGAAGGCGGCATCATCTCAGAAAGCTCAGGTTGTTTACTGGTCAGGCTGATTCAATAAAGTGTGTGGATAAAACAAGCAGGCCCTGTGGATCCAGTCAGGCTGGCACTGGGGCTGTGGTATAGGGCTCTCCAGAGAAACAGAACCAACAGACATTTAGCATGGAAGTTGGTTAGTTATTTCCAAAGTTTAACTGGAAGAGTGAAAGTATAAGGAAAACCATGATTGTATGGAAATGTTGGAAATATATTTATGCCAAGACATTTTAAAAATATTTAAAAATAAATTAAATAGATTTAATGATGATATTATTTTGCACAAACTAAATCAGGGCTTGCAGCATAAAAATGGCACTACCTGATGTTGTATAGGGCCTTATGAGTTTGACACATGGGCTCTACTGTATCCCATGTGATGACTCAGTTCCTCCCTAGTGTTTTCCATTCACATTACCGTGAAATTTCTGTTGGAAAAGAAAAAAAATGGCATTATTTGGGCTTGACTTCTTAAGTAAGCATATCATCCATGGAGAAAGAGCATATTGTTGATGTTCTAAAACTACCTCAGTTCTTTTCTCATTTTCTCAGGGCCATTAAAGTAACCCCTCATGACACCAACTCATTTCCAAACTGATGTGCGATGTGGGCTCTGGAATCCCATGGCAGTTCTTGTTTATGGTGACCACCCTGGTGACCTGATATAAGCTCATGTATATAAAATGAAGAGGAAAATTAAACGATGCCCATTGAGAACTTGCGGATTACTGGAAGACATTTGCATACCTTTATTCAGTTTAAGAAACATGGGCCCTCAGCAAAGGTGAAAGCATTTTGAAAGCATTTTAAAGGAAAGGAAGTGCAGATTTTGGTCACTTTGTTCATTCAGTAAGGAAAAGATGAAAGATGCTATAATTGTACTTAATACCAGAGCAGCTTTTAGTACAGACGTCTAAAGCTTGAGCAGAGTCAAAAACAGGTCTATTGCAACAGAATGCACCCTCCTATAAGCAATACAGTGAATTTCATAAAATAAACACATTAATAGTCAATTCTGTATAATACAGAGTTATGAAGAACTTGAACAGAATATGGAAGACACATTTCCTGTACTGTGAATGCTTATAATCAACCAAAAAAAAAGTCAAATAGTCATGTAGAATAAGGTTTCAAGTCTGTCTGAATAACTGCCAAAACAAGTGGTAAAAATAATAAATACTTCAAAAATTCTGAGGGAGTTTGATTATTAGAGGGCATGATATGATATAAGGTACAGGAATTTGCCCTAGTAAAAATTTTTATAATAATGGACCATAATAAAATTCTGATTACTATAACACCAAATCTGTGTATTAAAAAACTGGCCAAATCATTATATTTCATCAAAAAATGGGATCTCAAATTTTAACTTCATTTAGACATATTGTGTTGCATGCTTAACACCTATAGAGAGAATTAATTTATATAATTATATTTATTAGATTCTAGAATTAGTGAAACAATTAAGAAACTATGATTATTCTGGATAATTCATCTCTGATTTGAACATGTTCCAGGTACCAACCATCTCTACTGTTTAACCAACTGTTCTAGAACAGACCATGGAATTTGCCTGGAGTGAGGATGACTAAGAATGATGACTTGGACTCAATTCTAGGTGATTTTTACTTTGATTTTTTTCCAAAGAAGCAAATAAACAAAGTGACTGATGCAATGAGATAAGGAAGTAGGTGTGTGGATACAATGACATACTTTGCCTCTCACACATCACCGAGCTGCTTCCAAATTTGGCGGTCTTGGCAATCCATTGGGAATGAGATGCAGCTGAATCAGAGTGAGATCTGTGGACTCATGGCCTTTTATGTCCCCAGTAGTCATGTTAGCACTCAGAAGCAACTTACACTATCTTAAAACGTAATAATTCCATCATTTAGAAACCTGCATCGCCATGCCATCTCTGCAGGGCCTTGGAGGTTCACTTTTATGAGCACTGAGGCATAGTTGGGCCTATCATACTACTAGTAATCCAATATCCTGTTTCCCTCTTTACCAGTGCATGGAAAAATTGCTTCTTAAAACAAAGGGAAAATGCAGGTACAAGAAATAAAGAAAATAAGAAAAAAAATGATATGTTTTTAATAAAATAATTCCAAATTATTTTGATAAAACATAAACTATACAGGATTATCTCACCATAGAATACTCTGCAAGGTTTTTTATTATTTTGAAATTTTATGAGTAGTCTCCATAATATACTCAGGAAATTTAGTATACAAATAAATGTTATCACAAATGAAATAATGGCATATTTATATATGATGTGATATATGAACTCCATCTGATACGGCAGCATCTTTTACATCCCCCCCTTCCTCTCAAAATAGACTGTGGAACATTATAAAATAGATTCCCTTTAGTTCATGACTTGTTCAGTTGCAAATTCATGTAAACTACAGGATCAGTTTGGCACCTGCTGTGATCATGAGTCTACTGCTGTTTCTCTAATCAGAAAACATTCCTATTAGATAAACCATCTGGCTTGAAAAGCATCCCTTTTGCATTCAAAATGGTTGTGTTAGAATTCAGCCAAAGTATATTTTAAAAGGAAAGATATGTCAGCAAGACCAGTCTGTTTTCAAATGGAATAGTCCTCTATTAAAATACCATTTATGGAATAAAAGCCATCTAATGAAAATATTACACAACATGAATATGTTCTAGTTACATGTGAAGAGGTAGGTGGTGGCAATCTTTGGCTCAGGCCATCCACTGAAATCTGCTAAAATGCAGTCGGTCGTAGTCATCATCTGAGCAGAGCCAACTAAATTGCCCATCATCTGATTGCAATTATTTTCATTGAAGTTAACATATCCTGAATGTTGCTTTGTGACCATCAGTATTACCTGTGGGTCCTAGGGTACTACTATTATTTGGTTATTGTCTGAATTATGTTTATTCTTGTGGATGTGAGTCATTTTTATTTATGCTCATATTCTTCAGGCTATATATATTTTATATCATTTAGTAAAAACAAACAATAAGAATATAATTTTGCTTTAGAAATATTTCATAGGAACTTAAAACATCTAGCCTTAATAGTTTAAGTGAATTTTGGGCACTGCTAACAGAATAAATAAAATATTGAAGCATGAGTGTCTTAAAGTTAATTAAAGCTTAAGGGTCACCAGGAAAAATGTGAAGTTTCAAAGAAATGCTGTTATTTGATCTTTTCTCTCTAATTATGTGTTTATCAAAATTGTATTGTATGCACGCGCTCGGTAAGATGTTCTTAGTTATATCTCAAAAAATAGAGACAAGGTCCCTGCCTGCGAGGAGTTTGCATCTAGTAGAAGTAGCAAGACTAATAGATAAAATAACCGCCTAGTCATGATATAGTGCCTGTGGACTGAAATTTAATTGAAAATAACAGAAAGATCATAAAAGAGAAAATTAGAATGGTGGAGGTAGAATTTAGAATTGTTTCGATGGTTCTGTTGGTGTTAGAAGGATAGAAGGCAAAAGGCAAGACCCTTGAAGTGAACACACACGGAAGAGCAGAAATGTGTACAGGTGAAATGACCTTTTACATAGCACATAATAGAATTTGAATTTGGATATGTCTAGGGTTTCCAGGCGGGAATTCCCGCCCTTTCTCTGTAATTTTTTTCTCTTTTCCGTTCCCAAATTCCAAGATATAAACTGTTTTCTGTTCTCCACTATGAATCGTTTCCACAAAGTGACAGCCGATACTACCAGCCATCTGGGTTCAAGGAGCCGATTTTCCCGATTTCCCAACCAACTTTTCCCAGGATTCAGGAATGGGAAAGTGAAAAAATTTCCTGAGAACAGGCTGGAATTCTCACCTGAAACCCTAGATATGTCGGACTTAAGGTATTGATAGCTATCCAGACTCCTTGTAATGTGAGCCAAATCATTTAGTATTTGCTTACACAAATCAATTCCCTCATTTATTGCTTTTATTTTCTCAATTGGACTGTGAGCTCCTTGCTACTGGGCATATATCATATTCTGGAGCACATACTAATTTATGATGCTTTGAACATTGTGGCAATCGAATGATACTTTTTCAAAGAAAGAATGTTTGAATGAGTACATAATAAATTCTGGTCATGTGATGTGTGTGTGTGTGTGTGTTTGATTAAAAACACATCTGTCATTTTCTGCTAACAATCCCAAAACTTTTTTATTGGCAGTGTGGCAAGTGAGTGTAAAGTGACTTTATTAAATTAATGTAAAAATATGATTATGCTGAAGAGAAAGAAATTGTAAAGATGAAATCCGAGGATTCCAGAAAATCCTAACAGCCTCCTCAGATTGACTTTTTTATCCTTTCTTGTTACCATTTCTTTTTTTTGCTGGCTTTAAAGTCCCACTATTGAAATCACTCTTTCGGAAAATACAACAGATATGAAATCATTGTCTCCAGGAGACTACCAAGAACACGCTTTATATTTTTGGAACTGTTATGTATTACTGGATCTAGAAATAGGTGTTGGAATACTTTGCCATCACACTATTAACAGGGACATTTTCATCAGATCTGGTAAAAACTTTGAAAGTAGGAAAGAGAGTTTTGCTCTGAAAGAAAATGATGAAGTATAGTTACATTTCAGTAGGCAGGGGAAAAAAAACCACACAGAAACAATTGCTAGGACTTGGGAAGGAGCACCATAAGTAATTAAACAAAAGCAAAAGCAAAGTGTGCCAAAACAGATCTACCTGCATATTCAGGGCGTGTGTGTGTGTGTGTGTATGTGTGTGTGTGTATGTGTGTGTACACATACACATTGTTATGCATCGTATAAAAGTCATGTCTCATAAATAAGCTGGTAAATTACAAAAATAATAAATAAAATAATAAATTTATAATAAGAAATAGTTACTTTCAATAATTGATGCTTATGTTCAATCTCAATATAAGCATCTTCTATTTTCTATTAAGAAGTACTTAAGAGTGGGGATTCAATAAATGTATTTAGCCAACAAACCCGTTTCTGATAGACATACAGGTTAATAAAAGTAACATATGCCATTTATTGATTATTTACACATGCCAGGTACTGTGCTGAGTGTTTATATATTCATATTTTATGATTCATTTCTCACTAACTCCTATGTTTTTTTAATAAATGAGGAGACTGTCAGACAGAGATATAAGAGCCTCTGCAATGCCATAGAGCAGAGCCTATGAATTTAATGCCTTAGCATCCCCATGCATTCTGACGCCAGTCTCGAAACAAAGGAGGAAATGAATGACTCAGTGTTGTTTTTATTGTTATGGTTGACATTTTCCAGATCTAGTGGACTTCCAAATCAGGATACTGTTCAGTAAAATACACTCATTAAAGTTGTTGGGGTGAACAACAAATAAGTGTTACCACTTGAAGGATGACAGTCTAGTTTGAGGCAAGACTTTTTGAAAGCCTTCAGTAAACCCAGAAGTGTGGATCTAATTCACAACATCTGAATCTGAGGTACTCAAGCTTCAAGGGCTTGTTGAATGATCATGAGAATATGCTATTGGATTCTTCTGATCTTGCCAAAAAGAAATAGACGAAACATGAAAGTATTCATGAATAAGCAATTGAATAATGATATGTTTTAACCATGGTTATGCATATATATATATATATATATATATATTTTTTTTTTTTTTTTTTTTCCCTTTCCCCATTCTTATTTTTTATATTAGCTTCAGGTGTATAAAAAAAATAATGATTAGACATTTACAACCCTCACAAAGTGATAACTGCCCCTCCCAATCTATTAGGTTAATGCAAAAGTAATTGCAGTTTTTACAACTATGTTTAACCTTTTAAATCGCAATTACTTTTGCACCAACCTAATACTACACTTGTGACGTCATATATAGCTATTATAATACCATTGACTAGGTATATTCCCTATGCTGTACTTTACATCCTGTATATTTAATTATAGTTGACATTCAGTATCATTCTATATCAGCTTCAGGTGTACAGCACAGTGGTCAGGCATCTACACAGTCTTTTTTAATCATGTGGACGTCCATGCAATCACAAGCAGAATAGCTAAGTGGTTTTTGTGCCTGCTTTTGTATCCCAGATCTGTCACTTTCTAGCTGCCTTACCTAGGATAAGCCACTTAACCTCTCTGTGCCTGAGTTTTTTCATCAAGGGTAGGTTTGAGGATTAAATGGGTCATATACTTAAACACTTAGAAGAAACAGTTCCTAACACAGAGTGAGCACTAAATACTGTTAGTCACTAATATATGGGTTTCATGTAGATGCTTATGGGAACAGAGCCAGGAGTGCAGTTTCCAGGCTCTCAGCCTCACATGGAAATGTGCTAGCTCAGGTAGTAAATGGCCATCAACTGTGATTGGATGGCCATCAGCTGTGGCTAGTTGGCCATCAGCTGTAACCAGTGAGCCATTGGCCACTAATATAACTGCTGTGGCTACAAAATGGGGGCTAGCAAGAAGATGGTGGCTGAGCTAGCAAGGGCAGATTGCAGAGAGGCGGATGCCGCCAGCGAGAATATAATGGTATGACTGCCTATCTATGGCTCCATGGGTGTTCCTGTTTGTCCTCACCATGTCCTGCATTCTTATGTGGGGAGCGGGACTAGAGACCTCACAGGCCGCCCTGCACGACACATGGCGCAGCGAGCAGGGTCCCCCGCATGACAATGCTCTTGAGATAGATGGATACACAGGTTACTTTAAATCACTGATTTTTAAATGTGAAAAGGTGACATATCAAAGGGAGGATGGAAAAAAAAGGTTTATCTGTATATAAACCTCCCTGGAAATTCTGATATGTTCCTTCTCCCCCATCCTGACCTATACCAAGATTCTTATCCTTCTCCCAACTGAGAATCCTAAGTTCTAATGAGAGATCTTACTTACAGGACTCTCTTGCAAATGTGAGTGGTATGGAGGCAGTAAAAGATTAAAAGCATTGATTTAGGTAGAGTTGGATCACATGATCTTACCTGTCTAAATAATAGCTTTCTTCACTCAGGTTTTTGACTTGTTTTATGAAACAAGTTCTGAACCTCGCTGGAATGTAATAATCCTCAACAGTGAGGGTAACATCCACTCCAAGTGCCCTCAATATGAATCTCCAAGTGATAGGCTGCTTACTTAGCAAAGTTCCAGGAATAAAGTGTATCACCCTTGGGACTAGGAGTATTCTCTGTTAACTGGCAAGAGCTTCGTATAACTGATTGTCTTCTTTGCCTTTAATGGTATGCAAAAATAGTAGATATGCATGTTTTTACATATGATTGATCAAAGATGCAAGTTACCAAAAGAGCTGTAGGGTATATGATCTCCTGTTATAGAAGTAAGCCCCCATGAGATGGCAGTTACAGTATTTTTATTATTATTACTATTATACTTAGGAAAAATATTTTTTATATTATCACAAAAGAACCTGAGTATGTTTACACTCACCTAGTTTATTTCATATTTAGTTCCTAACACATTTTTATTAGTTTCTACTTTTGGTTGAATTGTGCTCCCCAGAAAGGTAAGTTGAAGTTCTAATCCCTACTACTTGTGAATGTGACCTTATGTGAAAATAGGGACTTTGCAGATATAATCAAGTTAAATATCATCATCATTAGGGTGGCCCCTAAATTCAGTGACTGTTGTTCTTATAAGTAGAGAGAGATTTGGATATAGAGACGCAGACACGCACAGAGGAAAGATGGCCATGTGAAGATGGAGGCAAAATTTGAGTGATGGAGCTACCATCAAGGAATGCCAAGGAATGCTTGTAACCATCCAAAGCTAGGAAGAAGCAAGAAAGGATTCTCTGGAGCATTCAGAGAGAATATGACCCAGCAGACATCTGAATTTTGAGAACTGTGAGAGAATAAATTGATTTTGCTTTAAGTTTGTGGTGTTTTGTTAGGGCAGCGCTAGGAAACTAATACAGTTTGCATGTTCCACCACACTCCAACCACAATGACCTCATTTTAGATCCTCAAACACATTAAGTATTTTCCTTCCTTGATTCATTTGCACAGGCTGTTCACTCTGCCTGGAATGCTCTTCTACAGATCTCTCTATGGCTGACTTTTACTTTTCATTAAGGACTTAACACAGGCCAGAGACGTTCCCTGAGGATGTGAATTAAAGTAGCCAGTCATTTATTCTTCACCATGGCAGCCTAATTTGACTCCAACATAGAAATGATATTGAATATTTTTCTGTTTTATGTATTCTTTTCTCTGTGGGTTTATTTACTTTGGTTCCTCCACCACTAGAATACAAACTCTATGAGAAAAAGGATTCTGTATATTTGTTCAGTACCTAGAATATAGTCTGGTGAACGTAGACATTCAATAAATATTGACTGAATGAATAATTAAGTCATATTTTTTTTTACCCCTTGAAACAGAATACTGTGATGTCAGAGGATAAGGTCCTGGAATATATTAGTTGTGTCAATGTTATAAAGGGCTATTGTATGTCTCTATGAGCACGACATTTATGATATTTTTAGTTTTGCCATTTCAGTTAGTAAAATTGGGCTTGCAAAAATTATTTCATACATATTATTTTATATCTGAATAACTAACAGATATTGCCACAGTAGCAATACCTGAAAAGCACATTTTCTACTTTGGATACTCCTAATTTTTCCGAATTAGCTGCAGACAGAAAAGTCAGCTTTTAGCAAGTTTTCCTTCTTTCAGACAACAAATTCCTAAAGGTCATAGTTGATATATTCTGCAGTGTTTGGTTAAGTTGTCAAGAATACAAAGTAGAATCTGATTTGCTCTTTCTTGATAATCCTAATGTAGTTAGGCATAATGCATGAATATGTAACAGTGTGCTTATGAAGGAAGTTGATGGGTTGAACGGAACTGAGAACTTCTCTAATTTCCTCTTCAGGCAGTGTTTTTCATAAATATTTCCAACACAAATGACCTCCTTCATTTGATAACTTTGGTGAAATTCTTGCCTACAATTTTAGTGAGAATGATATTAACAAACTTCCTAAAATGTTCTGGAATTTTCAGATACTTTTCAGTCTTGAAACTGCCATTCCAAGTTGTTGATATCTTTGACATTCATCAGAATTCATTTTTGGATTTTTTAAAAAAGTTGTAGTTCTGATTTGCAATAACCTATATAGCCTTGTGTGTTATTTTGTCATAATGAATAGTTTTATTTACATGCATTTATTAAGTATTTTATTTCTTTCAATTGATAACTTGAGATCTGTTTCCAATATTAATTTTATTTTTAAAATACCTATTTTTAACTTTCTATTCACTTTGTTACCCTGTTAGTCATCAAACCATCCCATTTTTGTTCTATTGCTCAGCTCCTTAAACATTAGGAAGGATCCATTCTCTCTTTTTCTCTTCCTTTTCCTCACCTCCCATGTTCAATTGATTCATAAAACCCATGCACGTTTTATTATTTTTTAATTTTCTTAATTCTTTATTAGTTTTAGGTGTACAAAACAATCTAATAGACATTTATACCCCTCACAAAGTGCTAACCCTCCTCCCCCAATCTACTACCCCTCTGACATGGTATAGAGCTTTTACAGTTCCACTCACTCTATTACTTATGCTGTACTCCACATCTTATGGGATATATATATATATATATATATATACATATATATGTATACATATATATATATATATACACACACACATATATATGTGTGTATATATATATATATATATATATATATATATATATATATATTTAGTTATAGTTATAGTTGACATTCATTATTAGTCAGCTTCAACTTCAGGTGTACACAGGCACCTACACCGTTCATGAAATGGTCTCCCTAATAAGACAACTGTGCATCAAATACCCTAAAAAATCTTTACAACATCATTGATTATATTCCCCAAACTGTCTTTCTTATCCATGGTTAGACATTTTTTTTAAAAGAGGACATGCAGATGGCAAACAGACATGAAAAAAAGGCTCAACCTCACTAATCATTAGAGAAATGCAAATAAAAACCACAATGAGATATCACCTCACCCCAGTCAGAATGGCTATCATTAATAAATTAACAAACAGCAAGTGTTGGCGAGGATGTGGACAAAAAGGATCCCTTGTGCACTGTTGGTGGGATTGGAGACTGATGCAGCCATTATGGAAATCAGTATGGAGGTATCTTGAAAAATTGGAAATGGAACTACCTTATGACCCAGCAATTCCACTCCTGTGTATCTATCCAGAGAAATCCAAAATACTAATTCTAAAAAAAAAACTATGCACCCTATGTTTATTGCAGCACTATTTACAATAGCCAAGATGTGGAAACAACCAAAATGTCCATCAGTAGATGACTGGATTAAGAAACTGTGGTACATTTATACAACAGAGTATTACTTGGCCATAAAGAAGACTGAAATCTTACCAGTTGCAATAGTATAGATGGACTTAGAGAACATTATATTAAGTGAAATAAGTCAGACAGAGAAAGACAAATACCGTATGATCTCACTTATATGTGGAATTTAAAGAATAGAATAAATGAACAAACTAATCAGAGACATAGAGAAAAAACTGAGGGTTGGTAGATGGGAGAGGGGTGGGAAATAGGGAGCAGGTAAGGGGATTAGAAAGTACAATCAGTAACCACATGTTTTATTTTTAAAACTGCTTTTCCTTCTCTCCAACGCTATCACCAGAACAACCAAATAAACTTCTGATGGACCCTCCTCACTTAACTATGCTATATGATTCATTCCCTCGCACCTGAGTGACTGGAAAAAAGTGAATACTATCCTGCTACCACCATGCATCATACTGTGAAATAACATGCACTGTGCTTAGCCTAGTAAGGGTCCTTACTAGGACCCTTAGGGACAGCAGGATCGACCCTTCCAACTTCTCTAACATTGACTTATTTTCTGTCTTCGGACAAGCTGAGATCATCCCCCCCTTCTTTTCCCAGATCTGGCTGTCTGCCTACTCAGTTAGGTTACAGGTCATATATTACCTCTTCAGAAATACCAGTATTTAACTCCATCTAAATATGTGTCACTGTCATTTTGTTTTGTTTTGCTTTGTTTTTGTAACAGATAGCTTTTCACCCTTATTCATTTCTAACTACATCCTGAGTTTGTATACCCTCTTTACATAGCCATGTGTTTCATAGGGTGTAGGCTTTCGCCCCATGAGTTTAAATCTTTGTAAGTCTCACCCAATAGTTTTCAATCAACAGCAGGCTCCTACACAGATTTTGATATCATTGATATGAGGTTAAAAACCTTTAAAAAAAATCAATTATGGTATTTTGAGTATGCGTTCAGTGATTTCCTGCAATGGGTTACAATTTTATAAATAAGATTTAAGAAAGATTGCTTCTGAGAAATGGTCTTTGTCTTAAAAGGGAGATCAAAGAAGATCTATCCTCTCAACAATCAATGCTTCATTGTTGTATAAAAACAAGAAGGTTGGCACAGTTGGCACTGCCTAGGAAGGTGGGTAAAAGCCAACATCAGGATGTCAGAGAAGATAGACAGAGAGAGCCAGAATGGCATTGTTGAGTTAGGTAACACACTACACTAACTCTAGTCTTTTTTTTTTTTAATGTAAGGTAATAAATCTCACTCTTATTTAAGCCATTTTAAAATTGGATCCAAATTAATTGCAGACCAAAGCACCTTAACTGATATATTTCCTACTTTGGTACCCTGTCCAGTTGTCTGAGTAAAGGCAATATAATCTGAAATTACCTTGCTTATTTATTTATTTATGCATTTCTTTCTTTTTTTCTTTTCTTTTCTTTTGTCTTTCTTTTCCTGCATTTTAAGAAAAAGAACATTGTTTTATATTCATTTCTGACTCAGTGCCTAGAATATTGTTTGGCACATAGTAGATGCTGAATGAATATGCCAAAATATATGATGAATACATTCAATCTGTCAAATTTATCTTCTTAACATCTAAAGGTAAACTTCTCTATGCTCATTTACTATCACAGCTTTAGTTTATTAGCTTTTTCCAGGAATACTTTAATATTCTGTATTAAAATATCTCTTTCACACTCTACCAATTCATCTTCCACATTGCTACTGGAGTGGAAAAGATTTTACCTGCTTAAAATCTGTCTATAGTGTCCTAAGGCCTACAAAGGCAAATTCATACTCTACTGCATGGTAGACATCAAACCTTTACCTGCTTATCCAGCTTGTCTGCTTCCAGTCTATACTACAGTTATACCTAAGATCTTATATTTCTTTTAACAAACGACATGTAGTAGGCAGTATTCTAAGATGGTTCATAAGATTCCTACCTCCTAGAACACAAACTCTGTATAGTACCTCCCTTTCAGTGTGGAACCTTAATCAGTGAGCCTTTTTAAATGAGGATGTAGAAGTCAGACGTGGAAGAATTCAGAGATATTGCAGCAGATGCCCTGCTGGCCACAAGAGACTTCAGTCATATAACCACAAGGAATTAAATTCAACCAACAACCTGAATAAGCTTAGAAGCAGACCTGAAACTGCAGAGAAGAACCCTATCCAGGAAGACGTTTTGAGTGCAGCTTTGTGAGACACTAAGCAGACAATACCCCGAATTCCAACCTATACAACTGAGATAATAGGTATATGTTTTTCTGAGCTGCTATGTTTGTGGTAATGTGTTATGCAGCAGTAGAACACTGATACAACATGTTTTCTTAATCTCCTTGTCATTCACTCCTTGTTTTGTCTAATTTGTCTACCATGTCTGCCTGGTAGATACTGTCCCACTGTTCAAGATTCAACTCATACGTTATCTCCTTTAGGAATCCTTCCCTGCAAAACACCTTTTTCCCAACCCTCGCTAATTTGTTTTGCCGTGTCTTATTCTTCCCCTCAGTGGTTTTCATTGTGCTAACATTACTTCTTATGTATGTCTATTATATTAGAGTAGCAGTGTCCTTATTTTGAACTAAAGCTACAGTCCCTGTCTGGGCAAGACCAGTGTTACACTGGAACCAAGTTTTCATGATTCTCCTGATAAAAGTGTATGTCAAGTGTCCCTGGAGGCTCACGGAGATATCCAAGAGAGGACGCAACCTGGAGCAGCAGTGACCAGGTTCTTGTCTTCACACAAGAAAGAATTCAAGTGCAAGACAGATGCAGGAAAACACAGGAAGTTTATTTAAACATAAGTACACACTTGAGAGGGAAGTGCAGGGGAACTCAGAGCAAGTTGCACCAAGGAAGTCCTGACCAGGGGTATTTATACCTTCCAGGGGATAGTTTTGGTAACATTTCATTGACGAGACTCATCAGTTTCCTTCCAGTATGTAGGATCCTCAGTTTCCTGCTCTTTCTTCCATATTTGGCTCCTTTGGCACTGTCATGGGGTCAGATACATGCTGGGAGTTGTAGTAATCACAATGTAAATGAGAGTATAAGGACCTTATAATTAGCTAAAGTTCAGGTCCTGGTCAAAGGGATTAGCCATGCTGGATAAAACTGTTTCTTGTTCTTTTCCAGCTGCTGGTGCCAGATACAGTCACTTGTTAACTTTATAACCAGTGAGGCACATCACGTTGTACCCTGGAGGGGGTTGTCAGTTTCCTAGGCTAAATATCCTGCCTCACAAGTATCCCGAAGATATTTGATTGTCTCAGCAGCAATGCGGCAGGTTTTTGTGAGAGTGTAACATTAATCTTACTGTAACTTAGATTTCTCCCTACATTAACCCTCAACAGATTAAGATTTGTTAAGTCCATAGTTGATGATAGAGAAGGTAAAAACAAAATTTTAACAATTGACTTATGGTTTACAATGGCATAATAATGACACCTCTATTACAGTGGCCTCTTCTTTCTGAAATTATTCCAAAACAACGAGAATTGTAAGAAAGAGTTGAGAAAAACAGCTCCATTTTTGGTGAAACCAGAAACTATCTGTAGCTCTAAAAACTACATGAAGGATGCCTGCTAAGTCCAATGAAAATATGATGCAAAAAAATGCTGAGAAAGGAAACCTGCAGCCGTACCATCAGATGATGCTGGCATAGAGAACTCTCCCACATAGGTGGTCACTCACCCTAAAAGATAAAATATCACTAACAATTGCATTTCTAGAATAGTAGGACAGGCTAAGGGAGCTTTTCTAATCCTTGTTTATCATCACAGAGAAGCAAGAAGATGAAGCTGGAGAAGAGAGCACACAAATATGGTGAATGTACAGAAAGCAACCTGCCACAGAGGCCAGATAAATGAAAGCCTTAGAACTGTCAGCCGCCCTGCAGCTTCTGATTTCTTTCAGCGGGGAGAAATAAAAGGTAAATAATCCCTCTCCCTCTGTATATTTCTCACTATGTGTGTACATGTGCTCATGTGTTTGTGTAAATCGTATATACTCATACATGCTGTTATATTATGTCTAAGGAACCCAAAATGCAACTTGAATTATTAAAAAGGAATGCCTTCTTGTTGCACACAGAGACACGTAGTATTAGAAGAATCTCAGCTAATTGTAAACTTGAAACTTTGTGTCATAAGAAATTTCTTATGAACAAGGGAGATATCCTGGTGGCTTATAAACTGTTCTCACTCTTATGCAGCAGCAACCTCAGTAAATACCCAGAAATATATATCAGTTACATACGCATTAAAAGCGGGAATATTCAAGTCACAGTCTCCAGATGGGTTTGAAGGAATAAGGAAGATATAAAGTCCGCTTGAGAACTGGGGGAGGGAGTTTTTCCGAATACCTGACAATATCCTCACCTTGAACAGACAGTATTATTCGCAATCTGCTCCTCCAACAGAAGTATTAGATATGAGCACAAAAGTTGTTCCCTTTTTTGGGATCTTTTGATCAATCCCATCACTTTATACTTATGAAAATGATGCAATTATGTATTTTTAGTGTAATTTAAAATAATTAAAAGGATAGCAGAAAACAACCAATTAAAGTTTGTCAGCAGTTCAAAGAAATAAGCACAATTTACTATAAAAATTATATCTATTGATACTGAACATTATTTTGATCAAAGGCCAAGCCATACTAGATATGATTGCTAAGGTATATACTTCTTTTATATGTTATATAAAGGCAATCCCTTTCTAATGTATACATTTTGCATGTGTGTGTATATATATCTATATATATGTAACATGAACATATGCACATATACATATGTCTTTTATGAGAGAAAATAAGAGAACTTGTAGTAGAGTTGAGAACAAATAAGGAAATTGACTACCATAACTTATATTTAATATTATTTTGTAAATGCACTGGTTAATGGTATTTACATGAAAAAATGGGGTATAAAAATTGGTAAATAGGAAACAAAGTTAAAATTATTTATAGTGATATCATTGAATATCTATAAAACCCGAAAAAAAACAGTAAAAAGGTATGATAAGCAATAAGAGATTTCAATAAGATGGTTGGTGCAAAGTCTATATATATATATATCATATATATGTTAAAAATGTATGCACATTTTAAGAAAAGAAAAGTCTATATTAAAATTGTAATACTCAATATATATCAATAACAAAAGATGAATATAAGTCATGCTTGACTTCTGCAATTACAAGAGGTGCTCAAAGTGGTTAGCATCAGTGTAATTTTAATAGAATTTCTCCTTTCTTAAAATGTATATACTTTTTGTGTATATATATATATATATATATATATATATATATATATATAAATATGTACTGTTTTGTATATATATATGTGTTTTGTATATATATTTATTAGAAAAATATTGTTAGAAAGGGTAATGGAAGAAAGTGTTTCATTTACAATAGCCACACAATTATAAAATATGTCTGAATAACCTAAAAAAGAAAATATAGCTGCATTCTATGAAAAGACTATTATATTATGTCTAAGGGACCCAAAAGGAAACTTGAATTATTAAAAAGGAATGCCTTCTTGTTGCACACAGAGACATGTAGTATTAGAAGAATCTCAGCTAATTGTAAATCATTGTGTAAATTGTGATGCCTGTAGTCTACCAATAGGATATTTTTCATTAGTGATAAACAAGCTGATTTGAAAATTCATGTGGATAAATAAATCTTTGAGATTAACTAGGAAATTTTTGAAAGGTAAGACTCATCAGGTTGACTTGAATACCTGAAGATATTTAAGCACATGAAATATTATAAATGTTAATAATTAAAGTAGTGTAGTATTTATTCATAAACAGAACAATGGTAAAGAGTCCAAATATAATGCAGATATGTATGGGAATCTGGTACATGCTAAAAATGGCATTTAGGTCAGTGGAGAAAATATAGATTAATAATGGTGTTGTGTAATTGGTTAGTCACATTGAAAGAAAAAGTTTGTACCACAACCTCATTTCTTATAATCATTTGGAGATATAGGTAGTAATTAAATTAAGAAGATGAAAGAAGAAGAGAAAAACAAAAAGAGGAAACTATACAATTATTAAAATAAAATTTGATTTTTTATATTTTAAAAAATAATTTTGAAATGGGAAAAGCCTCTATAAATATTAAACAAAATTACAAGAACTGAGACCACCTGCATTAATATAATTAATTGTTAGGATTGAGAACTGAGACCACCTGTATCAACATAATTTAACTGTTTGCGCCATAAAATTCTTGCCTAAGAAGATAAGCCTAAAAATCATTAAATAACTTCACTGTTTACTTTAGGAAATTCTTGCAAATCAACTCATCTGGGTAAACAGTTTGCTTACTGGATGAAAAACTCACTCTCAGGACAAAAATTTGCTCACCGAGAATCTCTTCAGTACCCTTGCTTTGCTGTGTCCACCAGTCCTACACCATTATGTCATGAACTTTGCCCAGTTCAGCCAGTTCTCCACCTTGAAAGACACAACGGTAAACCATCTGTGTGTAGACCCACAAACCCTTTAAGTACCATTTCCTAACGTTCACTTTTTGAGATACTACTAAGATTCTCTCAAGGTAGTTTTTCCCTTGCTATAGTAATTTTTTTAAATTCAGATTTACTTGATCAGTAGGTTTTCCTGGTAATCCATTGTAGACAGTTGATAATCCAAAGCAATTTAAAAACTTCATATGGAAGACATACCAAATCAAAAGAAAAGTGATAAAGTGGGAAGTTGTGATATGATAAATGATAAACTTGAATACAAGTCATTGACAAAATTTTATTTACCTAAACATTTTAAAGACCCAATGAATTGGGGAAAAAAAATGGAAAAGTGTTACATACATGAAAAAATGTTTGTATCACGTGAAATACAAATGGTTTTAAAATACATGAAAATGAGCTCAACATAGATTATTTTGTCAGTAATGCATATGCTGTTTTTCAATTTTCAGATTGTCAAAGGTCAAAGTATTGTAAATATGGGGAAACATTGTTGCAGAGTTTGTTTGGATGCAGCTTCTTTTTTTTTTCTCTACCTCCCCCCTTTTTCATCCCCCCACAACTCCCAGTCAAGCTGTTGCTGTTCTCATTCTAGTTATGGGCATTATGGGCATTGCGCTCTACCCAGCTGAGCCAGTTGGTCGCAGGCTGCTGCCCAGCAACTCATAGCACCTCTCAACACCTGCTGGGCGTGTACGCTTGCCGCCATCCGCTCACAGCAGCCCACGGCAGGCCGTGGCAGCCCAGCTCAGGGTGGAACCGTTGTTCTCAATCTAACTGTAGATGGCACAGCTCACTGGCTCATGAGGGAATTCAACCGGCGACCTTGTTGTTAACCGTATTGCCCTGAAAATAAGACCTAACTGGAAAATAAGCCCTACCCCAAAAATAAGCCTCAGGTAAGATTGTCAGCCAGATGGACACATTTAGTGCACCCATTGCAACACATGATGGATGTATTGAATTATAAAATAATATTAATATATAATTAACTATAAATAAATAATGCTATTGACTTTAATACTTAAAATAAATGATAATATAAATGATAATTAAGTATTTGTAAATACCTGAGTGGGCCACTTTGGATGAGAGGTAAATACCTATGTAAACAGGTGAACTTGAGACTTATTGTTGAATGACCAGTTGGAGTACAGACACAACATTGAATAAGGTGCACACTTGATAACAAACGGACATGGTTGTGTCTAATATGAATCTTCATATGTTGTAATCTGAATCTTCATATGTTGTAATGGACGTACTTAATGCATTTGTATGAAATAAAGAAATGTTTTCTGAATTTTGGTGCCTGAAATTTTTCATTGCTTTTGTGTGGACCATCATTCTTAATTGTCATCATTTTTGTTGCTACTTCTGTCTCATAAGTCTTCAGTTAACACTTGATTTAATGGTAGATTTAAAGGGAACAATATTTTGGATGCTATACAAGATGAGGGCAAAAAGAAAGCTATTCTGTTGAGTACAAGAAAGGAATTGTGAAGGACTCTCGGGGCAAGAATCTTAAGGCTTTCTGCAAAGAGAAGTTGGATATCCGAATGGTCTGAAAATGGTGAGCAGAGGATGACAACCTTAGTCAATAAATGGATGAGGGAAAAACTAAGAAACACAAGTGTGAATCAGGTTGGCAACCATTATTTCCTGAGCTGGGAGACATCATCTGTGAATGGATTGTTGACAGAAGAGCAAAGTCTTTGGTTGTGCGTAGGGCTGGTATTCAAGCATTTGCCCTTGCAATGGCACCACAGTTAGAAATATCCACAGAAGAATTAAAAGCCTCATAACATTGGGCTGGATGGCTTCCTTCAGTGATGTGAACTGTCTCTAAGATCGACAACACTGTTCAAGCTGGAAGATACTGAACTTATTAAATGTGCACTTGCATTCAAGTCCTTTGTTGATGGTATCGACTTTTCTAAATACAAACTCTCCAACATGATTGCTATGGATGAAACTGCAGTGTTTATGGGCCAAGGATCCCAAAGGACAATTGATCAGAGAGGTGCCTCGTCAATCTACATTCCCTCCACTGGTTACAAAAGTGCATGTGTTACTTGTATTTTGGAAATTCATCTGGATGGAAAGAAAGCCCACCTCTAATCATCACTAAGGGCAAGAAAGATAAGGTTGAACATGTTTCAGGCATTTATGTTCTTGAAACCGAAAAAGCCTGGTGCACACAAGCAGTTATAAGGAAGTGGGTAGATTTTATGCTGCCACTTATTTTGTGAAGTGGTCAAAGAAGTCTGCTAATCTGGGATTCAACCAGCACTCGCTGCTCTACAGACATGAAGAACTTCCTTGCAGCAAGAAGAATAGATCAAATAATGATTCCCGCAGGAATGGCTGTCTATTTCCAGACTCTTGATATTACAATTAACAAGCCATTCAAGGGCCATTTGTGTATGGAAATCAATGACTACATTGAAAATAGAATTAAGAGAAATCAGCGTGGAAACTGTGTGAAGCTTAGCCTACAAGAGGTCGTGAGTTGAGTGAAGAATTCATGGGATAAAATCCCTGATAGCTGTGTTGCCAATGCACTACGAGCAGGCTGCATAGACAAGAAGTACTCCTTTAAGGAGAGCTCTATTGCTGGACATGAGAGACTGGGGCCAATGATTCTACAGAAAATGGAGTCACAAGAAATTCAAGCCAGAATTTGGGGTTTGGAGAATTATGACTATGTTCCAGAAGAAGATGACATGATTGTATTTGAATAAATGTAAATTTTTGTACATGAATAAGTGAATAAATGCAGATTGTTGTACATGGATAAATGTAGATTGTTGTACATGAAAAAAATAAGACATCCCCTGAAAATAAGCCCTAATGCATCTTTTGGAGCTAAAATTAATTTAAGACCCAGTCTTGTTTTTGGGGAAATATGGTAGGAGCATAGTGCTCCAACCACCTGAGCCACCTGGCCGCCCCTGGATTCAGCTTCTATGGAGTGCAACATGGCAATATTTATTACAATTTTAAATGCACATAGGCTTTGACCAAGGGATTCTACTTCCAGGAATTTACCCTCCAGATAGATTCCTATTAAGTGAAAAAATATATATGTATGAGGTTACTCATTTTAGCTATTTCTGGGAAGAGCAAAGGATTAAAACCTTTAAAATATCCATTATGATGGTATAATTAAAAAGTGACATTTGAAAGCAGCTACTATACATACTAAGATATGTACTCATGTCCACAGCATGTTAACTTTTAAAAAATTATTGAACGGGAGTGTGATTTTTATGCTATGATTCTAGGAGGAAAAGATATATCATTCAAAAGAGCAGTATAAAAACTCTTACACTGAAGTTAACAAAATGGTTTAGGGAGATAAATACTTTCCACTGCAAATTCTTTTCAACGCTTTGTCAAAAAATGTGCATTTTTTTTAACTCTTCACCCCAATAACATTGACAAAGAGAGCTTGTTTCATTAAAAACTCTGCTGCTTTAGAACCAATATAATAAATACACTTAAAGGGAATAGAGGTCCTTTCTGTATTTCTGCATGGTAGGCAGTGGGGCAAGGCACGTTGAATCTGTAGCAAAGGGAGGCTCCTTCCGTCCAGCACAGTTACAGTGGGGGTGTCAGTGCCCACAGCAGCAGTAGTGGTGCCCAGATGGCGGCTGGTGAACCAACGCTGGAAACACTGACAGGATAGCTTCATGTGGGCAGCACAAAATGTATCGGTGGATACAATATAAGACAAGTCCCGCAGGAAAATGATAAGAAGGTGAATTCACGTTGGTGCTCTCAAGACTGTTTATGAGGATATGTGAAATCCCTCTGCAACCCTATCCCTGGGTAACCCCTGACACTGGGAAAGACTTGGCAGAGAACTTGAGGTTTTGCAAAAGCAAGTGAAGATGTAGAATGAGGACGTAGCTTGTGCTACTCGAGCTACTGTGGTCAGGGGATAAAGAAAGGATCATGGTAGGGCACAAAAATTAAAACAAATATATAATGTTTTTTTGTAAGAGTTTTTAATAACAACAAAAAGTGTATATCAAAATTATCTAGGCACTCATGCTTGGGGTCAAGTCCTCAAATGTTAATGAATTTTAATGGAGCTAATAAAAAATGGCCCCTATAAGCAAAAGAAACACTTAAGGTATACTTAAGGATATTCTTTCTTCTCACTCAGGTGCTCAGAATTCAGTTCCAAACAACTTGTTCTGAGTAGCTCTCCCTCACTGAACAAGGAATGGCTAGCAGTGGGAATGATAGGAAATAGGTAGCATGTGAATATCTCATCAGACCCCCAGTCCTGCCTGCTTATTCAGCTTTATTTTACTTTCATCTTTACTGTTCTAGCCACCACAATACTCCTTGCTTCAGTCATACTAGTGTTCCGAGTCCTTATTGAAAAGCATTTGCTCTAGTGAGCTGCAGGGAGTGGGCTGGCAGGAGTCCTTCCCAGACCTGCTGCTCCCCTGAGGACCATGCCAAGCAGCTGGGTCTTTTCAGAGCTTCTCAGCATCACAGGAAGCAGCAGATTCCTCCACTGCCTTCACACCTCAAGCCTGCATAATGTCAGGGCTTAAGACAACCAGTACCCTAGGATTGCTATTAGTTTGGAAAATCAATCAATAAGCAACTTGAAATTAATTCCCTATCACGTAAACATTATATTAAGGTTGAAGCATAACATAAAGAATCGGATAGCATGATGATTTCAGCCGATAGCTAATTTTGTTTTTCGAATTTCCTTTAGTATTCATTACCTTTACTACTCTTGGTATTAAGGGGCAGGAAATGCTTTTCATTTTTTTATTGCTTTGTATTTGCTCAATATATATTTGTGACTATATCTTAAGTGCCAGTTTTCTGTGGAAACTTGGAAAGATTTTGAACTAACAAGATTATTATTATTATTATTTAATCAAAACATATTGTATTAAAGAAAATGTTTTGCGCGGGAAGTAGGAAAAGGAGAATGATGCTTCTTGTTGGTGAATTCTGTCCTAATCAATGCTTTATTAAGTGGTCTCCATTCATCATTGCCTCTACACTGTGGACTCATGTCCTGACTTGAAACACATATCCCCCTGTCGTAGGTGAATAGTGTCCCCCAAAATTCATCCCCATGTGCAACTTCAGACTGCGACCTTATTTGGAAATGAGAAGGCCATGTGAAGACTTACTAGGAGGAAAGCCATGTGAAGATGGAGGCAAAGATGGGAGAGGTGCATCTAGAAACCAAGGAAAACAAAAGACTGTCAGTAACCACCAGAAGCTAGAAGAGGCATGAGACAGTTTTGTTCTTCAGAGCTTCCAGAAGAACTCAACTTTGCCAACACCTTGAGTTCAGAATTCTAACATTCAGAACTGTGAGAGAACAAATTTCTGTTGTCTTAAGCAACCCAGTTTGTGGTACGTTGTTATTACAGCCCTAGGAAACTATTATACCCTCTCAAAGACAATATCCAATAAAAGGACATTTTATATTATATTTAATTTTATTGTAATGCCAAAAATTTTGCCTCTATTAAGTAACATTATTGAAGGCAACTAACATTTATTGAACATATTCTGATTTCTAGGCACTATTCATTAATAATCCACACAACTACTGTGGAATAAACATTAGTACCCCAAACTCACAGATTAGATTATTGTAATCTTTAGGGGGGGAAGGATCTTGTAGTATTAAGTAGATGAGTCACTATTTAAATTCATTTGTATTTACCTCAGTATTTATAGTCTACCTATTAATTTATAAGGAGAGAAAAATGAATTATTTTAACATATAACAAGATTTTAAATCACACTAAACAAAGAAAAGAGCACTCAACCTTTATCAGTGTGCAATCTCTGTATTTAATTTTTCTTCTCCAGAGCTGCAAGAGGTTGGACGATGTGTCATCAATCAGAATGAGCTTACAAATTCATTTAGAAGCACAGGCACATTGGAGGGTGCTATATAGTCAATTCCCTTTTTCAATGAGAGTGCTCTCTGACACCACAAAGCTTTCATGTCAGAGTAAGCCTAATGACAAGACCATTACTTCAGGTATTGACCAAAATTGCAAACAGAAGAGCAATAGGTAGGTTTTCCTAAAGATGTTCTTACAAAGTGGAAACAGTTGAACAAATGCATTACTCTCTTTTTTAAGTAGAGTTTGCCTTTTACTCTATATTAGTTCATGCCTGTGATCCTTAATGATAGATTGATTTATAGCAAAGCAGTTCTTACCTTGTAAAGGAAGCATCTGTTATAATGATGGGACCAACAATAGTGTTGTGACAGTTCATTAAAAGTATAAGAGTGTTTGGGTTGAGAAGAGTGACTGTGTGGCTCGTCTCCAGCCTACACTGCATCCAACACTGGGATTCAGACCTACTGGATCTGTCAGGGGGATTCATGTGGCAGAGGACTGGAGAGGCTTTGAGAGAGAATTTATTTTAAGGGATAATGGGGACATCAGAGCACAGGCCTCTATTTATAAAACTTTAGCTCTAAAAAGAGAGATGTATTAGTTTGATAAGGCTGCCATTACAAAGTAACACAGACTGGGTGATTCACATACAACAATCTATTTTCTCGCAGTTTTGGACTCTGGAAATTTGAGATTAAGGCGTCGGCAAGGTTACTTTCTTCTAAGGCCTTTCTCCTTGGCGTGTCGATCACCATCTTCTCCTTGTTTCTTCACATGGTCTTCCCTCTGTACATGTCTGTGTCCACATTTCCTTTTCCTATAAGGACACCCATAATATTAGAATAGAGCCCACCCTAGTGATGTCATTTTAACTTAAATACCTCTGTAAAGGGCCTATCTCCAAATACAGTCACATCTGAAATATGGGGGGGTTGGGGGAGGGTTAGATGTTCAACATATACATTTTGGAGAGATACAGTTCAGCTCATCAAAGGAGAGATGATTCTCAGTACAATGTTATAATTGTCAAAAAATTAGTCCTTGATCCAGATGTCCATAGATCTATGTCTAATTCCTTTGAAGGTTTTGAAAGATGTAGACTCTAAGGCATACAATAACTCTGTGACAAAACATAATAGCCAAAGTGTGAGAAGCATCCTGCACTACTGCATTGGACATAGTGCCCATGGAGAATCTTCTGGATTCACAGTGTTAAAGATGCTGAAGAAATAAAAAAATAAAAAAAAGAAAAGAAATTCCACTGACACTAGCAAGAACTAAGCTCCCAACTATTTTCTGTTGTACCTATTCCTAAATCTAGGTCATCATGATTCAGTCCTATGGTCCCTGCATCTTGTCCCATGATTAATACAACCTCATTTTCTTCATACCTTTCAAGAATTTGAACAGTGAAAATTCTCTAAAAAGCAAACAAGCATAGAAAAAACTTTACCTGGCCATCCTCATTTTTTCTGGTAAAGTCTTTAAGCTTCTTGCTCTCCATAAAACTGTCATGTGCTGTTCCCATGTTTCCATATTTTTATAAGAGCTTTGAGCTAATGGCTTTCTTTTTCCTTCTCCTACAAGAGCCACACTTGCTTTCTGAGATAACCATCACAGCAGGGATAGAAGTTCCTGGCAGAGAAAGAGGCAGCAGTAATGCCCAGCAAAGGTGACGGTGCCAGTGGCAGCAGTAGAGATTATTAACAGTGATTCCAAAGCCAGATGGAAACAGTTCAGCCATAGGGGACAAAGTGTAAGTCAAAATGTCTCCCTATAGTATTCAAACAGAGTGGTTTGGCAACAGACAACCCTGTGGGAAGCTGAATCAAGATGAAAAGGAGGAAAGAATCCATGAAGTTACAGGACTTATCCCTGAGGATAAGGAACCTTTTGGAATATACACATAATTTGGAATATACATTTTAACAGGGACTGAAGTTTCAATGACAGTAAGAGGAGGGAGACCCTTGAGATAAATGGGCCTCTATTACCGATATGACCCAGGACAGTAACTTTGTATCATTCTTGTGAATGATACTTCCATAGAGTTGTGTTCTAGGGAGACCATTTTATAGAATGCTGCATTCTACCATATTCTATATTCATATTGTGTTTTCTAGGAATGGTCTGGCCTGAAACAGTGCAACTGCTCATGTCCATGAAATGTGACCCAATATTAAGTCTTAATTTTGGTTGCCTTTAAGAAACACCTTAGATGTACATATTAATGCATTTTCACATGTATAATTATATTTTAATCTCTTTATTCTCATAAGTTCTATTAGATAAACATTATATTGTTCATACCTAATGAAGTAGAAAATTGAGGAGTTATTAATATTTTGCTGTTTCTATTATAACGTATTTCAATAGTACAATTCTTAGCACAGTAAGTGTTCAGTAAATATTTGATAACTATCATAAAATAGATGTTTTAAATCTTCATGGATATGAAAACTATTCACAGTCAACCACACCGGTAAGAATAGAGAGTTGCTTATGTCTTTAATTTTCATGAAGATAAGAAATCCCCTCCCCCCCGAAGCCCCCAGCTCCTTGATGGCCAAGAAAAGATAATACTTAACTTAGTACCACACTCAATTAAAAGTAAATGATATATATATATATATTTTTTCTCCTAGTAGACTAGTAATGATGGGGACATAATTAGAAAATAATTTTCCTATCTGAAGACAAAAATCCATTCATTTATTCAACAAATATGTATTGAGCATTTACTATGTGTCAGGTACTATTCTTGGTGTTGATGGATTAGCAATGAGAAAACAAAATAAAAAACCTGCACTTAAGTGAGCTTATATTCTGTATTTAATTACTTCCTCTTAGGATTTGCATTACAGTGATTTAACTTTGGGAATCATCATCTAGTATTTTTTATGACTTCATAATTGAAGATAGTATATAAGTCATGTCTTGTCCTCTTACAAATGACAGAATTCCAATTCACTCTGGCTTTAAAAAAAGAAAGAAAGGAAAAAAAAAAAAAAAAAAGAATCGTTGAGCAAACATGGCTGAATACAGGAACTCTTGTTGAAACATGAAGTTCCCCGTCTTCCCTATTACTTACTCTGTTACCTTGCATTGACCTTGTTTACTGGCAGGCTATCTACATGCAGGCTTCCAAAACTCCAGGTTTACATTCTACCAGTTTATAATCCCAGGGGGAAAAATATCTCTTTTCTATAGTTCTAACAAAAATCTCAGGTAATACTGTTATTGGTTATGAATGTGTCCACTCATGAATAAATCCCTGACATACAGGCAGTGACCTCATGTCTTGAGCCAGTGGAGGGACTTGTCTCATCTGAACAACATAAACTGCTAATAGATTAGTTAAGGAAAATGCCATTTTGTTACCAAATAAATGAGCTTTAAATTTGGACAGACAACCACAGAACTACATTCTAGCTCTTGATGCATACTGAAATTAAGTGATTTTTCACATGGAATTTAAAGGACTTTGGAACCAAAGCCAAATTGGGTCTTAGATTCCTAAATCCTAGGCCAGAATTATTTAATGGTCTTCACTGTCAGTTTTTATTATGGAGAGTAAATAAGATCATGAGCTAATTGTTCTTTGAAAAAGTAATAATGTGCTGAATAAATGGCTATTATACGTGATTCTTAGGCAATAATCTAGAAAGCTCCAGATGTCCTGATTTAATTTGTGCACTTAAAATTATTGTATCTGAGTGAATGTTTTATTAAAATTATTTGGAAAGTATGATATAATAGGTGGATTTTTTATTCAGTGGGTTTGATAATAACCATTTAGAGATGTCTTCTGGGCTAAGACAACAAGAAGTTCTCTCTTACATAAAGAATGAGAAGCGTTGGGTAATATTTTTGTTTGAATAGGGCTCCAGGCTCTAATATAAGGCTTCATAATGGCTGTACTCAGTCCACTCACTCAGCTCTCTCCACGCTCTGAGTACTATCAAACTTCCCCAAGATCAACTCACTGGTCTGGTAGCTCTTTCCCCAATCCTCTAAACTACTTCTCTCCTAAGGGAAATCATTCCTTCCTTATTGCTTCCCCTAGAAGAGCAGCATTCTTGTCTCTCCTGAAAATATATTTCTCCTTCTTATCTGGCAAGAGACACTTAGGGCCTACTAAATCCAGATTTGGAAACATCAACAACCCTAAAACCAGTTCTCCTTTCCTTGAGGAAAAGGGAAAGCTTAATAATTAATTTTCTTATAGAAGTGAGGAGAAATTTTGTATTCTATTTTAATATAGCAAGGCAAAGAAAAAAAGTTATATTTTCACATTAAAACAGTGGGAAACATTTTGGCACAACTCCATGTAATAATTTTTGTTAAATATAAGTAGATTTTTCCATTATAAATTTTAAAAAGTTTTTTAAAAAACATGACAGAAATTTAACTTTTTTTAAACATAAATATATCCCTAATAAAATATATACATAATCAAAATTAATTAATCTTAAGGGAGAACTTACTTGAAAAATTGGTCTTAATATGACTAAACTTTAGCAAGCCAGAACTTTGATGAAGTAAGTAACGGACTCCTAAATATATAGAAAAGAAAGTGACCTTAAAATTTGTCATGTCCCTCCAAAACATTTTATAGTTTAAAAAACTGTTCAGAGTAATGATTTATCCATGTATGTAATTAAAAATATCATTTTTCAGGTATGCAACAGTATATGTCCTGATCAAGTTTGCTTCAAGTTTGTAACGATTATATATTAACTGTTTTATTTATTAGCTTGTTAAATTTATTTCCTATAAATTATAATAACTATTCAAGATGGTATCACTTCTTAAATAGTGTATTGTATATTATGATAAAACTTCAGCGTGCTAGAAATTGTTTCCTCCATTATTTTTCAAGAAATCATTCAGCATCCACAACATTTATGAGAAACAAACACAGAAACTCTATATTAAGAGACTACAGAAGGAGCTAATTCTTAAAACCGAAATGGAATGAATGTCCACAGCAGTGAGTATTCATCAGAAAAGGCCTATGTGTAGAACTAAATTAAAAAAAAAAAAAAAAGCCACTCTTGCATCTCAGGAGTCCAGCAAAAATTACTCATTGAAGATAAAGTAAACATTTTAAAATAAGGTGAAAAACTAAATATCTTCACTGTAATAATAACATCAAGAGGGAATTGGCTAGAAGTAGAGGAGAAAGGATTAAATGAGAAATATATATATATATATATATATATATATATATATATATATATATATATATGATACACACAAACACGAGTCATGATAGAAAATGCAGGAATGTTTAAAAAAAATTAAAGTAAAAGACACATTGCCATTAATCCCCCTCAAAACACTCCTCCTGACTTTGAACACACTTATCCCATCGTTCTTGCCACTTTCTGAAGCATTCTGGAAATCCTCTTTTGTGTCTTTCGTTGTGCTGTCATGGCTGCCTCAATGTCCTGAATCGATTCAACACGTTTACCTTTCATGGTCATTTTGATGTTGGGGAAGAGTCAGAAGTCACACAGTGCCAGATCCGGTGAAAAGGGTGGATGAGGACCCACCATATGTTTTTGTTTGACAGCAATTGCCATACTAGAAGCAATGTGTGACACGGGACATTGTCATGATGGAGAATGAAGTAAAGACACTCATGAAAGGAGACTTCCAGAACATGCTTCAGAACATGGCAAGAATGATGGGATGTGTGTCTGAAGCGAGGGAGGATATATTGAGGGTGATGAATGGCAATGTGTCTTTTACTGTAATAATTTTTTAAATCTAAATATTCACCATATTTTTTATCATATTGTGTGTGTGTGTGTATATGTGTATGTGTGTATATATACCGTGTTTCCCCGAAAATAAGACCTAACTGGAAAAGAAGCCCTAATGCGTCTTTTGGAGCAAAAATTAATATAAGACCCAGTCTTATTTTCGGGGAAATAACTGTATTAGGTAGGGCTACTATGTCTCCTGTTCTTACTGTGTTCCCCTGAAAATAAGACCTGGTCTTATATTAACTTTTGCTCCAAAAGACTCATTAGGGTTTCTTTTCTGGTTAGGTCTTATTTTCGGGGAAACACGGTATATATAACCATAGGAAACAGTTTTCTCTGTGAGGATGGAAGAAAAAAAAAAGTCCTTGTATGGAGGGGTGAGGGGAAGAACTATATAATACTATTGCCTATTGTCATTGACAAAGAGTAAAATCTCAAAAAATTCAAATTCAGAATCCTGGATCATAGGAAAATCTCCACTTAGCATAAAACATATTCCTACACCATCAGAAATGCGAACTTCCTAGGTGTCAGAACAATAAGTGTATAACAATTAAACAAACAAACAAGAACATAATGATATTTATTATAAGATAGTTTCACTACAGAATAGGCAAAATATATTATGCCTAAATATTTCTGTTTGAATTGTAATAATTGAATAAGAAGTATTGCCACCCAGTAATAATGAACTTACCTTTTTTTTTTTTTTTAAGATTTTATTGGGGAAGGGGAACAGGACTTTATTGGGGAACAGTGTGTACTTCCAGGACTTCTTTTTTTTTTTTTTTTTTCCAAATCAAGCTGTTGTTCTTTCAATCTTATTTGTGGAGGGAGCCATTCAGCTTCAAGTTGTTGTCCTTTCAGTCTTAGTTGTGGAGGGCACAGCTCAGCTCCAGGTCCAGTTGCCATTGTCAGTTGCAGGGGCCACAGCCCACCATCCCTTGAGGGAGTCGAGGAATTGAACTGGCAACCTTTTGATTGAGAGCCCACTGGCCCATGTAGGAATCAAACCAGCAGCCTTCAGAGTTAGGAGCATGGAGCTCTAACCGCCTGAGCCACCAGGCCAGCCCATGAACTTACCTTTTAAAGACTCCCTTACTGAAGTTAAGTAGAACACTTAGGAAAAAAAATAAAAAAATAAAAAAAAAATCAAACTAACGATCTACTTGAAGATGTTGGAGCAATAACATGAGAGTAAAGATCAACTGGGCTGTTCTTCTGGGGAAAGGTGGAGTTCCATGATATATTAGAGCTCCTTTTCTCCAAAAGACATTTGTTGATTGTAGATATAGTGGCAGAGGTGTTGAATAGCACACTTTGACAGCTTTTTATTGCTACAAGGGCAAGACAAGGACTTTAAGACATGTCAAGAGGGATGCCAACTGAACCACCCTTACTTTGTACATAAACCTCTGAGGACACTAATTCAGGAGTAACAATAAACTCAAGTCAATCAGAGCTACATTCCAATTTCAAATCACTTTAGCCTTAGAAATTTCATTATAATGATCCTAAATATAAGACCCAGTCACCTGGCAGAAAATGTATCTTTTTAAAGTAACGTTAGTCATAGGTCTCACAGTATTTATACAAACATTTTTGCAAGTACAACATTGAATACAAAATAAAGAAATAATTAGATAAACAAAGAGATAAAACATAAACAAAGATCACCAGAAGCAGCAGGTAACAAAAAAGAGACAAGTGATGACATTATAAGGGGCAGACATGAAAAAGACAAAAAAAAATGTTAATTCTAGGAGAGAACTGGGAATTATATAAAAGAATACAATTGAACTTCTAGAACTGAAAAAAATCTAATATAGGAAATAAGAACTCGATAAGCAGGTTTAAGTGATTACAAAGAGCTAAGCAAAAAAATAGCTAAATATAAGTTAAAGGGAATATTTAGAAAAGATCACAAATAAATGGTACAAGATGTAAAAGAGGGACTAAAATATGTGAAGAATAAGTGCCAAAAATAAGTGCCTGACAAACTCTGAGTAGGATAAATAAAACTAAGTTTCTAACTACGTACATTATAGTAAACTCCTAAGGAAAATACTACGTAGTGAAATTCAGATAAATATAAAAAATGTATACATCATAAGTAATTGGGTTTATTACAGAAATGGAGGTGAGTTTTAATATTGAAATAGCAACAATTGTTATTCATCATATTAAGAAAATATATTAAGAAAATCATCTAATCTCCATTTGTTCAGGAAAACCCTTTAACAAAATCAATATTCATTCAAGATAAAAAATAATCTTAGCAAAAGACGAATAAATGATAATTTATTTTTTATAAAATATATTTACAACAATCTGAAATGTTTAAACACTTTTTTGAGAGGGGAAACAAGGTAAGACTACTTCCTATTATCTTGCTACTTATTGCTATGCTGAGTCCTCACCTATGTAGCAAGACAAAAAATAAATAATAGCTAAAGAAATTGGGAATTAAGAAAGACTGTCCCCATTTGAGATGGCAAATGTCACAGAAAAATTATTAGAAATATAATAACTTGTTAAATTTCTTCAATGCAAAGTTAATATTTAACAAGTGAATTTCTATATATCAGCTTTTATAGACAGAATTACGCCCCTCACACAAATTCGTATGTTGAAATGCTAAACCCCAATGTGATTTTATTTGGAGAGAGGCACGTTAAAGAGGTACCTAAGCTTAAGTTTGGTAACAAGGATGGGAGCCTAATTCAATATGACTGATGTCCTTAGGAAAAGAGGAAGAGACACCAGGGACAAACATACAAAGAGAGGGTCACCTGAAGGCCAGAGAGAAAGGCCTCAGGGGAAACCAAGTCTGTCAATACCTGGATCTGGGACTTCCAGCCTCCAGAACTGTGAGAGAAAAAAAAGAAAAAAGAAAAAAAAAAAAATATATATATATATATATATATGTATATATATATATATATATATATATATATATATATATATATATACACATACATACATACATATGTATATATAGTTTGTTTGTTAAAGTCACCCAGTCAGTGTGTGGTATTTTGTTATGTCAGCCAAACTTATACGTCAGCCAAAAAAATTAGAACATGACAATAAATATATATATATATTTAAATGCACTAAAAATAATTGGAAATTAATAGCTGATGTGAAAAACTTCTATCTTAGACTGTTTTCTTCCAGAAACAGACCATGAAGGAAGAATATATATATATATGGAATCATATGAAAGAAACAAAAATGAAAACTATTGAACTGTGTTGTCTTTGTGAAATGAGATTTGATGCATGGGAGTTAGGGGTGCTGGGGAGATTTTCTCTACATAACTCACTTTTATACTTTTCATTTTTTTAATTATGTGAATGTATTACTCAGAAACTTGGCTTTAATAATTTGATTCTTTTAAATAAAATTGAAGTGAAAATAGATTTATAAGAATTATTTGATAATATGAAATATGTCAGGCTCTCTGCAACATTAATTTAGTGAAACAAAGATGAAAGATGCCATTACCAAAGTTACTTTCTTGTCTTCAAAAATTATCTTAAAAAAATTATCTTCCAAGTTTTTATCAACATTTTTCATATTGTCAGTTCCATTTAAAACATCCTGTCATTTATTTTTTATAACAAATAAATCAGAATTCCTTAGTTTATATTCACACCTCTCTCATATATGGGTTTATGTTTTGATGAGGGTTGCTTTATTTCTTTGAATTTAGAATTTTTTTATTCTCAGAAGAAAATTGTACTTTTGTGGTTAATGTGGTATAAGACAAAACTTTTCTTCAAGTTTCTATTTCTATTTTATTTTAGAAAAAAAATGCAGGCAAGTATCATTACAAATAATATCTTTGGCAAAATTTTGTCTTGATATCTGTAATAACATATATATTCAGGCATGTATTTTGGTCTGAAAGCTGATTCAGTAAGGCAATACAGGAAAGGAGATAGTGAAAAATAAAATAAAATAAAATCTCCAGGTTAACTTCAGCATGAGAGAAATAATTATTTAAAATAAAATGTTGCTATTTTATTTTTTAAATTGTTTACTGACATTCCTATATGTGCCAGGGTTGATCTATTCAACAGATATTGGTTCAGTTTTCACTTGAAACCATATTGTATGTTGCAGACACAAAGCAGGTAAAATATTATCCCTTCTAGAAAGAAGTTTGTATATTATTGAAGACGGTAGACAATTCAAACCAGCATTGCAGTATAATGGAAGTGTTTCATGAATATATGTACTGGTGGTATGTGATTGTGAAAGGCTGGAAATGGGAGCTTTATTTATTTATATTATTCTGGAACAATAAGAATGATTTCCAAGGAGAAACAATACTTGTTATTACATTTGAAGGTTGAATAAGATTGTCGCAATTCCTCACCTGAAAAGACTCTCCCTTTATTGATGATCTTTTTAATTTCTGTGGAAATGTGTGCTTCTCCTTACATCTGTCACACTTTTAATCATATCTGATACTGTGATAAAACTGAGCATGTCTCTCATGCAATTCTCTCCTTTGATATCAGTTTTCTGTCTAGTCTCTTCTAGTACCCATAAATTTCCCTACATTTTCTTTCTTTTGTTTTAAAATGCTACACTGTTATAGTCATTGTCTACTGTTCAAATTGTTTCTCTCCAACAACTCTTAAATTAGTACCACAGAGACCACTAAATATAACATCCATTCTTATTAAATGAACATCATAAGGACTTTCACTAAGCCACATTTTTGTTGTTGTTGTTTTGTTTTTCTTTTCTTCTTATGGACAAATTTTTAAACATAACAAAAATAATGGAAATAATATAATGAAACTTCATAAACATATCACCATCCCCAAACCATAAACACCTGGCTAATCTTGTCCCATACATATCCCATACATACCTAGTCCATTTCCCATGTGTAAATAAGCAGAAATATGAAAATTCTATAAAAGAATAAAAGGGAAATTCTAGAAATCAAAAAACCTATAGCAGAAATCAAGAATGCACATTAGAATACTGGGCATGCCAAGGAAGGTAGTAATCTTGAATACATTGGTAAAATCTATCCAAACTGAAACTCAGAGAGAAAAAAAAAGATGGAATAGAGTAAGAAATGAACAAATGCAAAGATGTAATTTATATATAATGGGAATACCAGAAGGAGAAGAAACAGAAATGGGCAGAAGAAATATTTAAAGGCGTAATGGCTGAAATTTTCCAAAATTAATAACAGACACTAAACCACATTCCAGGAAGCTTGAGTTATAAAAAAGTCTATAAAAATAAAGGACAAAAATCATCTGATTATATCAATTGATGCAGAAAAAGCATGTGACAAGATACAACATCCATTTATAATTAAAATACTTAATAAAATAGATATAGAAGGAAATACCTTAACATAATAAAGGCCATATATGACAAACCCTCAGCTAATCTCATAACTAATGGTGAAAAACTGAAGCCCTTTGCTCTACGTTCAGGAACACGACAGGGCTGTCCCCTATCACCTCTGCTTTTCAACATAGTGTTGGAAGTCCTTGCCAGACAATCAGACAAGAGAAAGAAATAAAAGGCATCCAAATTGGGAATGAAGAAGTTAAATTATCACTCTTTGCAGATGACATGATGCTATATATAGAAACCCCTAAAGACTCCGCCAAAAAGCTATTAGAAACAATCAACGAATAAAGTAAAGTTGCTGGATACAAAATCAATGTACAAAAGTCTATTGCATTCCTATATACTAACAATGAAATCTCAGAAAAAGAAATACAAAAAAACAATTCCTTTTGCAATTGCAGCAAAAAGAATAAAATACCTAGGAATAAACTTAACCAAGGATGTGAAAGACCTATATTCTGAAAACTATAAGACATTTTTAAAAGAAATTGAAGAAGACACAAAGAAATGGAAAGACATTCCGTGCTCATGGATTGGAAGAATCAACATAGTTAAAATGGCCATATTACCCAAAGCAATACACAGATTTAATGCAATTCCCATCAAAATCCCAATGGCATTTTTTAAAGAAATAGAACAAAAAATCATCAGATTTGTTTGGAACCACAAAAGACCCCGAATAGCCAAAACAATCTTAAGAGAAAAGAACAATACTGGAGGTATCACACTTCCTGACTTTGGCTTGTACTACAGGGCTACAATAATCAAAACAGCATAGTATTGGCAGAAAAACAGAAACATAGACCAATGGAATAGAATTGAGAACACAGAAATAAAACCACATAAATATGGACAGACAGTTTTTGACAAAGAAGCAAAAAACATACAATGGAGATAAGAGAGCCTCTTCAATAAATGGTGCTGGCAGAATTGGGTAGCCATGTGCAAAAGAATGAAACTGGACTGCTATCTGTCACCATGTAACAAAATAATTCAAAATGGATCAAAGACTTAAGCATAAGACCTGAAACAATAAACTGCACAGAAGAAAACATTAATACTAAACTTATGGACCTTGGGTTCAAAGAGCATTTTATGAATTTGACTCCAAAAGCAAGGGAAATGAAAGCTAAAATAAACAAATGGGACTATATGAAACTTAAAAGCTTCTGTACAGCAAAAGAAACCATCGACAAAATAAAGAGGCAACCAACGGAATGGGAGAAGATTTTTGCAAACAGTGCCGCCGATCAGGAGCTAATATCCAAAATATACAAGGAACTCATGCAACTCAACAAAAAAACAAACAACACAATTGAAAAATGGGCAGACTATCTGAAGAGACATTTCTTCAAAGAGGACATACAAATGGCAAATAGACATATGAAAAAATGCTCAACATCACTAATCGTCAGAGAAATGCAAATAAAAACCACAATGAGATATCACCTCACCCCAGTCAGAATGGCTATCATCAACAAGACAAATAGTAACAAGAACCCTCATACACTGTTGGTGGGAATGCAGATTGGTGCAGCTGTTATGGAAGGCAGTGTGGAGGTTCCTCAAAAAATTACGAATAGAATTACCATATGACCCAGCAATCCCTCTCCTGGGTATCCCAAAAAATCTGAAAACATTTATACAGTGGCCAAGACATGGAAACAACCAAAATATCCTTCGATAGATGAATGGATAAAGAAGTTGTGGTATATGTACACAATGGAATACTATTCAGCTGTAAGAAAAGATGATATAGGACCATTTGTGACAACATGGATGGATATTGAGAGTATAATGCTAAGCAAAATAAGTCAGACAGAATAAGCAGAGAACCATATGATTTCACTGATATGTGGTATATAAACCAAAAACAACAAAAGAATAAGACAAACAAATGAGAAACAAAAACTCATAGACACAGACAATAGTTTAGCGGTTACCAGATGGTAAGGGGGGTGGGGGTGGGAGATGAGGGTAAGGGGGATCAAATATATGGTGATGGAACGAGAACTGACTCTGGTGAACACACAATGGGATTTATAGATGATGTAATACAGAATTGTACACCTGAAATCTATGTAATTTTATTACCAATGGTCACCCCAATAAATTTAAAAAAAAAGAAAAAGAAAAAGAAACACTAACCATGTAGAATTCATTAATCAGTGAAATTATCCTTCAAAAGAGGAGAAGTAAAGACTTTCTCAGACATTCTGAAGCTGAATGAACAAGTTTGCTACCAATAGACTTGCCTGGAAAGAAATGTTAAAAGATGTGCTTCAAGGAAAAGTAAAATGATGAAAATGAGAAACTCAGATCTACATAAGGAAGGGAAGAACATAAGAGAACAAATAAATGAAGGTAGAATAAAACCTTTAGTTTTTCCTATTAGTAACTGATTAATAAATAACTATTCAAAATAATAACAACCATGTATTAGAGAAGGCAGAAAAAGAAGGGGAGATTTTAAAAAAGAAATAAAGAACAACTGCAATGAATAGGAAACAGTAACCTGTGTGATAGATGTTAATCTAACTATATCAATAATCACTAAATATGAATGGTCTACATTTACAAATTTAAAGAGAGAGACTGACAGAGTGGATAAAAAAACAAAATCCAGTTATATGGTGTTTACACAAAACAAACTTTAAGCATGAAGACACAACACAGATAGATGCAAAAAATGTATCTAGACATTGGCATTACACTTTTCACAAAAATTAACTCAAATGAATAATAAACATATAAAATGAAAGATTATAATATTTCTAGAGGATAACATAGGAACTTTGAGTTTGGCCACGAGTTTTAAGTTACAAGTAGCACCCAAAGTATTATAAATGAAAGTAAAACATAATAATTTGGACATATTATGGGAAAATATTTGTAAAGTAGATATCTAATAAAGGACATATCCAAAATATACAAAGAACTCTTAAAAGTCACCAATAAGAAGACTGACAACTCAATTTAAGAATGGGCAAAAGATCCACCTAAAATCTGTGTAGTTTTACCAACTGTTGTCACCCCAATACATTTTAATTAAAAAAAAAATCATTAAACCCAAAATGAATTGTAATTCTTGTTTAAATGAAATTTGAAATATGCCATATTTGTTTGCTCTTCAGTTCAGTACCTATTAACTGAAATAGTCCTGGAAAGCTATTAAGACTTCATGGGTCTCGATGTCTCTTTTTAAAAAGTGCTCATAATAATAGCTACCTCAGAAACTTACTGAGTGAACAGTAAAAGAGACAAATTATATCAGTGTGGTTATTTGTTGCTATAAATTATTAGTCAAACCAAGACACACTAATGTGAATATTTATTCCTTTGGACTCAGTTTTTTTTCAGTTTTTTTTTTTTTTTAATTAGTCAAAGAATAAGAGCTCCAAAGAAAACATTTCACTGTTTCTCTAAAAACAATCTTTATTACAAATAGTATTTAATTTAATTTAATCTAGTGTTCCCCTGACATATTCGTTGGGACAGGAAACCACTGAAAAATCAGTAACAGTGTAAATCTGTAATAAAATAACCTGAAGCATTTGTATGTGCTTCAAGGACTATAATTATTCTTAATGACCCTGGTAACTAGTATCTTTATATATAGGTTTTAAGACATGACTTCAATACAACTAATGCTATAGTTATTGGCTTAGAGAATTTGCGATTTTTGCCTCATTTTCTCATATTTCTCTAACTGGCTTTTAAATTATTGATAAAACTGTAGTGAAAGTAACATAAAATTTAGCTTCTATACTAAGAAGAACATATTGGTAGCTATATTGAAAAACTATAACAAATTATCCCAAAACTTCACAGCTTAAACCAATAAATGTTTATTATCTTACAGTTTCTCTGGGTCAGCTATCTTGATGTGGCTTAGCCAAGAGCCATTGGCTCAAAGTCTATTGTGAATCTGTTCCCAAGCTGTCAGCTGTGTCTCATTTGAACGATCCATTGCAGGGAGGGAGATCTGCCCTCAATTCCACTCATGTGGTTGTAGGCAGTATCTCATACCACATAGGATGGTCTACAGGGTTCTGATAGAACATGGTGGTTGATTTTCCCCAGGGTGAGCAATCCAAGAGAAAATGTGAGAGAGTATGTCTAAGAAGCCATAGTTTTTTTATAACCTAATCTTGGAAGGGACATTCCAGCACTTTTACTACATTTTATTCACTACAAGTGAGTCAGTTAGTATAGCCCGCACACAAGGACATGGGATTACACAAGGGCATGGATCCTAGGATGCAGGGATCACTGGGGACCGTCCCAGGTGCTCTTTACCCTACTGCTTTCCATAGTGCCTCAGATGAGACTTGGAATAACATCATACTATGCATGTCATATTAGGAAATTGTGGATGTCCTAGTAAGATGAAATAAGAATAAGAATATTATAAACTCCTTTAAATATCCTATTCAAGTTCACTGAAATGTTCACAGAGACAAGTGAAAAATTACTATGTATTGATAATCTTTAAGAAATAGAAGTAAAATCGGAGATTCTGGAGGCAGAGTACAAGAAAATGTTCTATTTTTAAAAAGTATGTAGTGAATATAAAAGTTTCATGGAAACAACCTACTGAGAAGCTTGATTAATGCTTCTCAAAATATTGTAAACACTCAAGAATAATAACATAAGGATCATAAGGAACTCACTTTGGGTTCACTAAATAGAAACAGAGCAAACCTATAGATGTGCCTTTTAGACTGGGAGATCATGTGATATCTTTATTGCAGAAAAACACACACAAATGTTTGGCAGAGACCCTTTCTCCTCCTTCTCCTCCTCCTTGCTAAAATGACTGACTATGCAACAAATAATAGCATTGTTATTGTTCTCCTACTGATTAAAATATACCAATAATATTGATTAATTACTGATAATACCTCAGACAGGCTCTAATAAAGTGAAAAAAATATTTGCTGAAACAAATACTTTACTGTTTATTAGATAGCCTCAAAAAAAAAAAAAAAATTTACTGTAACCAGCGCTGTTTAATGCTTTTTGTCAATGAATTTTAGGAGTCCAAGATTAAATTTTCAGATTTTACAGAGCTGGAAGAGATTAATATTACAATACAAAATTGAGTTACAAATGTGAATGGATCAACAATGAGCTAAATAAAAAATAAAAAATGGATCTCAACAGAAATGAAAATAAAATTCTTTAACTAGCTTTAAAGAAGCAATTTTATTATAGGAATGTAGTTGAAAAATGTTATATTTTGGTGAGCCAGGCTTGCTGTGAAAACAAACAAACAAACAAACAAGCAAATAGTGGGGAAATAATTTAATTTAATTTAATCAAACCAAAAATCAGACATTAGGGAGCACTACTGCAATGGGTTGAAGGAAAACCCATTTTCACAGATATGACTGCAGAGAAACAATAAAATTCCCTGCTCTAGAAGAAGAAATCCAGATGTGAGGGTCTAGAAAGGGACTGATCTTTTATTTAAATCAACGTTTCTCAAACTTCTTGTTCTTGGTTATTTTCCTCTTAGAAATTATTAAGGACTCCAAAAAGTTTTTGTTTAAGGGTTACATCTATTAATATTTACCCAATTAGAATTTTAAAATATATATTATTTATTTAAAAATAAAAATAATAAACCTACCATATGTTAACAAAAAGAGGCTTTTTTAAATGAAAAAAATAACTATTTTTTGCCAAACCAGGAGAAAACCTTAAAGAAAATACTGGTATTATTTTAATATTAGGTTGGTGCAAAAGTAATTGAAGTTTTTGCAATTATGTTTGACATTTTAAACTGCAGTTACTTTTATACCAACCTAATAGTTTTGCACATCTGTTTAATATCTGGATTAATACAAGACACCTGGATTCTCATATCTTCTCTGCATTCAATCTGTTGCATAGTGTTTTACTTTGGTTGTAATATGTGAAGACAGTCCAGCCTCAAAGACATATGTTGTTCAAAAAGTGAAGAGTATTTTAATAGCCTTTTTATATAGTTAAGAATAGTATTTTTTGTTCTTATTATGCTGAAACTAGACAAGTGATACTTTCTAAAATGTTGCAATATGAATTCTGAAACCTCATTGAGCTTTTTCTACTCTATTACATTAAAATCCATTGGTTCATCTTCCATTTTGAATGTATCCTTATATACATGGAATGATCATTTGGAAAACGTTTCACTGATGTATGCATATCTCCCAATAATGACATATTTCACTAACAAAATAGTAAAAATAAATCACATTCATTTTTATCACTACTGAACTCATCAGAAAAGTTTCTATGTGTTGGGAAGCTAAGAAGCTCAAGATGATGGATATCTGCTTTCCAAATTTCTAATGTTTTACTTCAAAGCTCCAATTTTATTATTACCCATTAAATTCAATTGTTTTATTTGAAGGGGTAGATTCATTTAGTTCATATTGAAAAAAAAAAAATTTGCTGAATATCCAAGACTAAACAACCGTACTTGGTCTTTCTATAGTTCTTTAAAATAAAATGGTGTTTCAGAAGAAAAGTGTCTAGATCTGCTTACAACTCAAATTGCACAAGTGGTTTTCCTTCAGACAACCACAGTAATTCAGTTCTAAATAAAAGGGCTTTATGCATATTTTCCATTTAATTGCACAGAATATTAAAAAAATTCTAGATGATTAATATATAATAAAATAAATATTTTTTGCTACTTGATCAAAGAAATTTTTAAGTGAATTGGATTTTTTTTTTTTTTAACTTCAAATTGCTGTGAAGAATTCAGATTACTAGCACAGCTAGGCACCATTACTTTGACTGATGCTTAAGTACCTGGAGCTTTATGTGCCATTGCTTTTGAACTATGAATGTCATCACAGTGAAAAGGCAAATAACATCTTAGTATGATTAGGAAAATTGTCTTACCCTCATGGATGCCCCAGAACAGTATTGAGGACACCTAGTCTGTAAACTACACATTGATTACGTGATAATTCTTATTTTAAAATTATCAAGACTTGGAGATTAATGCTGCTATTGTGTGTAACGTTGGATAGAGTACTTTTTATTAAAGTAGTTGATGACAAAGAAGCTTAGAGCATCAGACTTAGACAGCAAATTTGGACTTTCACAAAACAAACATAACACATCAAGTTGGTCCAAGATAATTTTCTAGGTTTTGGGAGTTATCACAGAATTACTGCCAATTCAGGACTGTTGTAAGCATGAAATTCTTATTTAAAGAGTAATGGAAAGTTATGCAAGTGTCTTAACTCTACAATGGTTTGCATGCATTCCTTATGTTCATTATATCACTCAAGGGGAACAATCGAGAAAGTTTTAGACCAAGGTACTTAATATATATGAGATTTTCCAACTTTTATTAAAGTTCTTGCAACTCGTAGTAAAGAATAAACTTGTACATATAATTTCTAGAGCCATAATTATATTTTCATTGGTTTGGGTCTTTATTCTGATTTAGTGGGGTCTGGGGTGACCCACAAAATTGTTCAGCATGCCACAGCTCCCACAGGATAAGATTCAATCGTGTTGTTTAGAATGTAATTTAATTCACTTGAGCCATGGAATGTTCACCTGCAGTGCAATGCATCTAGTTCTGCATTATAATGTATAACCTTTTTATTTACAGATAGTAAAAATTAGAATTTATTTTTTCTCTTATTATGTTTCATGTATTTGCTTTGGTTCTTCTTGATTCTACACATTTAAAAACTAGTAGTTATATAGTTTTATTATTATTTCATGAGTTTCTTTCTTAGTGCACCTACTTATAATGAATCAGTATTTTTCTGTTTGTCTTTTTAAAAATTTAGTTGTCAATTAGTAACAAATCATCATTCAGCTATGGAGGAGGTAAGCTTATAAATTGTATGAGATCATATCACAAGAGAGTACATGAAGTAAATGACTAAAATTTTCCATATAGAAAACTAAGAGAAACAGCAGTGTTTTATACAAAAATTTTTGAAATATTTGAGATTTTGTGCTGTTACAGAGATCATATATGAAACCAATGGTGGAAATTAAAAAATACAGACTGGTCTTTTCTAGTAAACATAGTAATAAATGTATGTGAAAAAAATATTGTAACCAGTTTACGTTTCAAAAAAACCTTTCTTTGCTTTATGATTATTTCCTCATTTAATTCTCACAAGTCTGGAAGTATTTTTTTTTTTTTTTTTAATCTCTGACTTTCAGATAAGAACCTTGAGATACAGAGAAAGAAAAAAGAAAAAAAAATCACTAGTTTCTCAAGATCACATAGCCAGGAAATGATGTAGTCAGAGTCTAGGCCCAGGCAATCTGATCTCAGAATCTATGAACTTAAACTTCATGCTATTTTTGAAGGAAATGTTGTCTGGAAGTGACAATGAAACACAGAGAGAATACTAATAAAAGTATTTCCTTGTCCAGAGACACAAGTGTGGAAGAATGAACGTCTTCTTCCCCTTAAGAAAGCTTCAGGAAAAAGAAAAAAAGTCAGTTCTTAGCCTCAGGCAAGGACAAGAAAGGAAAGTTCTGTGAAGCGTTTCAGATTAAAGGAGTTTCTCTTTATAATGAACAGGGGTTTCAGAGATTGCTGTGGAAGGAGTCGGGAGGAAATACAGGCCATCATAGATATAAGAATATCAATTATATAAGTCTTACAAGGCTATGAAGTATGGTGCTATTAACTGGCCTTGCAGTGTCAGGTTGAGTCGTGTTCTGCCTACACCTAACAGTGTATGGTACTTGCTTAGGATTCTAAGTAAAATACTGAAGAGCTATGTCATTGACCCTAAGAGTTCCCTCCTCTGGGAGGACTGGGGACCCTTCCTGGAGAAATCAATAATGGCGACTACACAGTTGTATATTTCATTTCTAGCTGTTTGTTTGCTTATTTGATTTATTATGTTTCCCTTTTAAAGTCCTGACTTGTATATATATATATATATATATATATATATATATATATATATATATATATATTTAGTTATATAAAAAATTAAAGATGAGTACAAGAATACAATTAATATATATGCTCACTATTAAAAAGTTTTGTGTTTAGTTCAAATTATTCACTGCTTTCTAAAGAAATAATAATTTACAGATGTAGGACATACTCTATGTTCTTTCTTTATCTCATGTTATTCTATCTCTGTCGCGTCCAGCGCAACACGGGCAGTGAGGGTGCGAGAAGGGGCGGCGTTGGGTTAGGTTTTAAGAAAGAAAGAAACAGACTTAATGCAGTTAAATCTCAGAAGGCCAGGGGGTCTCTCAGTCACCAGAGACTGGAGCCCCGAATCGGGCCAACTGGTGGCTTTTATTGATAATCATGCAAGGAAGTAGCATTATCTTTTCCACGGTCTGTGAATCTCATACATCATGTCACAAAAGTGAATCAAAACAATTATCTTTGTCCCCAAGCAGCCGGAGCAGAAAGTCTCGTGATGACTTAGGTGAGGTATGCACCTCCTTGGGGGCAAGTCTCGCATGTTGTAACAGTTCCGTTTCGGTAAGTGGAGAGAGCTGATCTTTATTGCCCTTATGACTTCTCTCACAATCAGGTGAGAGAGGAAAGCCAGAGTCAGTAATGGCTTTTCCCAGGCAGTAGGGAAGGGGAAGCAAGGCTCCTTCCTGAATTTTCTAAGGCAGCTCATTGGGGGACACCACTTGGTTCCGCCTTCTTAGGTTGTATCACATGTGAGATACCTTACCCGTCTTTGGCTGCCAACCATCTTTTGGGGACCAAACAGAGAGATGTAAGGTGTAAAATATTGAGATAAGCAAAGTCCCAAAAAGGCACAATCTCACAGACTTTTCTTTCCTCAAAGAAAGACACGGGGGGACTGCTGACTAGGCTGCTGTGTGACAACATATCTCCAGAGGAAAAAAACACTATTTTTTAATTTGATGCAAATTCAAACTCTATGTTTATATTAACACAATATAAGAGTACTATATAAAAGATTTTTTTATTAGACAAACACTAAATACTTAATTAACATTTCTGCTTATTTTATGAGTGCTTTTACTTTATATCAAATAGAAAAATTAGTGGGATAAATACTGTAATAAATCATGGGTTAAAAAATTTAAATTAAGTGAAAGCTTTAGGGAGAAAATTATAAAACACAATTAAAAGTCATCAAAGAAGATTTGAATAAATAAAAATATATTAATGTTTGTGAATATTAAGGCTTAATGTTGAAAATGTTAAATTTCCCCAAATTAAAACATAATGATAATGTAATTACAATCAAAATTCCAATAGCTTGTTGGGGAATTTTGATAAATTGATTATACATTTTTATGAACATGTAAAATTTCAGATCAAGACTGTTCAAAGCAATTCTGAGAAAAAAAACAAAAGAAAAAAGAGAAATTGAAAGTGGTGGGATGTTCTCATACTAAATCAGTCAGTATGATTATTTTTTACCTTGGTGAACACTGCCAGTTGTTTTCCAAAGAAATATATGGCAACTTGGTAAAAAAAAAAAAAAAAAATCAAACCATAAAAATGAGGAAAGGATAGACTTCTGGAGGGAAAAATACAATAGATCCCTATCTTATATTAGGCATAAAATAAATTTCAATTAGTATAAAGATCTAAAATGAAAAATAGATATTTGCTAGTATTGAAATACCATATGTATTTTGGGCAACTTGGGATAAAGAATGATATCTATGCAAGAAATCATAAGAAAAAGTTTAATATATTTGATTCTATATATGTTAAACGTTTTTATAATAAAGCAGCACATATGCAAAGGTGAATAAAAGGAAAGACCATAATAAGCTATTTTCCACAGATCTAGTAGATTACATTAGTGTCAGCATTTACAGAATATTTACAAATCAATAATAAAAAACTCAGTAAGAAAATGGAGAGAATATACATAGCTATTTCAAAGAAGATAAAACACAAATGTCTAATAAACATATGAAGAGCCACTTAGCGCAATTAGTAATCAGGGATGCAAATTAAAGTATCAGGATACTATTTTACACTCATCATCAGATGGGTAAAAAACTTGATCTAATAGTATGAACTATTTATGAATATATAGAGAAGTGGGAGTCTTAAGTATTATTGATCACATGTAAATCATAACTTTGGAAAGCAACTGGCAATTTTTAACAGTGTTGAAAATAAGCATCTCTGTATACTCAGATTCCACTTCTTGTATATGAACTTGAGAAACTACTCACTTGTGTACAGGGAATGCATAGCAATATTCTTTCCTGATTTCTTAGTATTCCACGAGGGCTTAAACATTGAGGTTCTAAAATACTACAAAGGTTTTGATAGAGTAAAGATAATTGCCACTTATATTTGAACTTATAACCCCAAGGGCATAGATCCATTGCCAGTCTATGGTGTGTTAAAATTTATGGTGTATGTATCTTTAAAATGTTTTGAGCTGTTGTTGCTGGCTTTGAAGAGCAGGAGTTTACAATGTTATTCTCAATCTAAATCCAAGAAAATTTTACTTAATTTTAATAAAATAAATGCTTTCTAAAATATTTGATCATTAGAACAGAGCATATTACCTTGTCAACTAGTGAGACTTGTTACTGGTAGCATTCATACAGAAATTGCAGGAAATACAATGGACATTATTTCTCTGTATTAATTGATTGCAAATAACAGAAACTTTAATTAGTATTAATTTAAACAAGTAAACATTTTGTTATGTGACACCAAAGAGGCCAGAGGTAGCCATCTTATAAGATTGATAAGGTGGATGGACAACGATGGGTAGCATATCTCTAAATCCCTTAGACTTTTCTTCTGTTTGTCCCTATTGTTACAAGATGGTCCTTTTACCTGAAGGGATTCAATCAACATTTCAGGAAGGAATAGGATAATGAGCAAAAGGCAAAAGGATGTAATGTCAGTTGATTTTTTCTCTCTTTTTAAAATGTATTTTATGTTGAGGTAAATTAGTTAATAACATATAAATTTCAGGTGTATAATACTTAATTCAATATTTGTATCCTCTGTTGTGTGCTCACCACCCCAAGTTCTAATTTCCATCTATTACCATATATTCAACTGCTTTTATCTATTGCTCTCCCCACCCACCCACCCACTTTCCCCTCAGATAATCACCATATTGTTTTCTATATCAATAAATTTGTTTTTATTATATTTTGTTAATTCAGTTGTTACTTTTTTGTTTTGTATTCCACATATGAAAGCAACAGAATGCACATTCTTTCCAATACATGGAACATTCTCAAGGATAATTCATATGTTGGGAAACAAGAATCTCAATAAATTTAAGAAGATCAAAATCATATCAAGCATATTTTTTGACCACAGTAGTATGAAGCTAGAAATCAACTACAAGAAGAAAGTTGGAAAAAAAAATGTGGAGATTAAAAAACATTCTACTGAACAATTATTGGGTCAGTGAAGAAAGAAAGGAGAAAAGATAAAAAGAGACAAACAAAATGAAAATAAAGCATACCCAAATCTTTGGAATATAGTAAAAGGAGTTCTTAAAAGGAAGTTCACAACAATACAAGCCTCCCTCAAAAAACAAACAAATAAAAATCTCAAATAATCTAAAATTACACCTTAAAGATCTAGAAAAGGATGAACAAACAAAGCCCCAAATCAATAGAAGGAAAACAATATACAAAAATTAAAGTGGAAATTCATGAAATAGAGAAATGAAATGAAGAGCTAGTTAGTTCTTTGAAAAGATGAACAAAACTGACAAACCTTTAGCTAGATGCACTAAGGGAAAAAGACAAAAGACTTTAATAAATCAGAAATGAAAGAGGAGAAAGCATAACAGATACCACAGATACAACAGGTACAAAGGATCATACAAGAATACTATGAAACGCTATATACCACCAAATTGGACAACCTAGAAGAAATGGACAGATTCTCAGAATTATACAATCTTCCCAGGCTTACTGAAGAAGAATTTAGAAAGTTGAAAGATCAATCACTAGAAAGGAAATTGAAACAGTAATCAGAAACCTCCCCAAAAACAAAAGTCCAGGACCAGATGGCTTCAGTGGTGAATTCTACCAAATATTCAAAGATTTAGTATCTATCGTGTCAAACTCTTACAAAAAAATTGAAGAAGAGGCAATGCTTCCTAACTTATTTGTCAAGGCCAACATTACCCTGATACCAAAACCAGGCAAGAACAACACACACAAAAAGTTACAGACCAATACCTCTGATTAATATAGATGAAAAAATCCTCACCAAAATACTAACAAATTTAATACAACAATGCATTAAAAGGATCATACACCATGATCACGTGGAATTTATTCCAGGGATGCAGCGATGGTTCAACATCCATAAATCTGTCAGCATGATACACCACATTAACATAATATGATCATCTCAATAGAAATAGAAAAAGCATTTGACAAAAAAAACAACATCCATTTATGATAAAGAAAAGGAAAAAATTCAATAAAATGAGTATAGAAGGCAAGTTCCTCAGCATAATAAAGACCAGATATGGTAAACCCACAACTAACATCATAATCAACCATGAAAAACTGAAACCTTTTTCTCTAAGGAACAAGTCAAAGATATCTTCTCTTGCCATTCTTATTCAACATAATGCTGGAATTCCTAGCCAGAGCAATTAGGCAAGACAAAGAAATAAAAGGCATCCAAATTGGAAAGAAAGAAATAAAACTGTCACTACTTGCAGATGCCATGGTCTTATATATAAAAAACCCTGAAGACCACACACACACACACACACACACACACACACACACACACTACTGGAAATGAATAAAAGAATACAGTAAAGTTGCAGAATCATTTATCTTCTTATCAGGAAGCCAAAAGTTTTCCTAGAAACCTCATCCAATTTATTTCTGCAGATATCTCATTGGTACTAACTGGATTACAAGTCTGGTCAAAAGGAACCATACTATGACAACTAGATAAAACCAATCACAACCATCCTTTGGGGAAATCCTTGAGATTAAAGGACCTCCAATATAAATGGAACAAAGTAGAGTTTTCATAGAAAACAGGGGAAGAATGAACAGTGTGAAACACACATTGTTTTTTCCATGCCCCCACTTTTGCACTTAATACAATAGTGATTCACCTGCTTAACTCTTTATGATAGACGTTTAAAAATTTGTTGAAACAAAAACTGTAAATAAAGTTTTTATGGACTTAGTATCCTAGTATATAGAACTGTGCTTTCCACCACATCAAGCATCAGGGATTTTATATATATTTTTTAATTATGAATGCATAATGTTAAATAAATAATTTATACATCAATATGTTCAACAAAGTGGTATCTATGTTTTCTAAAAAAATCTAAATTTTCTTTATTCTAATAAGATTATTTTATTTTTAAGATTGTAAATAAAATTCTGATAAAAATATCATGTTTGTGTATTTTGATTTTTATAACTTCCAGTCAAAAACAAAACAAAACAAAACAAAAAAAACCCCTAAGGCAAATATTTACAAACAATGAATTAATTTTAGGAAATTTTGAAAACATTGAGTTTGATAATCAGGCAATTACTTAAATGATTGCATATTTGCTACCATATCTTCTTTGTAAACAACAAAAAATGGTTGTGTATCACTTGTATTCTTTGGAAGAATAGACACTAGTAACTTATGTATAGAGCATGTGTCTTTATTAAGAAAACAATCTGTTAATATTGATGAAAGTTATTAATAAATGAGGGCCATTTTTTGTGCTTAATAGGAAACATTTTGCATAATCAATCAAGAATAGAAATTTTATAACTGGAGACAGACTTAATTACTATCAAATAATTATTCAAAAAAGACAAAATTAGAATGATAGTAAAGATATACAGAAGCTATCGTGAAAACTAGGGGGGAAATGAGACCACTAAAATGTGTTTTCTAAGGTTAAGTTCTTTGAAAATTACTGCTAATTTAAAAGTCTGCTTTCTATGCCCAGGATATCTTTGGATAACTATAGAAATATGACCTTAATATTAAAAATAAACATTTCATTAAGCTAGATATTTCTTTGAATCATTTGATTTGTTCTTGTCTGCAACCTTTCTGTCCATTGCTGATTAAATATGAAATAATGATTTTCTATTAAAAACAATTTCCTTTGAACAACAACAAAAAAGTCTCTTAAAAAATTTCTCACTGAGTTTTGTTTATATATCATATAGATCCCATCAAATGCAGAGTGAATTCTGTTCTTCCTTAAAAAAAAAAAAAAGGTAAAATAAATCAGAAGAGAGACAAAGGTAAGAAATAATCTGACACTTGACTTTCAGGATTTATGAGCTCTATAATATCAGAAACTGTTTTGTTTACTAAACACTTTCTAGTCTTGCCTTCCTCTAATATTATCCTCATCAACTCCATCAAACATGATTTTTTCCCTAAAAACCTTAATGCCATATAGCACCCTAAAAAATGTAGCGTAGATCCATTTATCCCCAAAGTGGACTTCATTTCCCACATTATTTGTATACTTTCCCCAGTCACTTCTAATTAAAATGAATTCTTAACATGGGCATTTGACATTTTCTCAATGTGAAATATGAATGAAATGATCTTTATAAAAACTTCACCACCTAATTAATAACACTGTGGTTACTATGCAAATGACACTTCAAGATAAGTCACCTAGTTTTCTAATACATACAGTGATTTTCAAAGAGTGGCTTCTAGCATAGCATCACCTGAAACTTGTCAAAAATGCAAATTCTTGTGTTACCTCTCCCAGACCTACTTACTGACTTAGAATCTCTGGGAATAGGGCCCAGGATTTTATGTTTTGATAAGCCCTCCAGATGATTCTGATACAAATTACAGTACCTGTAATGCTGTATGCATAGAAATTCTGGAACCTTCCCAATATTGATGACATCACATAGGGAAATAACCTGGTTTTATTATATAGAATTTTTCTTTTTATCTTGCAGGATCAATTACAGTTCTTTACTGCAGTAGAAATTTATTCTCAGCCTTGTTATTTTGGAGTGAACTAAAACAGGAACTTCAAAATCAGGTGACAAAGAAAACACTTTTTTCTTTTTTTTTCAAACAGCTGTGATAGTAAATTCCAGGGAGAGAGACATTTTGATGGCTGATAAAATGTATAAATTTTTGCTAAGAGGTATCTTGGATGAAATGGGAATTTTTCCATCATGGATTTTTAATTCAATGTCCACCCATTTCTGTCTAACCTGTTGCCTTTGAATGTAGGAGATAAAAGCATTGCATGGGAGCCCATGTTATTAATGGCTATTGCCCTTTGGTAATTGACTGATGCACTTAACTTTTAAAACTCTCGAATCTACTTCAAAATATTCCTTCACAGAGGATGAATTTAGATACAGTGTTTTGTTTTGTTTTGGACTATGCTACTACTTTCAGAAAAGTAAAACAGCTTACTCTAGAGAAGGATTTTAAAAAATTATCAGTAGTTGAAATCTAATCTGATTTGAGACTTGCTAATGAAAGTCCACACTGTGACAATGCGTAAAAAACAGACGGGATTTCAAATGTCCTTAAGACTTACTATAAGATAGTCAATGTAAAACATGTTTTCCATTGGTGCTTTAAAGACTATCTTTAAATGTTTATATGGTAGAAAGGAAGAGTGAGATAGGGAAGGAAGAAAGGGAAAAGTGAGAAAAAGAAAGGAGATTGTGTTAACATAATTAAACTTATAACTAGGGTACTTGAATATATTATCAAATGGAGAATATAGCTTATATAAATCAATTCATTTATCAAGAAAAGTGTCCTAAAGCTACAATAAAAGAGTGTTTTAATAAACATGTCAATGCCATGTGGATTGTTGATATCCTGTAGGACTTGAGATAACAAATTAAGGGCTCACAATACAGGCATTGTCAGAATCAGAATGTCTGTTTTAGTGAATAATTTTTCATCAAATGTTCTAAATTTATCTAAAATAGAAATGGCATTGACTGTTGTCACTGAAAAACATTTCACTAAAGAAAAAAGGAAAAACTGAAAAAAAAAAGTTAAACTATTCTCAGAGAGGACAAATTAACTTTCATACAACAAATGCATTAATAAGATGTTATAGTTATTAAAATACTCTTTAAAAGATCACTTGTTTAGTTTCCTAACTTATAAATATACTTTTTGTGTCCATTGACTATTAAAAAAACAAAACAAAAAACAATTATTTCAAACTTCAGAAAAATGGATGATACCTTAAATAATTATAGCAAGAAGTGCACAAGAAGTATAATATTCCCATACAATCTGGAACAATCCTTTGAACAAAGAAGCATTCCAGTAATTATCTGTTGAACAGAAATTACAAAAAATAAAAATAAATAAAAATAACAACAATGAATTTTTAAAATACATTTATATAAATAAAATATCACTAAATATGTTTTATAACGTTTTCCCTCATAATGAAAACATCTAAAAAGGTAAAAAAATGTCAGAAACAGAGATCACAACCTGCTAGCACCAAATAGAGTCTAGTTGTGTGAGTGTGTGTGTGTGTGTGTGTGTGTGTGTGTGAAAATTTTGTTGAGGTCATCTTAAAGAGTTCACCAACATTTATTCCCTAGCAAGAATCATATATAGAGGGTGTCAAAAAAATGTATACACATTTTAAGAAAGGGAAAAACTGTATTAAAATTGTAGTACTCAATATATACCAATAACAAAAGATGAATACAAATCATGTATATACATTTTTTTGGCACCCCTGGTATAGCCCCAGGGCTTGTAAGGGTAAATTTAAAAAAATAAATAAATAAAATCCCTGGTACAAAAGGGAAAAGAGACTCCTTTCTGTGCTTCTTTTCTTTCAAAGTATTTCATTAAAAAGACCAAAAAAAATAAAAAAAGAAAAGAAAAAAATTATATATATATAATTTTACATATATATATATATTTTTTTTACATATATATATGTAAAATTGGTAACTTTCCCCCCCTTGGAGATTCTCAAAATCTTTTTCAAACCTAAATAAGGCTCTCATGAGCTTTACAAATGAAAAGTCTTTCTCAAAGACTTGGGAGACATCTCCTTGAAATGTAACCATCCCCTATCTTTCAATTTCTAAGGAAGTATAGGTGCCTAATTTCAGTGAGCTCCTCATTCCAAAATTACTATCTGCCATATATACATGAGTTTATTTTTTCTTTGAAGAAAACTAATTAACTAAGACAAATGGTCATTCTGTTTCCAGGTGAATTTAGGATGAACTATATGTGACAAATGGTGGTGTTATTTCCTCTCGCTTGATGACTAATGATTATTTGTCTTGAAAAAAAATATGCAATAGGTTATAGTTGCTTGACTATATAAAAGGGTAAGAATTCTTTCTGTCTTGACAATCTCTAACAAATTGCCTGTGATGTGCATGGTATTTGACTGCTTACTTAATAATAAAACTGTTTTATTTCTCTCCTATGTGGAACATTTTTCTGAGTTGGGAGGAAATTTTGTTTTTAATTATATTTTCCCAATAGTGTGTAACAGAGGGCTTGACACACAAACTATTAATTGGCTGAAGATATTTAATAATACAAACAAAGCAAGTGGCCAACTTAATATATATATATTCTCCTACATAATAATTGTATTTGCATGATTTTCTGTATTAATTTTTCATCTTTTCGTTGAATATCAAATTCAATTAAATCTCAAGGATAAAAAACAAAACAGTGACAAATCGGAGAACTTCTGTTCAGGGTAGGGTGCTTAGAGAAAATAAAATGTGATGAAATGTAGGAGAAGAAAAGTTTTCCCTTCTTCCCCTCTAGGTTCCTTTGGCTGGTCTGATAATTAAATTGACAAGGACAGAATAACAGGAGAAAAACAAGAAATTTAATTTGATTCGTGCAGGAAACCCATAGATATCAGGCTCCAAAAAGTGACAAAGCAGACAGTTTTTATAACTTTTAGACAGAGAGACAATAAATTTGTGAAGAATTGACAAGACAAAGAAGTTTGGGGTTGGAGTAGTAAATTAGTTGAGAAGTAACAGGTTTGTTGCTTTCTTGGCCCCAAATTTCCTATCTCTGGTGACAAGGATGTCTTCTGCCCTCCTGGTACAGGTAGGCTACCTTTCATAAGCAAAATTTATTTCCTTCTTTCAGGGTGTCTTTCTTGCACTTGTTTCTTAGGTAACTTTAATTCAAAATAATCAATATGCCAAAGTGGCATATTCTGTTCCCTTCAGAAACAAAAGTGCCATTTAGATTATTAAACATTGAGGAAATCCCTAAAGGGTAATGGAAAAATTGGAAAATAAAGCAGCAATGGTTGAAAATCATTAGGTACAATAGACCATTCATGGTACTGGAATTTTTAAAACTTACTCTGGAAGAAAGGAACTCATAAATGTAAAATAAGGGCATAGGGGCCAAAGGATAATGGGATAATAAAATAAATAGTGCAAGTAAAAATAGGACAAAATGACTAAGTTGAGCAGGATCCTTTCTGAGGACACTGAACTTGTGTAAAAAAAAAAATGTGAATATGTGTAGATGGTTGCATAGCTGAACAGAATTATATATCATATGGGTTTATAATTATTAAGATTAAATCAATAAAAATTGGCATTCAGCTGTTTATCATAAATTATTACACATTTATATATTTTCTTTTACTTATTTAATATATTGATTCAAGGCATAGGAAAATCTATCTGAAAAAATATAAAATATGAAAAATACACTTTGTTATAAGAATGTTTTCTTGAATACCTACAGAAGGTGAGGTGCTACAGAAGATAGAAAGACAATATAATCTCTACCTTCAAATATAATGATCTACATAAAATAGACAATGATCAACTAGATACTCAATCAGAATATATTAAATAATTACAAAATAAAGCTATTGTGAACACTTGCCATCATGGTGTAATTTTGGAAGTTTTTAATGACAGCACAACTAAAGACTTAATTTAGCATTAGCTTCCATGACAAAAACATAGTCACTAACAAGAACAATAGTCAAGCAAAAAAAAAAATTTATATATATATATGTATATATATATATATATATATATATATACATACATATATACATATATATATACACATATATATATACATATATATATAAATGAATTATAACTTTGAGCAACTCTACTCCTCTGTGAAATCTTCAAGATGAGTTAGGAAACTTACAGTAGATTGTTAAATTATGATAACTTAAATAGATGATTAATAAGCCAATTAATCCTAACAAAAATATGATTTTTCTTTGTTAAAAAGTTTTATCTGTGATTCCATCTTTCAACAATGCATCATAAATTAATATTGAACCAGAAGATTAAACCATGTATTAAAGAATCTCAACTGTTTTCTACAGAAAAGCATGTGCAATGTAGCAGAAGCATGCATTCAAGGAGCAGGTATGTAATGCTGAGGGGAGTGAGGGGCGGCTTTGAGAATGATTATGAAAAGAGAGATTATAAATTTTGTAAACAATTCAAAATATGTTGAGTTTTCTACTTTACTAAGCCTATCCTGATATCCATATCTCCTAGGGTAAAATGGACTTTGAGCTGCCATCATATTATGTTACCTACAATGTTCTATTGCGTTTCATTGACCCATTTGTACTTCCCTTCACTAGGCTGGGTTCTACTTGGCTTCATTTCTGAGTTAATTCCTTAAACAATGAAGGAATAATAACTAATATTATACCAGATTTTTGGAAATTACACTTGATGTTACAGCTATTGATTATGTCTTTTGGGATATTACTGGTTTTTAAACAATTTATTTCTGTCTGGTATCCCTGAAGTATTCAACTGATTGTCCTCAAACTGCCCCCCTCACCTCTACACTGTGTGTTGAACATGGTCGACATGTGCTACAAAATGTAATTGCAAACATTTCTACAGACTGTACAGACAGATCACTGTTCTCACACTGTTCTTTCCAATAACCAGAATATTTACTCCAAAGGACAAGTATGTTTTCAGCAAATGCTGAAGGAGTAGAAACAGGCACTAGCTACTGTCACATCAAAAAAAGAACAACTGAGGAAGTTAAAATATTTGGTGACAAAAAGAGATTTTACTTTGGTGGTAAAAACACAATGCAGTATACAAGTGATGTATTATAGGGTTGTACACTTGAAACCCATATAATTTTATTAACCAATGTCACCCCAATAAATTTAGTAAAAATAACCTGAGCTTTATATATTTTTTTCTTTTCTCAGAATTCAGGTTTTTATGAAATCTTACTCTTTGCAGAAAATTCATGAATCTTGTCAGTCACTGTAAAAAGAGTCCAGTCTACTTTTTCTTTTGCTCACCTCATCATTTTCTTTCCTAAATTCAACTGTTCAGGGAAAGACCTATGACAGACATCAGAAATTTCCAAAGCAGAATAAACCAAAATCCAAGTCATATGGATATATATTTTTTTAATCAAGAACTCATAATAACGCTTCTGGAAAAGCAAATAAGAGAGAAGTTTGTTTCTTAGCTCAAATAAATGATTTCTTCCAAGTTTGTTTTATACATGGATCAAAGTCTATCAATTAATTGTTTTTGCTAAGAAAGAGTTGCTGCAGATTTACTCTGAAGACCACACGTTGTAAGTGCTTTTTTCCTCTAACAACAGCGACAACAACAACAACAACAACAAAACACTACTACTACTACTATTACTACTACTACTACTACTAATAATAATAATAATCCTAGTTTTAGGAATCCCTACGTGAAATCAAGGCTTCATTACTTTCTACTTGTTTGTACTCTATAATTAATCTTCCTGAAGCTCAATTACTCAATCTAAAAAAGTGGGAATATTACATAAACTTCCTGGAATTGTAAGGGAAATTAAATATTATTTATAAACAGTAAGCACAAAACAGACACACAGTAGCTGCTCGCTGAATATTAGTTCTTCAGTCTGATACTATCTGAAACTATCTGGAGAGTGTGATTTTAATTCATACACTGTGTCATTTGTAAATCACAAATACAATTTGTCAGTTTGACTGGCTTCTATAGAATACATATTCAAAGGAGGTAACCTTACAGTAGTGGTATATAATGGTGGTACAAAAGCATCATTGGGATTGTTTATTGTTGCTTTCAGAATGTTAGCAAAAAGGGTAAATAGATCTTTATTATGTTGCAGCAATTATAAAAAAGTAAAACAAGGAAATACACAAACAGCAAACAAACTATCATATTGTTCATATTCCAAACGATTTTCATATTTTGGGGCATTTTTCTAGAAGATTTTTGTTGAATTATAATTTTCATAGTAACGACTATAAAAGAAACTCTTATTAAAGTAATGTTGAATTAAAACTGGCCCATGAAAAATCCAGTCCAGTATTATACTGCATCTTTGCTTCTATGATATTATTTAACTGAAAATATAAATTAAAATATTGATTTCCACAGTAATCTCAGTCCATATATTTCAAATGTGTCTTGTTTGTGTACTCTATACCATTCAGTGAAAGGGGGATTTTTCTGGATCAGGTAGCTTTTAATCTCTAATCTACATGAGACCCATAGAGTCTCTAGCTACTCTACAATCGCTTTTTTAAGGAAAGGTAACAAGGGTTTAGGAGTGTATTTATTTGTCAGTTACACACAATACTGTGAAACTAATCTCGCAATATGTGAGGTTAAAAGGAATCTTTCAGTGTGATTCTCCCCTTTAAAGTATTTTAATACAAAAATTCTAGAGCAATTATTTTTTACATCACTTATCACAGTTCTACTACTACTGCCCTCCCCCCAACCCCCTTGTCTAAATGGGCTAAACACCTACGAGATCCCCACAATCTTATAGCATTCTTTGCCTTGGTCGCAGAATTTGACTTGAACCACTGGGTATGGATTATGGATATGGAATTGAAAGAATCCTTAGCACTTATCAGCTTGATTTCTACATCTACGACATTTAGTCAAGATTTGTGTCAGTATAAAGAAAGTATTCCTGTGCCGCTGAAGTCTGAGACTTCTTCCTTCTGTATATCAAGACAGACAGATACTTCAAATTGTTTTGTTTCCTTGTGTATCTATTTCCTCATGTTATCCCTGTATCTTTTATAAGCACCTATTTTAAAATGAGTACTCAGTGTCCTTTTGACATAATTGAGCACCAATCTGATGGGAAGCATTTGGTGTGCTGGTTAATGATATGATCACATGGGGTTGTTTAAAATTGTGTGAAAACAGCCTCAAAATGCAGATTTTAGTACTCTATGTTCCTTTCCATTTCTTTTTGCACTTCCTTCCTTTTAAACCGTTTATTGTCCATTATAACAAATGTGTCAAAATATTTATTAAACTTTGCTGATGTGGTCCCTTATTTATTTATTTTTTCTTTTTCTTTGAAAAGATAAATTCAGATGGTCTGGAAATACAAAAAAAAAAAAAGAAAAAAAAAGAAAGAAAAAAAAGTGACTGAAACAATATGTTCTATTTTTTTCTTTCTTTCTTTCTTTCTTTTTTTTGGCCTTAAGTAAAAATGATGCACAATGACTCACAACTGATTATCAGTCCTGGATGGTAGATTAATTTTATTATTTTCTGTACCTTTCTGTATTTTTTAAAATTGAAAAAAACTAGTAGTTACAGATCTTGTCTTTTCAGTTAAATTTTAGGATAACTGATGCTGTTGTTCTTTAGTTTTGTTGACGTTGTTGTTATTTTAAAAGGTATTTTTAAGACCAACACATGTCATACTTTGTTTCTTTTGATTTTTCCAGAGATTGATATGTTTCTTATAATAACAATTGGGAAAAATAGCTCCCTATACACATACTGAAAGATTATTTTAAAAATTTTACATATATAAAATGTTGTGTGTATATATATATATATATATATATATATATATATATATATACACATATATAATGTATAAATTAACATAACTTTATTAATGTATATTATATATAACTTTTAAAAATAAACTGAAATATTTCATTCATATAATTATATGTAATAAAACAAATATACTTGAAAGAGCTTAAATTGCAGTCAGTAGACCCAGGATCTAGGCACAGGGCTGTATAATTTTGCCTCTACGAACTTAGCCAAGTTTTTCAAGAGCTTCAGTTGGCCTTAGGGTTGATTGATTGTTGTTGTTATTGTAGTTGTGTTTTGGTTTGGGGTATTTTTCATAGATTCAGAATAACTGGAATGTATTTGCTTTTTGGGTCATTTCCAGAATGATCATACTGTGTTTCTATTATTTATACTTTAAAAAATTATGATTAAATAAATCAGTTTATGTCTGTTAATAATCATGGCGATATTTAGGCAATTTCCATTAGCTTGAGGTTGCCTGAATATTTTAGCTTAATAATTTGCAAATTTCCAAGGTATTTTATCATCTATTCAAATTAAAGATGCTTTCCATTTTAGGGCTGAACAGTTTTATTACTTTTTTTTTTTTTTTTTTAATTACAAAGAGTTACAGATCTTAGGAGCTGAAGAAAAACATATCAGAATTTTACATTTCAAGTCCTTATGCATTACATTCTCAAATAACTCAAAGATAGCCTGAGGTCCTATGAATTAAATTCAAAGTTACCCTTTTATGTCTCTATTAATTAAAAGTTCAAACAACTCAAATATATCAAGTCATCCTCAGACCAGAGTTGGCATTGTTTGCAGCCATTGAAGACAAATGACAGAGGTTTGCTTTTAGGTAATCCATGGATATCCACAGGAAATTTCTGGGCTATAGCTCTTGCAAAGAGAAAAGGTGTTCTAATCACTCTTTCCCTAACATTTTCTAGTTTCTGACATTTTTGGTAAAATTTATGTCAACTCATAATACAATCATGTTAGACCCCTGACCATGGAGATTAATCAAAGCTACTCTAAAGATCTCTCCAAATAAGATAAGAAGTCAAATTAGAATTGCAATAAGTTACTCACACAGTCTCTGTGCAGTTAAGATATTTTATATAATTTAAATTAAGATTTTTACACGTGGATTTGATTTACCTTGATTAAAAATACTTGTTATAATATTATATTTTTATTCCCATTGTAAAGAAAAATCAGTAAATGGCTGACATCAATATGATTTTTGGCCTAATATCTGAGTAGTCGTGAGATGCTCTACCACATGTTATCACAAATAAAATATTAAAAATATGTTGATCTTCCCAAAGTTCAATTTATTTGTGTTATGGCACAGATTCTTACAGAATATTGAGGCTAAGATACAAAGAAGTTGCTGAAAGTGTGAAAAATATGAAAAAGTTTTAAAAATCATTGGAGGCAATAAGGGATAAATGTGAGTCTAAAGAAATGCAAAGAAATCAAGAAAGAAAATCTTGAGAAATTCAGTCAAAGAAATAAAAATGACAAAAGGAATATGATTACTATACATGATAAATTTTAGAGGTACAGATGTAAGTAATAATTCCTAAAGGAGACAAGCCCCAATACATGTGAATGCACATGACACATTAATAAAACACAAACAATAATCATAGCATTAGTATTTGCTAATGAATGTGAAACTGAAATCAAATCAAATTACAATTAAATCAAAGTGAGAAAAAGAAAATTTTTAAAAAATGTCCTGATGTCAAAAGAAAAAATGTCATCCAAAGATCAAAATGTCAGACACAATTGATAAAGATAAACTTAAGAAAGTTCAGAGACAAAATAGTATAAGTGTTTGAATTACAAAAACAAAACAAAACAACAACAACAACAACAACAAACCTAAATACCAGAAAACTAATAGATCAATATCTTTTGGTGGGTTTCCAGAAGTTTATATTGCATCATTTTATGCTAAACAGTAAATGAAATAGATAATAATCTACCTCAAATTAAAATATATATATATATATAAGTATGTATGATTTCCTAAAATATTACTTAATGATGTAATTAAAATTATGGAAAATTGAAGAAGTCAAGAGTCAAATACCTGAAGATAACCATTATGGTGGATTGTATTTTCCTAAGTGACTAAATCAACATCTTGCATTCTCTTTTTATAACATATTTGCCATTTTTCCATTAAGAGATAGAGTCTATGTCCCTTCCCTTTGAACTAGAGCAGAACTTTGTGACTCTCACAACTGTTCTGGTTGAATTTTGTTCCCTACCCCTAACCCCCCAAAAAGAGTCCTATCCACCTGTACCTCAAAAGGTGACCTTATTTGTAAATAGGGTCATTGCAGATATAACACTGGGGCTGGAAATAGATACTAATACCAGTCTAGTGAATGGGAATTCTCTAGTAAACTTGTGTTTCAGACAGATACAGGAATATTCAAACACTGTGACCGAGAGTCCATATTTGTGTTTCAAAACATATTATTCAGATAGTTTTTATTTCTAGGAATGAAAGTGCCCAAATGATTGTTTTTTGTTTTGTTTTGTTTTGTTTTGTTTTTTTTCTTTTACCCATTCCATAGATTTGAGGAAGTTAAAGTTGTGAATATGAAAACCACAACACTTTGTCACAGGAACATATAGTTCCTTATAAAATACAGGAACTTTGATGGGACTGAGGTTATAGGCACATGTTAAGATTGTCATCTCTTGAACTTGAAAGGGACACAGCAATGGACAGAGATGGCAATAAAACTTACAGTAGAGCAAAGAGGAATGAAGCTTAGAAAACAGAACACAGTGAATGTTCCAGTTTGGCACTAGAGGTTAGGACAAGGAAGTTCATTTTTTTTATCTCTTTGCAAAGACTGCTTCCAGGGTACCTTAAATCATTAGATGTAATTAAACATGATATTTTGTATTTGTGAGGGGTGGCAGTCTAGGGTATTTGTTTTTGAATTTTTTTGTTAATATTAGTCATTCTAAAGCTTCTTTATCAGTATATAGTGAAAGGAAAGTGGTATTATTATCTGATATAAAGATTCAGTTTCTCAGGAAAAAAATGGTACAAATTCTGCACCTGATTAATTAAACTCTTCAGCTGTAAAGTAAGTTCACTGGTGCCAAGTGTAACATAAACGTCAAGATTTAATCTACGGTACTCAGAATAACAAGACTGAGGAAAAAAGCTTGGGAACCTCATATTAGAAATCAAGAACCCTAAACTGAGAGAGCACGAACGCTCGCGCGAGCGCTCTCTCAGTTTAGGGTTCTTGATTTCTAATATGAGATTCCCAAGTTTTTCCTAAGAAACAGAGATATTTCTGTTTCCCAAGAAACAAAGATATTTCTGGAAGTTTTTGGCTCCCTGCATTCCTTCTAGTGCATTCTTCATTTCAGTTATTATAGTCTTCATTTTTGACTGGTTCTTTTTCATGGTTTCTATGTCCTTTTTTATGCTTGCCATCTCTTTGTTGAAGTTCTCACTAAGTTCCTTGAGCATCCTTATAACCATTATTTTGAACTGTCTCTGGTAGGTTACTTGCCTCCATTTTGTTTAGTTCTTTTTCTGGAGTTTTCTCCTTTTCTTTCATTTGGGATGCATTTCTTTGTTTCCTCATTTTGGCTGCCTTTCTGTTTGTTTCTATGTATAAGGTAGATCTGCTATGTCCCCCAGTCTTGGCTGGGTGACTTTATGTAGTTGGTGCCTGTGGGGCCCAGTGGCACAGTCTCCCTGGTAACCTGCTTAGTAACCTGGTAACACAAGGAGTGTTCCTTGTGTGGGTTGTGTGTATCCTCCTGTTATAGTTGAGCCTTGGGGGTATTGGCGTATCAGTGGGTTGGATTGACCCTCTCGCTGACTGAGTATTGGGTTTGGCCTCATTCACAGCTTATAGGCTACTGAGTGGGGGGACTTACCCCCACTGAATGGGATTTGCCCCAGCAGGCTCTGGTGCCTGTTGAGATCACCCTTTGGGTGTGCCACTTGTGGGGCACATGTGCTCTGCTGTGGTGTGAAGCCAACCTCCAAGTATGCTCGTTCTGGAGCCTCTTGGGAGGGGCTCCAGTGCAGGCTCAGGTCACCCACTGCCTGTGACCAGCTGGGGACTACCTGGTAAGAGATATAAATCAATCTGTGGTTGTTCACTGACTGTGCTAACCCTGGAGGCACATGGGAGAGGCCACCCTGTGAACCAAGGACGTCTGCACCAGTACCAGGCCTGGGCTAGCTGCGCAAAAAGCCAGGACACGTCAAGGCCTACTGCCACCTGCTGTCTTCCTTAAGGATCAGTCACTGGTAAAGCCCCATGCAGTATGCAAGTTAGGTGAGGTAAGGTCATGTCTAAGGGAGTCACTAGAGTGGGAAGAGTTGTGGTCACCAGGTTCATGTAAATTCTGATTTGGTGCCAGTGCTGAACCTGGAGCTACTCAGCTAAAATCTCAGAACACACCGAGGCCATTGCTGCCCAAGTGGGGTCTTTCCAACTCTGATAGTTTTCCAAGAAAGAGTGCAATGCAGGTGTGGCTGGCTGCTCTTGGAGAAAGTGCCTCCAGTGTTGGGGAGTTGAGTAGGAGGGATTCCCAGTGAGTCAGCAGGGCGGAGCAGCAGAGCTCACCAGAACAATTAGATTCAGATTTGGCTGTAAACGTAGGGGGAGGGACCAACACGTTAAAGATGGTGTCCACCTGCTGGCTGCAGGAGAGGAAGACCTCACACAGGGAAAATGCTGACTGTCCTCCAGCCTCTGCCTGAAGCAACACAACTCAGTCTGCGCCTCCCATATGTCTCTGACACCCCTCAAATTACTGTCTCTTCACTGGAACCCAAGTTGAGTGCCTGCGAGCAAGTGAGTCTGTGCAACGGCTGTTTAAGAGGACACCTGGGTTTTCCACTACGTTCCATCCCACCTGAATGGTAGGAATCCCCACTGGTTTTCACAGCCACATGTTGTGGGGCTCCTCTTCCCAGTAATCTGTGCTGGGAGGCAGGTGTGGGGGTGGCTCCCTCACTTCTCTGGCGGGAAACTCCACGGCTGAGATATCTTTTCCAGTTCTCAACCGCCACATGGAGTTTCGGGGTTAGCCTGTTCCGTATCTCTCCCCCTCCTACCAGACTCGATGTGGCTCCTTCTTTATATCCTTAGTTATAAAACTTCTGTTCAGCCACACTTCAGATGGTTCTCCATGTGGGTTGTTCTATAATTTAGTTGTAATTTTCATTTAGTCATGGCAGGAAGCAGGCACAGTGTTTATCTATTTGGATCTTGGATCTTTCCAGTTCAGCCTCTTTATATGGTCTGGTATGAACTATCTTTAGCCAAGAGGCTACTGGGAACAATTTCAAGATGTTCATAGTGAACTCAGAGTGAATAATAACACTATGTTATCATAAAACTATGAGTCAGGGATTCATCTCCTTCTAAGACTTCCAGAAAAGGCTATCTGGTTCATCTTTCATAATTGCACCTCGTTTCAAATAGGTCTTGTCCCCACAGATTCATTGGGGTGAAATCACTAAGCAGAAAACTGTATTGACCAGCTCAGAGAGACAGGAAGTTAATGAAACAAAAGCAGAGTCTGTGAGGTGTTTGATATTCCTATCAGTGAAGCTTCTTTGTTACTCTGAAAAAGAAACAAGAGTAAGATAATATGGTTTATAATGTAGAGTGTAACCTTGGGAAGCAACATGAAATAGAAGTTCCATTTGTATGTCTTCTTTGGGAAAATGCCTATTGAAATCTTTTGCCCATTTTAAAATCAGGGTATTTGTGTTTTTGCTATTGAGTTGCAGAAGTTCTTTATATATTTTGAATATTAATTAACTCCTGTTGCAGGAGGTTATTGAGAGATGTGACTGCTGGTTTACCCACAAGCTGAACTTGGGCAGTTGGAGGCTACCCACCCCTCCATCATTCTTGGAATGTACATTCTTCTTCCCTTCCCTATTCCCAGAAGCTGCCCTAAGTGTAGAGCCTTGAGATAGAAATGTTGTGTTAAGACTATCTGGATGGTATACATGACTGAACCCAATTAAGGCTTCTATATAAACTTAAGATTTTGTGGGCAGGTGCAGAAAACTACTTGTCTTGCCCAAGACAAGCCTTGTAAGTAAATTCCCTTGCTCATTGATACTTCCACCTAACAATCTGGAGTGGTCTGGCCTTTTCTTTGGCTTTACCTACCCTCTGTGTATGGGGGTTAGTTTCAGATAATACCAGGAAGCTCCCAAGGAGGTCTTGAACCAACTAGTAACTCCTTATCAAATATATAATTATCAAATATTTTTCCTATTGCATATGTTGTCTTTTCATTCTGTTGATTGTTTTCTTTGCTGAGAAGATTTTTAGTTTGATATAGTCCCACTTGCCTATTTTTGCTTGTGCTACCTGTGTTTTGGTGTCATATCCAAGAAATAATTTCCAAGACCAATGCCAAAAAGCTTTTCTCCTGTCTTCTCATAGGAGTTTTACAGTTTCAGTTCTTACATTTAAGTCTTTAATCCATTTCGAGTTGCTTTTTATAATGGTGTATGGTAAAGGTCCAATTTCATTCTTTTGCATGTGATTATCCACTTTTTCCCAAAACCATTTATTGAAGAGATTATTCTTTCTCCATTGTGTACTCTTGGGACCCTGACAAAGATCAGTTGACTGTATACATGTATGTGAGAGTAAATCTCTGGGCCCCCATTCTGTTCCATTAATCAAGACATACAAATAGCCAGCAGGTATATGAAAAGGTTCTCACATAACTAATCATCAAGGGAATGCAAATTGAAACCACAATGTGATATCACACCTGCTAGCAAGACGATTGTCAAAAAGAAAAAAAGATAATGAATGTTGGTGAGGATGTGGAGAAACTGGAACATTTGTATAATATTTGTGGAATTAAAAAATTGTGCAGCTGCTGTGGAAACAGTAAGGAGGTTCCTCAAAAACTGAAAAATAGAACTAGTATATGATCCAATAACCCCAGCCCTGGGTATATATCCAAAATAATTAAAATTAGTATCTTGAAGAGATATCTGCAGTTCCATGTTCACTGTAGCATCACTGACAATAGCCAAGATATAAAAACAAGTTAAATGTCCATCAATAGATGAATGGGTAACACAAATGTTGCATGTACGTGCAATGGAATATTATCCCATTAAAAACAAATCCTGCCATATCTGACATAGCTGAACTTTGATGACATTATTCTCAGTGAAATATTCTAGTCACAGAAGAACAATTACTGCGTACATACCACTTATATGAGCTACCTGGAATAGTCAAATTCATAGAATCAGAGAGTAGAATGGTGATTGCCAAAGGCTTTCTTGGGAGTGGGGATAGAAAGTTCTTAGTCAACTAGCATAAAGTCTCAATTATGCAAGATGAATAATTTCTAGAGATCTGCTATATAGCATAGTGCCTACAGTTAACAATATATTGTGTAAATTAAAAAAATATATATGTGTGTGTATATATATACACATATGCATACATATATACATATATATGTATATATATACATATACACGTATACATATACATATATATGTATGTATATGTGTGTGTATATATGTATATATATATATGTATATATAATTTTTTTTAAGAGAGTGGAGCTCATGTTAAATGTTTTTACCACAATATGGGGGCGAGGGGCACAAGGAAACTTGTGGAGATGATGAATATGTTTATTACCTTGATTGTTGTTCTGGTTTCACGGGTTTATGTGTATGTACAAAGTCATCAAATCATATATACTAAATATGTGCAGTTTTCTGTATTATCATTACACCTTGACAAAACTGTTTTTGTTTTTTTTTAAAGGATGTTTCAGTTTTGAGATTGCATGAGTTTTGCCCATTTTTTTTGTTAGAAGACATTGTGGGCAAATGAGTGGCTACTTCCTTAGAATATAAAGAGTCTGTCTTTCCAGATAAGTGGTGGACAATAAAATGTCTACCAAATTCTTAGCAGTTCTTTTAAAATAAAAATTAAAAAGCTGAATGTAAAATCTGTATAGAAAAATAGAGTCAAGACTAAATAATATGATCTTAATGAAGACAAACTAAAGGACTTTACCAGATATCAAGCCTATTTATAAACCTACAGTGCTTATGACAGAGTGATCTTGATATAAGAGTAGATGAATGGACCAGTGTAATATAAATAGAGTGTCAAACACACATATATATGGTCATCTGATTTATGACAGAGATATCATAATGCCATGACATATTGAAGGGCATACATATGAATCGCAATAGAAATAGAATGGGCTTTTAATAAATGGTGCTGTATTAACCAAATATCCATATAGAAGAAAATAAATTTTACTCCTATCTCACTCTATATAATATCAAATTCATATGGATTATACTTCTAAATATGAAAGTTAAAACAATAAACGTTCTAGAAGAAAACATCTGACAATATGTAGACAGAATATATTAAGTAGAACAGAGAAAACACTAATCATAAAAGGAAAAAATATCATACATTGAATTGCATGAGGATTAAACATATCTGGTTATCAAAACAACACTATTTAGAAAGTGAAAAAGCAGGCCACACACTAGAAGATATTTGCCATGCATATATCTAACAACAGATTTATATCCAGCATATATAAAACTCTCACACATTTATGAGGAAAAGATAAACCAATTTTTAAAAATCTATAAAAGTCTTGAATGTACACTTCACAAAAGAAAATATTCAAATATCCACTATATCAACTATTAAAAAAAACACTCCACTTAATTAGTTAAAGGAAAATGTAAAAGAAAACCACAAGATAATACTTTATGCCTACCATAAGTGCTAAAGTTTAAGGCCGAGAATACCAAGGATTGTATAGCAACAGTGACACTCACACACTTTTGGTCAAAAAATAAATTGGCACAACCATTCTGGAAAACTAGCATGTCTGCTAAAGCATATCCTTTGATCCAGTAATTCCACTCCTATGATTATAGCCAACAGATTTGCATATGATTACCATAAATCATGTACCAGACTTAATGAAACAACTCCAATGTCAATCAACAATAAAGTGGATTAACAGTTTTTGATACATTCAAATAAACTTATAAGGCAGTGGTTCTCCTGTAGAGGCAATTTTACCTTTAGGGTGTTTGACAATGCCTAGAGACATGTTCAGTTGTCACACCCAGGGTTGCTATTGGCTTCTCTCAGGTAGATGTCAGAATACTGCTAAATATCCTGCCATCCACAGGACAACATTCTCTATAAAGAATTATCTGACCCTAAATGTGATCAGTGCACAAGTGAAAAAACCTGCTATAGAACTATGAAGTAAACTACACATAACCAAATGGACAAAATAAACCAGACACAGAGGAGTTTTATAGTGAATAATTCCATTTAATGAGAACTATAAAACCAAAACTAATGAAATCTATCATAATGCTTAAAAGTTAGCTTAATGATTATCTTTTTGGAGAACAGGGATTAGAAGGGCCAGGAAAGGGGTCGTTAATGGTAGTAATGTTCTATCCTGCATGGTTGCTCATTATATGTTTTCCTTTTGAAAATTTATTTAGCTGTGCATATTTTTTTATTTGTATACATTTTTTCTCTATATATGTGTATTTTTAGTGAGAAACTTATTAAAGTTTACTGGATTAGATAGTCCTCCTCTTAAAGACTTTGTGGCTACTACTCCATCAATGGTAAAGCCTTTCCAAACTCTATAGATCTTGTTCTTGGGAACTATAAAGAATAGAAATCATTTTCACTTTATCCTGCCGAGTGATTCAGCACTGTCTAATCATTACATCCCAGCTCAGCTCCAGATCAACCTTTACATATCAAAGGAAAGGGCCATCTCTTAGCATCACAAAAGACCAGATTTTGAGATGTTTTTAAAAAGATACTCACTTTATTTTGATGAGACAATTATGATTTGACATAATCATTTGTTTTCTTTGTGTTAAATAGATTTATAAATCAAGAATCATCAACTTTCATATATAAGTTATTTTTCTAACTTTGCTGAATGAATTATTTCTGAAAATGCAATAATTTCAGGGAAGTGGCAGCATCTAAATAGTTATTATTTTATTCCTGAATATACACAATAGATTTAACTAGGTTTGATATGATGAAGTTGGCAACAAAAATATGTAAGTGCATGTTTATATGTATGTTTCAACATTTCGTTTATTTCAACTGCAGCAGAAAAAGATAATGCTATACCCTTTAATATTATGTGAAAGAAAAATAATGACACAGTTACTGAAGCTTTTCTTTAAGTAATCATTAATTAAGACCAGAAAGTTTTTCATGTGACTTTAGGGCAAAATGGAAGTACATAGTGACATTTTAAATAACTTAAGATCAAGAGAACAAAATCAGGTCACATTTTACACTAAATTTGGCTATCATTTTATATTTATAAAACTAACACTACCTTGTGCAATGACATGTCATTTTTATTACTTTGTAAAATGAAGCATGATCTTGGATTTTTTACGTTTACCTCCAGAACACTGGCCAACATCCCCAGCCCTTGTGACTTTTTGGAGTACCACCAGGAAAATCTTAAACACCAAATCAGTTCAACTTGCTAATAAGCCAATAAGCAGGTCAACTTTCACTTCAAGGCAAAAACAAACAAACAAACAAAAAAAGGCAAAAAATCACCAATCAACTGTGTAGATTGTTTTGTTTATAAATCCATGCTACCTAACCTTGATTGGGACTGTAACACAGCCTCAAAATTCCAATTTGTCTCATCAGTTTCCTCTACTTTTTTGCAGAAAAGCAGTTTTATCTCTTCATTATTTCTTAACTCTTAATTCTGCCAGGATCCTTAGTCAAACTCTGGAGAAACTTAATTGTCTACTCTTACAACTAGGGTTGTCAGATGGGCTGTCTCCTAAAATTCAACTGCCAAACCTGAACAATTACGTGTAATTTCACTCACCTTGTTCTTTTTATCTCTTCTAAAATGGAACAGAAATACATTGCCCTACTCTAAAGATAATCCTTCTACCAAGCCACCAAAATTTATTTATTGTTTGAGGTATGCTTAAACAATACAGAGGATGTTTACATTAAAATTATACATATTACAGTAAGAGACACATTACCATTAATCCCCCTCAATACCCACCCCTGCACTTTGAACACACTTATCCCGTTGTTCTTGCTACTTTCTGAAGCAACTCTAGATGTGAAAAAGGAAAATGGAGCTCGAATCCAAAACCACAGCTATGCCTGCAATGGTGAATTTTAGTGACTCTTAATGAAGGAATAAGTAATAATTTGCTTCCTACATAGACTAGAATGATGAATTTTGCTTGTAAATAATAATTGGTGATGTAAAATTTTGAATAGAGATCTATTTAAGGCATTTGCTTTTCTTGAAAGTATAAGAATAAACCCAGTACACATTGTAACCAACATTTTCCTGTTGTTACAGATTCCTGAATAGGGCAGTATTATAATGTAGAAAGCATCATGTGGAAAACAAAATTATTAAATTCTTCAATGCTCACTTCTAAAAATAAAAGTACCAGTATCCAGTCAGGTATGAGAGTAACCAAACTGGTTCGATAATTGAGGAGAAAAGCAAGTTACCTGTTGTCAAGAAAACTTCTTGTGAAGGAGGTTATCCCTTCCTAGAGAGGTATAAAGGAATGGAAGTTCATAGTTGACCTCACTACTCAGATCTGAGTGAAGATATTTCCAAGAAGTTTGGCCAATATATTTTTATGTGGTGCAATACTAGAGGTGCCAAAAAAATGTATATAAGTGGACACTTTGGTCAACGTTTCTCAAGCAGTAGTTTGCTGTAATCAGAATTGTCTGAACATTGATGGCAACCACTTTGAGCACCTCTTGTAATCGCAGAAGTCAAATGTGACTTGTAGGCATCTTTTGTTATTGGTATATGTTGAGTATTACAATTTTAATACAGTTTTCCTTTCTTAAAATATGTATACGTTTTTTTGGCATCCTCTGTATATATTGAGAAAGGATGCATGCTGATCTGCCTCACTGCTAATGTAAGAATGACACTAAGATGACAGAGAGCTGGATTGTTTGAATGGTCAGCAGAGGAGGTATAAAAACTAGCCTATGTCACATCCCACTTCATGAGAGCTAAAAATATAGACCCATTCAAGTCTACAGCCTCCAAAATATGGAAACATCTCTATGCATAAAGACATTCATTATGCCATTGTTTAAGAGATAGGTCACCTGTATATTGGACTAACAGGCCTACAAATTCTTGATTGCTGCCCCGTCCTCCTTCTTAGTAAATAGCAGCATTCATTCAGTTGGTAAAGTCAAAATCTTATAGTTATTTCTGTCTTTTTCTTTTATACTCTTCTAGTTCATCAGCAAAGTGGGTCAGTTTTAACTGTAAATAGATTATAAACCTAATTATTCCTCTCTTTTTCACTACTGATATGCTAAAGTAAGTCACCATTGTGTATTGAACATAGTCAACACTCACTGAGTTTTTCTAGAAAAAACTAATTGGAAGCCATGTATGCATGTATTCATAGAATGATGATATGAAGATGCTTCCAATTCATTTTTGTCAAAACAAAACAAAACAACAAAAAAAAAAACAAACAGAAAAAACAATTTAAAAGGAAATGCCCATTACTTAATGAACTTTTTCAGCACTATCTTAATTATATATTTTTTTCCCTCTCAACAACTCTTCTCATTTATGGATGTAGAAGTTTTGCTCATTCTTCATGGTAATTTGAAATATTCTCCTCTCAAGGAACATTTCTCTCCTTCGTTCAAAAAAATGCTAATTCTCCCACCACTAAATCTCCATGTATACACTCTAGTGCTATCTCTCTATAGAGCTTAAAACATTGTTTCCTGACACTTGAGTTATTGTTCTGAATATGTTCCTTCCTCTATTGAATTACAAACTCCTTGAAGACATCTCTTTTTAAATATTAAGACACAACAGTCTAGGCTGTTGTCATATTAGAATCCCTTCCTCCCCCACCAGCGAATTAATGTGGTTGTAATACAACTTCTTTTTAACAAAACAGTCATAATACCCACATGTGCCACATATATAGCTTGTATCCTATTTGAACCCCCTACATAGCCTTAATAGGTATTTTATGTAAGTGAATGAGAGAATAAACACATGAATGAAAGAATTAAATATTCAACAAAGAGTAAAATATTTCCAGCTGGGTGAATTATAAAATGGTAAAATAAGAATGTTGATATTTCATGGTGATACATTTAAAATTTGCATATATGTATAAACAGAAAATGCAAGATGAAGGTTCTAAACTAATACTGATAATAATTCATTACCTGCACATGCAATATATAATTGGTTTGTTTAAAGAAGTCACATTATAATCACATTAAGTCACTTCAGGGTGTTTAATGTAACAATACCATACCCTGCTGTGTTATTACTTAAGTGGAGTTGCAATTTGGTTTCCCTGCTGACAATTCAATAGTATTTTCTAGACAAAGACAGACAGTAAGTTACATCAAATTATTTTTGTTTATCTAAGGAAAACATTGGTCAATATCATATGATCTGAGGCCAGCAACCTCTTTTTTCTGTAATCACACTGCATTTAAATAATAGTAAAGATAGCAGGCATTTTCAAATATTGTCTCAGTTCAATTTGGCACACAGTGGACAGCTCTGATATGCTGTACTATGCTTGCTGTTACATGAGATTTTGAGTATATAATTTAGTTGGGCAGCATATTTGCCTCACACTTTGCATATGAGATAAGACACATTTATTATTGTATTTACTTCTCAAGAGAAAGAATATCATTAATAATAACAACTAGTTAAGTTTGTAGGGCAAGTAGGATCAATCACAATTTACAGTTTTAGACACTGAATTGTAGCGATCCAGGATTCCAACAGTAGTGTCTCAACAATTAGTTCTGTCAATTTTGCATTGTAGAATATTATGCCACAGAATTACAACATTATATCTGATTTCCTCCTTATCTCACTATCAAAATCAAGTTCTACATGCAAATAAAGTGACCAACACCCTAGTCAAACCTCATAATTTCTTGACCATAACTTAATGTCATGCACTTAATCTTATCACTCTGAACACAAAATCCTTGAAGTTCAAAAGTTCAACGCTATATTTGTATACAAAATTTTGCCTTACAGGTCTCTTACACCATTAGTTCTACCCTGGCTGATAAAACCCTTAACAGTCTTTATCTTTGGGCACTCTCTGAGCTTCTCCTTCTTCTTCCTCTTCCTCCTTATTTATTTATTTATTTATTTATTTATTTGCCACACAATAACTCACTATAATCACTCTCTGGTTAAAAGCTTGAATCTATTTCTCCTCTTGCAATATTGTGCTCCTCCCAGCAATACCTTTCTCCACAACAGATCTACCAGATCTTCCCAGTATATAAGGGAGCCATGTGGGTCAATTCTACTTCAAACTGTGGATAAAAAAAAAAAAGAGTTCTATGGAATGTAACCTTACAGGGTGATCTGATCATAAATTCCTAACTGGGCAGATCATGGCTGGTAGTCACGGCCCAGGCATATAACTTCTTTAGTGAAAGGTTTATCTTTGCCTTAAGCAAGCCCTGTTCATTGTTTCTGTGCATCTAGGTTAACACATCTTTGACATAAACCATAACCATTCTCAAGAGAGAACATAGTCTTGCTAATGTCCTGTAATTCAATCCCCACCTTGCTTTCTCCCACCTCCATATGATCTCCCTTATGTCCCCTTCCTTAATTTCAAATGCATAAAAGAAGCTGCAAAACTATTATTCTTGGGAACAGCTGAGATCTTGCTCCCTGTTATATGTCTTCAGTGTAGCTAAGATAAACTCTTAAAAAATTCTCTACATGTTTGAATGTTTTCTTACTTTAACAAAATTCATGTTCCGTGTCCTCATTTGGTCCTCATTGTTGTCATATATACTTCATCATGAACCTGAGACAGCATAGGAACTTGGGCCAGAGGCTGAAGGAATGCCAGGTGGCCAGAAGGAACGCTGGATAAACTGACCACAAATATGCCACCACTCCATCACTCCCTACATTAAAGTACACAAGTAGCTTATTATTATCTCTCTTCCAACCGTTTACTTCCATACAGATCTCAAAACCACTTTTAGTTATGTTCAGTTGTTCATGGTTTGACTGCTATATGACCTTTCTGGGGTGGTGGTTTTGAGCAGTCTGCCATCTTGTCTCCACAGCACAGGTGCAAACATAGTCCTAGGCAATGTACCTGATAAACAAGCCTGCCTTAAAAAAAAAAAAAAAAAAATAGCCCACCACTTTCAAAAATCCCACCTTTTGGAGCAAGGCTGCCTTGTCCCCAGCACATAAAAGTAGCCAACCAGAGACAGCCTCTGAATCAGTTCTGAGCACCTCCCTTTCCCCTGTGCTGCCTCCCTTGTCCTGGAGCATAAGCTTAATAAAATTGGTCTGGAGATTTTTCTCGGGTTTTCTCTCAATTTCTATCTTGGGAAACCCAAGAACCCCAATGCCTGTAGCAAACTAGGAGCACCTCTTTCACACTTCCCTCTCTGAGTTTATTACAACTCACCTTACACCCAGGTTCTCTCTTTCTCCCCTTCAATCCTTTCAGGAGATGACTTGGTGATTTTATGTCAGAGAGAAAAGGGATGCCACCATTTGAGCTCATCTTTACTTCTTCAGTCCTAGGTCTGCTGAGTTATTTGCATTCTCAATCAGTCTTATTACTATTCTTTTTCTCACTTAAGTAAATAGTTTCTCTTTGCTTTGCTAAAAATAGAGTTTTCACCTATCAGTTGATTTCAGTCACTTGTATTTCCTGGAAAACCTTGTCTCACCTATTACCTCTTTTTACTTACACCTTTAAATTCATCTTTCATATTGACTATGTGTATCAAAGACTTTTAATGCTAAAAGATAAAAAACAACAAACAAAACAAACAAACAAACAAACAAAAAACCCTCCTGTAGTCTTCAATCTGTGCATTCTTTTATCTTTCTTTTTTACTCTCCTCCTGTCATGTCCTCATCATCCCTTCTCCCTTCCACTGACTCTTAGGAACAGCTACTTATACAGTAATGTTTCTCCAAGAAAGCTTCCATTGTATGCCTTTTGCTTTTATCTCCCATTTCATTGTGGTTGTGATTAGCGCCATTCATGGACTATTATCAGTTCTTCCTCCTTCTGCTGATATGACAGGATTGTACTTCTTTGCCTCCTTAAACTTGGGTGTTTTGTGCCTTGCCATTGAAATAAATATCAGAGCTGTCAGTGCTTTCCTATCCCCTAGGACCCCATTGCCATTTTAATGAACAAAGACTCCTGTGTTTTCACTGCCAACATTCAGAACTGTGATGATCTTTGGACCACTTGAGTCCAAAAAAATGCTTGGAATTCTATATCACCACAGAAGAAACCCTAAAAAAGTAACTGACAAGCAGCAAGGTATAACAATGCAGGTTCTGTGCCTCTCTGGACAATTTTCAGATGTGACTTGCCTAGTCTCCGGAGCTAACCTGTCGATGGTGCCACTATTTCATGACACTTTGCTTGATATTGCAGCATTTCTTGGCTTGCTTTCTTTTCAGTCCCACTTCCCCACTCTTTTACTGCTTTTAACTGCAAATACTTTATATTACTTTCACATGAACCATTAGCTTCGGTGCTACTTGTGAGGAACCCAAACTTAACGAAAATATGTACGGAATTGTCATGTGTCATGTTCAGTGGTAAAAAACCCATGTGTGATTTGCCCCTTACCTTTCCCTGTATCTTGGCAACTGGCAATATTCCAGACAATGACTGCTCTGTTGGCCTCGAGCCTGGACTGAGGACAAAGTGGAGCAGAGCCCATAGTTAACTCATGATGGACAGGCAGCATGAGAGAAAAATGAAACTTTATCATTTAAAGCTGCTGAGCTATCCCATTAATTGTTTCTACAGTATATTCTAGCCCATCGTTGTTCTATGGGCCTGAGTTTACATCCCCCTTGTATCAATTTATATAGTTTCAGGATAGGCTAGGATATGCTGTGGTGATAATTTCCTAAATCCAATGGTTTATAATAAGAAAGATTCACTTTTCCCCTGTGAGGTTCTCCTCACGCTGGACCCAGATGAGGGAGCACAGCATGAAACTTGCTGGTTGCTGTGGTGGAGGGGAAAACGTTCTGGATGCTACAATGAGATATTCAGAATATGACTCCCCTTACAACTCAGTGGTCAAAACTAATCTGATGGCAACAACAATGCAGTTTCACCAGGATCTTGGGAGACTGAGTGTGGAAACATTCAGAGAATAGAACTAATGATTGGTCCAGTTTTTAACCTGGTTTATCCAAACTACTCCCTGGATTTGTTGTCACCAATGACAAATCAAGTGAACACATATTAAGTCTATATTTCTGGAGCTTTCTGTAGCACTTTAAATTGTTGAATAGTTTATCCTTCACTAAATTCTTTGCATTTTTGCCTCTTGTTTTATTAAGGATGTTTTTACTATAAGTAATGAAAAAATATTACTGAATGCTTTAAAGATTAACATGAACTGTCTTTGGTTCAGGCAAGAAAAAAACCTGAAACCTCTAAAAATTCTCCTCCTACTAAATGCCTAGAAATTCTGGATGTAAAGAAGAAAAAAGAAAATAAAATCAAGTGGATAACTGAATGACAAAGAGGAAAATAAAAAGCTGAATCTTTTTTTATAAATTTAAAGTAGGGATATTTCCTTAAACAAGATGCAAAAAGCATAAACCATGAAAGAAATAGTACAGTACATTTAACACATTAAAAATTAAGTCTTTTGTAAGAATTGACATGTAAAATTGTTGAAATAAGACATGCAATATATTGAAAAGAAATATTTTTACCCACATATTGAATAAAGTGTTTGTATCAAGAATACATAGAAAGCTCCCGTGACTAAATTAAAAAAAAAAAAAAAAAAGAAAGAAAGAACTGATTAGAAAAGTTACAAAGTATATAAACAAGTCACAGAGAAGGGAATCTGAATGCTAAAATTCACATTTACAAGTAAGTTGAATATATACAACCTCATGAGTAATCAGGGAGATACAAATTAAAATCATAATGAAATGTGATTTTATCACCATCAAAATGGAAAAATGTAGTTAAATCCAATAAATTTTAAGTGCTAGTGAAACATCAACTATTATACTTGTACTTTGCTGGCAAAACCACAGATTAGTATAACATTAGGGAAGCAATTTTGCAATATCTAATAAATTGAAGTTGCATATACTTTCATCCCAGTAATCCTAAGTCTATCGAGACTCTCCCATGTATGCACACTTTTAAACACTATCTAATGCAGCAGTGTTTGTAATAGAATAAATGTGAAGAAACAATCACCACCTCTAAATATTCTTTGGTAGGTGACTACATAAATTGTGACTTATTTATACAGTAAAATATTATATAGCAAGTAAATTATATGAAATATATCATACAGTATCAACATCAATGTAGATATAACTATACTATAATGTTGAGGGAGGAAAGCAAGTGTATATACATATATATATATATGTATATATACATATATATGTATCTATGTATGTATTTATTTATTTATATATCTATCTATATCTATCTATCTATCTATATCTATATCTATATCTATATCTATATCTATATCTATATATATATAATATAATATTTTAAAAGCCAATAATATGTATTATTTATTAATTCATTATTGAGGTAAAAGTAAAATACTTGCCTATGAATAATATTTACCAACCTCATGCTACCACAGTAGTGATTACCCCTGAGGCTGGGGAAGGAATGCATACAGAAGAGAAGTAGGCAACTTTTAAGTTGGTCTCTGATGATTTTTTACCTCCTAATACTGTCAGGATGTTTTTTTCCTGCGGGCAGGGCTAGGAGCTCAATCCCCCTCCTCCTCCGATACGAATCGGGAGCAGTCTCTGGCGGGCACCATAGTTAGAGGCCTCCCCGTTAAAACAATGTTTAGCAATCACAGCTGCTAGGGACGGACCTCCCCAGCACCCCGGCCAGATTCGCCCCCCAACCCGGAGGCCTAACCCTATAAAACAAAGCACCCGACCCCAGTTAGTGCTCAGTCTTTGGGAACAAACCCGCTGAGCTGGCTGGCATAATAAAGCTGTCTTCTCCCTGATCTCTGCAAGCCGCTTGAGTCTCTTGGTCCTTGCTGCTTTTTCCACAACAATACCCACACTGTTGTTATATAATCACTTTCCTTTAGTATGGGCTGCACCTTATGACTCACTTTAAATAAATTATATATGGCAAAAGTAATTGGCTTCAGCGATTAGGTTATAAGAAGATACCGTATTTCCCTGAAATGAGACCTAATCAGAAAATAAGCCTTAGTGTGATTTTCAGGATTCTTGTAATATAAGCCCTACCCCAAAAATAAGCCCCAGTTAAGATCGTCAGCCAGATAGATGCATTTAGTACGTCCATTACAACACATGATGGACATATTGAATTATAAAATAGTAATATTAATATATGACTAAATATAAATAAATAATATTATTGGCATTAGTACTTAAAATAAATGATACTGTGTTTCCCTGAAAATGAAACCTAGCCAGACAATCAGCTCTAATGCGTCTTTTGAAGCAAAAATTAATTTAAGCCCATGTCTTATTTTACTACTATAATATAGGACCGGGTCTTATATAATACAAGACGTGGTCTTATATTAATTTTTGCTCCAAAAGACGCATTAGAGCTGATGGTCCGGCTAGGTCTCATTTTCGGGGAAACATGGTAATACAAATTATAATTAAGTATTTGTAAATACCCAAGCAACAAGTGGGCACCTTTGGACAAAAGGTAAATGCCTATGTAAATAGATGAACTCAAGAATTATTGTCGAATGACGGATTGGAGTACAGACACAATGCATGCATAACGTGCGCACTTGATAACAAATGGACATGGTTGTGTCTAATATGAATGTTCATAGTTCATTACATCATGTCTTGTAACAAACATACTCAATGCACTGTGTAAAATAAAGAAATGTTTTCTGAATTTTCGTGCCTGCAATTTTTCGTCGATTTTGTGTAGACCATCATTCTTAACTATCATCATTTTTGTTGCCACTCCCATCTCCTAAGTCTTCAGTTAACACTTGGTTTAATGATAGATTTAAAGGGAATAATATTTTGACCTCCAGACAAGATGAGTGCAAAAAGAAAGAGCTATTCCATCGAGTACAAGAAAGGAATCCCGTAGGACTCCTGGGGCAAGAATCTTATGGCTTTCTGCAAAAAGAAGAAGTTGGATCTCTGAATGGTCCGAAAATGGCGAGCAGAGTTCCATAACCTTAGTCAACAGGTGGATCAGGGAAATACGAAGAAGTGAAAGTGTGGATCAGGCCAGCAACCATTATTTCCTGAGCTGGAAGACATCTATGAATGGATTGCTGACAGGAGAGCAAAGGCTTTGGTTGTGTGCAGGGCTCATATTCAAGCATTTGCCCTTGCAATGGCACCACAGTTAGACATATCCCCAGAAGAATTCAAAGCATCACAAGATTGTCTGGATGGTTTCCTTCAGTGATACAAACTGTTTCTAAGATTGACGACACTGTTCAAGCTGGAAGATACTGAAGTTATTAAATGTGCACTTGCATTCAAATCCTTTGTTGATGGCATCAACTTTTCTAAATACCAATTCTCCAACATGATTGCTATGGATGAAACTGCAGTGTTTATGGGCCAAGAATCTCAAATGACAATTGATCAGAGGGGCGCCTCGTCAATCTACATTCCTTCCACTGGTTACAAAAGTGCATGTATTACCTGTATTTTGGCAATTCATCTGGATGGAAAGAAAGCTCCACCTCTAATCATTACTAAGGGCAAGAAAGATAAGATTGAAAGTGTTTCAGGCATTTATGTTCTTGAAACCGAAAAAGCCTGGTGCACTTAAACAGTTATAAGGAAGTGGGTCTATTTAATGCTGCCACTTTTTTTGGGAGGTGGCCAAAGAGGTCTGCTAGTGTGGGACTCAGCCAGCACTCACTGCACTAAAGACATGAAGAACTTTCTTGCAGAGAGAGTAGATCAAATAATGATTCCCTCCGGAATGACTGCCTATCTCCAGACTCTTGAAATTGCAATAAACAAGCCATTCAAGAACCATTTGCACGTGGAAATCAATGACTACACTGAAAACATAATGGAGAGAAGTCAGAGTGGAAACTTGGTGAAGCCTAGCCTGCAAGAGGTTGTGACTTGGGTGAAGAATTCATAGGATAAAATCACTGACAGCTGTGTTACCAGTGCACTACAAGCGGGCTACATAGACAAGAAGTGCTCCTTTAAGGAGAGATCTATTGCTGGACATGAGAGATTGGGGCCAATCTCTTAGGAAATGGAGTCACAAGAAATTCAAGCCAGAATTCAAGGTTTGGATAGTTATGACTATGTTCCAGAAGAAGATGACATTACTGTATTTGAATAAATGTAGATGTCTGTACATGAGTAAATCAATAAATGTGGATGGTTGTATATGAATAAATGAAGATCGTTGTACATGACAAAATAAAGCAACCCCTGACAACAAGTCCTAATGCGTCTTTTAGAGCAAACATTAATATAAGACCTGGTTTTATTTTCAGGGAAATATAGTAATGGCTATCATCTTGGGTTTTCTGTCTTACTTGAGGAAACCAGATGCCATGTTGTGGAGCTCTCCTATAGAAAGGCTCATGTGTCAAGGAACTGAGGGTGGCCTCTGGCCAGCAGGCAGTGAGGTACTGAGGCTGTTGTCCAACAGCCTGCGAGGAACTAAATCCTGGCAGCATCACATGTGTGATCTTGAAAGCAGATCCTCCCCCAGTCGAACCACTAGATGAGATCATAGCCCTGGCTGACTCCCTGATTACAGCCTTGTGAGAGACCTTGAAGCAGAAGCACCTGTGTAAGTCACATATAGATTCCTGCCCCACAGAAACTGTAAAATAATAATTGCCTATTGTTTTTAATCATTGAGTTTGGAATACTTTGTTAATGAGCAATAGAAAATTAATATAGGAAGGATGATGAAATGACTGAAAATGTCTGGCAGCCTGGAAAAATCAGCGGATTTCCACCATGCCTCTTTTTCCATTTCTGTGTCCTCAGCTTGGCTTTCCCAGTGTCTGTGTTTTTATTCTCATACTGATAGCCTTAACTTCATTCAAATCTAGCCAGTTATGTCCAGTAAATATAATGAAAGCTACATATATAATTTAAAATGTAATAGACAATAAACACCATGTTTAAAAAGTGAATAGAACCAGGTGAAATTCACTTTAATGTTATATATCTTCTTTAACTCAATATATTAAAAAAATATGTTCTATTCCAGCATATAATTTACATAAGTACATTATTGAGATATTTTACATTTTCTAATTCATATTAAATCTTGGAAATCTGATTTGTGTTGAACATCTCAATTTGGACACTGAATTTTCTTTAGAAGCATTTGGTGTGTATTTCATAAAATGTGGAGTTGAGAGAGTAGATTCACATTACAAATTTTTAAAAAATAGATTTAAAAGGTTTCCAATAATGAAATTGGGTCAGTTCTTAAATTAAAATTAATCAAAATTAAATGAATTTTAAAATTCCATTTCTTAGTTGTACTAGCCACATTTCAAGTACTCAATAGCCACGTGTGGCGAGTGGATGCTACATTGGACAGCCTGGCTCTAGAGGATGTTTCTCCTGACACAGAACTTTTGTTTTTCTCCACCTACCAGTCATTTTCCTTTGTAATTTTTGGCTAATTTGGGTGATATGTCATTTTCTAAACCAATCTCTATAAAAAGGGATGATGTTCCACATTACAGAAGTTGTTCTTAACTCTCTCTGTAGATTCATCTGGAGAGTTTTTGTTTGTTTTTAAATTCCCATTTCCCATTCTCACATTCAGAAATTCTGATGGACTTAATTGGTGCTGAGTCCCAAATTGGTATTTTTTCAGAGCTCCACCATTTCAAACAGTCTCTGGGCTCTTCTGCTGACATTTGAAATCCGGCTCCACACAATGCGCCACCCGGCTGCGTGCCAGCGCCCCATAGCCACAACTCTGCCACCATCCAGGGCTTGAATGAGTAATAGCAACAAAGAGGATTTCACAGAAGGATTCAAGATCAGCGCCGTCAAGAATCAGCCAGATGACAGTAAAACATTTATTGGAGGCTTCAGCTGGGAAATAAGCAACAGAGATTCGACTGAATTTTTGTCTCTATTTGGGAAAGTTGTAGACTACACAGTTAAAACATATCTAGTTCCCGGAAGATAAAGAGGATTTGGATTTGTGCTTTTTAAAGAGGTTGCTAGTGTTGATAAGAAACACAAACTGGATGGCCAATTGATAGACCCCAAAAGGGTCAACGCTTTAAAAGAGAAGGAACTACTCCAACAGTTTTTTGTGGGTGGGTTGAGCCCATATGCTTCTGAAGAACAAATTAAAGAATATTTGGAGGCTTTGGAGAGATTGAAAATATTGAACTTCCCATGGATACAAAAACAGATGAAAGAAGAGGATTTTGTTTCATCACACATGCAGATGAAGAGCCAGTAAAGAAATTGTTAGGAAGCAGCTATCAAATTGGTGGTTCTGGGAAGTGTGAAATCCAAGTTTCACAACCCAAAGAGATAAACAGGCAGGAACAGCAACAGCAGAAAGGAGGAAGAGGTGCTGCAGCTGGTGGAGGAGGTGGTACTAGGGGTCATGACCAAGGTCAGGGTCAAAACTGGAAGCAAGGATTTAATAACTATTATGATCAAGGATATAGGAATTACAGTTGTGCCTATGGTGGTGATCAAAACTACAGTGTCTATGATCATACTGGGTATAACTATGGGAACTATGCATATGGACAGGGATATGCAGTGGCCAACAGAGCACTTATGGCAAGGTGTCTCAAGGTGGCAATCACCAAAACTATTACCAGCCTCACAAAAGGAGGACATTAGGGAGAATGCAGGAGGAGATGCCAAAGTAACCCATCTTTAGGACGACACTAAAGTTTGGTCGTCTCTTGATGTAAGATGATCATTTTGTAAAATACTTTCTACTGTACAAGACACAATGGTGTCCAACTGTATATAGCTGCCAATTCATTTTCTTTGTTTTTACTTTGCCTTTTGCTCTCTGTCTTGTGACTCAACATGGATTTGAATTTATACGAATCTCTTTTGTATGATTTCATGTTAAACCTCAAGTAAATTCCTTATGTGAAAACAAAGCATAATCTCTTGCACAGACCCTGGGCATTGCTATTAAAGACAACCACCATCAAAACCACAGAAAAGCAAACAGGTTACTCTAACGCAAAGTCAAGGAAAGGAATTAATAACTGTTTGTAATCAGGGCTCAGACCTGAAGATTGTGCTTGGGATAGATTCCCCTGACAACACAGGGCTTCCTAGGAAGGAAAGATGATTACTAAGACCAAAAGCACAATTTTGATAGAAAGGAGAGATGCATTCTGTGTAAATAACCAGCCATGCCCATTATAAGTTCTAGGTTTTCTTTCTAACTCCAGGGTTTATCTTTGGTCTCCATTGCTGCTGTTATGCTCCTGGTCCCTCTTGAATGTTGGTGTTTCCTGGATTCTCTTTGCTACTAGCTTCTTCTATAACTAACTACATTTTGTTTTGTTTCTCTCTTCCTCACCTTGGGTTTTCACTAGCTGATGACTTTTGGCTCCAACCAGAATAATCCATATCATTCCTTTGCCTCCTACATTTCAGGTGATCACTTGAAAATGCTCCTGATTCATTGTATCTCTACTGCCAGACTTACTTGTTTATTTACATGAACTTTGATACTTCATATTAATACATCAATTTGTATTGCCTTTGTGATATAGCAGTTACTATATTTTGTAGCAGTGTAATTTATATATAACAGTATTTTTATAATTTTCAGCTACCCAGATGATTTTTTTTAAATTGAGAGCTATAAAATTTATTCCAGCTACACTAGTGTAATATGGACTTAATAGGTAAATATAATACGACAATGCCTGAAAACCTATAAAACTTTGGAAAAGTGGGATTTTAGTTTTAATGTGCTGGAATCCAGTTGTAATTATACTGCCAAGAACCACAGCTTTTCCACATTTATTGGCCTTTTGTCTAGCCTCTCTTCAATAGTTTCTAGTAGGGTGGAAAGACTTACATGGAATTTGTTAGAGAAGATGTTTATCGGTTATCTCAGAGGAACAGACAGAAAATCTATACAATATTATGTTGGAATGATTTGAAAGCATGACCAATGTAAATTTTCCAGAATGGGAACAGTTATTTCTCAAGTCAGTAGGTTATTTGGAGAAACATTTTGTAAGATGGTTCTGTCTTAAAATTGTTTACATTCCTTAACTCATTAATTTATCTTCTAAAATCCTATCCTAATGAAATAAACAAAAATGCAGTGAAACAATAGTAAAGGCTATTTTTCAGAATAGTCATTATATTGAGACTTTAGAAACATGCATTTACATTAATAAAGACAATTTAAGTAAGATGGACCATTATGCAAAAATTTAAACTTATGTTTATGAAAAAATTAAATCTAAGGGGACATATATTGGTTACACTATTAAGTGGGAAAAAAACAATACTAGAAATAGAAAAAAAAAATCCTAAAATTTGTATGGAACCTCAAAAGACCTATGATAGTCAAAGCAATTTTGAGAGAGAATACCAAAGCTGGAAGGAGAGGTTGGTAAAAGAGTGCAAACTTTGTAAAAATTAACTAGATGGAGGGAATTCTTTCACAATGTATACATATATCAAATCACAACAATGTACACTTTAACTATCTTACAATTTTATAAGTTAAGTTTATCTCAATAAAGCTAATATATATGTATATATATATACTTTTTTTTTAATTAAAGTTTATTGGGGTAACAATTGTTAGTAAAGTTGCAGAGATTTCAGGTGTACAATTCTGTAATACAGCTAAAATATTTTTAGTTGTAGAAGAAAGTATAGTACTTAAACAAGCATGGGGATGAGAATTTAGTCACTAGAACTGAACCCAGATGAAGAGTCCATTTAGAAAACAGGTTGGCAGTTTTGTTTGTTTGTTTGTTTGTTTAAATGAGAACCTACAATTATCATATTTCATATTCATTCAACACCTAGGTGTTTATAATGGCAAAATAAAACACAAGACTTGTATAAATGCAGCTTTATTTATAATAGCTCCCAACTGGAAACAACCCAAATGTCACAAATAAATAAAATTATGAACATACAGAAGATGAATTAGTATAAAAATATTAAACATTCTTGAATAATTTTAAAAATAAGGAAACATTTCCTATTTCTTTCAAATTACCTTTTCACATCCTGTGCAATGCACGGTATGGAGCAACCAGTTATACTACGAATACACAAAACCATATACCAAGAATGATTGGTAATGGCCAATATTTCAGGCAAGAGAGAAGGAAGTTAGTATATAGATTATATATGTGTGTGTGTGTGTGTGTGTGTGTGTGTGTGTATATATATATATATATATATATGAGAAATTTGATTATGATATGCCTTAATATAGTTTTCTTCTTGTTTCTTGCACTAGTTTTCACCACATTTGAAAAAAAAAAATTGAGTATTTCTTCAATTTTTGTTTGTTTGTTTGTTTTTCCCTTTACCTCTTCTTTGAAGATTTCAATAGCACATATATTTAGCTTTTTGATGTCTCAAAGATCACTGAGGTTCTGTTTTTGGTTGCTTATTTTGAGTGCTTTTTTTCTCTGTTTCATTTTTGATAGTTTTTGTTGCTGTGCCCTCAAGTTCACTAATATTTGTCTAATCTACTGTTAATTCCTCTCAGTATGCATCTTGGGCATAGCATTTTTCGTATATAGAAGTTCCATTTCATAAAATATGGTATATACCTTCCATGTCTCCACTTAACATATTCAATCTTTCCATTAGCTCCTTGAACATATGGAATACAGTTATAATAATGATTAAAGTCTTTATGTACTAATTTTATCATCTATGTAATTTCTGGGTTAATGTAGATTGGTGGATTTTTCTTCTAACTATGGATCTTACTTTCCTGCTTCTTTTCATTGCTTTACACCCTTACATACATTCATGAATTTAGTTCAGAGAAGCATTTATCTGCAAAGCACTGAAATTAATGTTTGTCATAAAACTTTGATTACATTCCTATATTGTCTTACAGTTTAAATTTAGATTATTGTGTGACTTTCATCCTCATTCTTTACAATCTTACATGGATTCCTTGCCTTTAACTTTTGTGTAAATTGGGTTCCAATATCTCTTTTTTCAATACCAACCATGATGTTTTATATACGCTTAGTTTTTCTCTTTTCCAATAGATGACCTCTCATTTGTTTTAATACTCCTGTGGGTCTTTCATCTATTATCCTCTCATGCTCTCGTTCTTTAAGGCTTATTTGTATTTAATCTTGCCAATAACTCAACGGGGAACTGAAAAAAATCAATATTTTCTATCTAGAAATGTTGACCAATCACCTATTTTCAGAACAAAAGCTAAACAGTAGTGAGAAAGAGAACACCTGCCTAGTTAACTGAATAATCCTGATAAACTCCAGAAAGTCACAAAGCAGGAGATATTGATGCCAAATTGCCTTCACTTTCTAGTTAATGATAGTTCATGTGAGTAAAGGCAGATTATTTCTGAGACAACTAACTCATAAATAGGGTCAATTAAATATTGTAAAAACGTTGAGAGTATTTTGTTTGGCCTAATGTGGGTTAGATTTTTCAAGTTTCCCTTTAAGGGCAAAAGCAAGCTCTCTAAAAACAAAATAAAACAAACAACAACAACAAAAACAGAGATAAGAAGCTGACTAGGAATTATTACCCAGAACTGGCATAAAAATGAATTAAGCTGGATGTTGAATGACATTAACAAATTGAATAATGTTAGGAACCAGAGAAGTGAGATTTATCATTGGTTCTTTGGAACAAAGTAAAACTAGAAATAAGGTTGGAAATTAAGTGCTTAAGAGTTATATCAATCTAAAAACAAAATAGTTTTGTATATTAAACACAAAAAGGTGTGAATGAGGCCAGAGACTACTGATAATATTTGAGCACATGTCTCGTGCGACACCTGTAACTCATTTGATCATTGACTTGGAGAGTGGGTTGGCTGGAGTTAAAAGCAAGATCTTTGTAGAAAATCTGATACAATCTACAAAAAGTCACTAGAACTAAGTGAGGTTAGCATGATTATAGGATATCAGATTAATATAAAATAATTAATTGTGTATCTACATATCAGCAATGAACAATCAGAAATTAACATTTAAAAATCAATGACATTTTTATAGCATCCAAAAAATGAACTACTTAACGATAAGTGTGACAAAAGATGTGTAAAACCCGTACAATAAAATCTATAATAACTAGTTCAGATAAATGAGAGAAAACCGAAATTAATTGAAACAACTGGATGACTATTTTTGGATGCAAGTTCTTTCCAAACTGACCTCTATGTTCAGACTAATGTTAATCAAAATCCCAGCAAGATATTTTTTGCAGAGATTGGAAAACTGATGATAAAGTTCATCTGAAAATCCAAAGGTCCTAGAATAGCCAAAGCAATTTTGATTTTGAAAAAGGACAATGTTGGAAGACTAACACTACTTTATATTGATAATTATTATAAAGCTACCATAATCAAAACAGCATGGTATCAGCATCAAATAGATGAATGGAACAGAGTAGAGTCCAGAATTCATATATATACAGTCATGGTTAATTGCTGATCATCATGCCTGAAACCTTCCAGATCCTCATATAAATGCTGACTGGCTTGAGTGCTTTTCTTCTTAGTAAGCTAATTAGTTTGTACTTTAAGAAAATGTAGACATTGCATATTTAAATTTTAATACTGATGCTTTTACTCAGTGTTTAATTTCATTAGAAATACATTAGTATAAGAGGATCTGACATAAAAAAAATCATCCTTGTGCACTGTTGGTGATAATGTAAAATGATGCAACTGCTATGAAAAATAGTGTAAAGATTCCTGAAAAAACTGAAAGTAGAAATACCGTATGATCCAGCAATCTCACTCCTGGGTATATATCCAAAATAATTGAAATAAGGGTTTTGAAAAGATATCTTCATTCTCATAATTATTGCAGCATTATTCACAATAACCAAGACACAGGTATAACCTAAGTGTCCATTAATGGATAAAGAAAAAAATACACACACGCGCACACACACACACACACACACACACACACACATAATAGAATATTGTTTAGCCCTGAGAAAGAGAGAAATACTGCCATATGTGATAGCATGGATGAATCTGGAGGACATTATGCTAAGTAAAATAAGCTGAGTCATGTTTGATAATAACTCATCTTTCAGCCCTAACCACTGAGCAATGCTGGCTTCTCTGCTGCCCCTTGCCCAGTTCAGCTACTGGTGGCTTTTCTCTAACTTTCAAGGCCATGGACTTGGCTGAACATTCACTGTAGAAATAGCCCATCCATCTCCTTAAAGATCCTTCTGAAAAGTGCTTCATTCCATGATCTGGTGATCCACAAATTACTCGAAACCTTTGTCCTATAGCATTCAATACTAATGGAGAGTCAAGTTTCTTTCTCTCATTCATCAAAAGGCATCATTTTCCTCTTCTTGTTCAACTATTTGGTGGTTTTATTCCCTCCATGAACCTAGACTTTTAAAATCAGTAAGTCCTATTTAGGAGCTGCGTTCAGGATGCCTCACTAGGTCTTCACAATTTATCCTTTTTGGCTCTAAATCAAACAAACAAACAAACAAACAAACAAAAAAAACACTATATACTCCCATTGTGGGGCATCAGATCTTCTAAACTTGAATAAATGCATCTTAAGGGGTAGGCTCTCTTTTTTTTATGCCTTACATGGCTCTGCATATAGCAAAATGCTCAAATGCTTTGCACCAAACAAATATAAGAAATTGTAAAACACTTGATGATATCTGAAATAGAGTTGAGAGCTGAATTATTCCTTTAATCCACCATGTTGGCCCTAGAGCATGTTGGGGATTACCACATTAAAAACAGTTTTTTGCTTAAATTCAGAAATACTACTGGGCCCTCATTAATTTGATCTTCATCAACTACAGGAAACACACTACTCAGTACTTACCCTTTGCTTTCACTTTGCTCTGTATTTAGGAAACTTGGTTCCATTTTCCATGTTATTATTTAGGATAGTTTAGAAAACATTTTTGGTATGCTAGGCTTCCTTAGGTAAGCATCCTTCCAGGTTTGATGAATTTGTGGGAATATTTATTTCTGGTATTCACTCTTAGGCAGTTCTATCCCCAGATTTATTCACAATCTGGAACTGTTAAAATAAAATAGTAGGGACTATGTTTATTCACTCCTGTATTATCAGTGTCCAGCTGAGTGCCTGGCACAAATATGGTTAGTGTGCTTACATTTAACAGTAACAAAACTTTCACCCATCTCCAAAAGCCATTATTTAAGTTTTCAGTTTTTAATTACTTTTTTACCATTTAAATAAGCAGTGCAAACTCATATTAAGAAGAAGTAAATAATCTGAGGAGTTTTTCTGGTCCACAAAAGTACAGGACAGTTTCAATCCAGTCAGTATAAAGAGATGACACTTGACTTGGGGGAACTTCCTTTAATGACAGAGAGACAACACGGGGATTTAAGAAATAGAGACATAACTATAGTGTAGACATTGAATAAGGTTAAGGCTACATTAGGCAGAAAGTGTATGTTTAAACCATCAGAGAAAATAATATTTGAGCTACCATCAATTGTTACATTTTAGGAGGTATTTATGGTACAATTATATTTTGCCCCACAGCACACCATGTGGAAATCTAAAATTTGTCTCTGTGTTGGCATCTTAGCTGGACATACTTTATGCTCCAGAATAACGGAATAATGATTTATGTGTTGATCATACCACATGCTGCTGAGGATGTGGTGCTTTCATTCATTGCTGGTCAGAATGCAAAATGGTACAGCCACTGGGGAAGACAGTCTGGAGGTGTCTTACAAAACAAAACACATGCTTACACAGGACGCAGCAATCTTGCTCCTTAATATTTACTCCAAGGAGTTGAAAACTTATGTTTTGCACATGGATATTTATAGCAGCTTTATTCAGAATTGCCAAAATTTGGAAGCAACCAAGCTATCCTTTAGTTGGAGAATGAATAAAAAACTGTGGTACAGCCAGACAATGGAATATTATTCAGTGCTAAAAATATATGAAAATTTCTGAAACGGAAATTTCTAAAAATAAATGAGCTGCCAAGCCATGGGAGAAATCTTAAATGCATTATTTCTAAGTGAAAGAAGCCAATCTGGAAAGGCTACACACTGTGTAATTCCAACTGTATGACATTTTGGAAAAGGCAAAACTATGGAGATAGTAACAAGAACAGTGGTTACCAAAGGTTTGGAGTGGGGTGGAGAAATGAATATGCAGAGCACAGAGAATGTTTAAGACAGTGAAAATACTCTATATGATATCATAATGATGAATACATGTCATTAAACATTGTACAAACCCAGGGACCCATAGAATGTACAAAAATAACAGTTGTAAACTGTGGACTTTGGGTGACTATGATAAGTCAGTGTAGAGTCATCGTTTGTAACAAATGTACCCCTCTCTTGGGAGATGTTGACAATGGGGGAAGCTGTGCATGTGTGGGGGCAGGGCGTATATGAGACATCTTTAAATTTTCAGTTTTTCTTCTGAGAACTTTCTTCCTCTTCCTAAATACATTGCTTTGAATTTCCTTTATTGTATGTCTTTTGATGGTACAGTCAGTTTGTTCTTTTGAGATGGGTTTTTATTTCATCCTTTTTTGAATTATAATTTCACAATTGTCACAGGTTGAGTTGGCCAAGAAACAAACTATGATACACAGGTAAGCATGCAATTATTTTATTAGAATTTTTAGGATTCACACTTGTGGAAGAAAATAAGATTGAGGCATGGGGGAAAAGGCTGTTGTTTTTAGTTGGACAGATTACCAAGCCTTTGAACCCTAGCATTGATTAGTCATTGGCTATGGTGTGCATGAGAAAAAAGCAGTGCCCTCAGTAAAGCAGCTTTTGCCAGCTGAGACAACACTTTAAGGGGGCTAAAAGTTCAGAGCTCTCTTCCTGAAGCATTCTCAGGTGCTGGTGTAACAAACTCTTCACTACTGAATATTGATATTAGCAATTCATTTCAGTGATTCCTCACAACTGTGCATAGAGTTTTATGCTGGTAGTTGTTTTCCATCATCACATAGAACTATGTGATAGATTTGTTTGTTTGTAGTTATAGAACAATGATTCCATTGTATTCTGGCTTCTATTGTGGCTGTTGAAAAAAGTAATTGGTTGAATTGTTTTATTCTAGATGATTTACTGTTTGTTCTGGTTACCTTTAAAATCTTTTAGTCTCTTATAAAAAAAGTTTTTCTTTTTCTTTTTTTTTTGGTTAATGTAGGTGTTCTGTAATTACACTATGATGTTTCAGTTGGAGGATTTTTGTCATTTATCTTACAAGCAATTTTGTGACTTAATGTGTGTGTGTGTGTGTGTGTGTGTGTTGACAATTATAGTAACTTAGCAATTTCCTTCTCAGTTTCATGTTTTCTGTCTTTCATAACCTTCCGGAACTCCAAATTGACATGTTAGACCAAATTCTATCTTGATGTTTCTTATGAAACCTTTCATATTTCTCTTAGCTTTGTCTCTTTGGATTGTGTTCTGCATAATTGTTTTTGCGCTATCATATTTTTTATTAATTCTCTTTTTGCTGTGTTTAATTTGTTGTTTAATCCATTCATAGAGTTTTTAATTTAAATTATTGTATTATTTTGTGAAGTTCGGTTTTGTTATTTGGCAGAATTGATTTGTTTCCTTTTTGTTTGTTTCCTTTTCATTTGTTTCCATATCATTGTTTTCTCAAAACATTATACATAATTGCTTTATAGTCTGTGTCTGGTAAATGTTAGATCTTATTTATATATAAGATTATGGACTTGGCATTGTATCATGAAATGTTTGAGAAATGGAATGTTAGCTGCCTGACCATTTTCCTTAGAACTTCGTGGAATACTTTTAAAGAGTAGATTGATGTAGAGTTTCTCTACAGTGTATCTGCCTTGGTCCTGCTAGTCAACTAGGGATCACTTTGAATAAAAATCTGTGATGTTTTCCAGACCACATAGTTAATGTGAATTTATATAAAAATGATGAGTATGTGGTTACAATTCAAAATGATGATTATGTGGTTGCAAATTCCCAGGGAATATCTTCCCCTATCAACTCAATAGCAGATTCATGACAGTTAATTATTCTTCAAAGTGGGATTTATTTCTCATTCATCCTTACATTGAGACTGTAACTACTTGAGGTCTCAAAGTTATGCCAGGTCTCCATTTAATATTGGGGTATTTTATTATGTTTGTAATATTGGGAATAACCTTTTGATCCTGTTCTCAATATCCTGTGCAGTCCCCAAATTCGACACTTAAGGGTTCTAGGTTTTGGCAGAAACATGATTTTGACTCTTAAATGTCTTCTAAGTTTCCTGTGTTCAATTTGTTTCTGGGATCTATGGATTTATTATTTTAAATGTTCGCCAATTAATTTTAAAATCAGACACACAGTATGTCTATCTGTGTATTTACATATTCCAATTATTTCAGGTATTTCAATAACACTTATAATTCAGGTATCTGTTCAACTATATTTCTGCAAATGTTCCATACATCAATATAAATACCAAATATGAATGCTTCATGCATTCTCAAAATTATCTTTTTATATGGATGAAATAAAGTGTTTATTTATTTTGCCAAATAATAAAATGGCCTTCATCACACTTTCCAAATACAATTCAAATATTTCCTTTTATGATACACTAAGACTCATTGATTTTTAGGTTACATGTCTAATTTTTTGTAAGTTATAAATTATTAATAAAGTCATTACATAGTAAAGTTAAAATGTAAACTCTAACATGATTGTGGGAGTATGATAAATTTGATATGGAAATCCAAAATCTTCAGAACAACGTTCTATCCTTCTAGCTTCATATATTTTGCTTAAGATAAAATAAAGAGAATTCACATTAAGCTATGCAATAAAACATTGTTATTTCAGACTTCTCAAAGTTATGTAAAATATATAAAATATGTAAGGGTAATGTTTATATATATATATATATATATATATATATATTTAAAATAGTAATGGAAAACTCAAAACAAAAATAATGTCCTTATTTCAGTCAGCTCTACTCTTGTATAGATTATTGAAATACATATACAATTTTAATGTAACTCAAAATAATTGAAAGAAATAAGAAGATTTAAGTATACAATGCTATAGTGTCCAAAGCTATGAGGAAATTCTGCATTTAATTCTAAGAAATCAAGAAATGTGATAAATAGTGTATTGTAATTCTGACCCCTATCATTCTTCAGATGAAACAGCTAGACATTTACCTCATGAAATTTCTGCTTTATACTGTGATAGTATTTTGATTTATCCTTTGTGAGTTATCTACAAAATAGAGCTACTTAACACTTTCACTAGATAACGATGACCTTTGAAAATTACTTGTGTCTCATGAAGATATATAAAAATACAAAATAGGGGACAGACTTTGGAAATTCTGGTAGGAGAGTATTGGAATTAAATGATTTGAAATTCCAAATACTTTGTAGTGGAGAGTTTGGCTGCAGTTGAATATAAAGGAGAGTTCAAAAGGCGTAAGAAATGTTGGTAGCTTCTATAGGCAGAAAATAGGAACTGCAGTGGGCAGAACTCTTCCTTTGGAAGGCAGCTCTGCCAATGTATGTTGTTATAGTAACAATATTAAGTTGGGAAAGGGATATTCCAGGTAGCATATGGAGGATAGCTCTGGGGAATCTAAAGGCAGGACATTTTAAGGTTCAGAGAAACATGCATGTACCATTCGGAATTTATAGCACATAAATGGAATTCAGAGAGAAGCTCAAGTCTGTGGAGAGGAAGGTGGAATGAGCAGTAATAAGGCCTAGAATGTACATGTGTATGGCAGATTATCATGGTAGAAATTTGGGGTCAGGAGTACAAAACTATCCAATAAGCCAGGGTATATGGTTGGATTGGAAGTGTAGTTATTGGGTAGAAGCTCAATATTTAGAATCGGGAAACAAAGAACAAAATTATATTAGCTTATAGGTCAATTATTTTTTGGAGCACAGTACCAAAATTAAAGCCTGTAGAACCAAAGGCAATATATTCGAGTGAAATGGTGATGTACAAAACAACAAGGCATGATGGAAACTGAAGTGAACTCCAGAATGCATGTCTCATGGTAAGGAGGCAGTTCTTAATGAGTCCAGGGCATAATTTGCATGGAGGGTCCATGGACAGATATTTATTTATGTATTCATTCATTCATTACCAGAGAAGACAGAGCTTTGATTTTGATAAATCTTATGGCAATTTGATTTTGACAACTAAATTGTTATTGTTTTTCAGGCTAAATTCCCTTCTTTTCAGTTCTCACTTTGATTTTTTTTTTTTTTTCTGTTGCTTTTTATTTTATTTTATTTTATTTTTTATATTAGTTTCAGGTGTATGAAATATCATAATGATTATACATTTATTTTGCTTCCTCTAAACTGGAGATTGACATCTATCTTCTCTTTAGGGTCAAGGATGTTTCACTGATGGCAGAGATTGAAAAGAGTATCACATTTGGCCTAGGATTCATTAAGTATTTTTCAGTCAGACTCAATTAAAAACCATCGGCTATTCTGGGCCCATATTAATCACACCAAGAGTCGCCCCCTGTCCTATTTATGAGGAAAAAGATCTCACTTTCCAAATCAGGATCAAAACAATTTAGGAAGACATCTATGCAATTAAATTCAACAAATATTTACTGAATAATGTCTGAGTGTTTAGCAGATTTCTTCAGCACTTGGTAATGACTCTTGTATTGCTTTTGCACTGTGTTAATATATTTATATGCACTTGTTGCCATTGTTGATTACTTGCTCAGTAGATAGTTTCTTTGGCTTTGCTTTTCTGTACCTGTATTTATCAATTTTTGTTATTCAATCTAGATTTAACAAGGCTTAGAAAACGCCTTCCTCCTTATCAATAGCCTTAATATAGTACTCTTCCCCTGATAAAAATTCTGAAGTACATTGAGTGTACAGAAATGCAGCAGTAGAGTAATTGGATTTATGTTCAAGAAATGGGTTTCTTGCCAACCAAACTTCATCCTTTACTCATCTGTTTTCAAGCTTTAACCTTTCTGTATGTGCACTCCAGGCTTGATCCAAGGGCTTTGTGTGCTGATATCAATTTTTTCTTCCTGAGGTGAATGAAATAGTGCATATTTGTATGTTAGTAATGCAAGGATCCTTCACAGTACTTTGAGAGATAAAGTGACTATAGAATTTTATTTAGGATTATGTAGTTTCAACATCATTAACAGTAGAGATCTGTAAACCTTCAAAAAGGAAATGTGTAAACCTTACAGTCTTTTTTGTTTGTTTCATTGGGGGAGGAACTTATACTATTTTTAAATTTTCGCCCAAATGTTCCTGAACATTGTTCAGATATTTAAAGCACAGATGCCCTCAAAATATTTAAAGGCTAACAAGTTAAACATGCTGTTTGCAATTTTGCTTAGAAGCTCTGGGAAGAATAAAAACAATATATATTGGACAAATAAATAAATATTTTATAATCTTAAAATATTTTCCATGGTATAAAAACATAGTTTTATCACTCTTTTCCAAGTTAATTCATATTTCATAGGTCTAAAAGTAAAAAGTTGAAACATTAATAAACAGTTTACAAGTCCAGAAAAATAGTATATTTTATCAGCCCAGAGTTGCCCTGCTATGGTTTTAAAGGAATTACTTTTTCACCTTGCCTTCAATTGCATAAAATTTGATTTGGCACTAGAAGTTAAATAAACTAGCTTCAAAAGTAAAACATTTTTTAAAGGATTTAAATTATCAAATCCATTATAAGATTAAATACTATCCTGAGAAATATGGAATAGATTCTTACAGCACAAATAGGAGTAACTAATATGAATTACATACTAATACAAAATTTTCATTAATTATGAGTAAGGTATTACAGCAAGTTCTTTACAGAAATTACCTAGTTAAATCCTTTCCATAAGTTCATGAGGCAAGTATAATAATGCCTATGCAGCACTATTTAGACATATTTATTATCTTTGGAGACCTATCCCCTTTTACACAGACATGCTTTCTTGATTTAATAATATGGCAAGTCACTAGTGCTGTGGTAGCAAATAAGACCCTTTCTTATAAGCATCTTAGAAGATAATCAATTTTCAATGCAATGACCTTGGGCTTTTATTTGACTGGTTAGGGTATTGGAGTAGAGGATAAGAGGTGTTTTTTGTTGTTGTTTTTTTATATTAGATTCATGGGGTGATTATAGTGTTTGTAGAGGGAAAGCGAGGAGACAAATGACTTAGAAAGAAAATAATAGAGGAGAAGCAAGCCATGAAATAGGCAAGTTGAGTAAGTTTTTCTGTGTGGTGTGTAATACAAAACCTGGTTACATATCTATTAGTAGCTTCAGTAAACTAGGCATTCTTTGCGAGTGCATGGTGGAGTTGGATCAATTTGGTGGTGTGGGGACAGAGCCCCAGAAAGCAGTTTCCAGGCTTTCGGCCTCACATAGAAAGTTGCTGGCTCAGGTAGTACATGGCCATCAACTGTGATTGAATGGCCATCAGCTGGACTAGTTGGCCATCAGCTGTAACCAGTGAGCCATTGGCCACTACTATAAATGCTGTAGCTACGCTAGCAGAAAATGGGGGCTAGCAAGAAGACGGTGGCTGAGCTAGCAAGCACGGATTGCGAGAGGTGGATGCCACCAGCGAGAATATAGTGGTGTGACTCCCCTACCTATGGCTCCATGGGTGTTCCTTTTGGCCTCACCATATCCTGCGTTCTTATGTGGGGAGCGGGAACAGAGACCCCGCAGGCCGCCCCACATGACACATGGCACAGTGAGCAGGGTCTCCCGCAAGACAGGTGGGTAGATAACAGCTGATATTTAGTGAATTCTTATTCTGGACCAAATATACAATCACCTTTATTCCCCCCAAAATGCTTTTAATGGTACTATTGCTATCCCTATTTTTAGATGAGGGAACCGATTCTTTGATAGTGTGGGGGCAGAGCCCCAGAAAGCAGTTTCCAGGCTCTCAGCCTCACATAGACAGGTAGTAAATGGCCATCAATGTGATTGGATGGCCATCAGCTGTGGCTAGTTGGTCGTCAGCTGTAACCAGTGAGCCATTGGCCACTAATATAACTGCTGTGGCTGTGCTAGCAGAGAGAAGAGAGAAAAAGAATGGAGGCTAGCAAGAAGATGGTGGCTGGGCTGGCAAGTGTGGATGGCGGTTTGCGGACAGTGTGAATCCAGCCTCCATTGAGAGTATAGTGCCGCCAGAGAGAATATAGTGGTATGACTCCCCTACCTATGGCTCCGTGGGTGTTCCTTTTTGGCCTCACCATATCCTGCGTTCTTATGTGGGGAGCGGGACCAGAGACCCCGCAGGCCTCTCTGCATGACAGATAGGTTTCATCGTTTGTCCAAATTTATTGAGTTGGTAAATGGTAGAGTGGGGAATTTTTAACCAAGACCCTGTGACTCCCGAGATGACAATCTTAATGATTGCACAATGATGCATGCTATTGTGAATCCCGTTTGAAATCAAGATCTGCTCCCATGATCCTGTCAAGTCTGATGGATACCTTTTCTACAGATGAGCAGACTGAAATTTAAGAGGTTCAATGATTAGCATAAGATTACTTAGCTAACGTAGGGAAGGGTCAGAATTTAATTCACATCTATTTCAAAAGCCCTTGAATTTTCCCTTTACCACATTTTAGATAAATGTGCTCAGTCTTTCTTAACGGAGGCAACAGTTTTGCTCCCTTAAAAAATGTTCATTGTAATTTTGGTTTAGTTGATTTGGTCTAGGTTAAATGATACTTAAAATAATTCCTCTGATAACAAATCTAACTCCATTTTTGATGTTTGACTGCTGTTAGCTTTTAAGCCCCACCACTCACCTTCCTCTTCCACCCTACATCTAGGCAAGCTGATAGAAAGCCCAGATGCTGCCTCTTTTGGCAGCTGCAAGGTCAGACCATGCAACTAAGGTCAGCACACCTGAGGGCCTTCATCAAGCTAACCACCCCTAATCACCATAAAAGTCAAGACAGTTTCTTTCCCAGCTCTCTAAATCCATTTTATGACTGGCTTGGGAGCCAGCATTGTCCTTCTAAGCCAGCCTCTTAGTGGGTAAATAAAGCTTTTCATATCTCCTTGGTGAGTGTGTGCTTGCGGTGTCATCAATTTTGACATGAGAATTAAATTTTAGGTGGGAGTCTATCTTATCTCAACAGAATCCCTACAACAGTTTCCAGTATATATTTTTTAAAAACTCAAGCAGAAAAGGAATTTGCTTAAAGGATATGTAATAGTTCATAATATTAACAGAAGGCTAGAACCAGGCTAAGAAATTGGGCAACTACCAAGAGCGTCTAGATAGCAAGAAAGAGAGCCAATATCATGCCTCAGGGACAGTATGGTTGGGATTTTGCTGCTGGCATTACTGGCACTGAGTACTTATCACTGTCTCCATTCTTGAACTCTCACAGCACTGATTGCCAACACTGCAGGAAAGTGTCCATATACCCAGATCATTTGGTCACCTTTTCAAGACTAAAACCTGGAGGTGTGAGCATTTAATTATCCACATTGTAGTCAGCCACAAAGCAGGGATAAGGTTTAACTGACTTCTTCTGATTAAATAATGTTTTCCATTAAGACATGTACAATTAAGATAACCTCAAAGAAGAAAGGTTGTTCTGATTTCAGAAAACACAAGAATATGTGCACCACAACATAATATCTCTTATATAGTAGTATTTTTGACACCGTAACATGAATCCTAAGTGATTATCATTTCTTCCTGAAATCCTTTATTAATTCATGTGGCTATTCTATTAGTTAACTACCTTTTTGATTATTTTTTTATTATTGATTTTCTTGTTCTTTCTAGTCCCCAAATAAATACACTTCTTAAGTTCTTCTCTTGCCATTTCTACTCTCCCATAGAGATAGCACTCATCTTCTTAGCCTTAACTTAGAACATGGGTGGTTCTAAGTCGCCATCTGTAATCCAAATATCTTTCTATGTAGACTGAGTCATTCATTTATATTTCCCTTCTGGATATTTACATCCAGATTTTCTCCTATAAGTTCAAAGTTAAAATGCCTAAGACCTAACCATCTTCTCCCAAATCCAGCTCTTCCCTAAGATTTACCTATCTCTGTAAGCTACCTTGTCTTGTAATCATCCCACTGACACCTTTGAGTATGCTTGCTTCCTAATGGCCTGTGTCACCAAGTGTTGTCAACTGCTGCACAAACTTTTTGCTAAATTGTTATAAACAGATTTATGTATATCAGAGGACATAAACTAAATTAGAATTTAACAGATCTGGCTGAAGATAACTTTGACAGGGCTTTATTGAATTCATGCATTTGTGTTTCAAACATTTTTGTTTGTTTTTGGTGAAATAAATTATTTGAGGAGAAATATAACAATTCCAGTTTAGAAGAGAAATATGTCTATTTTCAAGGGTTATCCCTAGAAATATAGACCAGGACAGATAAACCTCACAGCTTTTCATGCATTGGAAGTAACTATAATATTATGACTTCCTTTTAAAATGTGAATTTGCTCAAATATTATACAGATACTTCTTCTATGCTACTTGCTATCTTTTCTGCATCACCTGTCTGGCATTTTTGGCTGCTGTTTCCAGACTTATTGTTGTTGCTCATTAACTGATGCTGGGTGGTCTTCATAAAGTCATATCAGCAAACTGTGCTTTACCCCATGTCCCCACCATACACACACCTCTTATTCCCTGTCCCGGGCCTTACCTGTTGATGCCCAAGATGTCAGGAGACCTGCTTAGTGCCTACAATTTTGAAGTGAGGGGAAATTAATGCCTAGAACATGCAGTTCTGTCAATAGAATATCAAGCTGGATAAATTATTCTCTGTTCCTTCCAAACTATCATTATAACTAGTAGTCTGTATTCTTAGAAGACAGTCCCATGAGCTCAAGCAATCTGTTGTGCATTAAATAAGCATTAGTCATGCACTCTTGTGCTGGCTCTCCCTCCTTCCCTGCTTTACTCCCTTTTCCCTTACTGTCTTTGTAGGTTTTTCACTCCTTAGCAAAATGGAACTCCGAATTTCAGACTTTGCTTTTTGGGCAATCCCGTCTAATACAGGTGTGCTGCCTGTTTGACAAATAGCCCGAGGAGATTATTTAGGAGAAACTGGGCTTAAAGAACAAAATCATCTGGAGACTGCTAAGGCCCATGTGCGGGTAGTAGAGAGGGAGGTAAGGAGGTAGGGAAAAGTTATTTTAGGAGGAAAAGTTTGTAAGCATACTATTTATGGTAGAAGTTATCTATCTATATTGATGAACTATAGTTAAAAGGGAGTTAATCTACCAGTGAAAGTAAAATAGTAAATGTTTATGGAGGCTTTGTTTTCTAGGCACCAAAATGCCTGTATTTACATTACCTTATAAAGAGGCATCAAATTTGATACTTTCAATGACTAAAAGTAAGAGCAAAGTCCCGATCTGAAGCCAGATCTTCTTTTAGACTAATTTCATATCCTCAAGCTATCAATCATAAGAGTGAACGTAAATCACCAAAATAAGAAAGAGAATTTTGTATAACATAAAATAATCGCCACTTAGTAACGTCAGTGGGTTTGAAGAAATTCATTATGTTCAACAAGTGTACATATTGTGACTTATCTTTGAATTATTTGCTTAAGACCTGTGCTATTGAGTGTTGAGACATCATCTATACTAATACTGCTATCTTTTTGAAATGTTCTGGAACTGCTTATTGGTACAGGTTGGTAGGAAACATAATTCAATAAACTAATGAAAAATAATTCAGGCATAAAACCTGAGTTTTTCTTCATATGTTATAGTCAAACTACATTTATCACAGTAAAATTTCAATATTATAAATTTGTATTTAGATGAAAAGTAGTTCTCTCATTATCCTAGTCACTGATGTCACATATGGCAAACTCTATAAAAACTTTACATAAAAAAGATGGTGTTGAATTGCTTTAAAAGAATAAATTTTCTGCCTCTGAGTTAAAAAAAAAAAAAGAAAGGAAGAAACCTATGTCAAAATCCATCCATAACTTTAGTCACTTTAAATTTTTGAAATTAATTGTGTTATTTATAGTATAAGATTAAATTTACTTGGAAAATAAAATATCAAGTATTAGGCATAAAGTAGTTTCTCAAGAAATGAAAAAAATATATATTTTATATTTTAAATTTCTGGCACGTCTTACTGTGAACTTTTATTGAGGCAGTATTTGGCTTGGCAGTGACCCTGTGTAATTTACCTCCTCATCATACAAAAAGTGGCATATGATACTATGAAATTTTATGTTAAATTTGATGTATTTAATAGGTAAAAATTATTTGACAAAATATAAAAAGCAATAACAATAAAAGAAAAAATATAAATAATATTTCATCAATATTTTAAAGATTTTTCTCACCAAAAGACAACTTAAAGGATAATCCATACACTATGGAATACATTCAGAATATTGCAAAAAGGATTTATATCCAGAATACATACATAATCCTACAAATAAACAACAATAAGATGGATAACCCAGTCAAAAAAAAAAAAATGGTGAAAGACTTGAAGAAACACTTCACAAAAGATAACTGAATATATGAAAAGATGGCCAACATCTTTAGTCAATAAGGATATGCAAAATAAAGCAACAAGGAGATATTCATACCTTTAGAACTACCTTTTGCTAATCCAACGGGGCGAAATTATATAAAATGTTATCAAGTGTGTGGACCACTAGGAACTCTCAAATATTGCTAGTGGGTATTATAATAGTTTGCTAGGGCTGTCATAACAAAGTTCTGCAAAATGGATGGTTTAAACAACAGAAATCTATTGTCACATTTCTGGAGACTGGAAATGTGAAGTCAAGGAGTTGGCAAAATTGGTTCCTTTTGAGACCTGTGAAGGAAGGATCTCTTTCAGGCCTCTCTCTTTGGTCTACAGTGTTTTGCCTTTATATATATGTCTGTTTCCAAATTACACTATTTTGCAAGAACACCAGTATTATTGGATTAGGGCCCACTCTAATGGCCTCATTTTAACTTAACTAATTACATCCGCAACAACCCTATTTCGAAAGAAGGTCACATTCTGACGTACTGGGGAATAGGACTCCACATATAAATTCTGGAGGTACAAAATTCAATCCATAACAAGTATGACAATGGTACAGTCATTTTGTAGAAATGTTTGCAGTTACATATAGTTCTATACTACGAGCCAAAAATTTCACATTTAGGTATGTACTCAAGATATATGAAATCATATTTTGCCAAAAAAGATTTGTACAAAAATGTTTATAGCATCCTTATTCATAATAGATGATATCTGGGAATAATCCCAAATATCCATCAACAGGAAAAAGGTTAAACAAACTATGGCATATCCATACAATGAAATATTACTCAGCAATTAAAATGAATGAACTGAATGCAACATCATAAATCATTGTAAAAACATTACGTTAAATATAGAAGCCAGGGACAAAAGTGTTCCATCTTTATGTTTCCATTTATATTAAAATTAACAGCAGACAAAATTAATCTATCATATTAGAAATTAGAAAATGGTTTCCTGGAGAGTGAGGGAGAGATATTGACTAAAAAAAGCAAAAGGGAATATTCGGAAGTAATGAAAATGTTCTTATCTTGTTTTGGGTAGTGATCACACAATTATATTATCATCAAAACTCAACAAATCAAACACCTAAAATCTAGTATACTTCTAATTTAACCAGACCTGAATTACATACAAACACATATACTTACACTTATACAAATACATATAAATATGTTTATTTAAACTGGAACCAACTTTCCTAACTTCATGTTGCTAAAATTCAAGCATGTAAAAAAGAAAAATAATAAAATAAGCTTAAAAATGCAAACCACAGTTGACATTTCCTGATTTAGGCTTATTTTATACTAAAATTTTGTACTAAGAAAATAATCAGTGAATTTTAATGAAAGTGGAATTCAAGATTGTATAACAAGGGAATCCATAAATCTATTTAAAATTCCAGCATTCATGATTCTTCCTTTGAAAATAACACAATTCATACTTAGCAACTGCTCTAGATAACTTGCAATTTGATGTTCAAAAGAGCAAACGTAGTTTCCCAGGCTTCATAAGTTTCAGCTTCAACATAGTTGCTGATTTATCTATTAAGACTCGAATCAGGATAGAACAGATTATGCCATGGGCACAAGTAACCCCAATTCTCAATGATTAAACACACTAAAGTTTTTTTTTTGTGTGTGTGTGTTTTGTTTTGTTTTTTCTCACTTGGTCTACATATCCAATAGTGTTGCTAGTGTCTTTGCTCGTAAGAAGCAATTGCTGAAGAGTCTTCTCATTCACCATCACCTGGGAGGTGAAACTGGAGGGTCTCTGGCATTTAAGTTTTTGTAGGTGGTACATGGCTTCCACCTACAAATCACTGGGTAGAATTAGTTATGTGGCTATGTCCCATCTCAAGGAGAGGGGTATGTATCCTCTCTTGTCCTATAAGGCTGCCCTTGAAAGACTTATTTAATAAATTGTAAAAAAATATATATGAAATTTCAATATCCCTTCTTTCTTGCTTCAACTGCTCTTAATCAAGCAGTAAAAAATGGAGAACTCCAACTTTAACTGAAAAACAAAAAGGCAAAGATATTCATAATCTTATTACCCCAACCATTATAGTGATTTTAATTTTTCCATGATTTCATTTCAGCCATTGTTCATTAGAAGACATCATTTTACATATTAAATATTGCATATAGTTATATTTTCCTTTTCACTGACCAATATACTAGAAGTATTTTCCATGTATTTTACTGTATATTTAAGCAGATTATTGTGAAGTCTGTAAATCATAAAAATAATTTTTAACATTATAAGGCTCTGTGACAAAGATGTCTAATTTTTACCCCAATATCATTCCTTTCAAGGAAGTTAAAAAAACATAAAAAAATATATATATATATATATATATATATATATATATATATATATATATTTAGAGAAGCAAGTATCCAGGTAAGGATTGTATTTCCCAGCCTCCCTTGAAATTAAGGTCTATTTAGTTTTGACTAGTAAGAGGTAAAACGATCTTTTTTGACCAGTAGGTGGTAAGAAGTATTTTTGGGAATGACTTAAAATAAGAATGATCAGTTCCTTATTTACCCCTTTCCTCATCTGGAATTTAGACATGATGACTCAGTTTGAAAAAACTGGGAATATCAAGCTGAAATAAACCTAGGTTCTGAAAGAGAAGGCCTGAGTTGAAATGCCTTGAGCGAAAAACAACTAAGTTGTTCACCCATTATTCATTTTGTTTGATTTTATTTTAGTTCTGTTTTGTCATATGTTTCTGAATCTAAAACCACCAAATACAGGTTCAGAATTCCCCAGCAATATATATATATATATATATATATATATATATATATATATATATATATATGGCTTTTAGAAATGCATATATTTAAAAAAAGTACAAAAGTACAAAACAAAAATGAAAACTATTCACTCTCTATTTCCTCTTTGCAACATAACAATTGTTAAAAGTTTTGTTTTGTTCCTCCAAATAAATATTTATCTATCAATATAAATAAAGAGATATATAGCTATATACATGCATTTGAATGTGTTAGTTATATTAGTAGTTGTTTTGTTTCTGTCAATAGAGGCTGATGTAGAAAGAGATACATATTCATATGCACATTTTCCCTGATGTTAGCAACAATATAGAGCATCTGTTTATATGTTATGAAGGATAAAAAAATTCGCTTATTTTCACTTTCTTTTATCTCTCCTCTCTCCTTAATCTCCTTGATTTTGCTGTTATTTTTTTCTAACATTCTTTGTATAATGTTATATGACTACTTATATTTTTTATCTTGATTTTTCAAGTTTATTCAATATTTGTTAATTCTCTACCAAGAAAATGGAGAAAATTAATAGAATTCCATTATCTACTATTTTCAACTCTGCATCTCAATTTTTGTTTGTTGTTATTATGAAATGTTTAATAATAGAGTATAACATTTAATGTCTATACTACATTTTGTATAGTTTTATATGTTAATGATTTCAATGCTTATCATTGTCCTTTTTATAATGGTTTATCATTTTTATTTTGAGTTGCCTGGATTTTCCTAGTAGTTATATCTAAAAAGGCTCTCATGTTTGGAAATGTCTTCCTGCTTTCTATATACCTAACACTCTTTCTTGGGTCTTCATAATTTTACAGTCATTGCTCCGTTGTCTTCAGGAATTTTTCTGTGGATCATCATGGCTCTGGAAAACAGAGCCAGGTTTAATTAGTGGGTCCTTTCAGTCTCAGAAAATTCAGTTCTTTAATTTCAGGGAACAATTCCTATCATTTTGTTGTCAGTTTTTTTGCCCACACTTATTATATTTTTGTTTATGTCATGGGCATCATTTTCTTTAAACTGGGTCAGTTTTTTTTCTATCTTTTAATGATAATTCTGAAATATATAATGATACTTGATTGTTGGTTTATGCTTACAGATAAAGGGAAAGTTTGTTTTATATAAGTATTTTTACTTCATTTTCTCCCCAGTTTAAGAAGGTTGTTAGGTAAACAAAACTTAAGCCTAAATAATTTACGTTCAAATTTTTTCTTAAGATCTGAGAAAAGTGGCACAGGTAATTTTGCAGGATTTTGCATGCTGAAAAATATCCTTATTCTACCTTTAAATCTAATAGATGATTTGGTTGGATATATAATTCTGGGTGAAAGTTATTTCCTCTCAAAATTTTGAAGGTTTTACTTTATTTTCTTTAGCTTCTTGTGTTGCTATTCAAAAGTCTCATGTCATTCTGTATACATATTTTTTATATTAATATTATAATTTCTTTCTGAAAGCTTTTAAAATAGTTAATTTATTGTGTGAAGTTTCTTAATAATAAGTATTGACATTAATCTTTTTTCATTTACTTTTTTCACTTTACATTCAGTGATCCTTCATAATCTATAAATTCATGTCTCTCAGTTTTTATGACATTTTAATGTTACTTTTTCCATATTTTTATCTCCTCTATTTTAATTTATCTTTTTGGAACTCTTATTATTTGTGTTTAGAACATCAGAATGTTCTTTAAACCCATTTATCCTTTCTTAATTGAAATTTTTTTTTTGCTCTCTTTTCTAGAAGATTCTTCAATTTTATCTTTCTTCCTTTTATTTATACTATAAAATTATTGATTTCTTAGAGCTCTTTTTTTTTATGATCTGTGTTGCTTTGTATGGCACCCTGTTCTTTTTAGACAGATGGAATGCTTTTATTTATAGAAAATATTTGACCCTCTGTAGAGAATAAAACTCTGGACTCTGATAGCATGAAGGAAGAGAAATTACCTGGCAGTGCCAAGTGAAGGAGAGTCTTTAGGGTTCTAACTACTTATTAAACAAATTTCCAAACAATCCGATTTAGTTTAGCCTCACTTTCACCCCCTCTTTCTAAAAGATAACAGATGCTAACGATTCCTGAGCCTTTAAGTCTCTGTAGTGTAAACTGGGCTGCTTTATTGTTAATACCATGGCTTTAGAATTGAATTTTAGGACTTGGATTCCTTGTGTATGTTAAGTTACCATTCATAAATCTGTTTACAGTTCCTAAAATTGTTTTGATATTTCCTCTCCTATTCACTGTGTCCTTTTAGGTGCTTTGTGACTTTAAAAAAGTCACTTTTCTGTCATTTTAATAGTGTTTTGTGGATGGTAAAAATATAAGTATGTGTCTCCATTCTATCTTCATCAACTAAACAAAATCTTATTAAATTATTTGATAAAAATGATTATTGAGTATTTTTAATGTCACTCTTTAGTTGTTGCTGTTATATAAACAAAAAACAAAAAAAAGAAAGAAAATTTTAAATATAAGTAGGTTGCCAAGATGATAAGAGGAGGAGAGAAAAAGCCTACTTAACATGAAGACATGCAAGTTTTCTCATCTTGAAAGTGAGAATTATGTGACATGGGTTAGTAATAGCCATAGTAAGATACATTAAATTCTTTAGAACCTTTTTTATATTTTAATACAAATATTTAATTGTTTGATTGAATTAGCTCAAAGAAGTCATTTGAACTGCTCTGATCTAAATTAAGAAAATCCCTCATAATTTTTAAAATTTCCAAATGTTGCAATAACACCTCATGGGGATGAAAATAACCAATGTCAATAGTTATCTTGTCTACACAAGGTTTATGAAAGCTTAAGAAAAAATGCTGAGTTGATCACTGAGTTCTGTTTTGCGCTGTCTCCACCATCTCCCTCTCCTTCTCCTACCTTATCTCTTTAATCCCTCTCTCTAACTCTCTGCATCTTTTCTTTCTCACACATATATTTCGGTATCTGAATGTGGGTGCATGTAGAATGTAAGAAGAAAAGAAGAAACTGAATGCTATGGATTTGAAACTTCCTGACAAAACACAGCTGCATATGTTGGAGGACATTTTATTGAAAACATAAATTCCCATAAGCAGCACATGGAGTCCAATAGTTTTCAAGCTGAAAAGACTGCACTGCTGTATTGTGAACATTCTAACTGCATATTTGACAACTGTGGTAAATGTCAATTATGTAAATGGTAAAATGATATACTCTAGATTTATGTAGCACAAAGTGAGCTCATAATGGGAAAAAATTCCACATAAATAATTACTCGTGGGATTTTTGATTTCATACGTGGAATGAACTATTAATAAATGTGAGTGCAAACCACTGCTTTTCATCAGAGCATTAATAAATACATATGGATTAGAAACTGACAATAAAATACAGAGGAATTTAATAATGAAATTGCAATCACTTGGGATAATGCATGTTTAGGCATTAATCTTCAAAGTACCATTCTTGATCAGATCCTCTGCTACTTTCTACCAGATATTCAGTTGGAACATTTGTTTCTATTTAATACCACATAGAGGCTTTCAAAATAATGTCTGAATTTGATTTGCCTTTGCATTCAACCATCCAGTGACTTGCAAATGGTCTAGCCTCTCCAAGCACATTAGCTTTCTCAGTACCTTCCAGCAGTGCCATGCCCCCTACCTATTTTCCTTTCTGTTTCCAGTTAGTCCTGTTTCTGTGGATACTAAATTCTATGTCTTCATTCAGCACCTACTTATGGATGCCAGTTTCTTCATATTTCTCTTCCCTGTGTACTATGCCTGTGTTCTACTTATTGCCTTCTGTGCACTTTGTCATTTATCTATTTGGAGTGGATTCTCTCTTGAAATTCTTCTTGCATTTTTACTACTTGTCAATGTACTCATTTTTCAGTACTTAATTCCAGCTTTATAGACTCCACTTATTCTCTGAGTGTCACTTTTTTCTTTTCTTTCTTTTTTCTTTGCTTGAGTACTTCAACCTAATCCAAGCTCTTTCTATTCCTAAAATCTTTATCATTAACTTCATAATACAAAATCAGGTATGCTCTCTTGAATTATTATTATGATTATACTTTAAATTTCTCATAAGTCAGTCATGCAATTTGACTCTAACAAATTGCTTTACAAGTTATTAGTAACAGGCCTATAATAAATAGTTAATGAATGCCTATTTAATTCATCCTGGCATCACAAATAAATTCTAAAACAGCAGACATAACATCTTAAATGGTACAGTTAGAACCCAATGCCTGTTTTGTAAACTAGTTCAATGCATAAATCTTGTGAAAGTTATTAGAATTTAATCATTAATTAATTGATTTTAAGTTATTTTTCTATCTGTTGTAGTAAATGTTTTCTTACTACTTTTCTCTGAATTTTGTTAGATTATATACTCTTTTTCAATCACAACATATGATACTTTAAGTCACATCCTACATGTCGTTCAGCAATAAAGGAAAATTAAAAAAAAAAAAAAAAAACTCATTACTCAAGGGAGAGAAGAGCTATGAAGTGGTCAAAAAAGAAAAAAAAAGGGAAAAGAAAAACAGCAATCTTTAAATCTTCGATATTTACCAATTCTGTACAAAGCTCTTTTTAGAAAAGATGCTTTCACAAAAAAGTGTGTATCAGAAAAGTAAGCTGTGGTTCCTTCTGTGTTAGATAGAGATATGTTTTGGAATAAATCCAGCCTAATCTATGTTTCTTGATATACTTCTTCCTTTTTTTTTCTTTTTTTTTTGACGATCAAATACCTTTCTGAGCTCTCACTAGTCTGTTATTCTCATTCTTATAATATCACTGAGATTTTTCTGATTTTATTTTCTTCTCATTGAGAAGTTTAGGAAAGAGTCAAGCATAATACAAAACAGTGATGACTGACATGACTTTTAAACTTTTTTACGTTTAATTTGCATGTACAAGCAACCCTCTTGCGTAGTCTAACTTTAGTGTCTACTCCACTTCACAGCTGCAGAGAGCCCCCTAACAAGCCAAAATTAATTTACTTGCATATTTGTGCTACAGTTAAATTCATGATTATGTAGAGTAATTATCAAATTTGATGGATAAAACTATTTCAATGCATAAAATCTTGTGAAGGTATTAGAATTGGAACTTATTTGTTCTGCAGGGAAGATGTCTTGGGGGTGTCCTTCACCTTTACAAATTCTATTCGGGATTACAAAAAACTAATCAGTTATAACATGTACGTTAGCAGTCCTGTACTCTATGGACCCTTCTGTGAATGGCAGACTCAATATCTAGGTTTTACTACTTGGCTTCAGTGTTCCCAATAGAGTTCATTTCTCAATGTATAATTTATCATCTGTTAGGTGAATGTGGTATTAAGTATAAAATAGATTTCACTATTAATATCAAATATTTTTTGAACCCACGTTGTCTTCTACTCAGATTGTTCTCTCCCGTATACTTACACTTGATATCATGATCTGTTAATTACTAATATTCTGAGCAGTTTATTTCTGGGTGTCAACATTTCTACTTTCCTTTAATGAAACAAGTTTTATGTTGCAGAAAAGTATTTCCCATGTGAAAGCTTACACAAGCATATTCTGCATCTGTACTTCGATGGTTCCTCTGGTTTAAACTGAAAGCACAGATTTTCGGAAAATGAAATACAAGCTTATGCCATAAAGAAGTTGAATAGCTGGACCATAATGGATCAGTAATGAGCCATTAGTGACTGAGGTGAGGAAAAATTGCTGTAAAGTAATAAATGGCTTTGCAGCACATGTAACATTCACCGGGAACCAAATGTCAATGGGAATCCAGGTGCCAAGGCTTCCTGTGAGTTTACAAACTGTTCGGAAGAACATAAACAATTTATAGCTTATTGTAGAGAATAAAATGAAATGCTTAAATCCCCAATTCTCATTAAGCCTAAGCCACTTAGGTGGTAGAGAGAACAGTGTAAACAGTTAAGAAAATTGAGTAGCATACTGATTCCTTGCAGCCTTTCTAAAGTCAGACATATAATTATATTCTAAAGCAGTTGCCAACTGTGCTCTTTATTTCTTTGAAACTGGTTCTCTTTTCTGAAAGGTTAAGCAGAGACTTTAAATTCTCTGACTGGGATATATATGGGTCATTCTGAGAGGCACTTAGTATGTTCAAGAAATATTTGTTAAAAGCAAGTGTATTTTTAAAACTAATTTACAACCACTATAGCAAGAATTCTATTTAGTTAGAGAGGCTGTAACTTGTGTAACTGGAGCAGAATTCTAGAGGGTCCCACTAGGCCAGGCATTACCTTTTATTTTCTGGCAAGTAGAACATTCTGTGGGATCCAAGAGAAGGGGATGGAAGAGACAGCCTGGGAAGCAGAGAAGCACTCAGGACCCAGAAAAGTAACTGCTTATTATCCAGGAAGTATGTCGTATTTTAATCACCAGTATTGGCTGATCGTGGCATCATGGCTGCACATCAGCCCTGACTGAATGAATATCATCAGTAAGACTAAAAATCTGCCCAGCAAAGAATTCGTTAGTGCTGATGTTGCCATGGGACACTGTCACCAGATGTCCTTAATGAAACTGATGCCTTTTCTTTTTAATAGATATTTCTTCTGCTGTTCACAGATTAGAACATAAAGGCTCAGTCAAGTTATGTGACAATTTACAGAGCTAGGGAATGGCAGCTCAGGACTTTAGCACATATGATATTTTGCCATGCCCAGGGCTTATAAAACTATCTCTGCTGGAGAGTAAAAGACTCCTAACAGAGTCTGGTATGAGGGGTCCGAGTCCAAGTGAAAACTTGGAGTGGAGGTTGGCTCAGTGTAGGGAGAGAGAAGGCAAAAAGTGTATCCTTGGACACCTTTGTAACACTTTGTTGTTTATAAGTCTGAAATGAAATAAAACTTCAGATGTATTACCCAGTAAAGTACTTTGTGTGCAATATATTTAAATAAGGCTTAGCTATGGCAGGTTGTTCAGGGAAAATAGGTGCTCTGGAGAGAGAGGCTCCCTACTGAAGGAAGGTGAGCCCTCTTCATTGAGTTCACCAGGGCGATCTGTGAGGGCAGCTGCAGAGCCAGCCTGCCTAGTGTGAAGCCAAACTATACCCCTCACTAGGTGTGGGACATTGGGCACGTCACTTAATCTCTCTGAGCCTCAGTTCACTTATCTATATAATGCAGGGATCTTTTTCTTTACTCAATTGCTGTGAAATTTTTGTGAAATGATTTATATTTGAAGCTTAGCACAATAACTGGCAAAAAAAAAAAAAAGAAACAAGAAAAAACACTAAAAGAATGTTAGTCCTTACCATTGCTATTTTTACACAAGGGAAAGGAAAAGAGAAAGTCTTATCTTCAGAATATTAACAGCTGCTATAGAACTTTTTGTAGAGTGGGTATTTGATAAATGTTTGTTGAATGAGTGACCACTGAGTGATATGAAAGTAATTTCTTCCTTGACTTTTTTTTTCCTGTTTTTAGTATACCTTTCGACTCATGCAAATTATCCATTAGAGTCAAATTATTCATTATTACATGATTTAAAATTGTTTTCCCTGTAGATTTCTGGAGTTCTTTACATGGACAATAATAGGTTTTAAGATTGTGGCAGACTATAAATGATAATTTTATAAATAATAAATTCTAAGTTTGCTTCACTTTATATAGGTGTACTTATAAAGCATATACAATCAAACATAGTGTAGTATAACATAATGCTATAGTATAACAGAGTATAAATAAGCTAAAGACTTACTTAAATTATAGCATACAGTAATATTTGATATTTGTTATATGCTATGCACATCAACAAGAGCTATGGCATAGCACAACATGTAAGACATGGTCTCAGCCCTTAAGAGTACCACTGTAAGTTACCGGACGGAACATTCTTATTTATTTAATCACTTATATATTCATTTATTCAGTTAATCTACTAACATTTACTAGACACTTGCAATGTGTCATACACACTCTAGGCACTGAGGATACAATAATACAAAACACTTTTCTTACTTTTAAGCTGCTGCCAGTTCTGTGGAGGATATAACATGTTAAGTAATTAATTAAAATAAAATGTGTTAAATATTATAAGAGACCGATGGAGACACATGAATCAATGTGATACATCCTTATGACAAATTGAATATAAATGGTAAAGAGTTTGGTAAGAATTCATAGACTAGACAATTAAGGCCTTAAAAGATGTTTCTGAGGTCTAACCAATACATAACAGTAAATGATGTTAAGATAATTTCAGGATAGCTGGAAACAGTAATCTTCCTGGAGGAAATGGATCTAAAACAAATCTTAAATTATATTCTTTTTTGAAGTAGAAGGGAAGGCGTAGACCATTTGATACCTTAAGCTACTTGTTTACATCCAACTCTCCACCATGACTATCCACCTGCCAGGTGAGATCTTCATGTTTTCTACTTTGTACCATGAGTCATAGAATTCTTGTGGGAAGTGTCTTCAATGTTATTTGAATGAATATTCCATTATTCATGGTCTACAAGGTATATTTGGCATTTGGTCCCTAATACTGTTCTTTCTCCCTTTATCTAAACAGTCCCAGTGATTGAGTTACTTTCTGCTCCTTTTATATTTGTATTTAGAAAATGTCTCTCTTCTAGGCCAATTATTTCTCATAATTTTCTCCATTTGATACTCTTTTCATTAGATAGTCCTCAAAATTTTGTAAATGCTACTATTGTATTCAAAGTTCTCTTTCTTAAGATGAAGCATCCATAATTTATTCAACTATATCCATATGGTACAGTTTTTAGATCTTTGACCATTTGGAGAAGGTAAATAAAGGTACTTAGTAATGTTTTCCTCTAGCAGCAAGCATTGATTGACAACTCTTAATAAGACCTGGGGGTATCTTCCCACATTTGCTGATCTTTTTTTTTTAGAATAAAATGTCTCTAGTGCTTCTTTGTTCCCAGCCTTTTTCTTTATTCACACCATTTTTATTTATATCCCTGTCATTATTCTCCATTTCCTGCTATCATTACTTGGCCTTTTTAGGTAAATTGTCAGACTTATTGTGGTTATAGTGATATTATATGTATTTTGACCATAGTAGTTGGGTGATTAGTAAGAAAGGGGCTTAAACTCAGGTGTGTCCATATTATCTCTCTGGACTTCTATTTCCTCGTCTGTAAAATTAGGAGACTTGATTAGATATATTCTCAAGTCTGCCTGAGCTCTAAAATTGTTATACCATGTATCTATTATCCCATTGGACCAACTGGGGACATCAGAGGTAACTATTCTCTTAGCTGATGATACAATATCAATATTACAAAACAACAACAATACAGATAATTCCTAGTTGAAGCAGTTACCTACCATGATCTTTGTTCCTGCCTGGGATTCAGCAGAGTGTGTGTAATTTATAACAGCAGAAAAAGCAGTTGGGGGAGGGAGGGGAGGCCAACATGACCTTGGGATGAGGAGCGCAGCAATTGTTCTTTTCACATGAAAGAGAAAAATGAGGATAAATAAACACCACTTCATAGAGTAATAGACACCAAAGAAAAGAAAGGAGGACCATTGGTAAATAATGGGACAGTGCTACTATCTCTTGCCATTCTTTATTCTGTTCATGACATGAATGTAACCCCATAAATTACTTTCTAAAGCTGTAAGTGTTTTTCTTTGAAAAGAGATTCATCATCTATGATTCTGATTCCTTCCACTAAATTGAATGGAATCAATTGCATACCCTGTAATAATGCTGAATAAAAATTACCTTTGTGGGACCATAACCTTTTCCAAATAGCATAATAATTGAAATGCTACCCTGCTACATGACAATTGTGAGAATCTTACTTTCCCTCTTATTCCATATGAGACTGCAAAGTCTTGCAATGAAACAATGAATAAATAAGCTCAATACCTGCAACTTCATCTCCTTTCATCTGAGTAGGCCAGAATATCTCATTGTGCAAATCCTCAGGAGGAGTATGCTGTGATGTGTTCTGGTAATTTAGGAATTTATTAATTACATATTTCTTCCAAGAATTATACATAAAAGATTATAAAGATAAGCATATACATACTGCATAAATTAGTAATGCATATCTATGTGTGTGCATTCTCACACACATTCTAAAAGCATGTGTGCTTTTAGTTTATATAGTATACAGTGCTTTTCTGAGCGCTCATGTAATCTTCACAATTCATAATAAGCCTCTGGGGTATTATTATCACTATTTTAGATGAGAAATATGAGGCACTGAAAAGTGAAGTGATTTGACCAAAGTCACGCAGTAAAGTAATGGAGGAAGCAGTGTGACTCCAGAGACATTACTCTTATGCCATTGCTCATCTCTATTTAGTCATCTAGATATATTCCATAAATCTATATACTGAATATCTACCTCTTGTTTACTATGTATTTACTATGAAATTAACACATTTAACCAAACTGAATGTTGGCTTAGTAATGTTGCATTGACACATTTGGACTTGGGAGGTAGAAAAGGTGTACAAAATGGTGGAGACAACTAATTCCCACCAAAACTTAAAACTTGAAGTTTAAAACTGAAAATTAACCATGTCCTTTTTCTTCTCAAACACATTACCCCTTTGCTATGCTTTTATATGTGGACAGGAGAAGGAATAATCTGTTACCAAGGAGTTTTTCTATTTAATTATTAGTCATATCTTCAGGGTCTAGTAGAGGATAAAATACAATTCATAATTCTCCTCACAAATTGTATTGGGTCTTATTTCATTTTCCTTAGACGGAGGTAGAGGGTCTAAGACAGAGGCAGAGGAAGAGCTACATCATTCAAAAACCTAGGATAAGGAGGACAGTGATGAAGGAAAGTGACTTTGCAAGTGTATTATTCACACTTAGTCATCTCAGATGGAAGTAGTGATCTGGATCCTTGCTGTATTAAGAACACTAGCAGATGCTAGAAAATCCCAGTGTGTTATCATCCAAAATGACCAATATTTTATCTTCAATTAGTTATTTTATTATCTTAACTTTTCTTCTTCTAGGGCCCCAGAAAAAGAGTGGCTAATTGCTAGTGAAAACTCTCAAATATGCAGGAGTACCCTGGTGTAAGCCCATCTCTATGTTATTCTAGTTCAGCAGATACCAGGAATATAGCTCAGAACAAATGAAATTGTAATTTTTGGCAGTGAGGCTCAAGAATGGGATTTGTATTAGCTCTCCTGGTAATTACAATGTGCATTCAGAACACTTGGTGCATTCCCACTTAGATGTTATAATCCCATTTTAGCAGCTTAGATGCAAAGTCACGAAATGGGTATACTGAAAGGGGAAGCAGAAGACTGACGGAAATAGCAACTATTTGCCATATACATAGCTCATGGGACATTGCAGAATCTCAACCCTGTTTATGTCTTTAATATCATTCCATGCACTTCTCTTACTCCTTTACTATTGCATAACCTTTTTTATTTTCAATGTGTGAAATGTACCAAACACTTTAATGCTCCAGGATTTCATACATATTAGTCCCAATGCCTAGAACATACTTTTCCTTACTCTTTACCTGACTGGTGTAATATTTGCGGTGGAATTTTATTATGTCAATTTAGCATGGTTCCAAATTAGAAGTAATGACAAGAGATGTTTGGCAGGAGATTTGAAATGCAGAAGAGCAACATATATATCTTTCAACACTCAAACATTTGGTGCAAGGGGAAAGTGTGCAGGTACTGCTGTAGTTTGCACAGGCTTTTTTCTTCTCAGCTGGCTCACTTTGTTAGCAGAGAGCCGCAGTAGGGCCTTTAGCTAAATCAGAAATTACCAGATCATCCTTTAGCTTCCTCAACTCCTATACTAGGTGCATGGTTAGTTCTCTGACAAGGGTACCAACCTTTCCTGAATGCAACTTGAAACATTGAAGTTAGCAGCTTGAGGTGGTGAGAAAAGGATGCAAGTTCCAGAGCGTTCTGACCTGTTCCAGTGTATCCTCACTTTTCCCATTTCACATGCATCTTCGCTTCTCAACTTCTGACACTGCTGACGTTAGCCTCCAGCATCAGATGCAAAGATGGAAGCCTTACATTGTGTGCACTCAAATCTCTATAAGAAATCCCTGGTATATTCCAGTAATTCTGTTCCTTCAATTAAACACTGATTGATACCGTGTTTCCCCGAAAATAAAACCTAGCCGGACAATCAGTTCTAATGCGTCTTTTGGAGCAAAAATTAACATAAGACATGGTCTTATATTATATTATACTCAGTATTATATCACATTGTATTGTATTGTATTGTATTATATTATATTATACTATATTATATTATTATATTATATAATTATATTCAGTCTTATAGTAAAGTAAGACCAGGTCTTATATTAATTGTTGCTCAAAAAGACACAAATATCCCTCCTGGGGCGGGGGTGAGGGGGTCTTCCCAGATGTTGTTATCCAGAATGTGCCTTTTCTCACTCCTCTAGTTATACTCTATCTCATCAAATTGTTTATTTCTTTCCAAGCACTTACCATCATTTGCACTCATTTTATTAAGCTTCCATGCTGTTTGCCTGTCTTCCTCATTGCTCTGTGTATATTCAAAAGAAGGAGTTATGTCCGTCCTCTTTGGCACTTCATCTCCAATGTCTCTTATAGTGCCTAGTATACAGCAAATATTCATTAAATGTTTTTGTACATGTGAATGAATGAAAGCAATGAAAAGATAGATACTTTTTAAAATGGTAGCACTAAGGGCCACGTGAACAAAAAATTCAAAAAGAGATTGGTAGTTGGCTGACCATGTAAAAGACTATTGAAATGGATAAAGGCCTGGGAGGGGGCAGGGTGAAAAATGAAGGTGAATGATATGAGACATAGACAAAAAAATAAGACTAGATAGGTTAATATGATTCCTCTATGGAGAAGAAGATGGTGAAAAAGAAGGAAGAATCAAGATAAGAGATTTCTCATTTGATGGAAGAAACACAATCACTAATAGTGATATATCAGAAAATTTTTATAGTGCTTTGAGCTCACACAATGTGGGAGCTGATTAAAGCTACAGAAGGCTTCCTTCCGTGCATCTGGTGCTGGAGACTGAAGTCAGCAGTGCAGAAAGTCAGGGAGTTAAGCTGGATGTGAAATGGGGAGAGCGAGGGCAAACTGGAAAAGGTCAGGATGAGCTGGAACTTGTATCAGTTTCTCATTCCAGAATAATGCAGATGCTTCAACACATTAAAGATGATGAGCTGACTTTAGGGAGTAAGATACTGATTTTGAAGTTTTCAGTTCAGATGGAAATTTCCAGATAAAAGTCAGGATTGGTGACATACTAATTTAGATAACAGTGTTTCCCCAAAAATAAGACCTAGTCAGACAATCAGCTCTAATGCGTCTTTTGGAGCAAAAATTAATATAAGACCTGGTATTATATTATATTGCATTGCATTGCATTGCATTACATTGAATTGCATTACATTACATCACATTATATTATATTACATTACATAGACCTAGTCTTATATAACACTGGGTCTTATATTAAATTTTGCTCTAAAAGATGCATTAGAGCTGATGATCAGGCTAGGTCTTATTTTCGGGGAAACATGGTATTTCAGACAACGGTGTCATTTAAAGCTATGACAATAATTAAGATTATCCTGGCAGATTGTAGAATTGAGTTTGGAAGTCCAAAGAATTCTTAAATATTTATGATGTGGGAAGGCGAGTAAAAATACAAAGCTTAACAGATCAAAAAAGATTTTCCATGTTTTAAGTATAAAGTGACATTGTTTCCGGTCAGCATATAGCAAATTGAACAAACATCAAGCGCAAAAAAATAATCAATACTTCATCCTCTGAACCTACAGCTTAAATACTCATAGAACGCTATGAGTATTTAACATCCTTAATCATCATCTTCTAAAAAATAGGCAAATAGATTTATTTGTTTAACTATTATATTATAACATATAATTATTATGTTATATTACATTACATTACATTACATTACATTATATTATATTATATTATATTATACCTGGTCTTATAGTAAAATTATATAATATAATATAGTACTGGGTCTTATATTAATTTTTGTTCCAAAAGACACATTAGTGCTGATTATCTTGCTAGGTCTTATTTTTGGGGAAACACGGCATATTTGGTACATTGTAGATGACTTTGTCCTGCTTAGGTCAGTTGATTATTTAATGGCATATATTCAGACAGGCTGCTGGAACAATTCCTGTGGTTGTGTGGACATTGTCAATGATTCAAACAGCTTAAAGAGGGGGCTAATTGTGCTTTTTTAAAAAGCTCTGGAGTGGACATTGTTTACATTCTATATTTTTTATGATTCAATATCTGACCATCCCATTTTCAACTGGTGTTTACATTTAAAAACAATTCATACTAAAGTCACCTAACTTGGTAGCCATTCTATTGTTTTAAAGTAACTTAACCATATCTGTGTTATCATTCATTATATGTTGACTTTATTTTTGAACCTGATGGGAACCTGAGGGTGCAGGCAGAGAAAATGAATTATGAATCCATTAAATATTTTAATCAAAATTTCAATTAATTAATTAATTACAATTGTGTTAAGGAAAAATACAGAATTTAGGATAAAATATTTATATGTTACATTGTGTAACAACTGAGTGATTTTAATTGAATTGATTAATTCAATGTTTAAAAAGCATTTAAAAAAACTTAAATCTGTAAACAAAGTGGTTAATTGAATTATTTATTTCATTGTTTTTAAGATAGGGCTTATTAATATAATATCTTCTAAATAATGTCATTTATTTCTTGTTAAAGAACCACTTATAAAATTTCAGAAAAAAATTACTTGTTAACAGAAATATAATTAGAATTAACCCAACTATTCATCAGGAGAGAAGCTTTTAATCCTATAATGGTTTATCTATAGAACTAGGTATAGTAGGGTATTTGAAAAGAATGAGTTATATCTGTATGAGTTCAAGATAAATATATTATAAAATAAGATGTTTAAAAATAGAGTATATAATATTATCCAATTTTATTTAGGGGTCAAATAAGTTAATGTTAACATGTTAATACATGAATAGGAAAACAAAAACCCAAACTGGTGAAATAGTCACCTAACTCGGTACCTAGTAGATGTAATTTATTAACATATTCTGTAATATTTAAACTTTATGTAAAGAATACACATTACCTTTGTAATAAGAAAAGTCAGTAAGTATATATTTAAAGAGACAAATGAAATATTTCACCAGAGAGAAATTAGGTAAAATGATAGTAAGCATATTATTTCTGAGGTAAAACTTTTGAGTGAAGTTTTACAATGCAAAGTCAAAATATCTATGAAACTTGACCAAATAAAACACATTTTGTCCTAGGATTTCACTCTATATTCCATGTATTAGTTACTGAGTACTTCATAACAAATTACCCCAAAACTTTGTAGCTTAAACAATATTTATTTTCTCACCGTTTCTGTAGGTCAGGAGTCTGGGAGCAGTTGAGCTGGTTGGTTCTGACCAAGGTGTCTGATGAGGCTGTAGACAAGCTGTGGGTGGGACTGTAGTCCCATCTGAAGGTTTGGCAGGACAGGGGGAAGATCTGCTTCCAATCTCACTTATGTGGTTGCTGCCAGGCTAAAGTTCCCCATTGGCTGTTTGCCAAAGATTTCAGTATTTTGCCACATGGACCTCCGCACAGGTTTCCATGTGTACATATGTAATGGCAGCATACTTTTTCCAGACCAAGTCATCCTAGAGAGAGGACATACCCAAGCCTAAACTGGAGCCTTTTATAATTGAATCTTGGAAGTGACATATCAGAGTTTCTGCTGTATGCCATTAGTAGTGATGTACTGCATGTTATATTCAATTATTGTAATGAGTTATAGAATATATTAAACTAGTACAGTCAGAGTGGGTACTACACAAGTGTGACTAACAGGAGACAGAGATCATTATGTCATCAGAGCCATCCTACAGACTGCCTACCACGTCCTTTTTATATAGCTCTCTTCCTGTCCATAATGTTTATTGTCTTCTCATAATCCAAATATACACTGGTTTATTTGTTTACTGTCTCCTTCCACTAAAATATCAGTGACATGAGGGTAGAAACACTGCCCATTTTAATTTGTCACTAACGTGTAGAACAATACCTGGCTTACAGTAAGTGCTTAGTAAATATCTTTTGAATGATGGAATGAATGAAGGATTAGTGAATCTATATAAAACATTGTGAGGGGTTGGTTAGTAGCAAGAATTTTAAAATGTTTATTTAGTTGAGTTGATATTTTCATCATTTTACTCAGCTGCTTATTGTTTTATTCAAAAACATTTTAGCCTAAGAATTTCCATTTTAGCCTTAATCAGTTCCAAAGCTTTTGTTCTTTTGAGGGAATGGAGTAAAAGTAGTGGAAAAGTCTAGTGAATCCTTGTCTACAAATAGAAAATAAGACATTGGAAAAAACTCAACAGATAATTTTGTTCATAAAAGAGAGAAACTACACACACACACACACACACACACACACACACACATACACACACACGTCATTTCATTATATATAGAAGTATTTTGAAGAAAAAAAACACTATAATATATTTGTAGCTCCAGTTCAAAATCTATTTTTGACAGAGCAGAGTAAAACCATTTAATCTTTGTTGGGCCATGGTTTTCAGCAAAAGAACAATTATATTTCTTAATACCACTAAGCCCATTATAATGTTGAAATATCGGTGAAAATTGTAATTTAAATTATAATGGAAAAACTCTGAAAACTCAGCATTATTAAAAATTGCTGAAAATTCAAAATCTAAGTAGATGATTAAACACCTGGTTTAGGGGAAGAATACACAGTGGGCTAAATAAAGAAGACACTGAGTGTTAAGAATAGACTGAAATGATTCCAAACAGTTCTGAAGAAGTGAAAATAAGTTTGTGTCTATTGGGAAGAATATTGTGTCTATTTGGAGGTATGTTGTATCCAGGTCAACTAAAGAGTAGATATGCTTCAGTTGGCCTAACTGTGTCTATTCTGTTTGTCAGTGTTCATGCTGTACTACTTCTGGAATATTATTTTAAATATCATATCTGATATTATCTATTAGTTTATATTTGATTGGAGAAGGTAAATTTCAGCATTTTGTTTGTTTATTTGTTTTCCCCAACACATTTGATTAAACTTTTTCTTGCATGTTTGATCATGCACTATCACTCAAGCAATGCAACTATTTCTTTTTCTTAAATTTTAATTCCTTAAAATTATATAATTACACTCAAGGCCTCCTTACTTCCAGATAACTCATCACCTCATTAAGATCTGTGAGAGTCAACTCTCAATAAATAATTTGCTAAATGCAGGAATAATGTAGCCTACCAACACCATTACCTCTTTCTGATGTACTCCTACTTTCCATATCTCTGGGCAGTTTTATGATGGCATTCCTTCTGTTTTCTACACAACACTGCAAGTATAAATGAAAGCTTAGCATTCATTCCTTTCCTGAAAACTATCTCCTTTAAATTTACCTTAGCTTACAACTTTCACTCAAATATCCATTACAGTGTCTTTCCTTTATGTTGACTTCATTGTAACATTTTCCCCCACTGAAGTATGAACCCAGTCAGTATTTAGCATGCACTTATACCTGGAATGTCATTCGCTCACTACAAAAAAATAATAATAATTAATCAGCTATTAGTATAGATGCAGGCCTGTGCTAGTCAGTGGGGTACAATGATGAACAGAATAGAATCCCTATACTTTGGAGATCACAGAAATGTTGCCAAAGGAGGCAAATGATACATTGACTATTACAAAATTTAAGTACTACAGTATTATGAGAGAACACAGGAATACTTAACTCTGATAATGTTAGAGAAGGTGTCTTGAATGAGGTAATGTGTAAATTTAATTTTAAAAGAGGAATAAGAAATTTCCAGATAGAAAAGAAAATCACAGGCAGTAGTAGCTGTATTAAGCAATCTTTATTTAACTAATTGAATTAACTGTCCCTCTGTGAATCATCATAACACAGCCCTAAAGCCATCTTGGAATAGAAGATTGCTTTTTAGAGGAGTCCATTCTCTTCTTTTCCTATCACTTGGGTTGTATACGTATCACATTCTGTATTCTTAAAATTTCTGTCAGTGAAAATTTTATTATGATTCTATAATTAAAGACATATTACATAAACAGATGAAGCAGAAAAAAATAAAATTCACCTATATAAAACCTTATTGGAATATTTTGGAAAGGATTAAGATGAGTCTCTGAATACACTCCATCAGTTTAGGTATAGGGTATTGCTAAAATATATGGTGAAAAAAAATTTAAATATTTACTATAAGGATTTTGTTTTACTCTGATTGCTTTTTAGGTGTTCTTACTCTACTTCAAATATCCCAAATATAATTGTATATGGATCAGGTTATTACAAATCATGCAATTCCATGCAGTGGGCCCAGGATAAAGAAATACACTCAACTCCACCTTGGAATATTTTTGTTTTACCTTATAGCACTTTTATTTAACTTAAAGTATAAATATATTTTATTAATTATTCTCTATCTGTCAGATTTTTTTTTTTCAATGAAATGACCATTAAGCATTTTGATCTTTTCAGAAGAGTGTTTCTAAAAATCAGGAAGAGTGAAAAAACAAAACAAAAAACTATGGCCCCAAAAAGCCATTCTTGTTGGAAAAAAAAAAAAATCATGTTTTCCTATCCTTAAAAATTATTTGTATTGTCATTAGAATGTAAAATAATGTTCAAGACTAGGTTTGAAGTAACATTACCATGAAGGGGAAAAAGGAATACTGAGAGAAGCAAGTTTTATTTATTTTTTTTTTCAAGAAGAGACACCAGCAACCTCTATAGTAGTCACAAAAAGTACATAAAATATGAGTAATAAAAATTTTGCTATTATGTACAAAAGGTCATTCTCTATTACTAGATTGTTGGGGAAAAAAACTTTTTCTTTTGCTTAATCAACTTATATGCCAAGTATTATGCAAGTTACTCAGACTATGCAAGAAGAGTCACTCTCTTCTGGAAGGTAAGATCTGGTGGAAGGCATAACAAACAGAAAATTACAATTCTGCACTATAAGTAAATTCTACAGTTATAAATACTACATCAGTGTATTAGTTTACTATTGCTGCTTTAACAAATTACCACAAATTTGATGGCTTAAAACAACACATATTTACTCTTACCATCCTAAAATGCAGAAGTCCAGAGATGGGTAGAATTAAAGGACCGCTCTACCACTGATATCAATCAATCCATTAATCAACAAATATTTATAAGGAATTGAATTTTCAAAGCTCAATATATGGTACTACCTCTGTTCTTGTGGGATTTATAGCTCTTTAGCGTATGAGGCAGATGTTAATAAAATGATTACAAAAATGTAACATTGCAGTTACAACAGAGAAAAATCCATGAAGATAAATACCATGAGAGTAGAGGGAAGACTTGTTACTGGGAACCAGTAATAAGGGAATGGTTCCCTGAGGAAATTAAAGTGTGATACGAAGGAATCGTAAGAAATAAACAGGTAAAGGAGGGTCAAGTTCATTTAAGACAAAGAAACATATAAAAGACCCAGAGGTAAAGACTGAGGTTCTGTTAGGCAATTAAAAGAAGACCAGTGTGGTAAAACACAGAAACTAAAAACAATATAAGACTATACTAGGTTTTTAAAAACTTGTTTGTTAAAAATTTTAAGCAAGGATCTTGACCTGGTTAGACTTGTTTTGTGAGCTAGTTGCCTTCGTACAGATGGTCAGGGTGGATGCAGAGGTACAAGTTAATAGAACTGCATTGCAATAGCCTAGATAGGACCTCATAGCGCTTGTTCTAGGGACAAGATGTGGAGATAAAGAAAATAGGATGGAGCCTAGAGATTTGTAAGAGGTACTATCATAAGAACTGCAGGTGAATCTGAAATGTGAGAGAATATGAAGTGTAAACAATGATTTCTAGTAGCTTATCTTGAGAAAATGAATACATGCTAATGCTGTTCAGAGTTAAGTACCACTTAGGGAGACTCAGGTTTGCCAGGAGAGGATGAGGAATTACTTTTTGGATGTGCAGAGATGAAAATCGATTTTCTCTGAATTATGAAGCATTTCTGATGCCTGGGGTGCGACCGTGGTGGTAATCAAGTCAGAAGTAACAGGAGATTGGTAATGGCTTAGGGTTGAGGGTGTGAAGTCCCATTTTTCCACTACTACATAAGTGGGTTTTTTGCTGGGGATGAGTTGAGGATGGTGGGAGCATTTCACACGCAATGGTATTTGGGAATCCTGGATCTATGTAGCAAGAAACAGGCATATGGAACTTTTTCTACTTTCCGGTCTAACAGCCCATTTGCAAGTGTAAAATGAAATTGAAATGTTGAGACAACTGAAAAATTTGGAAATTTTGGTCTGAAAGTAGAATATTAGATTTAAATTTCCACAGTGGAAGATATTAGGGTAATGCTAAGGTTTAAGTGTTGGCCATGGATATAAATGAGTTGCACTTATTATTTAACACTGGTTCTTTTTCCAGCTGTGTGACTTTTGGCAGCTTATATGTAAATACTTGGCACTTATACATAGATATTTGGCACTTATATGTCCTGCCTGGAAAATGGGGATAATAACGATAGCTGTATTACAATAGCCTAGATAGGCATGTTGTGCATTTAAATTAATTAATATGTAAAATATGTAGCAAGTACCTAGAATCCTGTTGAATTCTGCATAAATGTTATTTTTATTATATGTAACATGTTAATTATTTTTTCCTCCATATTTATACTGTAGCATACCCTGAGTTCATAAAAAATTTTACCTTTCGCAGTTAGCAGAATAAAATAATACAACAAATTGTATTACATTTTTTCTTCGTAAATCTTTCTCCAACAGATAAGAAAATATTCACACTGTTTTTTATTAACAACTTGATAGCAGGTTCTCAATTGCACGAGAATTCTAATGACTGCAAATAACAAATGATAGTCCCCCTTTTAGAAGCATTTATTTAGTATATGTCCATAGGTGTATACTGTGGTCTCATAACTCTGCTAGTTTCTTCTCCTTATTGTTAATAATTATTACAAGTTAGATACCACTTGACATTTTCAGTACTAAAAACTTTTTAAAAACAAGAGCACAATTAAGTTGACATTAAGTCATTAAGCTGACATGAAGCCTCTCCAAATATAAACAGGGCTCCCTGTAAATACAAATAGAAAGAGGGGATACCACTCTTGAACAACTTGCTACTTTTGAATTATCTGATACATTAATTATCTCATTTAATTATCATAAAATAACTGTTAATAGGCATTAAGCTGATGAAACAAATGGCTGGAGTCAAAAGGCATTTGTCCAATATCACATGGCTATTAAGTAACAGGTACAATGTTCAAATCCAAGTATCTGTTTGGTTTCAACATTTGATTTAGTTGTTACTAAATTTGTCTTTACTAATATAAGAATTTGCGCTATCTGTAGTGGAGGCTAGACGTAATTTAGATGAGAGAAAATTATTTCATTTTAGAAAAGATTTTCCGGTAACATTCATATATTATCAAATGTTCTTCAGGGAAATAAAATGATCTGTGTTGGAAACACATGGAATACACATCCATTGGACTTCATAGTAAGTGCAGCAGAAATTAGGGAAGTTGCAAATGATATTTTTAGAAGTGCACTTATCACAGATCAGATTCCTGAAGACTAGAAAATGGTTGTCATAACACATAACACATTTATCAGAAAGGCATTAAATGATGACAAGCACAGGAACAGAAAATTGGTTAGCTTAACATAAATTATGGGGAAAACTGCATTAAAAAACCAAGTACAGAAAATAAATGCTTACAAAGACATGCCACATTCAAAATGAAAAATAAAATTGCTTCAGTATTGCTTCAATAACTTATTTTGGTTACCATGTCAGACACTGCTTCCAATAACTTGTGGGCTATACACTGACATTTATATTTATACTAGTTTCCCAACTAAAACCATGCATTTATAGTTTCTAATACAACAAATGTGGTCATGGCTCAAAATAAAGAAGCACAAATACTTATCAGTAGTGATCTTCCAATTAAATATGTTAGCATGGCTTTGTGCTTGGTCTTCTCATAAGTATATTTAGCCATTCTATTATCTAATAAGGAAGTGCTAGATGTATAGATTAATTATTGTTATATATCCAACCACTCCAAACTCAATGGTTTAACACAAAAATTACTTATTCTCGTACCTCTGGGGCTTCCCAGGGTTTGCTGATATAGGCTAAGCTTGGTATGGCAGCTGTGCTTCGAGCTGTGGGTCTAGTTGGGCTTGGCTGGTACAACTCTACTTTAGGTTCATCTTGGGACACAGACTGTGGTGGTATCCAGGTGTGTTGGTTAATTTTCGGTGTTAACTTGACTGAGCCATAGGGTACCCAGAAACATGGTCAATATTTTTCTGGGTGTGTCTGTGAGGGTGATTTCAGATGACAGTAACATTTGAATCAATAGAGTGAGTAAAACAGATTACCTTTCCTAATGTGGGTGATTTTCATCCAATCAGCCAGAGAATTTAATAAAACATAAAGACTCAGTCTGTCTCAGGTGAGGGGGAAATCCTCTTTCTGACTGCTTTGAGCTGGGACATAGGTCTTTTAGAACTAGTTAGGACTCCAACTGAAACATTGGCTCTTTTTGAGTCTTGAACCTACTGGCTTGCTAATTGCATATCTCAGTGATCAGATACGTTCAATTACGAAATATGTTTGATTATGAAAGTTCCACTAATTTTACAATCTTGAAGAATCTTCTTGGTGTCTAATCATAGGTCACAGACAAATGAGTACTTGATCATAATAATGAATCTGATAATGGATCATGAGATTTATGTTCCATATAGATATAACAGGTGATAATCTACACTATATAATTTAACGGACAAATGGAAACTACTTACCTAAAGTACATTATTTTACTTATTTATCAATATCTGTAATGTATTTATCAGAGCACACATATTAATGATATCTTCTTATTCCTCCTATCCCTTCACCCCAATATAGCTTAGGATAGGCAACATATTGTTTTCAATTTACATTAAAGAGCAAAAGACTATTTACAAACCTTTAGATTGATTTATCAAGGTCATTTTTTCAAATTAGTTTATCAAACCATTCTTTTAAAGATCTGGTTCTTGCTCACTTTTCAAGATTTATCTTCTGTCCTTTCATCCTTTATACTCCATGGTCTCTATCTACAGACACATTATTACTTTTTTTCTTTCATTGGAATTTGCATGCCAATTACTCTTCATACAGTGTGAGTTGTTAGAGGACAGAGATGATAAACTTTTTATCCTATGGATATAAAATATGTCTAACATTTTTTGTCAGATATTATTCTACACACCAGAGACAAAAGATATTGGATACAGTCTTGTTTTGATTCTAGTAGTTTTGGTCTATGGTGAGTGCTAAATATATATTTCTTGACTGTTATGCACCAAATAAATATTAGGTTGATGCAAAAATAATTGCATTTTAAAGGTTAAAAATAATTGCAAAAACTGCAATTACTTTTGCACAACCTAATAATTTTTGAATAAATTTTAAACTCAATTTTTTTTTATTTTAACAATTTAAAGCTGAATTTTAAGTTGATAGACTTTATTCCAAGACAAAAATGTAGTTGATAATTTTTACTTATCAGAAAATGTATCTGTAAATTTATCTGTAAATTCTGGGGGCAGAATTTTGTCCCCAGGACTTTTGACCTTGGGTCACATCAGTGAATATCTTATATTACATGGCAAAAACAAACAAATAACAAACAAACAAACAAACAAAAACTTTGCAGATGTAATTAAGGTTGCTAATCAGTTGACTTCAAGATAGAAAGATTTTGGATTATCTAGGAAGGCCCAATGCAATCACATGAACACTTAAAATCAGAAGAGGAACTCAGAGAAATGTGGATAAAGGGGAAATGAGAGATATTTGAAGTATGTGAAGGACTTCACCTGCTCTTGTTAGCTTGAAGATTGAGGGAACAATGTGAAAAGCAGAAGAAAATGAATTCTGCCAACAACTAGTGATCTTAGAAAAGGACCTCAAGCTTTATATTGAATTGCAGCCCTGCTGACACTTTGATTTCAGCCTTGTAAGATGCTGAGGAGAGAATCCACTTAACCATGCCAGACATTTGACCGATGAAAATTGTGGAATAATAAATAATCACAGTTGTAAGCTCTATATTTATGATAATTTGTTATGCAGTAATGGAAATCTAATATACTATCTAAATCAATGTCCATTAGTATTATGGTTTTAGTTTCTAAGACAACACTTCGATGTTGAGATTTATCACATAGAAAAATGATAAACTTAATTAATTAAATGTAATTGTATGTTTAAGGCATTATAATAATGTCACCCTATTTACTTTTAGTGAAACCATAACCAATGTATAGACGACAGTATGCGAGTCTGTGTATGTTTCTAAATAGGTTTTGTGTTACAATAGAAAAAGCACTGGGTCAGCTCCCTAAATAGCAGACTTCAAGTCCAATACTATCCATTTGACACTAAGGAAATCGTTTGTTTTATCTGCATACCATATTTCATCTTTTTAAAATGTTGTCATACTAGGTATCCTCTAGTCTCATAGGGCTGTAAAATTCTAGCATAATAAGTACAAATGCACTTCGTAAAGTATAAAACATAATGTAAATGTGACATTATTATTAGACTGTTGCTATGTGTAGTATCACTGTCTATGTTTTTTAGTTAATTCAGAATAGTTTCCATAATTCCTCAATAATTAGGTTTCATAATTAGATGTAGTTTTCTCAAAAAGATAAATGGATCAATAGATGGGTACCTGGATAGACAATTTAAGGTATATGTATTTAAATTAAAAAAAATATATATATATCATTGTGTTCTAAGGAAGATTTAAAATATATTTAGCAAATCCCTCTTTCTGCCTAAGTGATTTTAGAGGGTTAATATTGCAAATGTCTCACTCATTAAATGCTGCTGAGTAATTTATATACTTTTTTAAAGCAAAGTTGCTCAAGCAGCAAATTCAAAGTGACAAGTCTCTTAATATCATATATGTGACATTATTCATTTTGCAGCATTTGAAGGAGATGCTAAAAATAGTAGGTCATTAAATCACAAATGTACACAGTCTTTTCTAAGGTCTAGGTACTCACAAGTCTAAAATCACAAAGAAAAGATGAAGGCACTAAAAAGCTCATTAATATAAATAATGAAGTGAGCAAAACAGACATTGCCTTAGGCAGTACAATTATCAGTCAATAAGTCCTTATCGGTTGTCTATGTTATTATCTCTATTTTGGGTACTTCATTTCTTATATTTTAATCTAGCAATTCTCTTTTTACTTCCTGGATTCTTGTGTTATTTTCTGGTACACAAACTGAGCTACTAAAGATTTAACACAATCAATCTACATTTAAGGGGTTTTACTAAATCTTTATTAATACTGGATTTTCAAATTTTAAGATGTTTTAATTTTTCAATGGTTTTCAAAAATATGGCTATGATGTGCATTGATATGCTTTGCCTTGCATTTATTCTGATTGGGTTTGCTGAACTTCTTTTATCTGTGGGTCCATAGTTTTCATCAAATAATGATATTCCTTGGCCATTATTTCATCAAGTGTTTATTCTTCTCCTTTTTGGATTTATTCTCTTTGTGCTTCTTTCTATTACTATCGTGTTTCCCCGAAAATAAGAGTGTGTCTTATATTAATTTTTACTCCAAAAGATGCATTAGAGCTTATGTTCAGGGGATGTCATCCTGAGAAATCATGCTAGGGCTTATTTTCTGGTTAGGTCTTATTTTTGGGGAAACATGATATGTCTTCAAGCACTTTGATCTTTTCTTCTGCAACATTTAATCTGCTGCTAATACCCTCAGGTATATTATTTCTTTCAAATATTGCTTTACACTTCTAAGAGTTCTATGGTCTTCTTGCTACCTTTTGGTGTTTTTTGCTATCTTCTAGTTCACCCCTCATCATGTTCATAGTTTTATTTATATTCTTGAGCATTTGGGGCATATACATTATAGCAATTTTAAGATGCTTGTCTATTAATTCCCTCATTGCTGTCATTTCTTCATCTTTCATCTGATTTATTTTTCTGTTGGTTATAGGCAATATTTTTTCCTGCTTCTTTGCATATCTAGTAATTTTGCATTCGATGATGGACATTATGAATTTTACATTGTTGGGTGATGGATTTTGTTTCATTTCTTTAAAGAGGCTTGGGAGTTTCTCTGTCTTGGGATGTTCTCGGTCTGTAAGTTACTTGCTGTTGATTTGATCCTCTTAGAAGAGCTAGTAAGCATTGTTAGGGTGGGTTCAGAGAAGTCTTTAGTTTAAACTGATTTGACCTAACTTCTAAAGTGATTATCTTATGTGGACTATCTGATGGCCCATATATTTAAATGTATTTCTGCTTTTGGCTTTTTTTTTTTTAATTATAGGATTTGTTTAGATTGAAATTGCCCAGCCACCTCATGGAATGTCACCTCATTCATGTAAAGATCAGTGATAAAGGTACATATTCAGAGTCCTCTGTGTAATTTTCCTAAGATCTCCTGTGCTGTTGACTCTTCTTTGTTATTCTTCCCAATACATTTATATCCTTTATCTTTAACTTCTTGCTCTTCAACTCATTGCAACTACTTGCCTTTGTTTGGTTTCTCTTTCCCTGCACCACAGATTGGAAACTACTGTTGGAAAGTAACCTATGTCAATCATAAGGCGGGCTTATTTGCTTCCTTTCTGCCAAGTATCACAGTCCAATTTTGGCTGTTGTCTTATGTTTGAAACCTGTTATTTCATATGTACATATGAAATAGTTGTTTACAATAGCAGGGTCATTCTCATTGCAGTGCTTTATGGGCAGAAATGGAAATACTCTTGAAGTCATTTAAAAAAAATAATTTACCTATCTCTTTCACTGAAAAGGTCTAGAGATAATAATATACACATAAAGATACTTAGTACCTACATCTTTGTTTTAAAATTCTATTCACTATCAAAATGAACCAGAACTCCTTAGAACAATGAATGATTTCAGATATGGAGCAGGGAAAGTAAAAGATGAGATTGGAAATAGTTGTTACACTGGAAAGTAAAAAGTGCTAAACAGTAATAATAAAGCTGATATGACTATACTAATATTAGATAAAATAGACTTCAAGACACAGTGTATTACCAGGTATAAGGAATATTCATAATGATAAAAGAGTTAATTTAATAAGAGGATCTGAAAATATTTAACTTGTCTGTACCTAAACTTGTATGTAACAGAGTTCAACAAAATGTGAAGTAATAACTGTAGGATTTAAAGGGAGAACTAGAGAAATCCATCATTATTGTTATACATACTGTATAATTTTATTTACATACATATCTAGAACATTAAATACTATTCTAATCTATGGAAAATCTGAATAATGGTTGTGCTTGTTGGGGTTTTGACTGTAAAGGAGCTATGATATTTTATCAGGGTGATGAAATTCTTGACTGTAATGGAGGTATCACAGGAGAACACATTTGTCAAACTCCTTGGGCTATACACTTAAATCTGTGCATTGTATTCCATGTAAATTCTCTCTCAACAAACTTCAAAGCACTACCCAGTGTTCTATAATATATAATGCCTTTTTGTCAGCACATTTAATTTTGGATTTTCTATATATTTATACGTATTATTCCCCTGTTGGAATAGTATGGAGTCCTGACTGAGTTATTTACTTTTGCAATTTTGCAGCACTTAACCCAATTTAGATAATCAATAAATGTCAATTGAGCAAATAAAAATTAACTATAGATATTGAGCTCAACATTTTAAATTGGACTAACTTTGTTTTGTATTATATTGTAGGGGTTGAGAGAAACGATGCCCCATAGGATAAATTCACCTACTGCCTGATTTTGTAGGGTCCATGAGCTAGGAATTGTGTTTACATTGTAAATGGTTCGAAAAAATCAAAAGAAGAAAATGTTATTTGACAAGAGAAAATTTATATGAAATTCAAATTTCAGAATCCCTAAATAAAGTTTTACTATAATAGAGGAAAGTAAAAGGATGGGAAAATAAATATTTCATGCAAACACTGAATATGATAAAGCTGATATGGTTTTAGAACACAGAATATTACCAGATATAAATAAGGAGAATTCATAAAAGTAAAAGTTGAAAGTGCTGTTGCCAGTGCTGAGATAGAGCCCAGGAATCTTAACAAGCCCTCAAGCCCTCTGTAACAAAACTTGTTGTAGAGTAATTGGAGTAACAGAATAAGTCCTAATCATAAGCCACACAAATAATCAGCTATTTCACAAGATGCAAAGTAACAGATGGGGTCATGCAACAGATTTAGTAAAAGGAGTATAAGTGATTATGTAGGCTACAGGAGTGGATACAGTTCGGAAGGCTGTGAGATAGGAGATAACTGGTTTCTGCCTACACAGTTTCAGCAGCTTTGCAAAGATGAGATTTATAAATACTTTATAAATTAAAGAAATTAACTACAGCATCACTAAACTGAAAGTACCACCTACACCACTTGCACAGTTTTCTATTAATAGTGAGTGAAGCATTAGCTGCCAAGGCCCTGGAATAAATTATTATGGAATTAGAGCTTGCAGAGATGAGTTATTGTCTCTCATACGCACATTACTTGTAGCAAGAAAATACCATATTTGGAGTCAATCTCTTGTAAAGTCTAAAAACTTCACAGTTACAGTGATATAAGAGCTTAGACTTACAGCCTTGTTAACGTTTTATAGAAATGGGGTGGAGAAGATAAAATGGATAATAATTTAAATGAAGATGACGTGGTTCTTCAGTACATCTTGATCCTTTTTTGGTCTCTCAGATACTTGTAATAGTATAAGCAGGCATTTCTTGTTTTAAAAAAAAGCTCATTATTGTATGGTATTATGTATCAAGAAGTGAATCAATTCATTACTAATTACATGAAAAATTACAGTTACAAAATGTTAAGGTCCACACGTAATAAATTGTAATCTATCTGCAATGTGAGCAAAAAGGGGTTTTGGATCAGGATCGCATATCTATAATTAATATAATGATTATAACTCTTAATGGCAAATAACAAAACCACTCGGAATGGCTTAATCAAAAGGAAAATTTATGGGGTGGCTGATTAGCTCAGTCGGTTAGAGTGCGGTGCTCTTAACAACAAGGTTGCCGGTTCTATCCACACATGGGCCACTGTGAGCTGTGCCCTCCATAACTAGATTGAAACAACTAGTCAACTTGGAGCTGATGGGTTCTGGAAAAACACACTTAAAATAAATTTTTTAAAAAAGTTTTTTTTTTTTTTTTTTTTTTTTTAAAAAGGAAAATTTATAACCAGATTAAATATAAGGATAATTCACAGTTTACAAGGACCTCATGTGCCCAGGACTCAGGAAAAGGACTACAACTACTAACATAATTGTTATTAGTGCTTTCTCTTCAGTGATTATTTTGGGCTGGTTTCTTGTTCAGTCTTGATGCTGACCAACCTCCTCTCACAGTTAAAAATGGTCTCCTCTAGTTTTCAAATTTAGAATCTTCTATTGTAGAGGGATGTCATAATCAAGATTAATGTCTAGAATCCTTGCTAAGGAACTATTTGGCCCAGTCGGTGTCAGTAACTTACCATTCCTAGTCTAACCACAGTGAGTCCTGCAGCCCTGCTACTGTGTCCAGAGAAACAAGTCTCACTGTTCTAATCGGACACGTACTCACCAGTCAAACCAGAAAATGTAGTAATAGAATCAACTGACAAGAAATCAGTGTCTAAAAAACATCATCCATAAAACAAAAATGTTTTGCTTGCCCTGGTTATAACTTTATAGGTTTGTTGAGCAGAAAAATGAAATGATGTATGTTAGTAATATTTGCAATTTTTTTTGGTACTGATCTGAGCTTCCTCAATATGTTTAAAGAATTGTTTTCTTTATAATTGTAGTTGGAAAACTAAGCTCCCTGCACATACTATAGAAGCTAAAAATGCTAGATTCGCACATTCCAAGACTGTCTAACACTTCAGGCATGAACATGTGACCCAGGTGTGCGGTGTGCCACTCAGGGACATTCCACAGGAACTGTACATTTTGATGTAGAGTTGCCATTAGTAGAGATCTTGGTGTTGGGCCATGGCATCTCAGGTAGTTGTGTCACCTCGACCTCATCCCAGACAGAGGGCACAGTGGTGCTGTGGCAGCATTCAGGGTTTGTTATACCCTATCTTCCCTGACTGTGTTAATATCATCATTATTACCTTAGCCCAGATTGCTACTTTTTCGAGACTGGCTCTTCCAGTTCCCGGTGCTTTTTCTCTATTCTCTTCAATTCAAACATATAAACAATACATTTTTCAATAAATTTATTTTCTGCTTAGGTAAAAAAAAATTAGATCCACCTGAGCTGGTTTCTGTTGCTTGTAACTTAGAATTCCAATAAATAGTAAAAGCTAATAAATAGGGAAAGTACTCATAAAACAAAATTCATTAATGCTGAATATTTGACTTTCATTTATAGCCCTCAGTCAACCGACCTGGAAAGGTACTGAGAAAAAAGAAAACAGTAAGATGAGTCCATGCCCTTTTAAAATTAACATCTATATGCATTTGTCAGAATTCATTGAAAGGACAGTAAGGTTATGCATTTAATTGCATATATAATTGACCTCAAGCACAGCAACAAAAAAGCACTGGAAAGAAATATCACATTCCGGTTAATAATATATACGTTGAAGTATTTATGGGAATACACAAGATGAATAGATATGTGATAAGGCAAATATAGTAAAATGTTAATTGTTGCAGAGACTGTAAAATTCTTTTAACTTTTCTCTGTGTTTGAAGATTATCCTAATGAAATGTTAGAATGAAATAAGCACCTAATGAGTCAGCACATCCTAACATAAAGAATGAATTCTCATCTAATATTTCCATGTATTTCAGAATCTAGAAGAATCTCTATTTCTACTGCTTTCATTATAGTATTTCATATGCTTTAAACTCATTTACCTTTGAAGTTTCTAAGTTCAATGTGTACCGCTCACTGTTTATAATGGGTCATCTTAAATATTCCTTTCAAGTTTTTTATTCCACAATGAATAGTTATGCATTTTAGAAATACAGAAGAGCAAACTCTGAAAATATAAATTATCTATATACTCACTACTCAGAGATATTTGGTGTGCATTTTTTTAGAATTTAATAAGTGCCCTTTTAAAAGTTGGAGAGACTACAGCAAATGTATGGGAATCTGTATCATTTTCGTCATTTAAAGGATCTGGTCAGAAATACTGCTTTTTAAAATCCAAATTTATTATTGCTCACCTGGACCTTATCATGACAAATATTTGTTTTTATCCTTCAGATTTATTATCATTGACCTCTTCCATGGATATTTCATATTTTATTGATTTTCTCAACCAATACAGTATTGTGCATGCGCTTCATAGTACAATATTATTGGATTGTTCTGTCTCAATAGCTTAGGGACTGAGATGTTTATCACATATTGCCTAATAGGCACCATTATGAATAGTGCCACAAAAATAGTATAAAGGAAATACAATTTATTTTAAGAAATAGTAAACAGATCGTTTTGTTGGAAGTTTAAGACAGGTAACTTCTCTGACCCCCCTCCCTGTTCTTGAACCTTAACAGCTTTAAGAAAAATAAAATAAGATGCTTGTCGCCCCTTGTCCAGTGCGCTCAGTAAATGTAAGAGATAATTGCTCTTAGTATGTTACTTTCAATTTGCATATTGTTAGCATATTGAGACTCAAATGTGCAAAAAACATGTGTACTCAATTTTTTTAACATTTTCCCATAAATGTTTTGCACATTAATGACATTTTTATTCAGCCCTTTTTCATTGATAATGCAGTCTTATCTCTAGCTTAGATGAGTTCTGATACCACAAAGTCTGAATTTTTTGTCTCAGCAAATGAGATTTTGTTATTTAAGAATCTAAGATAATGAACCTCACCGAATGTTTTAGATTCTTTGGCAAGACATTATTATTATTATTATTATTATTATTATTATTATTTACCTCTATATTGGACTAGTGACTCTGTTACTCTATTTGTGTGTAATCAGTTATTAAAGAAAATAAAGGCTTTTTTCCTCATTATATATTATTTATTTTTTTATTTTTGATTTAAAGCTTTCCCATTTGTCATGTAAGAGCATTACTGATCTATTCAAATTCTTTGTAAAATTCTCACTTTCTATCAATGTTTGCTATATTTTTTCAATCAGAAAGAACAAATTATATTTTAGTTTTGCTATCTTCCTTATCTAATGGAATTACCCTTCCAACCCACCTTATGTGAGTCAACTGACATGTGGCAAGTACCAGCTTCACAGATGGATCACTAATGGCAATCACACAATCGCTGAGTTTTGCAACACAGGTGCTTAGATTGGCTTTGCTTGCCTGCCAGTAATATACAGATTTTTGGCAGACCCCCACAATTGTAAAAAGCAAAGAGAGAGCACATACCCATTTAGTTGGCACTCATCCTTCTCCGTAATGGGCCCTACAGTTGAGCCAGACTCACTGCTATCATTTGCCTCTTAGTCCCTGAATCACTGTCATATTCTTGACCCCTACCTGCAACTTGCAAAGAAGCCATTTTGGTTTAATTACTAATGTGCAAATTTAGTATAAAAATAATGTGTTCCTTCATGCAATATTTACTACCAGCAGAAGAGTGGAAACCAAGAAGCTTGAAGACAATAGTTTTTCTTCCCAATCCAAAATGAAGTGTTTCTACAACAAAAACAAAAATACATTTAGAACATGTTTTCTTTGATAAAAATGTCATATATTTGCTTTTAGTTTTCAAATGAAACGTCTGATTTTTCAAATGTACTTTTGTCCTTCGTACTTAAAGATGTATCTAGAAAGAATGATTACTATTTATATGCATGTGGGTGGGTCTGAAAATACTGCTTGTGAGCTATTTTTCAGCATGAGTGCGTATCAAAAATTGTCTTTAGTTAGAATTTATGCACTGGGCTTGTTTCCAGGGATCCTAAGATGAACTGGAGATAAACTCACTCTTGAGGAACTCATGGTAGAGTTGATGAGAATGTGTGTGACAACTTTTACTCAAAAGTGTAAATAAAGTGAATTGATACTGCTCAGAGAGAGGCAGTTGTGCCTGATAAGAGTCAAGGAAATCAGTAGAAATTGTCACATACTTAGGGTTTAGAGGATGTATAGTACTTCATTACAAAAGTATACAAATATAGGTAGTTTAAACAAAGGAAATTGAAGAGTAGGTTTGTTTTGGAAAATGGGCTTTATGTATGTTTGTTAAGATTTACTAGAGATAATGTTTGAAGAGATAGTATTGCATCAGAAATGAAGCTCTAATAATTTATCCTAAGGAATATGGACTTTATTTAAATATAGGTAATGTAAATTGTAAGCATTTCCAGAACAGAATACTTGAATTACACCCTTAACTAATAACCGTGTCCCACTTCCTGAGTTTCCTCACCTCAGCTGCCCATCTCACTGTACCACAATACACTGAGTTAATTGAGCCAAAAATCTTAGTTATTCTCACATCCTCCTTTTCCTTCATACCCATATTCAATCCACTAACAAGCTTTGATGATTTCATCATCAAAGAATATTCCATTTTCTTACTTGAACCTTCACTGTTATTATTCATTTTCAAGCCACAATCATTTCCTGTCTGGACTATTTTAGTAGTGTCCTTATTGGTCTCCCTGCTTCTGCTTGGCCCACCATTCCCAGCAATCTATTTGTCACAAAGCAGTCAGAATGATCTTTTAAAAATCTAAATCAGAACAAACCATTCCCATGCTTATTACCCTTCTAACAGCTCTCCACTGAATTTAAGATAAAATATAAAGCCCTAATTCTCTTATAAGATCTACATGATTCAACTTTATCTCATGTGGTTCCTTGCTATTGTTCCTAAACTCCAATCTTTTCCTCAAACACAATTAAACTTAATTTTGTCTTGGGGTCTTTGCACTAGCCTAGAATAATTTTTCTAAGATTATTTGCATTCTGGACCCCGAGGGGAAAAACATAATTTGATGTGAATCCCAAGAAGGAATTTATGTGCTGAGATGGACTCCCCATGGTCAATCTAGGGCATAAATTTTACAATTAAAAGAGCTAAATGGCTATTTGTTGACAGGGGCTTCTCACATGCTCTGGATACTAGGAAGAAACTCAGACTGAGCTCTCAACTTCCCACACTACGTCCTGCTTATGTGCACCGTCTGAGTCAGCTTTATAAGGGAGTTTCTGATTTCGTCTTTCAGCCAATGAATTAAGACTTTCACGGTCCAATCAGAACTGTCCATGACAACCAATCAAGACACAGAATAATGACCAATTACAACTGCATGATTCGGACTAATCAGAAAGTGTACAAATTTGGATTATCCCATTTACATAAAATGGACCTAATTGGGAACCTGGGCAGAAACTTTTGCTATAAAACTATCCTCCTCTTTGTCTTGGCTGAACACAATTGCGGTTGCCACCTGAATCTGTGTCTCCCAGGCGACAGTTCCTTTTGCTCAAATAAATTTTTTTTAAAATTCTTTATTACAGTCTAAAATTAACTTTGATTTACAGCATAAGGTCTTATTCTTATTATTTTCATATCAGATTTAGGTAACACTGACTTGGGGGACCATTTATAACCACTCACCCTAAGTTATCCTCCAGGCATACACAAACACAGTGCTCTTCTATGTATGATCTTCTGAGCAGTTGGAAATGAAAATAAGGAATTTGTGGCAGAATGTAAAACAATGTACTACTTTCTTTACTGAGAAAGATTTGGTGTGTAACAAAAAATATCAACAATAATATTCTATGTGTAAGAATCATACTTGCTTTATTCAGAAATTACAGAAGCCAGTGTGGTAGAAATTCATGGAAGAAGTAGCTTTATCATGACCAGAGAACAGGCATGATTATCTGACAACTTGTCTGGGTATTCTTACTTTTTGCCATTTATTACCCTCTTGTTACATCTTATTAATAGAAAAATGGAAAAAGGGAGTGTTTATGGATAACATAAAGTTCAAAGGTATCCTGTTAGGGTGTGATTATGATACCAAAATGTTGGTGCTACTTTTCCTTTATGTTATGAGAGGGAGAAATGACCTGGGCTAGGCAGGTTCTCATATCCATTTTATCTATTACAACAAACTAGGATATAGATACATTCGGATGTTGATTGAAGTAAACTATAAGTTCCCATTTTAACATCCCATTGTGGAAGACAAAAAAATTGTATTTTCATTTAAGAAGTTTATATATATATATATACACACACATATTTGTTTACTTTTATTTTTTTATTTATTTTTTTTCTTTCCTGTAAAAGAATCAATGCTCTGGTTTAGATCCCATAGTTATGCATCATAGAACATGGAAGAGCCGTTTTGGCCTGAAAATGTTAAAGACAGGTGTTTACAGTTATCCATAGACATTAAAGAACTTTAGTAAATCTCTTGCCAAATATATAATTTTGAAAAGCATGGCCTTCATGCATTAGTTAGCAGCAAAATGCTACTCCGAGTAGTTGAAAGTATTAACATGTTGGATGGCATAGTTTTACATCATCCATTGTATTGCTGAACAAGGCCTACGAAAAGTAACAGTATGGGTATCCTGTGGTTACTGCATTTTTTCCCCCAAGAATAATTAACAAATTTCACTGCCTTTTGAAATTACATGTAATTATTTGTTTTGAATACATAATATATGCACGTTACAAAGTATAGAAAGCTCTCAAAGATAGAACATGAAAAATAAATTTTCAGTTCTACATTTCTATCATTGCCATCTAATTCCTTCCTCAGAGTCACACTTTTATTCTTTTAAAGTGTGTTTCCAGAGATAATTATTTTTAAATAGAAATCATAATACATCTATTATATTAGGCTCATTGATTTCTTCAAATTCAAAAACCTTGGAGATTTTCCATATTAGCACGTAGAGACTTACCTCATCTAACTGCTGCATGGTATTCTATCTTATGAATAAACCAAATTAGCTTCAGTACCATCCTATTACTGAACATTTATCATGTGTTTTAATCTTTCTAATAAAGAAGAGTTTTGAGTATTATAGAATTTCTAGGATATGTCCATTACTCTTTCTTTCCTGAGAAACAGTGCCCTTTTTTCAATTTTCTTAAATTATGCCATCAATTCTTTTTGTCCTCCTATTTCATTTCACACTTAGCAAGGTGATTGTATTCATCTCCTTTTAAAATATTTTCTATTCATCTTTGTCTATTTTTACTCTTTCTTTACTTTTATTTTATGTCATTTACTTTTCAATCCTATCATATTTCACTGTGTTTTCAGCCAGGCTAGTTATTTATTTGTTTATTTTTTTTTTGTGTTCCTCCTAATGTGGGCTTCATACCTGAGATTTTTTCTCCCTCTTATTTCTTTTCTGTGCTTTGCTAACTTATCTGTTGTCTTTCTCTGTTACCTACCACATTTTTCGTGAATTCTTGTATCTCTGCTTTGAAGTACTGGTTTTGCCATTTCTTGTTTTATTATTAAGATTTTAAAAAATGTAATGGGAATATATTTGTGCACCATTTTTATCTGCGTCATGAAATCATTTGTTTTATCCTAGTGAATCTTTTATTTTCCTGTGTTCTTCCTCTTTATTCTAACAGTTTCCTATAATTCCTGCGCCAGTCTCTTAATTTCAATGAATTGAATTCTGGGACCAATAATTTGCAGAAATTTTGTGTGAGGCAGAAATTTTTCTTAGGATATTATTGAATTAGGGCATTATTTCCCTAGCTTATTATTGAAATAAATTATTATATTCAACATAAATTTTTATATTTAATTATATTTAAAATCTCTTAGCTTAATGATCCCCACATGTTCATCTTAACCTTCATTAACCATGACTATCTTAAAAAAATGAAAAAAAAAAAGGCATTGGGTGAATTTAATATGTCTAAGCAACAAGAGTTGATTTATTCCTTCTCAATGTTAGCAGCATCATGCCTCTTGACTTTTAATTAAATAACACACCTCAATTGAAAACAAAAGGAGTCTGTAAATGCTACTGTACCTATAAGTATATAACATATGTCTGAGAGTCATTGAGTATACGATAAAGAAATAAAATCATTGGTAGAAATGCTCAAACAGAAAATTGTAGTGCTGTGGTTCAATAAAAATAATTTTACAGCTCTTGTGAATATTATCTGATGGTGTTGACATTAGTTGACAACTTATTGGTTGTCTTTTTCTATAGAAAAAATAATACCAATATTGTGATCAATAAAGATCTCTATCACACTGATTTACCTACAGTTTTTGAGGATGCAGTTTTTTTCTTCCTTTTTAGGATAGGATTTTGTGCACTGGCATCACACATAATTCCAAACTATACCCCTTTATGTTTTCAGAGTTTAAAAAATCTTTGCCCCTGCAGGTCAGCAGCATTTGGACTCTACTAGTTAAAAAAAATCACGTTTCTAGTACTGAAAACTGAGCCAGGCAAAGAGAAAAGCAGACCTCTTAAGGTAAATCCTGGTGCATCCCAGGGCCATGCAATGCTGAAATGTGGGGAAAAAACAAAAAACAAACAAACAAAACAAAACAAAACAAAAAAACCAAGTAAAATGAAAAATAAACTGAAATGTGGCACTGATAAGGCAATTTTATGATTATCACAACTACCTTGGAGAGGAAACTTCCTGGAACCAAGAAAAATATTCCTTCCTCTAGAATTTCCTCTTAGACCCTACCAGATGTTGGATTTCCCTACTGATAAGTTAAAATTACATTAAATATAATTTGTTTTCTCTTATTTTGTGTGTGTCTGAAGGATTAGACCAGGAATTCTCACCTACTTCTGCCAAAATTTATCTCAGTATTTATGTCACATAATACTGTTTGCATAAAACTATGGAAAACAAGTTCATCTAAAAGGAATGACCATATCCAAAGATAACCTGCTTTTGTAATTCTGTTAGTGCAGAAATAATAAGAATTTTTCAAAGAATATTTATAACAACAAACATTTATTTTAAAAGATTAAAGGGAATTTTGCATGTATGAAATTGTAACAATGACTCATGGAGAAGTTGAAATAAGAAAAGCTACATGGAATGCAAAATAAAAATGATAAAATTTAATGAAAATAATGGTGGTAATAGAATAATGGGTTAGATATAGAAGATAAATCTTGGAGGAGGAACAAACACTGGGGAGGAAACTTCCTAATTCAAGGTGTTTCAGAGGAGAACAAAGAAAAATTAAAGTGAGGCTAAAGTGGGACAGATTCATGTAATTGGACCCATGTGGTAACAGGACTACGGGAGGTGAAAACAGTGAACAGAGCAAAAATAATAAAGACATCTATCTGAACACTGTCACAAAATGAAGATCTATTTTAACTGGTAGATGGAAAATCTAGGGAAAATTACATTACATAAATAATAATTAGCTGTATTTTGGTGAAATTTTATATATATGTATCAGTTTCCTATGACTACTAATACATTAACACAAAGTTGATGGTTTAAACAATGTAAATTTATTCTCTCATAGTTCTAGAAGTTAGAAGATTGAAATCAGTTTCACTGTACCGAAACCAAGGTGTCAACAGGGCCACCTTTCCTCCATAGGCTCCAGGGAAGGATTCATTCTTTGTCTCTTCTAGATTCTCATGACTGCTGACATTGCTTAGCTTGTGGCTCAGTCACTCCAATCTCTGCCTTTCCTCTTGTGTGTCAGATCTCCTTGTTTCTCTCTTATAAGAACACATGTGGTTGTATTTACTGCCTTCCTGGATAATCCAATATTATCTCTCCCTCTCAAAATCTTTAACTTAATCACTTTGAAAAATTATTTCATGAATTATAAGGTAACATTAAAAGTGCCAGGGATTAGGAATGTCTTTGGGAGGGGAATAATTTAGCCTGCAAAATATATATGTATAAATCTTCTAAGCATCAGAGATATAGGTTATATGCATGGAAAAATCTAATTGTTCTTAAACTTTTATTCTGTAGAGAAGTCTATGAAGTTGAGGAAAGTATATTTCAATCATGATATAAATTCTGTAAAATATTCACTTATTTGCAAAGGCAACTAAAATATTTTCTCAGCTATAAAAAAGCTTGGTTTATTTTTCCTGAAGAAAAAAAAATATATTTTTGAATTACAGATGGATGGGAGACAAGTCAAGGTTAGAAACTTAAGAGGAAGAAAGTTGTTTTATAAAGATCTGGCAATAAGCACTGTAGCTTACCAGATACTTAAACATCAAATTAAGTTTCAGTGCTGGAGTGCTGGCTCTGCTCAGTTCAGATTTACACTCAGTCTCTAGGTAATTTCCTTCCATCCCATGGTCTTATATACTATCCTGATGTTGGAGACAACCTAAATTATATCTCTAATCTAGACATCTTCCCTCAACTCCACTCTCATTTTACAAAGTGCTTTTTCTAGCTCTTTCTTAGATATCCAGTTATGCAGATGCTCTGGAATTTGACCCAGTCCTTGGTAGCTTTCAATCTACAATAAGATAAATAAATAGGTGCATCTCTAACTGGCTTTAATGCCAGGTGAATTGAGAGGAAGGACATGATACTCACTCTCTGTCTTTGAAATCTTCAAAAATCTAACAAGAAAGAAGGAACAGTGTTCTGTTAGAATTCTCACTTAATATTTTGCACCTGACTTCAAAGAGACAACTCCAAGGGAGATTATTAAAATTTTATCTTTCATGGTTATATGAAAATGTTAATTCACTTACCAAAGAGAATATTATACACACATTTGGTTTAAAATTGTAATGCTACAGCAGATGTTAGCATTTATTATTGTTCACTTATTTATTACCTTGCACGAAAAGAGTAACTTCAAAATTAACATATTACAATGTTGTCAAACAAAGATAGCACATTCAACTAATGAAAACCAGGGAAATATTTTTAAGAACAGTGGGAAAGGAAGAGTTCTCTTGGATTAAAAATGTTGTTTTGTGCCTAGGGCTATAGATTAAAGGCTCATTTCCAATGATGTGGTGAAAAACCATAGCTAAACCAAGTTTTGCTCTTCCCAAAACTCATATGTTTCTGGGAATCCTCTTCAAGGAAATTATATATATATGTATGTATATATATGGTGCCAAAAAATGTATACACATTTTAAGAAAGGAAAACTGTATTCAAATCATAATACTCACTAACAAAATCTTAATAACCAACAACAAAAAATGAATACAAGTCACATTTGACTTCTGCAATTACAAGAAATGCTCAAAGTGGTTACCATCAGCATCCACACTCTTCTGATTACAGTGAACTACTGCTTGAGCAATGTTGACCAAAGTGTCCACGTGTATACACTTTTGGGCACACCCAGTCTTTATAAAATTGCAAATGCAAAATTACATACAGCACCCTCAAAGGAGTCCTTGCAAGTAAGGATTCCTGAAGTTTAAGTTATATACATTTCATGATAATTGTTTTCTCTGGGAAAATGTTATTTTCTAGGCTCTGTTCCCAAAGGCCAAATGGAATAATGAAAATTTGCATTGCAGATGCAAATGTAATCCTTTATATCACCAATGACTTCTAGACCATAGCACAAAGTTCTGCAGCTCTTCTTTTGCATTATGGAAACGAAAAAAAAGAAGAGATAAAAGGAAAAGAAAAGAAACCCTACATGCAAGTTGAATTTTTCCACTGCCATTCTGTTAGGAAAACAGCATGACCATGAAAACTTAAATTTGATGTAGAAAGGAAGAAGAAAAAAAAAATACCCTGAAATATTAAGAAATGCTAAAAATGATAATTGCCAAACACTTGAGATTGACAGAGGTATGCAAATTGTTATCTGCCTAAGATCTAAAATATATTAGGGAAAAACTACCAAAAAATAGGTATTCAATACCTCATAAATTTAATACTGCTATCATCTTCATTAGATTGTTAAGAGAGTCACTATTTCTGAAGGATATCTGCTGCATGAAAAATATTTGTTTTTTCGTGATATGGCAATAAAAAATTGATAGAAATGTGAGTATGCCCTAGGCACTTTAAGTAAAGTTTTAGAATTTGCTTTAGTCTGTTAAAGTAAAAAATGCATTGGACAAAGTTAACAAGCAAAGGAGACGTTTTTAAAGTCTACTGCAATACAGGAGGAAAACTGAATTCAACTTCATTGCAACAAAAGCTGTGAAGGTTTTTAAATGCTGAAGTAAACTAGTGGAAAAGTACCGGAGGACGTTGGGCAAGTGTTGACCAATGGGATGTGTTGAGCACATTGAGTTGACAAGTGTTTCTCTATAATTGGGCCATCTGTGTTTGGTAATTGGCTCCCATTAAAGTTAGTTTCCTACTTTACACAGAGACTGAGAGATGAAGGCACTAACTCAATTCATGTTTAGTTTCAAAGCAATGGTTCCCAGGTCCTTGAGAAAGACATTTCCTGCATAGTAAAACTGGCAAGAGGCTGCTAGATTTACATACATTTCAAGGGGCAGAGAAAGAATTACAAAGATTTCTAAAGTAAATGCTGTAAGAAATGAGAGGTCAGAGGCCTCCCGTCACGGAGAAATCTGTGCAAAGTTTAGTCAAGCTGAAGGGAACATTAAGGCTATTTGGTCAAGGCAATGGCTTTCAATTTATATTCCAGTTTGAACCAGCTATGTCAATATTTCTCTGGTGTTTCCCACCACCACTTTGGTTAAAATTGGCAGTGGCGTATTTTAGATAGATGTTATATACACAGATAGATGATAGATAGATAGATAGATAGATAGATAGATAGATAGATAGATAGATAGATGATAGATACAGATACTCATAAATACATAGATAATTTCCTTCGCATTATATTTCAAGGATGTTATAATTCTTAACATTGTTAAATACATTTTTATAGTTTATTCTCCAGAGTCTTCTTTGATAGCTTTTTTTTCTTCCCTGAATTGTTGAAGGAAATAAAAAACAATTAAAAAATAATGAAAGGTCTCACTTCAGAAAAACAAGGTAATATAGTAATTGATTGCCTCGAGGGTATCTGTTAATTCTTCTTACATGAAAAATAACTCTTACTACTCACCTACTTAGTTTAATAATCATTAAGTAATTAATCCAAACAACATCTCTTTATGATCCTAGAAAATTGCTTGACATTACTTTGAAAGATCACAAGACAGTCAATACTTTTCATGTGAAAAGTATACTGGAAAACAGGAATTAAAATTCTGATTTCTTATCTTGAATTTGAATTATTATTACCAAATATTGTCAAGTGAGCAAATTCTGCATTAGTTCAAAGCAAACAATGATGTACTCTAATAACCGCTATGATATAAACCACCGTAAAATATATATATTTAATTTACTATTTCTTATTTTTCACTCTCTCCAGAACATAAAAATGATATCCTGAAAAGATAACTTTATAGAGAGTAGAGGTTTTAAAAAGAAGTGAGCGTCCCAAATTTATTCTCCAAATTCAGTTATCTCTGTTATAGTTTCTTGTGCAGAAAAAAAACAATTAGGCTTTCAGATATCAGTAACAAGTACATTTCTTACATAAAATTTCAAGTTTTATAGTTATATGCTTGTGAGTACTAAAACAATATGAATACAGAAATATCAACCCAGTTCTTTAAATTAAGCATCTGGAATATGTTGTTGGTTCCCAAACTTTGCTGTACATTGGAACCAATTAGGGATCATTAAAAAATATTGGTGCCTGGCTCCCACCCTCACCTTGTGATTTAATTAGTATGGGGTGTAGCATGGATAGTAGGATTTTTATTGACTTCCCAGATCATTCTAATATGTAACAAAGTTTGGAAACTACTGATCTAGGACCTATAATTTCTTCCCTATCAAAATCATTGTCTTTTAATCTGGCGAGACAAACAGAGCTATCATAGAAAAATAAATTAATGCATCTCAACCTGAAGAAATCAGAATCACCTGAAGAATATTAAAAAAAAAAAAATAGTGTCTTGGCTCTACTCTCAGAGACTCTAATTTAATTGACTGATATATGCAGGCCATATGTAGGTAGCTATTCCAGGTATTCAAATGTGTAGTCAAGGTTGAAGGTGGAGAATCCTTGAGTTAAATAACCCATATATCAATGTGAAATTATCTACTCATCTAATATGTATACCATATGCTATTCCATGTCTCATCACCTCTTCTGCCCTGAAACACCCAATTGCCTAGACAGCTCATTTGGATAAATTTAGTTCCAGGTGGTGGCTCTCCCCTTCTCCCTCTTCCTCCTCCCCCTTCTTCCCCCTCCTCTTCTTCCTCCTCTTCTTTAGCTTTTGTTTCATGCTTCCTCTTGGCTCCACAAAGATTCACAATGCAATTTTTCTCCCACATACCAGTAGTGGAACTGAACTCTGCTGTATCTTATACTCTTATTCATACACTCAATCAACAAATACCATACAGAGTGTGGTGGCACTGTGCAAGCACGTCCTAGCTGAGAATCCAAAGATGAATTTCATAAGATCAAGGCATTGACAATTGCTTGGAAATTCAGGTTTTCACCTCTTAGGGTAACCATAAAAGGAGTAAATGGGTCTAAGAAAATGAGCAATGGCTGGCAAAAAATCTAGCCTTCTTTGGGTGAGATAAATTCATTTTGTGTTTTGTGTATATGGCTATTTGTGTTTGCATTTACCTCTAAAATCACAATGCCACTTCTACTGCCTTAATTCTCTGATAAATCTGAAACTAGGTGAGATTTTGGACCAGGGACAAGACAGAGTAAGGTCAGCTAAACGAAAAGAAACTGGGGCCAAATTGAGAAAGGAATTTCCTTCCTCCTTTCTTTCTTTTTTTTTTTTTTTTCCCTTTGTTTCTCCTCTCCTCTCCTCTCCTCTCCTCTCCTCTCCTCTCCTCTCCTCTCCTCTCCTCTCCTCTCCTCTCCTCTCCTCTCCTCTCCTCTCCTCTCCTCTCCTCTCCTCCCCTCCCCTCCCCTCCCCTCCCCTCCCCTCCCCTCCCCTCTCCACTCCCTCCCTCCTCCCCTCCTTCTCTTCCTTTCTATTTTTGTTTCTTTCTTTTTTTCTTCCCTCTGCAAACCAGTTATACCTTCCCAATATTTTGATTGACAATATTCCTCACTCAGCATCCACACAATAGGTCTACTATACTGCTTCAATTAATTTGTAAATAAATTGCTTTCCAATTACAGCAGCACATTCCAGTGACATATGACAATGACTGTTGTGTTTTATCACAAATTGCCCTATATATTATATATTTAAACATTATTTTATAATTATATATTTATGCAGAATAAATGTTTATATTTATAAAATATATTTCATATCTTGCATTAGTTTTTAATGCTTGATTAGATGGCCATCATATATAATTATAATGCACTCTGCTTTCCTAATATTGCCAAATCCTTTTTCCCCCGCTCTTGGAAACATGCAGTGAAATTTTTCACTGTGATCCCTTGCTGGATATTAATAGAATTATGTTTGTATAAATGCATGTATGTATGCATATACCTGTATGAGTGTGCAGGATGTGTATATGTGCTTGTGTTTAAATCTGGTTGTGTTTTCTTTATTTTTTGACATTGTGAATGTTCCACCAAAATTACATTGATAAAAGCACTATTGCTTTATATTTATATTAAGTACATTAAGTAAAAAAACTTGTATTTCCTATTTTTCTTACCATCCTAATTTTCAAACAAGCTCTATAAAGAGAATACTTTTATTGAATTAAGTAAGGCTATAGCTGCAACTGGATACTGTATTAAAAGTTGAGTTTGTCACCTTTCTTCAGCAATGTCAAGAAGGTTCAATTTATCAGAATATTCTGCTAAAAATGTCATAGCTGCAATTATGTTAAGGTTTATCCCTGGAATTTAATTTCTGATTCATCAGAAATTAATTATCTTACCTTTAAAAATCATTGTCTTTATGCAGATATTATCCGGCAGCCATTTTTTTTTAAACCAAAACTAGTTATAATATTTTTAATATGTTACCTTAATCCTCATAAATATCACGTGGATACCAAACCATAAAGCTAATATCCTGACACTGGTTGGACTAATTATACTTGTTCTGTTGTAACCTTAGACATAATAATCCTTCACATTTTGGGGAAACATACTTCAAAAATTTACCAAAAGTAGGTGACAGCCTCTGTGGTTTTGTGTACTTGCTGATATAATATCTTTCCATGTTTGCGCTATAGCAATGGTTTTATACCATTTTATGGTTTTAATATTTATATACTGTTAATATATCAAATAACCATATCTTCTTTTATTTATGAGTCTGCTGACTCACAAGTCTTCAAGAAGCCAGAAATACTGATTTACATCATTTTCTGAACAATTTTTTTCTCTTCTGGTTTGGGATCCCAGAATTAGAATCCTACATTTAAACTATCCTTTAAATGGCTATCATAGGAAGGAAAATTATATAGACTCTGTTGTACAAGTGTGTTTTTAAAAAGCCTTCACCTAACTTCTTGTAAAGGTACAGGACACAGGGAACTCATGTTAATTTTTTTACAGAACAAAGACACAATGTTTTATGTGCAGGCTCACACTTGTTGCATTTGGGTAAAAGCTTCAGAGTAAGTCAAGTGTTGTCTAGGTAAAATTCAAGAACAAATCCATTTATTGTCCAAGGTGGGATGAAATTGTCCATAGGAACTTTCCATAACAGGAATATGTCATATGAGACAGCTTAAAGAAATTCTACCATCACCAGCTTTGTTTTTCTAATGATTGCCCTCATCAAGAGTATTTTTAATGGGTCTTTTATGCTGTTGAACAAATATCATCCTGATATTTCATATATTAGAGGATTCCACATGAAAAAGAGGATCAAGTGATTCCAAAAAACATAATGAATCCTGGAAGAATGGCACCTGAAATCAAGATAGTGGTGTAGAATGGAAAGCCTGATAATTTACCTATTATTTGTGTGTGTGTATGTGTTTTTCTTCATCACTGGATGAGGGAAGAACTATAAAGCAAAAATGTGCACTTACATTTTGATATCAAAATGAAGTGATATCAAAACTGACTTGGCTTGTATAGCGACTCTCTCTTACCTACTGAATCTGATAAAGTACCATGAACTTTGAGTAAGGATGGCAGACTCGTACTGGATCTCACTTAAGACAAGTAAACAATGTGATACGCTTTAACCAACAGTGTAAAGACCTATAGACTCACTTTATCCTATCCTGAGTGCTGGTTTTCAATGCTTAATTAGCATAATCAACGAATATGGCCTTTTTCAGAAACTTAACAACCCCCAACTTCTCCGTTAGTGAACTATTCAGTGATCTTACCCAATAGATGTGTTCCTTTGTCACACAAGTTAGTCAATGCAGCTTTGTAGTTTTTTTAATTATAAAAATAATATAATTTATCTGTTGAAAGTATAAACATTTCACTCTTGGAATTGAACAATTTCCCTATGAAAATCCTAATATTTTGGGGTCCAGCCAGGGTTCTTCTTTCCCAAATGGTACATGACTTCTGACTTGGGACTTTGGATCAACTACATTTTTTATTTCTGAATTATAGGAACAGTAATTGACATATACATGTTTGGGGAGAGTCAAAGAGTGGGGAGTTGAGAAAAGGCAAGAGTTGAAAGTATATAGAATATAATTTGAGGACTCTAAGCATACATATTTTTAAAAATATAAACAAGAATTCATTATATTGCCTTACTTTTGTTTCTTGGTAGCAACATTTTATTTCTATCCAAGTGATGAAGCCTCTTATTTTAAACTTCCCTTTTGTTTTCTCTTAAAAACAAAGGGGCCAAGTATTTTCTGTTTGTTTTTATAACTCATATTGACACTAAATTCATAAATTAATTAGAGGAAGCAGTATTGTAAATTATAGTATCCTGTGTTTTAAGACCTAATTAATTGTTAAAATATAACTTTTTATAAGTGATAATAAAAATAAATATTCAATAAAAAGAGAATACAGACATTTATTAGGAAAAATATTAAAGTTATTTGGGAAAGAGTTTGAAGCTTCAAATCATTTTAATATGCATATAATTGCCAAACTTTATATTGTGAAATTTAATTTAACATGTTCTGGCCATTTGGGTTTTGAAATGCTAGGTACAATGCTAAATGAAAGATGTGAGAAATCGATATTATCCTTTGGCATTTTTGTTCAACTATATAATAACTTTCTTACTAGGTGTATAAGAGAGCTACTGATAGTTTTGCCTTGATCTACAGAAAAGCGAACATTCTATAAAGGGTAAATCTATTAATTAGAGACCTGCACAGCTTTCTTTCTTGCTAGTGTAATCGTTAAATTGATTTTTCCAGTCCATCATGTAATTGTTCCAGCGATGGAATCCTGCTTTCCACTCTTGTTCTGCTTCATCAATATTTCCTGTAAAACATGGAATAAATTGAGTTAATCTAAATTTTAATCTCTTTATGTTAATTGAAAAATAATTTTGATTACAGATGCCATTTTCTCCAAGTATGCTGCACAGAAACTTTTTATTCTTTATTATCAGCTTTTCTCACTACCTGAAAAGATTTTCATAAAATGTTTATACATTATAAGAAAATACAAATAATACATATGTATAAAATATATATAAAATATAAAAATATATAAAACAAAATTCAAAGATGATTGTATATATTAAATTATGTCAAATTATATTTTATTACATATGTTTTTGTTTCTAAGATTATAGATATTATTCTATTTTCTTGATTTCCCTATTTATAACAAAAAATCTCATTTAATAAATATCATTTATATATAATTATATAGCAGAGTATTATTTCTAATGAACAAGTTTATATCTCAATATTTTGCATAGAGAGAACTTGGTGATTGACATTCTATAAAGATTTTACACTCAGCCTATTAAAGTATATTTTAATTAAAAACGATGCATGGTTATTGAAAGCAGTTTATTGAAACTACTATAGGAAAGCAGTCTGATTCTGCTTTGCAAATCAGAAAGATGACTAAGACAGTCTCTTCTTTTCAGTAGTCTGCAAAGTGTATGTTTTTGTCAAGGGAAGAGGAGTGTTTATGCCAGAAAAAATGTGAGACAATGAAACAAAAGTGGTTGATGTACTGTAAGAACCTTGAAATGTTGACTTATTTGAAAGTGGATTACATTAAAGAATAAAGTTTGTGAACAATAGAAACTCTTAAATTACAAACTTTTAAAATTATGTATTTTTGTTCTTAATAGAAATATATATGATCAGTCTAGAAGATGATTTAAATTATATAAATTTTAAGGTATTTTATACATGGTAGTTCTCTTCTTAAACTTTTAGGATGCTGAGATCTTATCATTGAATAAATAACAAAAGTTTAAGTTATTTCTACTTTCCTAAAAATAAGGACTTAAAATTGTTTTAATGTATAATTTTCAGTTTGGAATTTTGGATTAATTATAACTTTGTAAGATATTAATTTAGAGAAGACAGTTCATGTAATCTCATACTATATTATAATATTCTTTCATACTATTAACAATGGAGCACATTCAGTGATTGATTTTTAGTTTAGATAAAAATCAAAATATTAAATATTTTCTATTAAAATAGTCCTTGTAATTTTGGATAAATTTAAGTTTGAAATGTTTTTAATGCTTGGACATTGGACACATATTTGAGAATTTATACAAAAATATCCTGTTTTTATGTAAAAATGGCTTTTAAAAGATCAATGACTACAGTTTCTTTGTGAAAAAAACAATTTCTCTAAAGAGTTAAAAACATTAGATGTGAAAGATAAATATCATATGAAATGACCCACTCTTAATGTTATTTTTATGATAATTAAATACTGTTTAAAGTGTTACTTACATGAAATAAGGATTCTAAAGTTCAGAAAAAACAAAATTTTTGATATAACAAATAAATGATTGATAATTTACACCATGAATTTTAAAACTTAGAGGAAATGTCCTAGATCTGATTTTCTTTTCTTGTTGATAGAATGATTCCAAATCCACTGATTCATATAAATACAAATTTATTTCCTTATGTGTCATAATCAAACATCTATATGATTGAACATATTGAAATACTTTATTTTTTAGTGTACAAATGCTCTGTAAACCTGACTCCATTTTTCATTTAGAAGTACTAAACAGTAAGACAATAAAATATAAAACATTTAATTATTTTCTAACCAAATCCAGTGGAACTGGATACACCATTATAAAAATAATAAAAAAAACTTGATTCCCATGACATAACTCAAAACCAAAATTAGAAGTTTTTCTCCTACCCCCTCCTCCTTTCCTTTCAAAAATGGAATGCAACTTAAATACCTATAGATTTACCATCTGTGAAATGTAGATTGATTTGTTTTTTAATTAACAAGGTACTGCAGTGTGAAATAAGGAAAGAACATTAGTATAGGCTTTGGAGTGACATGGGTTGAAATTCCAGCTTGACCATTATCTATATTAGTGACAGAAAAATGCATTACTTTTCAAATTATTTTTACAACTATACATGGTGTTCGTAATACCTATTTTGCAATATTACTGTGAAGCATGTATGAGGTGGTGTGTATATTCTGAAATCAAGCTCTGTGAACCTATTGGGAACTCCACTAATGCATTTACTGTCCTTGTCACAAAAATTTATTCCTAACTTTTCTCTTCATTGAATCCATGTACAGCTAGATCAATACCAGTAGTTCATAAACATACTGACACCATTTTTTCAGGATTTTTGTAATCTTTGTTGTACCCATATTGTGGTCTCATTAAAACAAAAAAGTCAGTCTTTCCTACAGAAAGAGTAATAGTAAAAAAGCTGTCTTTTATTTTGTCAATTAAAAAAGAGTAAGTGATCTTTCACCAGAGCTGTGTGTATTTCATCAAATCTGAGGAATTAGGAGAGAACACAGAGAAATGAGTCAACCCAAAATTATTAATGGATGTCAAGTTAGAAGAAGAGATTAAATTGATATTGAATTCTGCTGAGCATTATAATAATAAAAAAAACAAAAACAAAACACTATAGTTTATGTATTTGAGAGTTCACAGAAAATTATTCTGTCCCTGTTACTACTTACTTGTTTCCATGTTTGTCAACCAATTATTACAATTATCAAGAAATGCGTAACTCTTTATGCAGTAAATCACAACGTATTAGTTGTCCTATTGTAATTTTGATTGTGGGTGTGACAGTAGAGTGAACTACTATAAACTCAGGATAGGCTTTGTGAAAATTTCATGTACTTTAAAAGTGACATAAAAAAGATAATTTGATTCAATTATCATGTTACCCAAAGCCGTTTTGTTTTGTTTTACTTTTAATAAGGGATTAAATATTCAGACTTATGAAAACAGCAAAACAGTTTGATTTTTTTCTCCAAATTGGCTTCCCACTCTCATTTTTGGTTTCCAGTCCTGCTGATTAGCAAATACCAGTAAATGATTCTTCCAAGTGACCAATCCAAGTGGTGTCTCAGCTCTTAAATTTATATCTGGTCCTCTTTAGTTTTGGCAAGTAACAGTATTTCATGATTTATTGAAAGGCCCAAGGAGGAGCCACTGGATCTAATGTTTGTTTTTATTAAGAACATGTGAAAGTCAAAGATTTTCTTTTCCTTCAAATAAATTTACTCTTCCAATTTCAGTAAAAATCATTGATATATTATTGACATTGAATGGGTCATTTCTTTCTTTTTTTCTTTTAAAATGATTCTGAGCTATTATAGAGTTACATTCTTAGTGAAAACTCTGAATTTGGTAACATTTGAAACAAATATTGTACATTTTATTTCTTGCAGGTGCATGCAGTTGGGGCATGTGCTAAAGAATGGTTGAAAGTTAAGTACTAGAATCATGTCTTAGGGATCATTTTATTTGAGAAGATTCATTGCTCAAATGTAAACTACTGCTCAAATGACACTTATAAAGCTTTATTAGTCTTCCAATTTGAATGAGGTCAGCATCACATTTCTCCTTTTAAGAAATCCAGTCTGTAGTGATTCTTTGAAATTTTCTTTTACTTGTAGAGCTGCATTTTTTAAAAAAATAGTACTTTCATAAATACTTCCATCCAGTTCATCTGAATAACCTCAATTTTCAAAACATTGAAAATTGAAATGTTTAAAGTTTTGCAACTTGAAAAATTTAAGGTATGATAAGAAAATGTGCTCTTAACATTTTTAAACCCTTCTGTTATCCATTATTTCTAAAAGTTAAAAACATGCAATGTCACAATGGTTTTGTTTGTTTAAATTTATTTTTTATTATTAATGAATATATTGTTGATGTTATAAAATATGCATTTACTTTAAACTTTATACTATATATATAATGTAACTTTTTGAAGGAATTATCTGGGAAAAAATAGTGCTAAAATATTAAATTACATTTTCAAGACACAAGGCACTATCCCAGAGCATGGTACTAACACAGGGCAGGTATGGTATTTCTATACAGTTTTGCTGGAACTATAATAGAAATTTGTTCAGCACTGCAAAGGAAAGGGAAGCAGCTGGCCAAAAATATCTGAGTTTGTTTATTAAACCTGTTTAATGGCAGTGGAGTATTTAGAGGTAGAGATTTTGAAGTATATCTTCAAAAATTGCTAATATTCAAATTTTATTTTATCAACAAATTACTTGCAATAGACCATATGTGCCTTAACCAGAATGCTCGATTTGGCTTATAATAAATTAGTCATTTTCACTTCCCCCAACCCCACTCTTATTTTTTTTCTCAAATTATGACCCTCTCATTTAAAAATATTTTAAGTAAAGATTAAGACTGCGTAGTCTGCGATGTGTTAAGTGGTACCTCTTCTGGTCTCTTGGCAGATGAAATGCGTTACCTCATTGTTATTTACACCCGGAGGACACAAGGGCAGTACTGTAGCTCTGCCAAGGGATGCAGAAGCCCATCTCTGGTTATACATTATGTCACAGAACATTTGGCAATACACAGAGCACTGGTATGTCAGAAACCTTTCCCAAACAGATGGAGTACAAAATTATAATTTTAGTGAGTAATGTCTGATAATCAAAAGGCAAATTCAACAATCAAATAAAGTTCTGAGATGCTCATATTTGAGTGAAACGAACTCCTTTCTTTTCTAAATAAGAAACTGAAAACATCTACTGTATTGTGGTATCCAATATGTAGTATGAAAAGTATAGTGTTGTGATGAACAGAATGGCAAAGTATATAGAAACTGGCCAGCAATATGTCCGATGGTTGAAAGTCAATTACTTTTATTTGAAAAAAATGAGGGCAGAAAATATACCAGAAGAGCCACATGGGTTGTAAACAGCTGGGCATTTTAAAACCAGGCCTTGGGTTTGATATGTACGTCATTTTTCTCACAAAAGATGTGATCATTCGAGTTGATTACTCAAGTTGATTTAAGTAATTTGTCACTAATGGATTTTAAAATAATATGATAATCTGAATCATTTTCCAAGTATTTCCTTATATGTCTAGGTAATCACTTCCTGAAGATTAGTTAACTAAATAACTATTTGCTTGTTGTGTTATGTAATATATGTACATGTTGTTAGATAAATATCTCCAATTTCAGATAATTTGCAAATATTTGGATTGTGTTTTTAAACGTGTAAATTTTAGAGTTTTTTTTTTCATTTAGAAATCAAGGGTTCATTTTTAAATGAATTTGTTTTTATCTATTTTTGAATATAAATTATATTTAGTTCTATATTTTATTAGTTCCAGTTTTTAGTTGTATAAATTATTTTATATTTTTATTTATTCATTATATATTAATTAATTACAAAAATGTTGGCTGAGTAGCAAGTAGTACACTATTTTAATTCCACTACTAAGTTTTATGTTCTTTCGGGAAACTTTCTATTTTAGTTTTCTTTATTTAACTACGAAAGTGCTGCTTATATAGCAAGCCCTCAAAACTTATCCAAACTTGCTGGAAGAAAGTTCTTAATATAATGTACTTGTTGGAATCAAACAATTGTAAAGTCACAGATTAACACCATCACTGTGCCTCGGATAGTCTACCTTATCCCCCCTTTACATAATCTACAACCAATTATTTAATCACATACGAAAAACACACCTGTCATTTCCAAGACTTTGGGAAAAAATAGTGTCCAGAATCGGCATTGTTGAGCACGTAGCTTAGTGTATACTTTTGGTGACTCTGTATTCAAAGTTAAATATTTTTGTTCAGTGCTTTTGAAGACAGGCCATCTTGTATTACTATTCTGGGTCCCATTTGGATTTCTAAAAAAAAATAAAGAAAGACATTATAATTCTACTGAAATCATTGTTAGATAAAAATAATACTGTTTTCAAAAACCAACAAGAGCTTTTTAAAAAGTCAGAAAAAAAATTGTGGATTTGTTTTGATGATGTGAAGCATAAATAAACTGGGTTGAATGTTTTCAGTACTTTAAAGGACTATGTTAGTTAAAATTGTAGGAAGTAAAATGTGAAGAACTTTTTTGCATGCATTTCTGCTTTATATACAAGGGAAAGTGTATTTGTTTTTAATTTCAATCATGCTAATGTTTTCTTTTTCAAAATGCTTAAATAGGCAATGTTACTTTTGTTTCATCTTTTTCCCTTATCTTTTCACCATGAACATTAACACCATCTACTTAATATCTCTTACATCTATTTCTTTCTATTTGTTCTTATCCTTACTTCCTGAGTGTGGAACTGATTACATATTTTTCTATTATGGAACAACCTTGTTGCATTAAGAGCCTTCAGTCTCACTTTTATATTGATCTTACATTTTTGTAGATGTGTTCACTGCCTAAAATCCTTCCATAATCTCCCTGTGGGTTCAGGAAAAGGTTAATAAACATGATGTCACCCACATTCCCAAGCTTATTTTCAGATATTTTCTTCATGAGCCAACCAACAGGAATTAGGGATAGTTTGTTAGCAATTTCCTCCTTATTTCATTTCCTTACCTTTGCCCTATTGTATTACTTCTGCTTGATATCCCTTCATTCCTTAACATCATGAGCCTAAGTCAATTCAGAACCTTTGTGTTCTCTTTTTGTGCTGATATTTCTTTTATCTTTCATTTCGATTTTTAAATCAATATCATTTAACTCTATTATTTTAGAAATTCATTGTTTTGGGTTCATTTACACCTTTGTATCACTCAATAATATATTATCACCTAGGTAACTAAACAGAAACTCAAAGAGTGAGCATTTTTAGTGCCTCCAACTAGTCAGTCACCAGAGATTCTACAGACTTTCCTTTAATATAGCTTTAAGCTATAATTATGAGTTAGACATGGTTCTGGAAATACAAATAAATAGGGAAAACATAGTTTCCCTCAGGGCATTTTCAAACAAGAATACCCATGAAAACAAATAACCAATTATGGTAGCCTAAATCAAGCATAAACAAAGGACTACAAACTGTCAGAAGAGGGAGCAATCACTGCATGTTTGAAAGGGAAATTACCTGAAGGAATGAGATTCTAGCTGAAGTAAGGAGAGGAAATAAGGAACTGAACCAGAAAGAAAAGTTGGGAAAGCTAACGAGAGGAAATAGATTTAACAAAGGCACAGATTATGAGTGTTCATCTTAGTTCAAATAACAATGAGAAAGCTAATTTTCTTGGATTCTAGCATAGACGAGATCCTATTATTAGAATTGTAGCTTTAGAATATTGGTATTACCACATTAGGATCTGACAGCCTGGAAAAATGGTTTAGACTTTAGGTTGCAGGCATTTACTATATTTAAGGGATTTTTCACCTAAATTGCTTACAATGAACATAACATTTTAGAATTATTGATCTGGGGATGGTATCTAGAATAATCAGCAAATCTATAAAGCAGTCACAGATACTTTCATCATAAGCAGAAGACTAAAGTGATAAGGATTAGTAAGTCATTCCTTTCTCTTAGGTTCATTCTGCTGTAAGCAAAATCATATAAGAAAAACTCCAGTTTAACTTTCCTAAAAGTTCACACAAAATTCTTCATCATTTAATATCTTCTATAGATTATTAATAGATGTAAAGTTGGGAGTAGTGATAGTAGATACAAGATTTTTTGTTTGTTTGTTTGTTTGTTTTCCAAAAGTCTATGAACCCAGCAAATTTTGGAAAGAGAAGCAGGCATTTATTCAGTATGATTACCTAGAGGTAGATTATGCTATCAAGAACTTGTATGAAATAAGCACCATACATTCATATTTTGTCGTAAAAGCAGACATATTCAACCATGAATTCCGGAGCTTTAGCAATAAATAGCTTCTTGATGGACTAGTTGATTTTATGTAGGAATTGGATGATTCAATAAGAATTATTAAAAACCAGAGCTATTCAAGCTAAACCCATATCATAACAGGATTGAAACATCCTGCTTTAGGGTATTATTTGAGAGAGGTCATGAAGAAAATTTCTCCAGATCACAGATGGCACACTTGTCTAGGTGAATTATGGAGTCTTCCTTTAAAGCTTTAAAGCTTTAGAAACTAACAAGTACAGCTGCTGGAGGCTGGATATTAAACCAAGAAAACCATTGGTCTGATTCGGTACAGCAATTCTTATGTTCCTAAATTGCCCACTTTACTTCTAATTCCACTCTAATTAACTTATGGCACCATTTTAACAGCACATTCATCTGGCTTCTGCAAATGGTGACTTAAACAGACCTGACTTGTACTTGAGTTCAAGAGTGAAGCACTAATGCACTGCCAGTATTCATTTAACAAACTTTGTCCTATGAAATAACTCATGACATTCCAAATTACAATTCAGAGATAATAAAATTCCTGTGCCTATGGATGCAGATAGAGTTTTCAAAAAGTGATTGAAATAGCTATTGAAGTGATGTAACATTTTACTCTATAATTTGAAGAAATTTGCCAAGACTTTAAAACCTAACAAGAGAGGCAATAATCTTCCTATCTGTATCAATTAAAAACTTTGTGAAATAAAGCCTATTTTCCAGATACACAATTTTGAAACACAATGCAATTTTAATCTCAAAAGTATAAGATGCATTTAAACATATGCACTTTGCCATTTTTCAAAAATATTTCTGTTATTGTCACAAAATAATGACTTCAAAGTGATAATACCTAAAATTTTCCATGAAATAGAGTAATGTCTGCTTTATTTTTACTATCAGAATCTTTTTCTGCTGTATGGGATACAAAAGTGGTCTAAAGGTCATCTTACACTTTTCTTCTTATGTAGATTTGAAAGTTTTAAGACATAGCTTATTTAACCAAAATAAATCAGATTTCCTTTCTTGCATCTGTGTTTCAGGAAATTATCTGATTGTCATTTTATTTGAGCCCAGATTTCACAACACATTTCATAAATAGATTTTTAAAAAATTATATTAATTGACTCAGGCTGCCTGATATGAAGATGTAGTATAAATTCAGCTCCAAGCATCAAGTTTCCTTGGGATTATAAATCCCAATATTGTCTGCTAAACTTAAACTGAAATTATTATTCTTTTTGATTAAGAATTCCGAGATTATAATGTCTAAATAAGCTATACAAGGATTTTAAAATGAATATATTTGTTTGCTTTCCAATCTAGTATGATGAAGCCATGATTAGTAGTTGTAAATTGAAAGGCCTCCTGAAACATTCCACTGTCATAACAGGGCTAAGGGATAACAGCTTATATTGGATAATTTCTTAAATACACAAATATTTATGGATTCATATTCCATATCACATTACACTTAAATCAAATTGTATTTTAATTTAAGGAATAGAGGAACTATAAGAGAATCTGAATTTAGGAAAAAATTCATTCAACAAATATTATTGTCAGATTTATTTAAGTCACAGAAGATTCAAGAAAGACAAAATAGGCAGAAATTCCTGCCTGTTATAGTTTTCATTATTTTATAGTAAATGTTCACATTTAAAAACTACCACCACATAGAAAATCATATTTCACAGATAATCATTTCTCCAATTTCGGGAAAATTAGTATTCTGAGCCAAATAATGTGAAATTCTGCATCAGGTAAGTTTTTATTATGGCTATAAGACATTGTGTGCCAGTTTTAACATGTGCCTTACATGTAAACTTTTCACAATGATGTTACAGTTGAACATTTAAATAAAATTGATAATATAGCATATAACAGGTACCAAAGGATCAACATCTAAAAAGTGACACATGCAGATTTAGTACTCTTAGAAAAAAATTAGGAACTGATTGAGCAAAATAGAGCAAAAATAAAATAAAATGGAGACATTGAGTTAGTGTCATGAATAGTAATGGTAGCAGCAAATAAAATATTTCACAAGTTGCTTCTATCACTTTGACATATTTATATAAAGTACATACAAAACAATTTTGATATAATAAAAAAAAATTACTCTTCATATTTGAATATAAAATGATGAACATGAATGTATAATATAATCTGTTTTAGATAAATATGGAGACATGGGTGAAATAGAGACACTAATAAAAACCAAAGGATAAATAAAACCATGTTTTTCCCAAGATATATTCTCTGTTTCATTTTGCATATAGAAAACTCCTTAGGAATATAGATATTATAGAGAAGTATTTGATTCCTTCTAGAAGAATTTTCTGTGACTGCAGTATATTTATAAATTTGACCAAGTTCCATTACTGACTTTATTTAATTGAATACCCCCAAATCTGTGCAATCTTGAAAACTGACCCAAAGAGAGCTTTCTTTAATTAATTATCACATTTATTCCTAATTATATAACCAATGAAAATTAGTTTGATACCACTGAATTTTATTAAAGCAACTTAGTATTAATTCACGATTTCCAATATTTCAATCATATTGACTCCATTTTAATCTACAAGGCTAATCCTAGGTTGACTGATTAGTTTTGTGAAACTTCTTATACAGAACTTCAAGGTTTTCTACAGGCTTTCAAAATGAATCTTTAAAGACGAGTAGAATAATTTAAATAATTTGTCTTTTCATATATACATACATATGCACATAACATGCCCATTTCTGTGAATCTGACATATATATATATATATATATATATATATATATATATATATATGTGTGTGTATATATATATATACACACACACATATATCTATACATATACTATATATTTGTATATGCTCTATATAGTATATGTGTGTATATATGTATATGTATATGTATACACACACAAATATGTGTATGTACATGGATGTGTGTGTATGTGTGTATATGTTCTGCAACTTGAATATTAAGTATACCAAAAACATTTTGAGAAATATAATTTCCATAAAAATTTAATTTGTATTATAACATACTATTGTAACTCACTATAAGCATGCCATATTATATAAATAATAATTATATTTTGAGCTTCAGGTCAATCACATCTTATTTATTTTTTTCCTTGTCAGCATCTACCATAAGCCTGAACAGAAAATATATGCTTAATAAATGCTTGTTGAAATGAGAACTAAGTGAAAAGCCTTTAGAACTTTATACGTATACATTTTAAATTACATCAATATCAGTTACAAACTATTAATTTTCATAGTTTTAGAAGAGAGAAATTCACTTTATTCTCATGTGTTAAGATAAAAAAAAGTCTTGTAAATATTACTCTTCTAAGATTAAAAACTTGAAAAGTTACATTGACTCTTAAAGTGCCTAAAGAAATAATACTGTATTTGACTTCAAAGTACTACATCAGCTAATGAGGAATAACAATATGCATGAGCTTCTTTTAAGTCTGTTCACAAATTGAAACTCAACTCTTTCCAGGGCTCACTTATGTCCTCCATCTAAACTCACTGTATTTTGTTAGGGAGGTTTCTTTTTTTTTTTCTTTACTGTACTCTTTTCCCTCTGGATGTAATAAGGGAAAATATACTAGTTACAAAAGCAATATAGAGTTTATAATGTAGTTGTGCATAGATAATTTTTTATGATGGGTTATTTGCAATTTAGATTACACAAGTTCAGACAATTAAGTTTGTGAACTCATCTTAGAAAAAGTGCTACATACCTCATTACTGAATATCACTATGGTCACCTTCGAAGTACTCCCCTTGGGAAGCTATGCAGCAATGCCAGCGCGTAGTTGTGGGGACAGAGCCCCAGAAAGCAGTCTTCAAGCTCTCAGCCTCACATAGAAAGGTGCTAGCTCAGGTAGTAAATGGCCATCAACTGTGATTGGATGGCCATCAGCTGGGGCTAGTTGTCCATCAGCTGTAACCAGTGAGACATTGGCCACTAATATAACTGCTGTGGCTACACTAGCAGCAAATGGGGGCTAGCAAGAAGATGGTGGCTGAGCTACCAAGTGCGGATTGCAGTTAGCAGGGCGGATTGCAGCTAGCAAGTGAGGTTGGTTGGCAGAGACAGTGGATGGCGGGTTGCGGATAGTGTGGCTCCTGCCTCCTGTTTCTCCGACCCAGCTGCCAGCAAGACTATAGTGGTATGACTCCCCCATCTATGGTTCCGTGGGTGTTCCTTTTTGGCCTCACCACATCCTGCGTTCTTATGTGTGGAGCGGGACCAGAGACCCCGCTGGATGCCCCACATGACACTAGTTTACCCCTCAAAGCAGTTTTAGAACTCTCTTTCTGGAATGGCCTTCAGAGCTGTCGTAGTATTACCCTTGATGTCCTGAATGTCATTAAAATATCTTCATTTCAGTATTTCCTTTATCTTTGGGTAAAGACAGACGTCATTGGGGGACAGAGACAAGTGGATGGCGGGTTGCGGATAGTGTGGCTCCTGCCTCCTGTTTCTCCAAACCAGCTGCGAGCAAGACTATAGTGGTATGACTCCTCCAGATCAGGTGAGTGGGGAGGATGATCCAATACAGTTATTCATTTACTGGCTAAAAACTCCCTCACAGACAGTGTCGTCTGAGCTGGTGCATTATCATGATGCAAGAGCCATGAATTGGTGAAAAGTTCAGGTTGTTTTCATCTAACTTTTTCACGCAGCCTTTTCAGCACTTATAAATAGTAAACTTGGTTGACTGTCCAGTTGGTACAAATCCATAATGAATAATCCCTCTGATATCAAAACGGCTAGCAACATCGTTGCAATAAGTTTGTGAACTTAATTGTCAGGCCTCCTATTTAAGGCAAATATGTAAGTCTAGTTCACTTTTGTTACTTGCTTCCTCCCATCTCCTGACATTTCCATTGCAAACTATAGAAATTAAGAAAGTAATCACCGAAGAAAATGCCCTAGATTCATTAGTTTGTTAAGTTTTCTTCAAAAGGTTTGTTTTTCTAGGCAGGTATACTGGGTACCCGAGAGGCAGGATTCTATTAGTACACCAGGGAAGATTGCAGTAACTCAGAAATTCTCTGAAAATCACTTCTTGGGATAAATATATTATGTAAGTAGAGTCCATGGCCAAGTTGGTTATTAAATGTATATTATTCCATCTTTCCTAACTGGTGGATTGGGACGTATTCTCAACTTCACAGAGAAATAGGAATATAGATCTTTATGAGAGAAAGAGGAGAGGAGAGGAGGGCAGGGGAACGGAGCAGAGGGAAGAAGGGAGGAGAAGGAAAAGGCGGGAAGAATCTCAAAGGAAATACATAAACTGTATGATTCTGTCACCAAATTTGCTCAAAAGGCAAAACACATCAATGGGCTAAACCTTCTGGGGAAAGCATAAAAAGAGATAGGAAGATTTTTTTCACTCAACAGTAATAAAAAGGAACAGATTACATTTCAGTTAAATAAATACCATTAGAAAAATGAGGTATATTTAGTTGCACAGCATCTTCTAACTTTAAGAATAATTAGCAACTGTTGTTACTAGGGGCCTTCAGAATATGGGATGAGGTTTCAGTGCTAGAAATATCAAAGGTCAATATGTTATAATATAGCTAGAAATGTGCTATGAAAGTGGATGGCTGGTAAGTAAGAAAAAAACATCCAGTCTAAAGGATGATTTTTAAAAAGTAAAGCTGAATGCATCATATAATGTGAGACTTCTTAAATGCTCCCAGGTGTCAGGAAACTTGTCTAACTTTTTTTTTTTTTTTTTAATTTTAATTGTAAGCACCTAACAAAGAAACTGGCGTGTGTTGGTAATCAGTGCTGTTAAACTGAGTCATATTTGAAGAAAAAAAAGAAAGAGAATACAAATGTCTTAAACACACACAAACATGTTTCTCCTCTTAATCTAAATTTAAATCTTCCAACACATTTTCACCTTTGCTGAGATGTATTTTTTCTAAATTTATAAGTAGGAATCAAATGCCCACTTTAAAGCACATTTTCTATGTTTTGTAAGGATATTTAAGTCTTAATTAGTATTTAGAAGAGGTTTTTGTACTTAATCCACTCTCCTAAATACTTCACTACCATAGTTGGATAGTCATGCAAACAAATTGATTCTCAGTGCACAGTTCTCATTTAGCAATTAGACCGCATTGTTGATCATCAGCTGAAAGGGCAAAAGGTTGCCAGATAAAAGATCCCAAAGATCTTAACTATACCATTGGTATGATGGATGAATAAAGCTTTCACGGTCTGGATTATTCTTTCTTCTTCCCTCTGCATTATTTGGGCAGAGAGTTTGCTTAATTAGCTAGAGAGTTAAAGAGGAATATTAGGCAATGTTTATCCTACTCCAGCTCTCCAGAAAATGAACTGGGCTGAATACTAGGTTGATTTAGAAACAACACTTTCTTCCCTCCCTCTTTTCCTTCCTTCTTTTTTCCTTTCTTTCCTTTTTTTCCTTCCTTCCTTCCTTCCTTCCTTCCTTCCTTCCTTCCTTCCTTCCTTCCTTCCTTCCTTTTTTCCATTCCTTTTATATACTCCTTCCCTCATTTCTTTCTTTCCTTCCATTTCTTTTTCTTTTTTATTAGCTTAGCAAGCACTTGCCTAATTAAAAATGTGCAAATGCATTATATTTGTACGTATTTTTGTTTTCTAATGACAGTAGAGCTACTATCAGTAACTACTATGATTTGGATGGAATCACATGAATCCCAGAGGGGCTATAGCACAAAGGTCTGTGGAAAGTTCAAATGCACATTCACATAATAACACAAGAGCACTTATTTTAATAAGGGGACAGGCAACATTAATTATGGATAAGAAACTAAATGCAAACTTGAAACCAATTGGCTTCTTTTGTGAGTCTTCCAAATTCTATCAGTTTTGCTCTTCTTCATGTCTGTTTGCTCTAGTCTTTGCCATAAATTTGAAGGCAGCAAGCCACAGTTTTCAGGAATAAGTCTAGGAAATGCCAAGAAAAAGTCCTGGAAATGTATTCTTAAAGTAGCATATAAAAGTCTTAAAATAGCTTGAATTTAATGGAACACTTGAACATTACAAGGAACTTGGGAAATCAAATGCTCTAAGAAAATTATATAAAACTTTAAATTATTGTGATTTTTTTTCTTGAATGGGTAGTTTGAACTTAAAATGTAATTATTCTTGAATTCAAAGTTATTTTCTTTATACCGCTATTCACTGGAGGTCCCTATAATTGACTAATGACCTCCATTAGACTGGAAAGCTTCATGAGAGCAGAGAACATGCCTGTTTTGTTCATTCCGGTAGCCTAGTGCAGTCAGTGTTCAATAAAAACTGCTTGGTAAAGGTTTTGACTACCAGAGAGCTTGCTTAAGTAAGTAAAACATTAGACTGTATTGTAATCAGTATAATTTAGATCCATCAATTTAATCTGTAGAGACAGACAACAAATAGAGTAATAAATATCAAAAATTCAGGTGATGATATTGTCTATGAAGAAAGACAAGATGTATAACCAAATATCTGTAAAGAGCATGTGATAATTCAGATTTGGCTAGTGAGTCACAGAAGATTGATGTGTGAGGAATTGAAGAACGGTAATGAAAGCAAACCTTACTTCCTGCACTGCTTCTTGGCTACATCTTTTTGGCTTTTACCTAGAAAGGGAAATGTGAGAGGGATGAACAGAGTGGACTTTGAGGTTCTTACAGATGCTAAATACAGCTCAGGCAATTCCTCCCAGATTCTTCTTTACCGACAATGATGAATGTGACTTCCGAATAACTTATTAATTGCAGCTAAGTCAGTCACAGGATTTTACTTCTATGTCCAAGGCAGGTGCACCATAACATAAACTACAAAGATAATTACTCTCTACAGAGAAGTATGATTTAATAACTTGTGAATTTAAAGGCAGTATTCATTGGAAGCTATGTCATGAATTGTATGCAAAAATATCTAAGATAATGCTGAGGAATTAAAAGTATCTTTTCTATGAAATTGCATACTGTTTTATGACTAAAGCTACAGAAATTTCTCTTTTTATGATCAGATCTATTTCCAACATTCTACATGAATATATGATTATGAAATTTAATTATAAATATGGAATATAATATATAAAATTAATAAATGTAATTTTTTTGAAATCAGAAATCTAAACATGTCCTTAATCTGAGAGATGGGATAAAAGTTAATTTTCTACATAGAAAATGGTGGCTTCATAAAGAAGATAAGAAGTATTCCTGCAATACATTCATTTTATAATTTTTTTTTTTCCCCTGACACTAGGCATTCTAAAGTATTACTTCAGATACCATAATTTAAAAACAATTTTGATATCAAGAAATGAGGTATGAAAAGTATTTATTAAAAATGTCATTGGTTGTGTAACCTCGGGCAATTTGCCTAAAGTCTTCAATCATCAGTTTATATGTAAAATAGGGATATTAATGCGTTTTACATAGAGTGGTTGTAAAGAATATGTAAAATACCTATTCAGAGTGTTTAGAGCCATGAGGGATCATAATAAAATATTTAATAAATGGAAGCTAAGAATATGACGAGGAAGACACAGCAATAGTGAAGATTGTAATATCACTGTCCATTCTGGCTCTTGCTTGCAGGCTTTCCGCAGTAGGAAACATAGTACTCACTGAACATGTTTTCCCAATAAAGCTTTGAGGTAGGTTTTATTAGAGAAAGAGAGGCAAAGAGGAATTAAGTACCTTGGAAACCACATAGCAAACATGCGCTTCAAAATTAAGTATATTTTTCTCTACCAGCCATATTCCTTCTGATCCATAATAGTTTGTTGGAAGTATAATAATAAAACAAGCCTTTTTCTGTGGAGGTGTAAGCAAAACCTAGATATCCATACTTAAGTGTGTTTATATTTTTCATTTTTAACGTGATTTTCTCCAATATTTTTAGGATTAAAAGTAATTAAAATGAAATAATATTTAATCTTTTAAAACTGTAAATTTAAAAATCTTTACCCTGACCCTTTTTTTAAGAAGCACATTCCAGCAGACATGCATTTATCAGTAATTTATATTATCTGCACAGTGATAAGAATGTTATCCATGAGATAGCTTTTAAATATATATTTATTTTTATGCTGTGTCTCTATTACTACTACCATTATTTTCTCCTATACTGTTAACCTGCTCTTTTGTCTGTATAGTTTGAGAAAAAAAAATCAGTTATGTTTCTGTTTCCTATGTTATAAATCAGTGATCCTCAATGGACAGGGAAATAAGAGTGAGGAGAAAATGATAGTGATAAGAAAACACATCTGATTAGGAGCCGTACCAGACTTATTTGCAGGACTTTTTAAAATTGCACATGCCTACTAAGAAATTTGATAAAAATACATGTTCCATTTCCTACCTTTAAAATCACAGTCCTTGTGACCAGAAGCAAATTAAGACTTCATTATTCAAATTATTGTATTAAATAAAAAATCAAATTGCCATTTAGATTTGGGTTCCCAGGGCGTCACTTTGACTCAAATTTTCTTTATGCCTCTACCCACTCCCATGAGAAACTCACCCATTCTCAGTTTTAATTATTCTTGTACATAATGAACTCTTATGATTTTCTCCACTCTTTCATCGATAGCACCTTGCTGTGGGCTCTGGTTGTGAAATCCCAGCCACTGCGTATACACCTATATGTACCATTCTGCTTTCCCTTCAACTCTATGGGAACACACCATCCTTAACCTCCATAAAAGCACACCCTTTCTGTGTTCTCCATTTCAATTAAAGTTCTCAACCCATTCCCAATATCACATTACACCCTAAGGAGTTGCATAATACATGATTTGGAATCACATTCTTTACAAACAGACTCTACTACTAAAAATTGATTGAACTTGTGCAAATACATAAATATATGTATTTATATATACACACATATATATTATATCTGAATAAAGTTATTCAACTTCTCAGAGCTTATTTATAGCCTATTTATATATATGTACATATATATTTATATATATATATATAAATAAATATATATGTGTGTGTGTGTGTATATATATATATATTTTTTTTTTTTTTTAAGAGTCTAGTTTATTGAAAGCAAAAGGTCAGAGCTCCCGAGTGGGAGGGGTTCCCGAATAGGGATGCCCCTAGCCACATATTTTTAATAAGCGGTCTCAAGACGAACAGATTGGCTGGAATATAGTGAACAGGGAGAGAATCTTAACAAAGGTAGCCAAATAATATGCTACGCGGGCTCTTCTAGATAATGATGAGAAATTTGGATTTTATTCTAATTAAAATAAGATGTCTCTGGAGAGCTATTATCTAGGCAGTGATAAGATCTTGCTTACATTTTGAAATGATAATGTCAACCACAGTGGGGAGAATAAACTATAGAGGGACTATAGTGGTTGGACCAAGGAGAGTAACTATTTGTAGTAAACCAGAAAAGATACATTGGTGGCATAAAACAAGCTTGAATCTGAAAATAGTGAGATCTAAGTTATTTTTGTATCTATTCTGAAGGTTGAGCTTATAGAACTTGGAATGGAGAAAGTAAGAATTTAAATATAGAAAAGGTTTGGGTTTTAAGCAACTTGCAAATGTAGGAGATATATTTACAGATATATAAACAGAATTCATGAAGATATCAATGCTGTTTAACATCATAGAAATAGATAAGATTGGTTAGGGAAATGTACAAGAAAAGATCTAAGAATCAGGCTTTTTAGAGCTTTAGAGGTGAGAAAGATGAGAAGAATGATTCGTTTATTCCTTTATCAAACAATTATTAATTATTCATTGACTACCTATGTGTGTCCAACAATGTACTAGACATATAATTCTAATTGAAATAAACAAAAAAAACTCTTCTTCTGGATCTTATGTTTTTGTGGGAGAAAGAGATGATGAATAAGATCAATCAGCTAAATAATGCTTGCAACGAGGGCAAAAATAAGCAGAGAAGGAAAATGTTAAGTGTATAGAGAGTTGAAAATGTGCTAAGGTTGCCAGGAAAGGTTCCAATGGAAAGGTTACTTTTGAGTGATCTGTAGAAAATACGGGATATATTTATGTAAATATCTGGAGAAGGAGACGGACTCAGCAAAGGACACTCACTGCAAAAGTTCTAAGTGTATCTAATATAGAAGTGTGCTGGTAAATTCAAGAAACAGTAAGGAAAGCAGTGTGGCTAATGTGGAATGGAGATCCTGTGTTGAGAACAGATGAAAGTTGAGCAAACACAGAAAATATAGACACCAGACACAGGCGAGTGAAAAAATACAAGTGGGAGATGATGGTGGTTTGAACTTAAATAGTAGCAGTGGAAGTTGTCAAGAAGTGGTTAAATTCTGGATATTTTTCAACTCATTCTATTTACTTATTTGTTTTATGCTGTAGTATAGGCATCACGTTCTTCACCTAAGTAATTCTGCATGCATTTCTCTCCCCCTAAAAATGACATATTCCTACTTAGTCAAACAACACTGTCATACCTAATACATTTAACAATAATTTCTTAATATTGCCATATGCCCAAACTACATTTATAAAAATTGTAGATTAAAATATACATAATGGACATTAATAATTATAAGCAATGTGTACTCTTGAAGTGAGTTGTGGCTTTGTTATTTTTTAAAGATCAAGTTCACAAAATGGATGTGGGGAATGATTAAAAGGGAGGCAGCAATGTTGATCCTTGAGGTTTTTGGCATAAGCAAGTAGAAGAATGGAGTGGTTTTAACTGAGATGGGGAAACCTAGAAGGAGTATATTAAAAGAAAAGTATGAATATTTAAAGTATGTGGTACTTATTATATATCTAAGTGTATATGTACATAAAGTCCAAGAGTTCAAGGAGAGGTCTGGGTTGCACACCTAACTTTGGAAGTCATCAGTATGTAGATGGTAGTTAAAGGCAGGAAACTGGATGAGATCACTTATGAAATGAGTATGTATGGAAAAGAGAACATGTTCAAAGACTGAGTTTTTGAACACTCAACATTCAGAGATGAAAAGAAGAAACACCAAAGGAGACTAAAATATCAGGTTCAGAAGGGTTAGGCAAAATCTGGGGATTGCTTCAAGGAGGAGTGAATGCACAAAGGTAAAACTCTGATGATAGGCTAAGTAAGATGATTGAGAAATAATTATACGATTTGGTAATGTGGAAGTTATTGCTGACAATTATGAAAGTTAGTCAACATGAGGTAAATGAGAGAGTGAAATAGTTTAAATACAGAATGAGAGGAGAAAAGTAGGTAACTGGTAAAGATAGTTCACTTAGAGAGTTTTGCTGTCAAAGAGAATAAGAAATGAGGAAGTAGCTATTGAACAATGTGAGTTCTTTTAAAAAAATATTAGATATATTGTATATTAGTAAAATAATGGGGATGACATATTAGAGAGGAAAAAATGATAATGAAGGAGGGAAGAAAAATCATTTTAAAGGCTAAGTTCTTGTATAGTCTTTACTAGATGGGCTCTACAGAAACTCACCCAGAGTAGAGAGAGGAGACAGAATACACATTGCTGAAGGAAGAAGGTAGAGTGCTTAGGCATGATTTTGATAGGTTGGTAGATTTGTTGAGCTGATTGAGTCTGTTTTTTGTTTTGTTTTGTTTTTTTCAGTGTAAATGCAACTTTATACCTGAAAGTGTGACTGGAGGATAAATTTTTAAGTTTCAAGGAGAGAGAAAAAATATATACATTCTGTAGAAAAGTTGGGAAAATAAATTGACTAGGGACATTTAATACTAGGCAACATTAAAGATCTTGAGTTTAAGGTCTCCAATTTATTAGCTCTGTGTGTGTGTGTGTGTGTGTGTGTGTGTGTGTGTGTGTGTATTTACAGGCACATTAAGCTGTTTGGGTACAATTATATATTTAGACATAAATAAGGCTGTAATTTCTGTAGGTGAGAAAGATTGAGAGAAAGGAGTTATATGATTGAATGGGTTATTTGTACGAACATTGAAATAATTTAAAACAATTACATGAATTATGGTAGAGAGAAGGAAAGTAAGCTAGATGCTAAAAATCTCCAGTGAATGAGTAGGATTTAAGCAGATGACTATAGCAAGAATAGGGAGCAGGATAGCATAGTCTGATATCATGTGATAGAATAGGCTTCAGTGAATGGGCTGAAGGGGGAAATAGAATCTTCATGATCAGCTAGACATCAATTAAAGCCAAAGAATGAAGGAAACATTCAGAATCCAGTGAATTCACTGCAGTGAATTTTGTTGTCAGACTCGGTATCCTAGAAGGAACAGTTGAAGGGGTTTGGAAGTCTGGAAACGTGGAAATTTGATTAGTGTATACTTCAGTATAGGTTGTTAAAGGAATGCAAATATACTTATACAGGGATTTTTAAACACAACATTATATGTCTTAGTGGCATAAAATGTTTGTTACATATTTTGAATATTTATCTTGATACTTGCACACTCATATGTATATAGGAAGATGAAGAGAAATTTAACTCTCTTCCTATGATTCTGGAGATCTAAGATATAGTACAAATGAATGACAATGATCTAAATCATTAAATATGAAGGTCATTATGATCTAAATCATTAAATATGGGTGCTTACTTTGCTAATTTTTTAACCTTTCTTTTTGACAAACTTAATTTAATTGCCTTCAGAAACACCACAAACTTCTTTTCTTTTTTTCTTTTTCTTCTAATTTTCCAGCCACTCCTTACTCTGAATTTTAGGCACCTTTTCCTTTGCTTCCTCCCTAACACTGGGTATTGACAATTATCCTAGGCCTGTTAGGCTTCTCATTCTGCCTAAAATATCTTAGCAATCACAGCCAATTTGATTGATTAAATTACCGTTTATAGCCGAGTACCTACTCAACACATCCCCGTGGATGTCTCATAGGCACTAATGCAACGTATGAGAAATCAATTCATCAATTTAACACTATCCTCACATGCACCCAACTCATTAAACGGTATGGCTAGTAAAGTCAGAAAACTGGATGACATTCATTCATTTCCCTTTCGCCTCACACCAAACCCTATTATGGCTTCTATCCACTGATCTCTCAAATCCATTGCCAGCCTGTTTTTTTCATTCCCAGTGTAACCCTGCTAATCTAGGTCATTATTATTGCTGCCTTGGATTATTGCAACAGTCCTCCAAATCCTTCTTCCTGTCACTTTTTCTCTTTTCTTTTTTTTTTTTTTTTTTTTTTTTTTTGCTCACTTCTAAGCCATCCTCTCCCCTATGGATAGGATGATCTTGTTAAAATTCAAATTTGAAAACATTCTCTGCTAATTTAAACAAGGAAACAAACAAAACAAAATGTTTCCACATGGATGGTACCTCTGGGATATAATCCAAAAAATAGCAGGATTTACAAATTTGACTTGGTTTCTGCATACCTCTCCAGATTCATGTTTCCCCATACTTGTCTTACTTTCTCTTGTTCTATCACCTTTGGGTCTTTATAATCTCATCTTTATAATAACAATTATGTAGTTTATTTTAATTTACCTGGATAATAGTCAAAATGATGAAATACTGTTCTCATTGTTTTAATGACCAAATTGGGTTCTTTCCATGTGTTGATTGGTTATGCAAAACTTAGTTGTTAAACTAGAGAGAAAAGAAAATGGCTTGATTAGAACACTGTAATCTTAGAAACAACTACAAATAATGATGTTATGTCTTTGGGAAGATAAGTTAAATACATATTATCAAACCTTCACTTTAAAACAACAATGATCTATCACATTTCCTTAATAAGTCATGATATTTTCTTCCTTTGGTTGGTGAAATGGAGATGGAAACTCAAATAGTACATAATTTTCATTTCTTATTTTTTGAGATAAATATTACAGAACAACAAAAGTTTCATTAGGTTTCTCACTTTAATTTATTAAATTTTCCAGCGTCTGATATATTTTTATAAGTTCAGGTTAAGAGCTCTTCAAATTGAGGTAAATTATACTTGAATTACAATATTTGTTTAACTTTCTGAAATCATACAATATTCTTTTTGTTGTTGCTGTTGTTGTTGCAATCTCTCATGATAAAGGCTATATTTAAAGTATTAGTTTATAGAAGTTTATTTGTCCAGTAAGTTTACTTAGGAAATATAGTTGAAATTCTTCCTATCTGAAACACAATAATATTTAATATAGTTAAAAAATTTATAGTTGTTGTTTAAAAAACAATTATCATGGCACAGTACACTGAGATAGTCATCTAAAAATGATTGAGAGCAAAATGAAGAAATTTTATTAGAATTTTTAAATTCAAAGTATTTTGCTCACAGTGAAATTTTTATGGTTAAATTTTGTTGAGTTAAATTTCATCAAGAAAATCTGACTACTTGGTATAGTCTTGCCTATTTTAAATAATGTTAAGTATTCTGACACCAGCTATTGAGAAAGGAGTAATAGATATATCAACGGCTGCTTATGAATTCATATACACTGATGAAAAATAGATTTCAAGGAATTTTTTTGGACTTGTCAGGTACATAACCAAATCTTTGTATACCAGTTACAGACATTAAAGGAAACAGTATAATATTTGCACGTTCCTTTTAGTAACTTTTGGTATATTTAATTTGTAAAACTGCAGTGATCTTTCATTTGAAAAAAGGCCATATAATTCACTGTGATAAAATTATCTGTAAGAAATATTTTCTATTTTATTTAAATATTAATTTGGTCTTCTTTTATAAACCTCATAAAAATATTTAATTTTAGAGGCTACGACTATATTGTGATTACTTTTTATTTGCTACAACATAAGGACAATTTTGAACAGCATTTGGACTGCTATGGATATACTTCTAAAATGTCATTCGTGTATATAAAACTGTGGCATAAACTACAGAAAAAGGCTGAATATAATCTTATCTGTGGGTAAGTTAAGAAAATGAAATGTAGGAAAATGAAAAAAAAAAAAACTGTCATCAGCGTTATACTTAGTTATTTACTCCTTTTGACTTTATGTATTATTAAGTTTTAATACTAAGAAAGTCACAGACTATTTTTACCTTGCATGTTTAAAATGTAAACAATCTATATGTGTTTCTCAAGTTTATTATGATTTTTTTTCCTTCTATGATAAATAAGTGTTCATAATGTTATTTCATATTTAGCTTGTGGAAGACAAAACTGTTATAAACTTTCATTTTCCCATATTGTAAAAATGTTTCACCTTTATTTTATGTTGTCTATTGGGGAATGGGGGATGCATGGGTAATATTTAGCCAATATCGGTGAAAATATTGAAGTCCTGGTACAAAAAAATAGCTAAACTCAATTTCCACGTAGTTTCAATTAAAAAATGTATGAAATTTTCAACTTTTATGTTAAGACCACATTACTGCCAAATTTGAATGTTCATGGATCTCTTGCATAACATACTGTTTCCCCGAAAATAAGACCTAGCCAGACAATCAGCTCTAATGTGTCTTTTGGAGCAAAAATTAATATGACTCGGTATTATAATTATATTATATGATATTACATTACATTACATTATATTATATTATAATTATACTAAAGACCGGGTCTTATATTATAGTAAAATAAAACCAGGTCTTATATTAATTTTTGCTCCATAAGACGCATTAGAGCTGATTGTCCGGCTAGGTCTCATTTTTTGGGAAACACGGTACTAAATACAACTTAAATACATAAAGAACACTTTATTTTTAATTGTTATAAGATAAGAATTTAGCATGAATAAGTAGATTTTAAAGACTTTTTTTTGACATTCAAGATGCTTTAACATGTCTCTTCCCATTATGTATCTATATAATGTCACATGCATAACTATTTAGATCCATTGCTTATATTTAGCATAAGTTTACCAGTGGTACATAAGGCAACTGTTTGTTAGGTATATTCCTCTTTAACTATCTAACCCATATTAAGTGCATTTTTTACAATCCAAGAGTAGCATACTTTCATATCACTGCACCTTCCAAGGTAAAGTATGTAATATGATGCTGTACACAAGTTCTTCAAGATAAGTGGCATAGTTTTTATGATTAAATTTACAATACTAAAAGTTGACTAAGCATGTCTAGTAGAGCATGGCCCTTAGTTAAATTTCCTTAACTGTCAATCTTTAAAAACAAACAAACAAAAAAAAACGTGGGTGGAAGATGAGGGTAAGGGGGATCAAATATATGGTGATGGAAGGAGAATTGACTCTAGGTGGTGAACACACAATGGGATTTATAGATGATGTAATATAGAATTGTACACCTGAAATCTATGTAATTTTACTAACAATGTCACCCCAATAAATTAAAAAAAATAAAATAAAATAATAGAACAAAATTTAGCAAAAAAAAAACAAAAAACGTGTTATCAGGACGAGTACTATTTTATTATCATAATGGAGAGCACCACTATATCTGGTATTTTATACAGGTCTTTAGAGTTTTAAACATTCTTAAGATTTTGGTTTTATTATATATGATTACTAGTAACATCATTAAAATTACCATTAATCATGCTTGCTACACGACAGACATTGTATTAAATGATTTAAATACATTCTCTATTTTCACACCAATTACAGAAGTTGAGGTTTATTTTGAAGACAAAAATAGTAAGTTTCAGGTAGACTATATTCTTGCTTATTGGATTTTAGAAATAGATATCTGACAATAAGAATTATTTTTATTATCTATAGTTATACTCAATGTGAGTTATGTATAATATTTTTTCCTGCTCAAGTTATGATTTTCTAGCAGCAGATTTGAATTCATAGACAAGATGTTATCAAACTTTTTTATATTGTTACTACTAAATCAAAACTTCTTGATATAAATATATCGTATTCTAGAAAAGTATACATTCCCAGTATATGTACTTCCTTCATTTGTGTGCTAATGTTATATTGTAAGGGACTCACTGCACACTTTGCATAGCTTTATCACTTTATGTCGTTTGTTCTCATTTTGTCATTGAGTGTGTTGTTGCCAGCATTCCACTTGAGGATAGGCTGTGATATTGGGACAAACACCACTAGTCAAATTACCACTGGGAGTAAGGATGCATTGTGTCATCAGCTCTGCTTTAGCAGTCATCTGGAGAATCAAGTTCTTCCATTTGAAATTGAGAGTAAAGTGTTAGAAATTGGTTTCCTTAGCAGCTTTTGAGGCAAGCTGTTGTTCCTTTTTTCTCTTAAAAATGTTTTTGTTCTGTAGTATACCAGTAAGTAAAGAACTGGTGTGGTGCTTTTAGCCTATATGACAAACTATGACAAGATCAGAAGATAAAAAACTTAGGGAAAACTTCTGGAAGAGAAATATTTGACTCAAGGTTAATACATGAACATATGCAGTTGGTGATGAAGTATCCTTTTTTTTTTTTTTTTTACATTTTACTTGTTATAAATTGACTGAAATTTGTTTCACAGCAATGATAATAAAGCCGCTGCAGTACATAATCGATAACTAAAATAGATGCAATAGATCTTTACTTTTTTAAATCAGCCACTGAAACAGTAGCAATGTTACATTTTAATTAATAGAGTATAAAACCCAAGAAATGAAACAATTTTACTCAAAAGTGGAAGACTCAAAGTGCAAATGAATCTTAAGTTGAGAGATTTAGATCTCTTCATTTAATAGGCAGTTAAATCCCCACTGAAGAAGTGAAATTAGAAATGATTCTGCACATGCAGGCTGAGGTCTGATTCTTCTTCTAATTAAATTTCCATATATTTCCAAAAGACACCAGTCTGAAATAAAAGTAAAGACATACTTACCCAAATATTCATGAACAGATGCCCACCTGTGTGCAAATATGCCTGAGAGGTGTGCAAGTGTGTGTGGAGAATGCATGATTGTGGAATAAATAGGAAAATAATAAAATACTTTTAAATATGAAAGATGTCTGGCATGAACAGACAATGGAAATATTCCCGAAATAACTGAATTCTCTGCATCTACCAAAAGCACAAACTGTGACTGACAAAATAAGTCAATTTAATTTGTTCTTCAAACATTAAAGTTTTAGATTCTGTTTTCAGCCTTAAATTTTTAATTTGTAAATCTGAAATAAAACAGTTTAATCTGGTAATTTATACTTATTTCCTTAGCAAGTTGGTAGGGCATATGGATAACCACTGTTTTATCTTCCTAAACACAGAATTATGAATAAGTACTAAACATAGTGGAGATTTGAAAAAAATACTAAAATCTAGAGTGACAAGTTGGCTAGGAGATCTAACAGAAAGAAACGGTCTTTGGTGTCAGAACAACTTGGGTCATGGCCCATTTCATATCATGTGTAGACATTTGACTTGCCCAATTTAACTCACCCTACTTCTTTATTTAACTAGTAGAGGTAATAACTGCTTAGCAAGTTTGTTACGAAAATTAAGTGGGTTCATATACTTGGAAGCACGTAGTCCAGAGTTAGAAACTTACTAAATTAATGTTTCCCTTTTTTCCCTTCCTTTCTTTTCTTTTCCCCATTCTCATCTTTCATTTTTAGTGTAGATTGATTCAACAGTTCAGAATATCTACAGTCTGGAGCCTAAAGACTGCAAATATTGGCTTTCATGCACAGGTAAGAAGCTGCCTCATTTCTATCAGAAACAAACAAAAATTTACATAAATATATATATTTGCTCTTTGTCCATTCTCAACATTTTGGTACCACATCTGAGATATACAATTTTATCAATAACCATTTGACAAATATATATATAAATATATTGACAAATATGTTGACAAATATATATATATATATATATATATATATATATATATATATATTATAATACTATAATAACTTCATCGAAAGATTTCATAGGAATGAATTTATAACTGGATAAAAATTGGATCTTTTAAGTCTTTTAATCTTTTGTGGTTCTACTACAAGAGTTAAAAGACAAAAGTGTTTTTCGTCATTTATACTCTATGTTTAAGTTTAAGGCATTAATTTGCTCTTGATGGCACAATAATCTAATATATTTTACATTCTAGACATTATAAAACTATCATTGTTTCAAATAAATGGCATGGTTGATTTTTCAACTGTTTACACTGGCATTTCTAATTTTGTAAACTACAATATCTTTATTTCTTTTTAAAGTCATTTCTTGCATTTTATTTATAACTCAGTTGTTCTGGAGCAGCACAGAAATAAATATAAATATTTTACATAAATGTTTCCATAGTTTTTTGCTTGTTACCAGTAGTATAGTTGATATTTATTTGGGTTGTCTTTAATGTGGTATTTTCCCATGATGAAAAATGTTTAACCAATATTCTATAAACATAATACTGTGAATAGGCCTATACCTTAATAGTGTGTGGATCTGGGAGAGGATTCCTTCTTAAATATGGATGTGTATTCTAGACGTTAAGGGACTATGCTTCAAAGCATTGTATATTGGCATTAGTTCTTCCAGGTTTCTTCTAGACCCTTTTCTCTGTTCTTTCTCATTTCAAGCTACTAAAAATATTCAGGATGCCTTTCATAATGTCATAGGATTTCCACAATTCTGTACTTGCTCAATTACCTTTACTTTCATTTTCAAGCATTCCAGGAGGGTCCTCTGCATACATTTTTTTTTTTTTGGGGGGGGGCAGGATTATGGTTTGAAACTTCACATTGATTATTTCAAAGTTCATTTTGACTACTTACCAATACAATTTAAAAGAAACTTTAATATGTAAGTGAAATCTTTTTGAGGTCAACTAATTTTTATATTATTCTTTTAGGTATTAAATTAGCAAATATTTTTGCTGATAATTTCACTATAATCATCTTTTATTCTCTTTTCTGTTTCTTTCCTTATTAAGTGAATATTTTTTATTCAATCACTAAAGACTGAAGATCAATTTCGATTTTTCGTCACCTCATTATCTTCCATTTGTAGATACCTGATTATGTTTATATCTAGAGCAGATTCACAATGGGAAAATTTAGTTATGGTACACCAACTTTTGTAAAGTCTTTTATAAAGTATTACTTTATAAAATAAAGGTTATTAACCCTAACCATAAAGAGTTGGTTGAGAGCATAGAATATTCTGTTTAAACCATAATTGATCCACAAATTAGATTCACTTATTCATACCAAAATCTTTCCCTAGTCCCAAAATGAAGGAAAAAAGTTAAAGCATAATGTTTAAATAAATTTCTAGGCCCAAGATGGAGCCGCTCTTGTCAGCAGGTGCTATGTCAGAAACTGAAACAGGTAATTTTTTTATTTCTGTAAATGCTCGACTTGACCAGAAGCACAGTCTATCCATTCAGCCAATCACCATGCATCAAACCAACTTCGGGCTCCATACTTATTTTCCTTGTTCCTTGATCTCGCTATATAAGATCAGATAGGCAACCCCAACCAGTCATGTTCTGTTGCTGTTATGTTGCTTCTAACGCTTTATAAAACTGGGTCTTGCTCAGACATCTCTCACTGCTTATGAGGCACAGTACTCACCCAATCCATAGATTTTTTTTTCCCCCTTTAAATAAAGAATTTGAAACTCATTACTAAATTGTTTTGTTTTTGTCATTTGACGATAATAAATGTAGATTTATAAGTTTTAAACAAATTTTCTGTAAAAGTTTCAACATAACAGAGGGCAATTTTAAAGATAAACTTCAATTTCATATTTAGAAGTTAATAATTTTTCTCACTTTAATATTACTTATTCATTACATATAAGTGATCTCCATTAATGGTAGAAAGAGAATGTACTTAAATTAACAAAATATAAACCACCAAGGTGGCTCTACACAATAATTTAGGTAGAGATAAAAAAACCTATCTTAATTTACACATAGTCTATTATAAGCCTGAATAACTAACAGAATATCTGAACCCAACTTTGATGGAGAAGTCAAAATCAGAACTTGTGTATGTTTGAATTGTGATCATTTTTAATAATTTTTAGATTTCTGTAACTTCCACAATGGTCACTTTGTAATAAACGTCCTTATATTACAAGGTGTGGATAATTTATTTTCCTATAACTCAAAGTGAAAAGTAGGTAGAACATTGGAAATTGTTATTTTTATAATTGGAATTGAAATCTGAGAATACAAATTCTAGTGTTATAAATAGAATTAGTTTGAAGATCCTACAGATAACATGTTTCCTGGTTTATGTTATTTTCCACTCATTCTTTATTTCAGGGTTCATCAATATGATTCAAAAGTCTTTATGAATATATTTTATGAAACACTCGTTTCCCAGAGACTATCTTTTCTTAAGCAGAACATTTAAAAACATATATCAAAAATAATAAAATAAACTCAAATGCATATTCAGAGCTTTAGAGATTCAGGCTAACAAAGGAAACCTTATTTCTATTATAATGTTAATATTTAGACCAGCTTTTGCCCCTATGATGTTAATCTTTACTTTCCTCAGCTCACTTAACACTTAATGGAAACCCTAAACATTCAAGCTGAGCCCCAAGCCAATCTTGAGAAATGTACCAGGAAATTAGAAATGCAGGTTGTCCCTTCAAAGCCCCATTATCCAATCCCTGCTGTCCTGATCCAGTGGTGAAAGCAAATTCTCACTTTTTTTTTTTTTTTTTTTTTTTCCTTCTGTTTTTCCTAGCAATTTGTGGGCCCTTCACGAAACTGTCCTCTGATCCCTTTCTCAGTTTTTGCCAAACCCTTCTCCTTCCAGTATTGTGTAGGCCATCTGACTTGCAGTTAAAGTTAACTGAGTTAGCAAAAACAAAACAGAACATCCAGTTGAATGTGAATTTCAGCTAAACAAGTAAATTTCTTTTAGTATAAATATGATCAATGCAGATTAGTGAGACATATACACACACGCACACAAATGTTGTTTAGCTAATCTAACAACTGGGTGTTCTGTACTTTATCTGGCAACCCTTCTTTAGTACGTGTCTTGAAAAATGTCAGGTATTTTACATATAGTTTCTCAAATTTGACAACCAAGGAGACAGGTATAAGCACTCCAACATTAAAGATAAGGAAAGTAAGGGCAAAAGAGTTTCAATTATTTGTTCTTTTCCTTTCCCAGTGGCACACAAAAATTCTAACAGAGAAGGAGCAAAGCATAGGGAAGATGTACCTGGTTTTCATCAGACCACATGGTTCAAGTTGGAGCTCTGGTTTTTACTAATACCTGTGGAATTTTCAGAAGCTTAAGGTCTTTAATCCTCGGTATCCTTATCATCATGACCTGTTGATGATGACCACACTTCCTAGGGAGCTGTCATAATGAAAGTGAAGTCTTGAGCACAGAACTAGCACATGTTAGCAGTTAATAAATTTTAATTAATGTTGTTATTAAAACGAACAGCACAATAGACTTAAAATGATTAACCCAAAGGCTACTTGGTCAGTATTTTCTTAAGAATATTCTGACCACACAAGGCTAATACTATTATTATTTGAAAATAGTATTCCTCAAGGGCTGGTATTTGTATTAAAACATATTCATTTTTTTAACACATTAATTTTTCTAAGAGACATTGTATATTTCTCTGCATGCTAATGGACATATAGAAGATACTACATAGCATGGTATGTGGTCCCAGAGTCAATATTTTGTCACTACTTTTACTAGTTTACATGTCAGAGGTTATTCCCCCAGCTGCTTGTCTTGCTGTCTGACTTCTCAGTCTTGTGAAGTTGTTTGCTTCCTGCCTTAGCTCTCAGAAACCTGTTGCTTCTGATTTGTCTCTCATCTTAAAAATAAAGGAAAAATACTTTAGAATTTAGACATATTACAAGTCAGTAAGTTCCAAATGATGAAATAAAACCCTTCTGTGGAATAAATATCAAAGAAATATCTCATGATAGCTTTTTCTTTTTTTATGTTCAAAATATTTAGATGGTAGTTTTATTTTCCCTTTGTTTCTCATTTCTTGATCCCCTTACTTTTTGCTCTGCAAAATCCAAGTTACTAAGTCTGACTTCTAAGTGGCTTGCATTGTATTTAGATGCATTGTTTTCTTTAAAAAAATTTAAAAAATAAATAATAAATTTTTAAAAATTAGATGATTATGATGCTAATATAGAAAAGGGGCATCAGTACTTTTTTTTTTCCCCCCAAACAAAAGAAGGAACTAGGAGGTTGGAGTCCAAGCCTGCTGTCTACCTGCTTCAAAACACAGAACTCAGGCAGACATTAATCACACAGAACAAACCAAAGGCTATTAAGCAAAGAGATTCCATTATGGCCGTTCCTGTAGTTAAGCCTACCACAAACAAGCCACAAGTTGTGCCTTACAAATTAAAGATAAACCTGCCCCTATTCTTGCATCTTACAGAAGTTAAAGATAAACTTACGTTGTTTTTGTTCCCTCCTTTACTCTATACCAAGACATTTTCCATGGAAGCAAGAAAACATACATACCTTAGCCAGTGGGGTGAGGTAGGGCTCTCTTCCACTAGCAATTAGAGACACCACTCTGTCTGTGGGTGTCCTTTCCTTTCTTTTCTCTCTTACTCTCTACTAAATGAACTTTCAGTTTAAACTCTATATTGGCTCATATTTGAATTCTTTCCTATGTGAACCAAAGTACCTTCTTGGCCCAGGGCTTGAGTCCCCACTCCTCTAGGGGATTTTTCTCCCAGGCGTCAATGCTGACACAAAACAAATTAGTCACATTTATTACTGTCCAATTCCTGTCAACATACAAACATGTTGCAATATTTCCTATATAAAAGAAAAAAAAACAACAATCAAAAAACCTCCTGCATTGTCTTGTCCTCACATCTCTTGATTTAATTGCCCTGCTCCATGTCAGATTAAAGCTCTTTGAAAATGTTGATTCAAATTACTATTTCTAATTCCTCTCCTCCCACTCTTTTAGGAATCTCCATTATGGTGTTACTTCCCACTGTTCCTTCAAAACATCACATGTCTTTGCCATCAATAACTTCCACATTTCTATACCCACATACCTTTATATACATACACGGTTTCATGTAGTGTTCACTATACTCATTCTAAATTTGATACAGAGAGTCACTCTCTCCTTAAAATGTTTTATTCATTTGGTCTTGGGGAGATACTTTGTTCTCTTAGTTGCCCTGCCAACTCATTGGCTACTCATTCTGTCTGGTGGTTGCTCTTCTTTGTCCTGACCTTTAACTTTGGAATTCTCAGACATCTGCTCTGTCTACAACCTCCACAAGAAATACCATCCTGTCTCAAAGCTTTATATACCATTGACATACTGTTAGATACCAAATTTATACCTTTAGCCCATACCTCTCTCTCTAATTCTAGACTTGAGTATCAGAATAGCTGTTTTATTGATCCAAGTGTCTGCAAAATAGGCACCTAAACTTAAAATATTTAAAATAGCACTTTTAATTACACAATCCCAACCGTATTCTCCCATAGTTACCCCTATCTCAGAAAATGATACCTCTATTGTTCTGGTAGCTGAGGTCAAAAACCTTAGAGCATCCTTGTCTCAATTTATTCTCTCATATCCCACATCCAAATTATCAGCAAACTCTGTCAGATCTTTTTTAAGAGTCTATCCTGAATCTGACCATTTCTTTCCATTTAAACCAAATCCAAGACACCTTCATTTCTCACCGGGATTGCTGTAATGGCCTCCTAGCTCTTTGTGTTTCATCTTTATTTACCTACTGATCAGAGAGATGCTTATAAAGTTTTGAGCATCTCAACTGTCACTCAACTGCCCCAAATCTTTCATGGCTTACAAATTCACTCAGAATGGATTCCAAGGACTGATCTAAGTTTCAAATCCTGTAGAACTTGGCCCTCTATACTTCTCTGACTTTACTTTCTACCACCCAGCACTCACACATACTAGCTTTCTTGTTGTTCCTGCAACATGTTAAATATATTTTTAGTCTTAGGGCACATCCTTGCTGCTTTCTCTTCTGAGGAAACTTCCCCAACGCCCACGTTGGGCGCCAAGTGCGACGGGCCAGCCGTCACGAGTCGGTGGGTTCCCGAATGGGGGAGTGGGAATGAATAAAAGACACTCTCACATATGATGGCGATCGCGGAACTTCAGTGATCCTGAAGACGCTGAGTTTATTTTGTCCCCAGAATTTATACCTTCTGTGGACGTGCAGTTTAGCAAGTACAAAAATGCATTATCTAGTTAACAGTGAATCTTTAACTTTAACACAGGAGACACAAAATTCACTGAAACTCCCAAATGTAATTATCTTATCAATAGCCCTGATAGGCATCAGCCTTCTGTTTTGGGAACTGGCCACTCCCACCACATTCCTGAGCAGCATGCAAGCACTCTTCAGATGCAGGCAGAGATAATTGCCTCAGGGGGAGGAAACAGGTTAAGCATAAACCGAGCCATTCTGTTAAGGCTTTAAAGTTAACTGCTTTAAAGTTAACTGCAACCATGGCTCCCCACATTTTTAGTCTTAGGGCACATCCTTGCTGCTTTCTCTTCTGAGGAAACTTCCCCAAAATATACACATAGTAATTTTCTCTCAGATATCCACTTGATTAAATCTGTCACTTTGCTCTGATATATGACCACCCAGAAATGGTATCACAATCCATTCAGGTCATGCTCTATGTCCCTGACTATGCTTAATATTTTTTCAGAGCACTGATCACTATAAGACATATAATTAGTTGTTTATTGTCTTTTTCCTTCTGTTAGGTTATATGACCTCTAAAAGTAGAGATTGTTTCTGTGTTTGTTTTTCCCCTCAGTATTCTCCCTTTTTTTTTCTTTTTTTGTTCTATTTTTCCCCTGCACAAATTTTCATTACTGCTACATCTGCTACATGATGCTTGGTACTTATAGGTTTTCAAATATATTTGTTGAATGACCTAAATGGAAAAATAAATAAACAAATCATCATAATATATGATTTATCCACATAAAAAAATTAAATTGTGATTAGCAAGTGCTCTACAAAAATGTAGATATTTTTATTTTTAGGAGTTTGATGAAATGTGTAATTTTTCATACTTCCAGAAACGTTATCAAACAAGTATGGTTGGCATTATGGATTTTAAGCAAAAGGTGAAATCTAACACATGAGACAACATTGAGTTATTATTTTGATTTGCAATGTTTTATCAAATAAAAATATGTTCAATTAATATTTTGACTCTAATCATAAAACAAATATTATTTTTATATCAATCCTTACAGATTGATAAACCAAAAATAATTCAATGTCATTTGTATGAGATAAAGACTTACTTGCTTTTACACAACAGAGACCTGGGGACAAGTTAATATTAACATTTTATTTATAATAAATCTGAAAATTACCTCAACAAGTTAATAGTACCTATCATGGTAATATGAAGGAATCCATTCCATAAAATATTAACATATAGAATATAATAGAGGGTGCAGTTATTTTATTTATTTATTTTTTAAGATTGATTTTTAATTTATTATTGGGTGTGGCTGACCCAGTGTTGAGAGTGCCCCGGGCAGTGCAGCTCTAGGTGGGTGGGGTGGGGTTCCAGGGTGTGGATTTTTACTAAATTAATGCAGTTTCGTTTCTTGCAATGGTGTGGGGCCTGTGACCATTTCACAATAATGTCCTGAGAACACTGCAGTCAGCCCCTGCTCTTCTTAAGCATGCAGGTTTCTGAGAACTGCCCAAGAGAAGCTGCAGTGCAGATTGTGATTCCACTTACTGCCCACCACCTAAAGTTCCCCAGGCTACTGCAGGACTCCACTGCTGTAAAAGGATTCCGCAGCTTGTAGGATGGGGCTGGCCACTCAGTAGTCAACAGTGCCTTTGACAATGCAGTACTAGCTGTGCAGGGAAGGACTTAGGGTGTCCCAAGGTGGTGTGCATGTATGGATTTTACCAGGCCAATGTAGTCTCAGATTTTGCCCTTTGGGGAAGGTTCAACATAGAAAAGATGACACCCTCCTGTAGGCTACATGGGAGGCAGGCTCCACACAAAGATATTGATTTCTATTCCTCCAGCCCTCGCTCAGAAGCCACACAACTCAGTCTTTCTCCATATGTCTCTGGTACCTCTCGAGTTGCTGCCCCTCCACTGGAGACCACATGAGAGTTCACAAGCAAATGAGTTTGTGTGAGTCCTTTCAAAGGGTGTCTGGGTTTCCAGCAACCTTGCATCTCACCAGGATGGGCAGACAGAGTTCTTGCTGATTTTTACTGCCGGATGTTGGGGGATCTTATCTTCCTGGTATAGGAACCCTGGGCTGGGGAGCCCAGTGTGGGACTGGGACCCTTTCCTCTTCCAGGGGGACCTCCCCCACCAAGGTGTATCTCCCTGGGTTAAACCACTATCTGTGGGTTTGGGGTCAGCTCATTTTTAGCATCTCTGCACCTCCTACCAGTCTCAATGTGGCTTCTTCTTTTTATCTTAGTTATAGTGGTTCTGTTCAGCTAGTTTTCATGTGATTCTTGAAGTTGATTGTTCTATAATTTACTTGCAATTTTGGTGTGATCCTGGGATGTAGTAGGCAAACTGTTTACCTAATCTGCCATCTTGGAGCCTCTTCAGTTATGATTTTTAGCACTCTGATCTTGAATGTTATTGACTGAGAAGGCAAATTGGAGCAAGAATAATTTATTGGAACCCATCAATCTGACCATACACAGTTTAGTTATATTTTATTATGGAACAGTCAAAGACACAGAGCACTATATACAGTAAAATATTTAAAGTCATTGCATTTTGTTCTTTGTGAAATTTGAAGTTATTATTTTGTATCTGACAAGTCTTTTAAAGTATTACATTTATGTGTATATTCCTGAAATTATGACTTTGATATTATAAAAAAGTAATTGATTAATTCTAATTTCAGACTGAAATTAAGATTTACAAATGTAATGGTTTTTTCTCAAAGTACAGAACACTTGGAAAACCATAGAGAACAAATCACATTAAGTTATTTCCAAGTATTGAATCCCATAAATATGATTTTCCATGTTTTAATGACCCACTTATATTACACAAGCATTAGTTTCCCCTTCTTCATTATGATAGAATATTTTGAAATACTTAGTCAAACATATTTTAGTTTTATAGCTATCTTTGTGGATGTAGCCCTTTAGGTATCTGGTTTCTCCTTCTTATTCCACTGTCACTGATGGTAAAATATTGCTGCACTCTGAAATAGTTTTGCAAGTGACCTTATGTACGTTTTAAATTGTCCCATAACACATTGTAATTCTTCCTTTTCAAATAAATTACACTAATGCATCTATCTATCTATTTATCTCTATCTATCTATCTATCTATCTATCTATCTATCTATCTATCTATCTATCTACCTATATGTTTAGCTACATCTATATACTATCTGGTAAACTTAAAGTACTTTAACAGGAATACTGCAGCTTACATTTATTGTTTTATTCCTTGCTGAATAATTCCTCACATAATTCCTAAGGGGGAATAAAGGACTTGAAGTAATAAAATATTAATGCTGTCATGATAGCAATAAAATAAATCCAAGGGGATTTGATCCCTGGCCCTTTTGCAAAGTCATCAAAATGTTCCAGTTAGGTTAATTATGATAATGTACCACAAATAATTATAGAATCAGAGGGTAAAGATTTTTTTGTTTTATTCTGGAAACCACATGAACTATTATCTGTCAGGAAACTTAATTATAAGCCTGACAATAATTGGACTAGATGGTCAGATGACAGTCTTTCACAAACTTAAACTTGTCTTTATATGTCATGATGTCTAATTTTAGTCTGTTCTCTGTCCTACCTCTGTAACATTAGCCAGGCAGGTATCCGCATGCTAGCATGTTAAAATTATAAGTTTGCAACTAAATGCATTTCCTAAACATATTTAATGACTCCTTTCAATAATTTGTGGTGAAGGCAGTCTGGCGAATGGATAATACAAGGAAATGAAAGCTAATAGTCTTGAGTCATAGTTAATCTTTGTTCTGTCACTTATTAGCTCCAATTCTCTTTTCTTCTGTAGACCACACATTTCTCACATGAAAAATGTCAGATAGTGTCATCACTTCAGCATTTTTTTATTCTAATAGAATCCATACATTTCATACCTTGTCAGTATAATGGTATCATTCACGTTAAAACTATCTTTAACTACTATCCCTTTGGTATATTTAAGATATCTCTTATTAAAAATGTGTTGTAATGACATCCTAGAATATTATTTTGTTAAGCTGAGAAACAATAAAAAATGAATGCAAGTGTAATTTGGAAATTAATTTCTTGGTGAAAAGATTTTCATAAATGCTATGTAACAAGAACAGACACATGCTAAAAGCCTATACAGAGATTCATAATTAGGGAGCATGGGTCTCTATTTATAGTTTATTTGACTTTTCCTCAGTTTTTCTATTACATTTTGGAAATATAAAATGATTCCAGGTGAGAAAAATCAAAGAATATACAAAGAAAATATACTCGTTTGTAAAAATCAGTGGAATTGAAATATTGTTTTTCAATTACTTTAGTCCTTGTTTCATATAGAAGTAAACAAGATAGACATATACCCATTAAACACTAAATAGTTATTAAATCAATTTCACATTATAAATATCAAAAATATGTTATTATTTAGTGCATTTCTAGTAGTACAATGAATTTATGGCAATGCATATGAAGCACCCATACCTTACTGTGTGTGTGTGTGTGTGTGTGTGTATGAAATGTATCTGCCAAATAATCAAATCAGAAAGTTCATTGCTTTAGAAATCTAGCACATTTGTAGTTTTTCATGATTACCATTACAATTTACTACACAGATGAAGCCTATTTTTAAATTCTCTCAATTATTTCAAAAAATCTTGTGTACTAAGAAATTTGGCTTAGCATTTAACGTAATCATACCTACTTCCCAGTACAAAAATCAGGAACTATTCTTACCTAGTTTTTACAGATAAGTGAACCATGGGACTGAAATTTTAGTAATATATTTTGGTTTTCATTTAATAAATTATTCATTTTATGATAAAGTTACTTATAGTGTAAAGGCATAAATAATAAATAAATAAAATACATGGGAGTAGCAGCAGATATGTTGCCATGAAGTTACTCACAAATACTTCGTTAAGTAATTTTTTGTTTTCATGATATCAAAATAGGACACAATAAAAGTGACTTGTGTCATAAAACTTTTTTCTGGCAAAAACGTCTTAGGAAACATTAACTGTTTTAGAGATGGGCTCCGAATATGTGAATTATCACTAAAAAAACAGAAGCACATAAATTGCCTCAATTCTGTAGCTTACCGTTATTTGTTTGAAAACTTAATTGATTAATTAATGTTAAGCTATGATATTAAACAATTGTACATTTTTAGGTGGAAGCCAAGTTTAATCTTAGATAAGACTAGATTGAAGTTGTTTTTGCTTGGTAGAGGAAAAATTGAATCTTTTAATGGAAAGGGGAAATGCAATGTCCTGTAAATGGTAAGGTATATTTCAATATATCAGTAAGAGAAGTATATTTATATCCCCATTTTACAGATAAAAATGAATAGTAGGGAATTTTAAGTAACTTGCCTAAGGTTATATATACATAGGATCTGTTGAAAGATTAACGTTGGACATATTAGGAAAATCACATACAATAGAGAAGACTGTGTAACTTCTCTGTGAATGGTAACCCCTTGAAGTTGTACAGGAGAGGAGCTATGAATATAGCACCAGAGAGGTTATAGTAAACAATAGATCCTCTGCAGCTGTAGGAGACAACTGGAGGAGTCCTGGAATCATAGTATTAATTGTATTTTGGCTTACTTTCCTTCTCTAGCTGTTTTGGTTTCTCTGATAAATCAAGTTTGGTTTCAACAATTTTTTATATCACTGTGATAGTGCTGAAAGGATGTCATTAAGTGCTGCTGAATTTAATTTGTTGGCCATCAAGTTATTGCTTGGATGAATAATAGACACAGATAGATATAGATATGGATATGGATATGGATATGGATATGGATATGGATATGGATATGGATATGGATATAGCTATAGATATAGATATGGAGAGTATTGATATTTCAACATATATTAGTACAGGATTTTGGAGGTAATGCACATATGGACCTGTGTGGTATTTGAGTAATGTTTTAAGTTCACTTTCAGAGATGAGATTGAGAGTAAGGCAGGAGCAGTCAAAGTACATATTGGTGGTAATTCCAATTAGCCAAACCCTATATTATATTATGGCTTCTGTTTTGTGAAGGATCTCAAGCACTGCTAAAGATACCAAATTTGAATACCATTCAGTGTTACCACAGAATAATGCTTTCTTTATTTTTGTCAGGAAATCAAATTATAAAGGCTTTTGTGTATCTTCAGAAGTGATAAGATCCTATAAAGTTACTGAAAAAACAAGTTCATGTAACTGAATGAGAAATATAAAGATTTAGAGTCTCTTAACATAGAAATAGGGGAAGAGGTTGAGCTTCTATATTCACCCATGATAGAGTGATTGAAACTGGATTAGCCTTCCCACCATAACCAATTGTAATATTGGACAACAACAAAAAAACAAGGCAATGAGAATGAGTTTCAGGAACAGGATAATAGGCAGCAGAAGTCCATGATATTAGGTTGGTGCAAAACTAATTGTGTTTTTTTCAATTATTAATATGTTTAACCTTTTAAACTGCAGTTACTTTTGCACCAACCTAATATTGTAGACAAGGAGAACTTCAAGGTGAGTCCATGTTTACTGTGGTTACTCACATGAGGATACTTTCTCGTCAAAGATGCAGGCTGCTTGAGCCTAAGCAGAGTATAGCAGTCCTACTGAGGTTAAGAGTCAGAAATAAGAATTCTGGGATAGGAGAGAAACTAGAATCTGTGAGACAGCACTCCAGAAAGGAGGGAGCTAGGCAAAAGAGGTGGGCTAGAATTCTCTGCAGGAATTCCCTGTAGATCTTTGGCTGAGACATAGGCTAAATATATAAATACAAGGTGAGAGTTGTATATAAATACAAGAGGCTGGCCAGAGAGAAGATGCTGCAGATCAGAAAAAAGATGTGACAAGTTGGAGAATGAAAAGCTATAATAATATTGACAACGCTTTGTTCACTTCTCATCAATACCTCATTGATATTCAGTTTCAGCTAAGTGGAAGGCTATACCTTAGCAGTGAGGAATACAATGTCTACGTACATCCTAACAGACTCTTAAGCAAAGTACTTGCAATAGGCTCAATAAAGACAGACTTTTGAGTTTAAGTTCTGCCAAGTTCGAGGGTCTGTAAAATATCTTGGACCTAAAATATGATGGATCCACTCTAACAAAATATAAACCAAGACTATAATACATTTAAGACAAATTTAACTCTATACACATCTCTTAATTGAATTGCCTGGTAAAACGAAACATATTTTGAGTGGAAGCATGCATTCTTCAGAGGAGGATAAACTAATACAGATTTTCTACTGCGTGTCGTCCACAGAATACTGTCCATAAATTTTAAAATTGCTAGGCATGCAAAGAAATAGGAAATTAGAGACTAAACCCCTGAACCAGATATCAGATGAGCACACAAAACCTTAAAGATATTTTAAATATGTTCAAGAACTAAAAGAACAATATTTTCTTAAATAGGAAACAGGGAGGAACACTTAGCAAAGAAATGAAATGAAACTACTAAAAAAATAAAGTAAACTTTAATTCTGAAAACTAAAATAAGTGACATGAATAAATTCAGCAGATGGGTTAAATCACAAATTGGAAAAGGTAGAAGAGTCAGTGAGTTTGCAGAGAAATCAATACAAATATTATCTAATTTGAAAAACAGAAGCAAAACTGAAAAAGAGAACAGAACCTTCGTGAGCTGTGCAAAAATATTAATCAGCCTTGTATATGTATAATTGGAGTTTTCGTAGGAGATGAGAATGAGAATGAGGCAGAAATAATATTTGATGAAATAATTACCCAAAATATCTCAAACGTGACATTACAAATAAACAGGAAGAATTTTGGTGAACTCCAGACCAAAACAAACAAACAAATAAATGAAGAAATCAAATTTGAGAAACATCGTGGACAAACTACTAAAAATCAAAGACAGAGAGAAAATTTTGATATCAACTGGGTGGTGGTGGTGGGGAGGAATTGTATGCAGGGGGAAAAATCATGTGAATAAAGGCCCATTTTACTTCAGAACTGAAGAGACAAGAAGATAATCTTTAGACTGATGAAAATAAAGCTGGATCAATTAGGAATTCTATCTTAAAAAAAACACATATCTTTCAATTGAGGTAAAATAAAGGCTTTTTTTAGATAAAAAAGCTGATAGAATTTGTAACTAGCCAATCTACAAAATGAGAAAGACTAAAGCATATTCTTTAGCATGAAGGAGAATGATACCAGATAAAAACTAGAATCCTCAGGAAAGAACAAAGAACATTGGAAACGTCAGATATGTGGCTAAATATGAAAAACTATTTTTCTTTTTATTTATACATTTACATAAATACAACTGGTTGTTTAAAACAATATTTCAGAGAGATTTTATATTATACATTGTCTAAACATATGACAACAACATGAAAACCCTGAAGAAGAATACATGAAACTATACTGTTGGTTTCTTACGTTTGAGAAGTAGTAAGAGTGAAAGAGAAAACGGAAAACACGAGTTGTGAAGAAAGTGGGAAATGTCAGTTGCAAACTGCAAAGCAGTTCAAAATTAACTCTAGGTAGACTGTTTTACACTAAAGAAACAATTGTTAATCTTCAAGCAACCAATAGAAAAAAATTAAAAGAAAAATAAAATGTGTATAAAAATAGAGTGGAATAATAAAAAAAATTCTCAATTAATGCAAAAAGAGCTGCGAAGGGGCAATAGGAAGGATGAATTAAAAAATAGCAAGATGGTTGACTTAAAACCATATCGATAATTATATTAAATGTTAAATGGATTCATTACACCAACTGTAAGAAAAGATTTTTAAAAAACATAGGTGGGTTGGATAAAAAGACGGAATGACACATTATGTACACATAAGCATGGGAAACTTGATGTGTCTATCTTAATATTAGACAAAGCCAATTTCAGGACAAAGAGATATTTCATAATGATGAAACAGTCAGCAATACATAGTCCTAAATGTGTATGGAATTAATAGGATGGATATAAATTTCTAAACAGAAAATTAGCAGATCTAAATGGAGAAAAAAATAAACCCACAACTATAGCTGAAGATGTTTATACCTCTCTTTTAGTATTTGAAACAAGTGAGAGAACAATTTTAGGAAGAATACTAAAAGATTGAGCAATCATGAAATAGTTATTTATGGAACACACCATGCCGAACAACTGAAGAACACAAAATTCTTTTTCAAGAACACATAAAATAATCCATATATACATAATATCCTGAGTCATAAAATAATTCCCAATATATCTCAAAGTGGAAATCTTACAGCATATAGTCTATTTTTCGAACCAGCTTAAATTAGAAATCCATAACAAGATATCTAGAAATTATCCAAATATTTGGAAGTTGAATAACAGACTACTAAACAACTCAGTGACAAAATTTTTTAAAAAGCACAAAGAAAAATTCAAAATTATTTTGAACCTAATCATAATGAAAAATACAATATATGCTTGACTTATTATTTAAGACGGAAAATAATTTATTAACACATCTTATGAACCATGAACTTGAAAACTCATTTTCCTGCATGAAAATTAAAACTGCTAGTTCTACTTTTTTACTTTCTTAACATGTCATTTTTGGGTCATGTGGAAGTAGAAACCTGTAGTTTCTCAATCTCTGCATTATTGACATTTGGAATGAATAATTCTTTGTTGTGGGGGCTGTCCTGTGCATTATAAGATGTTTAGCAGCTTCCCTGGCTTTTATCTTGCTAGCAGCACCAACACTCCCAGTCAAGAGAGTCAAAAACATCTTCAGACATTATTTCCTGGGTTAAGAATTACAGAGTTAGAACATCATGTTTGTGGTCAGACAGAAGTGGTTAGATTTCAAACTTAACACTTACCAACTTTGTTTCTATTGGAGTTTACTTAACTTTCTAAGCTTCTATATTTGTTCTTAAGTATGCTTTGAAAAAAACATAATGCATACCAGGAGATTAAAATTATGTTTGCCATCATGTCAAATCTCAAGACATATGATGTGTCTCTGTTCAATTGTGAAAATATGGACTCTAAAGAAACTCTCCTACTAAAATGACATCTTCTTATGGCTAAACTACTTAAAAAGTTTACTTTAATCTTTTGGTTTGTAATTTCATTTATATGAATTGATCATTATAATTAAAATTATGTCAACCTTCATTTATTTCTCATTAAAATATATTAATCATAGAAGTAGACTAGGGTTAAACAATCTATTCTATTAGGTGTCAAAGACTCTCTTCTTTGCTCTGTCATTGAGTGCCATAAACAAGACATTTACCACATCTGATTTTCAGAATTCTCCTTTGTGAAATAAAAAAATATAAATTCCTTGATTATTTCAACATGCAAAATATGAAGTCCTTTAAAAATTATAGGCATCAATAATTTTAAGAAATATTTCTCCTTAAAATATGTACAATCTCCAGAATTGTATGAAAGAATTAAAACATATTCAAATGTTTAATATGGATATATCCTTTAAAGAGAGAACAGAATGAAATATAAGTAGTTCTACTACAGCTCTAGAAATAAGATGCTCCTTCTTAAGTAGAAATTTAAGTTGATGTTGGAAAGGCACAACATAGTGCATATTGCACAACTACAGATAATATAATAGGCCACGTAGCTTATAAAAATTTTTTTACTCATACTAGCCTTGATCTGCTCTCATTAAATCATTAGCTAAATATTTGTATAGTATTATATATACCCAAGTCAGTACTTTAATGAGTATCCAACAAAGCCAATTTCTCTTTCAAGAGACTAGTTTAATCTAGTTTAGGAGGCTCAGGATACAATGGAAGACAGCTTACAGGGAAGGTACAGTCAATAACTTCTGTGAGAGTGCAAGGCAGTCTGAAGCAATTACAACTCTAGGAATTAAAGATATGCTTGATGAAACTTGTTGCTGAGGACGTTAAAAAATAGCAGGACTGTGTCATTACAAAGGAGAGGGGTAGATATCCTAAACAGGCACAGAGCAAAAAGAAGGCTCGAAGGTACAGCTAAGCTTTACCTAATCTTTGTCATTCATGAGATAACCGGCCAAAGCACCAAGCAGCCAGGTGTCGTTGGGGAGTACGTGTCACAGCAAGATTACAGAAGCCTCTTCATGTCAAATGGAAGAATTTTAGCTTTATATACAGTGGGTAAGCATCAAACAATTTTGCGAATTATATCATACAAGTACTTTATAGAAAAATACATATAGCGACATGAACTACAATGAATTTCAAATGGAGGATGAAAAGGAAAACCAGAAAGCAATCATACAATTATCAACAGTCTTTTCAATTAGAAAAGAGAGTATGTCAGACTGGGTTAATGCATCCATCAATTTATGAGTTTGTGCAAGCATTCCTTTTAAAAACAGACGCCCAAATTTCTATTTTTTTTAATTTATTCACATAAACAAATCTTATTTTCTATACAAATAGATTTTTATATTTAGAAAATATATAAATTAGAAAATATATTTCAACAGACTATTTTCTTCAGACTCTTCAGGACATAATATCACAGTATTTATAACATATGAGGGAAACATATGTTCTTTTGTAAAGTCTCTGATTATATAATATCAGCCGTATGACAGCCCAAGTGGAAAACAACTTAGCAAAACATGAATAGCTCCTGTCCAATATGCATTACCTGAAAGCTCTGACAATCCTATCAAGGAAAAAAATTGATAAAATGGCAAACACTGTATTTTTGGTAATCTGAGGGTCAAACCCATCACTATTTTGCCTTTTGCTTTCTACAAGCAGGTATGTGTTTCTTCAAGTATCATGTACTACTGTACCTCAGCTTAAGATAATAATGAGGAAAAGATATATTTCTATGCTTTCCTAAACCTGTGAACATTATAAATATTCAGGTTAAAAAACATGGTCACAGTAATTTTAATTCTCAAGGTAAATATTTTTTTCCACACCAGTTTTGTCTAACATTGCTGAAGTGCTTTGCAGTATTTTGGAAGTAAAATTAGAAAATATTTTTCATACCAGTTCTTTGATAATTTCTTTTGAGGACTCCGATGCAAAGAATTGAAATTCACTACGTAGTAAAAGACAAAACCAATGTAAAGTATAAAGAGAATAAATATTTAAAACATTTCTGTCCTTTAACGAAGTCTATACCAGACACCAAACATAGCTAAGCAAAACAAAACAAACAAAACCAAACAAGAACAATTACAAAAATTGGTACTTACCCATATTTGGCAAAATTTGCCCAGCGTTTCATTAGGGACCTACTCAAAATTTCCTCAGCTTTTGTGTAATTTACTCTTCTTTCCAAAGGTAAACCAAAGACAAATTCAATTTCATAACCATGCATCACTCCCATCCATTCTGGCCAAGGAAGTTTGGAGGATCGGTGTTCAAAATAGTAGAAAAAGGCATTTCCCAAATCTGAGAACTTTTTTGTGAACTCCAAGGCAGGGCATATGATATTGTAATCCCCGACAACATCATCCAAGGCTTCACGGTAATTCTCAGCTCTCTGATCATCGGACCAGTCCATGTAATGGAAAAGGATCGATTCCCTTCCAAAGTCACTCACTCCTGGAAAAAATATTTTTAAACCTTCCTGAAATTCTTTTCTAGTTATGATACTGTTGTTATCTTTGCTGAAACCAGGAGCGCCATATACTAAAAAGGCTGTCCCTTCATCTTTATTAACACCCACCAAGATCTGGGTTTTTTTGAATTGTCCAAGTTGGAGTAGTGTGTCCGGTGTGTCAGGGAGAAAATCACCATCCACAATTGGACCAAAGTTTACTGACAGAAGAGTCTCATAAGGGACAACAACTACTTCATTTAGAAGAATTTCCTGGGGATCTTTAGTTTGCAGGCATTTGATAATCTCAATCTCATTTTCTCTAGAGCAACCAACACATTTAGCTAAGGTCAATGTTCTATTCCTAGCTTCATAAAGAGATGTTACTGCCCAAGGAGCATTAGAAGATCCACTTTGCAGAATGGCTCTAGTAAACAATGGGTGGCTTCGAGGAGAAAGTAAATGAAGGCTAACTGAAACTGCTCCTGCACTTTCTCCAAAGAGAGTTACACTTTTAGGATTTCCACCAAAGGCTGCTATATTTTTTTGGACCCACTGAAGTGCCAACTGTTGGTCAAATAAGCCCACGTTTCCTGGTGCCTCGGGATTTCCTGGTAAAGCTAAGAATCCTAGGGCACCCACCCTATAGTTCATTGAAACTACAATAACTCTTTCAACTCGTGCCAGAAACTTGCCATCATAAACATGTAAAGATGCCGTTCCAGTTTGAAAACCACCACCATAGATCCATATCATTACAGTAGCATTTTTCGGTTTAGGTGCTGGAATCCACACATTCAGATATAAACAGTCTTCACTGAGGTCGGTATTTGGATTCCACATCTCTGATCCAAGGAAGCCTGGGAAACTTTGATCTGTGTTCTGATAGCAAGAATTTGCATATTTTGTGGCATTCCAAATATTAGACCACTTGCTCAAGGGTTGTGGTTTTTTGAAACGAAGTCTACCAAGAGGTGGCTGTGCATAGGGAATTCCAAGAAAGGCTATTACTGTGCCACCAAGAACTGGCAAGTTCATCCCTCTGATTTTACCATTCTTGGTTGTAATGACAATGTCTTCTTCAGTGTGTGACTTCCCAATAAGCACCCAGAGCAAAAGAAACCTCAAAAGACATTGGATGCATATGATTGTACCTTTGCTCTCCATATTGGTTTCTGAAAGAGAAGTAGGAAGTTTTAACAGCCTCATGCATCTAACATTGCATTTTATTGATGATAATTAAAATACAGTAGTTCTTATTAACCCTACAAATGAGGAAAACTAATAATTCTGCTACCACTATAAAAGCTTATGTTAAAAAAATGGTTGGAAATATTGCAGTGTCAATTTTGAAAATAAATAAGTGGAATGGAAAAGTAGAAATTATTTCACTTTGGAAAAACTCATTATCAAACCTCTGTAAGGAAGATTTGGTATTTTAAAGGGGAAGTTTGTCCCACACATAGATAGATAGATAGATAGATAGATAGATAGATAGATAGATAGATAGATAGATAGACAGATAGATAGACAGATAGATGATAGATAGATCATAGACAGATAGACATAGCCATAGATATAGATACAGATATAGTTATGCTTCTCTACCATACATAGATCCACCATCAGTAGTATAAGTGGTAGTCTCCTTATGCAGATATAATTTAATATTGGCTAGTGGAGGGAATACAAGATCATGTGTGCTTTGAAATATATACAGCTTTAGTCACAGGTGGCTGGCTCTTGATGGAACTGTGAAGTAGGTTAAGAACCTTTAAGGATCCTTAGATTTCTATTATTGTCTTTTTTTGTTTCCATGGTCCTTTCTGTGGTCCTTTTTGCCTAGTGGTTTCTTCCTCTATACACTCTTAGTCTATGGCTAGAACAGGTTTTGGAAAATATATTCATTGCGAATTAAATAACAAAACATGTAATAGTTGCATTTTATCCCACAAATTATGAAAACTAATAAATCTGCTACCACTATCGAGGCCTATGGGAAAAATTTGAAAGAGAGGGCTACGGATATATACCAGACAATTTCTCAGAAATTTAATAATCATGAAGGGCTTCTCCACCAGAATTACAATATCAATAGAGGCAACCAGAGGCTAGTGATACAATGTGTGGGAGGAGATACAGACTTAAAAGGAATTTTACACTCAGGGATTATTTTCTGCACATCTGTTAGTTTGTTAATTGATTAAAGTATGCACAACTAGTGAGGTTAAATGCGTTAACATGGTCGGATTTACTTGTATTCAATAGAAGACAAAATGAGTGAAATAAGGGGACAAAAGCTGAGAAATAACTGGGAAAAATGGAGGAAACAAAAGTAATCTTTGAGATCTACAAAATCATAACTATTTGGCATTTTACTAAATAATATGTATTTGATGATATGAAGAGACCATTTGGGGAGATCAAAGTTTTATTAAAAACTCATAATGCAATCTTGAGTTTTTAAAAAATAAAATAATTTAAAAAGCCAGATTCTGAAACTCCATGTGACAAAAAGGGACAGGAAAATGTAATGCAAATATAATTTAAAAATACTACCACCTTTATACAGCTGAAAGAAAACTGGATTCAAATTGTCCGATACAAACACGGAACTCATCAACATAACAAAGGTCCACAAATATACAAAGTCTTCTCTTTACTACTTTTTGATACTGTAATTATAAATCTAACCTATGTGTCTAAGAAGCTAATCCTCCAAGTATTAAGAATTTCTATTATTGTTATTATTATTATTATTATTATATTTTAATTTAGATTCTCTCAGAAGGCAGATAAGGCCCTAATCTGATACCTGTCCCAGATCTATGATACTCATTTTTAAAGTCAGCTTCATCACCACTGCTCGTAGGATAACTAGTGATCAACAAGTATTTTTGATCCCCCAAAATATCTAAATAAACTAATCCATTGATTATGGTATTTTGTTCAGTGCCCAGTCCTATAGTCTCTCTCTGTCTCTCATCTCTATTTCTATCTTTGTCTATGCCTATGGCTATGTCTATCTCTATGCATCTATATCTAATTCTGTTGATATCCATGTGTATATGCATATATTTACATATAAATGATTGTTATAATAAGGATTTCAAAAATCAAACAATATATATTTTTTAAGTTCTCAATATTGGTACAATTTGATTTGTGCTAAGACCAACATTTTATGTTATTGAAGTATACAATATTTCAATACTATTTTTACACTATGATATTTAGGTATTACAATTATAATAAATATAATTTGTTATATTATAAATAGCGATAAATAAAATGTAATAATATAAAGTTTCCTATAGACTTGACACTAATTAAATTTTATGTTTCTGACAGGTTTAGAGTTTTAGAGTCACTACTACTACAATTTTTTTTTTTTTTTCCTTCTGATAATTTCTATGTTCTTGCTTTTAAATAAATTGAGGAAAGCATTTGGAGAAGAACAAAAAGTGCTGTGATGCTTTTTTTTCCCCCCTTCTTTTGAACGCAGAAGGAGTTAAGATACAAAACTGGTTTACTCTAAACTGAATTTCAACAAATTAATCACAGCATCTCTGGAATTCATTTCTCCCTTTGGCTTAACTCAATCAATGTTCTTCTGAGTCTAACATCAAAATTGACTGTTTTTTTTCTTGGTTTTATATAAATATTATTCTGTGTTTATAAACCAAACATCAAATCTTAAGAATTTTTAGTCTGATAATTTTCAAACTCTTGTTCTACAGTTTATTAATTTTATTGCACAGTAAGTACAATTACTTGTATAACCAAATGATTTTGATTTTGTATGTAATTAATACACGTAATAATTTTCACTGCACATACAAAAAAAACAGCTACTATTACACCCAAAAGTTTGTAATACTCCTATTTCACTTAGTTTGATTTACAGTTACTTCTTGTATTTTATTTATATTTTGTGCTGAGTAGATCTTAATTTCATTTAATATGATTTATATAAATAATATTGCTTTTTCAACAATAATATTTATGAGTCACCACCTTATAAATAATGTAATTAGTAACATTCAAAAAGTCAACGTAAGAATGTGTCCATTACAAGAATAGTATATATAGTTCCAAACCACCTTCAGGCTTCCTGTTGGAGAGTGTTATGTACTGCATTATTAAATCTAGACTTTAATACTAAAATATGCATTCGTCCACATACTTATTGTTGGTATAGGCTAATATATTTATATTTAGCTGCAGTACTTTATTTAAATAGCATTATTTTGTCCTTTTCATAATCTGGTATTCTCCATACTAACATGTAGCTCTCTAGTTTTACCATTAAGAGATGTTTATATTTTTAATATATGTCATCACATGAATAAACAATCAAAAGAGAAATAATTAAAAGAGACTAAGAAAATGTTAGTCTATATCGCTAAATATTTATTAATAATTAAAATATTAAATAAAACATTGTTTTCTTTTATTAATTCTGGTGCAAAATAACTAGTGTCACATTAAATAAACAATTTAAACACTGAGAACACATAACATATTTAACATAAAAAATTGGGTAAATTTTCATGCCCAGTAAAACTAAGTATCTTGAATTTAGATCAATTAACTTAGTGTCATAATGTTTAACGTTTCAAAGAGGGGCATGAGTTTTTGTTTGGAATTGAAGAACAAATGAATGATGGGAGTGGGAAGGGGCAAAACCGTAAAACATAATGAATACTATACTGTTCCAAATTTAATAAATACTCCAGGATATAAAAATCTGGCGATTTTGGGAAAATATTCTAAACTTTTAAAAACACAACTTTCATAATAAAAAAGGAAAATAATCATTTATTTCATTTTGCATTTTAATTTAATTTTGAAAGTAGTATCAAAATTCCTTGATAAGAAATTGTAATGCTACACTATAAAATATGGATGGGTGTAATAAAATGATTGAAATAGGGAGCTATTTATTTACCATATATTTGCCATAATTGGATACCAACCAAGTTTTCAAAATAACTTGCCAGCTAAGGACTGCTTCAAGAATGGTCAAGCAAATATCGATAATAGTTTTCTGAGTATAGAGTAATTTTCCTATATTTTAAAAAGTTGAATATATGTTTCTATACAAAAATACTGGTTCTTAAAATGGTGGGAAAAGAGCTGTCTAGATAATATGATCTAGCACAAGCATCACTAAAATGTATTTGGTCAAATTAAAACAACTAAGCCTTTATACGAAACCTAAAAAAGCCTGTTTTGTTGCAGGCTAAGTGAAGTGGGGAATTGAGGAAGTCTGTTTATAAATAGACTATATAACTGCCTTTCAGAGACCCTTCAGGAACTAAAAGGATGTGTGCAGATAGAAGACACTATATTAGGTACGAGAAACAAGGCCTGTCTCGGTCTTCAATCAGGAAGTACATTCACGAAGTTTTGATTATATGAATTATTTGAATATTTAATGTTAAAGAGATATCTTGAGTCTTAGAAATTTGAATCTGTTCTTATGTTGACATCTATTCAGTTATAATTCTGTAACATCTGGGACAACTCAGTTTTTAAAAGAATGAATACATTTTGGGCTGAAAGTATTCAAATGAAGACAACATACAATTTAAACATGTATTATCAATTGTTACCAAGAAATTAATCTAAGCACAACCTAAATTGTAAATAGGATATCACTTGATAAGCTACTAGATTATGTTTTAAAAACTGAAATGTGCAGCAGAACCCAAATATTTTCTAACAATTAAAGAAGCAGGCATTCAAAACAAACTATAATAACAACAAATCTAGGAAAATAGTAACAATAAATCTAGGAAAATAAAACAGAACTTTGCAAATCCAATTAGAAATTTTATTTGCCATCCAAAAGCCCATCTTATTTCAAAGTCACAGAGAATTCTAATCATTTTCATTTAAAATATAAAGCCACTCTCTAAAGCTCTCAGTCATCCTTAAATAAAGTAGGTGAAATATGAATATATATTTATCATAACTATGAGGTTATATTATGGAAGACATTATACAGACTAGTGATAGTAACTCCTAATTGAGCTTATTAGCATACAATATATTCATAAAAATTTGGAAGGCATACTCTAAAAATAAAAAAAAAAAACAAATAGAAATGATAAACAATGACATAATTTTGTTTACATTTAGTTTACTTTTAACGTTCATACATTTTATAGTTAATGCTTAATTCTCTGGTTAAACAAGAATTGATGACATCAAAATAAAGATAGGTTTACAAGATTATAAGATGAGCAGAAGTTTATCTTTGCTTATAATTTCTATAATAATAAAAATAACAGTAAATGTAAAATATTTTGCTATAATTTACATACATATTAAAACAAAGAGGACAAACAGGCCAAAGGGAACAAAAGGTGTAAATCTAATTAAGAAAAATATTTTCCTTTTATATTAAAAAAAGTTAAAACTTTTCCAATTGATGTTAAAATTTCAGATGGCAAAATATTGGCTAAGAAATGTACCCTTGCAAGCCAGAAAATAAGATAATTATTCATTTTGTGCAACTTAAAAAACAAAACAAAAAAATAGATTAAAATTGGTCAAGACCACTTTTGTTACTCTTTTAAGGAGAAATTCAGTAAACAGTGCATTGAAGGCTAAAAAGCACAAAATGTTTTCCTTTAGTGTATGCGCTAAGGACATACATAACACTGACTCCACAAGTGCTATGATCTTTTGTACAAAGTTAAATAAATTCATTTTCTCAGCAGTTAAATGTATTCAGTCTGTGTTTCCTGAATACTAGTTAGATTTGATGCATGTTCCTGTTCACTTGTTTCATCTGTCCCATTTGCAATGACTGTCCCCCACAGAGCACCAAAGGGATCTAGCAAACACGTGAAGGGATCACAATCCTACAGAATGAGCTTCACAGTAACTTGCATCTCTATACGAAGATGTAAATGCAGAGCAACTTACCTGACCCACTGCAACAAAGATGATAAAGTTTTCAAGGAGTGGAAATCATGTAATACTTCAGGGAAATGCAGTATGCAGCTGCTGCTCCAGCCTGTAAATTGGACTGCACTGACATTACAATCAACTGTTACTGACAAAGCTCGCGAGAGTTGGCAGCAGCAACTTGATCTAGAAGCAGCCAATCTTTACTTTCTGACATCTGTTCAGAGGCTAATGGTATGAATGCAATAGTGATTCATTTACAAAAGTATTACCGGATTCAGGCTTCAAGATTGCAGGCGCTCATCTAAGTGAATTAAAAAAGAAACAGAAGCTACTTTAACAGAAGCTCAAATGGAACAGAAAATGTACATTTTCCTAACTACCAGAATTTTAAAGATTTTACTCTCTTTCATTGAATATATATTTTTCTTATGCTTGTTTTAAGGTTTAAAGATGTACAAGTTGTTCTAAATAAATGTTGTTATTGAAATCTTTGTAACTTCAATCTGTGCTAATGTAGTTATAAAGGAATGAGAAAGATAACAGGAAACAAAATAATTACTCTGTAGATAAAGGGATGGAAATCAAAAGTTAGTTATATTAACTGAATGAATGTCTCTGATATGTATGTCCTTTCATCCCCTGTCCCCCATAGCCCCCAAACCCCAAAACTTACTTAAGTCATACAAATCTCAGCGTTGGTAATTTCCTATTCAGAAGCCCTGCAGGCAGTCAGTGTAATGAGAAGCCACGATTTTCTAGTCAAGAGAAGGAAAATACAAAGAACAATCTTCACCAAACTCTATAGAAAAGACAATTTGTCAGATGAAAGTTTGCAAGCCCTCCAGGATGCATTTATGTGTTTCAGGCTTATCATCTTTTAATTAGATATTTGGGAAAACGAAAACAAAAAGAATGAACTGTTTAATGCTTGACTTCTCAAAGCACTTATTTCTTTAGCTTTCGCAAATGATTGCTTTCATTTTTAAATCTCTCAACTTGGGCATCACTATTGACTAACAATTAGGCAAGTAATTGTAGGTCAGCCCATTTTTGCTTTTCAATATTGTTTAAAATTTCAAACATGTCATTTTTATATCTATACGACCTTGTTCCAGTCATTGTAATTGCCAGCTTACATAAATTATTTTATTTTACTCCAAAAAGTATTTGGAGTAAAGTATTTGGAGTTAAAATATTTGGAGTTAAGTAAGTATTATTAAGCACAATTTCAGATAATGATCAGAATATATAAAGATCAGAATCTTGCTATATATCCTATCATTAGAAGCTATTGGAATCAAAATTTTAACCTAGATTTGTCTGATATTATTTCATGTCAACTGTTTCCAATACAATAGACATTTTGATCTTTTAAAAGTAACTTTTCTGGGAAAAGTGTTACTTAGGAGGTGTGTATTAGTAATAAACATCACAATCACAATGATTTGTAAGGTATTTAAAACATAGTTACACAAAATTTACAGAATATGTGGTCTATCTAAAAGGAGGAAACTTTGTTTGTAAAGGTAGTTCACTGACAATTATGCAATGGTTTGTAAAGAGATGGCATTTTTGTTTAAAATGTGGTTATTCTCATGGCCCACATGAAGGAGAGTTCATTGGTTTAATATATGTGATTTTTTTAATCCAAGTGTCAAATTTTTTCTCTCCAACACAGCTCTACTGCGTTACTTTCTATGCCAGCATTTGCTTGGTCTTACTCTCATCTCAAATCCTGCAATTGTTGAGGGATGCATTTGATGTTACAGAATTAAACAGCATTTTGTAAGCTCCTATAATCTACTTTCCACTACGTAAAACATATCACGTGTATACACATATTTCATTTTCATCTTTAAACTGGAAGTTAAACAATAAAGCAACCCATTCAAGCAGATTTTTATTTTTAACACATATTTCAACTGGCTAAAAACATCAATTGATTACAAAACCCGACAATGTTTCCTCTGCTCAATAGTTCTGCTTTAGCTACTGCCCCTTTAGTTCGTTTTCTCACATGATTTCTCGGCTGACCCATATTATTTGATGCATTATTTCAGTGCATTTCTCCTTCCTTTTTTATTTGAGGGTTTCTTCTTTTGTGGCTGACCATACAGCTGCTGTTTTCTTCTGTGATGTCATCATTTTTTTCACACATATCCAGTTTAAGTATGTAGGTCACGCTCAGTGAGTCTTGTTTCAGGGTCACTGGGCAAGTGCTAGTCTGTTACCTGAGATCCTGATCGTTAATGATCATGCTATTTAATGTTGAGTATGCCTTGTAAGTGACATTGCTGAAATATCACGCCACGATGACACAGATTAAACACTGCTCAGATTTCGTAACTGTGTATGTTGAAGCTGGGCCAGACAACTGTGATGGTCTTGACTATGACCATTTGCAGTTAGCCTATTAAAGTGGCTTTTTACTTTAAAGATTTTATTGTAACTTAGTTACCACTTAGCAGGTTGTTTTCTAGATAGCAGCATTAAGGAAATTTGAGACAGTGTGGGAAGTACCAATCCGGTATTATACATGAGCCTTCCTTAGGCGTACTGATGCCATGAAAATGACGTAATCTTTTATTAATACTTTCTTTCTTTTTTTTTTTTACAAGAGTAATGCCTTCTCTAAAGAATATGGATTACAAAAAACTGTATTTCCACATTTTACAGAGATTGAAAAGTTTATTTGATATATTCCATTCTAGTTTTTTGCTCTCATACATAGTTAATAGAGTTATACAAGTATATAGTGATAGTCAAATAAGTTATAATTTTGTTTCCTGTGTTTTATATTCATTTCATGATATTAACTTTTATTAAAATATTTGAATGAGTGAATGATATATTATCAATAAGTATACCATAATTTATTGCATCACTTGTTACTTATATGATGACAATAATAATTTTAGGTGCAACTGTAAGCTTTCTCAATATGTTTTTCCAGTAGTAGAATAATTCAATAGGACTAGTGCAAATTAGTTTTGTTTGTTTGTTTGTTTGTTTTTGCAATCTTCTGATATCCTTGGTAACTGTTGAATAAGAATACATTTTCAACAATTCAGGTAAAAGGAGAGAAATGTTCTTAATCAGAATAAATCTGAACAAGTCTCTGGAGCTAAGAGACTGGACTTTCAAATACGGATGTGGCAGGTGTTTACAGGTGGATTTCTTGACAGATTTTAGAAGTGGGCCGAGCCCTGCAGGCAAAAAAATAATTCTTTAATGGTGGCAGCTAATATGGAATTGTCTGCAGACAGTGGTATAAATAAGAGATGAAAAAATATCTTTTAGAAGTTAAGGGAGAGTGAATGATGGGGAGTCTGAAGTAGCCCTGTGCTTTTTATACAGGTATACAGGTAGATCATGTAAAGCGGTCTGGAAAGAGGTTTATTAAACACACCAGCAATTTGGCTTGATTGTAGGACACTAGACTCTAAGAAGATAATAAAATCAAGGAAAAGCCATAACTTTTAAGGAAATGTGGTACCAAATGTATTTTCATCAGTTACAAAGGCAGGAGACTCAAAGTAAAGAAATAAACTCTGAAACTGCATAGAAAGAAGGGCAAACTTACTTTTTTGAATATATATTTTAAAGCCAATTTTTAATAAACTTAATTTTGGAATCATTTTCGGTTCACAGCAAAATTGACCAGAAAGTACAAATTTCCCATATTCTCCCTTCCCCCACACAGCACAGCCACCCTCTCTATCAACATTTGACCAAGAGTGGCACATTTGTTACAATCCATGAACCTACACTGATATGTCATTATTACCCAAAATCCATAGTTTACATCAAGGCCCATTCTTGAGGTCGTATGTCCTATGGCTTTGGATAAATGTATAACAACATGCATCCACAATTATAGTATCATATAGACTATTTTTACTGCCCTAAAACTCCTTTGCACTCTATGAATTTACCCCTCCCTCCCCACCCCCAACCCTGGCAGTCACTAATCATTTTGCTTTTTTAATGTGAAAAAAGAGAGACAGAGAAGCAACACCCTTCTTTGTTTAAATCTAATTTAGTGAATTGGCTTAACTTAATTCTTGCCAAACACTTAATCAATCTTGGAGTTCTACTTTTAGAAAAATTGTACATTAGTATATTCCAGAATCAATCCAAGTGTTCTTTAATAATCCAGATTTCTGGACCACATCCTTAAACTTTGGCTTTTGTAGATCTGGGGTGGGTTTTTTTTTTTTTTCAGGGTTTTTTTGTTTTGTTTTGTTTTGTTTTTTTCGTTTTATTTGGGAATATTGGGGAACAGTGTATTACTCCAGGGCCCATCAACTCCAAGTCGTTGTCCTTCAATCTAGTTGTGGAGGGTGCAACTCAGCTCTAAGTCCAGTCACTGTTTTCAATCTTTAGTTGCAGGGGACACAACCCACCATCCCATGGGGGAATTGAACCAGCAACTTTGTTGTCAAGAGCTTGCACTCTAACCAACTGAGCCACCTGGTGGGGTGGGAGCTTTTAAACTAACCTCCTATGTGAGACTGATTCCGGAAGTTCACAGACTACACACTCTAAGAAGCAGAGTCCTGGGGCCTGGTTCCTCAGGAAATTGTTATTCTATCATGTATATGGATTATCTTTTTTTCTCCTATTTACTCTTGTGCAATTATACCTTTCCTTTAAGCTAATTTGGAATAGTGTCAAATATAATATTTTGTAGTCTACTTTTATATAATCGATGCTATCAAATAATTTTCTTTAACTTTATTGCCTGTATATTAATTGGTTTTGTGGATGTTCTATACTTTACCTAACTCACGTTTATTGCAAAGGTGGATTATTTTAAATGTGTCATGGAAATAGTAATATAGAATAGGACACAACAATTGTAATATTTTTACATATTGCTTACTTTTCATGGAATAATTACTTAAATTACAATTTTTCAAAAGATACGTACATTTTTATGGCGAAGACAAGTATGACCAACTACCTCCATAAACTATGATCAATTTATACTCTCACCGGCAATCTAAGAAAATGTGTGTCTCCTTTATTCTCCAAAGACAATTGATTATTGTATATTTTCCAATTTTTTTCATTTCACTTGATAAAACATAACTTTAATCCATTAGCTTATTACTGCGATCATCCATAGTTTCATGTGTTTATTAGTTTCTGAAAATGTAATTTTTTATTTAGATATAATTTCAAATTTATAGAAAAGTTTCAAAACATTATAAAAAACTCTCGTATACCTTTACCCAGATTTACTATGTGTTAATGTTTCGACTCATTTTCAATCATTCTTTCTTTCTTCATACATATGCATATGATAATATATGTAAATATATATGTACTTATTACTTCTTTCTTGAACTATTTCAGTATTATTTGCAGAAATACTTCTCCTTTATCTATAAACACTCCTGTAAGATCTATGGAAGTCCACCTGTCCTCTGGCTGTAGATATGAATGAATTCAATAAGCGGTCTGATAAATAGAATACAAAATTAGCCCTGTTATTGAGGAACAACTCCAACTTAAAGAATAAAGACAACTATGTAATACAAGTAGAAGGAATACTATATTAGAAACAAAAATTTCACAAACCTTGATGAAAATATTGAGTCAGGCAAGAATTAACAATTGGTATGAAAATTATTAGGTGTATGACTGATGGAGAACTAGATATTTAATACCCCTGAGAAACCACACAAGTTACATTCAGAATTTCATAACTTAAGCAGAAGCTCAAATTTAACATCACGGAGAGTGGAATCAATAGATTATTGGGCACACACATAACATTATCTACTTTAACAAAATTAATTGAATCTTTTATTGTTAAACTTTGAGATAAAACTTGCATTTGATATGAAATAAAGAAAATAAATGAACAAAATAAATTGTATCACAATGAAGTAACCAGGCAACTCCTAAAAGTGAGACATTCAGGCCTGGTCGTTTCAACAAAACAGTGAAGAAAGTTTCTTTGCACTACTGGAAAACATGTAAGGGACATGATAAGATGCAGGGCATGGTGCAGACTAGAAATGTGTTTGAATATCAGAAAGGATATTTTGGGGGTCAATTTTGGAAAGCTGAATAATTTGGGGATATTAGATTAGATGAGAATAACGGTGGTGAAAATTCTTGAATGTAAGAAGTGGGTTGAGGAACATTATGAGAAATATTATCCCATTGTAATATGCACATACACACACATATTCAAACAAAGAGTAAGATTTGGAAAGATATGCATTGTGGTTATTATTAAGTATGAATGGTGGTTATTGATATATAGTGTGTATATAAAATTTGTCTAAATGCTTGCCTGATTTTCTGATTTTCTGCACTACAAATGTACTGTTCCTCTAATCATTATTTATATATACACATGTAGAAAGTAAAATTCAAAGACACAAGTTAAAAATTCCACCCTGCACCTCATACTCAGATAATCTAACAAGATTCTTTACCTTGTGTTAATTGTTTTAGAGAATTGAAACTAGACAAAGGTTTGATATTATTGACATTATATAAACTTTATGGCAAAAGAAGTTAAGGACAGTAAAAAGAGAAGCTGTAGTTTGCAGAAGCTGTTGTAAAGAGATTTTAGGGTGGGGCAAGGAAATAGGTGAGAGGAAAATACAATTTAAAGAGAAAGGAGTGATGCAGGGAGCCATTCTAAAGAGTAGAAATGTTGGGAGTTGCATGCAAAGGAATGACTTTTAGGAAGGCACAGTGTTTGTGGTGACGTTAAATCCCTCCTGAAAATCCTCAGATTTATTAGTAGAGATGAACATTGTTTTTCAATGATTTGAAGCAAGTGTGTGTGTGTGTGTGTGTGTGTGTGTGTGCATGTGCACGCAAAAATATTTAGAACTGGGCCTAAAATGGTGAAGAGATATATGTAGTATAAAATAAAATAGTTATGCTATTTATGAGTTAGAAAATTATAACATTTTGCTTTTAGCCTCCATTTCTATAATGTAAAATGTTTCCTAATTTGCATATAACATGTTTAAGTAAAAAATAAGCTTCTTATGAAATAATTTTGATCATTATAAAAGCATATTTTGGAGTCATACAGTGACTTCTGAGACAAGCATTAAAAAAGAGCAACCTGTAGCCCCTTCTCTACCAGTGTCTTGCTTTTCGTTTCCAGGGTAATCTCTCCTCAGTATTTTTGTCCCCTGACAATCTTCTGTCTTCTAAGTTTTTTCCTCTTCATCATCTTTGAAACATTTCTGGATGCCACTTTTTCTTTCAAACTTTATTTTTATTACCCCAAGATGACTTTGCAAAGGCCAAAATTTAAATCTTATTTTTGGGGAAAGTAAGGAGAAATTTAGTCAAAAGCCACAATGTGTAAATTGTGAACTGCTGAGATTCACATGGTTTGCATCTAGATTATGAATCTACTGCCAAAAAGTCTGACATTTAGCTAAGCACTGGATTGCCAGCGCATTACTGCAGTTACTAAATATAATCAGGTAATTAATAATTAATCTTGCTATGTTTTAGTACAATCTGTATCTTGTTTTTCAGTCTGTTCATATTTGGTGATCACATACACAGAAAGGTTTCAATATACAAAATGAATTTATTCAGAGTATATTCCTAAATATGGAGAAGATTATTTTACTGGCCATGAGAAAACTTATATTAAGATAATTTGCTGCCTCCAAGTAATTGGTTTCCTCCTTAAAACCATCAGATGGCACTTTAGTCCTTCTCTGTATAATCATTCTTCTGATGTCAGATTTCTGGTTCTGTTTACATGATCAACATGACCTGAGACATAGATTAGTGCTACAGATTCCAAGAAACATGACTTGAAATGGTGACCTACTTGAGACTTTACAAAGTCTTCTTTTACAAATAGATATACATATCTAACTTATTTTTATACTATAACTGTTAAAACTATGGATGTCTAAGCATATGTAAATTTGTATCAGAATTAGAAAAATGATTACTACTTTCAAACACTTGAATAAGCCCGGATAAGTGGTCAGCGACAAAAGAGGAGAGTGCTTTTAGAGTAAATATCTTACCATAGTTTTTTTTTTTTCTTTTTTTCTTTTTTTTATTGGGGAATGGGAACAGGACTTTATTGGGGAACAGTGTGCACTTCCAGGACTTTTCTCCAAGTCAAGTTGTTGTCCTTTCAATCTTAGTTGTGGAGGGTTCTGTTCAGCTTCAAGTTGCTGTTCTTTCAGTCTTAGTTGTGGAGGGCGCAGCTCAGCTCCAGGTCCAGTTGCCGTTGCTAGTTGCAGGGGGCACAGCCCACCATCCCTTGCGGGACTCGAGGAATTGAACTGGCAACCTTGTGGTTGAGAGCCCACTGGCCCATGTGGGAATCGAACCGGCAGCCTTCGGAGTTAGGAGCATGGAGCTCTAACCGCCTGAGCCACCGGGCCAGCCCCTTACCATAGTTTTTTAAATGTTAATTTTCTTGTGTCACCTGCTTGTGTTTGAGTTTATCAAATGGATATCTTTTGTCTTTTTTTATTCAGAGCACCTTGCAAATTCCTTGGCACATAGTAAGTACTGTATACAATCTGGTAGTTGTTTGAATGTATACATGACTATATAAAAATTTTTCTTGAAACCAATTTAAATGTACAGCGTACCTATTTCTCTAAGAGTTTCATTGTTAGAAAGAGAAAGTATGCTTTTAAAACAAGAAATGTTTCTCATTACTGGGACTGTCTTTTGAAACCATTCATCTGTTGTAGGAGGTTAACTACTACAGGGATTTGTCAGTACTTTTCCTTAAGGTGCTTTCTGAACTAGTTCTATTCCAGCTGGATACCCTCGATGAAGCAATGTATTTGATAGTTAGATATGTCTCTTTCGTCTAAGGAATGAAATAGAAGATCTGGAATTTGAAATTCAGGAAGATGTTCTTGAACTAGTCACACACATTCCCAAGGTAGGTTATGCCAACTGTGATAGGCATGATATACAATGGCAAAGAGAAGCCTCATGGAATGCACGCTATGGTTATCACTCTCATGCATTAGTGATTATAATTGAAATCAACACCTTACTACTCTTGCTTCAAAGAAAATTTGTTTAAAGTTTCACCACACCCACCCAAGCTTATTTATGATGTCTTGAAAGCAAACCCTCCATAGTATTTTGAGAACATTTTGATGAGAACTTACATTTTTCCTTGGATTTTACTATATTTAATGGGACTCTGCTTTCTCAAATTGCAGACTTGTGTTACATTTGTCTGGGACACTCCAGGTATACACCCCTTTTCTCTGCATAATTATTATAGTGCTGTTTTTTTGTGTTTTTTTTTTACTCTCAGAAATGTAAAGGCAAGTTATATAGGGCCCTACTGATAGGTGAAAATTAGTCAATGAGAAATGTTATACATATATTTATGTGATAATAAGCAAATATAAACTCTGAGTTTTCAGTATCATCCTTTTATGTAATGATGTATCTGTTAATAACTTGTATATATTCAATTCAAGTGAAGAAGTGTATCTTTCCTTAGGAGGTCATGCTATAAACAAACCACGATTTTCAAAATCTTGTTGGAGTGATTACTTTTCATCATATTTTCTTCCCTGCATTGCCAAGGCATTTCTTCACTTGGTAGGATAAGCCTGACATATGAAAGATTTATTGACTGTGTAGTCTGGACTGTGACATCGTGATGAACACAAACCCTGCTTCTTGCCACTGACACTTCACCTTACAGGGTTGCAGCTGTGCTTAGCAACAGAATGCCAGATGGCACGGAGACATCAATTGATTAGTACTCAAGAACAATGTCACCTACCAGAACGGACTACAGACAAATTGACAAAGACAATGCAGTGGTTACAGGCCTGAATGATGAAGCCCTTTAAATAGGTTTATGGCTGAATTTTTTAAAATGTGTTGATATTTGGAAACTTTTGTTCATAGGGAAACATACAATGATAATTATATAACCATGCATGCTTTGATAGAAATCTTTTCATTAGGGCTTAATCCTCTTTACTTCTCTATATAGCTAGAAGTATAATATAACATATTAAAGCTCTTTGTTGTCTGTCATTGCAAATCCAAATTTATCCAAACTCTCTTTTTAAAATTCCTTCTTAGCCACCTTTTTTTTTGATAATCAGTTAACATTATAAACTTGGGCCAGAGAGAATGGCCAACAGAAGAATTGCCTACTAAAGACTTCTGGAATTCACAAACTGTCAGCATGAGTTATCTGTCCACAAAAAATATCTTTTATGAACAAGTCTTGTTTTAATAGAAGGTGTTTATTATCACATTTGACATCATTTTATGTAGCATATCTTGAATTTGCACTTAGACCTTGGCTATAAGGTATATCTGATGGGCTTCAATGCCAATATTTAAAAACACACATGCCAGGTTACTCAGCTTAGCTTTGGTAAATAAGTCACATTAATTGTTCAAAAATATTCCTGAGAAACTTCTTGATTGTTGAAGTTTCTTCTCATTTATTTGAAGAGATTCTAGTATGATAGTTAAAATTCTACTTGAACAGTTTATTGCTTCTTTTATATCATATGTAGATTGCCCATAACTGTTGTTTCAGATAAGGAGAGTTAATTTACTTAAGTGCATATATAATGTCACTTTGGATCAAAACTGACCTACTTATCTAGTATGTTACCAAAGTGCCTCACTTGCTATAAGAGAGGGCTTTACTGGGAAGATCTAAGAAGGATTATTAGAAATGAGAAGTCCCTGGGTTCTATCTCCTCTGTTTAGTTACGTATATTAACTCAGGATATATAACTATTCTCTATAACTGACCTCACTGTCTCTTGGAGTATACATTCCTGCTGATGATAGTGACATATGAGTGGCCCTTACTTTGCTTATTAAATGTAATTTGACCTCTACTGGTTTGAAATAGTTGCTTTCACTTAAACATTCAGTCAACATAAAGTTTAAGCATACTATCAGGGCTATTTTCTGCTTCAAAGGGTCTTTTCTCACCAGGACTTCCCTGTTTGATACCTTGGTTCACAGTGAAGCTTTCTAATCTTCACGGAAGGCATTGTCTGTGCATATATTGTCCTCACTGAACTCTGCCCTGACAGTCACTTCTGGACTGCTGTCTTCTCAGGTGTACCTGGTTCATTGGTTTTAGATCAGCATGTTGGTACTCACTGATAATGGGGTGGTTTCTCACTGCCTCAGATCACAAGATCATCAGATTCTGCAGCTCCCTTATTCTAATTCGGGGCACTTTTCAGTTCACAAGTCCCCAGCTGTGCCAGGTGCTCAAAGAGTGATTGAAGAACACCTGTGGCTCATGCACGTTTCAAGCAAGCTCTGAGATGGATCACTGGGACACCATCTCCAGCTCTCCTTCTGTGTATGGATGTCAAGCTGCTACTTCTCCTCTTCTGTGGCTATAATGTGTCCCAGGTACCAGGCCTTCCCTTTCAACTTGCTCTTTGTCCTATCTTGCATTTATTTTATCTTTTGCCCATCCCCTATGGGGGCTTTGATCCTTTATCAGAGGCCTACACAATATCTTAACAAACCCTCTATATATTTATATTCCTATCATTACCCACACATTCATTTCCTAAGTCACAGTAAAGCTGTCTTGATATCATTTATATACTATGTCCTTTCTACACTTTGGCTTTGGCAAAAAAAGGCTATGCCAGACCGCTAAATTTTATCTTGAGATTTGAAAAGAAGCTGCAAAAATGTAGAAAAAAATGAACAACAAAATCTGTTATTTTCTGGTAAGTTAAAAAATAAATAAATAAATAAAAATGTCTAATTTGAAAACCACAACTGATTAATACATTTTCAAAAGATTTTATTGAGTATATAGCTAATATACAACATTATATGAGTTTCAGGGATTCCATGGTTATTAAGATTTATGTACCTAAAGAAGTGATCACCATGATAAGTCCAACAACCATCTGACACTGCACCATGCTATCACAATATTATTGACTATCTTCTCCATGCTGTACATTACATCCCCAAGACTTATTTGTTTTATACCTAGAAATTTGGACCTCTTATTCCCCTTCACCTTCATCCCCTTTTTAATTTTTTTCAATTACAGTTGATATCCAATATTATTTTTATATTAATTTTGTATTTATAAGTGTTATTTATATTAATTTCAGGTGTACAGAATAGTGGTAAGACATATAATTATAATTATATAATTTACGAAATGATCCTCCTGACTAGTCTAGTACCCACCTAGCTGTATACATAATTACCATATTATTGACTATATTCCCTATGCTTTACTTTACATCCATCCCCATGACTATTTTGTAACTATCAATTTGTACTTTTTAATGCCTTCATCTTTTTCACTCATCTCCCAACTCCCTCCTATCTATCACCCAAACAAATCTAGTATCCATCTGACACAGTACATAGTTATCACAATATTATTGACTATTTTCCTTAGTGTTATAGCCTACATCCTCATAACTACTTTGTAACAACCAATTTGTACTTCTTAATCCCTTCCCCTTTTTTCATCCACACCCCCAACCCTCATCCCATCTGGCAACAATCAAAATGTTCTGTGTATCTGTTAGTTTGTTTCTGTTTTGCTTGTTTTGTTCATTAGATTCCACATATAAGCAAAATCACATTGCATCTGTCTTTTTCTGTCTGACACTCCATTCAGCACAATATCCTCCGTGTCCATCCATGCAGCCACAGATGGCAAGAACCCATTCCCTTCCCTAGCCAATCAATATTCCATTGCATATATGTTCCACCTTCTCTTTATTTATTCTTCCACTGATGGACACGCAGGCTGCCTCCACATCCTGGCCATTGTAAACAATGTTGCAATGAACACATGGATAAACACATCCCCTCGAAGTAGCATTTTGGGTTTCTATGGATAAATACCCTGAATTGGGAATACTAGGTCCTTCTTTGTCTCTTGTTATACCCTTTGGTTTAATGCATATTTTGTCTGGTATAAGTATTGCTACCACAGATTTTCTTTTCTTCCATTTTCATGAGTCATCAGGGCAGAGCATCGGAGCTCACCTGACCAATCAGATTCAGATTTGGACGTAAGCATAGGGGGAGGGTTCAACACATAAAAGATGGCGCCTGACTCCTGGCTGCACGAGAGGAAAACCCCATTCAGGGAAATAGCAACTTTCCTCCAGTTCCCCCCCAAGGCCACACACCTCAGTCTGCTCTCTGTATGCCTCTGAGGACCCCTAAGTCATCGTCCCTCCACCGGAGCCCAAGGTGAGTGCCTGCGAGCGCGTGAATCTGTGCACAGGCTCTTTAAGAGGATGCCTGGGTTTCCCACAGCCTTCCATCCCACCCAGATAGTCGGAATCCCCACTGTTTTTCACAGCCAGATGTCATAGAGGCTCCTCTTCCCGGCATCAGTGCTCCAGGCTGAGGATCCTGGTGTGAGTGGCAGGGCACCCTCACTCCTTCCGGGGGAAACCTCCACAGCCAAGATATCCCTCCTGATTCTCATGGAGGTTTGGGGCCGATCCATGTCTCCATCCCTACCAATCTTGATGTGGCTTGTTTATAATGTTTTTAGTTATAAGACTTCTCTTTGGCTAGACTTCAGATGGTTCTCCACGTTGATTGTTCTATACTTTCGCTGTATTTTTAATGTGTTCACAGAAGGATGCAGGCACAGTGTTTATGTACTCTGCCATCTTGGGTCTCTTCCCTCAGTAAGTTTTTATTTTTATTTTTATTTAGGCAGTATTTAAACTTCTTCTGATACAATATATACCATTATTTCAACTGTTATGAAAGCCAGGGTACAAATGAGATTATTGAGAATAGCATTGTACTGTTATTATCTGCAAAAATATTACCTCAATTACACCCTACCCCAGTAAAACGTTGATTTCCTGACAAACACACTTAATTTTATGTAAGGATGCCATTTCGTTCTAGAAATGAAAGCTAAATGTTGTCAAACTTTTTTTTCGATCACTTGCCATCTCTCCAACATCAGAAAACTAGAGGACACTATGTCTTACCCCAAAACAGTGGTTCTCAAAGTAGTTGTGCATCAGAATCACCTGAAGGGCTTGTTAAAGCAGATTTCTGGGCACTTCTCCCAGAGTTTCTGATTCAGTAGGTCTGCAGTGGGCCTGCCAGCACAGGCAAAGCTTTCTTTGAGCAGTTGTGTGTCATCATCCAACTGCGAAACACAATTGCATCTGATTCAGGAGGGATGTCAGCGTTCTTCCATCCTAAAAAAATGAAAATACTCTTGTCTGGCTTCCCATGACGTCTCCAAAGTGACTTAGTGTCCTCATTATCAGCTACACATTTTCTTTCTGGCCTGCATTTAAAGACCAGTCTTTTCCTACAAATTCTAACCTCTTCAAATATTCTCTAGGTCACAACACTTAGGACTTAAGCTGTGGAAATTTGTATTTTGTACTTAAAAAGAGGTTCCATATTTTGATGGAAATTCAAAGTCCAAGAAAGAAGATTTTAAGGTTGTTTTCTATGTCCTTTCTTTCTTTTGTCTTCTTTTCTTTTTTTCCTCTTTAACCTGTTTCTTCTTTGGTACCTTGTTTCCCTGAAAGTAAGACGTAGCCAGATAATCAGCTCTAATGCGTCTTTTGGAATATATATGTATATACATATACATATATATATATATATATACACACACACATATATATACATATATATATATATATATATGAAACATATATATTCATGAAACTATTGAATAAAAATATTCAATGAAACATATACATTCATTCATATGAATATATATATATATATATATATATATATATATATATATATTCCCCCCACAGGGCTCATGACCTTGTGTTCAAATAACTAGGTTTCTACTTTTTTTCTAGAGATTGGTAATTGCACTGTGGGACTGATATAAATCCCCATGGAACAACAGGTATAGGATGTTTACACCTCTACAGTCAAATAGCTAGGCCCTTTCTTTTATACATCATTCTAACGTCATAAATTTCCTGGTTTTATTTGAAAGGCTTATAAGTGGTCTGGAAGTAAATATTGGAGGCCCTATGTTTTCCATTTTGAATGGAGCTCTGACAAATCTTATAGCATAGGTGAGATGATTCGTGTGCAGTCTGCAGGAAATCATTGATGAAGTCCCGCATCAGGCAATGATGAGAAGCACACCTGTGTGACTCCTTAGCCCAGCACACGTGAGGAATATGCTCACATGGGAACTGATGTGCTCAAGCGTTGACGTGGATCCCATGTAGCTCTGTGATGGCAGTGTGACATCTGCTGGCCAGGCTTATGCTGCTGTATTTGCTTCTCCATGCACAGCCTCCATAAGTCTTATCAATGTTATTGCAGATTTCGGTGTCTTCTTCCGAACCCCATTCCAGGGCAGATGAGCTACATCTTCCTGGGGCTAAGTTACATTTCTTTCTCTATCACATCTCCAATCTGGTTGTGACATAGCTTATGTTTTACTATGTTAACTGCCTTCGCTTTTGCTTTTCAAGAACATTTTATTCTCTTAACAAAGTCCAATTTTTATAAATTGAAAGCTTTGACTTTCAAATAGACTCTCAAAAGTCTATTTTAATGATATTTTTCTTTCTTTATTTTTTTCCATTCCTCCACAATAAACTTAAAATTTCTTGCACAGCCCCGGAGGAGTCTAGACCTTCTGTAACTGAAGTACCATGACCTTAAATAGGAAGACAGTCACCTTGGTTTGTTGTTATTATTCCAGGTCAAGAATAGCTAAGGCATGATAATTAATGTAAAAATGTAAAAAGTGGTATTTTGGTAAAGAATAATCCATATCAGATACATGCTGCAATTTCACAAAAGATACCACTCTCTTAGTTATAAGAGCATAGTCATCCAAGACACGGCTTCCTTCTGTGACACAGATCTTATTGATCATTCTAGGACCAATGCTTAGCCCAGTGATTTGAATATTAAAAATCTTAATATATTTTAGTTGAATAGGTTAACAGAAGAAGGAGATGTATATATTAGTGCATCTTGATCATTTTAGTTTGTACATTCATATGGAAAATGTCAATAATGTAAGGTATTGAGGATTAATTTATGGCAGAAGTTCTTAAATTTTTGGAACTTGGATTCATTTGTACACTTAAAAATCACTGAGGATTCCAAATTTTTTTTTTTTTTTTTTTTAATGTCAGTTATACCTAATAATATTTGCAATGTTAGATTTTAAAACAGGAATTTTAAAACATATATATTCATTTAAACAGTAATAACACATTACATATTAAATACATTTTTAAGAAAAATAACTCCATTTTAGATCATAAAACAAGTTAGAAGAGTAGCATTAACATTTTTGAAAATCTTTTAAATGTTTGTCTTAATACAAGACAGTTGGATTCTCATATCTGCTTCGGATTTTATTTGTTGTGATAGCTCATATTATGTGACTTCTGGAAAACTCCACTGCACACTTATCATATAATAAGTGTGAAAAAGACAAATGAGGTCTCAGTGTTATGAAATGAATTTTGACTTTATGGAACCCCTGAAAGGGTCTTATGGATACCCAGGGATCTCCAGACCATATTTTGAAAACTGTTGGCCTAATTATTTCTTGAAAGTTTTCTTATCTTATGATAGCCACTAAACACAATACCTCAACCTAAGAAAAATAAGTAAAAGCAAAGAGTAAAGAGATGAAAATTAACAAAAATACAGGGAAAACTATTCCTTCTCTCATGTCTACTTAATTCATCCCCTCATACATTTTTCTGTATATTTAAAAAAATATTTCTTAACCAAAGTATATTTAACTTGAAGTATAAACTGAAGGAAGAAAAAATGTAACTCTCACATTTGCTGCTGAACCGATAAGGTATTATTATATTCATTTAATGAGAATATGACTATTCAAGGGCCAAATAAAAAAAATCTAAATATTGTCAAATTTATAAATTATAGTTTTAATATTGAGTGCTATAGTTTGTCTTAATGAAAATCCCTGATAATATTTAGAATTTTTAAAATGAAGACGTAAAATTTATTTATATCTCCAAATTTATACTTTCTTCAAACAATTTTCAAATGTGCTTTGGTAAAAATTGTTCATAATTCATTTTAGAAATATAAAGCTGAAAAACAGTTGGCACGTAATTTGGCTCATAATTCATCACCATTGATTTATTAAAGCTTAATAATAACTTCCAATATAATAAATACAAAATACATAGATGACAATTTCTTATGCATAATTTTGAAATATCAAGTCTAAAATGAAGTTAGCATAATAATTAGTAATATTTGAGCATGTTCCGTATGGTGCCATATCTGCTCCATTAATATCTTTAGAAAGTGTGTTGTGTGTACATGCTGGTATATATATGAGAGACAAACACAAAGACAGACAGAGACACAGAAACAGAGAGTAAATATAAATAAATTAGGGCCTAGAATATGCTAGGACCTATGTGTTTTTCTCCACAGGTAAATCAGAGAAACTCTTAATTTGTGTTCAGAGTTAAGACTCAGATGTTGGAATATTAGAGATTTAATTTTTTCAGTATTCTAGAGCCAAGAAATACATTGTTATGAACCATGTTTCTGCCAGTGATTTGTATTCATATTATGTCAAGTGATTTATCTGCCTTCCTCAGGAATCATCACTCAACATTCCAAATCACTAGATCTCTGTTAATATCATCTTAAAGTTCTTTACAACTCCAATTGATTAGCTTTGTGCCCTTGGAATCTTTTTTTTTTTTTTTTTCCCCCTGAATGGTTCATTTTACTTGCTATTCTGTAACTTGAATTTCAAGGAGAATGAACACAGCATCACAATCCAGATATCTTAATATCAACATTTCATTTTTTACTTGAAACAATATTTTCTTCATAAAACAAAATGAAGATTTTCTTTTGACAGCCTGGAGAGCTCTGTGGTGAAAATTAAAATCATTCTGAGATCTTTAAAACTAGTTTTGTGAATACCTTTAAGCCCAGAATATTTTCAGCTCTTTTTGTTAAAAATGAGTATATTCTAAATTGATCTTTTCCATCAAAAATTGCTCTGAGAAATATTTTACTTTCAAGATTAAGACCACCAAATATAATCAATTATTTTCCTGAGGAATGCATCACCCTGAAAGCAAAGCAACATCATTAAATATTACTAAAAGAAACCTCACCATATAAATGTCTTTCACAACAGAAGGCTCTGTCATTCTCTGAATGTGCAAGTGGTATGTGATCATGAACATCTCATTATAGGCATCTGTGCAAAGTTTCCTGATTCATGCCATGATTTCCACATATTGGATAATTTATCATAGTGCCATCTGCTTAAAAAACATAGTTGCCAACATGGATGGATTATCAAGAAAATAAATTATTTTGTGTCTTTATGTAAATGCTTTTGATGATATATGCATGTGAATTCTGCTTAGATCATTAGCTTTTAAAAGCAAAATAACATTGAAGAGATGGTATAACCATTGAAAATGAATATAATTTTAATCAAAGTAATAACTCCTAACAAAAATAATCACCAAGTATCAGTTGTTCTGGTCAGGTCATGAAAATAAATGTATAAAAAAAATAACAAAATAGTAATTTGGTGGGGGGAATCTGGGTTTTTCTCTCTCTCTCTCTCTTGCCATTTATGTTGGTATCATTTGGGCATAAACTTATTTCCTTAGAAATATAGTATATACACATTTAGTTAATTTGTATATGAGTACACTATTATCCCTTAGCACTTACTAAGGATTATATTGTAAATGATCAACAATGGAAATGGAATATAGTTTATCCAGGCTCTTATATCTCACAACTTTTTGAGAACATACCCTTAAATTGTAGCTCATAGAAAGTCTTACTATAAGAGATTTTGAAGTCACCTAGTCTAGTTCCTTTATTTTATGGTTGGGAAATTGTTATTTAGAGCAGTTAAATATTTACAGTGACAGAGATAGTTGTATTGATCAGGTGTTCTCCAGAGAAACAGAACCATTTGGATATGTATGTACATAGAAAGAGATTTATTTTAAGGAATTGGCTCACATGATTGTGGGGGTACAAGTCCAAAATCTGCAGGATAAGCCAGCAGGCTGGAGACTCAGGGAAGACTTGCCACCCAAGTTCAAAGGCAGTATGCTGACAGAATTTCTTCTTGCTCAGTGAAGGTCAGTCTTGGTTCCATTTGGACCTTCGACTAATTGGATGAAATTCACCCACATTATGCGACTAACCTGCTTTGCTCAAAGTCCAATAATTTAAATGTTAATCTCATCCAATAAATACTTTCACAGAAACCTCCAGAATAATGCTGGACCGAATATCTAGGCACCAGGGCCCAACCAAGTTGACATAAAAAATTAACCTTCTTGCTAGAGTATATGCTGCACCTACTGTGCTCTGTTATCAATGATTGGGGAACTGTTTGGGGACTTACACATGTCCCTTCACAAATATTTATTGCACACCACCCTCCCTTTAAGGAATTCAGTATGAAATTGCCATTGCAAAGTATATTTCTAAAAACTGTTATAAATACATGCCTTCCCTATCAAGGGAACTAAGATGCCTACTTAAGTTAACCGGTTTGAGGATGTTATATAAATATTAAACAATAAGATTGTCTGGAATTTTTCACACCACTTATAAAATTTAAATATGGTTTCAACTCTAGATCTATTTTGAAAGAAAAGGGGCATTAGTTTATTAAAGAGTAATTACTAAAATATTTGCACCACAAATCACAAATGTTGAAAGGACACTTCTCAAATAGACTTGATAAAATATTTTAACTAAAGGTGCATGTCAGCCCTTAAGATACCATTCTTTTGCATTTCTATATCTTTATTCCTACCATTTTTTCCTCTGCTCTTCCGAACACGCTTATTCTCTGAAACAAAGCTTAACCATCTCCCGAACTTCTAATTATTTTCCAGTGGCTCCCTTCCTCCATGATCCAAGAAAAATTTATATGTATTTCAATCCCAACACTTCTTGTGACATACCATATTTCCCCAAAAATAAGACCTAATGAGAAAATAAGCCCTAGTATGATTTTTCAGGATGACATCCCCTGAACATAAGTCCTAACTCATCTTTTTGGAGCAAACCTTAATATAAGACCTAGTCTTATTTTCAGGGAAACATAGTAGTTTAGAAGTTTAAGTGAATCAATATTGTTTTGTACAACATGTATTTTATCACACTTAGTTCCTTACAACAAGCATTTATATTATTAAATTATATTATTGTCAAAGTACTAAGTCAAAAATTTCTGGAACTACAAAAGGAAGCCTTTCAATTTTTTAGGACTAGTGTTTGGCCATTCTATTAACTGAAATAGATAGAATTCAACTTTTTGATGAGAATAAGTATGTCTCAAACTACATGTATATTTGTTCATGTTTTTTTTCCTTTCTTCATTAAAAAAACGAATGTCTGCTTAACGTTATATTTTAAGATCTAATATCAAAGTTTCACAGTTTTCTTATTCATTAATAGTGGAAGCATGTGTGTTTTGATTTCAAGGTTAATTTTAATCAAGGTAGAATAACATATATTTGGAATGTATAATATTTATCCCTCTCGTAGTGAAATAGTTGATAGAAGGTATTGTGTCTTATTTACCTCTTTATTGGTGGCACATGTCATCTGCCATCATAGTTACTACTCAATACTTGCTATTTTAAAAACACTAAGTAAAACATAGATAGTACGTGACTGTGTGGGGACAGAGCCAGGACTGTAGTTCCCAGGCTCTCGGCCTCACATGGAAAGGTGCTGGCTCGGGTAGTAAATGACTATCAACTGTGATTGGATGGTCATCGGCTGTGACTGGTTGGATGCCGGCTGTAACCGGTTGGGCAATTGGCCACTGATATAACTGCTGTGACTGCATTGGTTAGTTGGTTGGTTGGTTGGTTGGCAGGCAGAAAAGTGGATGGCAGTTTGAAGATGGTGTGGCTCCTGCTTCCTGTGTCTCCAACCCAGCCACCAGCAAGAATATAGTGGTATAACTCCCCTATCTATGGCTCCGTGGGTGTTCCCTTTTGACCGCAGCATATCCTGCATACTTATGTGGGGAGCAGTAGCTGAGACCTCGCATGACACCCTGCATGACAGATTGTTATTAAGGAAACTTGATTTTGGATTTGTACCAAGGCTAACCATAACAAAATCACAAATTTATTTTTCTATGCTGTCAGCACCATTTTAAAACACCCATTTTGCTAGTTACACATTTTTATACTTCACTAAATTCAGGGATCCCATGTTGTCTTTGTTTCTTTTCATCAGAAATAATTCTGTTTTAAATATCTCTCATTAAAGAGCATTTAATAACATGGAATCATCACCACTAATTTTGTTTTTAATTTAATTTACATAACAGAAATAGCAAAACAAATTGGTAGGGATAAATGCAAATATATATTGATTGTCAACTGCTATACTTGACATTTAGGTACATTTCATTTTGAAAATTATAATAAATAAAATATAAATACCTTATATACAGATAGAAATGCATGTTATAGTAAATACATGTACTTATGTTCTTAAGCCTGATCCTCTTCCCAAAAGTCTGTGAGACATTTTGGGCACTTCTTAGCTTTAACGGCATTAAGATAATCTAATGGGCCCAGTTCAATTTCCAATCAGGAACGCCAAGGTCACGAGAATTCTTAGTTTAAAAACTGGCAGTTGTCCAATCTTCGTATAGTAAAATATGGCTGGAAAAGTAGGGACAATGGCCTAATTTGGTAAAAATTCAAGGTGGAAGGGTGTTGATATGACAGCATCCTTTTTAAGTGTTTTTGCATAGGAAAGCCATTATGGTTTGCAAATTCAGTGTATTAGTTATCTGTCTCTGTGTAAAAAATTACCACAAACTTAAAGGCATAAAACAATGAAAATTTATTATCTCAAAGTATTTTGTGGGGCAGCAGTCTGGGCCCAGTTTAGCTGGCTTATTTGTTTAGGGTCTCATAAGGCCACAATAAAGGTCTAGCTTATCTAGAGGCTGGACTACGAAAGAATCTATTTTCATGTTCATTCAGGTTTTTGGCAGAATTCATGTCTGTGCAGCTATAGGTTGAGTGTCTGAGATTTTGGCTGGCTAGAGGTTGGAGGCCATTCTCAGCTGCTAGAGGCTGCCCCCATTTCCTAGAGGCTGCTGCAGTGCCTAGTCATATTGGCTTTCCCGGCATGTCATTTTACTTCATTAAGCCAGGAAGGAGAGTCTCTGGAGCAAGTTTACTAGCACGATGGAGTTTTATTTAATGTAACATAACCACAAGAGTGACATCCATCACCTACCTTTGCCAGATACTATTGATTAGATGCAAGACACAGGTCCTAGTCACACTCAGGGGGAAGTATTACACCAAAGCATGAAACTCATTAGGCAGGATCATGGCACGGGAGCAGAGGGACCTCAGCATCTGTCAGCCATATTCAGTAGAGACAGGTTTCATCAGCCCCAGATGAAAACAGCAGAAGTAAATTTTCTGTCAAGTCTTACATGACTAGCAAATTATGACACTAAGATTAAAAATTAATCTTTCTTGTTCCTAGAATGAAAACCTCAATATAAAAAAAGTTGCTCTCTGGCTCTTTTTCTTGGTTCCATAAGTTCCATACCACATCACAGCATCATGAACCAGTTCAGTCCTGGCTCTTGTCCCCACACCAGCTTCATCCTTGGCTTCCACCCAGTGTTCACCCTGCGTCTTGTTGGCAGATGATATGTTTCAGATGCCTGCATTCCACACCTGCTTCTGAAATTTAGCATACAGAGAGGCAAGGAAACAGGCCTCCAGCATACTGTCTGGGAAGAGAGATCCCAAGGCAAGCAGAACATAACTCAATAGAGAGCAGAGGAAAATCTACTGAAAAACATACAGTAATATGATTAAAATGAAGAAAAGTGAAAAGAAATGTTTCTTTCTTACATTCTACATGTTATATCTGGGGTTTAAAAATTGTAGACATGGCTATAAGTGCAAAATTGTAGGTGGCAAATTACTACCCTGAGGGTTGCATAGTTTAAAAATGTAAAAGTGAAGCAGGCTGCGGTCGATTTCTCTCCATTTGGGCAGGATGACAGAGGTGATCCTGGATGGATGGTAAGCAAGTATGTAGCAGAGATTACAATGGAAAGGCAAGAAGTTCAACTGGAGCCCAAACCAATCATCAACATGAAAGGACCAGAAATTGGGGTACAGTCCTGTGGTATATAGTCCCAAAAGCCAGAGACCAGAGAGACAGAGAGCAGTAAGGCTTCTGGAGTGTTATCCTAAGAAAATACCTAGGATGATTTGTTACTGTTCAGTTAGCTGGCTGCATATGTCAGGGATATAATCGAGAAGATGTGTGTCCTACAGCATCAGGAAATCCTGAATGCCCTTTGCTTTAGTCATTCTACGTGAGGCTATATATTCATTCATCTGATATAGCAGTGAATGAGAGACAAAAATACCTTTCATAGAATTTTTATTCCAGTCAGGGGACTCAAACTCTAGCATTATAAGGATGTATGTTACATAGTGATAGAAGATAAATCCCATGGAACAAGTAGTAGGTCAAAGAAGTTCAGAATTGTTAATTACTGGATAGTCTTCATTGAGAAGGTGACATTAAAAACAAAAACAAAAACAAACAAACAAAAAAAAACTCTTCAAAGAAATGAAGGTGTGAGCTAAACAGAACACTCTGATGTGGGTCCTGCCTGCTGTGCATGAGGGATAGCAAAGAGGAAAGTGCCTCTGGAGTGGACTGAACAAAGGGGTAGGTAGCTGTAGATGAGAGCAGAAAGGTTACGAGAGGCCTCATCATGTAAGACCTTGTAGGTCATCAGCAGGGTTTGGATTTTGACCCCAAGTGAAATTAGAAACCATTGGAGAGTTTAGATAGAAAACAAACAGTAAGCCTAGAGATTTCATTAGTGATATGTTACATCTACAAGCAGGTTTCAGTTTCCTCCTTGGTGACTGATTTCTGTCTACTCTTGCCTACCTCCAAGTAATTACAATCCTATCAGACTTACAGAAGTCTCCTGACCTTGCTTTCCTCTTTAATTACAGCAGTAGAGAAGCACTTGTGTTCTTTAACGTGGTTTGGGAAATAATACATAGAGATTAACACATACTCTTTAACCAAGCAGTACCCAATGGATGTACTTTATAATTTTATTTATTTTTCATGTTGATGCTTTGGTATTGTAATAACATTTTTTAAAATCTGTATAACTTTGCAAATAACTCTTTTGATGAGTATCTAAATCACCAAAATCCAATGAGAGTGATCTGTGTTACATCAGGTCCAGGACTCAGGTCTTGCTGCCTACAATTCATATCCTGATTTTGCATATTTCTGTTTATGTCTTTTAACTCTTTGTTAAATAGAAAATAAACTTTCTTCACACTTCTGATTTCAATGTTCCCTAAACACTTTTTTCCTCTTCCTCCACCCCTTACTTTTACTTTCATAGGTAGAGTCAATTATCTGGTTGCTGGGTAAAAGCTGTTGTTATTCATTTTCTAGTTGACTGAGCTAATCTACCAAAAGATATGAGCACTGAGGATATTATCTCTTCCATCTCCATTTTAAACCATTGTAAGTCAGAGAATAAAATGAGAGTGCTTGCTCTACAGACATAAACCCTGTCCCAATTTGGCTTCCCCTGACCTGGACTGGAGGTCAGCCATTTGATTCTCATTTAAACGCTGTGTCAAGATAACCTTAGAAAGCTGATATTTTGGCTTTTTCTTGTCTGTTTTGTTGGGAGTGGTGAGAGATATTTATTAGGCCTCTTCAAATCATAGATTAAAATCTCATATTAGTTTCAAGATACAAGATATTAGGAACTATGGCAACTAAAAGAAGGGGATATAATTGAGAAGCCATGATTTTCCATTGTTTTCAGTTGTGTGCTGCAATTTTCTTTATAAATCTTCATAGCTCTAAATTAAGGTTCCCTGTTGATTGAACTAAAATAAGTAGGCATATAATCTGTTTCTGTGTGTGGGCGCAGAGCCAGGAGTACAGTTTCCAGGCTCTCACCCTCACGTGGAAAGGTGCTCACTCTGGTAGTAAACGACCATCAACTGTGATTGGATGGCCATCAGCTGTGGCTAGTTGTCCATCAGCTGTAACCAGTGAGACATTGGCCACTAATATAACTACCATGGCTATGCTAGCAGCAAAATGGTAGCTAGCAAGAAGATGGTAGCTGAGCTAGCAAGGGCAGATTGCAGTTAGCAAGGCGGTTTGCAGCTAGCAAGTGAGGTTGGTTGGCAGAGAGAAATGGATAGCAGGTTGCGGATAGTGTGGTCCCTGCTTTCTGTGTCTCCAACCCAGCCGCCAGCAAGAATATAGTGGTATGTCTCCCCTATCTATAGCCATGCGTGTTCCTTTTTGGCCTCACCATGTCCTGCGTTCTTATGTGGGGAGCGGGACCAGAGACCCCGCTTGACACCCTGCATGACACTGTGTAAAAACAAAACAAAACAAAACAAACAAATAAAAAACACAGTGTAAAACTCTATCTTAAAATGCAAACCATAGATATTAACATGGATCACTCTTTTTAACTGAGGACAATTTATGTATAGAGAATTTGTGCATAGGTTTTAATTGTATAATTCATTGAGTTTTGACCAATGCAAACACCCATAAAGCCAACACCTCAGTCGAGATAGAGAACAGTTTCATCACCTCAGGAACTTTCAGGTAATTTTTAGAGAACATGATTTTCAAGGGGGTCGGGTAGGACCAAAGTGAGGAAACACCCAATTTAGAAAGTATCAGGATATCCAGGGTTATGCATAGTTTAAAAAGCATCCCTCCTCACAAATCACATGGCAGTTGGGAGGTGGGAGTTTATGGCCTACTTCTGCCTTTAGAGTGTTACTTATGAGTGTGTTGTGCAAGTGAAAGCTCTAAGCCTGGAAACTATGGGTGAAAAACCTAAAACATATAATGAAATTAACTCCCAGAAACAATATGGCACTTCTGTGTTTCTCAACCTTGTTTTCTCCCTGTTGAAACAACCTTAAACTCAGGCTTCACCATTTGTTGATTTGAAGGCAGAAATCTTCCCCTCAGATCTTTTGCCTAACTGGTTGAACAACCTGCTGGGTAGATGCAGTTTAGCTGAATGATCAGAGTATCTCTCCATGTTATCAGTTGTATCTCGTGCGTGCCATAATGAGTGAGTAAAAAGCTGTCAATGGGGATCCTCTCTGTAGAAGAGCTTCTACCACTCCTGGGATATTTATTTCCCACCCAGCTTTATTAAAATATAACTGACATATAACACTGTGTAAGTTTAAAGTGTACAGCATGATGATTTGATATAAGTATATACTGTGAAATGATTACCACAAAGTTGGTTAACATATTCTATCATCTCACATAATTACTGCTTGTGTGTGTGTGTATGTGTATAGCGTGTGTGTGGTGAGAACATTTATGACCTACATTTTTAGCAACTTTCAAGTATAAAATACAGTATTGTCACTATGCTGTAACTATGATATGCATAACTCTTCATCTTAGAATAGGAAGTCTGTACCTTTTGACCAACATTTCCCCATTTTTTCCACCCCTAGCCCCTGACAACCACCATTGTACTCTCTGTTTTTACGAGTCTGGCTTTTTGTAAGTCATATATAAGTGATATTATATAGTGTTCGTCTTTGTCTGACTTATTTCACTTAGCATAATGTTGGGATGTTGCTTTTATCATAAGGGAAAAAAATATGAATTCACTCCTGAAGGTGAACAAATTACTTTTTAATAGACATTTCAGCTGAATTTTTACAGCTAGATATAATTTGATATTTTATTTTTGGCTCCCCTGAAATGTGTTAGAAATCTGCAACATTTACAAAAATGCAAATTGCTTTAGTAAAGTAGCTCTAAAGATTTGTCATAGAAAACAAAATGATCAACCAAAAAACAAAACAAAACTTAAACAAACAAAACAAAAAAGCAAATTAAATGAAATTTTAAATAATATATTATCAAAAAATAGTAAGCATTAAGGGAATATTCTTCCAAATATCTTTAATGTAGATTAATATAATACTATGCTTGTTGATGGTGATGAGATGGAGGAGAAGATAAAGAAGGATAATAAGGAAGAGGAGGAGAAGGAGGAGGAAGAGGAGGAGGAGGAAGAGGAGGAGGAGGAGGAGGAGGAGGAGGAGGAGGAGGAGAAGAAGGAGAAATAGTATAACTTAATGGCTGCCTCCTAATACCAGCCTCTGATATGAAATCTTTGCATGCATCATCTCATTGCAGTCTCAGCAGATCTCTACAATATAGGTACCGTTATTATCCCTGGTTTGCAGTTAAGTAAACTGAGACTTAGCTACATTAAATGAGTGATGCCTGAGGTGACCCAACTGAAAAGTGTCAGACCCCGGGTTCAAAATCAAACAGTATGACACCAAAGACCTTAAATTCAATTCCCATGGCAATGTTTCTTCATGTGTGAGCCGTGAACCATTTACATCAGTGTCAGTAGAAAATAAAGGGTCTTTGGCCTCACATAAAACCTTGTGTCTATGTCCAATGCTAATTGTTAAAATTGACCAACCTCTTAAAACAAAATTCCAGTGCATATACTCTTCTAACAGCTAATATGTCTGCAAAGACAGAATGAATACAATGAACCATTTCATCTATAAACATATTTTCGGAATGGTATAAAAATAATTTGTGTCTATTTCTATTTTCAATGAAAATTGCCTAAATATGATGGCATCAAAAGAAAATAATTTGTTTTTACTAATATGATATTTTTAAAAAGGTGTTGTAATCCAATGGTTCTCAACTATTTGCCTGCCCCTCCACGCACCTAAGTAATAAAATGCACTCCTATCAGTAAAAATGGCTCACTGAAACAATGATTGAAAATAAGTAAGGAAGAGGATGTGTGTGAAAAAGAATACATGGTGAGGGTAGTAGTTAATTAAAATGATCTCTTTAGATCATTCTGAAGTAATCCTTAGTTTAGTTGAGAATCCTTGATGTCATTTTTATCAACAAGTACTACTGCTAATTTCAATTATGTGTTATTTTGAATCTCGTTGGAAAAAAAAATCACAGAATATAATTCTGGTGATATGCATAAAAATATTTATTTGGAAATCAAACATCACACATATAATAACTGAAAACACAAAACTTTCAGAAACTAGCCAAGAGCAAAGTCCATTTTATCTTGCTTTATTAAAAGGGAATCAAACATTACTTGCTATTCAATGAGGGGAAAAGTATATTCTTTCCACACAAAATTGCAGTTAATACATTTTATTGTGTAGTCAATATGTATAAGAAAAAGAAGCTTATAATATATTGTCCATGTTGATACAACACATTCTTTTGATATTAATATATAACTTATAGAAAATCGTTCAATTATTTCAGAGATTATTTTGCATTCTATCGTTATAAGTTCTAAATACTCTGATGCTCAAAAATCAACGATCAGTTCTTGTTTAGACTGACAGACATCCCCAAATTAAGATGTCATATAATTGAGTTATTCATTTTGAATAAAACCGCAATGCTAAACATTGCTACAGAGTGTAAACTGTAAAGGAAATTGTCATATCAATTAAGATGAAATCGGTAACGATCCACATGTTAAAAGTCATAATTGTGAAGGCTGAGTCATTACTGACGAACTTGAGTTTTATATGTTTATGAATAAATCATTGACATATTAACACTTTTCCTCTTGTTAGATCTATAGAAAATAGTAGTACAAGAAAAACTACTTTTGAGTCACCAAATTTCAAGCATTTTGAATTAAAAAAAATGCAAATGGATATACTCTGCACATCTCTAAAATCATAGCTCTACATCTCCACAGGGGTGCAAGACTGTCACAATAGAGTGTGGGAAACCATTATTTTCTTTGTTATTTTATACAACCTATCGCCTCTTGAAATCTTGTCTATTGCAGCTCTCTGTGTGTATCTTTTATCAACTCTACTGAACTATAAGATCTTTGAAGGTAGAGTCATAGTGTTCATCTTTGTTTTCATACTTGTAGCACAGAGACCTGACAGCGGTAGATTTTGAGTGAAAAAATTGTACTTTCCTGCATGCTCGTCTCATAAATGACCTGAGCAGAGAGGTTATGAAAACAGGTGTTCCATTTCCATGATATAAACCATGGGAGAGCCAGGACCTGTGGTTTCTTCAACCTATTATTACAGAACTAAGCTATTTATAGTTGTCATAAAAATTTGTCTCAACAACAACAAAAAACGTTTTCTCATTTAGGATGTGATTGCATTAAGATTTTTAAAGTTTCTTCTCTTCAATGCATTGTTAGAATTATTTAATATACTTATTCATCACCTACTACATGTAAGGCACTGAAGAAATAGGAAAGAAAAATATCAGTGTGTCTACTGCAGCACTCACAGACCTCACTGAGCATCTCAGGACTAAAGCAGTCAGGAATCAGCCTTAACAAGGAGGGGACAGTGTAATTTAGGAGAGAGGGGGTAAGAGGTGGAGTCAGGATTGCTAGACATTGTTCTGTATGCCCCACCAGAACAGTGCTAGGAGTCTGCTATAATCTAGAGTTCTAAGTACACTGTTTGAAAAGTATGTTTCCAATATAAGATTGTGGGTTAGTCATTTTAATATGAAGTCAGCTCTCCTTGAACATTTCAAACAGAGTCAAATGAGCTTTTATATTTTATTAAGAATTTTGTAGTGGAGATTTTATGATAAAAGTACCAGTGTTAATGTTGAGGGTTTGGTGAGATGGGAAGGGAGATACCTTAAGTATAATGTAACTGTTTTTGCTCTCATGACCCACTTAACTCATTCAACACCTTGATACTTTCTGCCTTTTACTGCAAATAAATTGTCCTCATATCCCCTGCTCCCTTCCTGTCAATATTAGCATCTAAGTACAATAATCAATAAATAATCTAACAGACTTGAGAATCTGTCTTATTCCCCCTTTATATTTCTTACACTACTTATGTTGGTCTCACAAGGACATATTTGTTAATATTAATTGAATGAGTTCCCAATAGTTGACTAGTGTGAGGACAAGTTTGAGATGTAAAGAAAATAATACTCTTAAGCTTGAATATTGGAAATATCTGAAATGATCCTCAATTTTCAAACAATTAAGAATAAAATAGTTACCAAAAAAATAAATTGAATATATTTTTTCCTGACTCAGAGGCAGAAACAGGACAAACTAAACAGAAACTCCAAATTATTTTAATCTTGGCTTAATCAGCAGGGTTACATTATAGAAAAGTCACTGTGACTCTAGTGGTGCATTAGGCATTTTTACTAATAAAGATTTAGTCATGCTTTGGATGATTTCAAAGTTTTTACATTGTAGGTATGCTATTCACCCCAATGTTTCACCAATATATGACCAATATGTTTGAGTAAAGAAAATGTGTTCAAGCTTTTAGTCACACTGAAAAAGGCTAATTTTAAAATTTAGATGATAGAATCAGTCTACATTAAGATATCTGCTTTCCAAATTGCTGGTATGGGTACTTTCATAAATCTGGACATCGAAAATTTATCTTCTATAGTGAAATGGTTAACTCTAAATATAATGAAATTAAAGCAGAGTTATGTTGAGTCATCTTAAAACGGATGGTAGGATCAAGTTCTGGTTGACAAGATTAAGCTCCATTAGTAAAGAATGAAGTGGAAGGAGGTTACTAAAAATTATCACAAAAGAAAATTAATTAATTCATATATACTATGTTCCAAGAGCTGTGCTAATTTCTGAGAATACAGAAGTAGTTCTTATTCTCATGGTTACAAAAGTAAATGAATAAACAAACATTCATAAAATAATTAGATACATATTAATCTGACAAATGTATATAATATGTATTCATATACTCAAGTACATTCCTTATGTAGTATGTACTATAAGGCAAAAACAATAACACAGTTTTCTACTTTAGATTGAGCTGTCAGGGAAAATAGCTCTTGGGAATTAATGCTCATGCTAATATCTGGAGGATGAGCAAAAGCTAGCCAAAGGAAGTCAGGGATTATTATAGGCAAAAACCCTAAAGTGAGATAGAGATTTATCTGTTGGAAAAAAAGGAAGGCAGTTCAGTTGGACAGGAACCTAACAAACAAGAGACAAGTGAAAGCTAATTTTGTGACTTTTATGAAAGCTGATGAGTTTTTTTTTTTTTTTTTTCTCAGTCCATCTTATGCATCCGCTGCCCTCTCTGTTGGTTTCATTTTCAGGCAGCTTTCTCTACATTGCAGCAAACATTTGCAGCTCGTCTTTAGGGCTCAGAACCTCAGAGACAGTTCTGCCTCCACAAATCTCTTTTTGAAATCTTTCCCATCTGATTTAAAGGCAATTTCTTTTTTCCAATTATTTGTGGGCAAAAATAGTGCTGTCTTTGAACTTGTCTAACGTGCCAAATATAAACTATAAGTAATTCTTGTAAGAGGCATCTTCAAAATATTTCCATGTCTGCCCACTTTCACCATAAGTGTCCCAGCTATCACCATCTTTTACTTGGATTATTGCAAGAGCTTTCTCAGTGATCGCTCTACTTCACACTTATTCTGTTTCAGTTTATTTTTTATGTAACAGCCACTTCTCTGATCTCATCTCTACCTCATCTTCTGTTCTCTCTTTGCTCACAGCTCCATTCACATTAAAAAGCCATAATTGTAGACAATTATTTCCAAGTTTTAGTTTGTCAGATCTATTTCATGAAATCATTTAAAGAATTATATGAAAGCATAGATATAAATGCTTGCTATCATGCTTCCTAATACGTTCTAATTAAATATTAGCAGTTATTAAACTTATTGTTGCTTATTGTAAAATTGACTAGTCAATAAAGACAAAAAATGCTGTGCATAGAGACTTTTATTGTGCTATTTCTCATTGTTGCTGTAAGTTAATACAATACCATTAGACTTTAAACAATGCATTTTCTTTTGTGATGCACCTAGTTAAAAAAGTTATTAATTTTATGGTAAATCTGCACTAAGTAGATAAACAATATTATTGAAACTCAAGATTTATACTCATATATCATAAATATATACATGCAAATGTTATATATATACATATATATATATGATCTGACAGTTAAGTTCGTGAACTTGTAACGATATTGCTAACATGCTAACATTTCTTGATATCACAGTGATTATTCATTATGAATTTGTACCAACTGGACAAACAGTTAACCAAGTTTACTGTTTGGAAATGCTGAAAAGTCTTTGTGAAAAAATTAGACGACCTGAACTTTTCGCCTACAATTCATGGCTCTTGCATCATGACAATGCACCAGCTCACATGGAACTTGTGTGAGGGAGGTTTTAGCCAGTATACAAATACCTGTATTAGAACACCCTCCTTACTCACCTAATCTGTCCCCCAATGACTTCTTTCTTTACTCGAAGTTCAGGGAAATATTGAAAGGAAGACATTTTGATGACATTCAGGACATCAAAGGCAATAGGACAGCTCTGATGGCCATTCCAGAAAAAGAGTTCCAAAATTTCTTTGAGGGGTGGACTAGGCACAGACATGGGGCATAGTTTCCCAAGGGGAGTACTTCAAAGGTGACCATAGTGATATTCAGCAATGAGGTATGTAGCACTTTTTCTAGGATGAGTTCTCGAACTTAATTGTCCAATTCGTACATACCTGAAATGTTATGAAGACATTTAAGAAGCAAATTTGTAGTACTTATCATCTACCTTACACTGAAGAGGTAGCAGACTTGGAAGGATTAATGCAATACTTTCAATCTTTAGTACTCAACTGACAGAAAAATTAATTAAAACCTAGAGAATCTTTCCCATGGTATGTAATGGTGGATGAAATACAGTATAATGTTTGGTCCTAGACATCAAATTCTTGTAATCAGGTTGTAGAAGCAAAACATAAACCTACCTACAGTGAACCCTAAGTCAAATTTGTGCCAGAGCAGGCAAACACAGTAACACCGTTACCAGCTATGGCCATAAAGGGGCCTGATGTGGAAGCCGATTCAAGTATTAAGTTGGTGCAAAAGTAACTGAGGTTTCAAAGGTTAAAAACAATTGAAAAACCCACAATTATTTTTGCACCAACCTAATAGAATTATTATGTACTATCTGGATCACTTGAGTTCTCTTTCTCCAGAAAGGACCTGGATGTGTTAAGATGAGGGCAAGCATTTGGAAGCAGAACTGAAAGACACACAGAAATGGCAGTGCATAGACATGTGCATCCGTCAAAACCAAAAGGGAATAAAGTCATGAATAAATGGCAGCTAAGATTAATCAAAAGCCACGTAGTGCAGAATAAATATATGGAGGAACAGGTGAAGAGTTAATAGTAGCCACAGGAAGGGTATAGGTAGAGAAAAAAGGAACTGACTCAATTAGAATGAAGTATAGCATTTCCCACTATTGTGAGATACTTGAAATATATTCAAGAATCCTTGAGATAGTTTAAATTCAAGCTGTAGGGGCTAGTCATGTTCCTGCTCCTGGATACCATGACATGAGATGAGGCTTTGTGGCTGACACTCCTACGCTTTGTGTTTCCATGTTAATCTTTATAATGAAGCTCCCATCTTACTATTATATGTGGTTACCTCATGTATTAGTTTCCTATTGCTGCTGTAACAAATTACCTCAAATTTAGTACCTCAAAACAACACAAATTTATCTTATAGCTCTAGAGGACAGAAGTCCTACCGTAGGTCTTACAGGGATAAAATCAAGGTGTTGGCAGGGCTGCATTCCTTTTCAAAGGAAGGCTCTGCTGGGAATTAATTAGCTTCCAGCCTTCCAATCTCTCTGACTCAGACACTCCTGCCTCCCCTTCACAAGGACTCTCAGAATTACATTAGACCCTCCTGAATCACCCAGTATAATTTCCCTATCTCAAGAAACTTAACCACATCTGCAAAGTCCCTTTACCATGTGGGGTACCATAAACACAGGTATTGCAGATTAGGAGATGGACATTTTTGGAGGTCCTTTATTCTGCCTACCACACCTCACATAATAAAACTTCCAGGAACTAATTGACCAATTGGTTTTACAGATAGCAATGTCATGGGAGTTTATTAGTAGGAGAAAAGTCTTAGTATTTGGCCTGTCAGAAGAGATGCAAGTTGGGTGGAATTTAGAAGGGTACATGAGGGTTTTTTTTGTTTTGTTTTGTTTTGTTTTGGTCAAAGAACAGGATGGATTCAGTTCCAGGGTGCATGCGGAGAAGAAAATAACGTAAGCAAAAAATGTGGATGAGGAAATAGGTTCAAAAGAGAGAGATTTCAGTTGGCTGGTGGAAGCAAACTAGTCACATAACAGAATAGATAGAGGGAAGCTTGTCAAGCAAGTTACATTAGGAGAAAATGTGGAATGTTTTGAAAGTCTAACAAAAACATTTTCATTTTAACCCATAATCATTGTCTTTCTAATATGATAACAATGGTAGGCTGTGGTAAAGAAAGTTCTGGAGAAACGATTCCAGGTAGCTATTGCAGTGTGTAGTCATTAAGTATTAAGCTAAGTTCCACCTAAGCTGTAGAGATAACAAATAGAATGGAAATTAAAGGGCAAATATAAAAATGCTGAATTTTGCTTTGAATCTAAAAAAAACAAAAAAACTTCATGTGATGAATACAGATACATAAAATGTTTATCTAGTGACTCTAGGTAGCTGTCATTAAAACACATTTTTGTACTATTTTTAAGTGTCACCTTTTATTCTGTCAATATGAGGAAATAATGGGATTGAGAAATCATAGCAGCAAATATAAAATAATACTTATATTTAATTTTGATTTATACTTAGGCATAAATATAAATTTATATTTTTCATGCTTTCATGTGAACATAAGTAAATATTGCTGAGAGTCAAGATGAAAACTGAAGTTTCACAGAAAAAAAAAGAAAGAACAGTGTGGCTTTTACAGTTTGACTCTATTCAGAAGGATTAATTATTCTTCTTGGCTTGGTACATATAGTTGAAAAAAGAGCTTGCTCTATTTCTGTGAGATTGATATGCCATATCATCACAAAGATAAGACAGAAAGAATTTTGTTTGGTTTATGAAGCCCTCTTTTGGAGGAATTCTTGTACTACTAATATAGAAGTGATATGTTTCTGTCAATCCAAATACCTAACCCCAAATATAAGAAAATAACAGTGACTACTTGAAAACAAGATCTATTTCAAGTACTATTGTCTTTGAAATTAGAAAGCAGACAATAAGATACTCACTGTAAGAAATGATGTGAAGCAGTTCAAAGAATGATTTGCTATGTGCAAGGTACTTGATGTGGTTTAGTTCTCACAAGAATACTACATTCTGATGTGAGGAAACAGATTCAGGAAGGTTAAATGTTTGCGGTCATATAGCTAGAAATTCGTGGTTGGCTTGGGGGCAGGTCAACCACAGTATTTCTATCCTAGTTACTCAGTTGCTGAAACTCTTTGTGTTATTAGGTTGGGGCAAAAGTAATTGTGGTTTAAAAGGTTAAAAATAATTGCAAAAACTACAATTACTTTTGCACCAACCTAACATATAGCATTGCCACTAGAAGATTAGAAATTTGAATCATATGTTCTCCAAGGTCTATTTCAGTACCAGTGTTTTATCAATATTAGTGTTTAGCTGGGGTTAGAATCTGATTCTTAGTTATCTCTCTTATGATTTTATAATATTTGTTTTTGTTTTATGATATTTTGTTTTTTATTTGATTTAATTTGACTTAATTCAAGGACAGATAAACACAAGCCATGAGGTAAAGCACAATTCTTGATAGCTAAGTTGTTTCAGTAGTTGCATTGATGCATGCCATTCAGAGTTTTGCATCTAATTAGTTATGAAATATATTTTAAATCAGAAGACCCAACAAGGAAGGCCTTATGGCATCCAAAGAGACTAAGTCTAGAAGAAAGCAATGATTTCTGCACCCCAATCAACATTTTAAAAAAAGGAAATAATAACAAAAAAACGCAAGACAGTGTATCAGTCAGATTGTTTGTTGTTCTACATCAGTGGTTCTCAAACCTGTCTGAACATATGAATAATACAGATTAATTTTCAAAAGATCAATATTTGGACCCCTCTGCAGTAGTTCTCCTTTGTCTGCTGTTGTGCTTTCTGTGGCTTCAGTTTCCTATGGTCAATTGCAGTTAGAAACTATTAATGCAAAATTCTGATATTAAACAATTCATAAATTTTAAATTGCATGCCTTTCTGAGTAGCATGGTGAAATCTTGCACTGTCCTGCTCCATCCCACCTGGGACATAACCCATCTTTTTGTCCAGTATATCTGTGCTGTGTACACTACCTATCCATTAGTCACTTAGTAGCTGTTTTTATTATCAGATCCATTATCAGAAAGAAAGACACCACATTCACATAACGTTTATTACAGTATATTGTTGTAATTGTTCTATTTTATGATTGTTGTTGTCAATCTCTTACTGTGACTAATTCATAAATTAAACTTTATCATAGGTATGCAGATACAGGAAAAATTAGTATATATATAGGGTTCAGTATTATCTGCGGTTTCAGGTATCCACTGGGGAGCTTGGAATGTATCCCCCATAGATAAAGGGGACTATTCTACCATGAAACTTTAATTTAATTAGTCTGTCATGAAGATGAATGATCTATATTTTTAAATATCACTTTGTATTTATAACTGTTATGGATGATGCTATGTGAATCTCATTAAAAACTGTGAGGAAATAATGTTTCTCCCTGGTTGGCAGTTCTACAATATTTATTGCTATTACAGTAAATTATTAGGTTAAGAACAAATTCTTCACTGGACAGTAGATATGCTAGACATTTTAGAACACGATAGGTTTTTATTGCATGACAAAAGAAAGCTCTGGGACCATATGATAAAAAGATAAGCATGGATTATTTTTATGAAGATCATAGCAACTAATTCCATCAAAATAATGTGTCTTTTCATTCCATGGATATCTATTTTTAAGTTTTGGTTTGTTTTTCAGTAGTGGCAATGGATGAAAATATTTTCAGATTACAAATTTCCAAATGGGCAACTCTGGAAACTTTGTATCTGGTTGGTCATTTATTAAAAGGTGAGTGGCCTGAGGGAAGGAACAGTACAAGGAAATTTTGTCTTTGTTATCATGATTTACAATTGTGAAAGGTCATGTCTGGGTTGTGTTTTCTAAGATGGCTTTATATTTTTATATGCTACTTCCAGGCTTCTCAGAATGTTGTTACTCATCCTCTTAAACTTGTGTCAAATAGACAAAGGGGAAGCCCAAGTGGATCTAACTGTTCTTGGACTGGTTCTTACTAAAGAGTGTTCACTTGGGTTTTTGCTTGTAATTTAAATGTTAACATTAACATTGCTAACAAACCTTGTAAAGACAACAATAGAGGAAAGCATAAGAAACTGCAATATGTGTATGGTTCCCCCCACAGACCAGCACTTCCAATTCTGTGGTTTGTATTTGGGAATTACTAGCTCTTGAAGTTAACACAATTAGATGGGTGATGGATGATCAAAACAGATTGTTCCAAGTTCAGGACTACCACCCACTGCCTGAGAAAATAAAGCAGGATAATTTTTTTTTTTTTCTGAAGCTGGAAAGCCAATGTTTTTACTGGTAATGCTGAGTAAATAAGAGTACATCTTGTGAGTAATAGGTGATGTTAATAGGAATCCATTTGTACTCGTTTGGTTTTGACCTTTTCCAATTTGTCCCTTCTTCCGTTTTCTCCATCTCATTAAATAACCTGCAATTACTCAATATTGAAAATAACTTTGATTTTTTTAAAGGAATTAGAAAAGTAGTAGTTTTTTAAAAAATAATTTGCCCTTCTGCATAATAAAAACAGTATTTTAAGCATAGTTGAGATGGAACATCTCAAAAATATCATCATCTGGAGAAAGAAGCCTTAGAAATAAAACATGTCAAACCAGTAAGTAAATTCTCTTGCCCCTTGCCATTTTATAACCCCATCATGGACAAATATAAGTCTTTAGGTGGAATCCAACCAACCTCCTGATCCATGACTGTACGCTGGCTATTTGGCTTTTGAGCCTATCTCATGGGAGGACAGACTGGCACTCCCTGTGGTCCTCAAACCTTTTTCTCAACTTTACATTGATATCTTATTACAAATTCACATGTCTATCCTTTATAGTTATTTCAGTTTTTCCCCATTTTTTCTTAAATTGGTAGGAACTTCACCTCACCTATCATCTCAGCAATTTACTTTGCTATGAGGTTGAATTTTTTTATACTTATCCCACTCATTTTTTTCTTCTTTCATTTTTTTCCACTTATAGTGGAAATGTGTGGTTCACCCTAAGAGCCAGGCTTACATCTATGTTGTGAATCCCATCTTCTCTATCATCATATAAAAGACCTTGTGTGAGAAATGTTGATGCTTATGTTGACTGTTCTCTTTAACAGAGAACGTGTGTTTTTTTTCTTACATTTAGTATAAAGAATCAACTTACATTAGGTTATTGGTAAAAAGTTATGATATTACTAAGAATTTTTGTGGAAATTGAATAATTGCTTTATGTCAAACACTACATAGAATTTTGCTCAAAAACCCAATTTAAAGTGTCTATTGTCTATCCCTCAGTCGTGTTACACTGTTGTCAGCCTTATGTCCTTTTTCTTTCCTTCCTACATACAGAGCCCAGCCATTCTGGTTCTACTTTGCCACTCCCAAATATAAAAAAAAAATTGTTCAACTACAAAATTATTCCTTTTCAGTCTTGTACTAAAGACTTTCCTACTTCAGTTCCATCTCAACCACAATTATACATGCTTTAACTGCTTCCACTTGATGGGATAAAACAATCAAACATGTGAACCCACACCCACATTCATGCATCCAACCCAAAGACTTTATTACCATCTATAAACAGGTAATTCCCCAATCCTATCCTCGATGTGCTTAGTAGACAGCTTATATACCTCAAACTCAGAATGTCCAAAATCAAATTTATCATTTTTTTCTCACAAATTTGCCCTCTCCAGTTTTTTTTTTTTTAATTTTAATTTTATTTTATTATTTCATTAAATAACCTGAAGTTATTCAAACTTGGAAAGAACTTTGATTTTTTTCCCATCCCGCATTACATTTAACAATCTTCAAATCCAATTGATCGGTTCTACCTATTCAATGTCCCTTAAACTGTATACTGATATCTCAGTGTACTGCCACTAGCATGAGCTACCACATTTGTTCTGACTACTGAAGTATTCTGTTGGTTTCCCTGCATCTACTTGCCAGGCTCCAACACATTATTTTCAAGTAAAAATCCAGCTGTGTCAGCTCTGCTTAAAATTTTCCAATGAATTTCCATTGCTCTTGGTATAGAATCTGAAATATTTAATATAGCTTATTATGGCCTCTGCATGAACCCATAACTTCCTCCCTATAACCGTTTCACCATACTTGACACACAGATATTCTAGACTTCTTTACATTTCTATAATATGCCAAATTATCATTGTGATCCAGTGCTTTGCATATGGTATATCCTCTGTTTAGAGTGAGCTGACCCATCCAATTCTGAATTTTCATGTCAATAATGTCTACTTTTCCATATAATGGCATTTTATCAGAGTGTTTTTTCATAACTCTGTAGACTAGGCTAAAGCTCCCTGCTATCTGCTCTTATATACAATGTTCTGCTCTGTATATCAACATGTGGTCATTCTGTCTAGATAATCTAATTCGTGAGGACAGCCACTCTCTTTGTCTTATACACAACTGAATTTCAGTGCTTTAGGACATGTTTTATCAATGCATGATTTATAGAATCAATTACATAACTGGCCATAAAACCTACACACATAGATGCATTTGTTTTGTTTTTCTCATTTGTTTGTTTGTTTGTCTTATAGATCAAATCCCTTCGGTGGTATACTAAAGGAACATGTATATATAGTGAAAATCAGAGACACAAATTATCTGAGGAAACCCAGGAACTGAGGGAAATGTAGTGTTAATTCCCAGAGTTTATTGCAGTTTTCCACAGTACATTGTATTACGTATTGACAAGAAGGGAGAATACATGGGCATATCATGTAATATTATTGACCACATCATGCAATATGATAGTTATCAATATTTTATTATTTATGAGGTCAGACAATTAAGTTCGCAAACTCATCCTATAATAGAAAAAGTGCTATATAATTCATTGCTGACTATCACTACAGTCACCTTTGAAGTACTCCCCTTGGGAAGCTATGTACCAATGACAGCACCTAGTCCACCCTTCAAAGCAATTTTGGAACTCTTTTTTCTGGAAAGGCCATCAGAACTGTCATTGTATTTCCCTTGATGTCCTGAATGTCATCAAAATGTCTTCCTTTCAATATTTCCTTTATCTTTGGGTAAAGAAAGAAGGCATTGGGGGCCAAATCAAGTGAGTAGGGAGGGTGTTCCAGTACAATTATTGGTTTACTGGCTAAAAACTCCCTTACAGACAGTGCTGTTTAAGCTAGTGCATTGTCGTGATGCAAGAATCATAAATTGTTGGTGAAAAGTTCTGGTAGTATAACTTCTTCACGCAGCCTTTTCAGCAGTTCCAAATAGTAAAGTTGGTTAATAGTTTAGTTGGTACAAATTCATAATGAATAATCCCTCTGATATCACAAAATGTTAGCAACATCATTGCAACAAGTTTGTGAACTTAATTGTCTGACATTCGTATATTCATTTATGTTTTCAGACTATGATCATGGTGTAGAATGGACATTTTGAACATAATTGTACACTTGGTTATAGTCTTCACCTGACTAATGCTGCTTCATTGCCTTTTTATACCCTAATAAACTTTCATAAATAAGTGCTGAAAAGAATGGTGTTCTTGGACAAATAGATTAGTGAGGCATAAAAACAGAGTAAATATTTGAAAAATTGCATCTGGAATAGAAGTACAAGAGGGAGTTCCAGCTTCTTAAAGAATGCTTTTCTAGAGACACATTTATTGTTCCTCTTTTTCTTTCCTCCCCTGAGAGAAACTGAGAAGGAGATTTCGTTTTAGCCAGGGGATTTCCTTTTGTTTGTAGTGTTTAGTAAATGTAATTTTTTTTTTTTTTTTTTTTGTAGCTGTATCTCACCCTCAAATTTATAAAAAAGAAAGAGGAAAAAAGAGTAGTCAGTCAATTTAGAGACTGAAGTAGCCACAAAAATTGTTCTTCCCAAGATATTGACAATCACAGTAGAAAAAAAATTATAATTACAATTGAAAACTTCATCTTAGCATAGACTGAAGTATTGGTACTGTTCTATAATCCCATGAGAGTGTTTTGCTTTGATACTTGGTTCTAATATAAACAATGCTTGCATCTTTTAATGGCAACACTAGCCATTGTCATCTGGTGCAAATGCAGATGTATATGATATGAAAGATATTTGGGTGTTGGAGGGCGTCTCAAGGGCAAGTCACAAACACCAGAGAGGTTCCAGACACGCATTGATGCCGGGTTCCACCTGAGTAAGCACCTGCCAAATTTACTCCAAAGATATTAAACCCTTAGCATTGGGGAGGCCAAAATGGTGGAAGGAGTACATGGAGAAGCATTTGGGAATCTAGTGATAGTGAGGAGTGGGCTGCACGGGGCCATATGTTCAAATTATTTTATAACAAGTATTTCCCATGACAGTTATTTGTTGTATCATTTCTATGAATATTGAATATTGAAATGTTAAAAACTATCCTCATTTTACAGGGCAGTTCCTGCTATTATTATGCACCAATAAAGGGCTCATACTAATGTTATGAGAATGCTAAACATGATTGGGGCATGCTTTAATTTTTAAGAAGTACTGTCCCAGGACGTCAAGCAGCCTATGGATATTGAATCACTAGAAGTAATTCACATCTGCAGTCTATGGATAGAAGACGTTGGACAATGTACTGTTTCCCCGAAAATAAGCCCTAGCTGGACAATGAGCTCTAATGTGTCTTTTAGAGCAAAAATTAATATAATTCCCGGTATTGTATTATATTATATTATATTATATTATATTATATTATATTATATTATATTATATATTATATATGACCCAGTCTTATATTTTACTATAAGACCCAATCTTATATAAGACCCTTGAGACACCCTCCAACACCCAAATATCTCTCATACCATATACATCTGCATTTGCACCAGATTACAATATCATATAATGCAATACAATACCAGGTCTTACATTAATTTTTGCTCCAAAAGACGCATTAGAGCTGATTGTCCAGCGAGGTCTTATTTTCAGGGAAACACGGCTAAAAATGTAACAAAGAAAAATGTCACTATCCCTAGATTATTACCAAGTGAACATCCCCAAAGTCCCCAATCCAGAGAAATTTTATTTCTAGGATACCCTGAGAGGAAGAGATTGTAGAAGATTTTGTCATATCTTGGATGGAGCTCAGAACAATCAGGCTGCAATGTATTTGACACTTTAGGGAAACATAGTGCTTTTTAAAATCAATGGTTTGTGAGAACATAGAAAATATGCTAGTATACTGTATATTCCCTTAGTTCCACATCCCTGTGCTTTCTCATCATGGAAGTTCATTTAAAAAACTCAAGAGTTATATGGCTCTGGGTAGACCATGGTAGTCTGAATAGGCTCATTATTAATAAATTGTTATAATATATCCTAAAATCAGAATGCCCTGAAGTGTTTTTGAGGAAGATGCTGGTTTTCAGCACCGAATTTGAGGAGCAGCTATAATTAAGTATTTATGGCTAATGACAAAAAGAAAGAATGCCTTTGTTGTCTCAAAGAGTTATATTATTTTGGATGCTCCAAGGCAGTGTTTCCCAATCTTTTTCATGGCCTGGTGTATGCCAAGAAAATATTTGTATGGGGACACAAGAGTAATTGAGAAGACTGCATAAGACAAGAAGGTGAAGAAGGTTGTCAGGCCAGATGACTCTAAAAGCCACCACTTAATGGTGAAGGGGAAGAAAACCACGATACTTTAAAATAAACAAAACAAAACAGAAAAACACCTCAAAATACTTTATTGATGTAAGATTAACAGACAAAAAGCTGGAAATATTTAATATACATGTCTTGATGAGTTTGGTGGGAAGTATAAACCCATGAAACCATCACCATAACCAAGGCCATAAACTTATCCATCACTCTCCAAAATTTTCCTCCTGTCATTTTTTTTTTTCTTCTTTTCCGGTAAGAGCACTTAACATAAGATCTGTGCTCTTAACAAATTTTTAAACACATAATACAGTGTTGTTATCTATAGGCTGTATGTTATACAGTAGCTCTCCAGAACTCACCTTGCATGACCGAAACTTTCTACCCTTTGACCAATACCAACCCCAGCCAATGTTAATCATTATTCTACTCTCTGGTTCTATGTGTTTGACTATTTTAGGTTCTTCATAAAAGTGGGATCATGTAGTGTTTATCCTTCTGCGTCTGGCCCATTTCACTTAGCATGATGCCCTCCAACACTTCAGTTCACATCAGCCTGTATTGACACACTGATTGGGAAGTTTACCCTCAAGTACTTCAGGGGACCTGCTACTTCATTTTGACTGAAAAGCTCATTGGGGACATGATTTAACTAGTTCATATAAAAGCTAGTTCATGTATGTTTTTAAATTTATTTTTGCATATTAGTTCATAATACATTATGTTGTGATATTTTTCTTGACTCAATAGTTTTTCCCATTTCATTCAATATTTTATTTATATCCTGTCTCCAATTTTCTTGATTTGCCTTGTGAGGATGTTTATCTAATTCAATTCATCTTTTTAAAGATCCAGCTTTTGGTTTGTTTAATATTCTATAGTATGCATCTGGTTCACTGTTTCATTGATTTCTGCTATCATATTTATTGTTTAATTTCTTATTGTTTCTTTAGATATACTCTACCCTCTTGAAAACAATTTTTGAGTTGAAAGCATTGCTTATTGTTTTTAATAGTAAGGTCATAAGGTATTATCTACATATAACAAATTACCTTTTTTAGTGTAAAATTCTGCAAACTTTGGTAAATGCATACAATTGCATAACAACCACCATACTCAAGATATAGAATGTTCCATCACTTCTCAGTTTCTTATGTGCCCCTTTATAGTTGATACTTTTCCCACTCTCAGTCTCTAAAAACCAAAGGTGTGCTTTCTGTCTCTATTGTTTTGTCTTTTCCAGAATGTCATATAAATGTAATCATGCAGTATGTAAGCTTTTGGACATTACTTCTTTCACTTGGCATAATTAAAATATAATAAGTACATGTTGTTTCATCTATTAGTAGTTTATTTCTCTTTATCACTGAGTATTCTTCCAAGTTGTGAAGAAATAGCCAGATAAGAGTATACTTGCTGTATTCAGTCACTGACTTGGAATATCTGGGAAGAGCATAATTTTAGCTCAAATAGTGGGGTAGATCCCAAAGACACTGCAGATGGGGCGACCTTCACACCTTATACGAGATTGCTTCTTGAAGCAAAAGTTGAGTGGAGTATTTCCATGATTGCCTCGCTCTACCACTGGGGCTAAAGGCATCTATTTTTCTATCATTGAGAAAGTAGTTGATCCATCCTTCTCTGGAGCCTCCTTGTCCTGAAGGGAAAGTTAACTTAGAAGAAAAGTTTGGTGGTACACAAAACAGCCCAGGGTCATGACTTGTATTCATCCTTTCCCTCCTTCCCCATCCATTCTAAGTTTCCTTCACACTCACTGATCATCTCTACAAGTTTTTGTGGTTTGTTTACCTGAAGTGATCCAAACCTTCATTTTTGAGATATTGAACCCATGGCATCCACGTGCTTCTCAAGCCAGATTTGCTGTATTTATCCATTTAGTTACAATTGGGAAAGGGGACACCAAGAAGAACCCAAATGAATTATTTGAGTTCCTCACATATTTTCTCTGTCCCAGTGGTGTAACAGCAGCTATGTCTTCTCTTGCGGATAAGTTTCAATTGTCTCTGCCTGGATGGGAACTCGTCTATTGATCAATCTTTGTGCCAAATCTTCTCTTTGGGCTAATTAACACTTCATTTGAGCTACATTACAATGAGTGTTTTTTTTTTTTTTTCTATTCCTTTTTTCTTCATCTTCTCTCACAGGTATCAGATCTTCATCATGGTCTGAATGCTTTCTTATCCTATTCCGTTCCCTTCTCCTTTTGTCATTCACAGTCATTATCCCAATACATATTTTGCACTATCAGCATTGTCTTTGCTTTTACTTCCCACAGGACAGAAACTGACACAATGAGATATGTGGGGAAGGGAACCAGAGTAAGTCAAATGAAAATTTCAGAGTTCTCTCCAAAAGAATGAAGACTTTTCCATTTGACTAGAATAAACCTAAATGAGATAAAGGGGTAATTTACTGAGCTTTACAGTATCTGGTAGGTAGTTCATAGATGCTTAAATAATAATGTTGGCCAGCACTGAAGAAGAAAACTTTAAAGCAAACTCACAGTTGGGCTTTTAACCTAAAATTGAAGAAGCAGGTATGTATAACCTAATTTTGCACTGTTAGGTATTAGTATCCTAATATTGCACTGTTGCCATTCACCCTCCTTGTTCTACTCAAGATTATTATTATTATTTAATCATTTAAATTAATTATTAATAGTATTTTTATGAATAATTCCATTATTATTTTTCATGTTTGGTACTTGGATCAGTGACTAATAATCTGAGCTATTATTCTCTTGTAAAAAGTTATACATGGAGGTACAACCTGCACTAGAGTAGGAGAGAAATAGACATCCTATTACAAACATACTGTAGGTAATGGATATGAGTCTCATTTTCAGTTAATCTGACTGTGAGTGCCTATTTTGTGTATATTACTTGATGGGTTTTGGTAGTTCAAAGATACAAGCCACAATGCTTTCCATAGAAAAGGTCATATATAGATTCAATGACAATATATTATAAATATATATTATGATGGATATTACAGTAGATGTAATCACATAGTTCTATGAGTTAATATAGGAAATTCCTTAACTTAGCCTGTGGTAGAGGGAGTAAGAAGGTGAAAAAACATTTTCTGTGATTTAAAGGAAATGATAACACAAAATATGAGGACTGCATGTTTGGAAAAATGAAAATCACTCTATATTGTTGAAGAATAGGTGAAAAATCTGTAGTATTTAGAGTTGTGCCTGAGGAAAAAAATGAAGACTTAATGAGGTTTAATAATGGAGTTAGATTTTTTTTTTTTAATAGCAGAGTGAAATAATATTTTCAAAATATCATTCATCAGTAATGTAAAATAAATATACATTTCAAATGTATGTTTATTATCTTTCTTCATTGATTTATAGTCAAATGATTGGCAGTTTAAAAAATCCTTAGATCAAAATGAGTGTACTTACTCTTCTGTGGAAGCATCAGAGGAGGGAGGCCTGGAGACATTTGTCATGATTCACAAACCCAAGAACATAAGAGAGAAAAGAGAGGGAGTCTTAGAAACTGTGATTCCTCAAATATACTGTTGAATAATACATTCATAGACTTTTTGAATGTTTTCTCTGTTTTGTCCTTTCCTTCTTTCTGATACATAGCTTGTCCTCTCTTAATCTTTACCTAATCTTTTGTTTGATGCTAAAAAAAAAAAATCAAAAAAACCATTCATTTCTAAGTACATCTGTATTCATGTGACTATAAGTGTAAATAAGAATCACTATTATTTAAATCCTAAAAGATATATCACATGTGTGTTTAGATAAATAGTACATATTCAAGGTTTATTTTTAATAACATTCATTTTATATACATATATATATTTATTTAAATAAGATAATTAGGTCCTCTGTTATGAGCCAGAAAATTATTCGAACCTACTATTTTCATGATAAATAAAATCCAAATAATATTTCTCAAGAGCTGAGATAACGCTTCTCTCTCTCTCTCTCTCTCTCTCTCTCTCTCTCTCTCTCTGTATATAATCTGTACTGCATTACTCAATATATAATTCGTCATAGATACCTTTGAATAACTAATGAAAATGACATTTTCTGCCTGGAAAAATCAATGTACTTTTATTCATCAGATAGTTTTCATAAAATTAACTTCATTGAAAATGTATTTCTCTTAGAAGAACAATCTTTATAAAGCGTTATATCTCTCTGGTTTATCTTTCTTGCAAAAATAATTTCAATTTTCAGAGAAATACATAAATTTTAAAAAAATTCTCAGTAAAATCAAAACTAAACTATTCCTGCACAGATGTGAATTTCTAGAGGAAACTTGAATAAGAAATTGGAATTTCAAACTGTCTTTTACATGGCAAAGTATAGTGATCTTTTTATCTTGTTGAGTTTGAATTTTTACTTTTTCAGTGATGAAATCTCTCATTCAAAGTTACTCACAGTGAGGTTCAATATCTGAACTCCTATCATTTGTTTTTCCAGGTAACCATAGCCTTATGTTAAGAATTACCAGATTCTCAAAGAATTTTGTGTTAGAATATATTTCATATTTCTCTTTTTTTCTTCATGTTAATGTGATTACATCTGGTTGAGGCTGAATTATGGGTGATGTATTGGCAAAAGTGACCTGATTTCACTTTTAAGGCCAGTTTAACAAAAGTATGATTCAAAAGAGAATTAACAGCTCTTAGGACTGTAAATTTTGGCTTGCATTAAAGGAAACAAGGTTTTTGATTTTTGACTCCAACCCAAAAAATCAATTCCACCAGCACTGAGAAATTTGAATAGCTGCCTACTTCTAGTCTATGGTTCTGGTTCCACTTTGGCCCTTAAAATTGCAGTCTTTGAGCAGCATACATTATGGTTATTGGAGAATGTTGAATGGAAGATTCATCTTATTTGTGAGACCAAAAACATCTTCCAAATCTTTATTGAGCTCTTTCCTGTCAAATAGTTTTGACAGTGGCTTTCTTGTACTCATAATAACAGTGAATTTCTACCAGTAGTTGAATCAAACACTTCAGTCCTACTCTTAAGAAAGCCTTCAGCATTCTATGTGCATAAAACTTGGTCTGTTCTTCTTCTTCTTTTTCAATCCAAGTGCTAATCTAATGCCCTTATTTCACTGCGGTTGATAACATTTACAACATTGGGTAAGTATATTTGTTTGTTTCCAAATAACCAAAATAAAATAAAAACTAGTTGAACACAAAACTAAAGTTGTGTGTTACAGAATCCAAAGATGATTGAAAGAACTGAATTACAAGAACAGCAATGCAGGTGGACCTCAGTCACTACTGTAAATAGGACCCACAAGAACTCTCTATTTTTCGCAGTGTATTGGTTATGTTTTTTTCTCATCACTTTTATTTTTTTCATATTCTAGGAAACATGACCGATAACTCCCAGTTTTAAATATTATAACTTCCACTTGGGAAGAATTTATCTAGAATATCAGCTTCCAGAGACTCATTAATACAGCTTGGTTCAGACACATTCTATTGTGATCAGTGTGGCCAGAGCATGAGGTTATATAACAACTTAGACTCTTCTAGGGTAGCAGTATAGATAGGACACTTGCACCAATAGGGTTAGGGGACAACGAGGAAGATGTTTTTATTGATGTCACCTATGATATGTTAAAATAAGTTTTAATGCTAATGGATGCCATACAGAAAAAAATACCACACAGTGTGGCTACTTTCTTCTGAAATCGGACAAACTAAGTCTCTCAAATGTTTCAGCAATGTTTAGAACAAACTATTTTTATTCTGGTCAATATTTTCTTTGACAAAGGTGTTTTTCACCATGTGGAAGTTGGAGACAGCCTTTACAGTTTTCAAAAGAAACTTAGCTTTAAAAATAAGAATTTTTTTCTTGATTGTGTCAATAGGAATGTAGCCTCAAATTGAAAACTAGGGACAAAAGAAAGCATTATTAGTTTTATCCAGTTAGCTAAAAAGGGTAAATGGCATATTTCTCAATAATACCAAGGCATATATAAAATAATTAAGGAAGCATTAGTAATTCTTTAGTAGATGGCATCATGGAAAAGAAAGCTTTGTTGCTTTGTTGTTTTAATTTTGTACTGTAGAAACTTTTAAACATATTTAAGAGTTTGAACAAATAATGTAATAAATTGCCCTGTAACCATCAAATAAATTGTATAATTATCAATGTATGTCTAATTTTATTTCACCTATATTTCTCATACTTGTCTTCACAATAGATTGTTTTAAAGTAAATGCTAGACATAAAATCATTTTTTCCTGTAATACTGAAATATGTATTCAGGAAATTTTAAAAAATTAACTTAGTTCTACTTGGTTGTTTGGATCTGATTCCCAAGGGTTTTATACATTGTGTTTGACTGCTGAGTCTCATGTCTCTTTACTTTTTTCCTTTTAATTAATTTTTTTTCCAAAAATGAAATAGATTTCTCACATTTTGAAGTTTTCATCTCTGTGAGAAAAGGGAATAACTGCTAATAGGTAGAGAGTTTCTCTTTGGGGTGATGCAAACATTCTGGAATTAGTGGTTTTGACTGTATAACTTTGTGAATGTACTACAGTCACTAAATTCCACAAGTTTATGTAGTGAATTTTAAGCTATGTAAATTGTATTTTTTTTAAAAAAATGAATTGAAATGAGAACATTTAAACTGGAATAGAATTAAGATATCTTCTGATCCAGTGGTTTCCAAAAAAGCTGATCATTTGAATCACATAAAGAGGTTTCTGTGTAATATTGATTTTCTACATATTCCTATTTCATAGATCTGAGGTGAGACACAGAAATATTAAATTTTAAAAGAGATTGTGTGATATTAGTTAATATTTAGTTTTCCGAACCCTTAAGAGGAAAATAGAGCCCAAAGAAAAGTGGCATGGCCAAGATCAAAGAGCTAGTAGCAGTTGGAACAAGAAGCCAAGCCTTTCAGTTTTTTAACTTGATCATTTCATAATGAATGCTGTGTTAGTTCCCATTACAGGCAGCTTCAAACCAATTCAACTGACATTCATTGCCCTTTATGTCTCTTGTATATCACATGGTGACCCAGGAAAAATCATTCAAGTTAGGCTTCCTCCTCATTTATCCTAGGCCAATGATCCATCTCTTTCCCATTTCTGCCCCCCTCCCTTCAAACTCACTGCTTGTTCCTTATCTGGGAAAAGAGAGCAGTGGGATGTATATTGCAAATTTAGATGATCAAGCTGAGGAAGAGGAAGTAGGTCAAAATAAATCTACAATTTTGTTTCAACACGATGGATTTAGGTATATTACTATTATTGTATTATTGCTGCCTCTTGCTACTTTTGTCTACCTGCCTTTTAAGCTCTCTCTCTCTCTCTCTCTCTCTCTCTCTCTCTCTCTCTCTCTCTCTCTCTCCTTTTTCTCTGCTTTGAGACCATGTTCTTAGCTCTTGAGAAGAAGGGCAAGCAAAGCAGAATTGATATGACTATATTCTATACTATGTGTTATTAATGCCTATGCAAATACTTTGTAACTAAAACAGTTATGTGGTTATATGTCTAAAAAAGATGGGCAGAAATAAAGGAGAAACTCTAAGCAGTTTCTAGGGCAATTATTAATGTGATTTTCACTTGACCTTTTAGATAACAGGATCTTTATTCTAGTTAGCCTAAAGCACACATCTGCCAGAAAACATTCTAGCACTTTTTACAGAATTAATAAAAGGAATATGAGGTCATAATTTAATATAGTGATTAATTTAATTACTTGAGTTAATAATTGTGAAGTGTTTAAAATATATTTGACACATAATGCTTTATAAACATTGGTTACTATTATGATCATTAATATTGCCAGAGGAATCACAACAGATTTCTTCCTATAGTATAACAGTGAAGATTTCTCTTCTGCCGCAGTTCTTGAGACAGTAAAGTTTGCTTCACTGTGGGTGAAGCATAGGCAATATTAAGGAATGTTAAAAAGGATTCTGGGATGGAAAACAAGACATGGAGGCAGGCATGTAAACTGATAGAGACCAAAATATTAAATAGACAAAGCACCAAGAACTCCTGACTCCTTCTTGCCAACGTATTTACATATATCTTCACTCAGGCATTAGCCTGGGAGGAAAGTAGGGAAGAGCAAGACTATTTGAGAGACTTAGCATTTTTTCTAGAGCAACTGAACATTAATGGAAAGAGCTGTTTAAATGATAAAAGGTAGTAAAGGGACCTCCCACAGTTATTCTTTTACTACCATGTTGTATTTCTTATTTTTCTCTGAGCATCTATTACCCATTCTTCCTGCAATTGCTTTATTTGGCAGTTGATCTCCTCACACTCTCAATCCATATGGATGAAGTGATTAACAGATAGAGTCTATATTACAGTCCTAAGAAATCAAAGCATCCCTTTCCCCTAAGAATACAGATTAGCTGTAAGCATGTGATATATGCCAGTCCAATATGAGAGTGACATTAATCCAAAAATAGGATAATAGAAAAGAAGTCCCATTTGTAATTTGCTTTGTATTTATTGAATATGAGTGTGTCTGGGAATTAGGAAATTAAATAAACTACACATAAGGTCAGACAATTAAGTTTACAAGCTCATCCTAGAAAAAGTGCTACATACCTCATTTCTGAATATCACTACGGTCACCTTTAAAGCACTCCCCTTGGGAAGCTATACACTGATGCCAATGTCTAGTCCACCCTTCAAAGCAATTTTGGAACTCTTTTTCTGGAATGGCCATCAGAGCTGTTGTCGTATTACGCTTGATGTCCTGAATGTCATCAAAATGTCTTCCTTTCAACATTTCCTTTATCTTCTGGTAAAGAAAGAAGTCATCAGGGGCCAGATCAGGTGAGCAGGGAGGGTGTTCCAATAGTTATTTGTTTACAGGCTAAGAACTCCCCAACAGACAGTGTCGTGTGAGCTGGTGCATTGTCGTGATGCAAGAGCCATGAATTGTTGGCGAAAAGTTCAGATTGTCTAACTTTTTCATGCAGGCTTTTAGCACTTCCAAATAGTAAACTTGGATAGCTGTTTGTCTGGTTGGTACAAATTCATAATGAATAATCCCTCTGATATTAAAAATTGTTAGCAGCATCATTGCAACAAAGTTTGTGAACTTAATTATCAAACTGGTATATGGTTTCATTTTTGTGGTCTCAATTCTTAATTGCATGTGTGTTTTAGCTAGAGCTGCATCTTATTTTGTAACATTAATATTAGTAGATGATATTTTTTCTCATGTAGAATCCAGTACAAAAGACTTAATAGTTTGACTTGACAGTTATTCTTTCTAAATTAACACAACAAAAATCCTCTCACATGTAGTTTATTTTTTTCTACCTTTTTGTAGTAGCTATATATGACTAAAAGTATTATCCCTTCTAGATCATAAGCGCCTTATGGACTGAGATTGTGTACTGCATTTTGTGTCCCTTGTTATGGAGTGAGGTTAATTTTTCCACTCATATATTTAACAGACTGTATGATTCTAGTTATCCATTGCTGTCTTCTCCACACTCTTCACCCTCATCACTGGAAACATCAGTTGCCTTTGATATAAGTGTCAAACAGATAGTGTTAGAGAAATTCAAAGGGCCACTGAAATAAATTTCTAGTGCCAAGATGGAGCCACTTCTGCCTGAGGCGCCAAGTCAGAAAACTGAAAGTTAGAAACTTTTGTGTTCTTCTAAATGCTCTGTTTGACCAGAAACACAGTATATCCAGACAGCCAATTCCCATTTCCCAAGAATCCTTAATGATTTCCTTATTCTATGTATGGTCATATATGACACCCTAGCCAGTCAACTTCAGCCACATACTCTTTCCATAGTCTCTGATTGTCTTCTTCTATAAAAGCTTCAACCCTCTTCCTTGCTTTGTAGTTTTCCCGATCTTTAAGATATAGCTACTGCCTAATTCATGAAGTGTAAAATAATATTATCTTAGATCACCTAAGTCTTTCTCTTTGATTATTTTAACATAACTAATTACATAATACTGCTGCTATCAAAACATGTCCAAAGGTTTCATGCCACTTATGATTTTGCGTTGTAAAATGGACCTGAGAGGGAGGTTTCTTATGAAAGAAGGAGAACAAAAAAACCAATAGATAGAGTTCTAATCTAATACATTAGGGACTATGGCCTCCACCTCCTCCCCATCATTCCCGATATTAAAAAAAAAGCAAAAACCAAAAAAACAAAAAACAGCAACATGAGATCGCTGTCATCAGGGTATTATGTTTCTACTGAGCCCTGGAACTGAAGTCTGGTGCCTCATCCAAACAGCAATAGGTAGGGTGATTAAGATAATGCTGAGAAAATTTCATTCCAGCTCATCCACTATGTTGTTTCTGGATTTAGAGTTCCACCAGACTTGCACAGGAAATACACTATTCAAAGAACAAGATCGTAAAAAGACATTTTTTTGTAATAATAAACAGTTGTAACTATTTATTACTATTGCTTACCCATCTGTAAATGAATGGACAAGTGAATGAGTGAATGAACATCATTTATAGGCCTGAGCATCAAGATGGGATTATTGTCACTTCTGCAGATGACATGATGCTATATATAGAAAACCTTAAAGATCCACCAAAAAGCTATTAGAAACAATGAATCAATATAGCAAAGTTGCCGGCCACAAAATCAACATACAAAACCCATTGCATTCCTATATACTAACAATGAAATCTCAGAAAAATAAATAATAATAATAAACAATTCCATTTTCAATTGCAACAAAAAGAATAAAATACCTAGGAATAAACTTAACCAAGGATGTGAAGGACCTATATATTGAAAACTATAAGACATTTTTAAAAGAAATTGAAGAAGACATAAGGAAATGGAAAGATATTTCTTGTTCATGGATTGGAAGAATCAACACAGTTAAAATGGACATATTACCCAAAGCAATATACAGATTTAATGCAATCCCCATCAGAATCCCACTGACATTTTTTAAAGATACAGAACAAAAATAATCAGATTTGTTTGGAACCACAAAAGACCCCAAATAGCCAAAGCAATCATAAGCAAACATAATAATGATGGAGGCGTCACACTCCCTGACTTTAGCCTGTACTACAGAGCAGCAATAATCAAAACAGCATGGTATTGGCAGAAAAACAGACACACAGACAAATGGAATAGGATTGAGAATCCAGAAATAAACCCACATAAATATGGACAGACAATTTTCGACAAAGGAGTCAAAAACATACAATGGAGAAGACAGTCTCTTCAATAAATGGTGCTGGGAGAAATGGAAAGCCATGTGAAAAAGAAGAAAACTGTATTGCTATCTGTGACCATGTACCAAAATTAACTGAAAATGGATCAAAGACCTAAACGTAAGACCTGGAACAATAAACTGCATAGAAGAAAACAGGTACTAAACTTACAGACCTTGGGTTCAAAGACGAATTTATGAATTTGACCTCAAAGGCAAGAGAAGTAAAAGCTAAAATAAATGAATGGGACTATATCAAACTAAAAAGCTTCTGCACAGCAAAAGAAACCACTGACAAAATAGAGAGGCAACCAACCTAATGGGAAAAGATTTTTGCAAACAGCGCCTCCGATAAGGGGCTAATATCCAAAATACGTAAGAAATTCATACAACTCAACAACAACAACAAAATAACCCAATTAAAAATTGGGCAGAGGGCCTGAATAGATATTATTCCAAAAAGGATATACAGATGGCTAGCAGACATATGAAAGACATATGAAAAGATACTCAACATCACTAATCATCAGAGAAATGCAAATAAAAACCACAATGAGATATCACCTCACACCAATTAGAATGGCTATCATCAACAAGACAAATAATAACAAGTGTTGGAGAGGCTGTGGAGAAAAAGAAACCCACATACACTTGCAGATCAGTGGAGCTGCTATGCAAGGCAGTGCGGAAGTTCCTCAAAAATTTAAGAATAGAATTACCATATGACCCATAAATCCCTCTCCTGGGTATCTACCCAAAAAATCTGAAAACATTTATCTGTAAAGATATACATGCTCCAATGTTCATTGCAGCTTTATTTACAGTGGCCAAGACTTGGGAACAACCATACTGTCCTTTGATAGATTACTGGATGAAGAACATGTGGTATACATACAAAATGGAATACAGCTCTGCTGTAAGAAATGTTGAAATGGTGCCATTTGCGACAAAATGGATGGATCTTGAAATTATTATGCTAAGTGAGATAAGTTATACTGAAAAAGTTGAGAACCATATGATTTCACTGATATGTAGACTATAAAACTGAAAGGAACAAAGGAACAAGACAAACAAATAAAGAAACAAAAACTCAAAGACACAGACAATAGTTTAGTGGTTACCAGAGGGTAAGGGGTAGATGAGGATAAAAGGGATCAAATATATGATGACGGAAGGAGAACTGACTCTGGGTAGTGAACATACAATGTGACATACAGATGACGTATTACAGAATTGTACATTTGAAATCTATGTAATTTTACTAACCATTGTCACCCCAGTAAATGTTAATTTTTTTTTTAAAGCCTCTTTACGGCAAAAAAAACCCAAAAACAAACAAACAAAAAACTTTATTTGGCTGATTTGCTATTGCAGAATAAAATTAGAAGTCATAGAAAATTCCAGAGGCTATAAACATCACCAGTGATTGCACTTTGGGGATCACCTACTTTAAATTTACGAGGTCTAAAATAGTGATGCTTAAAAACTCAATAAATGTTTGTTACATCAATTAGTGAATGCATCTTTGAGATTGTGCAAAAGAAGTTATAGCAATGTATATTGAAATGAGTGTTTGCAAGTAATCCTTTGCAGAAGCAAAGTTATTACACTTTCATTATGAGGAAGGGTACAGGAAACTTAAAGATTTTTGTAATCAATTATTATCTTTTTTTTTTTTTTTTTTTTTTTGTATGAGTTCAGTTCATTTTACAGCTGAGTGGAACTTGGGTGTAGAAAACAGGATTCTACTCAATGGACATCTGTCTGCAGTAGGCACATTCAAGTGACTCAAGTAGACATTCATCTCATTAGAAAGACTGCAAGGTTAGTGCTTTCCAAAGTTAGAGTGTGCATATTCTAATTTCTATTTTTTTTAATTTAAAAATTATTTTTTAAAGTCACGTGTCAGTGCAGTATGTGAAGTATCTTCAAGTAACACTGAAGAGTACCCACATCCACTCATTCCCTTATAGTATATTTTAACCTGGTTTAGTTCACTCTCTACCCAAAGCTATGGACAGTTAATTTCATACGAATGGTCTTTTAATAATAGAGTATTTAAATACCATGGAAGGAAATGTGGAATGTTCAAAACTCCTTTTTAATCACTCAGAAATTTACATGTCATCTTATAATGAAATACTCAAAATGAGATTTCAAATATAATGCACTACATATTTTTTGGAAACAAAAACCCAAATGTTCCAAATTTTCAAAAATTCCCTTGAAAAGACATAACTAAAATGTTGTCTATAGTAGTTTCCCAGGAAGATACTTCAAAATAACCAACTGCTGTTTAAGACAAGAGATTAATTTCAACAATACATGAGAAAGCTACTTTCAAAGTGACGTGTTACTGTGGCTGAAACTTTTTGAAAATAGATGTCTAGAAATCTTCTCATTATTGTCATTCCACTCCTTAAAATGGTGTAATATTCATCTATAGAAGCCCTCATATTTGCACACTAAAACTTAAAAGTATATCTTATTAGCTTAAAAATCTTTTAAATGAAGAATTTCAATGTGACTTGAATCTGTTGAAATTGTAAATGTACATATTTTGATTAGTTTACAAAACAACCAATGGAAAGATGAAAAGCAGCCAGTTAAATTTCACCAAAATTTTGGCAAATTTAGTAGATAAGATTGAGAGAAAAAGGAATTTATTTAGAACAGCTAATGGTGACCTTTATTAATGTGTATCTGTGTATGTTTATGAGCTATATTTTTCAGGTATGACAATGGGTATTAAACTAAACTAATTTAGGAACATAACTTCAAACCACTGTATCATAAAATGTTAAACCAAGCATATTCAATCACATTGGTTTAACTAAAAAATTAATTTATTAATAAATAATAGTGTCTCTGATAATTTTGTGTGCTGTTAACAAACAAAATCTCTTAAATATTTGTTTCATCTTTTTTTCTTCCTTGTAATGTTTTCATGTGTTGTTTAATACAATAGTATATAGATACAATTTACAAATAAATACATGCACATTTATTAGGATTCACATTCACATCTTTAATTGATAAGAATACATGTCAAAAATATTTAGAGACACATATACCAATTATCCTGCCCATAGTTCCCTCAGATACATGGATCTCTAAAGTAGCAAGAACAGACAGCTCACAGGGTAAACATTTCTGGGACCAAGACAGATAGAAAAAAACTGTGGCAGGCATTCACCAGCTTGACATTTTTCTGTTATACTCCCCATCTCCTTCCCTCTGCATTTGTAAATATTTATGTCTTTCAAAACATAAATGTCACATTTTTAAACAGTATTTGATGAGATAAAGCAGAAATTAGGATTCTAATCCAGAAAATATGACTCTAGAGCCAATGTTTTTAATGGTACTCCAATTTTTCTTTTTTGTTTCTAACACTTAAAACTGGTATTTCATACTTTTGTCAAAATTTGTTGTTATGATGTCAAGAACCATGTTAAATAATATATAGTCAGAGAGTTATATTTTTGTTCTTTTTTATTGTGAATGTTTTTAGTATTTCCTTATTGAGTATGATGTTGGCTGCTAATTTGAATTGTCATACACACACACGCATCTATAGTAATAAATATTACTTGTTTTCTTACATATTTAGAGAAGGTGGACAAAAATTGGGTGTTTATATTTATCTGATATTTTGTTTTATTTTATAGATTATAATCTTGCTCCCCCAGGGTTGCATTAGATTTATCAATTTGCTAAATATACTTGGAGCTATCCTTGCAGTCCCAGAATAAATTTACTTGGTCATAGTATATTACTGTTCTTAATATACTGCTAAAACAAATTTAATGATACTTGATAATTTGAGTCTCTAGTCATAAATATGTTTGTGTTTATTCTATATTGATCATCCTTTTTTTCAGTTTTATTAATTTTGCTTATTCTTTCCCTATGCAGTACAACATTTTTAATAGCATAGATGTATAATTTTTATTCTTTCAATTTGAGCGGACTTGCCTATGAAATAATTTAGCTCAGTGTATTTAAGTGGGGTGAAATTTTGACAATATGCTCATTTTATTCAGAGGTTATTTGATCCTTCAGGTTTCCTTTTTCTTTTTTTAAATTAAAGTTTATTGGGGTGACAATTTTTAGTAAAGTTCCATAGATTTCAGGTGTATAACTATGTAATACATCATCTCTATATATACATATCACATTGTGTGTTCATCACGCAGAACCATTCTCTTTCCATCACCATATATTTGATCCCCCTTACCCTCATCTACCACCCCCTCTCCCTTTACCCTCTGGTAACCACTAAACTATTGTCTGTGTCTATGAGTTTTTGTTCTTCATTTGTTTGTCTTGTTCTTTTGTTTTCAGTTTTATATACCACATATCAGTGAAATCATATGGTTCTCTACTTTTTCTGTCTCACTTATTCCGCTTAGCATAGTAATCTCAAGATCCATCCAAGCTGTCACAAATGGTACTATTTCATATTTTCTTATGGCAGAATAGTATGCCATTGTGTATATATACCAGAACTTTTTTATTTAATTATCCATCGAAGGACACTTTGGTTGTTTCCCTGTCTTGACCACCATAAATAAAGCTGCAATGAACATCGGAGCACATCTGCCTTTATGGATAAATGTTTTCAGATTTTTGGTGTAGATATCCAGGAGAGGGATTGCTGGATCATATGGTAATTCTATTCTAATTTTTTGAGGAAATTCCACACTGCCTTCCATAGCGGCTGCACCAATCTGCATTCTCATCAACAGTGTATGAGGGTTCCTTTTTCTCCACAGCCTCTCCAACACTTGTTACTATTTGTCTTGTTGATAATAGTCATTCTAACTGGTGTGAGGTGATATCTCATTGTGGTTTTTATTTCCATTTCTCTGATGATTAGTGATGTTGAGCATTTTTTCATGTGTCTATTTGCCATTTGTATGTCCTCTTTGGAGAAATGTCTCTTCAGGTCCTCTGCCATTTTTTAATTGGATTGTTTGTTTTTTGTTGTTGTTGAGTTGTATGAGTTCCTTATGTATTTCAGATATTAGCCCCTTATCAGAGGCACTGTTTGCAAAAATCTACTCCCATTCTGTTGGTTGCCTCTTTATTTCGCTGATGGTTTCTTTTGCTGTGCAGAAGCTTTTTAGTTTGATACAGTCCCCTTCATTTATTTTAGCTTTTACTTCCCTTGCTTTTGTAGTTAAATTCTTAAAATACTCTTTGAACCCAACATCTATAAGTTTAGTATCTATGTTTTCTTCTATGAAGTTTATTGTTTCAGGTCTTATGTTCAGGTCGTTGATCCATTTTGAATTAATTTTGGTACGTGGTGACAGACAGCAGTGCAGTTTCATTCTTTTACACGTGGCTATCCAATTCTCCCAGCACCATTTATTGAAGAGGCTTCCTTTTCTCCATTGTAAATGTTTGGCTTCTTTGTCGAAAATTATCTGCCCATATTTATGTGGGTTTATTTCTGGGTTCTCAGTTCTATTCCATTGGTCTGTGTATCTGTTTTTCTGCTAATACCATACTGTTTTGATTATTGTTGCCTTGTAGTACAAGCTGAAGTCAGGGAGTGTCATACCACTAGCATTTTTCTTTTTTTTTTATGATTGCTTTGGCTATTTGGGTCTTTCGTGTTCCATACAAATCTAATTATTTTTTCTTCTACTTCTTTAAAAAATGCCATTGGGATTTTGATGCGGATTGCATTAAATCTGTATATTGCTTAGGGTAATATGGCTATTTTAACTATGTTGATTCTTCCAATCCATGAGCACGGAATGTCTTTCCATTTCTTTGTGTCTTCTTCAATTTATTTTAAAAATGTCTTATAGTTTTCAGCATATAGGTCTTTTACATCCTTGGTTAAGTTTATTCCTAGGTATTTTATTCTTTTTGCTGCAATTTCAAAAGGAATTATTTTTTTGTATTTCTTTTTCTGATATTTCGTTTTTAGTATATAGGAATGCAATGGACTTTTGTACGTTGATTTTGTAGCCGTCAACTTCACTGTATTCATTGATTGTTTATAATAGCTTTTTGGTGGAGTCTTTAGGGTTTTCTATATATAGCATCTTGTCATCTGCAGAAAGTGACAATTTAACTTCTTCCTTCCAATTTGGATGCCTTTTATTTCTTTCTCTTGCCTAATTGCTTTGGCTAGGCCTTCAAATACTATGTTGAAAAGCAAAGGGGACAGCTGTGCCATGTTCCTGAATGTGGAGCAAAGGGCTTCAGTCTTTCACCATTGGTTATGATATTAACTGAGTGTGTGTCATATATGGCCTTTATTATGTTAAGGTATTTTCCTTCTATACCTATTTTATTAAGTGTTTTAGTCATAAATGGATGTTGTATCTTGTCAAATGCTTTTTCTGCATCTATTGATACAATCATATGGTTTTTGTCCTTTTTTTTGTTTATGTGATGTATCACATGGATCAATTTGCATATGCTGGACCCCCTTGTACCCCTGGGATGAACCCCACTTGGTCGTGATGAATAATCTTTATAATGCATTGTTGCATTCGATTTGCTAGAATTTTGTTTAGGATTTTTGCATCTGTATTCATCAGAGATACTGATCTGTATTTTTTTTTTTTTAATCCTTACCAGGTTTTGGTGTCAGGGTAATGTTGGCCTCATACAATGAGTTAGGGAGTATTGTCTCTTCTTCAATTTTTTGGAGGAGTTTGAGTAGGACAGGTGTTAGATCCTCGGAATGTTTGGTGGAATTCACTAGTGAAGCCATCTTGTCCTGGATTTTTGCTTTTGGGAAGTTTTTGGATGACTGATTCAATTTTCTTAGTGATCTATTTAGGTTTTCCACTTCCTTGTATTTCAGCCAAGGAATGCTATATGTTTCTAAGAACTTGTCCATTTCTTCTAGGTTGTTGAATTTGGTGGCATATAGTCCTTCATAGTATTCTTGGATGATCCTTTGTTTTTCTGTGGCATCCATGATAATTTCTCCTCGTTCATTTCTGATTTTGTTTATTTATGTCTTTTCTCTTTTTATCTTAGTCATTTTAGCCAAGGGTTTGTTAATTTAACTAATCTTTTCAAAGACCCTGCTCTTTGTCACATTAATTTTTTCTACTGCCTTTTTGTTCTCTGTTTCATTTAGTTCTGCTCTGATTTCTATTGTTTCCTTCCTTCTCTGACTTTGGATTTCATTTGTTTTTCTTTCTCTAGTTTTTTAAGTTGTAACATGAGGTTGTTTATCTGGGAAATTTCTTGTTTCTTGAGATTGGCCTGTAATGATATAAATTTCCCTCTGAAATCTGCTTTCAATGTGTCCCCCAAATTTTGGTAGGATATAGTTTCATTCTCATTTGTTTCTATGTATCTTTTCATCTCTCCTCTCATTTCTTCTTTATGAAGAAAGAAGTAACTCTTTAAAAGTATGTTTAATCTCCACATATTTGTGGGTTTCCCTGCTTTCTATTTACAGTTGATATCCAATTTCCAAGCCTTGTGATCAGAGAATATGCTTGGTATGATTTCAATCTTATTAAATTTTCTGAGGCTAGTTTTATGTTACAATATATGGTCTATCCCTGAGAATGTTTCATGTACACTAGAAAAGAATGTAGTCTGATACTCTAGGCTAATGTGCTCTATAAATGTCAATGATGTCCATTTCATCTATTGTGTCATTTAGGGCTGATATTTCTTTCTTTATTTTCTGTTTGGATGATCTAGCCATAGCTGCCAATGATGTATTTAGGTCCACTACTATAATTGTGTTTTCTTCAATTTCTCCCTTTAGTTCTGTTAGAAGTTGCTTGGTATATTCTGGTGCTCCCTGATTGGGGGCATAAATGTTGATGACTGTTATGTCTTCTTGTTGTATAGTCCCCTTTACCATTATAAAATGTCCATCTTTGTCCTTTGTTTTCACCCTGAAGTTGTTTCATCTGATATCAGTATAGCTACACTTGATTTCTCTGAATACCATTCCCTTGGAGTGTCAGTTTCCACTGTTTCACTTTGAGTCTATATTTGTCCTTGTACCTGAGATGTGTTTCTTGGAGGCAGCCTATGGTTGGGTTTAGTTTTTTGATCTAATCTTCTACTCTGTGCCTTTTTATCGGTGAGTTCAGTCCATTTACATTTAGGGTAATTATTTATATATGAGGATTGCCTATCATTCTGTCTTTGGTTTTCTGGTAAGAATGTGTCTCCATTCTTTCTTTGCCTTTTTTTTCTTTTTCTGTCTATTATTTTAGTGTGGTGGTATTCTGTGATTTTTCCCTGTTTCTTCTTTTATTATGTTATATATTTCAGTTCTGGATTTTTTTGAGTGGTTACCATTAAGTTTATGTAAAATAAATTTTTATATTTAGAGTATTCCATTTTCTTCAGCATGTGTATTTTCTCCATTCCCATATTCCAGTTCAGGCCTTTACTCTCCCACCTTTTATGTTAGTGTTGTTACAATTTATCCCTATTTATGCTGGTCGAATACCTCCTTCAGTATTTCTTGTAGTGAAGGCCCTCTGTTAGAAAATTCCCTCAGCTTCTGTATGTCTGGAAAGGTCTTTATTCCATCTTTATATCTAAAGGATATCTTTGCTGGATATATTATTCTTGGCTCATAATTTCTCTTTCAATTGTTTGAATATTTGATTCCACTCCCTCCTGGCTTGTAGAGTTTCTGCTGAAAAATCTGATGATAATCTAATGAGCTTTCCTTTATAGGTTACCATCTTTTTTTCCCTGGCTGCCTTAAAGATTCTTCTTTTTTTTTTTGGCATTAATTTTTGACAATGTGCCTTGGAGAAGGCTTGTTGGGGTTGAGGTAATTAGGTGTTCTATTTGCTTCTTGGATTCAAGGATTCAGTTCTTTCCACATGATTAGGAAGTTTTCATAGGTTATTTGTTTGAATATACTCTCTGTTCCCTTCTACCTTTCTTCTCCTTTTGGTATGCCCATTATTCTTATATTGCTCTTCCTGATGGAGTCAAAAAGTTCTAGTAGAGTTCTGTCATTTCTTTTACCTCTCAAGTCTCTCTCTTCTTTGATCTGTGTCATTTCCAGATTTCCATCTTCGATATTACTGATTCTTTCCTCCATGTGGTCAGCTCTATTATGTAAGCTGGCTATTTCATTCTTTATTTCTTTTATGGATTTCTTAATCTCCAAAAATTCTATTTGGTTCTTTTTCAAAATTTCAATCTCTTTGGTAAAATGTTCATTTTGTTCTTTGTTTGTGTTTCTGAGTTCATTAAACTAACTGTCTGTGTTTCTTGAATCTCATTGAGTTTTTTTTAAGAACTGTAATCTTGAATTCTCTGTCATTTAAGTTACATGTTTCATGTCTTTAAGTTCATTTTCTTAAAGTGCATTTCTTTTCATTTCTTTTCTGAGCTGCCTTGTTACCTTGGTTATTCATGGAATAACCAAGGCATCTCTTCCTATGCATCTACAGGAAGGGGTTCTGCAACACGTTGGTAGGAAGAAGTCTTTCATTTGCTTTCCAGTAGGTATTGGTAGAATGCTTTACTTTCTTTCCAGCTGCAGCCTTTAATTCTCTCTCATGCTGTAGTGTTATATTTTCTCTGTACTATGTCAGCTTTTCACACAATGTGGGGATTCCCTGGAAAGTGGGCTTCTCCTCTGTGAGCAGGATGCTTGGGTCTCAGGGCACTGCCTCTGTTGGGGGATGTGGAAAGCTTCTCAAGTTTCGAAGCTCTTCATATACTAGATTCAGGACCTGTGTGTTTTAGGGGCTCTGTTTACCCCTGCGGGGATACGCCCAGATAGGTGGGGTGGGAGGGGTGGGTTGTGAAAGGTGGCTGTGAGTAACGGAGGCGACCACCAGCACAGCCTGTCCCGCGCCCAGGGCTCTCTCACCTTTACTAGAACTAGTTGGACTGTGAATCCGTAGCTGTGGGCTACAGTTCTCAGAACTGCAAATATTCTGTTCTTTTGATCTGATGCTGCTACGTCACTACTTCTAGCATTGGGAGGGTGGGAGTGGGGTGAGCTCTGGGAGGATAGGGAGAGGTTGGCTAAGATTGGTGACTATGCCTTCTGTCCTCTGCTTGGCAGTGAGGACTTAAACCTCTATTTTCACCCTTATTCCCTCAGTCTTTGCTGTGAGCATTGTGTTCAGCTGTATTATATCCTGATCTCTTAGGTGGACTGTGGGCCATAAGGGGAGCGCCAGTAGTCCAAATTCTTCTCTCTCCCGTGACTGCGGTAGCTCCGGAGTGCAGCCAGCTTAGAGCTCCGAGCTCTGGTCTGCGTCCTGGGCCCGCATGGCCTGTGTTTCTGCACTTTCCATTTCCCTCCTCACCTGCTCATCCAATTTGCCACCTTTAGATTTCAGTTGCGTTTCTCTTAGTCTTGCTTGTCTGCTCCACAAGGAGTCCTTTGTGGAATTATAGTTCAATTTGTTACAAATTCCAGGGGAGATTTCAAGACGCTCACCTCATGCCACCATTTCTATGACATCATCTAGCATACTATCAGGTTTCCTAATATTTTTAAACTAATTTTGGAAGTTCACAATTTCCTAGGAAACTAGCATTTCATCTAAATTTGCAAATTTTTTTATAGTAGTGTGTGAAATTATGTCAGAGTGTTATTTCCATTTTTAAAAGATTTTTATTAGAAATATAGTTAGCATACAATATTATATTAGTTTCAGGTATACACCATAGTTATTCAACATTTATATGCCTAAAGAAATGATCATCATGGTAAGTCCAGCAACCATCTGGCACTGTACCACACAATCACAATATTATTGACTATATTCCCTATGCTGTACATTATATCCTCATGACTTATTATATTTTGTACCTGAAAATTTGGACCATGTATTGCCCTTCACCTTTCCCTGCTTTTTAAAATTTTCAGTTTCAGTTGATATTCAATATTATTTTATATTAATTTCAGGTATACCACTTATGGTTAGACATTAATTTAAAAAGTGATCACCTAGACTTATACCCACATACAGTATACACTACAGATATAACCATAGTATTGACTATATTCTCTATATTTTACATCCCCATGATTATTTTGTAACTACTAATTTGTACCTCTTAATCCCTTCCCCTTTTCACCCACACCCCCAAACCTTGCCGCCCTCTCCTCAGTCTGGCAACCATCAAAATGTTCTCTGTATCTATTGGTTCTGCTTCTGTTGTTTGTTTATATTGTTCCTTAGATTCTATAATACATATAAGCAAAATCACATTGCATCTGTCTTTCTCTGTCTGACATACTTCATTCTGCACATCACCCTCCAGGTCCATCCATGCCACTGCAGATGGCAATAACCCATTCCCTGCCCTGGCCGAGCAATACTCCACTGTATATACGTGCCAACTCTTCTTTATCTGTTCTATCGACAGGCACCCAGGCTGCCTCCACATCTTGGTGATTATAAACAATGCTGCAATGAACATATGGATATGCATGTCCCCTCAGAGAAGTGTTTTGTGTTTCTTCAGATAAATACCCTAAGTGAGATTAATGGGTTCTTATTTGTCTCTTGTTATAGTACTTGTTTAAAGTCTATTTTTTTGGTATAAATATTGCTACCCCAACAATTTTTTTTTTTTTTTTCCGTGAAATAACCTTTCCATCCCTTTACTTTTAGTCTCTGTGTTTCTTTCAAACTGAAGTGAGTCTCTTGTAGGCAGGATGTGTAAGGGCTTTGTTTTCTTATACACTCAGCCACCTTATGTTTTCTATTGGAGTATTTAATCCACTTATATGGAAAGCAATTGTTGATAGACATGTAGTTATTGCTGTTATATATGTTGATAGATATGTAGATATAGATATAGATATAGATATAGATATAGATATAGATATAGATATATAGATATAGATATAGATATAGATATAGATATAGATATATATATATATATATATATATATATATATAGATAGATAGATAGATAGATATATATAGATAGATAGATATATATATATATAATTCCCGTGGCTGGTTGAGGAGTACGTGGTAGGAGCTACAAAGTGATTCACAGTCAGTTACTGCCTATGCTGTATCTGGAGGTGCATGGGAGAGGCCACACTGCAAACCCAGAATGACTGCCACCAGTAACTAGTCTGGGATAGCTCTGCAAAAAGCCAGGACACTCTGAAACTTGGTGTCACCAGCCAGCTTCCATTAGGTTCAGCTGCTGATAAAGCCTGCTCTATGAAAGTTGGATGAGGCAGAGTCTTCCTGAGTCAGTAGGATGAACCAGGGGAGCTCACCAGGGCAATCCGATTCAGATTTGGCTGTGGTGGGGTGGGCTCAATGCAGGAAAGATGGCACCTGCCTGCGGGCTGCATGGGAGCAGGGCCCAACAGAGGGAAAATGGAGACTATCCCTCCAGTCCTCGCCCCAAAGTTACAAACCTCAGTTTCTCCCTATATGTCTCCATCACCCCAGCAGTCACTGTCTTTAGGCCAGAGCCCAGGGTGAGTGACTGTGTGGGCACTTAAAGACAATGTCTGGGTTTCCTGAAGCCTTCTATTTCACTCAGATATTTGGAATCCCCACTGTTTTTCGTAGCCAGAAGTTGTGGGGGCTCTTCCTGGCACCAGTACTCTGGGCTGGGGAGCCTTGTGTAGGGGTTGGGGCACTTGTTTCTTCATGGGAAACCTCTGTGGCTGAGGTTTCAACTGCCGCATGTTGTTTTGGGATGAGCTCTTTTTGAATCTCTGCCCCTCCTATCAGTCTCGATGTGGTTTCTTCTTTATATCCTTAGTTATAAAACTTCTGTAGAACTAGACTGCAGATGGTTCTCCAGGTTGATTGTTCTATAATTTAATTGTAATTTTGATGTGTTCACAGATAAGGCAAGCACAACGCTTATCTATTCTGCCATCATGGATCTCCTTTTTATTTCCCTTTTGTGTATTTGAATTTTAATCCTTTAACAACTTGACTGATACATAATTCACATACCACATAATTCTCTCATTTAAAGCATGTGATTCAGTGTTTTTAGTATATTCACAGAGTTGTACAACCACCACTGTAATCTAATTATGGAACATTTTTATTATGCCAAAGGAAAATTGAGTACAAATTGGTAGTCACTCTCCATTCCTCTTCCCACGCTCAGACTTGTCAACCTCTAATTTACTTTTTACTCTTATAGATTTGCCTCTTCTGAATATTTCATGTAAATGGAATAATATAATTTGTAGCTTTTTCATTTGGCTTCTTACATTTATATCATATTTTTAAGGTTTATCTTTGTTGTGATATGTTTCAGTACTTGATTCGTTTTTTATGGTTGAATAATGTTCCATTATATAGATACATCAAATTGCCTTTTTCATTCATTGATTACTGGATATTTGAGCTGTTTACACACTTTCTGGTTATTATGAATAATGCAGATATGAATATCTATGTACAAGTTTTTCTGTGGATGTATGTGATTATTCCTTTTGTATATATACTTAGAGTGGAAATGTTAGCTCAAATCTAATTTTCATAAGATTATAATAATGATATTATTTTAGAAATTCAGCAGGAGTGGACCTTAGAACATTTATTGAATTTATTTATGCCTTCATATTGTAAAAAACTTAAATAAGTTCCTTCTGCTTTCTATAGACTGTGCTGAAATTTGAAAAATAAATGAACATTAATGCATGTTTCAGGGAGATATTTTAAATTTTACTCATCTATGAGAGACCCATACAGATTTGTTATAGGAAAATTAGATTTTTTTTTCCGAAGAGCTGCCATGCAAGATATTAATTAGAGGTATGTAAGAAATTAAGAGTTGAAGCATGGGGAATTGATAAGATTTCCATGTGGGAAGTATACAGCAGCAAACAAAAATTATTCAATTATCTGTGTACCCAGTTGCAATTGATTTTATACTTTTCATCAAGGTAACTGATGCATATACTAAAATGTTGTGATTATACTTTTGAATTCTTTTACAAATGAATATTTTCAGATTCTGTTATTGGGTCATTTGGATGTATGTATATCCATCTGTATTTGTATCTCTTTCTCTGTTTATACACATACACACACACATACACATATTCACTAACACTGTGTGTGTGTGTATGTGTGTATATGTGTGTGTGTGTGTATATATATATATATATATATATATATATATATACATATACATATATATATATATACATACAACAGGACTAAAATAAATGTTCTTTTTTGTCTTTTCACACGATGTCTTTCTTCACCTTCTTTAGCAATTTTATTAAAATCCATCAAAATAATTAAAATTGTATGTAAGAGAGAGTAGTCTGGGTCATTTTAATTCATTTTTTATTCCCTACAGGATCCTTCATGGTCTAGATTTGGCTTATGATTTCAGAATTACCCAATTTTACATCCCACCCACCAACTCTCTGTGATCGTTGCTTACTGGCCTTTTCTCAAATCTGAGAGTCCCATTTTTCTCTTGTTGTCTGGAATGTATGATTGGCTTCTTCTTGTTCTTCAAGAATCAGATAGTTTCCCTCCTTGATCACTAGAATTTTTAGGATAGTAATCTCATTCTCTACCTTATTTAATTCCTTTAGAGCACTCATCGCAATGAGAAATTATTTTGTCTCTCTTCTACACTAAAATATAAGTTCCAATAAGGAAAAAGATCATGTCTATTTTATTCATCTTACAGAATTGTTAACATTGGAAATGATAGAATAAATATTTATGGAATAAAAACAGAAAATTTAAAAAACATCAAATCAAGTGATAATCCATAATCCGGTAATCCATAGAAAGATTAATAAATAAATAAGTAAACAAATAGCAAACTATCACCTCAGATGAATTCATTCAAAATGAATATATTTTTTTAATAACACATTCTTGTTTATATATGTGCAAATTGCCAAGAAAAATATAGGGTCTATTTTTGTTAATTTCATGGAATTTACAAAGGTAAAACAATTCTTTTAAAATTATTATTACACGTAAACTAAGGTTGAGAAAATTTGTCTGTCCTAGGTAGTGATTGTGAAAGGTGTATAACATTTATCCTTAAAATAATCAAACATACAAATTGTAGAGAGAATAGTGAATAGTGACAATACTATTTGTCATATTTTTCCTAAATATGCTGACATTGTTCTTTTTTTTGGATTGTTCTCAGAGGCTACCACACATTCTTTTGAATAGTCTCTGTCATGGAAAAGTGTTTATCATTTAAAGGTGAATTTCATTTTTGGAAACAAGAAAACCAATTTTGAGTTAAGTTTTCTGAATAAGAGTGATTAAGTTGTAAGACAGTGCTTAAATGATAGAAAAACAATATAACAAAAGTAATAAAGTAATAAGTCTAAACTTCATATAAGCTCACAAAACTGACCTTGAACTAAATACTAAGAAAGAAATTTCAAAGATTTTTAGAAAAATAATAATATTGGAATAACTTTATTGCCTCATAAATGTGACTTATAGTTTTAGTAAGTTTATCTAAATATCACCCTCTACTCACAATAGAAAGTTATCTTGTTAATTCATTTAAAATACCTAAGATCATCATCTATATGCTTTAATATAACTTGAGTGTATTTAGTGGGGGACTATACTGCATATATTTTCCTAAATTACCCATGGATTGAAAGAAAAAGTGAAAATTGTTGAGAGATGATTTGATAGCAATTGTTAATCTCTAATTCCATTTATTGTATTTAATTAGCAAAATGTTAAAATAATCCATCATTTCTCTTTTACTGAAATTTAATAATTACCGGAAATGTTCAAGTTATATAGCTGAAATTATTCTTAATGTAGGAATTAAAATATAGAGATTGCATAATGAAATTTATTTTTTATTCATAGATTAAAAGACGATGACTTTCACAATAAACTACTTTAAGAATAGTATACCTGAAAAAACTTAATTGCCAGGATAATAAAACAATTTCTATTACAATTTTATTTAATGTAATAGAAATAAATATTAAAAGATAACTAAAAATGCAGCTCATCTCACCCAGAGAAATCTGGTTTGACTATTTTCCTGGTGCTAACTCCAGTAAATATTGAATTCAGGAAACAGCTAGAAGACAATTTCAACTGCCTCTCCTTCTTTGTATTACATTTCTTTTCCAAACTCATATTCTTGAGCAAAAATTGCTGGTTGGGTCAAGTTAGCTCTCTTGCCATATCATTAGCTTCCAAGCTTCTGGGAAAATACATATCTAGCATGACCTCTGTAGTCTGAATGAGATCTAATCCTTTCATCAAGACCCACACAGAAATGGATTGCCAAAATTAGCAGTACATTTAAATGGCAGGGAATAAAAACAATGGAAAATAAATTTCTATCATTGTTCTTTTTAATGGAAGCATTTTAAGATGAACAGGTCATTAATTATCAGTGAGTATGGACACTAATATTTTATACGCTAATAACAAACTACTAGCAAGAAAATTCTACTTAGAGTGACCCAAAGACACTAACATTTCATGGATTAAAAAGGAAATGTAACCTCAACATACTACTTGGCATTTCCTATTGTTATTTTCTGGTGTTGTTTATTTTAATCTTTTTCCTATTCTTATATGTTCTTGTTTTTGTATTTGTTTTTTAGCTTTACAAAAAATTACATAGGGATAAAAACATATGATTACTAACTGAAAGGAAATAGGTCCTCTGATGCAGAGAGAAAGATAGAAAAACAGCAGTACTATTATCAATATCTTAACCTTGCAGAGTAGAAAGTCAATATTATTGAAGTGATGGAATAGACCTAAAATGTATAGCATTTATTTAAAATTTACAGATACAAACAATAGAAAATTGTAATAAGTAAATATTTTGAAAATAGTACAAAATGTATATTATTATGATTATATTTAATACAAATTATACATATTTAGGATTATTTTTATAAAGGTATCTTTCATTTTATTTTTACTTATTTTATAGTCTTATATAACTTTCACACTGCAATTATGCCAGTTAAATATTAAATTGTGTACAATAAGTAAAACAGGAACACAAGTTTATCATTGGTAGATAAATACTTTATTTGTGATGTTTTGTAATGCCTATTTATTTTCACAAAGCCTTCTAATTTATATAAGAGAAATACTTTTTAGAAGCTAACAAATACGGAAGGTAGTTTGACAAAATTCACATAGAGTTTAATAAAATGACATAAAAATAAATTGAAATCCACTTGCTGTGTTTTAAATACTGTAAGTCTTTTTGGTTATAATAGCTAATATTTTTGAGCATTTACTATGTTCCAGATCCTGTAACAATGTTTCACAGGCATTATTAACTATAATGTTCACAATGGCTCTATAAAGCAGGTACTGATATTTTTATCATTACCATTTTACAGATGAAGAAATTGCATTTTTCAGGGAAATCAATGAATTTACAAAGGTGACACAAAGAGTAAATGCTGAGGTGGCAATTACACTGAATTTTTCCTCTTCAAGTTCTTGTTCTTAACAGTGATTCAAGAATACCTCTCTTAATGTATCTGGTATATTCATATCACAAAGAACATTGTACAGTTGGAATATTATATTGGGCGAGTATACAAATTTGCTCAAGAGAGGAAAGGCAAACCAACAGAAAGAATATTTTGAAAACTTTCTTTAAAAATTATCAAATTTTAGATGATAGCAAAGGTGAATCAAAATATGTCAAACAGAGAATGGAAGTTTCCAGAGTATACTAGAAAGAGTGTAGGTGCATGGAAATGAAAATTTATAAATTTACACCTTAACAATTATTCTAAGCAATCAAAAGCTGATAGAGAAGTTTAGAGCTTTGTTTCTTGATGACTTTTATTTTATTTTATAAAGTTTAGATTTTTAAGTAAAGGCATTTTAAGTACTTTTTGGTGTTTCCATTTATTCTGCCACTTATCTTCTGCTCATTATTTTCCCCCACGCCTGTCTCTTAGCACTTTTATCAGCAAGAGGATAGGACAGAGAACTCAATTAACTTAAATTTTATTTACAGTACTAGTAAAAAGTTTAGTAGGTATTAAATGACTGGCTTGTCCCTTGCCCTCCATGGGTTCAATAGGAAATAGACCTAATTAGCCATTAAGAAGAAATGCTTTATTCAGAATTGTAAATGCACAGAGCAGAGCAGGGGAAGCTCTGGAGAGCCCGTGGCATTAAGAATTCCCTAAAAAAAAACAAACAAAAAAAAACCCTAAAGCAAAATCATAGTCATGGGTTGGCATTAAATGTATTTTCAACTAGATAAAAAAGCATTGAAATTTCTGTATTCTGATCCATCAGCTCACTGACCAACAAATAAGAGGTTTAATTGCTCTTAAAGGACTAAAAAATTTCATAGTGTCTGTACCATTGTTACAGCAGTTAAATTTCCAAATGGGCTTATATTCCAAATACAGATGGTCCTTAATTAAAATCAAGTTAGGCTGGTTATAGCTGCAAACTCTTTAGGTCATTTAAATATCCTTCTTATAGTTTCTGCATTTCACACAGGCAAGGCACAAACACACACACAGATATTTTCCTTATTAGATAAAATAGAACTATGGACACTTTAGTTTTTTTATTAGGAAGATTATTGATCAATATGTTACTGGTCAGAATGGCCTTAATGTTACCTCAATTTGATTTAACTTTAGACAGATTTATTGTTGACTGTAGTTCCCTGACCTCCCTTTCTTTCTGTTTTTTTTTTTTTTTTTTTTTTAGTTTTTATATAATTTTTATTTACTGACTGATTTCTTTATTATTTTTAATTAATTTATTTACTTAAGTTGCAGTTAACATTCAATATTATTTTATATTAGGTTCAGGTGTACTGCATAGTGGTTAGACTATAAGTTAAAAAACTTAGGCAGTGATCCCCCAATTAGCCTAGTACTCACCTGGCACTATCCATAGTTATTGCAACATTATTGAGTATATTCTCTACACTGTACTTTACATCCCCATGACTATTTTGTAACTACCAATTTGTACTTCTTAATCCCCTCACCTTTTTCACTCTGCTCCCCAATCCCCTCTGGCAACCATCAGTTTGTTCTCTGTATCCATGAGTCTCTTTCTGTTTTGTTTGTTCATTTATTTTGTTCTTTAGATTCCACATATAATTGAGATCATATGGTATTTGTCTTTCTCAGTCTGATGTATTTCACTTTGCGTAATACCCTCTAGGTCCATCCATATTGTTGCAAATGGTAAGATTTCATTTTTTGTGGATGAGTAATATTCCGTTGTATCAGTGTACCACTTCTTCTTTAACCAGCCATGTATTGATGTACATTTGAGTTGCTTCCATATCTTGGGTATTGTAAATAACGCATCAATGAGCATAAGGGTGCATATATATTTTTGAATTAGTGCTTTGGATTTCTTCGGATAAATAAATACCCAGAAGTAGAGTTGCTGGGTCATAAAGTAATTTGATTTTTAATTTTTTGAGAACCCTCCAAACTGCCTTCCATAGCGGCTGCACCAATTGCGATCCCACCAACAGTGTATGAGAGTTCCCTTTTCTCCACATCCTCAGCAATACTTGTTTGTTGATTTGTTGATGATTACCATCCTGACAGGTGCGAAGTGGTATCTCATTGTGGTTTTTATTTGCATTTCTCTGATGATTAGTGATGTTGAGCATCTTTTCATATCTCTATTGGCCATGTGTAAATCTTTTTTGGAGAAATGTCTATTTAGGTTCTCTGCACATTTGTTAATTGGAATGTTTGTGTTTTTTTGGTGTTGAGTTGTATGAGTTCTTCATAAATTTTGATATTAACACCTTAGCAGATGTATCATTGGTGAATATCTTATTCCCATTCAGTGGGATGTATTTAATTTTATTGATGATTTCCTTTGCTTTGCATAAAATTTTTAGTTTGATGTAGTCCCATTTGTTTACTTTTTCTTTTGTTTTCCTTGCCAAAAGAGAGAGATCAGAAAAAAATATCATTAAGAGCAATGTCAGAGTTTATTGCCTATGTTTTCTTCTAGAAGTTTTATGATTTTGGGTCTTACTTTTAAGTCTTTAATTCATTTTGAGTTTATTCTTGTATGTGGTATAAGAAGATGGTCCAGTTTCTTTCTTTTTCTTTTTCTTTTTTTATTTTTGCATGTATCTGTCTAGTTTTCCTAACACCATTTATTGAATAGGCTGTCTTTACCCGACTGTATGTTCTTGCCTCCTTTGTCATAGTTTAAATGACCATATAGGTGTGGGTTTATTTCTGGGCTCTCAATTCTGTTCCATTGACCTACATGTTTATTTTTATGCCACTACTATACAGTTTTGGTTACTATAGGCTTGTGGAATAGTTTGATATCAGGTAGTGGAATACGTTCAATTTTGTTCTTCTTTCTCAAGATTTTTTGACTATTCAGGGTCTTTTGTGGTTTCACATAAATTTTAGAATTATTTGTTTGAGTTCTATGAAAAATGCCGTTGCTATGTTGATAGGGATTGCATTTAATCTGTAGGTTGTTTTGGATTTATGGACATTTTAATGATGTTAATTCTTCCTATCCATGAGCATGGTAATGGTATATGTTTTCATTTATCTCTATCTTCATTAGTTTCTTTCTTCAGTGTCCTATCCTCACTTTTTTAGAGCGTTTACTTTAGAAAACTATAATTGAATTATTTTCTCTGCCCCCTTATGAATATACATAAATCTCCTTAAAAGTCTCTTGAGAGTCTCAAGACTTAAGGAATTTCTTTCTCAAGGACCTGGGAGCTACCCCTTTGAAATATAATCATCAAGGATGATAGTGTTTCAATCTCCCAGTCCCTATGGAAGGCTAGAAGAATAATTTAGGTGGGTATGTCACTCTAAGTTATAAAAATACCTCTTATCATGAAGATATGAGAAAGTTTATTTTTCCTTTGTGTAAGGTCAATCAGCAAACACAAGTTGCCTAAGCTTTCCCCCCAACTAAATTTTTGAAACTCTCCAGCCTTTGATTCAGTGGAGTTGAATAGACTTTCTCCTCTATTGCCAATAGCCTTTGTGAAAGTCTTCCTTGCCAGTTTAACTTTGTCCAGTGCAATTTTTCTTTCACAATCCTCAAAATACTTTACTGTGGAGACCTATAATTTTACATGGTTTTAGAGAGTTTTTGCATTCATATATGAAATATATAAGTACTTATGATACAAAATTAAATGTATGCCTTTGGTTTAAATTAAGTCAGTGGGCAAAAAGTTTTTGAGAACTTCTAAACATCCTAAACCTTGCCCTTGGAGTTTGCATTATCATTTTGCTATTTTCCCCAAAGTAAATAACAGCAATAACATCAATAACAATAATTGAAGGAGTTGAAAAGTAACAGAAGCTCATCAAAATTTAAGTTCTATAATTTGGGAATTGAATAATTAACCAATAAGCTAGTATACTAAATGCCTTATAGCTAGTTAACTTTAAATATGCCTTTATATTTTAATGCTAACATATAAACCACTTTATACTAGACCTATAAGTTATTTTACACATCCCAAAAATATATCAAGTTAAGGAGAATGTTGTGGAAAATAAGAGTTTAGATATGGGTTGATTGGCTTTAGACACTCACTGTACCCTTTGTGAGTTATTGGAATTCCTGCCATCAACTCCACTGAAATGTTGTAGATATGATGATGATGATGATGATGATGATGATGATGATGATGATTGTCATTATCTACAAAACAAAAATGTTGGTCAGTAGAAGACTGCTAGAATATATATATATATATTTGTTTTAAGAATTTGCCATTTGAAGTTCAGAAAGGAATTTTCAGAAGTTCAAATACATTTTGAGACAGACTTCTAATACGGTTAATGTCTGTTGAAAGCAATAGGAAAAAAAAACAAGTAAAAACAGTCCTGGATCACAGATTAAATGTAGCTCTTTTTCCACAGAAACATTAACAAACAAAACATGTTTCCCTTCTTTCTTCAGATAGCATGGTAAGTGTCTTGTGACTCAACCAAATGAACTTCTAATATTTTCAACCTATCCACTGCTCTATAGCTTTCCTGATACCACCTATTTCAGCTTTGGGAGCCCCTCTGCTCAGTGACTATAATCACTGCTTTCTGTATAGGACTGAGAGGTTTGAGCCCTCTATCTGACTTAAGCTTGGTTTATATAGGAGCAAAATTCTTTGAGGAGTGCCCTTTAATCATGAGGCATATGCTACTTTGGCCTGATTTCAACGTAAGGGCTAAGGAAAATTTCCAGGAGGGCAAGGCTGACTGTAAATATTTATATAGATCTTTTTAGTCAGTTTTTCAGGTAGTTTACCTCTGTTAGAACTGGTAAATTAATGTGGAAAATAAGAGCCCAAATAATAGTCAATGGTTTATGTCTGGTGTACCATAGGAGTTATCTTATTCAGGGAAATTTCCTGTGGGGAGCGAAAACCCCCTTATAGCAGTCAGGAACCACTGCAAAATCCTACCAAACAAGGGGAACTTTTTCTGTCATGTCTAAGTGGATTGAATGTTGGCATAATATACTATAGGCAGGTCTGAGCTTTAAAACAGTCCAGCGATTGCCATTCTTTCTCAAGCATCTTGACACCTCATCTCTCAAGTAAACTAGTCAATTTTCTAATGATTTTTCTAGTTTCTGCCTACAGTAGTTGTGAATTCTTCTTCTTTTACATTAAATGTAGGTACACATCTCTATAGTCTGAAAAAGGTCAGAACCTTCTGCCAACTGAGGACAAATCTTAGTACTAGTTATTACAATAGAGCAGACCATGGTTGACTGCCAGATTGACGAAGAAATCCCCCTGCCCAGAGGACAGTGAGCAAGGCCAGCTATTTTTAAACCTGTCCTGACACTCAATCTACCACCATCTTCTCATTAACAGGCAATAAAGGGAAGAAAAATGCATTGCAGACAGACATATAGTTTGGCCATCATTTTTACTGCTGATTGGATATACTTCTCTCAAATCCTGCCGATTGGCTTATGAAGCCTTCACCCATTCTCTTCCAGAATGTCATGTATGCCACAGCCCATCCCCATTACTAAAACTGTCAAGAAATGTGGGGTTAGAGGTTTTACTCTACTTGTAAGCTAATATGTTAGCCTGTCACTGTTTTTCAAATGCTTAGAGAAAACACAAAACACCTGGGTTAGAGACGAAGAAAAGATTATTTCTTATGGGAACAGCAGTAGTCAGAGAATCAGCATTTTTTATTTTTTGCATTGGTTCCCAGAGATACAATTTCCACAGAGTGGAGAAAAGAGAGCATATAATACTTGGACATGGAATAGATTGTGTTATAGGAAAGGTAAAACGAAATTAGAGAATCCTAAGGTTTTATAATAGGCAGTAAGCATTCCCATCTTTTGCTTTGGAGGAATACACTATCTCTAGCTTCCAACGCTGTTTGTTATACAAAAATCTATGTTAAAAAGTCTGATGTGGACTTATCATATATATACATGATTAGACGATAAATACCTGTGGGAATGTTGAAAGTGCTGTCTCTTAGTCATCCTGTCAACATTCCCACAGGCATTTATCTTCTAATGACATCAATCTCATATTCAGCACTTTCACTGTTTTTTTTCTTTATTGCACATTCATCTACCTTACTTTGCATGGTAACTGAGTATCATGAAAATAATTGTGCAAGCTGGAACTGTATAAGGCATAATTAATATCATAACCTTTAAAAATGTTTGTTACCACACTAAAAACTGTGTTAGTGTTGGTTATAAATACAGAGAAAGGAAAGAATAGTAAAGCTGATACCTATTTAGTATAGTTTAAACATTAGAAACATTGAGAATTAAAATGTTTTATTTATTTGTGAAAAATCCTATCAAGTTGTTGAACTTTCTTTCTTCTCATCTTATAACTTACAATGTAGAGTGAACACTTTTGTTTCCTTAAGAAATGTCATACATCTTTCTAAGTTTGGGTTAGCTTCCAACATTTGTCCTTTGTACTGTTCTGTTATAAAATATTTTCGAGAGATACTTTCATGTGAAAATTTTTTGCTGGTGTCACTTTCTCTAGGACATCTACATTCTTTTAAACATAATCACTTCCTTCATTTATGTTTAATAAGATTACCTTCACTAAGATCCTCTGGCAGCATATTGAGTGTCTCAAACAGTAGACTTGTCAACATTCCCATAGGCATTTGTGTTTTAATCACATCCAATTTCATATTCAGCAGTTTCACTGTTTGTTTCTGTTAGACTTTCATCTTTGTTGGCCAGTTCCCTCTTTTGATTATCAATTTTTTGAAAATGTCGTGTGGATTTATTACTGGTAAGCCAGGCGGCAACACAATTTCACACTTGCCTTCTGTGCATGAACTGGAATAAAAAATACATAGTGACCAATCACAAGCAGACTTTGAAAGAAGTGGCATGATTTGTCACTGATACAAATTGTTATTACATAGTGATTATGGAATAAAGACCTAGTAGTAAAATTTGTACCTTATGCAATTACTCACAGTTAATACTCCATGGTAACTGAAATCTGAGAGAGTGTGTGCTCTGTCTTTACAGTTATTGATGGACTTGAGAATTGCTGGGGAAGCTAGCAGTTATTTTCAGACTGCCAATCTTCCCTTTCTCCTTATAATGGAGTGAAGTTTTATCCCATTGTACTGGATCATTCTTTACACCTGTTGAAAGGGTTGTGAGGTTCTTTAGAATATGCATTCTCCACGTCAATCCTAGTTGATAGACTTGAGAACCTCTGCCAAATTATTTAATTCTCCAGAAAAATTCAGAAATAATTTCTGATGCAACAAATTTACAAAACAAAGTCAATACAGAGTGCCATTTATTTTGGAATAATTCATCTTTTAGAGAACGCCATGTGATATGTAATGTAAAGTTGCCATATTTACTCTCCATATAAGTTGGTAAAGTTATAAAACTTTATTTATTTGCTAATTAGAAACAAATGCATAGAATACCAATGTCTTTTGTGAAACTATTTGAATAATGACATTCTAATAACTTTTAAACATTTGTTTAAATTATAAGATTGTGTTTCCCTGACAGTTTTATTTTTGTGTGTCTAATTTCCACTAATTACAACTGTCGCAACTTGGATCAGTTACAAAAAAGCAATGTTTATCTATAATATACATTATTGCAAATATTAGTATTTAGAACAAGAAAAGTATTGTCTATTAAACCAAAATGATAATAAGTAGGTGCAGTTTTGGGTATTCCAATAACTGTGTATTTTGAATGGAGGAAAGTGTAATGATGATTTTTTTCCTTTATATTTCATTACTTAATAGATTTTCTCCACATAATTGGTCATGATCTCTGAGGGGAAAAAAAAGTACCTTATTGTTTTAAAAATAATACCAAGTATATTGGCACAGCATGTCCATTGGAATTGATGTTTTAGAAATAAAATTATTTTCAAGTAGTATCTTCTGCAATTAAACAAGTCAAACAACGTCCTTATATTTTGTTCTATGAAGGGCGATTTTTCTCATAATAGCATTTTGCAAAAAAATCTGTCATTCCAATTTTGATTGTTTTTTTCAAAATAAATTACTTTCAAATATGTGAAAGACTTTAAAGAGGTCTCTGAATAATGATGGTAACAGTAGAAATTAAATAAACTTGATAGCTAGTATTTGTTTTATTGCTAATACATTTTATGATTCAATAGCATTACAATGTTTTCCTAATTTTTGTTACAAAAGGAAAGTAAAACAAGAGTTTATTGTGGCAATACTTCATACTGGCCTACTTCTGTAAATTGTCTTTAAGCTCTAGGGTAAAGAGAAGAACATTCATGTTTTTAAATTGGATACAAAAGCAGTTTCTATCCCGTAGCTGTTGTAGCATGAATTGTGAGATGGAAACTATTAGGTATGTCTAAACATATTGTACTCAGCAAATTATAAACATTTTTTTTTTTTTTTTGGTGTGCTTTACCTGGGGTGAGCTTACTTAGATTTGTATTGAATATGTTAAAAGCATAATATAAGTTATTAAACATTTTCAGTTTCTAATAACATGATTCTCGAGGCATGTGATGCAAGCTCAGTGCTATTCCTTCAACATATTAATTCTTTTCAGAATAGAATATAGTCAATGTTTCTGGGGAAAAAAGGAAAGAAAGGAAGGAAGGAAAAAAAGCAGAAAGAAAAGGAGGGAGGGAGGGAGAGAGTCAGGGGAGAAGAAAACTGGAATAAGAAAGAAAGAAAAAAAAAGAAGTAAGCAACTATGACCAGTTATATTGAGGATGTGGGAATACAGGCAGGCACTTTAAGCATTGAAATAATGCCTTCATGATTAACCTCTGTAAGTAACCTTCATAATTAAATACCTTAAAGTTCTGTTATGTGGTATGTGTGAAGACAGCCAAAAGGTTATTTCTAACACATGTTCTTTCCATCACATGTGGAAATTCCTATTGATTTGATTACAACCCAGTTTTTAGATAAATATTTAGTGAAATGGGACATACATTCATAGTGTCCCTCTCTCTATAGGAAGGTACTAATTAAAGTTTTGCTTCTAAAATATATTTTATATTAAGAAAACATGGATTTAAAAAAATTGTTACAGGTGTTTATTTTAATATTCGTAATTTGGGAGCTAAGAGGAAGGGAAGTTGAATTTGTTAAGTTCTGTCTCTATATTTTCATTTTGATATTGAAATTACAATCAGTAAAAATGATAATCTTATCAGATTGGTTAATTCAGATTAAAAAGAGTAATCCATTGGTTCTTAACCCTATTTTCAGTATGATTAACATTATGCTTTCCTACCTATGTTCAATGTGCTTTTCTGTATAGTTATACTTACACAAAGCCATTTACATTTTATTTGAATTAACATCTCAACTTCTAATTGTAATTGTAGCATTAGCCACACTAATTTTAACATTTTGTATATTTCTTTACCTGGTTGGAATTGTCAATATCACTTCTGATTTTTGTTTTTTCCCTACGCTATTATCCACCTCATGAATGGCAAGCATAATGAGACTATTGTTGGTTTCATCATGTAACTTAGGACAGGTAGCCTTTGAAATCTGAGAGGAATGTTTGTTCTACCAGTAGTCAGTATACATCAGAGGAAAGACTTTCTCCTTATTGGCTTTCATCTGAACTATCCTCTCATTTCCCATAAGTTTTTCTTATATTTTCTTTCCCTGGAAACTTAACACATGGGGAAAAAAGGAAAGAAAGAAAGGAAGGAAGGAAGGAAAGAAAGAAGCAAAGCAGGGAGGGAGTCAGAGGAGAAGAAAACTGGAATAAGAAAGAAAAAGAAAATAAGAAGTAAACAATTATGACCAGTTATATTGAGATTCTAAGATGTGTTCTCTCATAGGATATCAACCAACAGCGGTGTGGTAACTACTGTAAGATTGAATTTATTATAGTAGTAGCATGAATACTTCCGCATTTATCTTAGCTAGCTTCACATTCCAATGTAGATTCAATCATTTTGATGATAGCTCAACATGAAGGATGAATGAAAAGAGCATGCATCTCTCTTCATCATGAAACACTCGCAATTGAGTTTTAATGCAATTGCTTGAGTGTATCAAGAAAACGCTTAGAGGAAATCCCGAGCACTACACAACACATCCACTCATTTCTTGTTAATAACAGCTCTGTCAGATAAAGAGAGGTAGGTCTTTTTGCAGTGGTATCATTGTAAGCCTTGGGAAAGGGCTGCCTGTCAAGTTCAAATAGAAGTTTACAGAAAGCACTTAAAATTTAAGCTGCCTGGATGGTTCTTTTAACCATATTGCACTATGCCTGTAGTTTTGATAGTTATACTTTGCCTCAATTAAAGGATGTCCATGTTAGTGACCTAAGTTACATTCTTAGGTGATTGCAATCGAAAAGAAGTTCAAAAGTGTAACTTTTTAAGGCTATGCCTGCATGTAAAATATACCTTTTCATACCAACTGTATTAATTTTATTTTTGTTTATATTGGAATTTCTAATGGATAGAGAGAATTCTCCTATGTAAGGATCATGCGCTATGGATTGTTGTGAATCATACTATTTCTCTGTCCTCTTACTTCTACAACTGAAGAGTAACAATTTCTATGATGCTTTTTCTGAAAAGTAAACCTACGTTAGTCTCTCTCTCTCTCTGTGTGTCTGTCTCTGTCTCTCTCTCTGTCTCTGTCTCTCTCTCTCTCTCTCTCTCTCTCTCTCTCTCTCTCTCATTTTAAAATAGTTTCTTTAAAATAATCAAAGTTTTTATTGTTTATGTGCTGGCACCAGACAGATACCAAGGCAAATTAAATAGAGGGTCTATAAACATTTTTTCACTCCTTTTGAAAGTAGATGCAACATTTTGCATTTAGAAATTGTGTATTCAAATGAGTTTTTACAGTGACAGGTACGAAGAAACTGAAGTATTTTAAAATATACTTTGTTATTGAGCTCAGAGTTTAAAGGTGTTTAAATGTAAATTATTATATTTCTGTTTAAATAGATTTTAGTCAAACAAAAACAACAATAAATTTTGGTAAGCTTAAATCTTCCCTTAGCCATTAAATTAGTCAACAAGGTCAACCATAATAAAATACCACAGACTAGGAGGCTTAAACAACTGAAATCTATGTTCTCATAGTTCTGGAGATGCAAATCAGAGATCAAGGTTCTCACAAGGTTAGTTCAACCACCCTTTCATTGCTTCCTCACATATGGGGAGAGAGAGAGAGAGATCTTGTGTCTCTTCTTATAACACCAGTCCTGTTGGATCAGGGTCACTCTTACGAGTTCATTTATCTTTAATTATTTCTTTACAGGCCCTATGTCCGAATATATTCACTTTGGGGTTAGAACTTCAACATATGAATTTTGAGGAAACACAATTCAATTTGTAATAGCCATCAATTTGTCAGTTCTGAATTACTGAATATGTTATTGTCAAAAATCAATTATAAACCAAGTTAGTGCTGGACAGTTAAACAGGACTAAAATGGAAAAATATATATTCTGATTTATCAAATGTATCTCCTTAAGTCAGATAACTTAATAGAGTTGAAAATAAGCCCCTGTAATTTATGATATAATTGCATTAGGAAAATGAGGATCCAGTTTGCTCTTATGACAAGAAAAAATTGAGGGGAGCCCCATAAACAATCTGAGCCCTTGTCACAGACTGACTCTGCAGCATTCCATCCATCCTGTTAGGTAGGCATCCTTAGAATCACCCCTGCTTCTCTAGCTTTCAGCAGAACGTTAGTATGAGGACAGAAGCAGCCAAGCAAAGGCCTCATAACATTGCCTTTGTAATACAATACATACTTCTTGTGCATGAAGGGGTTGAGATAGAGTGATTGGTACAATCTCTCTCTCTCTCTCTCTCTCTCTCTCTCTCTCTCTCTCTCTCTCTCTCTCTCTCCCTCTCCCTCCCTCTCTCACTTTCATTTCTTCCTTTTCTTCATGTTTTCTTTCTTTTAACCACCTGCTGTTAAAGAGTGCTTAATCTTACATAACAATATGGGTGTGTTAGGAGGAATACAAATAAGAACTCCATGTTACTTTAAGGTAATACAGAATGTCATCTGCTGCGGTGAACCAGGGACATAGATAGAGATAATAGAAGTTGGTTTTGGAGATAGAGCTCTGAGGCTTTGCTCTACTGCTCACAGTTTTGGTATCTCAATTTCGTACCTGCAAAAGGAGCATATCTTGTATCAAACTCATTAAGTTGTTTTCAGGAGTAGATGTAATAGCCATAATACAGTAACTTGCCCATAATAAAGGCAATGAAGATTGTTGTTATTCTTCTTTAGTACTATTGTATCAGAGTTTCATTTTAGGATTACAACAGGAGTAGAAGTTTCCTTAGGGACATGGATTACAATTTTGCATTATACTTCACTTTTGTTATAATTTAATACTATAAATGTACTAATCATGCAAAACAAACAAACAAACAAACAACAAACAAACAAACAACTATCATGTGCTTTATTGATTCTATTTTAGGCAAAATTACTGCTTGTATTTTTAATGGGACCCATATAGTAGTTGGTGAGTATTCTGAGAAAATGATTAGAAGACAGCCCTGTAGGAAAATTTGGTTTAAAAAGAATTCAAAAGTAATAGCAGGCATAAAACACAATGAGTCACTGCTGAATCTTACCAATGGAAAATATTCCTTATTTCAGGATCTAGCTTCAGATACCTATTCTGTCATTGGGGTTGGTGTAGTAAGTGGGTGAGAACCAGATATCAAAATGTGTATATGCTAATTTACTCTGGGGCTCATATTAAGGAATGTACACCCTAATCTCTAAATTAATCCTTCTTAAGTTTTTATGGGTTTCTTGATTCTTTCCCCCTCAATCCTTATCTATCATTCTACATAACATGAAGAGATAACAGTAATTGGCTGATGAGTTTAAGGGCTGCAGTACTAGGGAAAGTTTTGGCTTCATTAAGAGCTTCTTCTGAACAGATTATAGTATACTTATAGTGATTTTCAGGATGTTTGGCAATTTGCAGTGCTTTGCTGAATCTGAAAATTGTTATATAATCAGTTACATGCCTTTGTGTATGTTTTATTCCACTTCAGTAAGCCCAAAGCAATTGCTAGAAGCAGGCAACCTTGATGAAAATGTAAAAATGAGTTGAGTTTTCTTGGTTACTTACCAAGAGTCATTTTTTCTTCTACCTAGCTATACCATTCCCCAGTTGACTGATATTTTATTTTCTGATGCCTCTCTGTCCAGGTCCTAATCTTGTAGATATCATTTTATTCTCTGTATATTAACTTGGTGTTTAAGAGACTAAGCTTTGGATTGAGAGAAAACTGGATCTAAATTCCAACAGTAATACTTACTAGTTATGTATACTTGGGTGTGTCTCAGTTTTTCTATCTGTAAACTAAGTGTATTAATAGTTATGTCAGAAGTGTTTAATGTACTTATTTATATAAAGAACTTAAAATAATGCCTAGAAAGAGTAAATGCTAACGGAAAAAAAAAAAGGCGACCCTGTAAGAAGCATGTCAGCAATAGTGAATGAGGAGCACTGCCAACCCTTTTCCACAGAAACAACCATAACTGGTGAAATATAGCAACCATTTGAAGTCCTTGGAAATTGTCCTAAGGTCATAAAGAAAATGGGGAAACATTTATTCATGGAAAATATACTAAATCGTCATAAAAATAGTGAAAGTCTGTGATAACCTTTTTACTCCCACTCCCTGAACTCAGCATGATGGAAGCGCTACACGCAGGTAACAGCTAAAATCACAAAGTTCTCTCTTCTCACAGCTCTCAGTTGAGAGCTACAATATCTCTCCCAGTTCCATGTTGCAGAAGTTTTACTACAGGCAAGAAAGGCTGAGCAATCTGGTGTTCTCTTTTTTCACTTAGCCACCACTGATGGGACAAAAGTTCTATTTAGGTGAGGTGGATCAAGAATGTGAGAACCCCCAATCACCTTCACCACAGCTCACTCATAGCACAGCGATTTTAGAGTTGAGATGAGGCAAGCTGAGATGACAAGAGGCTACTGCTCCCAATCAGAACACTGCTTTTAAAGCAGGTGATCACTTTGACAGAAGCAAGCCACTGTCCACACCTACCACTACACTACAGTGGCTCAGAGATTCTGCCCAGGGGACAGGCAGGCTGTAAAAAAAGAGTTTATAACCTTCCCTAAATGGCCCGGATTTACTTGGAACAGAGTGTGGGGAAGTTAAAAAATCAGTGTGCTTGAAAAAGCAATGCACATTATGGTGGTAAACAATTAAGAACACACTGGTAGCTATATAATGGTAATAAGCACAATGATACACTAGCTAAAATTTCAATAGAAAGTACTATATATGAAAAAAAAAAGGAGACAAAGAAAAACTCTACTGGTGTGGGATTAAAACTTCAAGGACTGGCTTCAAAGACTATTCTTGAAAAGAGGCCCTAATTCAATTGGCTCAAATTATATAGCACTTTATGCCCCAGGGTGGTGTCAAAAACAATTCTGCACTCAGGCATCAATTAATGGATGCTGGATATGATACCAGTTGAGTAATATTTGCTAGAAGTTTACCAGGAAATTCAGAGAAAAACATACGAAAAGAGAACCTATCTCAAACCACTTTCATTCTGGGAGTGGGGATTCAGGGTGACTCTGTGCATGCTCATACTTGTTGCCTTTGAGGAGTGACATCCTAGGCTTCAGACTGCAGGGGAACTAGACTTCACTGAAATAATCTAGCCAAATAAACAGTGAATACATATCCAAACAAATGATAATAATAACAAGCTCTGGAATGGAGGTGAGAAGACTTACATACAGTTGTTACATTTAAATCTAAAATTTCCACTTTTCATCAAAAAAACAACAAAAGAAAATAACCCAAAAAACCAACAAACAAGAAGACATGCATAAAAAAAAGGAAAACAAGATCAACATAGAAAAGAAGCAGTTAACAGAAGTATCTTTGAGAAGTTCCAAGTGTTAGCTGTAGTAGACAAAGACTTAAAAGAAGCTATTATAAATAACATAAAACAAAAATAAAGGTAACAATTCTTACAGAATTAAATAAAAATTTGGTTATAAAGTCTTATTAAGTTGATAATTTCAATAAAAAGATAAATGTAAATTATAATAAAACAACCAAATGGATATTATCGAGTTGAAAAGAGCAAACACAAATTTAAAAAAAAAGAAAAATGTAGTGGGACTTTATATTAATTTGGAGCTGAAAGAATAAAAGACCAGTTAACTTAAGATATATCATTTAATGATTATGTAATATGAAGAGCATATAGATTTAAAAAATGAGTCAAGCCTCAGAGAAATGAGAAATATCATTACGTATATAAACATAAGTAATGGGAGTAACAGAAGGAGAAGAGAGAAAAGAAAGAGAAAAACAATTGACAAAATAATGGCTGAAAATTTCCCAAATTTGATGAGAAAAATTAATCTATATACCAGGAATTTCAAAATACTCCAGGTAAAATAAATACAAAGAGATCTGCACCCAGACAAGTCACAGTAAACATGTTGAAAAACAAAGATAAAATCTTGAAAGGAGCAAGATAAAAAAATTACTTGTCATGTAAAAGAAACAATGGCAGAATTGATAGGAGATAATTTAATTCAATAATAATACTTAGATATTACAATACTAGAAGTACAATAATAGGTAGAACAACTAGTGAAAAGATCACCAAGAAAGTAGATGGCTTGAATGACACTATATACAAACTAGTCCTTACAGACATCCATAGAGAAATTCACCCAACAACAAAGAATAACCTTTATTCTTTAATACATATGGAACATAATACAACATATCTGAGGCCATAAAGCAAATTTCAATAAATTAAAAGGACTACAATTATACAAAGTATATTGTCTGATTACAATGGAATGAAATTAGAAGCAATTGAAGAAAATTTGGAAAACTGAAAAATACTTGGATAGTAAACAACATATTTCTAAATAACCTAAATGTATAAGAAGAAATCACAAGAGAAGTTACAAAAGATTTTGAGATTAAAGAAAACAAAATCCAACATACCAAAATATATGGCATGCAGCTGACACAGTGGAATAAAGGGAAATGCGTAGCTGTAAATGCCTGTGCTTAAAAAAAGGAATAGCTAATATTGATGATCTAATGTCTCAACTTAAAACACTGAAAAAGTAAAGCAAATAATACATTTAAGGCAAATAGAATGAAATAAACAATAAGAATACAACAATAACTAATTAAATAGGAAAACAAAAGAGAAAAAACAAAAGTCGCACCTTTGAAAATATCAATAAAATGAACCTACCTTTACCTAGATTGATCCCCCCTCCACCCTCCAAAAACAGAGTTAAGGAAATCCCAAAGCACTGAAATCTGAAATGAAAAGAAGGACATCATTACCTTTCTTGCTAAAATAAAAATCTAAGGAGATGAGTTCTGTACGTCAATCTACCACAAACTTTAACTAGTGTTTGTTTTTATATATGTATTAGAAGCTGTTAGCTCTGGGAGAAAACCTGGGGGATTCTTTCAGATAAGGAGGCTTCATGGAAAAGGCAATTTACATGCCTTGAAAATTGGGTATGCTACTGATAAGTTGTGTTATGACAAATGTCATTCTTGGTTAAGGGAATAGCATGAATAATTAAAAATTTAAAAAGTAATAATAATTAGTATTATAGAATACGAAGTATTAAGGGGAAGTAATGAAATAAGACGCCAAAATGATGTGGAGCATGGAATGTGGAGATCAAAGAAGGATATTTTTTGAACTCATCATGGATCTATTTTTTGTAGAAATTTAATCAGCTGGGAGTATGTTGCAGGTCATTCTTAGGAGAAAGATGAAAGACAAGGATTTGCATAATGCATATGAGGATACTAGATGAAGTTGGAGCTTATATAGTAGAAAGAGATGTTAAAGTTTGCTTATCTGGGGAAGTATTTCAAGTTTAATGTGTAGGGCATCACATTAAATACTAGGGCATCATCAAAGTTGTCAGAGAAATAAGAGTAAAATGCTAAAAGCAACTCATACTGTTCTTTTCTTATTCCACATAGCACTAAGCAACCTTTAATTTTATGGCCTACTCATTTGTGCCTCTCACCCTTTCTATTGTAAACTTTTGGGGGACAGGAACCATGACTGCGTGCATGGCATTCAATAAACATTTGTTGAATATATGGATAAATGAAAGAAGGAAGAAATGTGTAACACATGATATAGTTTTAAAAGATCAACTAAAACATCAATGTTAACAAACAAATAGTGAAACCCAATCAAAACTTAAGATGCCCTAATTATTTCAAGTTGTATGAGAAGTGATTTCTCTAGATTTTCAAATATTAGGCAAATTGTTTGCATGCTTTAGTGTACATAAGAATTGCTTCATCAAAATACAGATTACTGTGCTCTCACTACCCCAGTTTTTTTATTCAATAGGTTTTAGTGCCCCAAACTTCATTTCTCTTCTTTTCTTTTCTTTTTTGTTTGCTTCTTTTGTTTTATTAAATTTATTGGGGTGAAATTGGTTAATAAAATTCAAGTGCACAATTGTATAATATATCAACTGTATATCACATTGTGTGTTCACCACCTACAGGCAGATCTCCTTCTGTAGCCATGCATTTGACCTCTTTACCCTTTTCTACCTCCCCCCATCTTCCTTTCCCTCTGGTAACTACCATATTGTTGTCTGTGTCTATGAGTTTTTGTTTGTTTTGTTAATTTGCTGCTTTCAGTTTTGTATCCCACATATAAGTGAAATCATATGGTTCTTGACTTTTTCCAGTTGATTTATTTTGTTTAGCATGATAATCTCAAGATCCATTAATGTTGCAAATGGCAGTATTAGATATTTTCTTATGGCGAAGTAATTGCAATATATACATATATACACACATGTGTATATATGTATGTATCATACATATATATGTATACATCATACATCATTTATATAGATATATATGTGATATATATATATATATATATATATATATATATATATATATATATATATATATATCCAATCATCTATTGAAGGACACTGGTTGTTTACATGTCTTGGCCAGCATGAATGATGCTGCAATGAACGTATGGGTACATATAGCTCTACAAATAAATGTTTTCAAACTCTTTGGGTAGTAGATACCCAGATGAGAGATTGTGGGGTCATGTAGTAACTCTATTCTTAATTTTTTGAGGAACCTTTACACTGTTTTCCATAGTGGCTGCACCAATTTACATTCCCACCAGCAGTGAATGAGGGTTCCTTTTCCTCTACAACCTCTCTAACACCTGTTATTATTACTTGTCTTGTTAATACTAGACATTCTAACAGGTGTGAGGTGATATCTCATTGTGGTTTTGATTTGCATTTCCCTACTAGCTAGTGAAGTTGAACATCTTTTCATATATTTGTTGGACATTTGTATGTCTTCTTGGGAGCAGTGTCTGTTCAAGTCCTCTGCCTAGTTTTTAATTGGATTTTTTTTGGTGTTTTTTTTTTTTTTTGTAATTGTTGTTGTTGTTGAGTTGTATCAGTTCTTTATATATTTTGGATATTAACTCCTTATTTTGGGTATCTTCTCCTTTTAGGTTGGTTGCCTTTTTGTTTTGTTGATGGTTTCTTTTGCTATGCAGAAACTTTTTAATTTGATACAGTCCCATTTATTTATTTTTGCTTTTACTTCTCTTGCGTTTAAGAACAAAAGTGGAGGTATCACTCTCCCTGACTTCAATTTATACTACAAAGTGACAGTAATGAAAACAGCATGTTATTGGCAGAAAATCAGACCAATGGAACATAATTGAGAGCCCAGAAATAAACCCACATATATATGGGCAAATAATTTTTGTCAAAGGAGCCAAAAACATACATGAAGAAAAGAAAACTTCTTCAATAAATGATGGTAGAAAAATTTGAAAGCCACGTGCAAAAACAAACAAACAAACAAACAAACAAACAGAAAAACCCAAAAAACTAGACTATTTGTCACCATACACAAAAATTAACCTAAACCTTCATTTCTAAAATGCTGTTAATGGTGAGTTAGGATATATATTGAGAAATGCTGAATTAGAATTATTTCTCCAATATTTTAATGTGGTTGTTCTCAGAAAGTAAGTTTAGCAACTATAAATAAACAATTTTCCATACTTCATGAAAAAACAACAACAAAAAACAAATAAAGCTAGAGATGAGTATTTTCACGTGGTTGGAAGTTCTATAATACAGTGAAAAGAGCCCATGTTGTGGCTCTAGTGGAACTAACTTTTGTTTCTACCTCCATTCCTTACTTGCTTTTGGCCTTAAACACATCACTGACCTCTGACTGAAGGTACATAGTAGTACTCAGTTAACAGTAACATCATAAGAGAGTGGCAAAAGCAATAGTTTGAGGATCAAAGAGATCTCTATGCAAGTCTCACATATATTCTAGTATGTGACAGAAAAATAATTTATTTGAACCTTAGTTTCCGCACATATAAAAATATTTAACTAATTGTGTCACTGTAAGGATTACAGAAGATAATACATATGAAAGACTGAAACATAACTACCACATAAGTATTTAATAAATAATTGTTAGAATTATTTTTGTATTCACTGTTTTAAATTCTCTCTTTCAAAAGAGAAAAATCTTACATGCAAAAATGTATTATTCTTACTCAGTTTTAATTAGGATTATTCATCCATTTATTTCCTTTCTTTCAAATTCCATGCTAATTGGGAACTTGTTGTCTCTACTCTATCAGAATGCAATTTATTCCCCTCATACAGCCCAACATATTTTGAACCAACAGAAATGGTCCATATAGTGTAACATATATTTATATAAATATAAAAGGAGGAATTTTGGATTCAGTGAAATGGTTTGCTATTATATCAATTTGGATATATAATGTGGAAATAAATAAAGACCAACCAAATAAGAACAAGTAAAGGATATTTATTCAGGGCTTGCTATATATAACAGGAGAGTAACTTGCATTTTGGCAGACAAAGGTACGCAGGCAGAAGAGGAAAGCTTTACAGTGGAAAATGTTAGGACTTCCTTCAGCCCTGAAGGAAGGCTATTGGTATGAGGCAGAAGGAGGTGGGCTAAACAGAAGTGAGTCATCCTATATGATTGGTTAGCGGTGTGTATTTGCCTTTCTCTGATGGTCCTACGTTTAAAGTGAGTTCAAAAATTATGGCAGTTATGAGTTATTTCAAATTCTGGCCACTTGGGATCAATTATTGCGGGGGTTATTGTTTGGCTTTCTGGATTGGTTGCTAGAGATAGCAACCAATCTGAGACTTCCTACAAGTCTGACTTATAGAAAGCAGGCTGGCTACCTGGGCTGGTTACTGTAAAAAAAAAAAAAAATGCGGGAGGGGCTTGGTTTCCTGGACTGGTTGCTGTAGATTTGGGTCACAGATCTATTTTTATTTATGGTTTGAACATTGTCCATTTGAAGATTTGGTACCTCAACAAAAATGGTGATTTAATAGAAAGTCTTAATATTTTAAGAATTTCCTAGATTGACTTTTGCACCTTTGTAAAGATTATGATATAAAAGTAAAGAGGTAGTAGACAGTCAAATAACAATAAAACAGAAACAGAAACAACATAAAACCCCCAGGGGCCAGTTAAAACTCATAGGGAAAGCAAAAGGATGTACCTTAAAAAAAAAAGGTGAGTGGATATTCATTGTAATTTCTTTTTATTTTTTTCCTCTATGATAGATATGAAAATAAATTTTATCTAGGGATAGTATAACACTATGCCAATTATAAAACGTTTCTTGTCAACTTGTTTGGTAAAAATGTCAAAGAATCACAGAAATTTATTTAAGAAATTAAAGGAAATAAGATAAAATATAGCATATATGGAAAGAAATATGCGGTGGATTTTTTTCTAATTCATATAATAGTGGTTTGCAAATATGCTGTACAATTTTATGAAATAATACAATAGCATTTTTTTTTCCTAGCAACTGTTTTTCTTGTTTATAAGAAAGGCTAAAATGAGTAAAACTCACTAACCATGTTAAAGCAAAACTTGCAAGTGTTAAGAATAGAGATTTTATAAAATTTGCACATTTAGTATATTATGTTTAAAAGTTGTAGCTAGTTTATTTTCACCCTTTTCATTGTGAACCATTGTGATTAGATTAAATTATTTCACTCAACATTATTAGCAGCAACACTTTTGGTTCAACTTTTGTTCTGCAATCTGTAGAAAAACCTATGGTTGACTTTACTTTTCGAAATAATTTAAAATAATCTGGTAAAGTATATATACATTAAATCTAACTTGCAAAATATTTCGAGATAGTAATACCAACTTTTCTAAATGATGGCTTTCTTGCTAAAATTTCATACATTTCAATAAGATCTTTCATTTACTTTATGATTTATTTAGAAAACTCAGAAATAAAATGAATCCCTAATATTTTATCATGTTAGAGCCAGACTGCCTAGTTGGAATTTGGTTCTAACTCTTACCAAATGTTGACCTTGGACAAATTGTTAACATCCCCATGCTGTAATTACCTTGTCTGTAAAATCGGCATAATAGTAGTATCTATTTCATGTTTTTTTTGTTTTTGTTTTTTTTAAGATTAAATTACTTAACGTGCGCAAAACATTTAGAACAATACCTGGTATAAAGTAAATGCTGAAAAAATTTAGCTATTTTTATTTTTATTTATGATACTGAGAAAGAGCCATTAAATGAAAAAAAATGATGATAAATGTTTTGAACTTAATTTTAAGCAATAAGCTATGTCCTAATACTTCAAATACAAACAGTGCCAGGACTAGAAACAAATCCCATGCAATTATTTTCAGCAGAACACTGTTAGTAATTTATTGAGTTCTGTTGCACTGGTTTTACTGTTGTGTTAACTTCTATTTTTGATCCTAGTTATTTATTTGAGCAGAAATAAGACTTGGAGATAATCAGTGTTGACATGATGACTACAGGACTTGGGTTATTTATGAACTATCACTGAGGGCTCAGAGAAAAATCTAAATCTGCTCAGGATTAAGCTTATCAAACGTGGAAAAAGTAAACAGTGCAGTTCAGCATAGCAGCACCGAAAAAACACTGGATTTAGAATTTAAATACACAGTTTTAAATCTTGCTTATGACAGCTATGTAACATGTACTTAATTTTTATCATCTTCATGTAACTGGTAAATGGAGGTAATAGCACATATTTTCTCAATATTTTGAATATGCAGTGAGTTAATTCCTGAAAAAATTAATGTCTAGACATTTTGTTGTTAGTGTTGCTATAGAAGATTGATCATTAGTTATTTTGTTACTTAGAGGCAAGAAATATAATCCAGTGTGAATTTTTTCATGGGCAGCCTTACAAAAGAAGGATTTCAATCCTTCTCTAAAACTGACTGAAAACACTTGAAGACTACACTAATTTTTCTAGGGACACTTGAATAATCACACAAGTCAAAACCAGATATTATGATTCATCTCTGCCAAATACAGTAAAGTTTGGATGAACTGAAAGATGGTTTTAAGAACATGTATGCCTGTGTATGTGTGTTAGTTCTGCTGACTTCCCAACAAGAAAGCAAAGGTAAAGGAAGAACCATTCAATATTTATTTACTTTGAATTACAAGGTTGAAAACTGTAGTGAAGTATAGGACACCCAAAGAAACTAAACAACAGAAATTAGATATTTTCATTTTTTACTACCCTGCAATCTCATTTTGAGAAATGGCTTTGAGATGACACAGGGTAGAAGGAAAGGGAATATGACTTTTGTCTTGATAACTGCTGACCAGAGTCAAGGAAGCAGAGATTTAAAATAGTAAACACTAAAGCATCAAACAGAACCTCACTTGAAGTACCTCATAGAGAACTGAGAGGGGAGGAATGCTGAAAACCAAGGGAGATGTATGTTCAAGGTAAAATCAGTGAGCGAGTGTTTTGAACAACATTCCTGAATTGCTAGCTGCTCTAGATCATTCCCTTTCCCCGCCCCCCACAGCATGCTTAAATGAACTGTGGAACCACCTAGCACTGATCTCATTCAAAAGTTCTTAAGGCAGTGTATTAGTGAGGGTTCTCCAGGGAAAGAAAACCAACAGGATGTGAATGTATATAGAGAGATTTATTTTAAGTAATTGACTCACACAATTACAGAGACATGATGAATCCAAAATCTAATGGGGTAGACTAACATGCTGGAGACTCAGCAAAGAGTTGCAGTTCCAGTCCAAAGGCAGTCAGGGGGCAGAATTCCTTCTTGCTTAGGAGAGGTCAGACTTTGTTTTATTAAGGGCTTTCAACTGGTTGGATGAGGCCCACCCACTTCATGGAAGGCTTTGGCTTTATTCAACATTCACCAATTTATATATTAATTTCACACACAAAAATACCTTCACAGAAACATTCAGAATAATCTTTGACCAAATATCTGGGCATCATGGCTCAGACAGGTTGATAAATAAAATTAACTGCCATGGGCAGTAAAGAAGTAGGGTTGCTCATCAATGAAATAAACAAAAATTTAAAAGTAGTAACAAAATATGAAAAGTGAAAGAGAAATTAAAACATTCCTCATTTTAAAAAATCTCAATGAAAAACAACAAATTATTTTCCATATGTTATTAGAATTAATGTAAATATGGACTTACTAAAAGAAAAGCGGATCAGATAACATCATTTTTCTGTTCAAACTTTTTATTGGCTGTTGAGTTCATTTAGAGAAAATAAAATCTTTGGAAGGATTTATAAAGCCTTGTGTTATTTGACCCCTTATTAATTATCTGACCTCATTTCTTTCTACATTTCCCCTTGATCACAGAGCTCTAGCCACACTCGCTTCTGATGTTCTTGACGTTCCAGCATGCCTTCCCCCTGAATTCTTACACTGGAGGTTCCTTTTGCCTTTTCTGAGGTGTTTGCACAACCATCTCCTTCACTTCTGCCCAGTGTTTGTTCAATTTCACCTTCTCAAGAAGCCAAGCGTATTTAACACTGCAAATTTCCCCACACTGTCTTCACATATTCACCTTCCTTTCTCTGCATTGTTTCTTCTTTTTTTTCTATAGCAAGTATCATATTCAAACATTCTATATTATTCACTTTTTTTCACTTTTGCCCTCACCACCCTGACCCAATTAAAATGTAACTTACACTGGGCAGGGACTTGGTGTGTTTTGTTCATTGATATATCACAAGCATCTAGAATAGTATCATAGCAGGTAGACAAAAGATTTGTTAAATGAATAGATAGATGAATGAAGCAGTGATTTTGAAGAAAAAAAATATAAAGCAGTGTTCCTATTCTAGAAAAAAAGTAGAAGTAGAAGCCAAAATTATTGAAGTTGAGCCATAAAAATAGTACAAACATATAGATACAGATAAAATTAAAATTAAGGTAAATAATATTTTGCTCAACTATGCAAAAAAGCTTGAATGTCTATGATGTATTATTTTTTCAGGGATACAAAAATTTCCAAACTTTATCTTAAAACACAGAAGATATTTACAATCCAAATACCTGAAAATATTGACAAACCTCAAGAACAGACATTTCTCAAGTAACAGGACAAGAAATTTTCATCAGTGAATTGTTTCGATGAAATATCATTCTGAAAATGAGATAATTCCGCTATAATTCAAAATGCCACAATGCACCGTAGGAGAAAATAGTTTCCCAAATTCATTTTTGACCCTACCCTAAGCCTGCTTCACATGACAAAACTAGTAGTGAAAAAACTAACTTCACTAATGAATTTAAAAGGAAAAAAAAAGCAGAAAATAAAAAATCAAGAAATATATTAATGCATATTATGAGACCAAAAAAAGTATCAATGATTTTAAGACTGTAAGAAATCAAGCTAGAAGATTAACTATTATAATTTACCATTTTAAATGTTGAAAAACAAAACACAATGTTACAGCAATTAACCTAGGTTGAAACTAACATATGAAGGCATAAATGTATTATTTAGATATAATTGGAAGATCAAAAATAAAATCGAATAAATATGATAATTCCATATGTGCTAAAAAAGACATTTCAAATCATTTGGGAGAAAACTGAGTATTCATTATGAAAACTGGCCAGCCAGTTGTAAAAAAAAAAAAGATGACCTGCAACTTTACGTGACTACTTGTATCAGGAGTAATTCCAGATGGATCGAATATTTAAATGTCAAAATGAGGCCAGGAGGCTATTAGAAGAAAAAACACATATTTTAAAAAGATAAACCTGGAATGGAGAAAACATTTTTAAATATAGAAACATACTTAAAAAGATGACAAATCCCTCAAAAGATATAGAGATTTGATCTTATTATATTTTATTTGAAAACTGAAACACAAAAAATAATGTTAAAATTTAGAAAGCAATGGCATGCTGGAAAAATATTTTAGATTACATATCAAAAGTAAAGAACTAGCCCTCTTTATATTAAAAAAAAATTCTTAAAAACCAAAAGACAAGAAAAAACTGTTGCCAAAAGATGATTCACACATACACAAAAACACAAGAACTTACAACCATCTAAATATGATGATCTGAAAAAGTACATATTAAATGAGGAAAATGTGACACATACGATTGGCATATGATTTTATTGCTATTATTTTGAGAAGAAAACACTGGGACTGTAAGTTGGTGAAAAACATGGTTTTGGAGCACAATTTGAAACATATTGTAAAATATGAAATACACATATTCTTTCGCCCACCAATCATTATTTGCATAAAAATAACACAGATTTCATATATATTATACATCTGCGTATGTATGAATTGTATATAGTCTCTGTGTGGAGACATACATCTATAAGCAGTGCCTAGAATTACAAAGAAATTATTAAGACTGATCATTTCCTTGCTAAACCCAGGATACAAGAGTAGAGTGATGAGTAGTCAGGGGAAAACAAACAATAACAAAGACCTGCAATCTTCAGTGTATATTTACCAATGCATTTATTTATTTATTTATTTATTTATTTATTTATTTATTTACTTTTGTACTCATCAGTATTTTTTTTTATTGTACGCCCTGATTGTTCTTTATGATTTATCTTAGTGTTTCTTAGGTTCACCTTAGTTCATGACACATGACAATTATCAGTCATGTATAGTCTGCTCTGATTAATTAGTTGATCAGTTATTTTTAGTAACACAATGAGCATCCATGAGTTCAAAACCCTGCACCAAGGCTAGAACTTTTGACAATAAACAACATGTACTATAAGTTCCCAACATAAACCATATACCTACCTTCTCCTACCAGAAAAAACAACTATCATAAATTCCCTATGTTTATCATTTTCTTGTTCTCCTCTTCACATTGTCTTATTATCTCTACATATATATTCCTGAAATATGTGTATTTTTTTTGAAATTATAAAAAAAAACTATAAAAAGTGTGGGGACTTAATTTTAAACTTCATATTTTATTCCTAAGATTCACTGATATTTTGGAACATTGCTATATTCAATAACTGCAGCAGTTAATATTCCATTGCATGAGTATCCTGTAGTATATTAATCTAGTCTCCTGCTGATCATCAGTAGACTTGTTTCTAAGTTTTCATTGTTATCAGCTGCTCCTATAAACATTCTGGAACATGATTGCTGCTGTTGATAGTCAGAGAATATTCTGCAACAGGAGAAAATGTCTGTTTTCCAGTGAGGATGTACCAATTTACAGTCCCATTAGCAATGTATCAGAGACCCTCTGACTAATATCTTGAACACTTAGCAATCTTCAGGCATTCAAGTTTTTGTAATTAATTGGTTGTAAACAGCATTTTTTTTGTAGTCTTGTCTTGCATTTTTCTGATCACCGTTGATGTTGAGTATCTTTTCCCATGTCTGTTTTCTCTTCTTTAAAATGCTTATTTATTTATGTCTCTTGACAATTTTTGTATTGGTAGTTTGTTCACTTCTTATTGATTTGTGTGATTTATGTATTTTTGAAATGTAAATATGATTTCATTTGTTCATAGCTTGCCATTTTCCCTCCCTGAAAGTAACTTTTGATGAAAAAAAGGTTGTAAATTTAATATATGGAAACATATTCACCTTTTAGAGTCAATCTTTTTTGTGTTTTGTTTAAGAAATTTTCCATACCCAATGTTCAAGCATATATTTACCTATATTTTATAGTATTAGGTTGGTGCAAAAGTAATTGCGGTTATTGCAATAATTTTTAATTTTTTAAACCACAATTACCTTTGCACCAACCTAATAAAAACAATTGAAGTTTTGTTTTTATCATTTCTCCATAATCTAGCTGGGTTATTTTTTATGTTACTGTGAGGAACAGATTCATTGTTTCCTGTTTTTCCGTATGTATAACAAATTTCAAAGATCAATTTTGATGAATAGTTTCTACCTTTACCATTTGATTGCTTTTCTAATTAAAAATAAAAGCAAAGGGAAATAACAAACACAATCCTAGGGTCTAGGATTAAACTCATTTTCACGTGGACATTAATCTACTTAAATAGATACACTTACATCATTTAAAACAATTCTATGTTCTTTTTCAAAGTAAATATTAGGGAGAGATTTACATGTCCATATGTACCCTGTGCTTATTTTCCAGTGATTTTTTTTTGTTTTTGTTTTTGTATTTCCCTCAAATTTTGCTATGAATGAACTAAGAAAATTCAAGGTAGGGCGCTTAAGTATCAAATTAAAAGCAGGGTTCAGGATGCTTAATTCTCAAATAGAAATATTAACATATTATAACATTATAAATTTTATTGTCCTTTTATTATTTTTAGGCACTGTTCAGTTATACATGCATGATCTCATTTTGTCCTCACAACAAGTCATATAGAGAGGTTTTATTATAGTCCCTAATTGGCACATGAGGGGGATTTAAACGGGTTATGTAATTTGCCTACATCATGTCATGTTTCCAGTTACTTGAACCTAATTTTCTATTATTCAAATACATAGTTATTTCCTATTATGTGAAATTATTTTTCTACTACCCTATTTTTTTTTTTTCTGTTTCTCATCCTATATTGTCTATGACCATGTCTATGTTTTACCTCTGTAGCTGACTGAACAAATTTATGCTCGGTCCTAATCCTCTTTTCATGAATGGGTCTTTTTTAAAATCCCAGATATATATATTTCTTCCTCTCGCATGTTGCTAAGAATGAAACAAGAAAACAAAATGTAGGATATTTGAGTGTGAAGTTACAAAAGAGATCAACTATCAAATAAAAGTTATTGCTTTCCACTATTCAAACCAGATCCCAAATATGATTTATTTTTTTAATGTTTATTTAAATAGAGAAGCTGAAAAAATGTATAGGTCAATATATGAAGATCAATGTAGCAAGTGTGTTGTACCACATGTATTTTACCAAGAATATATAAGAAATGGACCTGATCTTTCTTAATGGAAGTTATTTTACTTTTAGAAACAGAGTTTTTGAAAGGAGTATTGGTTAAAAAAAAAAAAAAAAATATATATATATATATATATATATATATATATATATATACACACACGTATATATATATATACACATATATATGTATATATATATATATATATATATATATATATATATATATATATTTAGAATTGTATACAGCATTAATTGAATAGTAACCAGCATGTAATTTCAACATTAAAATGTAACTACTAAAATAAAGAAAGCATTTTCTCCAGATGCCACCATACACCAGTAGCCCATCAAGCCCAGTATGACATTGATTCTTTCCCACTGTTTGAGCACTGATGCTCAGCAATGCCCTTGCTTGCAGATTCTGTCTTGGATGGCTCCATATGCTACTATAAGCTGGCAGTATAATCACTGTTCTCTGACAGAGGGTTGGCTGCGGCAGTAAACATGTCAAAGGGAGTAGCCAGCTACTTACTGAGCTTTAGGTGGCGCTGCCAGATGCCTTATCAATACTCTGTGCTGACACAGAAGATTTATGAAGAATCCAAACTGAATCAGTGTAGACACTGCTTGGGTACACAGAATCATTAGTTTTCTTCATATATCAGAATGGAAAGCCTTTCACTGTTTCTTACACATACTAATATTTTTTTGAAAAGAAAAGCTATTTACATATGAGCATAGTATCTTCTCCCATAGCTTCACATTCCCAACCAGTGCCTTAAGATTATTTTTCACTGCTCAATAGATGTATGTGTGTGTGTGTGTGTGTGTGTGTGTGTGTGTGTGTGTGTGTATTTCTTGTGTGAGTGTGAAGAACAGGGTAAAGGATGAATTTATGTGGGCCAATAGTTTTTTTGTTTTTGTTTTTGTTTTTTTTTTAACTTGGAGTATATAATGGATTATGTCTGTGAGGTAAAAACAAATACTTTTGTTGTATTTTAATTTAACATTGAGCAAAGTTGCCTGATGATACCCTAGCAGATTACCTATGTTTCAAACATATTTCTTCTTATTCCCATTGAATAACAGCTAACCAAATCCGTACGGGTGATCAGGGTTAATTATTCCTGCCAGTATGGTAATACTTACCATTGTCTCCTCATCTCTTAGCAATAGAAACCTAGAAGTTACTAGGTGGTTTGCCATAGTTTAAATCAGAATAGGACACTTGTTTACCCCTCTCCCTCCCACCCCCCACAGAAGTGATCCCCTTGGGGAACCATGATCTCCATATACATAGTGGTTAAAATTGTGTCTAAAAGAACAAAAATTCTCCAAGTAGGCCACTGTTGGGCCAACTTGTGCATTCACTCTTTGATTTTCAGTTCATGTATTCTGAGGGCAAGGAGCTTCCAGGTATTAGAGTGTGTGATACAGGTAATGAGTTTCATGTACAGATATATACTGCCTCCTTCCTCTGTGTTAAAGTGGGTTACCTGTTGTGATGTAATATGATATGGAATCATGTTCTGATGAGTCACTCTACCTCCTTAGTTATTAGTGGTGGATAAAGTGCTGCAAGCAGGAAAGGCATAACCATACCTGAAATATGTATCAGTTCAAGTCAAGATGGATCACTGACATCCCAGGATGGGAAGGCTCCAGTGTAATCAACATTCCACGATATAGGTAGTTGCTCTCCACAAAGAATGATGATGTATCGGGGCCTCAGCATAGCAATCTGTAGCTGGTAGATTGGGCTGTTGTCACTGTAGCTGGTTCAACTTTGGTAAGTGGGAGCCCATGTTGTTAGGCCCATGCAGAGTGTCCCTTCCACCATGGCTACTCTATTCATGTGTCCATTGTGGTTAATACTGTGATGGCTGCTAACACTGGCTAGATGATGTCAACTGGCGCAGCCATTCTGTATCCTTGGGTATTTACTTTAAAAAACACTAGATGATCTCTGCTGGGCATTGCCATACAAAACAAAGCTGTTCACATTTTGTACCCACTCTCATTGGCCCATCCACACATTTATTTCAAAGACTTTTTTGTCCCTCAGCTTCCAGGTTAATTTTAATTTAATTAATTAATTTGTTTTATTTTATTTTGAGGCTGCTGACCGATTAGTCATTTCACATGGCATTACCTCTGTGCACGCGCATATGCGCGCGCGCGCACACACACACACACACACACACACACACACACACACACACAGTAATTTGGTTTCCCTCCTACAGATCTGCCTTTGGGAGAATATTCCCTCATCACCATAGCCACGGTGAAGTGGGCTCTCTACTCCAATGGCAATCCACTTTTAGCATGCTCAAACTCACATTAATTCATCCTTGAAACACACTCAGGCATTTTCCTCCTCTGTCAGCTGATCATGAGGGGAGCACCATGCAGTCCTAGCTGTGAACGGAGGTTGCAGAATCTGTGCAGCAGGAGTGGATGGGATTGGAATCTGCCCTGTGGTTCTTTTTTCTCCCTAGTCATAAATGTACTTTTTCCATTTTATTATGTATTATTCCTGGACCTATCTGATGATATGACATGATGAATAAGTCTAAGAGAGCCAAGGTTGTTCTGGATACTCTTCAGAAATGAAATGTACTCCCACTCAAAATTTGGTTTGAATGTCCAGGCTGATAATGCCACACATATACCAAGAACAGTATGAAAAGTCTATTACTCACATAATGAGCTTTTCTGTGGAGATCAGAGTCTCTGTAGTAGGTTCAAAAATGTATTGAGAGAGAGATTAAGGAGGCTGGATTGGGGTTTTTATTGTGGTTAAGGAGTGGGGCCAGGAGGAGGGTTGCTACTAGTGTCAAAGGAGGGAGCGCCTGGGCTTTGTTATAGGTTTCCCAAATTTAGGACACAGGGCACAGAGAGAGGGGGTGAGGCTTAAAAGCTGTTAGCAAACATAACACAGGTCATTATGGGGAGTTATAGCTCCATGGTCATTTGATTTCTTGTAGCTCAGTAGCATACAAGTTTCAAATGGTGCACTAACTCCATTTTTTTTATATTTGCTGATAAAATTACCTTGCTCAAAACTCTAAGAGCTTACATTCTCCTATTAGGGCTTTCCATGAACCCCACCCAATGTCTTGTATTCCCATGGATACCTTTAGTATTATAGGGTCTGCTGAGTCATATGGCCCATGTAACATGGCTGCTTTGCACCTCAACATGAACCTGCTGCAAAAAACAACAACAAACAAAAAAAAAACTTTCCCATCTTTGGGTATTATTTAAACTAATGGTATTTTGTGTCATCCCAAAATGGGTTGAAATAATATCTCCAAATATGATGTATACAACTTCCACATCTCAAAAAATCTACTGGGCATTATGATTCCTTCTTTACATACTTAATGTGAGATGAAATAATTTGTTCATTATTTGGCATGTGGTACACATACATACAACCAAATATAGCGACATACCACTAAATCTCCCTAAAAAATTCACTGTTGTAAGGGGCGTGAATCTTTATAGGCTTTATCTCTCATCATCTAGAGCACCAAATGCTACGATGGTTCCAATCATACTGCCATTTTTCACTCACCTACTCTGATTAACTTAATACTCTTAATATATTAGAGAACATGCTAATTAATCTAGGTTTGGGCAAAAAATATAGCATGTGTCATCATCCTCTCGATGTAAATGTAAACTGCTTTTGATTTTCTTTACTGATAGAGAGTAAATTGCTAAATAAATGACTTCATACCATATTCCTGAGGCTATATTAGTCTTCACTAATGAATATTCCACATTAGGCACAGTGTAATTGAGGTTATTATTTGGTTACGATGGCATAATCTACTATTGTCTGCCAGGGTCAATATAAGGAGTTGATAGGGGCATTTTAGGAAACACCACTTTTGCATCTTTGGTTTTTATGACAGTGTTAATCTTGCCTGTTTCATCTAGATACAGTATTTTTTATTTAATATCTTATCTAAAATAGAAAATCAGTTTCATAGACTTCCACCTGGCCTTCTTCACTATAATAAGTCTTACCTATAGGCCAAGGAACCAATGCATGGGTTCTGCCAACTATCAATATGTCCATTCATTTTATGTATCCAGGGACCAGAAAAATTACCACCTATATTGTAGAAGCAGCAGACCCACTGGGAGCCAAATTCCATTATAACCTGGCTCCCATATACTCTCAATTAAAATAGTGAGTTATGATGATACCTTGGGTTATCAATGTCAAGTTTTACCATGTGTTCAGCAGTCCTTAACATGTTTGTGTATTCACTATTTCTTTGTTTGGGACAAGAATATCTGATTGAGGATAGCTGGGAATTAACCTCTCTCCTTTTTCCTTTATGACTCTTTTATGTCATGCATGACAGGACAATGCAATTAGTTAACATTAGTAGCTCAGGATAACAATCTGACAAGGTGCTGAGTCTGTTAACCATGGAATCAGAGTGAAGCCCTACAACAGCCTTTAGGCAGAGACAACTTTGAAACTCACAAGTCTCCCTCACCATCATTTGTATCCCATTTGTTTCTGGCAGCAGGCCAAAGTGAACCTAAGGCCTCTTAGAGACTTCACCACCTTCCATCCTTCAAAGAGCCAGCACCATCCTGGGATGGAGTTTAGGGAATAAACCCTTACTATTTCTTCATATCATGGTGCTGTTATTGTGACCTGTTTGTTGTGCCAAATCTGTCTCACTAGGTGGTGCTGGGCATGTGTCACAGGACAGAATATAACATGAATTCTGCCAAGGTCAAGGAAGGTAAGTACCACTCAGGAAAGAGACCAGTACATGATTTGAGGTCACTGAGAACAGAGAATATGTATACTAGGCTCACGTGGTACAGCATTTCCTTTCAAGAAGAGAGAGTGTGTGAACAAGATTCAGCCCCTAGCAATATGGCAGGCTCCTATGCTATCAGGTCCATTCTGCAGCCTATGTGCACACAGGGTGGCTGCTTGTTCCCTGCCTCATTCTGTGATACAAGGACCCCAGCCTTGCTCCTTAGATTCTGAAATACAGATAGGTCAATGATTGAGGGTCA